>NC_138515.1:8412959-9689592 GCF_964252035.2 Podarcis erhardii | reverse complement strand
AACTGAAAGGAGTTTGACAGCTGTCAAAGAAGCTGTCAAACGGGCGGACAAAGTAAAGAATTTTGCTATTTAATGACTCTTGGAATTAAAGCTGATACATTTGGACTGAGGCGATTGGAAACAAAGTATTGATAATAACAAAGTAACAGATTATTGGAAAAGGACTACTAAATAACTGAAAGCCCCCTAGGGGGAATTAGTGACATTACAATGGCTGCAGAGGGAAAATTACTGGCGGAGATAGAAAAAATGTTTTTTCTCGTGGGAATCCTGCAGGAGCAGAGTATGGCTTTGAGTAAAGTTTTTATGACCTTGAATCTTGAAACAAACAACTCTGCTGAATGCACAAAGGAGATGTACGATAAAAATTCTGCAGCTGAGCAGGAAGAGATGCCTTTGGAATTGACAGGGAAAAAAGAAGGAGTTCAGACATTACAAGTGGAAAATATCAACCAGAAATCTGCAGCGTTAGAGTATGAGCAAGAAGACCTCTGGATTACAGACCTGCGAAAGATGAGAAAGAAGAAGAGAGAAGCCCCTGGAGTACTTGGAATATTAAAACTAGAAAGAACAAAGCAATATGATTGGGACTTTTCTCTTGAGTATGGAAAACTAGATGGTCTTTCGCAGCAAACACTCTTTAACATTCTGAATGAAAGAAAATATGATCTGACTCTGACTGAACTCCTTCGGGGTCTTAGGACCATCAAAGAGGACTACCAATATAGCTGGCAGAGAGGGACTGACAGAGAATCAGACGCCTCGGACGTGAGGAATCCGGGCTAGAAATATTTTTTGTTTGTTTTCTGGACATTGGTCTAGGAAGGGATAGAAACCGGGGCAGGGGGGGGAGAGAATAGAATTATAAAATGTTATGTTTTGTTTTACTTGGTCAATGTGACCTATAATTATTATAATAAAGGGAAAATTTGTGAAGGGGAAGTTAGATCGACCTTAAAAAAAAAGAAATTAATGATTATAAGAGAATTGGATAGTTGAATATAGATAAACAAAAGATTTTAATTTTTAAAAGCAATGTGAATATCTTTAAGAGGTTAGGTAAGAACTTGCTGAATTAATTTTGGAATTGGGATGTAAGAGGAGGGGGTGGGGGGAAGTCAATGAAAGTGGGTAAAGAAACTTAGGGTATGTAATTGTATTTGTGTGTTTGTTTGTCTTTGTCTTTGTGTGTGTGTCTGTTGTTATAAAATGTAAAAACCCAATAAAAATTATTTTAAAAAAAAAACAAATGGCCTCCCAGAAGGGATTACGTTCGACAACCAAGGTACTACGGTAGTGAACTTCCTTCCCCACTGCCGCACAAGTGAGCAGCCTGGAGGATGGGTTTAATCAATGTCTCACTCTAGGCAGGGCCACCCTGAGGTGATTGCTGATGAGACTCACTACCCAGCTTGCTGCTGAGACAAAATGGTGGCTACAGCCATCAGAGCTAAGTGCTCCTCTCAGCCTGGGTGGCTGTGACCAGCAAGCAGAGGCCCATCACTCCAGAGCCTTCCCCTTGCTTCCATTCAGCCTGGGGCCTAAATTGAAGGAACAGACCTCAAAATATGCATGGCCTCAGGCATACATACTACCGCCTCCATTCCTGTTCTTCGCAAGTCTCCCCCTTTTCCCTTCCAAATTCTCAGGCTCAGGGACTTAAAAGCAAAGAGCGAGAAGGCTTGCAAAAGCCTTTGCTGGTCTCCCCCCCCCCCCCTTTCCCTTATAAGTCTCCATTCCATTGCGAGTATACAGGATTTTGACAAGTGGGCAGCCCAATTACCTTAGACAGAGCTCATGATTCTGAACCCAGCTCCCGGGGAACTCCAGCATGGGATGAGGTGGGAGGCAGAAAATTTTTTTATCAATTTTTTTTGCAAATATGTTGTAAATAGGCAGAACATATTTTTGCATGCAACTATTCACATGTTCCCAAAGCTTCGCAAGCTGCTTCACCAGAGTTGTGATTTTTGGAGCCCCTTCAGAAGCAGTTTAGCAGAAGTACAGTACCTTACTTGTACATGAACATCAAAATATTTCCTGGTAGTCTGGTTGCATTCCTTTGGTGATGTCTCGACACTCAGAGCAAAAGCTTCCGATGGTGGAGGCTCTTTGTGGTATCGAAGAGTAGTCTACGTGGGGAAGAAAATTGCTGTATTCTGGGCTGACTTCTGGCATCTTCTGTGATGTGTATTATAATGCTTTCATCATTAAGGGCCACTATCTGAACGATAACCTTGCTCATTTGATTGCCCTTTTTACACATCACTGTCTTTTTATTTATATATATTGCTTGTTTTATGTTGCCATGGCTGTTGGCTAATGCGAATAAAGTTTATCTTATCTTATCTTTCATCATGTGTGCTGTCAGTGGTACCTTGGTACTCAAACGCCTTGGTTCCCAAACGCCGAAAACCTGAAAGTAAGCGTTCTGGTTTTCAAACGTTTTTTGGAAGCCGGACATCTGATGCGGCTGTCGGCTATTGTTTCTGGGGCGCCTGCACCAATCAGAAGCTGTGCCTTGGTTTTTAGACATTTCAGAAGTCAAACAGACTTCTGGAACGGATTAAGTTTGGCACCTTTGTTTTTGCTATTTGTTTTGCGTTTTTGCTTTTTTAAAAAAAAATTATTAAGGGTTTTCTTGTTTTACAGTGTAAGTGTAATGCCTCGTATTTTTTTTTTCCCATGTAACATTTTTACAAATCCATACATTTGTTGAGGCATTAGGGGGAGAAGGGAAAAAAAGGGAAAAAAGAAAGGGGGGTAGAGGGAGGGGAGATGGATGGGGTTGGGGTCGGGTTTGCGTTTTTGCGTTTTTGCTTTTGAGGCTTTTTCGGTTAATTTGTTTTTGTGACTGTGTGGAACCCAGTTCAGCTACGGACTGATTGATTGTGTGACTGCGGAAATGGATACAAGCCCCCTCCCCCCATCCAAACAAAGACTATCATCAGTGCATAATTTTAATTTTTATCATCTACAATACTGTCTTATTTCTTTTATAGTACAGTACACTGATTATTGCTTTCATTTTATGGATCAATAGTCTCGTTAAATAGTAAAGCTCATGTTAAATTGCTGTTTTAGGGGTCATTTTTAAAAGTCTGGAACTAATTAATCCATTTTGCATTACTTTCTATGGGAAAGCGCACCTTGGTTTTGGAACGCTTTGGTTTTGGAACGGACTTACGGGATGGATTAAGTTTGAGAACCAAGGTACCACTGTAATATGTTTTTAAGGCCTTTCTGTTGGTTGGTTGGTTGGTTGGTTGGTTGGTTGGTTGCTTGGGGCTATAACCCGTATTTGGCTGACCAATAAAATCTGGTGATGGTGGTGATGATGATATACAATATGGGCCACTCAGTGAGTGTTCCATCACGTCGTTTTCACCAGGAACTCTGTTGGAACTCTGCCCTATCCTAGCTATTAACTGTTGACCAACTTATACTCCCATTTATTTATCTAATTCTTTCTGTTACTGACGTTATTAACAACCCATGGCCAGAACCTCCATCTGCTGAATCTGTGCTAATGAATTGCCTTTCCCTTCAAACTTGCAAGAGTCAGTATGTTTCATTGGATTTTACCCAGCTATCCTGCTGTGGAGCACGATGAACATGAATGCTCTTTTCATTTTCTCAGGACTGCTCAGGATCTGAGACATGCCCCCCCCCCAGCCTCTCCCTCCTTTGTGACAATCTGAAAAGTGCCTTGGTCTGTTGCTTCTATCCTGCTCCCCGTGGATCAAAGGTGAGCCTTGTTTGTGCCTTGTCCCCTTACCTGCACATAGGCACAGCCGTTCCCTGACACCTCCAGCTTGTATTGACCAGGAATCTCTGCAAGAGGGGCCTGTTGCAACACCAGCCGGTTCTTCTTGCCCACATGGAACTCGTGCTGGAAACCCCCACTGGATTTCACCAGCACCTTCACATCTTCTGCCTCACGATAGGTCAAGGCTGCATACTTGGATAAAGCCTGCAGGGCAATCATTGTGTTCTGGAGAAAGCAAACAGTCGTCTTGGATGGTGGGGTGGAGATCCAGGAGACAAATTTTAACACTTACTGAGATCTTATAAACAATAACTCCTTTTGCCCCTCATCCTGCCACACCACTGCAGCCATTGAACATGGTGAACCTCAAATGATGGCTTTCGAGTGCCCGATAATTTTCTAAGATTTTAAAGGTTACAGAAAAAATAAATAAATAAAAAGAGAACAATCGAAAAAAAGAAAAAAAGTACATATAATTAAAAAAAACATCATCAAAAAACAGAAAAGAGAAAAAAAAGAAGTAAAAAACAAGTCAAACCTTTAACTCACTTACTTACATTCACTTATTTCCTTGACTTCCTCACGCCTCCCATTTTTGTATTCTAATTCAATTAGATATTCCAGCAAATCCTTCCAACTTTGTTTTTATCCTAATAATTTATCTTATACTATAATTCCCCTCTTTGTAGTCTAATTCATATAAATATTTCAACAAATCCTTCATCTTATTTTTATCCTTATATCTTATCTTAATATACTATAATTTTCCATTCTTTCTTTCACCAAATAACCATCCACTTTTACTTTATTTAATCTTATTTCTCATTAAAACTTATATATCTGTACTTATTTCTTAAGACGTTTCCTCTAGGGTCAAAAAAGATTCCATTCCACGATTTTCCCCTCTCTCATTAAAAGAAAAATATATATATATTATATACACTTTAAATTCCCAATTTTCTTCCACCAGATCCCCTCCCCGGTTTCGGCCCCTAGCAATAGTTCCATCAATCTCGGAAAACCATCAACCCGGAGATCTAAGTCTGAAGCTCTTAAGTCTCTTTCATGTCCCCTCTGCCGGTCTTTTTGATAGTCTTTGATGTTGAAAACCAGATCTTGGGGAAGCTCCAACCCAACGGTAATCATATTCCTTCCTGCCAAACTTCCATAGTTAAGAATAGGGCCTATAGGATATTCCAAATCTTGTTTCACACTCCTTTCAAATCCAAAGGCCCCCGAAGCTCCAACCTCCACCTGGCTCAGATTTGTATCCCAAGGGTCATTTGATCTCCACATAGGGTGATCTCTCCATCTTTCACTTTCCAGACCAAGCCAGGCTTCCATCTCCAAAAATTTGCTTCTCGTAGTTGCCATCATGTAAGGCCTCAAATTGTAATCCACCGTTTGCCTTTGTAGGGTTGCGGCTCCCCCTTTCATCACTTTAATCACAACATGATTCTTCTTCTCAGATTTTTCAATTTGTTCAGTTGGAAGAGATTCCTGTGCCGAGTTCTTGTCAGCTTCTTTACTAATACCCACTTTTGTTCCCCAAATTAGAACATTAGTAGCCATAACATTTATCTGGTCTTGCAGCTTTCCCAAGAGATAAAATGTCCTGTTCAGTTCACACTCGATTTCCTTCCCGACCGCCATCCTTAAACAGTCCAAGGTCAAAAACTGGTTTCTCAGGGCTTTTATCTTTAAAAGCAATTTCCCAGCTGCTCCTTACGACAATATCCCAAAGCTCCCTCTAGAGGAATTCAAGTTCCTTTTCACTCCTTCCAGCACAGGCCCAAAGGTCCCATACGTTAAATTGTAACAGTTCCTTCCTTCTTTTTAAACGTAAGATTGTAACAAAAACGGACAGTAGAAACAAAGTCCTTCTTTTGTATCTTGACAGCTAACTTGACAGCTGTCAAATTTATCTATTCACCGTCAGCGTGCTCTCACAGACCACTCCCGGGTTTAGGGAAGTGGCGCTTCAGTTCCCGAATTTTAACCTTCTCCTGCAGGCTCCCCTGCTTCCAAAAAGAATATTGATGGTAGTTTCAATCAGTGGAATTTAAATCCTTTACATAAAACTCTCCACGACCTTAGTTAACAGGTTCTTTGCTTCAGTTTATTTACAGAAAGGGGAGGCGGACTTCCTGTTTAAACCTTCCCTGATTGGTGCCAATTTAAAAATACTTTAAAAATCCAATTTCCATTCTACTCACGGGTTGTTGTTTGAAATCCAATTGTCCACAAGAAAAAGTCAGCGCTCTCCAGCAACGGCTACGTGGCTTCACTCCGTAAAAATAGCGGTTGATTCAAAACACCGCGCCGCTCACCCCACGTCACTTCGGAACCCCCAAAAATGGGTTTCCCTGTGGGTAGGGGGGGCGCTCCTGGTGTCAGCCGAATCCCACGTTCCCAGGCTTCATCCGCCTGGGATTTCTAAAGGGTCTCCGCCTTCACCGCGGCGGCACGACCCGAATTCCACGGAGCGGGTTCCTCTCAGTCAGAGGAACGCCACCATTGCTGATGGCGCTAACCCGGAAGTCCTCCGAGTGCCCGATAATTTTCACTCCACTCAAGCACCACCCCTGTGCTAGAATGCACATTTCAAGGTGAATACCCAGGGATGGCTGCAAGCAATAGCAAGGGACAGTGGGAACTCCCCCTAAATACTCCCTCCAGTTTTTTGGCAGAGTATATTCAGGTGGATTAAATCTTTCCTCCTTTAATCCTTCCCATCTCTTTGCCCCCCCCCAGCAAGTTTTTGTTCTGGAGTCATCCCTGCATTCGGCACACCCAAATCCCAAAATTTGGCACCCTGCCGCACCTCTTCCCTTGAGAAACAGCTGTCGCTACCTGTGTGGATGAAAGGCCTCCATAAAGACCCTGTAGGCTGGTGAGAGAAGGCACAACTTCAGAGGCATGGTTGAGGACATCTGTGGACACCTCTGCTGTGCTGAGGAGAGACAGCAGATAGTAGGCTGTTGTTTCCACATCTGAAAAGGATACAATTCCACCTATAGAGGGGAAAGAAAAGAAGGTGGGATCATTTCAACTCCTGTAATAATAACCCAGAGCAATAATTGGAGCGGGAACTGCTGATGCTACTAAGTCTTTCTTTCTTTCTTTCTTTCTTTCTTTCTTTCTTTCTTTCTTTCTTTCTTTAGCATTACTAGGCTGCCCCCTTGGATTCATTCATTCCAGGCACCAGGGATGGGAGCAGAGATTTAAAGTCTAATCATCCCAGCCACCAGCTCAGTAAATATTGACTCTTCTCCATATACACAGTACAGCAATTAGCATGGGGGGGGGAGGCTCCTGTTGACCCCAATGGAGGCTTTTCCTGGCGCAAATTGCCGCAGCTGCATGCAGTTGTGATTTTTACTGAGATGGCCGCTATGGAGAGAAGACTTATACTTCCCCGTCCTTTTCAAAAAACCTAAGCAGTGGGATTGCCGGGTTGTTCGTCAAGTGTAGTTAGTCCCAGAAGTCATTCAGACTTGTTCTCTGCAGTGAGTCATGTTGGGCAGGGCACCACACCTTGAGTCTAGTCCCAAACCCCAGCAGAAAGATATCTTTGTAAGGAGGCTGGAAAGGGGTATGTAATGGCTTACATTGCTATCTGTAAAATGGGAATAATAGTGGCAGGTCTCAGAAGACTGCCCTTATAAGACGAAGAGTTGGAAACATATAAAAACACTCTGAAATGCTTCATCATCACAGTAATTGTGGATAATTAATTCTGGGTCACCAAAGGATTACCTGAATTGACATGTTTGTTTAGAAATAATAGAAACTACTGGGGAACTCAGAATTTACCCCAATAGCCTAAGCAGAAAAAGTTGCTACTCCAGATGTGGCAAAACAGCTGTCTCTGGAACAAGGGCTGTGTACACACGCCTGTCTTCTCTGCATGCACTGCACTCCCCCTGCTAGTTCCCCACCAAAATCAAATCCTGTCCATGGTGTGAAAGAGCACAACCTTGCTGCATTTTAGGTCAGTTAATGGGCACACAGCCTTTCTTTGCTCTGAATGAACCCCTCCTACCTGTTTTGTCAGCCCCTTCGCGCAATTCTTTCAGGAGGTTCTGCTGTATCTCTGTGTCCCCAGACAACGTGAAGACGTAAGCCAGCAAGGCCTTGGGGTAGGCATCGTCCACAGAACTCAAGTTCCTCTTCAGGCAGCCCAAGGCATCATCTACCATTGTACGCTTTAACACAATTTTAAAAAGACTCTGTTAGGTTGCTGAGTGGGAGAACTGCACTTCTCTTAGGAGGTCCTGGGGGTCTTCTCACCAAAGTATAGTTCCCCAGGAATCCACAGGGGAGGCCATGAGAGCTATAGTGGAAAGATATACAGTGGTACCTCGGGTTACATACACTTCAGGTTACAGATGCTTCAGGTTACAGACTCCACTAACCCAGAAATAGTACCTCGGGTTAAGAACTTTGCTTCAGGATGAGAACAGAAATCGTGCTCCGGCGGCGCGATGGCAGCAGGAGGCCCCATTAGCTAAAGTGGTGCTTCAGGTTAAGAACAGTTTCAGGTTAAGAACGGACCTCCAGAATGAATTAAGTACTTAACCTGAGGTACAGTGGAACCTCGGTTTTCAAACGTAATCCATTCCGGAAGACCGTTCGACTTCTGAAACGTTCAAAAACTGAGGCGCAAAGGGCAGTCTGCCAATTCAACAGAGAAAATTGTGGGAAAACAACAGATACACACTGTGGAAGCCATTCAATCTCCGAGGCGCGTTCGAAAATGGAAGCATTTACTTCTGGGTTTTCAGCGTTCGAAAACCGAAACATTCGGCAACGGAGATGTCCAAAAACTGAGGTACCGCTGTATAATTATCAGGTCAGACATCTCCCTGGTGTTTCTTAGATGGACAGAAGGTGGAGAACATGTACTCCTGCCCTCTTTTGCAGAGACTTCCAGGCTACAAGGAATTCCCTTCCAGCATCTGGACACAAGCTGAACATACAAATGACTCAGCAAAGAGTAGCATTTTATGACATATCTGGTGCAGATATGGTAATTTTGTGCCCATTATCTGCCCGTACCACCATCCTA
Source organism: Podarcis erhardii (assembly GCF_964252035.2). NCBI lineage: Eukaryota > Metazoa > Chordata > Lepidosauria > Squamata > Lacertidae > Podarcis > Podarcis erhardii. The sequence goes on along the minus strand of NC_138515.1, from coordinate 9,680,752 downwards.
CAAACTGGGGTCAGAGACGTTCCCCCCCCCCAACTTGAGGGCTGCATTCCCTCACGGACAACCTGCAAGTAGTGTTCAGAGCCAGAAGCAAAAACTGGACAGAGCAATGGAGGGAGCTTGTATGGTAGGCTACATTTGAGGCATGCAAAAGTCAGGTTTCTACAAAAGCATCAAGAGGCATCATGGCTGCAGTTTGAGGCATGTCTCTCTATCCAGACAAGCTGAAGGCACACCAGACAGGGTGGGTGGCCAGTTACTAGAACCTGTGTTGAAAATCTTTGCCAGTAAAGTGGTTTCCCAGATGCTTCATGGGGTAGCTATATGGGGCATGGACCCAAATGCTAACAAAGCCTTAGAAATAGTGCAAATACTGAGCTGGTAGTTCTGCCCTGAGCATCAGAGTTGTACAAGGACTGATGGGGAGGTCACAAACATTTGTGGAAATCCTAAGGAAGGACTTACATTCTCCTTCATGTTGAGCTCCAGCAGTGAGGCAGCAACGTAAGCTGTTAGTGAAATCTCATCATCCACGCCACCCTAAGGATGTCAGGGGAAACAGAGAGAAAAGTCAAGGTCCTTCCAAGGCGCTTCCCACTGTTTTGAGTGGGATTCCATGACATACCAGAAAAATGGAAGTTGTGCGGTTGAATTAGTTTTGAGACAGCAAAGCTTCTCCCCACCTCTCCCCAAACTGGACCTTTCGTGATCAGGAAAGTAACAGGAAAATACGTTGGGAAGTGTGGGATAACAATTGCTTGATCCCATGTTGTATAACCTCCCCGCAAGCAAATGAATGCTCAGTGAAGGTACCTTTATGGCATTGTTGAAGACTCTTCCCACACTTTCAAAGCAGCCACTGGGAAGCTGGTGCTGCCCCAACCAGCGCACAGCATCCTGAATGTGCTTCTCATCAACATAGACATAAGTCTTGGCATGGCCAAAACCCTTAACCACAGCAGCTGTCAGCCTGCGGGATTGAAGCAAGAATAAATTTAAAAATGAGGGGCACTCAGCTTCTGAACTACAAGGGATCATACCCCACTATTTTTCATCTCAGCTTTTCTCCTGCAGCACTGAACAGAAAACAACAAAAGTGACAGAAGCCGTAAGGAGAAAGCTACTAACTGATGTTGCATGGGGACTTCTTTCCATCGTGGAAGTGACTTAAATTAAATAGGTAAATCAATGTGGGGAAAGCAAAATGTCACTTAGAGAAGGATCTGAAATAGTTTCCTTGAAGCTTTAAATTGTTTTATTCTGGATTGTTTTGTTTCATGTGCTAATGGAGCGTTTGGAGATTTTTCCTTTAAAATTTAAAGTGGTATAGACATGGAATTAATAATAATGATAATAATAATAATAATAATAATAATAATAATAATAATAATAATAGAAGAAGAACATGTGGTCATAAGGTTAGGCAATGCTGCGCAATAAAATGTTACACTAAACCTCAATTTTAATTCCCATTCCACCTGATTCCAGAAGTAGTAGTAGTTTAATTTTGCCTCTTAGGGGACACCCAAGACCACCACCCACCCACCCACAAATTGATGGTAGGCTTCTGCCTCTTTAACAAGCAACATCACCCTGAGGCCCAAAAAAGGTGCTAACTGGGAGCAAGGGCTGGCAGATCGCAGGCTGCAGGGTTGCCTGTATCACCTCCTTCTCCAATTGCTCATGACAGCAAATTGCTCAGCCTGAATGCCCACCCTGACAGCTTGGGCTGGCTGGTTCTAGCTCTGCTGCTAACTCACCAAGTATTCCCCTCAGCATCATGCATCCCAAAGGCACTGTAAGAGCCGTTATCGCGCTTGTAGAGCAGTTGGCGTTGATACCCTGGCAGAAGAGAAGAACAAAGTAGCACTGGCAATGCTAGGAGGGACCCTGATTTTACCCGCTTATATATTTAAGGGATTTACAGTTTTTTAAAAACCACCTGACTAAGTGGCCGACAAAGTTAAAACAAGACAACAATCAGCACAGAAAACAATGTAGGACCGCAGCAGTGGGAAGATGATCATAAACCAGTTACATAGGCAGCCCAGCATCTTAAAAGGCCTGGGAAAACAAAATAGAAAGAAGTGTTTTTCCGGTGCCGAAAAGACATCATGCTTTGTTAGGGCAAACCTTGTATTAAGTGTCTATGAGACATTTGCAGTGAAAGATTTGGCTGGTTATATTTGGCTCATAAAGAGAAAACAGCTCCAGGCTGTAATGGAGGCTGTGGGGAGAGAGAGACCTCTGATTTTAGGTCTGTTTAGAGTTATTTTAATTTAGTAGGAATATAATCCCATGCTGGACATGCACATGATGCTATTCAACTACTTAGAGGTATCATTATTTGTTTTCTGCTCATAAAACTTTGAATCATTTCCCCCTTTTCCCCTTTCCTTGTTTTTCTTTTTTCTGTATCACTTTACCTCTTTATAATTGAAATTCCTTCAATAAAATATTAATACCCAAAAAGTGGACCAAGGGATAAAGTGGTTGTGGGCTGGGGAAATTATAGGACTACGTCACTATCTATCAAATGGTGAAAAGAACCACAAAAAACACAATGGATTGTGATTGCAAATTCGCCATGAAATCTCCACTCCCAGCAAACACTTTTTGATCTATGAAGAACAATCATGAATACATCCTACAGATAAAATGGAAATTCCTTTCTCCAAGGCTTCCAATGTCTTCTCAAGAGCACCTTCCATTAGCATGAACAAATTCACAACAGTCTCCTCAACCTCCCTTCTCATTCGGCCAGTGATCTTCCAGACTTTTACTATTCGCAAAGTTCTTGCCAATGAACACCTGCCTTAAGCCACATTCCGAGGAGAAAAGAGGACCTACTCACCACTCTGTATGTACTTCATTATGTCCTCTTTGAGGGTGGGGGTTGCCATGTTGGTCTTCTCCAAGTACCGGAGTATGTGAATGTTAGGAACAAACTTCATCAAGTTCTGCTCACCACAGCCCAGGGGTCGCTGAATCAGAAGGTCTATATGTTGTATTGATGTGCCCATAATGTCCCCTAGATGTTGAGAAGATTGTTATTATTACCACCACCACCATCACCATCTGGAAACCAAGTCTTTTGAGGAAAGGCTGCAGGAGTTGGGTATGTTTAGCCTGGATAAGAGATGACTGAGAGGAGGTCTGGTGGCCATCTTCAAATCCTTAAAGAGCTGTCACATGGAAGATGGAGCAAGCTTCTTTTCTCCTGCTCCGTGGACCATATGAGGAAAGGAATCAATGGCAGCCAGAATTGCACATGGATAACTTGCATTATGATGTAGTGGAAAGAAAAGTCTCCTCCTCCTCCCCAGATCTCTCATGTGCAGATTTCCTCACCAATGCAGGAGACGGTAGCTCGGCCAGAGCCCTCCACAACAGCTTCAGGCAGCTTTAGGGAAACCTCATCGTGAACTGGGTCCCCTGAAAGGAGATGAAGAACAGGAATTAATGCACTTGAAAACACTATCCAAGTGGTCATAATCTGCAGTTGGACTTGCACACAGCGAAGATGGGACTAGGAGCTTGCTAGCTCAGTGAGTCTGTTTTTAGCCACTGTGTTCTCTCACCTGTCGTTCCGCCCCCTCTCCATCCCATCCCTACTCCCCTTGGCAAGCAGAGAGACAGAGTGTGTGTCTTGGGTCTCTTTTGCATCTCACTACTGCCCTAGGGAAGAGACACGTCTCCAGCCCAATGACAAGCAGAGCAACACTTTGTCTTCTCTCCAACTTGTGTTCTCTGGGGCCCCATCACAAGCCAAGCTGCCCTGAGCAAGGGATGCAGCCTAAGCACACCTGAAGAGCAGAGGAAGGCATTGTGGGTCTCTTCTTCAAGGACGCCTTCTGGCTGTGGGAGGAAAAGAGAATGGGATGGTGAGTAGGGCTGCTCTCTCAGGGGAATAATCTCCTTCTACCTTCTCTGCCTTTCCCCTGCTCTGTGTAAGAGCTCTCGCAATTGCCAGGCCTTCCAACTGATCACAGCCCCTGACTGACATCGCCTTAGACCTGGAAACAGGGAGGTTGTACAAAAATACAAAGCCCCCCCCCCTCAAAAAAACCTGTTTAGGGGAGAACCAGAGTTCTGAATCAGTTGCTGTCACTTGATAGCTGTGAGCCAAAGTTGGACATCAGGGGCTGAAGGCCACATAGACACTAACCTTGACCAGCAGGGATTTGACCACTGTGTCTGACCGGCCTCGCGGAGGTGTGGTGGAGATCTTATTGCCACACAGATCATGCGTCTCCTCTGCCTCAGCGGTGATCGAGAGATTGACATGCCCTAGAGGAAGGCAAAATTGGCACAGACCCATGATGAGTGCCAGGAGCTCAGGGAGGGGAAGAGGCTGCTTGGAGGCCAGATCCCAAGTCCAGCCCCACATCCACCAACATGCCCACCATGCCTTCAGTCTGGAGACAGATGTAAGGGACAGAGGTCGGAGCATAGGGGGTTCTGGAATGGAGATGGACCCCCAACCTCTCCTTTGGGGAGGGACACCATCTGGAATGGGGAGGAAACAAACCCATAGCACATGCAACAGGGGGCATTGGTATTATTTTCCTTATTCCACTTAATCCCCTGTTGGCTTCCAAACAGAAGACTCCGTTGGTTCTGCCAAGTGTCCTCAGATGACAAGGTCTTTGGGGAAGAAAGAGAGGGACCCTTGGCAGCCTCAACTCCACAAGTCTCCTCCCACCCACTCAGGCGCCTCAACCTCACCCAGCTGAGTCGCCGTCACGTTCCAGGAGAAGGTGTGGGCCTCCTCAGCACAGAGGCAGGTGCTGAACTGGCAGGCCGGGCATGGCTTCACGTCCACCTCCTGCGACTCCAGCAGCTTCACTCTCACCTGGGAGATGCAGCAAAATGACCCTCGTGAAGCAGGCAGAGCAGCAAGTCCAAAGCAAGGGGCAAACATTCAGAGAAGAGGCACAGGAGGTGCGCCTATGCCAGGAGAAAGAGCCAGACCCCCATGCCTAGGGTGCCCCTCATTGGGAAGCTGAGTAGAGCGTAGACTGCGCCCAGTAAGACCTCAGTGAGTGGGGTCTCCTCGTGCTTTGGGGGCACCATATTAGCATCTGTGAGGAATGCCACCCCAGATCAGACTGGTGAGTTTTATTCACTCAACAAAGTTTACAGGAAGACCTCTAATCAAAAACCCTCAGGATTATGAGTGGGTGGCTTGGCTTCCTCACACAAACCCCTCATGGCTGTTGCTCTGTGAGCCCTTCATGAAGCTCTTCAGCTGGTGGCCTGGATTGCGGCTGTGGGGAAGAGGAAGGGGGCAGCAGATGGGCATCCCTAGGCCTTGGCAGCAGATCAGACTGGGTGGCTTTCTGGCCTCTTCTGGCCTCTTGCAGCAATAAGGCTGTGTTGCATATGGGGCTGTGCACACACCACACCTTTAAAGCACACTCAGGGGTTGCTGTGGGAGGAGAACCACAGGTTCCCAGGACTGGGGGGCGAGGAGGGAATGTGCTCTATGGACCTCTTCTGCCATGAAGGGGATGGGGCTGCCTTGTGCTTCCTGTTGTCCACACTTCTGTGGAGCTTCTGCTTCTTCACCCACAGCAAGAAATGCAAGCTGTCCCCTCAACACTGAACGCAGAGTGGTGGGGGGAGGAGGGAAAAGTACTGACCTGTCCCTTGGGAGAGACAGGTGAGTGCAGGTGTAGGAAGGGCAAGGCCCTGGTGAAGTCCAGCCCCCCAGCCTCCATCTCTATCTTGTGGGGTTCCCTCCTCCTCTTTCTTTCTGGATACACATATAAGGGAAGCTTGTTTGCTTGTTCTCAATGGACACTAACCTGGATACATTCCTTCATGTAATTGAAGACAGTGGACTTTAGCAGCAAGGTCTCCCCACGGATCACAGAATATGGCAGGCTCATATCCACAAAAAACGGCTTGAAGACCCGGAACTTGGCTTGTTGGGAGAGTCCGAAGCCAATGTCGGCCACACAGAAGGCATCAGCGTTCCACTCCGTGATCGTGTCCGGAGCCGTGACTGAGTGAGTTGCTTTCCCCTCCTCGCTGAAGAACAGGAAGAGAGGTCACTCCCTCAGTGACAACAAAACTATGGATCGGTTTTCTGAAGGCTGAAGTTACATTTCCAAGGGAAAACCAGGCTCCAGGCTATGAGAAAGCCCAGGCTAGTCCAGACAGGGATCTGTGGAAAATAATTCTGTCTGATCCTTACATTGAAGAAGAGCTTGGATCTCAAAGGGTTCCCCCCACACCCCCACATCCCTGCTACTGATATCCCAGGTAGATGGCATCATCTCAGTGGTTATCGTCCTTCCCTAGCACGGTTCACTTACTTCACTGATACTAAATCCCAGACCCAGGTCTCTGGGAAGTGTGTCCTGGGTTTAGCTTTCTCTTCCTTCTTGCTTTCTGTCGAATCAACAGCCTGAGGCTTCTCGGAAATCACATTCTCATGCTGAACACTTGTGAGCAGGCCTGGAGATAGGAGAAAAGATCTCAAGTCCATCAGTAAAGATGAATCCGCAGCAGTGTGGCCAAATTTCTGAGAGAGATTATGATGGCAGCGATACAGCGATGCCACCAGGTCTCATCTGATGCACTGCACCCAGCAACGAAACCGTTGACTCAAGGGATGGGATGTCGAGAGGGAGATCCCGCTTGGACATCATGAGGTGAGCAGGAATCAGTGGGAATAAAAGCCTTGAAAGGCAGAAACAACAAAAACTGATTTCTCTACTTGGGGACATTCCAGCAGCGAAATAAGCAAATGACTGTGATTCTCACCTGTTTCAAAGCCACTTTTTAAACGTCTTGTTACTGGCAGGTCACAGGAAACAGGCTTTTTAACTTGCATGTTGGTGAAAATTTTCATTCGCATAAGCTATGGGAAACCAGGAGAATGGAAAAGTGAGGTGTGAGTATTTGACTCCCAGTAAATTAGCAAAGATGCATAAGAATACAGTGGTACCTCGGGTTACAGACACTTCAGGTTACAGACTCCACTAACCCAGAAATAGCACCTTGGGTTAAGAACTTTGCTTCAGCATGAGAACAGAAATTGTGCTCCAGCGGCACCGCAACAGTGGGAGGCCCCATTAGCTAAAGTGATACCTCAGGTTAAGAACAGTTTCAGGTTAAGAACAGACCTCCAGAACAAATTAAGTTCTTAACCCGAGGTACCACTGTACTTCAAAAATGTGTTGGAAATGCAAAGAAAAAGAGGGCACCTTTTATCATATGTGGTGGACTTGTAAGGAGATAAAATCATATTGGTAAATAATATATAATGAGTTGAAAAAGATGTTTAAGATAGCCTTCATTAAAAAAAAAAATAGAAGCCTTTTTATTGGGAACAGTAGGTGCAGAGAAACCCAAGGGAGTACAAAAGACTTTTTATGTATGCAACGATAGCAGCCTGGATAGTCCTAGGCCAAAGATGGAAAGAAGTCAAAATACCTACAAAAGAAGACTGGACAACAAAGCTGATGGACTATGCAGAGATGGCCAAAATCACTGGAAAAGTCAGGAACCAGGACGATAAAAACTTCAATAAAGACTGGGAAAAGTTTGTAATATATTTGAGAGCACAATGAAAACAATTAAAAACATTAGCAGGATTGAAATAACACTTGTAATGTGAGAAGAACTATGGATTTAAATAGAGTATTATGAAAATCTGGAGGAAGACATGATATGCAGTGAAAATGTTAATAAGAGAGGGACTTCCGGGTTGATGCGATCGGTGTAATGGCGGATTCCCTCCGAGCTCCGGAGGGAATCGGCTCCTCTGAGGACGGGTCTTGCCGCGCCGGCGACGCGGGGACCCTTAGAAACCACAGGTGCGGATACCTGTGGACCTGGTGACTCGGTGGGCACCTTAAGCGCCCCCCCTGACAGTCGAAGAGCCTTTTTAAAGGCTGCGGAGAAGGTACGGGGGGTGGCGTGGTGCTGAGAGTAAACCGCTACCTCAGTGGAGTGAAGCCGCAAGCCATTCACCGGAGAGCGTCAACTTTCTACCTGAAAACTCGATTGGATACAAACACCCCGTGAGTAGAAGAAAATTTGGACTTTTAAAAAAACCGTTATCCTTAAATCGGGCAAACGGGGGGATGTGCTAAAGGGAAGTCCGCACCCCCCCTTCATACAGGCAATTGGAAGCAAGGAGCGAAAATCTAAGATCGGGAAAAAGATTTTACGTTTACGGAAACTGGTAAGAGACTTTAATAACTTTTAAGAACAAGTTCTATTTTGTCAAGTTGTGCTGGAGGGAAGAAACGAACTTTGGAAACTTTTGTGACCCCCCCCCCCTTGGACCTGGGAGCGTCCTGCACCAATCTAGCCTTAAGAAATCGGAGTTTGACAGCTGTCAACTGAGCTGTCAAACAGCTGAACAAAGGACAAAATTGTATTACTATATATCTCTTTGGTTTAAAGGTGTTACATATAAACAGACGTGTTTTGAAACAAAGTAAATAAACAATAGGGTAAAGGATTGCTGGCGTAGAACTGTGAACAATGGAAATCCCCCTAGGGGAAACCAGTGACATTACAATGGCTGCAGAAGGAAAATTACTAGCACAAATTGAGAGAGCTTCTTTTCTCGTGGGAATCTTACAAGAACAATACACGACCTTGACTTTCAAAACAAACAATCTTGCTGACGGAACTAGAGATTTGTTCTTGAGAGACTCTGTAGCTCAACCAAATATGACATCTTTGGAGGGGGTGAAGGAGGAAGTCGGAGAAGAGAAAGTGTGGAAACCTATGGTGCCAGAGAACAAAGAAATCTTTTGGATTACAAAGTATGAAGACATGAGACTGAGGAGAAAAGTGAAGGAGGAAGCCCTTGGAAACTGTGGAATTATGAAAATTAAAGGAGTAAAGAAATATAACTGGGACTTCCTCCTCTTTTCTGGCCTTTATTATCTGCAACCTGGAGGACTTTTGGTAGAACCCTGGCAACAAGTTTTCTCAATTAGGTTTGAACTGGGAGAAGAGGAAGTAACTGTAACAGACACCCTTCGAGACCTGGAAACCAGCAAAAAGGAATATCAACAGAAAAACCGGAGAGAGACTGAAATAGACTTGAGGGCTGGAGATGTGAGGAATCCTGGCTAGGAATTTTATGGAAGGATAACTACTTGGGAAGGGACAGATACCCGGGCAGGGAGGGAGGGGGGAAAACAGATTTTTGAAAAACTTTATGATTTTTGGCTATTGTAAATTCGATTTATACTTTAATATAAAAAAAAAAGGGGGAGATTGGTATATAAATTTTGATTGATCTTAGAAATAAGGATTTATTGCATATAAGAAGATAGGGTAATATTATGGGGTTTAATAAGATGAACTAAGTTGGAGAATAAAGAGATTAAGTTTAGAGAGAGGAATAAGAACTTGCTGAATTAAATGGGGGAAGTGGGATGTATGTGGGGGGGTGGGGGGAAGTCATATATGTTGTGTGTTGTTAAAAAATTTGAAAACCCAATAAAAATTTAATAAAAAAAAAAAGAAAATGTTAATAAGAGGACTTCAGGGAGGGGAGAATGGAAGTCCGTGAATTCAGAAAATTCTACAATTTATGATTTTTATTTTATGTTTGAATGTAAAATTGCATTGCAAAGCTAATAAAAATGATACAAAAAAAGGAAAAGTAAGGTGTGAAAGACCCAGCATTAGGAGGTGGTCCAGTCTGGCACCAGTTTCACCTCCCTCCCAGTCATGATATTGCCCCTGCTTCTGCTGGGGTTCTCCCATTCTCCCTTGTGGGGGAAGGAAGTCCTGCCTATTTGCCTAGAGCAGATTTCAATGGGCAGAGAGGTGAGAGGATGAGATAGAGGAGTCAGGGCCACCCATCAGACGTAGTTTCTTTAAACCTGGGACCATCCCGGGAAATAGGGGCACTGGGAGAGTCTGTAGGATGCATCTCATGGAAATGAGCAGGGCACCTTTGGGAGAAGCTAAACTCGGGAGCAAATTCTACTCACCTTGAACAGGCTAAAAACATCGGCCTCACTCTGAGCCCAATGGGCTACCTTCAGGGCCCTCTTTTGCTTTTGGCTTGGAGCCAGAGGAGGCAGGCAAGGATATGGCTCAAAGTCTTCCAAGCGATAGGGAAATCCTCTTCCAGAAGTTAAATACAAGTAATCGTAACTAAAATGACCGAACACCTGAAAGCAGAGAGTTGGAAGGGAGGAAACACGTAACTATACAGTGGTACCTCAGGTTACATACGCTTCAGGTTACATACGCTTCAGGTTACAGACTCCGCTAACCCAGAAATAGTGCTTCAGGTTAAGAACTTTGCTTCAGGATGAGAACAGAAATCGGGCTCCCGCGGCGTGGCCCCATTAGCTAAAGTGGTGCTTCAGGTTAAGAACAGTTTCAGGTTCCGGAACGAATTAAGTACTTAACCCGAGGTACCACTGTATTCAGTGTTGATAAAGCCAAATCATACTGGTTGAGCCCCAGGCCAGACTGAAGCCCCTTTTTGTCTGCTGACAAAAGGGAGGCCACAGAGGCAGTTGCCCTGGGTGCAAAATTTGTTTCGGGTGCAAAATTCCAACACACAGAGCTGCATCAATACAGCCACACGCTTCCGTCACTGGGCTCCATTGCAAACGGCTTCTCCATGCAAACTAGGAAGTTACATCTCCAGACAACAAATCGACTCTATGGCTGCAATCTCTTGGGTGATGCAGATGCTTTAAGCAGTTGAATGTGCATATGTACTCCGTCCGTTTCCGTTTCCCTCCCACCCTCCACCCACCTCTGCACAGCCCCACAGCTGGTAACCCAGGCTACAGCACTGTGAATCAGTATTTCATTTGTAAATGCAATTGAGCCGCTCAGGCACTGCACTGCATGGAATACAACACTGTGTCTCCCTTCTTAATGATGTGCTTGTCAGGCAGCAGAGGAACCAACCCCCCACGGCAGGTTGCCAGGAATGGACAAGACAAGGGAATGTCCTTACCATCTGCTTTTATTCAATATTCACAGAGAGTGGCTTGGGAATGTGACCTCTTGGAATAATGGCGTTGCTCCAAGTGAATCTCCACCCCCTCCCACTTCCTCACGAGTCATCTCTACGGTGCTGGGACGTGCCCTCTGCTCTCCTACTTTCAAGGCCTGTCATGTTCTGGGAGAGAGGGGGTCTGGAACGCTATGCTTTCTAAAGACACTGAGTCTGTCAGCTGTTGCCCCTCTAGTGCTTCTTCTTCTTCCTCCTCTTACATTATTTCCCAGCTTTCCCCCTCATCTGCCTCTGAGCTGTGATCTCCCTCAAAGCCCTGATTTTGACCTTTAAAGCCCTATGAGGCCTAGGACCCACGTACCTACGGGACCGGCTCTCCTGGTGTGCCCTGCGGAGGACCTTAAGGTCCACAAATGACAACATTTTGGAGGTCCCAAGTCGCAAGGTGGTTAGATTGCTCTCAACTAGGGCCAGGGCCTTTTCAGTACTGGCCCCGACTTGGTGGAATGCTCTGTCACAAGAGACTAGGGCCCTGCAGGACTTGACATCTTTCCGCAGGGCCTGCAAGACAGAGCTGTTCCGCCTGGCCTTTGGTTTGGACTCAGTCTGACCCTTATGTTTCCCTCCCCTTATGGTTTTGATCTATGGGCTATTATTAAAATGAGGCTGCATTTTAAATTGTATTTTAACCCGTATTTTAATAAATTGGTTTCCCGCCCGCCCCCATATGTTTTTATTATGATTTTACTGGTGTTAGCCACCCTCAGCCTGGCTCTGGCCAAGGAGGGTGGGGTATAAATAAAATATTATTTATTCATTCATTCATTCATTCATTCATTCATTCATTCTGAACTGTCTTCTTCTGTGGAAGAGTCAGGCTGGGGAGGCCGTCTCCACCATTCTTCCTCTGCCTAGTCCCTGACAGTGCTGTCACGCTACACACCATAGTATATCATTGGTAATGCAATAAAAAAAATTGGAGGTTCTTAGCATGGACTGTACAGTGGTACCTCGGGTTACAAACGCTTCGGGTTACAAACGCTTCAGGTTACAGACTCCGCTAACCCGGAAGTAGTACCTTGGGTTAAGAACTTTACCTCAGGATGAGAACAGAAATCACACCGTGGCGGCAGGAGAGCCCATTAGCTAAAGTGGTACCTCACGTTAAGAACAGTTTCAGGTTAAGAACGGACCTCCGGAACGAATTAAATTCTTAACCAGAGGTACCACTGTATCAAGGAAGGCCTTAAAGATAATGGAAGCATGGAAAGATGGGGTGTGGTGAGGAATTGAGGAAGGATGGAAGGAAGGGTTGCTAAAGTGCTACAAAGGCAGAAGGGCTGTTGGGATTCATAACCAAGGCCTCTGCTGCAGCTCATGACATGGAAGGGAAAAGGCAGAAGCTAAATAATAGAATGGAACCAACCATCCGTCAGTCCAGAAGTGCTAACTTGAATTAAATATTGGGGGCAGGGGATGGGAAGTCCTGCCCCACAGAATTGATCACATGACATGGTGTGTGTGTGTGTGTGTGCGCGCACACACACACACACACACACTATTTGAATGGCAATGCCTATCAATTGGGGGTCTGGCCCCCTCAAAAAAATTATTGGGCGAAATCTTTATTGGGCAAAGATGCCTTGGCCCCTTGGAGTTGGCTCCTATGCGTCAGCCTGAAAATGAAAAGAAAAGAATAGGGCACAGGGAAGGAGCACTAATCTAATTAAGCAGCCCCAATGTATCTATGTGGAATTTGCTGTCTGTTTGTTTGGTCGTGAGTTGCTTTCGGTTGCCCTGGGCAAAATAATGTGACTGACAAATTTAATAAAGAATAATAAACTAATAATAACGGAGAAGGATGAGCATCCTTACTTTCTTTGGTGTCAGCGTGTCATCTTCCAACAGGAGGACACTCTTGTCGACAGCACGGAGAGAGCACAGAGCACCAGGAGCAGCCTCAAGCTGCAGACTGACTTTTGATCCTGGAAGCTCCTCCGCTGCAGAGAAGTCCAAAGTCACCTGTGGAAGGATGCGAACAAAACAGGAATGGCCAGTTAGGAAACCTGCGGCGACGAGAGTGGATAACAGGCAGCACCAGGGCAAGAATGTCATGGAGGATGGTGGAGAAAGAGCGAGTATTGTGAACAGCAAAAAGGATCTGAAGATTTGCAGGATGCAAGGCCTCACCCTGCCCCACTTGCTTCCTTACCCACCTTATGTTTGAAGCACTTCTGTATCTCAAACTGATCCACGTCAGCCACCACCTCGCCATCCAGAAACACAGTGTACAGAAGAAGCCTGACTGTGGGTGCCAGGTCAGAGCTCGTAGACAAGGCGAGGGAGAAGGTGCCTTTCAGAGCTGGATCAGGGGAAAGGGAGAATGGAGGGGAAGGAGAGAGAGAGAGAGAGAGAGAGAGAGAGCGCATTCATGGCTTACAACATGAGAAAAAAACATCCCTGTGCATCTCACTTCTGCTAGATGGTGGTAAAGCAAAGAAAATCAAGAAGACCCACCCCAAACGCAGCCAGCCCCCCTGTGCACTGCAGAAGTATTCTAACCCTCGTGTCTTGAACTTAATAACTGATTTATTGCTAATAACAAATTCCATTCTGCACTACACAGCAAGTTCTTTTTTTTAAAAAAAAAAATCCTATTTCCATCTATCAGTCCGCTATGGTAATTCGCCTTACTTGGAAGACACTGATTGTGAATCGTATGCCAACAAGCACTTTAGAATGAGATTCTTTGCCAAGTGAAAAAAACTCAGGAGTCATTCATAAGATTTAAATCTGTTCAGCGTCAGAAAGTTGTGCCCAGGATATGTGTGTGTGAGAGAGAGACACACACATCAGATGTGCATTGACTCCTGACAAATTCTGGATGTTGGGGCTGCCAAAAGCAGGGGAGGAGGGTAGCCAAGCAATCATCTGTTGAATCTGGGCTTTAAACCCTGAGGGTTGTATTCAATTCACTTTTACTCAGAGTACACCCACTGCAATCAAGGGCTATGACTAACTTAGGTCCATTCATTTCAGTGGGTAAAAATTAGTTGCATGCAACCTTCATGAACCACGCGGTTGGCAGGGGAAGCAGATGGTGCACGTGAGAGTCTCCCACTTGTGGTAACTGCATGTTTAATTATGGTTTCACATCTGAATCAAACTTGGAGTCGTGGAAGTTCAGACTGGGCCCGATCTGAGGTGTTGAACCAGATGGGGAGACAGACAGCTGCGTAATGTAAGCTGAGTGGTTAATACATTTGAAAAGTTTCCTCTTTTGAAGTCAAACGTGACTGTGCTAGGATTGCTTGGTGATGGTCCACCAGGCACAGTGGTGTCTCCAATTGGTTCAACACTCTCATCCCATGTCCTGGGTGCTACTAAAGTTCGTGGCCATCTCCTCATTCTTGAAAGACACACCAGACTACACAGATTAGGCCCACCAAACATTATCAGCTTGGCCAAGTGTGGTGCTTCTCCAATGGATCTCTCACTTACTCTCATCCTGGCCAACAGGAACAGTTTTCTGTCCGCTGGAGTCAATCTTCCCTTTGGACACAATCTGCAGGGAGATGGTTTGTTAGGCCAGGGGCAAAAGGAAAAGCCTCCCCACCCTCTTTGGCAGTAGAAATACAGGAAAGGGAGAGAGAAATGTGGGACAGGAAGCACCCTGCAGAGACTGTGCGATGGGTTTTGCTAGGGGAGGCTCATAGATTGATAGAAACCACACTTGCTATTTCAGAACGTGAAATTGGGGGCAATAACCAGGAAAGCCTGCAGCTCCCTGTCTTCTGCGCACTGGGCACAACAGCAACTGTTGTGTGTGAAGCCCTTCACTTTTATCTGAGATCTCAGCAAAGCTTTCCACGCAACAAGCCACGGGTGGAATGAACTACTGAGGCTGATCTATCTCAGCTCAGTTTCTGCTATATCTCTGCTGATGGCTGGACAACCCATACAGGAGCCACAAAAGGCCACTGGAAGGTCCCTGCTGTTTGGATCCAAACAGATTCACAATGAGCAAGAGAAACAGAAATACCGGTACACACTGCAACACAAATACTATTCTCAATTCTGCCCTTTTCCATCTTCTTGTTATTTTATTCCATTTTCATTTCTCCATTTCAACCGTTTCTGTTGTGTTGCCTTCACTAATCATTTAATTTTATTCCCATTTTTTTCTCTCTCTTTTTTCCTTTTGCACTCCCCTTTCCTTTTGCATGTACCCATTATTCCTCCATATATGCCATTCATTCTTTTCTCTCTCACACAGTTCTCCACTGTCCACAAAGAATTAGAAGGGGGTGGCCCAGCTACAGCCCAATCCGTAACCTCAGTCTAATTTCAGCAAGGAGAGGGGCTGGAGAGAAACAGAGAGAAAGAAGGAGAGGTATACCTCACCATCGGCAGAGCATATGCCCATGGTGCTTGAGACATGCAGGCATGGAGGGCACCCTCCCGTGCGCCACAGTCCAGGGGAGGAAAAGAGCAGAGAAGCTGCTGCCCACTCTCCTCTTGCCCTCCGCCGCTAGGCAAGGCCTGACCCGATGGTGGAGCTGCTGCAGCTGGGTGCACCTCGCCATGACCAAGGAGAGCTGATGTAATCCACTGGGAGCAGTCAAGTACAACATTCCTTGTAATGCTAGAGCAGACATGCGAGGGAAGGTTTGGTCCAGCCACTCGAAACTTCCTGTTCCTCCTGGCTGGAACATCCTTCCTTTTGCATTTGACAGAAGGTGGGCGTGACCTAACCTGCCCAGGTAACAAAAGGACGAGTCACGCAGCACCTCTCTCTCTCTTTTCCATCTTCCTTTCATCGTGTGAACTGCCGGACTTCTAGCTTGCAGTCACTGGGATTATTCCCCCATATGGGGTAGATCCACATGTACATATTTGTAACTAAGTCTGCCTTCATGGATCCAACTGTGAACCGGTGTAAGTAAACTTCTTTTATTGACTTTAAATAAGATTGTGGCGTCTTTATTCTTTTAAGAAGGATTCAAGGGAACTTACCAGGAACATACAGTTCAGTCTGAGACAGACTGAACTGTATAATCGTCAGAGACTCACACGAGCCTGCAACCAGCTATCGGCTGTGCTTTGTAAAGGGGAAGGCACTCTGCTAAGTAAAGGAACTTGCTAACACAAGTTAGGAAGGATATAAATAAACAATATATCCTCTCCTGTCACCATTAACATTCCCACACACACACACCCTGGGTCAAGCGTGACCTGGGGACAGAGCTACTGCCAAGCATGAGCGCTGCAGCCTAAGTGCAGTGTCTTCTTACTTGGAGCCAGACTCCAATGAAGGAGCCTGCTGTGGATAGGTGCCTGTTTGCGCCCCCTCACAAAATTGTGCCCAGGGCCACGGCCCCCCTCCACTATGCCCCTGTACCTCACTCACAGACTCCCATGGGAGGTTGTGGACTCTCCGTCCTTGGAGGTTTTTAAGCAGAGGTTGGATGGCCTTCTGTCATGGATGCTTTAGCTGAGATTCCTGCATTCCAGGGGGTTGGATTAGACCCTCGGGTCCCTTCCAGCTCCACAATTCTATGATTCAATTCTGGCTCTGGCCCCCAAATAATATAGTCCTCGACTTTCCCTAGACCAGATGCTCACCAAATAATAGAAATCGACATGGTCAGCATCAGGGCCCAGTTCTTTCCGGTCTATGATGTAATCCACCAGGACTTCCTGGTCTTTTCCACAGGGCAGCTCTTCCTCCACATGCTGGATCTCCAGGAAACTATTGCTCTCTGAGTAGAAGGGCTTCAGCCACATGAAACTTTCAGATTCCGACATCATAAGATTCTCAAAGCCAGTCACATTCTCAAGGGTATATCTACCCTATGGAGCAAAAAGAGAACAGCAAGGATCATAATTAATTTAGGGTGTTTGGGGTGACAATCAACAAGAGACGACTGGGTAGCAATACAAAGCATGTGTACTGGAAGGACAGATTGTGAAGCTGAGGCTCCAGTACTTTGGCCACCTCATGAGAAGCGAAGAGTCCCTGGAGAAGACCCTGATGTTGGGAAAGATGGAGGGCACAAGGAGAAGGGGATGGCAGAGGACGAGATGGTTGGATAGTGTTTTCGAGGTTACCAGCATGAGTTTGACCAAACTGCGGGAGGCAGTGGAGGACAGAGGTGCCTGGCGTTCTCTGGTCCATGGGGTCACGAAGAGTCGGACACGACTAAACGACTAAACAACAACAAAATATACTACACATGTAAACCAGTCTTCACATCTTTGTAACTGTTGTGGCTCCCAGCTAAGAATCATAGAAGAAAGTAACCATCTCTTCAAGGACTTCCTTTTCATTGTAGTGATTTGTGCTTGCAATGGCATTGAGGCAGTTCTGCACGATCCTGCTTCCGATATTGTCTGAGCCTGCCCAGTGTTTTGGGGCAGACATGCTGCTTTGTTTGCAACTACTATATGCTCCTAAGCTTCCTACGGAAATCCTGCAACTATGTAAAAGGTAAAGGTAAAGGAACCCTGGATGGTCAAAGGCGACTATGGGGTTTCAGGCTTTCATCTGGCTTTCAGGCCGAGGGAGCAGGTGTTTGTCCACAGACAGCCTTCCAGATCACGTGGCCAGCATGACTAAACCACTTCTGGCACAACAGGACACCGTGACGGAAACCAGAGTGCATGGAAACGCTGTTTACCTTCCTGCCACAGCAGTACCTATTTATCTACTTGAACTGGCATGCTTTTGAACTGCCAGATTGGCAGGAGCTGGGACAGAGCAACGGGAGCTCACTCCATTGCGGGGATTCGAACTGCCGACCTTCCGTGCTGCAAGCCCAAGAGGCTCAGTGGTTTAAATCACAGCGCCACCCATGTCCCAGTAACTATATATACCACTAATGCTCCCATGCCCAAGAAATTGGCCAATTCCCTACCCTCAATGGTGTTGTACTCTGCCCGAGGGAGCAGATTCACTGTGGTGCTTCTGGATCCAGCTTTGTCACTGAAAGTTCAGGTACCGTGACTAGAACACAGGTGCCCCAAGGCATTTCAGCACCAACTTCAAGATTCTACTTTTGGTAAATGAAACCGTTAAAAGCTTGGATCCAGTTTCCCTGTGAGATCGTCCTGTTTCACATATGTCCACTCAACTGCTGTGATTTGTGGAACTGGCACAGTTACTTATGCCACACGCTAAGAAGACCAGGAGAAAAGAACTGGATAAAATAGTGGTCAATTGCAAAGGTGATTCGGACATTTAAGCTGGCACATTCTATCTGAGAACAACCTGCTATTCTATCGTATGCAACAAATGATTTCTAGGAGACGTGACCGTGGTCTACAACAACAACAACAACAACAACCACCTATAGGAAAAGCAACCCTAAGGAAGGTGGGGGGGGTGCACAGGAAAATGCATCTCTTCGCCCCACCTCTTCCTTAACACATGTCCAAATATTTAACTCACCCTTAAGGAAACCATGTCGTGCCACTTAGTTGTGTCCAGGGAGAAGGAAACTTCTCCATTCTCATCTGTGACATAGGAAGTGGTTGTCTCCACATCATCAACGTCAACTGTGAGATAGACAGTCCTGTTCTTGACAGGCACTTCATTGACTGAAACCATCATCTGCGTGAATAAAAGGGAAATAAGCCAACCGCCTAACTTCTTAACAGCCAACTGTTCTCGCACGCAAAAATATATATATATATGCTGAGGCATTTGTTTACTCCTGTGGGCAAGAGCACAACAACACTATTCAGAAATTGCCCCTCAAGGTCTAATGATAAGGAGAGGGGCTGAGCTATCTTGGGATATGAATGCTCTCCTCCAGGTAGTCAGTCAGTCTGTCTGTCTGTCTGTCTGTCTGTCTGTCTGTCTGTCTGTCATGGACTGTAAGATTTCTGACTGGCATTTCTGCTGCTAGAAGAGGCAGTTCTAGGGCAGTGCAACCAGTGTGGCTGCCGGGGGCACCCCACTAATGCTATAGGGCAGGGGGTGCTGAATTTTAGTGTGGCACAGAGCACCACTGAAATCTGAGAGCCCAAATTCTGCCACTGCTGCTAGCCCTCTTCCCTATTCTGCTTCCCTACCACAACATACAATATGAAGGAAGAAGCATCATGTGTGGCTGATTCACACATTTATTTTGGAAGTTGTAAAGCCTGAGTGTTGTAAAGGCTGACATTACTACCTTGTTTTCATGCAGAGCACTGTTTATATCAAATAGTTCCTCCCCGTGAAGAATTAAAAGCTTACAGTTAGGGCCGAATTTAGGTTTGATGAGGCCCTAAGCTACTGAAGGTAATGGGGCCCTTTATATGTCCAGCTGTCCTTTGTCAACAACAAATTGTCGCTGTTTTTTTGTGTTGAATATAAGCTATATGGTAATTTATGGACCTAACAAGTATCTAAAGCCATTTGCATATAACAAAATATGTATTTTATCAAAGTACATCCAGGTATTTTCCTTTAAAGTTTTTTGGGGGCCCCAAGAGAGTGGTGCCCTAAGCTATAACTTGTTTAGCTTATATGTAAATTTAGCACTGCTTACAGTGGTGAAATAACTCAGTGCGTCTGGCTGTTAACCAAAAGGTTGCTGGCTCGAGTCCACCCCCGGATTCCCACATTGCAGGGGACTGGTTTAGAAAACCCTCAGGGTCCCTTCCCGGGCTTTTTTCAAGCCAGGACTCACCAGAACTCAGTTCTGGCACCTCTCAAGCAGTGGCGAAACTTCATGCTTCAGCACAGGGGGGTGGAGAGCAGGTGGGGGCATGATGTGCATCCTGGGGGCGTGGCATGCCGCCTGTGGGGACATGGCACCCAGCGCGGGCAGGAGGGCAGCTGTGATGGCACCCCACCAGGATCACTCTGCGGGGTCAGTGCGCTCCCCCTGCACTCCTCTTCCTCCGCCAGTGCTCTCAAGTGGGTGCCATTGCCATTAAAGTTGTACCTTGGATCCCAAACACCTTGCGACTCGAACGTTTTGGCTCCCGAAGGCCGCAAACCCAGAAGTGAGTGTTCCGATGAGCAAACTTTTTTTGGAACCCCAACATCTGCCGTGGCATCTGCAGAGTGCAGGAAGCTACCTCAGCCAATCGGAAGCCGCGCCTTGGTGTTCGAACGTTTTGAGAAGTCGAATGGACTTCCAGAATGGATTCTGTTTGAGAACCAAGGTACGACTGTACAAGAAAACAAGGGAAGAATTCATAGTGAGTTCCAGCACCTCTTTTTCTTGAAAAATAGCACTGGTCCCTTCCAACTCTACAGCTCTATGATTCTAAGATACTTCACCAGAGAAAGGCCGCTTTTCAATGTATTTTTTGGGAAGGTAAACTTTCATAGAAGGGCTATGTCACAAAAAGGTATCGTTTCAGTGCCTACTTCAAAAAGTAAGAGCAAATCTATCCTAAAGACTGCTTTATTAAACAGAAAGGATAGGATGTTACCTCTCCTGTGTATGGGAAACCTTGTTTGTAGAATGGATTGAGCTTGCTAAACTCCACCTTGACTTCCTTTGCGGCAATAGGCAAGACACCGTATCCTGTCTGAGTCACTCCTGCATAGAGAACAGACGGGTTGGTTTAGCACAGCAACTGGAATGCTACAAAAAGGACAGCGGTAGGTTTGACATTTCTGCAAAAGTCCTAGACACATTGTTAACTAGACCTTACACAAAACTGCAAGGACGTCACTCTCATGAGCATGTCTACATGGAGGCTTCCAGCACTTCCAGTTCTCTTAAACAAAAAACTGGTGTCACAGCTTACTGAGTCAGATATAACGACTTGTGAGAAATGCCATTTCTCTTGTGGAAACTGTACCACCAGGACAAAATTTGTTGTGTGAGCTGCAGAGGATCCCTAGGTATCTGCAAGGCAGGTCATGTGTGCCTTGAAAAATCAGATGAAATGCAGGAATGAACCCCAGCCCTGTAAATAGCCTGATACAAAAGCAACTTTCAATAGCCTAAGGGTTTGAAAACAGTTGACTGGAAAAAATCAGAAAGGCAAGGCTATCAAGGGGGTGGTGGTGGACTGATTTGCCAAAAATGAAAATTGTATGTTCCCATTTCTTGTTATTTCCTTTGTACCTGTTCCTTTCTCTTCCAGTTCTGCCACAAAGTTGACATACTCATTATAGCCACTTTGAGAAAGATTTAAATCAGACCCATTGATGGTAAAATAAGCAAAGCCGGTCTCATCTGTCTGGAGAGACAAAGAAAAGAAAGTACATTAGAGACTTCCTATTTGTCTGCCATGGCAAACGGCTGCGTCCATTTCATGCAGAGTTCAAGGATAATATGGGAGTAATTATCCTCCCCAACCCCCCCCCCCCGGCTGGGGCGGCAGCTCCACCCACTGATCATCCAACACCTGCTGCCCATCTGGAAGGAAGAAGGGGCAGGGGGCGCTGGGTGCAATGTACCGTACGTTAGTGGCAACTCTCCATAGTGAGGGTCGCCGAAGAGAAATGTTGGATCACAACAAGAAGATAAAGAAAATAAAGAAGAAAAACTAATTTCACACAGAACTACATAGGACTAATCTGCTCCCAAAATGAATTCAGAGGCTGTTAAAAATAAATGAAGGATCAACATCAGGAATGTTTTATTGGGACGACCTGGGTTATTTAAGGAACGCAGCGCAATGTGAGATCATCACTCCCTGAATTCAGAGCATGGGAAGTCACCCAAAGATACAAAAATCGGCATAAAACTTGGTCTTTTTGATTGTATTATAACTGGGAATATTTTTAATGTGGTTTTTATTGGATTGCTAAAATGGAAAATTTAATAAATATTGTTTAAAAAGGAAGTACATTAGCAAAGCTATACATGTAGATTCTGAGATACTGAGCTGCCGCACCAGCTGTCAATCATGTCATCCTATACACTATCTGGATGGGATGGAGCAGAGGAATTGCAAATAAAAGGTGATCTGAAGGCAGAGGAGGCCATTCCCTGGCTGAAGCTGAGCAGGTCTGAGTCTGGTGGTGGGATATAAACGCAACACAAGAAAATAAATAAAGTAGCCCTCCCTGGTTGTCTGCAGCCAGGGTCACATTCCATAAGGCATCATGCGGTAAAACTTGGTTGGTTGGTTGGTTTCCAGATCTGGAGTGCCTTAGCCTTGCACATTATTTTTTCAGAATTGTACTAGCCATGCAAAACAAGAAGCACGAGTCAGGCTCTGTTGTGGCAAATGCTCATTTGCCCCGAAAGCAACAGCTGTGCATCTTGTTCTCCCTCCTCTTGCTGTGACATTAACGTGTTATCGCCACATCCACCTAAGTTATTATTGCTATTATTATTATTACTTATTAAATTAAATTAAATTTCTATACTGCCCTTCATCCGAGGATCACAGGGCAGTTTACAATTTACAATATGTATTAAAGCAGAGACATCACCTTGCCGACAAAGGTCCGTATAATTAAAGCTATGGTTTTCCCAGTAGTGATGTATGGAAGTGAGAGCTGGACCATAAAGAAGGCTGATCGCCGAAGAATTGATGCTTTTGAATTATGGTGCTGGAGGAGACTCTCGAGAGTCCCATGGATTGCAAGAAGATCAAACCTCTCCATTCTGAAGGAAATCAGCCCTGAGTGCTCACTGGAAGGACAGATCCTGAAGCTGAGGCTCCAATACTTTGGCCACCTCATGAGAAGAGAAGACTCCCTGGAAAAGACCCTGATGTTGGGAAAGATTGAGGGCACAAGGAGAAAGGGACGACAGAGGACGAGATGGTTGGACAGTGTTCTCAAAGCTACCAGCATGAGTTTGACCAAACTGCGGGAGACAGTGGAAGGCAGGAGAGCCTGGCGTGCTCTGGTCCATGGGGTCACAAAGAGTCGGACACGACTAAACAACAATATGCAAGGTGCAATAATCATGGTCCTCACCTTTAGAAATAGCATCTTGCATCTGTTACAGAATCACATGATTAGGGGTGTGAACCACACCTAACAAAATAGGGACCGTTTTTGTATGAGGAGCACTGAATGCTCACTACCAAATGGACAAAATAAGATACTGAGGCATTTTCCCTACAGATCAATCTGGCACAAGGCAAATGTTTCTGATCCTCTCCATCCACCTTCTTCGTGGACATAGAGAAATGGAAGGCGAGCGCAACAGGATGAGGCCTCCAGTCTCTGAACCAAAGGGTAGGGGCAGATAACTCATCCCAGCCTCCATTCTGTCCAAAGTCAGCCCCCTCCCATTTATCTCACCTGAGCTGTGTACTCGTGTTCAATGTTCGATAATGTTTCGTTTGTATTACGCATAAGGAAATAATATGATAATCCTCTAGTGAGGTGGAGCTGCACATTTCCTTGAACACGCTTCCCATATGTGTACCTAAGGCACAGGCGACAGAGGAGAGAGGAAGTGGAGGGAGATGGAGAGAGAGAGAGAGAGAACACCGATGAAAGAAATATGTTTTAGTCTAAAGCAATTTGTCTTCAGGAGCTCACTAGAGGTCATTCAATAAGATTATCACCAGTGGCATAGCAGGGGGGGGCAGTTGCCCGGGGCACAAAATTGTTAGGGGAACAAAACATCAACACCCGGTGCTGCCTCAGTACAGCTACACACTTCCGTTGCTGGGCTTCGTTGAAAACAGCTTCTCCATGCAAAGCAGGAAGTGACTTTTCCAGGCAATGGAAGACGCTTCTTTTCTTATCTCTGCGACTGTGATCTCCTGGGTGATGCAGATGCTGTTAGACAGTTGCATGCACATGCATACTCCATCCATTTCCCTCCCACACAGCCCCTCCACGTAGCCCTGGGCGTGAGCAACCCATGCTATGCTACTGATTATCACTACTGGCAGAGAGGTTGTTCTCCATTGTTGATTCCCTTTTTATATGTCCTCACCACAGGAGAGAGCTAGGTATGATCTCAGAGCACTCAGCTCATGTGGAATGATAGCAAGTACATAGAGCACCCAGTATGAATTCAAAGTGGCCGCCCCAGAAAACTTCCCAAGAATTTTCTGCGGCACACAGAAATCCATTTTCAATGTGCAAGGAAGGTTTCCCTGACAGACAATTTGATGTGCGGAAGGGTTCTCTGAATGTAAAAAGCTAGCGGGGGGGGGAGCACAAATGCAAATGAACAGCTGCTTCCATAAACAGAATGAAATGAGCCAAAACAACCGTTTTAATACAGAGGGGGAAATCTTGGAAGTTTGGGCGCCATAGCACATTATTTTATTTTCATTTTTAGAAGTACAAAAATGGGGGTGAGAGGGGACAAGAGCAAACAATATTCTGGTGCTACCTTACAAATTTATATTGATTTGACAGTCATAGTTTTACCCTCTCTTCCAAAAAAAAGTGTCTGAAAATCGTAATTTGGCTCAGGTGCTAAGCATTCTCTAGCAGATTGCTTCTTTCTTGTGGTTCCCTACAGGGAAGGAATAGCAGTTAAACAAGCATGTCCCTGCATTATAAATATGCATTGAGACAGAGAAGGAGAAAAACAAATAGACCCAAAGGTATGAAGAAACACATGTCAACACAGTAAAACTGGGTCTGGAAAGGTCCCATTATAGGAACATTGTTTACCATGAAATTTTACTTACTTGCCACACACTTTGACCTGGAATTCTTCATCTGCTGTGGTGACCAGTTTCGGAAACTCAATCTCAACTTCAAATTTAGGCAGCACTGCAATTAGTCAGGAAGAGAGACGGAGAAAGTGGGTGGATATAAAGTTCCACATGCAGCAGCTGCATCACCAAAACTGAACTCTGCTCCTTCTGCACTTTTAATTATTTTTATTTTTATTATTTTATTTATATACCACTTCTCTGATAAATTGGCTTCTAAGTGATTTGAAAGTAACAAAACATCTTTTTAAAAAATCATACATAAATAAAATGTACAATAAACCAATTCCATCAAAATAGTAAAGCATGCATAGTTAAAACATACAATAAAGCAAGCCCATTAAGAATCATAGCAATTAAAACAGTTAAGAGAGCAATTAAAACAGGCATGTCCAAAGTCTGTTTCGGGGGCCTAATCTGTGGCACTTTATTTCCTGGGATGAAATCCTAAAAAAAAAAGCTCAACAATTTCAATCTGGGGTGGGCATGTTCACTTCTTCAAATCTGGCCCTCTTTGAAAAAAGTTTGGACACCCCTTAATTAAAACAATTAGATGAGAAAGTTCAAATTGAGAGGAATGCTTGTCTATACAGGTGTGTCTCTAAGAACTGGCAGAATACCAATACTGATGTGGTTTCTCGTATTTCAGCAGGGAAGGCAGTCCACAACAGTGGCATCACCAGTGAAAAAGCCCATTCCCATGCTACCGCAAGCCAAAAATATCCAGGCCACGGCAAAGCTATCTGGGTTCTATTTCCCAATCTTAAATGCCCACACTGGGCAGTGGAGGATAAGGGAGTTTTTCTAGTATCCCAATCCAGAGTTGTTTAGGGCTTTATATGTAAACAGTAGGATCTTAAAACTGGTTCAGTAGCTAATAGGCAGCAAGTGCAAATCCCTTAGCACTGGCGTGATATGTGCTAATAAT
This sequence comes from Podarcis erhardii, assembly GCF_964252035.2. Classification (NCBI taxonomy): domain Eukaryota; kingdom Metazoa; phylum Chordata; class Lepidosauria; order Squamata; family Lacertidae; genus Podarcis; species Podarcis erhardii. The sequence goes on along the minus strand of NC_138515.1, from coordinate 9,655,262 downwards.
TCACATTTCTGAATTCAAAGTCAGGAATCATTCCTAAACTTTTGAAGCAGCATTTAAACAAACCTCCTTCACCTGTGTCTGATGCTTACTCAACATTGCTCAGGACAAGTAAGTATAGGGCTCTGCATTGGGGTGCTTTCACGTGGTTCATACTAGGGGTTTACTCTGAAATTACTTTTTGTTCACTCACTTTTTTATGCGGCATTTACATGACCTGGTCACCAAATTATTTCACCCTTCGTTTTCCCTATGGCCCTTATGACTCTTTTGAGACTTCACAGAATCTGACTGTTGTTGGAAAGAAAGGAACAGCTATGTAAATTGTGTTTGCACTATTCTTTCATCTGTTGGAAGGGGTGTGGTTTTGCCATGTGTGGTGCCGTGGCACCCTGGGGTGCCTTGAATGATGGTCAGGGGTGCTGTGGGCAACACTGGCCTCTGTCCCTCTTTCCTTCCCTCCCTCTCCTCTGATGCCTTCTTGCGTCTCTGCCTCCCAAAGGCTTGTGCGACTGTTGTGCAGCCCTGGCTACAAGCTCCGCAGGCAAATGGTGCCTCTGGGGCTGGTCAGGGAGTGCTGGTTACTAGGAGCTGAGGAGGCCTCCGAGTGAGTGAGTAAGCAAGCAAGCATGTGAGGAAGCCCAGTCAGGCAGTCCACCTGCCCTTGCTTTTGAGAATGGGCAGACAATTCCCGGGCACCTGTGGGTCAGTGTGAGGAGGCATGTCTCTTTGAGGCGGGTGGGGGGCAGCTCAGAGACCAGGGGCGGCAGCACCAGAGGACTCCCAAGGAGAGGGGAGCGGAAAGGAGGCCGAGGGAACACTCCCCAAGGGAGGGTGTTCAAAAACGGGTGAGAGGCTGCCAGCTCTGCAGGCAAGGGGCGACATAACTGGGCTCCTGAGCCCCACAGGGTGCTGCGGGAAGAATGTGGTTGGTCAAGGGAGCCGTGGACTCAAAAAGGTTGAAAACCTCTGCCCTGGGGCAATTCCTTTGGCAGAATTTCCCAGAGCTTTGGAGAACATCACTAAGGTCAACTGAAGTCTGTCGCAAGTGGTGTGGGAATGGGGGAAAGTCTGCATCTCTGCATCAATAGCTCACATCCTGGGTTCAGATTATAAACAGATGTTGGTGAAGGGAGCTTCTCCCTTCATCTCTCTGCCCACGTGGCAATGAGAGGAGAAACGGCAAGCAATGGCACTGAGTGATTTCAGTTTTACACCGCCATCTTTTGTGTGCCAACTCACATATAAGAATAACAGTTTTTAAGATGGGAGTCTAATTAAGGAGCTTGCCTTTCTTTCACTTTTTATTTAATTTTTTTTAATAATATTTATTAGAAATTTCCAATTACAAAAAAAATAAAAAGAACAAAACATCCCAATTTAAAATCTTATTTTCAATAGCATCTTTCCAGGACTTCCCCTCCCCTCCCCCTCTTGTATTCCAATTCTTACAAATGAATTCAGCAAATTCTTATCCCAGATTTTGAACTTATTATCATTAGCCCAGTTTTAAAAATATTTTCCCATCCCCTAAAATCGACCTGTTCCCTTCCGCACGTTCCCTCCTTTAATATACAATACAGATTAAAATAATCAAATATAATTAATTAAAATAAAATTGTAAAAATATAATTAAGATAATCAAATATAATTTTACACCCTTTGGATTCCAAATTTCCCTCCCCCCTTTCCCGGTTGCGTTCCCAATGTTCATCAACGTCTGATGTCTTCCTGGAGCTCCCACATCTATCTAGGCCATAGTCCTTTACCAGTCATCTTTAATTTCGAATGTCCAATCTTGGAAGGAGTCTATCTCAAAAAGCCCCATTTCTTCCATCCAGATTTTTATATTTAGGAGTAAAAACTCCAATTTTATTTCTTAGACTTTTCAAATCTGGATGTCCCAAATGTTCCCACTTCCAACTTTATCCAATTCTTGTTGTTCTTGTTGTTCTTGTTAATCCCTCTCCTCCTTTTTTTTTTTCCTGCTCTCCTGCACAAATGTTCTAATTCCAAAAGCTGCTAATTCCTCTGCAGAGGCTCTGTTATTCAGGAACAAAACATTATGCCAAGTCCCTTCCATTCTTCAATAGATAAATCTATTGTCTCCTTTAGTGTGTTGACCTCTGTAGACAAAATAGTGTTCCATTCCTGCAGTTTCCCAGGAGATAAAAAGTTCTATTCAAGTTCCAAGCCAACAATACTTGTAATATCCCTCAGCTCCTCTAGGTGGATTGCAATAACCCAGTTCCCTTCCAGATCACGCCCACCAGTCAAAATAACTTGTTATTCCTTGTTTTAAGCAATTTGTATCCAATTTATAACAAATGTAACCGGCAAAGTCCTCATAACAAAGTTCTCATTTTTGTTCTTCCGCTTTGACAGCTCTTTGACAGCTGTCAAAACCTCTCTTTCTCTTCTCCCGGCGCTCTCACAAATCGCTCCCAGGATTCCAGGGGGGGGGGGTTACTTTTTAATTCAATTCCACTTTTCTCCTCCAGCTCAGTCTTATAATTTTCCATCGCGAAGTTAGTAACCTTGTCAAAATAGGGTTGCGCTCGATCTTAGTTGTCAAATCCTTTACTTTAACTCCTCTACGACAGGGGGGGGCTGACTTCCTTTTTGCGCCTCCCCCGCTCGCTCCGAATTTTTTGAAAAATTTATCCCCCTTTTTAGTCCAGGTTCCAATTACTCACGGGTTATTCTTTTAAGTCCAAATTTTCAATAGAAGAAGTCAGCGCTCTCCGTCGAATGGCATGCGGCTTCGCTCGGCAGGGGAAGCGGAGGACTCAAAGCACCACCACCCCCTGTCACCCGTTCCGCAGCCTTTAAAAAGGCTCCTTCGCGGGTCGGGGGGGCGCAAAAGGTGCCAGCCGAGTCACCATGTCCATGGGTTTCAGCGCCCATGGTTTTTGAGGGTCCCCGCGTCGCCGGCGCGGTAGGACCCAGCCCCTGCCGAGCAGGCTCCCTCCGGAGCTCGGAAGGAGTCCGCCATTCGGGGATGGCGCCAACCCGGAAGTCCACTTTTTATTTAATAAAATAAAATTTAAAAATCCAAACATCTAAGGCAACTAGGATTCCTAGCCAGGACAGGTATGCTATAAATTCAATCAATAACAAAAATACTGTATCCCTATCGCTACATATTATACCAAACAGAGTAAAAGGAAGGAATAATAATAATGTAATAGCCTCCATTCCTTTTATTGTTAGCACATGCGTGAGCGCACACACACACAAACTGCAACCAAAGTGGTCTCCCTTTGAAATCTCACCATATTCTGCCACAAAGATCTCTCTTGTTGAATCCTCACGTGCAAAAAGTAAACTTCCAACTGCTATGATGTACCGTCCTTCGACTGCTTCAGAGGCCAGAGGAAAAGACAGGTCCACAAAGCCATTTTGAGGCTTCACATCCACCCACTGGCCTATTCGGTTATCATTAGGATCCTGGGCACAGGGATAAGACCAAAAAGACTGTGATGTTTGTGTGGTTTGTAACATCACAAAAGCAGTCAAATACATTTCCTGTTTGCCCAGAGCGGAAACACAGGGGAATGTTGCTCCAGCCAGGAGGACTTCCTGTCACACCTGGTCTGGAGCATCCTCTCCCTGTATGTGACCAGGTAGATGTGTGTGACCTTCTGAGACCCCATAAAAGGGCTGGTCACACAGCCCTCTTTCCCTTGATGCTCTTCCTCTTGTACTATCTTAATACTTTTTGCTGTGTGCTGGCTCTCGGCCAACAGCACATGGGCTCTTTCCTCACAAGAGGATGAACCCACACTTTTCTCTGTATCTGTAACTACAAGCTATAAAGTCTGCCTTCAGGATCACACTGTGGACTAAATGTGAGTAAACCTTATCATTACTTTAAAAGAAGATAGTAATCGTCGTCGTTGTCGTTTTAAGAGGGAACAAAAGGGGATTTACCAGGAACAAATCCAATCCAGACTAGCCAGACTGGATTGCTTAATTCAAGTGATTCTCACAAATCCAATCCATTAGCTTCCTGCTATATACATGGTAATGCTACAAGCTCACTAGCGTGAGAGAGCAAGGATAATATTAATCAATATATCCTCTTCTATTGTCCTCAACATTCCCACAGTTCATTCACTTGGCTGCAGTCATCAGCAATACTGCCCCAACAGAGCACTGTGCAACTGACCCACAAAAGTCGACATACCGTATTTATCCATGTATAAGACGCCCCCTACTTTGGGGTACCGCAAATTTAGAAAATTGGCATATGCACTATCCGTGTATAAGACGCCCCCACGTTTTAACCTTATTTTAAAGTAAAAAAAACCCTAGTCTTATACACAGAAAAGTACGGTACTTCTTTTTTTTCAGTCAGCATCTTTCTTGATATTCTGCCGCTTGCCGTCTACGCCGGCGGATGGGGCTTGGGGGAAAAATATCCTAGCCGTGGGTTTGCTACCTTGCTTGTTTTTGCATCCGCAATCATTTTCCTTCCATTCCACTACTCTGTTGCTGCGATCTTTATCAGCTCCATTCCTTTACCCACCAGATCCCAATATCCGTAGCTATATGCCGGACTGATAATTATTATTATCTGCTATCGCACCCACTTCTGAGTGTACCCACAACACTCCCTCCTCTGCGAAGGGGCAGAAAGCAAAACTCATGCAAAGGGGTTTTATCTCCTGGGATCTGTGAAGGAGTGAGAAGAGAGCTGTCACAGAGGGAAGATGCTATTTAATATTGTTGCATAATACACTCTGCAAAAAAAAAATATGGAAGGGACAGTATTGCATACCGTATTTCACCGCATAATGGTCACATTTTTTGTGCTGATTTTTCCTTTGCAAACAAAGGGGGGGTGCAACCATTACATGAGGAAAAACCTGGTGACCATGTAGGTTTGCCATATGTCTGGAATTTCCTGGACATAGCCTGGATTTGGCCGTTGAAAACAGTGCTGATGGAATACAAGTTAGGTCCCAATCAAAGAAGAATTTAATCAACTTAAATGAGAGCCAGTGTGGTGTAGTGGTTAAGAGTGGTAGTCTCGTAATCTGGGGAACCGGGTTCGCGTCTCCGCTCCTCCACATGCAGCTGCTGGGTGACCTTGGGCCAGTCACACTTCTTTGAAGTCTCTCAGCCCCACTCACCTCACAGAGTGTTTGTTGTGGGGGAGGAAGGGAAAGGAGAATGTTAGCTGCTTTAAGACTACTGAAGGGGAGTGAAAGGCGGGATATCAAATCCAAACTCTTCTTCTTCTTCTTCTAAATTGATGGAATATGTGCAGCTTGCAGATTTAACATACAGAATAAGAGAAGAAGAAGAATATACGTTTAAAGAAGACTGGAAAGTGTTTACTGATTATTTGGGTGAAAGTTAAGTACATTTAAAAACACTGGTAGCCTTAAGATAAATTCAGCAGTGTAAATATGTTTTGATGGTGTTACAATGGATTACTGAATGGTTTAGTTCATGTTAAAATATGCAGGGATGTATGGTGTGCAAAATGAACCATGGAAAGAGAAGAAGGGAAGTCATTAATTTAAGGTTGTCCAAATGATTATCTTGATATGGAAATTAGAAAAACTTAAGAAAAACTATTTTTTTAAAAAAAAAGGAAACTGTGCTGAAATATCTGGGAAACATATGACAGCCCATGTCAGTAGTGTAGATTTTGGCAAATTTCCTTCAACAACAAAAAGCTTTGCCAAAACCAACTTTTGTGTCTGGATTTTCACCTTTTGAAATATGGCAACCCTACATGATGTGGTGAGGAAACAAGTTGATCCATGCCCAGGGCTGGATTTCGGTTTGATGAGGCCCTAAGCTATTGAAGGTAGTGGGGCCCTTTATATGTCCAGCTGTCCTTTGTGAACAACAAACTGTTGCGGGTTGAATATATGCTATATGGTAATTTATGGACCTAATAGGTATCTAAAGCCATTTGCACATAATAAAATACGTATTTTATCAAAGTACCTCCAGGGGTTTTCTTCCTTCAAATTTTTTTGGAGCCCCCAAGAGAGTGGAGCCCTAAGCTATGGCTTGTTTAGCTTATATGTAAATCCAGCACTGTCCGTGCCTTAATGTATCCACCGTACAGTTTAGATCTCGTGGGAAGAAGCAAGTCTTGTGAGTCTCTTGTGCCTCACTTTCCCTTCTTGCTTGCCTGTTTGCCTGTCTGCCTGCCCACCTCCACCTGTTGCCTTCGGCCAGTAAGAGCATGCGCGGTGAAAGTAGCCCTGCAACTATTATGTGGGGACTATTCTGGGACCATTTTGGGGGTCAGAAAAAGGAGGGAGCGACTATTACGGGGTGGCGACTTGGATGTGATTAAATACTGCACTTCAGCACGGTTTGTTACTATAACAAATAATTCTCAGTTACAGATAGGTAGCAGTGTTGGTCTGCCATAGATCTACAACCTCTCCTGGACAATGACAGTTCTCTTTCTCAAGCTCTGGGAGGAAGACCTTTCATTGCCTACAGACAGCCACCCAGTCTTAAACAACTCCTAACCCACAATAATACTACAACCAGACCTAACACGGACACTGGCACCAGAGCCTGCAATAAACCCAGATGCCAACTTTGCTGCCACATACACCCGGACAACACCATTACTGGCCCCAACAACATCACACATACCATCTCGGGACTATTTAATTGCTCATCGTCTAACATTGTGTATGCCATAAAATGCCAACAGTGTCCTTCAGCTCTCTATATTGGACAAACAGGCCAGACCTTACGCCAAAGAATAAACGGACATAAATTGGACATCAGGAATCACAAGACAGAGAAACCAGTAGGAGAACATTTCAATCTCCCAGGACATTCTATACAAGATCTCAAAGTAGCTGTTTTACTACAGAGGAATTTCAGAAATAGACTGGAAAGAGAAGCTGCTGAATTACAACTTATCACCAAACTCAAAACCATGGAGAAACCTGGTCTGAACAAAGACCTTGGATTCTTATCTCATTATACATGACAAAGCCATTTTTCACCTTTTCACCCCTTGCTTTTTCCTGTAAGACCTATTGCAGTCGTTAAGAGTCGTCAACAGGCTCATCACAGCTATCTGCCAATCACCCATTCCCACCACCCTTCTGAGTAATACCCCTCCCCACCTTCTCACTATATAGAAGGGTCTGGAAACTTCTGTTTCAGTGTATCTGAAGAAGTGTGCATGCACACGAAAGCTCATACCAAGAACTGACTTAGTTGGTCTTTAAGGTGCTACTGGAAGGAAATAATTCTCAGTCTCTCATATAGCTACAATTATTGGGATCTGTGTATAAATTTTGTAATTTATGATTCAACTGCTCTCCCCTCCCCCCCCCCGCCATCTTACATTTTATTGTGTAGACATGCAAAGAGGTCTCAAAAGGCATGGCGGTTGCGTTCTGGGTCAGTGTGCACGTGCGTGAAAGTGAAACGCCCCTTTCCACCCCCACCCCACCCTTTTCGTGACATCTTTTATGACATTTTCAAGTCACTTCTGGATTTGGCACTGTGCGCGTGTGCACGATTGTGCACCAATCGGTCACGCCTAAAACGGCAATTGCCTGTACTTACAGTCAACTGTATCAAAGGGATCTGCAAAGAATGAAGGAGAGAGACAAGAGTCAGAAAGAGCACAAAATCAGCCTCATGAGGAAAATAATAGCCTCCAGTTCCCGCAAAATTCTGCAAAGCCAGCAAAATAATTTAGATCAAGTGAACCTGCCTTGCGTAAACCAGTCGTCTCTGACCTGCTGCCCTCCATACATTTTGGACTACAATTCCCATCATCCCTAGCAAGGCCAGCCTACCCATGAGGCGAGGTGACTGCCTCGGGTGACAGAATCCACCAGGACAGCAGATCCCAATGTGGATCTTTCTTTCCCCCCATTGTTCCTGTTGTAGATCTCCCCTCACGCTTTCTTCCTTGGTAAGGAAGGAGACACCATTTTGGCCTCAGGTGCCATAATGTCTTGGACCAGAGAGGACATGATAAGACCCTTCTGGTATGAATGTTTCTGCACAGACCTTGAATGGAAAGCCTTCGCTCCTTGTGATACCGGGAGTAATACTCACCGTTTCATCAATGACCTTAAATTCTTCATCAAGCCTCACAATGCGAAACCTGACTAAAAAAAGCAAATGCATGCATGTTATTTGCTATTGAAAAGAATTTTTTTAAGAGTGGATGTCCTTCTGTCTTAGGCTTTGTCTTATTTGAGTTTCATTCTTTACTTCATGTTGCTGTATATATTTTTTAAAAAAATAAAAGAAAACAGAAGTAGGTGCTAATCTTTAGTTTCCCCTTCACTTCTGTTTTTCCTGCTATGTTATTTGCAACATAGATTTTGCTTATGCTAATTTAGCTTGTGTGAGCTTATGTTCACCTGCCGATGATTAGGGTCTACTGTGGCTTAGCAGCTTAGCTTTTACAATGCTTATTGTAATAGTTTCACATCACCCCACCCCAAAAGATGAAACAGCTGCTTCAGTCACCTTCCAGGTTCTTCTGGCCACTCATGCAGACCCTCCAAGTGTCCCTCTTTTCCAGGGAAAGTCCCAGATTTACAGAAGCTACCTCCATTTCTGATTTGATCCCAGAATGTTCTACTTTTCCTTAAGGTAAAGGTAAAGGGACCCCTGACCATTAGGACCAGTCGTGACCGACTCTGGGGTTGCGGTGCTCATCTCGCTTTATTGGCCGAGGGAGCTGGTGTACAGCTTCTGGGTCATGTGGCCAGCATGACTAAGCCGCTTCTGGTGAACCAGAGCAGCGCACGGAAACGCCGTTTACCTTCCCGCCAGAGTGGTACCTATTTATCTACTTGCACTTTGAAGTGCTTTTGAACTGCTAGGGTGGCAGGAGCAGGGACCGAGCAACGGGAGCTCATCCCGTCGCGGTGATTCGAACTGCCGACCTTCAGATCGGCAAGTCCTAGGCTCTGTGGTTTAACCCACAGTGCCACCCGTGTCCCTTATTTTTCCTTATGACAGCCTTATTTTCATCAGAGAAATGTTGGAGGGTATGGATTTATGTGACCCCCCGAGCTAAGGAGATAAGTAACTACACAATTTTTAGAAGATATCTGAAGGCAGCCCTGTATAGGGAAGTTTTTTAATGTTTAATGTTTTATTATGTTTTTATATGTGTTGGTAGCTGCCCAGAGTACCTGGGGCAACACCATCAGATGGGTGGGGTATAAATAATAAAATTATTAGTAATATTATTATGGAATAAAGAAAAAGGTAAAGGGACCCCTGACAGTTAAGTCCAGTTGCGAATGACTCTGGGGTTGCGGCACTCATCTCACTTTACAGGCTAAAGGAGCTGGCGTTTGTCCGCTCTGCAGACAATTTTTCCGGGTCATGTGGCCAGGTCATGTGGCGCAACGGGATACCGACACTGCACTTTTTGGCATGCTTTCGAACTGCTAGGTTGACAGGAGCTGGGATCAAGCAACGGGAGCTCACCCCATCACGGGGATTCGAACCGCTGACTTTTTGATCGGCGAGCCCTAGGCTCAGTGGTTTAGACCACAGCGCCACCCGCGTCCCTTTATGATGGAATAGGACACCCCTATTTTCATCAGAGAAATGTTGGGGGGTATAGTCATGCCTACCTGTCTCTCCAGGCTTGTAATAGGGCTTGTCTGGCTTTATAATATGCCTGACATAAGCGTCCTGAACCAGCACCTTCTTCCTTTCGATAAAGATGGTGTCACCCGCTCGTATTAGGACACGCACACTGGCCAATTCTTCCTTAGCAACATAAAGGGGGGGGGGAAACTGTTTCAACAGCAGGAGGACTGAGAAGAGAAGCATATTTTGCAGCTGGAGAAGATACCAGAGCATCCATCCAAAATTGTGACCCTCTTTTCCCCAGGAAATAGGGAAACAAGATCAAAAATTCTTCCCTTTATGATCCACACACAAAAACCTCCTTTGCTTCCCTCTCTGCCCAGACACACTGTGGTTTGCTCCTCCATCCTTGTCTCTGCCACCCCATTTCCTCCCTCCCCCCCGCCTCACTTTCCCCTCTTCCTCCCGAGTTGTTCATACAGTCTCTCCCTCTTCTTTTACGCGAATCCTTCCAGTGATCAGAATGAAGGAATAGTTGGAAGCAGCAGCAAATACTTACGGGTGGTTGTTGTTGTTGTTCCACTGGCCTCTTCTTGGGAACAAAGGCTGGGACCTAAAGAGAAAGAAACTGATTGGTGGACGAAAAAGAAGGGAGAAAAGTAAAATTCACACAGAACTTCACCTGTGCCATAGAATCATAGAATTGTAGAGTTAGCAGAGACCCCGAGGGTCATCTAGTCCAGTTCCCTGCAATGCAGGAATCACAACTATTGAACCTTAATCATATTACCGCAATCTAATTCAAAAATGCACCAAAATAAAATTCTAATACAGTGGTACCTCGGGTTACATATGCTTCAGGTTACAGACTGCGCTAACCCAGAAATAGTGCTTCAGGTTAAGAACTTTGCTTCAGGATAAGAACAGAAATCGTGCTCCGGCAGTGCAGTGGCAGCAGGAGGCCCCATTAGCTAAAATGGTGCTTCAGGTTAAGAACAGTTTCAGGTTAAGTACGGACCTCCGGAACGAATTAAGTACTTAACCCGAGGTACCACTGTACATTACTTGGCAGCGTTGGTTTTATTTTTAAAGGTACGCACAGCTATTTTTGACCTCAGAACACGTTCAGATTGGTCCACAATAAATACATCCACATGAAACAGGCTTGTAAACAGGAACTTGCCTATTTGCCTGGAAGTGGTTCTGAGGATGTGTAACAATTACCATTTACTCTGGCTCCAACGTGCTCTCGCCCCTAGTGTTTGAAACCGAGTAGACATGGCGTGAGCAGCAATCCATCTGAACCCTGTAATTCCTGAGAAATACTGCTGGTTGGTTTGCTTTCCCTCAAACCCACTTCCATCCAATTTAAAAAAACATAAGCAACAGCTAAGCTGAGGGGTGTAGATTTTCAACATCCATTCTGAATGCAGAAATAGATGATGGCTTCACTACACAGGAATTCACAGGTGGCTAGTCAGAGCTTTTTCTGTCCTTTTTCTCTTGGGCTATGGGTGTTTCCCCCAAACAACTTACACTGATATTTCATTTATTGAATTTATATCCGATCCTTCCTCCTGAAACAGCAAACACGTCCACATTTTTTAAAGCATCCTAAAACAGTTGGAACATTCTAACAGCCGTTGCAGTTAAAGATATGTAAAACATATGTGAGGGCAGATGAGCTTATAACAATTGTCATGGGTTCAAAGCATTTGCGAACTTACTTGCAATAATAGCATAATATTCATAATATTCCCAGTACGTTTCTGAGCCCAATTCAAAGTGTTGGTGCCGACCTTTAAAGCCCTAAACAGCCTTGGCCCAGTATACCTGAAGGAGCGTCTCCACCTCCATCGTCCTGCCTGGACACTGAGGTCCAGCTCCAAGGGCCTTCTGGCGGTTCCCTCACTGCGAGAAGTGAGGTTACAGGGAACCAGACAGAGGGCCTTCTCAGTAGTGGCGCCTGCCCTGTGGAACGCCCTCCCATCAGATGTCAAGGAAATAAACAACTATCTGACTTTTAGAAGATACCTGAAAGCAACCCTGTATCGGGAAAATTTTAATGTCTAATGTTTTACAATTTTTTATGTGTTGTAAGCCGCCCAGAGTGGCTGGGGAAACCCCGCCGGATGGACAGGGTATACATAATAAAATTATGATTATTATATTGCTGGACCCTCGACCGGACACTGATATGACTATTTCCACAGATAAACTGTTGCCCCTGCAATATTATCTCTCACCTACCCTGCCCCCACTTCTTGCCATAGGTTTACATGGGTTGGACTGGGGCAACTCGCCATACGATCATGGCACCAACTCACGTGGTGTGTTGTACTAAGCCTTAGGAGGGGTTCACTGCAGGGATGGCAATCTCTACCACAGCTAGTGTGCTGCCTTGTTCCGTCCTTCACTGTGACCCGCTGCCCTTATCTAGCTAAGAAGCGAGAGCATCTTCTACTGAGTGGCTTGCAATGGATGAAACTTGCCTGGAAGCTGATGCATTCGTGGGTCCCTGGCTTCTCCACATCCTTCTCCAGCAGGGTGTGGTTCTTCAGCGTCATCTCTAATGTCACCGCCACGTGGGCCGTCTCTGGCAAGGACATCAGTTGCACACAAAACTTTTCTGTATTGGGATGGCGGATGATAGCTGGGAAGGCCACCAGATAGCGGCTGCGAGAGAAAAGAGAGGGGGGCATCCTATGATCTGTAAGGCCTTTCCTGACAGTTTTGGAGAAATTGTACTTTAGCAGTTGTTGCAAAGATGCTCTGTGGGATCCAGACAATTTTAATTAAGTTATTTTATTTTTTAAAAAAAATATTAGTTTTACATTAATTTATACATAACATGGGTGGCACAGTGGGTAAAACCACAGAGCCTAGGACTTGCCGATCAGAAGATTGGCGGTTCAAATCCCCCCGACAGGGTGAGCTCCCGTTGCTCGGTCCCTGCTCCTGTCAACCTAGCGGTTCGAAAGCACGTCAAAGTGCAAGTAGATAAATAGGTATCGCTGCGGCGGGAAGGTAAATGGCATTTCCGTGCGCTGCTCTGGTTTGGCAGAAGCGGCTTAGTCCTGCTGGCCATATGACCCAGAAGCTGTACACCGGCTCCCTCGGCCAGTAAAGCGAGATGAGCGCCGCAACCCCAGAGTCGGCCACGACTGGACCTAATGGTCAGGGGTCTCTTTACCTTTATACATAATAACTTTAACAATTTCAAATCATAAAAAGAAAAGGTTCTTTCGAACCTTCAGACCTCCTCCCTTCCCTCCATGGGTTCCATTTCCCCCCCAAAAATATTCTTTTTCTTTTACCGTTATCCATCTGTTATATAATCGTGGATACCAAAGTTCATTTCACATTACAAGTGTCATTGTATAACTGGCAAGATTTTAATTAAGTTATAGTCCCTTATCGGGGGGAGGGGGGACATTTCTCAGTAATTGCTAAGGCCTGTTGGCCGAACAATAAACTGAAGCAAACAAACAAAACAACCTAAAATAAAAAACTTTTTTTGTCATTGTGTGAGGGATGCAATTCTCCTGGGCAGCTGCAGGGTGTGGCAGATAAATTAGAATTATAGAATTGGAATTAGAGTTGGAAGAATTAAGAGTTCGAAGGGACCCTGATGATCATCTAGACCAGGAGTAGTCAACCTTTTTATACCTACTGCCTACTAATGCATCTTTCCTGATGGTAAAATTTCCTTACTGCCCACCAGCCTCAATGGAAGGAGGATTCAGCTTGTGCCGTAGAGAACCACCTACCGCCCACCTAGAATCCTGAAACACCCACTAGTGGGCAGTAGGGACCGGGTGGACAACCCCTGATCTAGACTAGCTCCCCTTTATTTCTTGGAGTTAAGAATAAGACTGGGATAAACTGTGTTTGCTGAGCCTGTATTTTATACAGTCTGTATATGATGCTTGTTAGTTAATGTGTGGTGTGTTATGCCTAATAAAGGATTTTGAATTGAATTGACTAGCTCCCCAAAATGCAGGAATACGCAGCTGTCCCATACAGGGATCAAACCTGCAACCCTGGTGTTATCAGCATCATGCCCTAACCACCTGAGCTATCCAGGCTCAGCTTAAAGGTTAGGCATGAGGGAAAGTCACAAAATTGGGGCAGGAGATTAGTTTAGATTATGTATGGTGTGGGGAAAGTTTTCTCCTAGAACCCAACGGAGCTGAATGTTGCAAGAAATAACTCCCCACAGCATACAGTTAAGCTACAGAATTAGCTCCAGCAACAAGCAGACTTCTATGTCATTCAGTGGAAATTGTTTCTGCATAAAACAGAGCTGCGTGCCTGGGAGCAGAATACCTGGAGGTTCTCCATTCAAAGCAATTCAACAAGTCAATTTAAACCCGGTGCCTGAAAGTGCTCTAAAATCTGCCTCCGTGCAGAAGATAACCTGAGCCAATGCGACCCACATATGCAAAGGGAGCTCAGAATTGTCACTCTCTGCCCCATGCGCCCATCTGCATTCTTTTTTAAAAGTTTTTTTTATACTTTCCAAATTTATACATCTCATTAACTTTACAATCCATTTCACATTTCAAAATTTGACTTCCCTCCCCCCCCCTTTCTGCGGTTCCTTAAATTTATTTTTTCATATCTTCTGCATATCCAAATTCATTTAAGTTACTCATTTAATTATCTACTATAAATAGATACTCTCATGAAACTGCAGGTTATTACAATAACCCTGCTAATGTTTTTATCTGTTTACAATTTATCTGCAAATATTCAATAAACCATTTCCATTCATTTATAAAGAGTTAGTTATCTTGATTTCTTATTCTTCAGGTATGTTTTGCCATTTCCTCATATTCCTTAAGTTTTTGTGCCTGTCTGCACTCCTATTCCACTATGAAACTGGCTGAGCAAAGAGAAATGGAAAATTAAAATCTTACGGGTCCGATATGACTGGAGCTGTGAGTGAGAGTACAGTCAAGGCACAGAGGAGTGGGGCTGCCCCCATGGCTGAGCTGTGATGGGCAGAACAGGCTGGTTCTCCAGACACCCAGCACTGGAGATGCAGAGATCTAAATACCCTCCTAGTGATCCCTTCGTGGGTCCACCCCTGTATTTACTGTATTTACTTTGCTAAGTAATCAACGTCCTCTCCAATATCTCCTGCCCCCGCTGTGACTACGTGACGACAGGGCAGCATAATGCAGCTAATACAGCCGATAATTTCTTGTCAATAGGGCATTGCGAAAAATTCGGTGCACTTTGACCTTGAGATGCATCTGAATTGAGCCATGCAAAGGGCAGCATGCAGAGAGACTCATGGAATATCTGTGACACGGATACGCCATTTACCTTCCTGCTGCAGCAGTACCTATTTATCTACTCGCACTAGCGTGCTTTCGAACTGCTAGGTTGGCAGGAGCTGGGACAGAGCAACGGGAGCTCACCCCGTAGCGGGGATTTGAAACGCTGACCTTCCAACTGGCAAGCCCAAGAGGCTCAGTGGTTTAGACCACAGCGCCACCCACTTGCTAGAATACGGCAAAAATAGTGTTGGAGCAGAACAAACAATGTACAGTATTTGACGAGAAGAGAAGAAGAGTTTGGACTTGATATCCCGCTCTATCACTACCCGAAGGAGTATCAAAGTGGCTAACATTCTCCTTTCCCTTCCTCCCCCACAACAAACACTCTGTGAGATGAGTGGGGCTGAGAGACTTCAGAGATGTGTGACCAGCCCAAGATCACCCAGCAGCTGCATGTGGAGGAGCGGAGACACGAACTCAGTTCACCAGATTAGGAGACTGCCACTCTTAACCACCACACCACCCTGGCAAGGAGCAGCCCCTCCACCACCAAGCCCTTACTTAGAACCAAGAGAGAGGGTGTCTGTACAGTTAAACTGGGCTGTTGTAGTTCAAGGGACATAGAGATTTGTTTTTCCCTGTGTTACATGCTTTCCTGAGAACTACCAGTCTCAGAGTTCCTTATGCAAAGGAGGAGGGAGGGGGAAAGAGTCACGAATGCAGATCCCAGGGACAATGGAAGCCAGTGCTGCTGGAAGGACTTACAGGATAGATGGATAGATGGATAGATGGATAGATAGATGATAGATAGATAGATAGATAGATAGATAGATAGATAGATAGATAGATAGATGATAGATAGATAGATGATAGATAGATAGATGATAGATAGATAGATAGATAGATAGATAGATAGATAGATAGATAGATAGATAGATAGATAGATAGATAGATGATAGAGATAGAGAGACTCTATTTTCAGTTATGTGTACATAAGGATGTGCTGTTTTGAGGAACAACAGAAAAGCCACCAGTAGTTATTTCAGATATAGCATATTTACTTGAGTCTAATGCACACCTTTTTTGCCAAATTAGGCTGCGAAAAATTGGGTGAACATTAGATTTGATGGTGCATTAGACTTGAGTAAATATAGGACTTGCATCTGAATAAACATGACTGGGATTGCGCATTGCTGTCCTTCTGGAAATATGGTATGTCCTTTCAACTCCAGAATGTAAGGGAACATCTGCCTGAAAACTACCTACCGGACTTTTCCGTGTATAAGACTAGGTTTTTTCCAGTAAAGATCATGCTAAAAAGTGGGGGTCATCTTATACATGGGTAGTGCATAGCATAGACGTTTGATTGGTTGCTGCCATGGCTGTCAATGGCTTTTGTGCATGTTATTGGTTGCTGTGTGGGTGGTGCTGACTGGGCGACGCTGTGGCAATTTGCAGTCTCTGCTGGCCTGGGGACAGATAAGAGACGGATTTAGCGGTGCATGCTGGTGAGCGATTGTCAGCATAAAAAGCTCAACAACTCTGGGCAATTCTCTGCAAAAAAGATCCACAAGTTTGTGCCATCTCACCCCATTTTCTAAATTTGAGTCCCCCAAAACAGGGGGCGTCTTATACATGGGGCGTATTATACATGGAAAAGTATGGTACATTTCAGGTTTGGGAATCAAAATGAAAGGATAAAAATGTTGGGGTGAGGGAAATCCAGCACTTGACATAACTTCCTGAGCTGTGCATTTCATCCCACAAAAATCAGCAGTAACATCAGGCACGTTTACTCTCAGCCTGCTGTTTATGGAAGTTTGAGTAAGAATCCTGGACCTATGTGACTGTATGTCTTGGAACAGATTTAGAAATGTGAACTTTATACTTTCTGAGAAGTTTAGTTAAACATAGTTGGTAAGTACAATGGGTCAGTGACCCCCAGTCACTATATCAAGATTGGCATCAAGGTGAGCCCTTCAGGTTCAATCCCCCATAGATGTTTCAAAAAGCTTTGATAAAGTCCCTCACAGCAGGCTCCTATAGAAACATTAGCATTTATAGACTGAGGGCCAGTCTTCTGACAGACAGGAAGCTGGTTGGGGATCCAGAAACAGATGGTCAGAAGAGTTAAAATGGAACAAACAGCAGTGTTCCAAGTAGGGGTACCAACTTGAATAAAATATTCAGTGGAGCCAGGAAAGCTTTGCCCTGCATAATCAATCACAGGTGCACACCACTTGAATGGCAATGCCCATCAACTTGGGGGGGGGGCAGCCCCTTCAAATATTTTATTGGGTGGGAGCAAAGGGACCTTGGCCCCCTAGGAGTCAGCTCCTATGGTTCCAAGGAAATAAAGATAGTTGGAAGGCAGAACAGGGAATAGGGATTGAGCCTGGGCTGGATGGGTCACACTGCAGACACAGGTTTGCAGTTTAGGTGTGCTCCTAGATGCCCAGGTCTCTGTGGTGGCCAGGAGGGCATTTGCACAGTTATAAAGCTAGTGTGGCAACTGTGCCCCTTCCTTGAGATGTCTGATTTGGCTGCAGTAAAACACACTTTAATTGCATCCCATTTGGTGTACAGCAGTACCTCAGTTTTCAAATGTCTCAGAAGCCGAGAGCTTTGGTTTCTGAATGCCGAAACCTGGAAGTACATGCTTCGGTTTTCAAACATTTTGGAAGTCGAACAGTCTTTTGGAATGGATTACAGTGGTACCTTGGTTTACAACCATAATAAGTTCCGGAGGTCCGGTTGTAAACCCAAACAGGTTATAACCCAAGGCGCACTTTCGCTAGTGGGGCCTCCAAAAAAAAAAAAATTGGTTGTAATCCAAAAAAAGGGACACACACTTCCGGGTTTGACGTGGTTGTAATCCACAACAGTTGTAATCCAAAACGGTTGCAAACCAAGATACCACTGTGCGAGATTCCAGGTGCATACCCGGGATTCTTGTTTCCTTTTGAAAATGAGGCACAACAGAGACTGTGGTGTCTTTATGGCATATGGTTTATTTACACATATAGACAACCTGAGCCTATGAAGGAGGGGCTCCAAGAGGGTCTTTTTTCTCTCATAGTTGCAGCCTTGGATTCAAACAGGAATCAAATATTGTGCTCCACTTCTCTGGCTTTCCAGCTTGCAGGGTTTTTTGTTGTCGCATCCAGCTGCTAGCTCACATAATCCATAACCCTCTAAGCCCTAGTTCTTCACATTGCTCCCTGACTCTCTCTGTGTGTGTGTGGTCACATCAGTGATTCCCTAAACTCTGGCTTTATCTGTTGATCCCTTGACCCTTTGTTCTCTTAATGGCTCCATCTCCCAGGTGATTACCATAACATAGGAAGGTTGTTGTTTATTGTTGTTGTTTAGTCCTGTCCAACTCTTCATGACCCCATGGACCAGAGCACACCAGGCACTTCTATCTTCCACTGCCTCCCGCAGTTTGGTCAAACTCAGATTAGTAGCTTCAGGAACACTGTCCAACCATCTCGTCCTCTGTCATCCCCTTCTCCTTGTGCCCTCCATCTTTCCCAACATCAGGGTCTTTTCCAGGGAGTCTTCTCTTCTCATGAGGTGGCCAAAGTATTGGAGCCTCAGCTTCAGGATTTCTCCTTCCAAATAGGAAGGTAGCCTGGCTTACATAGCTTTGTTTAGATTTTAGCACCTGCTGGATCCAGGGATCCACAAACTCATAACATTCTGGTAGGGTGAAACAAGCCACAATCTTGAGTTCAGACTAAGGCTGTGTACACATGTCTGTTTACTCCAGCTAGCCCTGGTGTCTGAAGCCGATGTCAGCTACAATCCATCGCTATCCTGCAGTTCCTTGAGAACTACCGTTGTCTGATGTGTTTCCCTCAAACCAGCTTCCATCTGATTTGAAAACATAAGCCACATGCATTTCAGAAAAGCTGAGGTGTGTTCATTGGAGACTGCCGTTGCATAGGAGCTGGTGGGTTTGGAAGTATGGGGAAAACAAAAAAGTAAGGTAAATTGGATGAAGACATCTGTACATGCAAATTTGACTTGAAGGTGAGGGAAAACGATCTCACTGTGTTCTAAGCTGGTAATGTGTACAGAGCCTTGGGTTGGCCCTTCATGGTTTGTTTACCACAGGTCATCTACCTTTCTGGGTAAATTTGCAAACCAGAGAAACTGTCTTGGGCCCCACACAACACTGCAGCCAACAACACACCACAAACTGTTATTCTGGCCACAACAAAATGCTTCTTTCAAGCCTTGTTTCAGTGAGGGGAATTGTGTGAGGGGAAATGCAGCCATGCACCTGCAGAAATTCCCTCTTCTACACAACTGTCAAAGGTGCAGGGGGAGGGGCCTGTCCTGTTCTGCACCTGAGCACCCTACTTTTGATCCCCAAATTGATTAATTTTTATACCCTGCCTTTTCCCCTGACAGGGACTCTGGGCAGCTTACAGATAAAAATAAGAACTGCTTTAAAAACCGTTTAAGCATAATTGAAACTATCTATCTATATGTAAAACCTATGAAAAAACCATACAATAGTTACAATAAAAACAGCATGGTACCAGCCCTTTCATTAAAAGCAATCAGTTCCCCAAAACCTGCTGGAGAAAGGAAGTCTTCATCTGTCAGTGGAAGGACCTCAAGGAAGGAGCCAGTCTAGTTTCTCTAGGGAGGGAGTTTCTCAGCCTGGGAGCAGCCACTGAGGAGGCCCTCTCTCACATCCCCACCAAGTGTACCTGTGAGGGTGGCAGGACTGAGAGAAAGGCCTCCCCTGAGGATCCCCTGGGCAGGTTTGTGTGAGGGAATACGGCCTGAGAGCTTGGATGGCTACATAGGTCATAACCTTTGAATTGAGCCTGAAAACAAACCTGTAGCCAGTGGAGCTATTGTAACAAGAGAGCTGTCTGCTCCCTACAACTAGCCATGGTCAAAACTTTGGCTGCAGCTCTTTTCAAACTTTTCAAAATTCAGCCCCACACAGAGTGCAATTCAGTACAGTGGTACTTCGGTTTTCGAACGTACATTGGTACCTTGGTTTGCAACCGTTTTGGATTACAACTGTTTTGGAGTACAACCACGTCAAACCCGGAAGTGCATGTCCCTTTTTTTTTATTACAACCCATTTTTTTTAATTACAACCCATTTTGGGGGGGAGGGTTATGGTTGTAAACCAAGGTACCACTGTAATCCATTCCGAAAGACCGTTCAGCTTCCAAAAATGTTTGAAAACCGAAGCATTTACTTCTGGAAACATTTACTTCCGGAAAACTCAATACGGAAGCTGCATGGCACGTTTGACTTCCGCAAAGTGTTTGAAAACCGAAGCAGGTACTTCCACAAACCAAAACTACTTCCACAAACCGGAGCTCTCAGCTTCCGAGACGTTTGAAAACCGAGGTACCCCTGTACTCCAAATGGGATGCCATGAAAGTGTGTTTTACTGCGGCCAAATCAGACATCTCAAGGAAGGGGCGCAGTTGCCACACTAGCTTTATAACTGTGCAAATGCCCTCCTGGCCACCACAGAGACCTGGGCATCTAGGAGCACACCTAAACTGCAAACCTGTGTCTGCAGTGTGACCCCCCCATCCAGCCCAGGCTCAATCCCTATTCCCTGTTCTGCCTTCTGACTATCTTTATTTCCTTGGAACCATAGGAGCTGACTCTAGGGAGCCAAGGTCCCTTTGCTCCCACCCAATAAAATATTTGAAGGGGCTGCCCCCCCCAAAGTTGATGGGCATTGCCATTCAAGTGGTGTGCACCTGTGATTGATTATGCAGAGCAGGGCTTTCCTGGCTCCACTGAATATTTTATTCAAGTTGGTACCCTTGCTACCGTTTGTTCCATTTTAACTCTTCCGACTATCTGTTTCTGGATCCCCAACCAGCTTCCTGTCTGTCAGAAGACTGGCCCTCAGTCTATAAATGCTAATGGTTCTATAGGAGCCTGCTGTGAGGGACTTTATCAAAGCTTTTTGAAACATCTATGGGGGATTGAACCTGAAGGTCTCACCTTGATGCCAATCTTGATATAGTGACTGGGGGTCACTGACCCATTGTACTTACCAACTATGTTTAACTAAACTTCTCAGAAAGTATAAAGTTCACATTTCTAAATCTGTTCCAAGACACAGTTACATAGGTCCAGGATCCTTACTCAAACTTCCATAAACAGCAGGCTGAGAGTAAACGTGCCTGATGTTACTGCTGATTTTTGTGGGATGAAATGCACAGCTATGTCAAGTGCTGGATTTTCCTGCACCTCAACATTTTTATCCCTTGATTTTGACGAACACACTTCCTGCCATGTTTATCTCCTACCCCTCTTTCCTGTCTTCAGCTGGATAGCAAAGTTCAAAACTCAATTACATTCAGTAATCCTTCATTGAGATCCTTCTATGTCTGTTTTCATGCCAAGCGTCTGCATGTGTGAAGTCATGCTAGTTGGACTTCTCCACACTTACCTTTGCCAAGGGTGGTGGTGGTGGGTTCTGCCAGGGCGATTGCCCTGGGTGCATCGGGGTAGGGGAGAGCGCTACTCACACTGCCATCCCTGAGCCATCCCTGCACTGCGTTGTGATGCTGCGATCTGAATGGATCCCAGCCTCGCAACACAGCTTGGGGAGGGCGGCGTGAGAAGGATTTCAGCAGCCGTACACCCTTCGATCCCAGCTGTCAGGCATGGTGAGTCCTCCCCTCCCTTTGATAACTTCACAGATCAGAACTAACGAGCAGTTGATAGATTTATAGTCCTTTTATTACAGCGTCATGTTGCCAGCACAAATACACAGCTCTCCGCAAGGAGAACGGTTGCCTAGTCTAATCACCCTTCTGGCTTCCACGGCATTTTGGGCACCAATGAGAAGTTCCTCCCTCCCTGTGACTCCTTTGATCTCTGATACGTTCAGACCTCCAAGTCCATGGGGAGGGGAGCCCTCCACCCTCTCAAGAGATGTCTCAGCTAGCTGCCCCCTCCTTTCTGGTTCTGTCGTCATTATCTCGTAACTGGGTAACTCCCCCCCCCCCAAGCTGTTCAGCTCCTGTCTCTCTCTCTCTCTCTGAACATGCTGTGGGCAAGAGGGCGAGCGCACAATTCTTCCCCCTCCAGCTCTCCATCAGAGAGAAGCTGGTCTGCCATGGAATGCATTCCCCAGTCCTCATCTTCAGACCATTCCCTGACACCAGCCCCTTGAGGGCGAGGCTGGGGTGGAAGGGTGCATTGTATCCTTCTCACACTGCCCTCCCTGAGTGGGATTCCACAACAGGGATGAGGAACTTGTGGACACAGAATCATAGAATTGTAAAGTTGGAAAGGACCCCGAGTGTCATCTAAACCAACCCTCTGCAATGCCGGAATCTCTTGGCCAACGTGAGGCTCAAAGCCATGACCCTGGGATTAGAAGTCTCATGTTATCCTTCAGCTATCCTTCAGGTCCTCCAGATGCCATGGGACTCCAACTCCCATGTGCTCTCGCCAGCACGGCCAATTGTCAGGGATGATGGGAGTTGTAGTTCAGAAACTTTTGGAGGACCCTGACGTCCTGCTGATGGGGGTGGGAGAGAGGTTTGCTCTGGGGCTCGATCTCTGTCTCATGAATTGTTCTCTCTCATACACAGAAGACAGTGCAGAGGTTGAATATAACGCTCCCTGCAGCACAGGTAAGGATGGAACGAGGCTTGGGCACATGTCAGAAAGGAGTCACAGCAGCTCATAATGGCCGCTGGTGAGCTTTAGGTGGAATCGTGCAGGCATCCACTGTGCAAGGAGAACTCCCCTCCCTCCACATCAAGATGGGTGGCTGGCCTGGACCCACAATGCTTAATATATTATGCCTTATATTCTTCGTATTTCTTCCCACAGAGAGCACAAAGAAAGACCACCACTAGCTCTGCATCCGAGACGTGAAGCAAACCCAGATGAACAGCACAATTGCTGCAGGAGATCTCCCATCTTAGGTCATTGTTTTGAGTCTGCTTTGTTAGGTCATGTACAGATGATGTCTTGGCTCCAAAGATCACTGTGTGCAAGCACAAAAGCACTGTTTCTTCTTTTTCTATTTTTTTATTATTTTATTCACATAATATACATTCTTTACATCAGACAACTCCAAAATAAAATCATATATAGCAAAACCATAAGTCTCATGTTTTCATTTACGCTGATCTCCTTTCCAATACCTTTACTTGATATTTCTTGCTGCTTTCTGCTTTCCTTATAGAATCTTTATGGAAATTTAAATCTCTTAAATCCTATACCAATCTTTAACAATTTCAATTAATCCCTTCACCTCCCTCCCCCACAACCCAGTACTTCACCCGTGTGTGATCTTCTTTGCCTACTATTATTTTTGTTATTGTTGCGTTACTAATTTTATTTGTTATTCCATCCTTAATATAATATTATCCTATCTCCTTGCGCCTTTTAAACTTTTAAAGAATAGTGCTTCTGTTAAGTTATGGGTGACCATATCAGACAACACAGCGATTCTTCAAACAGCTCTTGTTTATTCACAGGCCAGAACAGAACTGAACTGAAGGGTTCAGCCAGCCTGCTTATATAGAGCTCCACTACAAAGCAACAGTAACCACTTTCTGTAACTATCCAAGCACTGAACATCACTTTCAATCCCTTATTTGCATATGTGGACCTGAGTGAAAACTATCTACAGTATTTTTTTTTTTTTGGGTGAGTACAAGCCGCTGCAGTTAAGGGAGGAAACAGGCAGCTTTCCACACATGTACAGAGGTGCTATTGCCATAATTGACTACAGTATACAAGTTCTTTTTTTTTCTTTTTTCTTTTTCTTTTTTTGGACCCCAGATTGTTCTCTGATCAGACAAGTTTTGCAGAAAGTCCCAGGGCAGGTTACAAAAGCACCACAATTAAGGAGAAATACAAATTACATTCACACCATAAACAGTGGAAAACAACAGCAATTCCTAATAATTCTCACATTTTTTGCAATGCATTCCCCCCCCCAATAAATATTGCATCTGTGTACGTTGTTTTTGCAGATATCTGCATTTTTGTGTGAAATATTTGTATTCCCCAAATATACCCATTGTGGGGTTGGATTGCTGCACTTCAAAAACCATATGTTTCAAAGGACAAGCTGTGTTTTGGTCACCCAAGGGAGAACTAAATAGATTTGCATTAAGATAGGAACTGAATTCTCCCTGCCATGCAATAATCCCTTTCCAACTCCTCAACCCTTTACTGTCTCTACTAAAGGGGCCAGGGCAGGATCCACACAGGAGAAATCATAGCTCTTCTCATACGTGACCAAAGGAGTTTATCTGCGTGACTTGCCAAAAAGCACATAGGCCGTTCTTGCCACAAGCCTTTGGACAAATAATTTATTCCACTCTCCTCTATAACCTCCCACAGGTGACTGTTGCTTCCTCTTTCCCTCCCCTGTCCACCTAGTGAACTTTGTGAAAACAGAAAACTAAACTGAATTTCCTACTAAAGTTGGGATAGGCCTGATCTCTGTTCTATACTATTCCAGCGCATGCAGAGGTTGTGGAGGGAGAAATGCCAGCCAGGCCTGCAACATCCTCATCAGCTCAAACGCCAGCTTTTTCTGCACTGAGCACAAAGGTCTGGAGGAATCAGTACGTTTCCGAGCACAATTCAAAGTGTTGGTGCTGACCTTTAAAGCCCTAAACGGCCTCGGTCCAGTATACCTGAAGGAGTGTCTCCACCCCCATCATTCAGCCCGGACACTGAGGTCCAGCTCCGAGGGCCTTCTGGTGGTTCCCTCGCTGCGAGAAGTGAGGTTACAGGGAACCATGCAGGGGGCCTTCTCGGTAGTGGCGCCTGCCCTGTGGAACGTCCTCCCAGCAGATGTCAAGGCAATAAACAACTATTTTACTTTTAAAAGACAACTCAAGGCGGCCCTATTTAGGGAAGTTTTTAATGTCTGACGCTGTATTGTTTTTAATAGTCAGTTGGAAGCTGCCCAGAGTGGCTGGGGAAACCCAGCCAGATGGGCAGAGTATAAATAAATTATTATTATTATTATTATTATTATTATTATTATTATTATTATGCGGGCAGCCTATGTGCAGCAAAACAGAGACCTGACGAGGTTCCCTCCAAGCAGTCTGTTGCACCAGGAGGGGGATGCACTTGGTGGCAAGGGCTCAGAAGAGGAAGGGTGAGGTGAGACTCTGCAACAGAGCCTTCTTAGTGTGCCCCCACCTTACCACCGCTAGGGGCTGCCCCTTCCCCACTTGTGGAGGGTGAGAAGGGCTCAGGAAATTACAGATAGAGAGAGAGGGGAAATTACAGATAGGTAGCCATGTTGGTCTGCCATAGTCAAGACAAAATAAAAAAAATCCTTCCAGTAGCACCTTAAAGACCAACTAAGAGAGGGGAAGTTTAGAGAGTTGTGTGATTCCAGTGCTGTTTCCCAGGAGAGGAAGAAAAAAAAAAGAGGCGATTCAGGCCCCCAGGTGGAGCATAAGCCTGCTGGAATTTCTGCAGAGACAAGGATTCTCAAGAGTTGCTGAGTGTCCTCTGCTTCTGAGCTTGGCAGGCAGATGGTGAAACACAACGGAATAACTTTGCAGGCCCCAAGCCGTCTTGGAACTCTGGCCATGAATTTTAGACTCCTGAAGCTTCGTCCTTGTTCTCAAACCCGACTTCCTTACACCTTTGCCTTGCAAGAACAAGTGGACTAGATCAGTGTTTCCCAACCGGTGTTCCGCGGCACACTAGTGTGCCGCGAGACGTTGCCTGGTGTGCCGTGGGAGTCACTAAGGCTTGTGCGGGCAGACGCGTCTCTGGCCGCGGGCGTGTTTTGTGTGTGCGCTCGTGGGGACGCCGGAGCCGCCTTGCTTGTGGGTCGGGAGCTCCGTCGGAAGAGCGCACTCCTCGGTGTCTCTCTCTCTCTCTCTGCCTCCGCCCCGCGGAAAGCCTCTGACTAACTTGGGTCTCCTCGCTGGCGCTGGCCACACACACTCACTCCGAAGTAGGACACGGCGCCATCTCCCCCCCCCCCCCCGTCGAACTGCAAAGGAGAGAAGAGGCTGGGCTGGGAAGCGGAGGAGCCCTCTGGCTCCGTGCGAGGAGGAGGAGGAGGAGAACGCAATCTGCACGGACGCCTAGAAAACAAAACAAAAAAATATGGGGGGGGACATGCTCGTTCTTAAGCTGGGCGGGGGAGTGTCTG
The DNA here is from genome assembly GCF_964252035.2 of Podarcis erhardii. Classification (NCBI taxonomy): domain Eukaryota; kingdom Metazoa; phylum Chordata; class Lepidosauria; order Squamata; family Lacertidae; genus Podarcis; species Podarcis erhardii. The sequence continues at coordinate 9,629,240 of NC_138515.1, read as the reverse complement.
TGGATCGCGGCGCCCGCCCGCAGGAATCTCTGCGCGCGGTGCATAATTCCTTCCCGGGCGGCGGGAGCAGCAGAGCGAGCGAGAGAGAGAGAGAGAGAAGTAGGGAAGCGCCTCCACCCACCCCGCGCCCTCCTTCCCCCCCGTGCGCACGCTTGGGCTCCGATCACGGGAACGGACGGGGTGGGGGGGTGGACGGTGGCGCTTAGCCGCCTCGGAGCCAAAGGGGGCAGCCGCCCGCCCGCCTGCCTCCCTCCGCCATGCGTGCGTGCGAGCGAGCCGAACATGACTGCCAGCTTCCAGGGGCTGCCTTTTTGTCACTGGTGTCACTGACGCGGGAGGGGGAGAGGCGCGCCGTTTAGACGGGCAAAACGGCCAGGAAAAGGAGGTTTGCACAAGCATTACGGAAGTTGCACCCAAGGTGATTGCGGGGCGGGGTGTAGTTTGAAGGACGATCTTGCTTTCGGGGGCCCAGGAATTTCCCATCTGCTTGCTGTTGGTGGGAAGGGGGGGGGGGCTTTTTGGAATCAGCCAGTCATTTTAAAGTGCTTCCCAACAGAGACAATATTTGGGTCGGGAGGAAGGGGGGGCTGTGGCCCAGGTTGCGCACTGAATAAAGTATTTTATAATTTTTCATATTTCTGTTTACTTACTATTTCATAATAAAGTAATTATAAAATACTTTCTTTGTGTTTATTTGATTCCTATTAAAGAGAGTTACTTTATATATAGTCAATATAGGCACAGAGTTAATTTTTTAAACATTTTCTAATGGTGGTGTGCCTCGAGATTTTTTTCATGAAACAAGTGTGCCTTTGCCCAAAAAAGGTTGGGAAACACTGGACTAGATTCTGCTCTTCCCTAGCTGCTGAGTTGGTACCATTATTATTATTTTTTATTATTTTCCCCCCATTCTTTATAATCACTGTTTCATCCAGGGATGTCAAATAACTTACAAAAAATAATTAAGTTGAAAATCTAACAATAACATGCATCAAAAATCATCCTCCTATTAGTTATACATAACAGTATATACTTTTGTCCCTACTCATTTATCCTAATTTTCCCCCTTCCTCCCTCCCCTTTAACCCCTCCCCCCAAAAACTTGTTCTCTCTTCAGATCTTTAACCATGTGCGCAGATTATTTATTCAAATTTGGATGCTTGGGTTGGCTTCCCCCCATGCTATCCAATTCCTATAACTTGTCCATTTATTCAAAATCTTTTGACATTTGTTTTCCCATGTATCTTCCGTCATTACCTGTTCAAATATATCAGATTGTATGTATTCAAAAACATAGTCATTCCATTTTTCCATTGTCCATTTATCCTTTTCTTTCCATCCTAATGCAATAACAAGCATACCAGCTAAGATCATAATTTTATACCATTAGACCAACTATAGTAAAAGTTCCGTGCTTTACTTGCAAGTAAGCGCATCCATTGTTGGTCATGGACAGGAGATAGGGCACTATCACACAAAACACCCCTCAAATTGTAGCAAAGATTACCCACTCAAATCTCCCCTGGGTTCCGGATTATGTGAGAAGCCTCCTCAAATTCACAAAGGAAAGGAGACCAGGGTTACTCAATCCTATGGCTGTTTCCTTGGATGTTAATCCTGCTGGATTCAATGGGGCTCATTTCAAAGTTAATTGTGCTTGAAATTGAGTCCTAAGAGAGAGATCCAAACCCCATTCTGATGCTCTGGACTGGGGGAAGTATGGATAAGGCAAGAACCCTCTGGCAGTGGACAACTTATAGAAATTTAATAAACAAGAGGGTTAAATGGCAGCAAATGTCAATCTGATTAAATTGCCCTTCCAACCACGAATCCAGGGCTCAACTGCACGCAGAAGTGAATTGTGCTCCTTTTACTGGCATTCGGGTGCATTGCACATTTTTCCCTTTTTTTGCAGATACAAAGGTAAAGGTAAAGGGACCCCTGACCATTAGGTCCAGTCGTGACCAACTCTGGGGTTGCGGCACTCATCTCACTTTATTGGCCGAGGGAGCCAGCGTACAGCTTCCAGGTCATGTGGCCAGCATGACTAAGCTGCTTCTGGCGAAACAGAGCAGCGCACGGAAACGCCGTTTACCTTTCCACCGGAGTGGTACCTATTTATCTACTTGCACTTTGATGTGCTTTCAAACTGCTGGGTTGGCAGGAGCAGGGACCGAGCAACGGGAGCTCACCCCATCGCAGGGATTTGAACCGCCAACCTTCCGATCGGCAAGTCCTAGGCTCTGTGGTTTAACCCACGGCGCCACCCACGTCCCATAAGCAAGAGGGAGGAGAGTATAAATTAAAAGAATTTAAGGAATTATGTGGAAATTAACAACATGCTTACAATATCATCATTTAAATGAAGTATTTAAGAAAGATAGGGCACTAGGGTTTAGGGAACAAATATCACAACTGGAGAGAGACCTGTTGTAATGTAATGTAAAAGTGTTGTCTAAAATGTATAAACTATTATTGGAAAGGGGGACAAAGGATGAGCAAGTAAAATCTTCAATGATACACTGGGCAATAGATATTGGTCATAATATAGATGTGGAAGCATGGGAACGTTTGTGGAATATGGATATAAAATTTTCAGCATGTTGTGTTTTAAGAGAAAATTAAATGACAGTGATATATCATTGGTATCTAACACAGAGTAAACTGGCAAAAATGTATAAACATAAATCAAACAAGTGTTGGAAATTTGAAGAGCAAGAAGGTTTTTTATCATATGTGGTGGTCTTGTAGTAAGGTTAAAGCTTACTTGGAAATGATATTTAACGAATTGAAAAGGATGTTCAAAACAACTTTTGTAAAAAAAAAAAAGCAACAAAATACAGAAGCTTTACTTTTGGGAATTATAGGGACAGAGCTACCTAACTTGTACAGAAATTTTGAAAAATAGCAAGAATGCTACTTGCCCCAAAGTGGAAAGGAACAGAAGTCCCCTCAAAGGAAGAATGGATACAAGAACTTAGGGAATATGCAGAAATGGCAAAACTTACCGGAAGAATAAGAAATAATTTTTTGTAATAAAAGAATGGAAATGGTTTATTGAATATTTACAGATAAATTGGAAACAGATAAAAACATTGGCAGGATAATTGTAACAACCTGCAGTTTCATGAGTATATATTTATAGATAATTAAATGAGCAAATTAAATGAATTTGAATATGCAGAAAATATTTAAAAATGAATTGAAGGAACCACAGAAAGAGGGGGAAAGAGGTCAGACTCTGAAATGTTAAATTGATTGTAAAACTAATGAAATGTATAAATTTGAAAAATATAAATTAAAACTTTTTTTTAAAAAAAGAACCCTCTGGCAGAGAGGACCTGGCAGGTGCTCCTTAAGAGCAAGAACTCATCCTCCTGCCCATGGACAGGCCAGCAGGCAGCTGAGGCATCCTCCAGCAATTGGGCCAGGGAAAGGCCACAAAAAAGGGCATCCCAAGGACATGGAAGTGCCATGGCAAGGGGTGGGTGCAGTTCTGCCACATCCAAACCCCTGTCAGATGCTGGCCACTCCCTTGCAACCTGGCAGATCCTCTGCTATTGTCAGAGCTGGCCGAAGGAGAATAGACCTTGCGAGAAGGCCCAGCAAGGTGTGTGAGGGCTCCTCTTTGCTGGCGCTGTCTGCTTCTGGGTCTGTTTGGGCTGCGGTAAGCATTTCCGCGATTCCAACCAAGGCCATTTTGCCATCTTAAATGGCAGCAAATGTCAATCTGATTAAATTGCCCTTCCAACCACGAATCCAGGGCTCAACTGCACGCAGAAGTGAATTGTGCTCCTTTTACTGGCATTCGGGTGCATTGCACATTTTTCCCTTTTTTTGCAGATACAAAGGTAAAGGTAAAGGACCTCTGACAGTTAAGTCCAGTCGTGAACCACTCTGGGGTTGCGGCACTCATCTCACTTTACTGGCCAAGGGAGCTGGCGTTAGTCCGCAGACAGTTTTTCTGGGTCATGACTAAGCCGCTCCTGGCGAACCAGAGCAGCACATGGAAATGCTGTTTACCTTCCCGCCAGAGTGGTACCTATTTATCTACTTGCACTTTGACGTGCTTTTGATCTGCTAGGTTGGCAGGAGCAGGGACCGAGCAACGGGAGCTCATTCCATCACGAGGATTAGAACCGCCGACCTTCCGATCGGCAAACCCAAGGCTCAGTGGTTTAAACCACAGCGCCACCCGCAGATAGCAGTTGTCAAAAGTGAAACGGAGCCATGTCCCACCTATGGGTTCCTCAGAGGCAGATACAGGTTTTTGATACAGGTTTTGTTTCCCCCCATTATTTCCTTCAAGGAAACTGCTTGGAGCACTGGCTAAGCAAAGTAACTTCAGACACAAACAACTCACAGGGCCAAGTCATGGATGCTTTAGCCAAGTTTCCTACATTGCAGGGGGTTGGACTAGATGATTTGGGGTCCCTTCCAACTCTACAGTTCTATGATTTCCACTACCAGAGAATTTTATATATTATTATTTATTGACCATTCATTTCTGGCCACAGAGGGCAGCAGTTCATTGGCTTGGTGGGATTGATTGATTGATTGATTGATTGATTGATTGATTTTTACATACCCGGCCCATCTGGCTAGGTTTCCCCAGCCACTCTGGGTGGCTTCCAACAAAATATTAAAAATACAATAAAACATCAGACATTAAAAACTTCCCTAAACAGGGCTGCCTTCAGGTGTCTTCTGAAAGTCAGATTGTGGTTAATTTCCTTGACATCTGATGGGAGGATTATTTTCAAATTTCCTACCTTCCTTCAACTAGTTTAACTTTGGACACTTGCAATTGCTATACAAGTCTTATAGCATGCACACGAAAGCTCATACCTAGAACTAACTCAGTTGGTCTTTAAGGTGCTACTGGAAGGAATTTTTTTATTTTGTTTTGACCATGGCAGACCAACACGGCTACCTATCTGTAGCTGCTTTAGGGAAGAATGGCTGTCAGACTACTTAAAGAAATATTATACTACGATGAACTCATGAGCAGGATTTGAGCTATGAGCAACAGAAGTAATGAGATTATTGTATTGTGGTTATGATTTAACAGATAGGAGATAAGGTGCAGCAGAAACTACAACTCCATGGAAAACGGGGTGGGAAGTCCACAAAAATAAGAGAAAAAAACATAATTGTGCATTGGATTGTATATGTCAAAAATGGTGCAACTTAATAAAATATATTCATTTTTTTAAAGTGTTATTACTATTGTTATTATTTCTACTACAATCAAAACATAACGCAAGGAAAACAGATGACACCTTAAGGAACAGTGTAACAAAATATACAAGTTACAATAAAAAAAAATGTCTACACTATGAACACAAAGGAGCAGCAGCAGCAGCAGCCCATAAACATGCAGAAAATAAGCATGAGGAAAACTGCTCTCCAGATGAACTTCTACCTGCCTTGCAGCTGTTAAAGAAACATACAGTAAGCAAGGTCAATACAAAAACAAAACAAAACAAAAACACACAACAGAAAGCCAAGGAGCAGCCTTCTCTCCGTGGCTTCCCCTCCCTTTATCCTTTTATCTCCTCCAACAAAAGCAGGTAAACTGCCTTCTTCCTTCAGTCCCAGACATTCCCCCACCACTTCCATTCCACAGCGGAGAACTTTTCCAAACCTCCATTCAAATGGAGAGGAGCTATTTGGCCAAGGAGCCTGAGGCTCAAGTACTTGCTAATCGGCTATGAATGATGCTTGGGTCAGAAGAACCCAGGCTGGGATGTGGGGTTCCACCAAACACAGGGGGGCTGCATAATACTGGGAATCTTTATTTTATTATCTGCTTGAGTAAGAAGCCCAAAGGCACCTGGTGAAAGGGACAGCAGGTTGAAGTCTGAATCCTTGTTTATTTGTAGCCACTGAATTTGTTGGAGAAAAGGAATGCAGCATGAAGGCACCATCCTATGCACATTTACTCAAAAGTAAGCCCTCTTTATTTCAAAGGGACTTATCAAGTAAGTGTGCAGAGGCATGCAGCCTGATCTCTTTCAAACACGTTGCAACGTATTGAATAATAATAATAATAATAAAATAATAATAATAATATAATATTTGTTCCCCAGCCACTCTGGGCGGCTTTCCAACAAAGTTTAAAAATACATTAAAATGTCACACATTAAAAACTTCCCTAAACAGGGCTGCCTTCAGATGTCTTCTAAATCAAAATTAGAGGCAAAATAAAGCAAGTAATCATATTTTAACTTAAACGTAGGGAAAGTGCTATATAAATGCTATGCTTTATAAGATAAATACTAAGCTTTATAGTAACTATTGTCAAAATAAAGCACATCTGAGGGATGCAAAGCAAAAGACCAATTCACTGCCAAGCAGTGCTCTAAAATTAATAATGTAACATAATAGTTCATAATTTCTTTAAAAATCATCTCAGTAGGGTTTGTATTATACAATCTACTGCTATGCACCATTGGGAAGTTAGGTGCTAATTTATAAAAACAATTTGCAGTGCAGCCCCCTATATATACTTACCAATGGGTACATTCCATTGAACATTGCAAGATGTAAACTTATCACAGAATTACACTGTTTTAAAAAAAAAAAACCAAAAGGTTTAAGTGGTTTTTAAACAAATACAAATACAATAACCATTCTGGGATGTAGAAACTACATTGTTAGAAGCTAAATTAACCCTACTGTCACATCATACAATTCAACCACTTTGCCCATTTCAGATGCTTGGAAACATGGTAAAAACATATAACAGATTCCTATTTCTTCCTCATTATGATTTCTTAACATTTTCAGTTTAAGTTAAAATATTGTACTTGGTTACTTTAATTTTGATTTAATTTCATATGCTACAGTGAATTTGAAAGAGATCCTCCACACACTTACTTTGATAAGTCCCTTTGAAATCAGCAGGACTTATCTTTGAGGAAATGTTCTCGAAACAGGAGTGAGCAAGGAGGCAGCAATACTTGATTACAAATCCTTCAAGGGGGTAGGCACTTTGTCAAAAGCTTTTTGAAACTCTAAGTTTCTACAATATTCATAGGATCACCTCTATATATTTACTGACAATCTCAAGTAAAGATTAGTGAGACAGAATTTAGCCTTGTAGAAGCCGTATCTGAACTTTGTGAAATGTTCTCCGATTCCATTACAGAAACTGTACTGAACTGTCCTCCTTTGGCAAAAGAGAACAGAAGGTCCCTGACAGGTTTGAGGTTGGAATAATGATCATGGAGCCTGTTATTGCTGCAAAGCACTAGGCTCTTGTGAACTGCTTTCAGGAGCTGGGAGTCAGGAGCAGGTCAACAATAAAACACCGTGTCAGCCAAGTTAATTCTTTATTCAAAGGAACCAAAACAGCTCAGGCCTAGTGGTCACAGAACCCTTCCCAGTAGATCTTGCCCCAATGGGGCAGCTGCGAGGACTGAAGATCCCCACATTTCCACCATTTTCTAAGACTCCTCACCTGGGTCCTTCCCCGGCAACCTGTAGAAGCCATGCTCATTCTCCTTGGGCAAGACTTGTTCTTCTACAGTAGTACCTTGGGTTAAGTACTTAATTCACTCCAGAGGTACGTACTTAACCTAAAACTGTTCTTAACCTGAAGCACCACTTTAGCTAATGGGGCCTCCTGCTGCTGCCATGCCGCCAGAGCACGATTTCTGTTCTCATCCTGAAGCAAAGTTCTTAACCTGAAGCACTATTTCTGGGTTAGCGGAGTCTGTAACCTGAAGCGTATGTAACCTGAAGCGTATGTAACCTGAGGTACCACTGTATATACTTCTATATATAGTTAAGTATTTGCATGAGTTTTCCCAGGAAAAAAACCCTTAAACTAATGGACTTCTGGTTTCCAGGATGCCCTCTGGATCCCTTTTTAAAGATTGGTGTTAATCTTGCCTAATAATAACAATAATAATAATATTTATACCAAGAAGGCCCTCTGCCTGGTTCCCTGTAACCTTGCAGTGAAGGAACTCCAGAAGGCCCTCAGAGCTGGACCTCAGTGTCTGGGATGAATGATGGGGGTGGAGACGCTCCTTCAGATATCCTGGGCCGAGGGCTTTAAAGGTCAGCACCAACACTTTGAATTGTGCTCAGAAACATACTGGAAGTCAATGTAGGTCTTCAGGACCGGTGCTATGTGGTCTCGGCAACCACTCCCAGTCACCAGTCTAGCTGCCGCATTCTGGATTTGTTGTAGTTTCTGGGTCACCTTCAAAGGTAGCCCCACGTAGAAAGCATTGCAATAGTCCAAATAATGTAACATTAACATCAGATCCAGTTACAGATAGGTAGCCGTGTTGGTCTGCCATAGTCAAAACAAAACAAATTCCTTCCAGTAGCACCTTAAAGACCAACTAAGTCAGTTCTTGGTATGAGCTTTCGTGTGCATGCACACTTCTTCAGATGTGTGCATGCACACGAAAGCTCATACCAAGAACTGACTTAGTTGGTCTTTAAGGTGCTACTGGAAGGAATTTGTTTTGTATTAACATCAGATGACATTGTAACATAAGAGGGAACAATTTTAACTATTCTCACGAATGTGTGAGTTATTTCAGGCTCAATATTTGGGCAGCAAGTTAGAAAAAAAGGAAAGCGGCAAGACAAAGGAAGGAAGGGCAAAGAAAACTAAGATTGGTGCCTTCATTATACTACCTATAGTTACCAGGCAAATGAGAGTAAGCTCTCCAGATGCAGGTGAGGGCCTCCTCCTCCTCCTTGCAGACTGTGTCCATCAGCCACACATTTTGAGGCAATTTTGGCATTTCTCAGTCAGAAAGCCTCTCTTACCTATGTGTCAAGTCACCACTTGACTTTTTTAAACAGACAAAGGTCACAGCCGGTTACAGTAGTACTCGGGTTAAGAACTTAATTCGTTCCAGAGGTCCGTTCTTAACCTGAAACTGTTCTTAACCTGAGGTACCACTTTAGCTAATGGGACCTCCCGCGGCCACCGCACCGCCGCCGCACGATTTCTGTTCTCATCCTGAAGCAAAGTTCTTAACTTGAGGTACTATTTCTGTGTTAGTGGAGTCTGTAACCTGAAGCGTCTGTAAACTGAAGCGTCTGTAACCCGAGGTACCACTGTACTTCTCTTTGCACACAGTGACACAATTTTTCATTTTGAGTGCAGAACTGATCCCAGGGTCCTCTCTCCTAAAAAGGTCCTTTGCTCCACTTTCCACACTAGACAGTGAGTGGCTAGTTCTGGCCATTCGCAATCAGGGTCAGGACAAACTCCTGACTAGTTACCCAATGTTATGATGATAAATCACCTTGTTTTATGTGTCCAAACCCTCCAGATGTTGCTGCTAGATTCCAACTGCCTGGATCTGACACCCTGGATCTGCTGTCTAGGGCTGATAGTAGTAGTAGTAATAATAATAATAATAATAATAATAATAATAATAATAATTTTTATTTATACCCCGCCCTTCCCAACCAAGGCCGGGCTCAGGGCGGCTAACAAGCAATAATAAAAACAAGTTGAATGAATACAACTTAAAAACAAGATTAAAATACAATTAAAATATTGAAACATTAAAATATTAAAATACAGCCTCATCACAGGAGGAGAAAGGAAAAAGGAAAAAGAAAGAGGGGGAGGGAATCAAATTGGCTCCAAGCCAAAGGGCAGGCAAAACAACTCTGTCTTACAGGCCCTGCCGAAAGAAATCAGACCGTGCAGGGCCCTGGTCTCATGAGGCAGAGCGTTCCACCAGTCCGGAGCCAATGTTGAAAAGGCCCTGCCTCTGGTTGAGGCTAATCTAACTTCCGTAGGGCCCGGGACCACTAGGGTGTTGCTATTTATAGACCTTAAGGTCCTCCGTGAGCAAACTGGGAGATAGTGTGGGAAGGTTTACTTTAGCAGAGTTAAACAATCCCCTTTATAAGTTTATGCAGCCACCAGCTTGTTGCTGACTCATCTGAGTTCTACTAGTAAAGATGCCTTCCTGGTTAAAAATCCCTTTGAATACTTTTTAAAGAATACACACACAAATCTGATTCATGTTAATATAAAACTATTTTACTCTTTGATTCATTCAGGTTTACAGAACTGCACCTCAAGGCAGGCTTAGGTTACATAACAAGCACATAAACTATACCAGAGGGAAGCTGGTCCTGAGGTTACTGCAACTGAGCAGTTATTTTTCAAAGCTACCAGCAACTGAGAAACTGGTTGTCACAGCAACCGGTTAGAACATGGAGGCCGTTAGTCCTCTGTCAGAATGTTGTACTTGACTGCACCTTTACATCCCCCAGATAGGAATTGGGAGTTGAGAAACTAATTCAAGATGCTGGAAATGCACCCAAGGGAGGGAATACTTAAGGGTGCGGTGTTATGTACTGAAGTTCTCACCCTGGGCCAGCAGGGGGATACTGTAGATAGTTATGCAAATGAAGGATCGAAAGTGACGTTCAGTTTTAGAAAATGGCAACAGTTACATTGTTCTGGAGCTCTATATAAGCAGGCTGACTGAGCTCCTCAGTCAGTTCTGTTCCAGCTTACATATAAAGAGCTGCTTTGGAAGAATTACTGTGTTGTCTGATATGTTCGCCCACAACTTAACATGCGGGTGTGAGCCCTGCAGAGGTGCGGTGTGCATTTTAGGGCTGAGTAAGCTCCTAAAAATTCCTATTCGTGGGTGGTGCAATTGGGGGCAGGGGGAGGATTTTACTGATTTGGGGGGGGGGTAATTCTCCTGCCATTTGGATGGAGACATATGGAAAAAATCAGAAAATTAACCAGAACACTCCATAGGAGCATGGGATTTATGAAGGTCAAAAAACCAAGGAGCATCTTTAAAAACTGCCCATGGGGGGGGGTGTGGGAATGTTCTGGGGTGCAGGAGAGGATATATTGACTAATTATATCCTTATCCAACTTGTACTAACAAGTTCCCAAAATATCAGCAGAGTTTATAGACATTCCCCTTTTAAGTTCGCAACGGTAACGCTTGCACAGATTCGCTAGAACCTCTATAATAATTACTCTGGTAATTTCCCCTTTGTTCCCTCTTAAAATACAAGACACGACACAGTCTTTATAAAAGTATAAAAGAGTTTACTCACGTTCTGTTCACAATATGATCCCAGAAGGTAGGCAGGCTTAAAAAGGTTACATGCAGTTAGAATCTATCTTGTAGCAAGATAGTACTGTCCTCTCTTGGCTGGGAGCCAAGAGGGCATGTTGCTCCTTCAGAAGATGAAGATGGCAGAGAGGCAAGAGGCAAGAGGCAAGAGAGAGAGTGGCTGCCTGCCCTGTGCTTTTATCATTACCTGCACAGGTGAGGCCACACCCACCTCTGGTCACATGCGGAGGAAGTCCGCCCCCAGGAAGTTTACCTGCTTGCTGGACAGACATCCCTCCCCATGTTCTAACATGTACACTCTAGGAATGTTGTCATTGACTGCTCCTGTGTTTACATCCCACATACCCCTTCTCAGGCAATACAACATACACAAAACATAAACAACTTTATTCAACCACCCAGAGTCCCAGCTTGACACGTAGATTCTGGAAACTCTCTCTTGGTAGGGGTTTCGTCAGGATGTCAGCAGTCATCTCTTGGGTGCTGCAGTAGGATAGTTCCACAAGTCCATCCTGGATCATCTGGCGTATGTAGTGGTATTTAACCCCAATGTGTTTTGTTCTGGCCAGGAACTTCTCACTCTGCGTCAGCTTCAGGCAACTTTGATTGTCCTCTAGCAAGCTGACAGGCCCTTTTCTCACCAACCCAAAGTCCTTTATGAGTTGATCAAGCCAGGCGATCTCTCTGCAGGCTTCTGTTGCTGCAACGTATTCTGATTCTGTGGAAGATAATGCTACACAGCTCTGTTTATAACTGCCCCATGAAACAGGTCCATCACCAAACATGAAAACATGACCACTTGTTGATTTATAATCAGCATTATCCCCAGCCCAATCCGCATCAGTATACCCAACCAACTTAGGGTCTCTGACGGCTGGTAACCTTAATTTACAATTCATGGTACCCTTCAAATATCGCACCACCCTCTTTACACCTGCCCAATCATGCTCAGTGGGAGAATTCACTTTTCTGCTAAGAATCCCCACAGCATTTGCTAAGTCAGGTCTACATGTGGTAACTAAATACAAAAGTTTACCAATCGCCGACCTGTAGTCATTGTTGTCTGGCAACTGCTTCGAATCCTGCTGATTCTTCAGGAAGTCAGTAGCCATCGGTGTAGCAACTGGATGTGCGTCTTGCATCTGCATGTGCTCAATCAGCTCGTGGATCTTCTGTCTTTGGCTGAGAAGAAATGAGCCGTCCTCTTCTCTTTCCACCTGGATCCCGAGGTAGTACTGGACATCTCCTAGCTCCTTGACCTCCACCTCTTTGCTAAGGTGTTTTACTATCTGTGTATAGTCTTTCTCACTTGCTGTGGCAATAATCAGGTCATCAACAAATGCTAAGATATATGAGAATTGTCCATTATTTGACTTACTGTACAAGCACTTGTCAGCGTCGCCTTGCTTGTACCCAAGTTGCGTCAGCATTTTATGCAACTTCTGGTTCCAGGCTCTAGCAGCCTGTTTAAGTCCATAAAGTCCTTTCTGCAGTTTGCACACTAAATGTGCCTCATGTGGTTTCACAAAACCTTTAGGCTGCTTCATGTAAATTTCTTCAGAAATCTGCCCATGTAGAAAAGCGGTAGCAATGTCTATGTGTTTCACTCTCATTTTCTTGGAGGCTGCAATGCTTAAAAGCATTCTTACGCTGCTGTACCTCACAGTTGGTGCAAAAACTTCATCGTAATCTTCACCAAAACGCTGTGAAAATCCCTGTGCTACAAGTCTAGCTTTGTAGCGCTGCACTTCTCCTTCTGACCCCTTCTTAACCTTGAAAACCCATTTACTGCCAATGGCCTTCTTACTGGGAGGCAGCTCAGTGAGTGTCCAGGTCTTGTTCTGATGCAGTGCATCCATCTCCTCCTGCGCGGCCTTCCTCCAGAGACTGGCTTCTGCAGCTGGCATCTCCTGTATCTCTTCCCAAGTGGAAGGTTCCTGTGGAAACGCCGACCCTGCAAAGTAGGACAACCGTAATGGTGGGACACCTTTGTTGGTTCTGGACGAGCGCCTGACCTCTGGTTCTGCGACCGCATCAGCTTCCTCATCCTCCTCCAACGCAGGCATGTCCCCATCTGAGTCCTCATCTTCGTCTCTGGTGCCGCCAGGGTTCTGGTCCTCTGCGTCTTCTGGTGCGTCGCCTGTAGGGGGCGCTGTAACACTTGAAGGCAGATTATTACTTTGTGGGGTCTCAAAAGGGAAATATACAAATTCTTGAGTCCTTTCTGACTCATCTGAAGAATCCACAACAGTGTTCTTAGTGTCTACCTTTCCATATTCATCAACATAAACCGCATGGTATGCATTTGTCTTACCAGTTTGTAAGTCCATAATTCTATATCCTTTGCCTCCAGAGGCGTATCCCACCAGGATACCTGCTTTTGCCCTGGAGTCAAGCTTGTGTCTGTGTTCCTTGGGCACGTGGAAGTAACACGGACTTCCAAACACACGTATGTGCGACAGATTGGGAGCTTTCCCATGCCAAAGTTCAAATGGTGTGCGCTCTGCACCTTTAGTTGGCAGTCTATTCTGCAAATAGACCGATGTGTACACTCCTTCGGCCCACAGCTTCTGTGGCAAACATGCATCCTTTAGCATGCACCTTGTCATGTCCATAATGGACCTAAACTTTCTCTCAGCTATGGCATTCTGCTGTGGTGTGTAAGGAATTGTGGTTACGTGTGCAATTCCTTCCTTGGCCAGGAGAGCCTGCATTTCATTTGAGCAGTACTCACCTCCATTGTCGCTCATTAACACAGCTGGAGCTCTCTGGAATTTGTTCTTGACCATGGCAATGTATTCCTGGAGCTTGTCCACTGTCTCACTCTTCTCTTTGAGGAAATACACAACACAAAATCTTGAAAAGTCATCCAGAAATATTAAAATATATCTATTCTTTCCCAGTGAGGGAACACTCATGGGTCCACATATGTCAGTGTGCACTATGTCAAGCACTTTGTTGCTTCTTTGTTCTGCACAACGTGGAAATGAAGGTTTTACAGCCTTCTCAGTAATACAGCTTATGCACTTTGCTGGAGCTTTGTTGCTCTGCTTTACCTGCAAACCTCTTACAAGATCTCTTTTCTGTAGATCCAGAATGACGTTGGTGTCTCTATGTCCAAGCCTTCTGTGCCATAGGTCCAGATCTGCTTCATCCTTCTGGCTGGAATGTGCCACTTTTGCAGACTGATTCTCTGAAAGATCAAGCTCATATACACCATTGATTAGCTTTGCTTGAGCAAACACTTTGCCATTTCTAGTCACTTTACATTCTCCATTTCCAAATGTGATCTGGAAACCTTTCTTGTCCAAAGTGGACACGCTGATTAAATTGCAGCTCAGCTCTGGAACATACAAAACTCTAGAGATTGTATTCTCAATGCATTCATTGTTTATATTGCATTTCAGACTCATGGAACCTGCACCTTTTGCTTTAACAATGTTGCCATCTGCAATTTCAATTTCAGATCCTTCTTCATCATTTATCTCATTAAAATAGTCCTTTTTATATGAAAAATGCGAACTGGCACCTGAATCTAAAATCCATTTATTACGTTTATTCTCACGATTCTGGACAGTTAAATTCCTTTCTTGCAGTAGCCATGTGCATTCACATTTCCCCTTCTTTTCTCCTTTTGGCTCAAAGGGGTGGGGTTTCTTGGCTTTAGGAGCCCTGCAATTCTTTGCAATGTGTCCTTCTTTGTTACAATTGAAACAAATCACTTTCTTAGGCATCTCTTTGGACTTTGTAAATTGCCTAGATGCATAACTACTGTCTTTGCTTCTAGCATTTCTCACTGGAGATTCAGCTCTATCTCTGCATTCTTCTTTTAAATAACCAATCAAGTCTTTAAAAGTCAGACCTTGTCTATGATCCATCAAACTTACAAATGCGCTAAAGCGTGGTCCAAGTGATGACAACAAAAATGCTATCTTTGTATCTTCATCAAAAGCTTTGGGAGTCAAATCAATTCTCTGAATAATCTCAGTGAACTTGTTGATGTGCTCTGTGAATTCCTCTTTTGAATTCATTCTCACTCTGGTTAATTTACACACCAAGTTTCTGAAGCAGTTTATGCTAGATTCTCCATACACGCGCTCAATATCTCTTAAGATTTGAGATGCATCATCTGTACTATTTATTAATGATAGCTGCTCATCACGAAGTCCACTCAAAATTATGTGTCTAGCTTCGCTGTTCATGCGTTTCCAAGCACTTATCTTGGCTAAAGCTTCCTCAGACGATCCCGTAGGTTGAGGGTTTAAAGCTTCCAAAATGTGCTTATAATCTAAACATGCTATCAAGCGCTGCTTCCAGTGTATGAAATTGTGTTCATTCAGCACAGGCATTCCTAGCTTTGCATCACTATCAAAAGCTGCTCTAGCCATCTTAAAATCCAAAAATTTGAAAAATTCTTCAAAATTTCAAAATTTCTCAAAATTTTAAAATCAAAATCTCAAAAATCTCAAAATACAAAACAATTCTTCACTGCCTTGGGTCACTGTGAACTCTGAGGGAAGGGGGGGGTTGCTTAATCCCCACTGCACAATGGAACAAAGGACCATGTGCTTACCAGGAAGTTAACTCAGAAAAATACTACTCAACTCAAAATCACAATCCAACGCAATCCTTCAAAAATACGCAGAAATATGCAATACTGGGCCCCATAACCCTTTGTGGGAATGTTCTGGGGTGCAGGAGAGGATATATTGACTAATTATATCCTTATCCAACTTGTACTAACAAGTTGGATAAGGATATAATTAGTCAATATATCCTCTCCTGCACCCCAGAACATTCCCACAGGGGGGGGACAAGGCTTCAGAATGTCTCCCCTCTTCCCCACTTACCTTACCTTCTGTGGCAGCAGAGGAGGCAGAAGACCATTGTCTGGGCTTTCAACTGAGCCAAAGGTAGTTGTCGGAAGGAGACAGATGTTTCCAACGTCAACTGATCCAAAAAAGACAGTTCTCTGAAGCAGACAGACATCTGCAGTGTCAACTGATCTGAAGAAGACAGTTGAATGAGCTTTTAACTGATCTCAGGATCCTTTCAAACAACTCACCTGGTTTCCTGGGAAACAAAACATTCTGCAGCCCATTGTGAATTCAGATCTTGGCCAAGACCTCGCCCAATGGACTGTGGGCTCTCTCTCTCTGTCTCTCTCTCCATCTCAGGCCCATATCAACACTTGGTATCTTCATCCAGCTTCCAAGCACCTGCCTTGCCCCTTAATTTGCCCTTCACCAGGAGGGCCAGGGCAGCTGAATCTGGGCTTCCCTTACAGTTTCGCACCCCCAGCCTTGCATCGCTGTGGGAATCAAAGGGAATAAAATGGGCCCTGACTGTGATCCGGTTTCCACCACCTCATGAAAACTCACCTGCCTGCCCAAGGTGTTGGCTGGCCAGCTGTTCCACCTTTAGTCATTGTGTATTATCTGTTCCAGTGGTTTGAAAGTTCTTGCCTTTTCATTTTAGGGTGGGGGCTTCTCTCTCCACCTGGCTACTCACCACCTCTAGGCACTTTCAAAAACACATTTGTACTCTCAGGGGGTCTTCCGTGGTGCTTTATTTTTACTTGAACACCCCACCTTTCCTCCAAGGAACTCGAGGTGGTATACATGATGTGCTTTCCCTGTCCAAATTATCCTCGCAATAACCCTCTGAGGTAAGCTAGGCTGCCTCCAATACTGGAAGGAGTATGAGACTATGGTGGCTTTGAAGGATGCCCCCGATACCCTGGGGTTGGGCATGAGAGCTGGAACGTGGGGTATTCACCCTGAGGGACCCCAATCTCAGATTTTGTTCAAAATTTTTGTGTGTGTACATACCAATGAGATAACCTCAAATTATTTTTTAAAGAGTTTTTGGTCCAAAATTAGGTGCAGGATAATTTTTTAAAAATTTTGTTTTTTTAAAAAAATAATATTTATTACTTTTCCAACAATTTAAACACTACAAAAAAGAACAATACAATACAACACAATACAAAGACACTACATAACACTAACATTAAACTAACAAAACAAAACAAAAACAGTTTAAAACACATCAAATAATTTCAATATCTTATCTTTCATTCACTTATTTCCGCGACCTCCTCACACCTCCCTTTTTGTATTCCACTTCTGTTAATTGTTTCAGCAATTCCTTTCCATCTTCCTCTGTTTTCTATCCTATAATTATCTTAGCACATTCTAACCTTATTTTTTCCTTTAATACTCTATTAATCTAATTTATTTATTTTTTAAAAAATTGATTTTCGCGCAATTTAGGCAAATGAAATTTCTGTGTCAGTTTAGAAAAAAACCTGTTCTGCTTATTTTTCAACCAAATGGGCTTATTTGGGTATCAAAATAAAGCTATTTTTGGTCTCTTTCAAAATAAGGTATAAAAATGGTATTAAGTGCCACAGAAAAGGGTCACCAACTATTCAAAGTGAATGTTAGTCATTTTCTACCTTGGTTGGTTTGATTAGCCATAGCACACAAACCAAAACTAACACATGTATCATACTTTTTTAGTAGTAGTAGGATCCGTCTGTGTGTGGTGGCTCTTGATGCACTAACTCCAGCCTCAGTCCACTCCTTGTGAAAGTCCCCAACACGTTTGAATGGTCTTTTCCTGACAATCCTCTCCAGGCTGCAGTCATCCCCGCTGCTTGTGCACCTTTTTCTTCCACACTTTCCCCTTCTGCATAACTTTCCATTAATGTGCTTCAATACAGCACTTTGGGAACATCAAATTTCTTCTGCAATTACCTTTTGAGGCTTTCCCTCCTTGTGGAGGGTCTCAGTGATGGCTTTCTGCACAACTGTCAGGTCAGCAGCCTTCCCCATGATTGTGCTTCCTACTGAACCAGATTGAGAGACCATTTAAAGGCTCAGGAAACCACTGAAGGTGTTATGGATTGACTAGCTATTGAACCTTTTCACAATATTCTAATTTTCTTAAATTGTTAATTTGGGGTTTTCATCAGCTGTACGCCATAATCATCACAATTATAACAAATAAAGGCTTGACATATCTCGCTTTGCATGTCATGAGTCTATCTCATGTATTAGTTTCACCTTTTAAGTTGAATTACTGAAATAAATGAACTTTTCCATGATATTCTAATTTTTTGAGTTTCACCTGTATATCTTTTCATACCATAAAGTCTCTCTGCACTGAAGCACAGGGCAGGAGGTGGCAGGGAAGAGCAGGGTGCTCCATCCTTTGCCCATTAGCTGCTCTGCCAACCCGTGCTTTCCGCTTTCACTCTCTTTTCACACTTGCCCAGCCAAAGTCTTGTGCCCCAGGCTAGATTTTGACCCTGCATCTCCAATGCCAACATAAGCCTTAATGGTTCTGTGATGTTCAGATAATCAGGAGTCTGAGGCTTTAATGGCAGGGGAAGCTTGTCCTCTCAGTGACCTGACAGCCCCAAGGACAAATGGGAAGCAACTGTTCATATGCATAAAAATTCCTTTTACAGGAAAGCTGCTGCAGGGGAGAGCAATGGGAGAACTGCCAGGACTGGTTTGGCCTGATAGTTGTATTCATCCAGGGAAAGGATTACCTGGTTTCCGTAAAATTTTAAAATTAAGGGGGGATTAAGAAAAATTAAGGGGGGATTAAGAAAAACGAGGGACGCGGGTGGCGCTGTGGGTAAAAGCCTCAGCGCCTAGGGCTTGCCGATCGAAAGGTCGGCGGTTCGAATCCCCGCAATGGAGTGAGCTCCCGCTGCTCGGTCCCAGCGCCTGCCAACCTAGCAGTTCGAAAGCACCCCCGGGTGCAAGTAGAGAAATAGGGACCGCTTACTGGCGGGAAGGTAAACGGCGTTTCCGTGTGCTGCACTGGCTCGCCAGATGCAGCTTGTCACGCTGGCCACGTGACCCGGAAGTGTCTCTGGACAGCGCTGGCCCCCGGCCTCTTGAGTCAGATGGGCGCACCAACCCCAGAGTCTGTCAAGACTGGCCCGTACAGGCAGGCGTACCTTTACCTTTACCTTTAAGAAAAACAACACCTTTTTATTTTGATCTGATGCCTTAAAAATGCAAATGAAGGAACTTACTTGGCTCCTCCCATAAGCTGCAGAAATGATCAATAAAGCTACAGTATTTTGAAGGTTGTCCATCAGACCAGGTAAGAAGTATCCATGCCATTGTCATGACTATCTCCACCACAGATACCTGGGACTTCCAAGTGTTCTAGACAACAATGTGAGGTGGGGAAGGGGGGAAATCCATCAGAGTATTTCTCCACTTAAATGCTTCCACTTTTACCAATGCACCGAAGGAGCATCTCTACCCCAATTGTTCAGCTGAGGTCCAGCTCCGAGGGCCTTCTGGTGGTTCCCTCACTGCGAGAAGTGAGGTTACAGGGAACCAGGCAGAGGGCCTTCTCGGTAGTGGCGCCCACCCTGTGGAACGCCCTCCCACCAGATGTCAAGGAAATAAACAATGATCTGACTTTTAGAAGACATCTGAAAGCAGCCCTGTTTAGGGAAGTTTTTAATGTTTGGTGTTTTATCGTGTTTTTAATATTCTGTTGGGAGCCGCCCAGAGTGTCTGGGGAAACCCAGCCAGATGGGTGGGGTATAAATATATTATATTATTATTATTATTATTATTATTATTATTATTATTATTCCATGAAATGAATTTGTCATGTTGTTTTGATACCCCACCTATAGGGCTAGGTTTCCCCAGCAACTCTGGGTGACTCCAAGCACATATAAGCACATAACAAAACGTCAAACATTAAAAACCCTGCTTTCAGATGTCTTCTAAAAGTTGTATAGTTCTTTATCTCCTTGACATCTGATGGCAGGGTGTTCCACAGGAAGGGGAAGGCCCTCTGCCTTGATCTCTGTAACTTCACCTATAACATGAAATAATAATAGGAAACCAGTGATATTTTAAGGAGTAGGCTAGCAGGCGAGGCCAATGACTTACCTCACAGGAGCCTACACAACACAAAACTCTGTTGCTGTATGTAGGCTTTATTTTATTTGTTTTTTATGTTATATTTTGGAAATGTACATCCAGGTGTGTTTTTTCTTTAAATTTTTTTTTGGGGGGGGGCAAGAGAGTGGGGCCCTAAGCTATAGCTTGTTTAGCTTATACGTAAATCCAGCACTGGGGTTGTGGGTGGTTTTTCTTCTTTGTGTCAAATGTTTCTCCAGCATGCTGCAGCCTCCCCACCTGCCGGTGCTTCCTGATCTCAATATCATAGAATCTTAGAGTTGGAAGGGACCCCAAGGGTCATCTAGTCCACCCCCCCCTGCAATGCAGGAATCTCAGCTAAAGCATCCAAGACAGATGGCCAGCCAACCTCTGCTTAAAAACCTCCAAGGAAGGAGAGGCCACCATCTTTCGTGGGAGTCTGTTCCACTGCTGAACAGCTCTTAATGTCAGAACGTTACTCCAAGTGATTACTTGGAATCTCCTTTCTTGCCACTTGAAACCAGGAGATTCTTCAGTTGAGATTCCTGCATTGCAGAGGGTTGGACTAGATGACCTTTGGGTTCCGTTCCAACTCTACAGTTTTATGATTCTATATGCAGTTTTACTTATTTGGTATTTATCTATCAATCGTCTCTCTATCTATCCATCTATACAGAGGAGCATAGGGGACAAAATAGTAAAAGGTGGGGTTAAATGGCAATGAAAGTGGAAACAATGTGATAAGTAAATTAAAACCCATGAGTAAGTAGTGGCGATACTATCATCATCATCATCATCACTAACAGTGCAATTCTTCGTATGTCTACTCAGAAGTAAGGGGTGGTATTCAACTAAATTCTAGCCAAAGTAGACCCATTGGCATTAAATTAGCCATGTCCATTCATTTCAATAGGTCTACTCTAAGTGTAACTTAAGTAGGCTACAACACACTAATTTCATCATGCTGTTGCATGTGTTTGCTTGGAACAGTAATACACAAAAAGCTGATTCCATTAGATTTGGCTAATGTTGCCTCTATTCAACTTCCCTCATTTGAGTTCTGATTGGTGTCCATTAATTACCTGAAAGAGCATCTCCACCTCCATCATCCAGCCCGGACACTAAGGACCTCCTCTGAGGGTTTTCTGGCGGTTCCCTCACTGGAGAACAAGTTTCTAGAGACTAGATTATGAGTCTTTGTAAACTGTGTTTCTAAAGGAACTTTTGTTATTGCCAAATGCCAATGTGTTTGCATTATTAAGTTTGTTATGAATAAAAAATCATTTTAAGTTAGAGCATGATAATTATTTCACTATTAATATACTTCTTCTTAATTGTATTTCAGTTCAACAATTACTTTGATAAAATACATATTTTGTTGTGTGCAAATGGCTTTAGATACCTATTAGGTCCAAAAATTACCATGTAGCATATATTCAACACACACACAAAAACAGCAACAATTTGTTGTTGACAAAGGACAGCTGGATATATAAAGGGCCTCATTACCTTCAATAGCTTAGGGCCTCATCAAACCTAAATCCGGCCCTGAACAACCCATTTGCAAGTATAATACAAGATCAATCTCAAATTCTGAAGCAGCCTGTGAAACACTCAGAAAAATTGGATACTCTTCCACAGGTGGAGAAAACTCTGGAGAAAGTGGAGAGCAGCCTTTGGTGGACACTAGATCAGACCAAAGGTCCTACATTCTTACAGTGACCAGCTAGATGCCAATGGGGAACTCTTTAAGTTTGCTGCAGTAAAACAAACCACAAACCCTGGTTTGGAAGCCATACAAGGTTTGCCTGAATTGTTTCTTCCATCCAAGGAGCAAGTAGCCCAGATAAGCAAGTTCATGGGAAACTATTAGCAGATTGAGGTTGAATCCTGACAAGACAGAAGTACTGTTTTGGGGGGACAGGGGGCGGGTGGGTGTGGAGGACTCCCTGGTCCTGAATGGGGTAACTGTGCCCCTGAAGGACCAGGTGCGCAGCCTGGGAGTCATTTTGGACTCACAGCTGTCCATGCAGGTGAAGGTCAACACTGTGTCCAGGGCAGCAGTCTCCCAGCTCCATCTGGTACACAGGATGAGACCCTCCCTGCCCAAAGACTGTCTCGCCAGAGTGGTGCATGCTCTAGTTATCTCCCGCTTGGACTACTACAATGTGCTCTACTTGGGGCTACCTTTGAAGGTGACCCAGAAACTACAACTAATCCAGAATGCGGCAGCTAGACTGGTGACTGGGGGCGGCCGCCGGGACCACATAACACCGGTCCTGTGAGATCTGCATTGGCACCCAGTACGTTTCCGAGCACAATTCAAAGTGTTGGTGCTGACCTTTAAAGCCCTAAACGGCCTCGGTCCCGTATACCTGAAGGAGCGTCTCCACCCCCATCCTTCAGCCCGGACACTGAGATCCAGCGCTGAGGGCCTTCTGGTGGTTCCCTCATTGCGAGAAGTTTAGCCCTGTTTAAGGAAGTTTTTAATATTTAGTGCTGTATTGTTTGTAACATTTTATTAGAAGCCGTCCAGAATGGCTGGGGAAACTCAGCCAGATGGGCGGGGTATAAATAATAAATTATTATTATTATTATTATTATTATTATTATTATTATTATTAAAGACAGGTCACTGTTATGATCCCTAGATTGCCATTGAGAATGTACTGTGGCTGAGCCTTGAATGAACGACTAACGCATTCATCCATTGACCATAGCAGAAAGTGACTGATCAGAATCAGATTCAGTGCAGCCTGGCTCTGGGTGCCGAACCAAGGGGGCGCTGTAGGGCTCTGCAGTGATGACACAGTACATGTCCAGACCACAAGGCAAAACGTCTGGGGTAGGGGGCAAAATATGGCCTCGCACAGGGCGCCGCTGAAATCTGGAAGACCGAAGTCCGCCTCTGGGATGAGCCTTTCACAAACTTGCTCTTCCATCCACCCTTCTTCTGCCCTCCAGGAAAACCCAGTTCAGCCCCCTACATTCCACTCCACATGGAAATTACAGGGGGTTGGACTAGATGACCCTTGGGTCCCAACTCTACAATTCTATGGTTCTAACACACATGGGCAACCTTGCATTTGTGTTGCCCATAAGGAAACACACCAGAGCTCAAGGGTCAACTGAAGGTGGTGGGAGGCAGATTTTCGCCTTCTCCCTGGAGCTCCTCCCCTGTGCCTTGACTCTTTTAATTGGAAGCAGGTGGTGGCAGTGAGGTGGTGAGGACTCAAATCTTCATGTTGCATTTAGAAGTTCCTTGTTTGGAGAGAGAGAGAAAATTCCAATAAAATGTGTGTGTTAAAAATCCTCTCTCCCCATGGAACTTTGCCCAGTCCCCACACACCACTAGGAACTGCCGCATTAAAATACCTATCCAGATATAATAACTTTATAGCTTTATGCATCTTTTGGTCTTATTGGCCCCTCTGAGAGGCAATTCCCATTTTAGAGACAAGGAGCTGTGGCTGGGAAAGCAAGGGCTTCTTCAAGAAGTCCTTCCTCAGGGTCACAGCTGAGGTGAGGATTTAATCAGCTCTTCTACAGCCTAAGCTCCACCTCTGGGTATCAGAAGGTCTCACAGGCATGCTGCAGATCCTCTGCTTGGCCTCCTCTGAATTCAGCGGGCTTACTTCTGAGTAAACACATGGAAGATAAAGGAGCCTAGATACCAAGCCTGTCACCACATCCTTTTAGCACTTTTCCACCATCCCGGTTTCTGTGCCATCCCAATCTTAGCAACAAACTACAATGGCTGTTTGGCAATGACTTGGCCTTTGCTTTGCATCCCTCAAATGTGCTTTATTTTGACAATAGCTACTATAAAGCTTAGTATTTATCTTATAAAGCATAGTATTTATATAGCACTTTCTTTGGTGACTTGCGTTCAAAGAAATAAGAACTGGCCTGCCAGCCATATGCCTCTGGAAAACTAAAGGAAAGGTGTGAAACTAATGGCATTTCCCCGGTTGATTGTTCCCAGCACCCGATCCTTAGAAATATACTGCCCCTATACATGGAGGCTCCCTTCAGCTCTCTTGGCTTAGGTTCCTAGCTGTTGATCGACTGATCTTCCCTGGATTAATCTGCCCCCAGTATATCTGAATTAATATAAGAATAACAAACTGCTTTGAGGGTTAAAAACAAACAAGTTACTGGTTTGTTTTAGTTCTTGTTTTTTATTATGTATTTTTATGTTGTGAACTGCCCTGAGATCTACAGATGAAGGACTATTTAATAATAATAAGGATTTTTTAATTTTGTTTCGACTACAGCAGACCAATGCAGCTACCTACCTGTAACTAAATATAATAATATATCTATATGATGCCCATCGACATACAAATTTAATAAATAAAATACTGAATAAATTGACATTCAATGCCCTTTTTTAAATGTGTTGGGGAGGGAGGGGGTTTATTGGGTTGTTTTTGCTTTTATTTATCTCATATATTTCCTGTTTTTACGGTGTGCTTTTATGTTACTGCGGGTCTAGGGCAGCACACAAATTTTATAAATAATAATAATAATAAATATTTAAAAGTTAGGAAATAAATTGCGAACGAGGGTCTCCATCCTCCGATCTCCCGCCCCTCCCTCCCGCCCCGCCCAGCAAATTGGACCCCCTTTTAACATGATAATGACTGGGGAAGTCCTGCCTGCAGCCCATAAAAGATCCCCCAGGGGATCGCGGTCGCTTCGGTGATCCAGCCACGCTTCCGAAGGGTCCCGCCGGCTCCTCCATTCATGAGCATCCCACTGGCCCTCAATGCCTCTTACCGGGTCTACCCTGCAGGGGTGGTGGCCCCCGCTGACATGGGCTACGACGGTTACTACTGGCCCTCGGTGAAGGAGGAGATGGAGCCGGGGAGCTGCTCCGGGGGGTTCCCGGCCCCCGAGGCTGTTAACGGCCCGGAAGGGAAGGGCCCCAGCAATAACCCAGGTAAGCGGATCTCCTAGGAAAACGCGCAAAGGAGGTTGCAGCCTCTTTGCTTAAGTCTCTTAAAGTCACTTCACCCGGGAAAGCTGACTCCATTCCACCAGGGTTCCCCCAAACATGGGTCTCTAGCTGTTCTTGGGGTACAGTTCCCATCATCCCTGACCACTGGTCCTGCTAGCTAGGGAGGATGGGACTTGTAGTCCCCAAAACAGCTGGAGACTCAAGTTTGGGGAGCCCTGCATTTACTGTACAGAATTCCCTTTCTCAGTTAAGCAAGCATTGGGAGCTTCTTGCAGCGAATGCAAAGCTTGGAATTCGCAAACTGTGAAGCAGAATACAGAACCCTTTTCCATGATAGGCTTGGGTGATGTGCACGGCAGTAGGGCGTAGTGGGTAGAGGGGGTTGAACCCGGAGACCGGGGTTCAACCCCCGGTTAGCCATGAAACTCTGGGTTTCACCATCGGACTCTGCCTACCTCACAGGGTTGTTTTGAAGGATAAAATGGGGAGGGGGAGCCATGTGCACCACCCAGAACGCTTTGGAGGAAAGCCAGAATAGAAACGCAGTAGATAAAGAAATAGAAATGTTTCCTAGGGAGCCCATTTTGCTGACTGCGCAGGGAGCAGGTTGCAGGGGCGCAGCCGGATCCTATGCAAAGCTAGGTGCGCGGCGCCTAATTGGGCTAAAAAAGTTATGGATCTGGATTCCCACGCCAGCGCAAAAGCCCAGCCCCTGGTGGAGAGGAGGTATTCAAGGAACAATTGCCTGGGTTTGAAACTGCCCCTTAACTAGGCAGCAAAACAGGATCAGTGCTAGGAGTTGCTGCCTAGCCAAAGAAACCGCTTTCTGGCCGGAGAAGGCGGCACCACATTTAAAACACATGGCTTTTTCCTCCTCCCCCAAGGCTACCCTTATCTCTTAACCTGGATTATTACTGGGCACAAATTGCTCAGTTCCCAACATTTTGCGGACTCGAAATGTGAGCGCGATCTGGGTGTCAACTCGTTAATCCTGCCCTTCCCTCTTGTCATGAACGTGAATTTTGCCGAAGCACTTTGCAAGCCAGTGACATACCAAACAGTGTTTTGCAGAGTCATTTAAGGATTGTCTTAAGCAAGAATTAAAGCATTGCTTACATTTAGTTCATTAGTGTTCTGCAGTCTAGTGATGCTAATGATAACTGTTAATTGGTGGGCGTGGTCTGTTGGTCCTGGAGATGAGAAATGCAATCCTAGCAATGTTTACTCAGATGTAAGTGCTAGTTAATTTACCTGGGCTTAGTCCCATATTGGTGGAGTTAGGATTTGCAGCCTATTGAAGGTTTCCTTTTATGTTTCTATGTTCAGAGTGTGCAAACTTTCAAATATCACAGGAGGTCTGAGAAGTAGATACAGTTTGATCTTGCCTGATGCAAGGGTTCTGTATAGAAAGTTTGTGTACTGTTTTATAAAACTTATTTATCAAACACTTTTTGCATTCTGGCTTTTTAAGCCCCTTTCTGCCCTATTTATCCTTTGCATACTGTCTCTGCTTGATTCCTAGATCTCTCCCCGAG
Source organism: Podarcis erhardii (assembly GCF_964252035.2). Lineage (NCBI taxonomy): Eukaryota > Metazoa > Chordata > Lepidosauria > Squamata > Lacertidae > Podarcis > Podarcis erhardii. The sequence goes on along the minus strand of NC_138515.1, from coordinate 9,602,713 downwards.
GTCTTCCAGTTCTGGGATATTCACATATTATACACCAGATTCTGCAACCAGCCCCAACAAGCCGCCCCCCTCCCCAGATCTGACTTCTACTCCCCAGCAGTGCAAGGAGGAAAGTAAAGGAGGCAAGAAGAGCAAGAACCGCACGGCTTTCTCTCAAAAGCAGCTGCAGGTCTTGCACCACAGATTCCAGATGCAGAAATATCTCAGTCCACAACAGATCCGAGAACTGGCCTCTGCCTTGGGACTCACCTATAAACAAGTAAGTGTTTTGCTGAAGCAGGGCAGGGTCAGGCCCGGAGACCTTTGGCCTGAATTTTTAAAGATTTGCTCTTGTTGCACTTGACTTTTCAGAGTCAGAATTCCAGTTGTTCTAACTTGCATAAGCTGTCCTGCAGAACTGTCTTGAGATCCACCTTTTCTGTCTTGAGATCCACCTTTAATATTTGTCTGCCACACTTCTGATTGTGTATGCCTCAATTGTTTGAGCCTTCTCTCCTTCTACAGCTTCCTTTCGTACATAGTTTGCTTTGTTCCTTCTTGGTGGCGTGCAGAATTGTATTTGTTTCCTTGTGCTTTAACTGCCATGGCTTCTCTGAGCTTCCCTGGGAGTTCTAGTTTGGTGCTGAACTGCAACAAAATGCTGCAGTTTAGAGTTATCTTGATTAGTCATTTAATCTTTTGCTTCCCCACCGCAACAGACTAGTCAAAATTCCATGGCACACTTTGAGTTCTCTATAGGATGTTTTTGAGGTCCTTCCTATTTTATGCACTGTGACTGCTGTTTGTTTTCTGATATTTAATTTTATTGGGTACTATTATATTCTAATAGGTTATTGAATATTACCGGTACATCTGATGCAAGTTGTTTATTTTAAAGTTACGTTTTTGTTACTATGACATTTTTGTATTGGGTCAAATTGTTATAAGGTGTGCAATCTTTGTTTCTTCTGCTTGTATACCGTCTTGTGTATAGTAATACAGAAAAGCAGTATACAAATTAAAAATGAAATGAAATTGCATGCAAGTAGTGCCAGTTTGGTAACAAATCTCCACCTGCACATTGAAATGGAGGGAATGGCCGACTCTCTACTCACCTGCACAGAACTCCCAGAGATCTCTTGAGAAGAAGGAATGCCAAGTTCATTCTAAGCCTGTTGTATAAACATGCTCACTGGATGAGCTTTTTTGCCTTCATGGCTGACAACGTAAAGATCTGAGTGTGTGTGTTGTGAGTGGTGCAAATGCACCTTTGCATGGATTGACTATGGATGAAGGAAGTTGCTTATCTTGTACTGTGCATTTCAGATAAAAACCTGGTTTCAGAATCAGCGGATGAAATTTAAACGAACCCAGAAGGAAGCTGTGTGGATGAGAAGAGGAATATGCCAACCTCAGGTAATAAGGCGGCCCATCTGATGGAGCAGAACTTCTCCAGCTTCTGACTCATTAAGATGCTCCTGGCCCACAATGTGAGCAAAGGGTTCTAGATTCAATCCTTGGCATCTCTAGTAAGTAGGGCTGGGAAATATCCCTGTGAAATCCTGAAAGTGCTGCTACCAAGTAGTCTAGACGATGACTGATGCTGAGATCCTTAGCTCATCCATCTGTATAAGGCAGCTCCTTATGGTTTTGTCCCCAAATAAACAGGGCTTTCTAAATCCAACCTAGAACCATAGAATTGTAGAGTTGAAAGGGACCACAAGAGTCATCCAGCCTCACCCCCTGCAAGTCAACCTTTTGCCAAACTTGGGGCTTCAACCCACAACCCTGAGATTAAGAGTCCCAAGATGTACAGACTGAACTATCCCAGCTTGAGCTAAGCCTCCATTTCTAAGCATGGGGAGAGAGGACACAGGCACTTTTTCCCCCTTTCATGTATTGGGTTCTTCACTGACATGGGTGTCGACATCAACAAACAAGTATAATGTCCCATATATGTATCTCACAAAAAAATACAAAGCAGGCCTCAGTATGACAATGGAGCTTTGAAATATTAGTAGAGGGAGCGGGTCCGTTACATAGGGAGGGGCGGTGGAAGATATCCTGACATGGATATGTGATAAAAATAGGGCCCCTCAGTAGCTGTCATGGATGCTTTAGTTGAGTTTCCTGCATTCCAGGGGTTTGGACCAGATGACTCGGGGGGGGGGGCTTCAAACTCTTAAGATTCTATGATTCCAGGGCCAGATTGAGGTTTGATGAGGCCCTAATCTACTGAAGGTAATGGGGCCCTTTATATGTCCAGCTGTCCTTTGTCAACAACAAATTGTCGCTGTTTTTTGGTGTTGAATATATGCTATATGGTAATTTATGGACCTAATAGGTATCTAAAGCCATTTGCCCATAACAAAATATGTATTTTTTCAAAGTAATTGTTGAACTGAAATCCAGAACAGATTAAGTTTGAGAACCAGGGTACCACTGTACAGTGGTAGCTCGGTTTACAAACAGCCTTGTTAACGAACTATTCGGTTTACGAACTCTGCAAAACTGGTAGTTTACCTCAGTCTACAAATGGAAAGCGCGCCTCTGTTTAAGAACGGATTTGGTTTAAGAACGGACTTCAGGAACAGATTAAGTTTGTAAACCGAGGTACAACTGTATATAGAAATGAGCAAACCAGTGATATTTTAGGGAGCAGGCTAGTAGGCGGGGCCCATGACTTACATCATAGGAGCCTATGCAACACACAAAAGGCCTGTTCCTAAAAGTCCAGGAGAGTGAGTCTCGCACACCCATCTATTCCTGGGTCACTTCTGGGGGCATGAAAATATCTAAACAAACTGGGAGATTTTAAACCTTAGGCTATCTGTTGGGACTACACCCGCAGTGGCCTCAGACAGACCTAACACACAGTAAAGGCATCTGTCTAGACACACCATTTTTTAATCATTATTTTAATGTGGAGTGTATATAAGTTTGAGAACAAACACCCTATTCCTTCAGAGACGGGATAGATGGTCTTATGGAGCGTTTACAGTTCAGGACAAAATTTTAGTAGAAAATTTATACAATTTAATATAAAAAGGTGGGAGTTCAGTTAGGGCAGAAGGCCCTGTCTTACACTGAAACATCTTCTGCCATGAACACACAGGGTGGCATCGGGCACACCAATACTGGTCTCCACCCTCAATCTCCAGATGGGAATGATTTTTGCCTAACTTCTAAAGTTGCCTGAAGGACAGCTGAGATAATGGATAATAATAATAATAAATTATTATTTATAGCCCGCCCATCGGGCTGGGTTTCCCTAGCCACTCTGGACAGCTCCAACAGAAAATTAAAAACATCCTTGACATCTGATGGGAGGGCATTCCACGGGGCAGGTGCCACTACCAAGAAGGCCCTCTGTCTGCTTCCGTGTAACCTCACTTCTCCCAGTGAGGGAACCACCAGAAGGCCCTCAAAGCTGGATCTCTGTGTCCCGGGCTGAACGCTGGGGGTGGAGATGCTCCTTCAGGTATACTGGGCCGAGGCTGTTTAGGGCTTTAAAGGTCTGCACCAACACTTTGAATTGTGCTTGGAAACGTACTGGGATGCAATGTGTTTCTGTAGACAGGTGATGTTTCAATGCTAAGCGTTGCTATTTGGGTGTGTGTTGAAACATCACTACTTTTCTCTTTACAGAACGGTTACCTGGACATAAACCCCAGCTATCACCAAGGATACGCCATCAACGATGCTAGGAATATCCATTCATTGGCCAATGCCCACGAGAACTACGCCAGCAATCCCGTTGGCGTCAACAATCAGAACTATAGCAGTGATCACAGCCAGATCTACGGCAGCCCCCAGGGTCTGTGTCCGGTTGTGGGAGAAGGAGAGGATGGAGGCTTTTTTGGGAAGGCTGCTGGGCCCTGTTATGGCCAACAGGCACTCGGGTACCTCAGCCAGCAAAGGATGAACTTCTGTCACAGTTTCTCTGCAAGCCTGGACTATGCTGCTGTGAAGATGGAGGGTGGATATCCTTTTCCCAGTGTATCTGCCACTGCACCAGGCACCTCTGTCCTGCAACATTATCAGACAGACCCTGTTGCAAACCCAAGGACACCAGAGCAGCTCTAATTCCCAGACTTTAGGTTCTCTCCCTGCCACCCACGGCTCTCATTCTTTTACTGCTTTCTCTTCAGATTCTCTTGCTGCAAATAGGAGTCCCACTCCTATCTTCCCACCTCCTTCACTGGCATCTGTGAGGGATCTTGGCACTTGGAAAAACAACAACAGAAAATGGGCAGTTTTATTGTTGTCTTCTGACTCGGGGGCTGTGTGTGTGTGTGTGTGTGTGTGTGTGTGTGTGTGTGTGTTGCATGTGTGGCTCTGAACTTGGCTTTCATCAGTTCATCCTGGCTGGCTCCAGGAAAAGGCACTCGATGTGTATGGAAAACCATGTTCACGAAGAGGAATCTGCAAATGTTAGAATTAACCGTGCTCCCGTCTCCCCTTGGTTGTCTGCTGTGTGAGTCACTTCCTCAAGAGCTCAAAATTTGGCTGCCCCTCCCCAACCCAGTATGAAGGCAGCTTCTACTCTTAAAAAAATGGACTCTTTGTTTCTTTCCCCATTATTCTTATTCTTTCATGAAAGATATTGTTTCTTTCCTAACAAGAGAGTATTTACTCTTGCTTCAACTGCCTATCTGTTAAGAGTAGGATGACTTGGGGGCAGAGGACAGAACTTCTGGTTTAAGGTACATCCACTACATGGAAGCAAAGGGGTTGCCTTTCTGACCTATATGACAACCTGCTGCTATTGAACCTGTCCTCTACTGCATCTCTTCACTTGAGGAGACCTCCAAAACCATAATGGACAGAGCCAGATATAATCAAGGTGAAAAGTGAGGTTTTCTTTATTTTGGCAGGAAACACTGTAGGGGGCTCTTTATTTCCCCTTGCACCACAAATCTTCAGGCAATAGCGAGGGATGACCTCTGCAGGTTCTCTTTGATCAGTCCTGGAAGGACTGCATAAACAATCCCACAGTAACCCTCTAGCCAAAGGCTCTCTTAGGCAGGGCTTGGTTGCTGATGGCCAACTTGGAACTTAGTATTACATGCCCCCCAGTTTTATTATAAAATATTTCATTCACCAATATGACAAGACCTATCGTCATAGGGGATCTACTGTAGCTGCCAGAAAAGATGGCGGCTTGTGTGCTTTTTTAATATGACACTACAGGACACTGTTGATTTTTCCTCCGGCTAGCCTTGCTTTTTAAGTCTTACTATGTAGTGATTACTGGAAGGGGGAGGAAACTTCTGCCTCCTATCCGGCCGTACTGTGGACCTACCTGCTTAGCAGCTGCCTAACTGCCTAGATTAGATTTTCTTTTGGAATGAGGGGAGAGTTAATGGACTTGCCAAATGTTTTTAGTGTTTCATATTCTCGTGGTTCATGTCTTTGCATACAGAACACACCTGCTTTCTAGTTAACAGTGTTTACTATATTGCTGTCTCATTTTTAATCTGCATAAGGCATTGGTGTTATGATTGGTTAGTAAAAGTGCATCCTGATAACCGTGTTTCTGTTTAGCTTTTTTTGTTTTGTTTAAATAAGCCACTGGCAAGTATTTGCAGCTGTTATCGTACAAGAACCTTGTGATAAGTACATAACTTTGTTGCCCTAGGAGAAATGTTGCTAGCCAACCGATATTAGTTTTGTTGAGGTTCAGGAAACCCATTTAAGACTCCCAATTAGCCATGATGCCCATAGACTTTCTTTAACTGAAACAGGCTCTGACTTACATTTCCCGATGATTTCATATATTGCAATGTGCAGCTTGGATTAAGGTTACCTGAGGCTGAAAACTAGTTATCTTCATGCTAATAATAATAATAATAATAATAATAATAATAATAATAATAATGCAGCCTTCACTCACTCATAGAGAAGCCTATTGCATCCTTCCCAGTACTGGAGCATTTTGTCTATTGTAAACCACAGAGCCTAGGGTTTGTTGATCAGAAGTTCGGCGGTTCAAATCCCCGCAAGCTCCCATTGCTTGGTCCCTGCTCCTGCCAACCTAGCAGTTTGAAAGCACACAGTGCAAGTAGATAAATAGGTACTGCTCAGTCATGCTGGCCACATGACCCAGAAGCTGTACGCTGGCTCCCTGTCAGTAAAGCAAGATGAGTGCCGCAACCCCAGAGTCATCCACGCCTGGAACTAACTGTCAGGGTTCCCTTTACCTTTACTCCGCTACATTTTCCCAAATATTTATGAATGAAAGGGCAAGATATCCCTGCCATGCTGCTTAATTATTTGCAATAGTCTGAAAGGTGAATTATACTCTCTCCTTTAAAATTACACCTTTGTGTCTATAAACTGTGGTCTAAGCTACTTTTTGAATCCATCTCTGCCAAAAGAAGGGAACTCACTTTGAAACTTATAGATGGTTCCTAACACCATGGAAGCTGGCAATGCTAAACCCAGGAAACTCAACTAAATGCTGGAGAGGTTGCACCAGTACAGGCACATATATCTACATGTGGTGGGAATGTCTCAAAATTCAACACTTTTGGACATCAGTCCTACCAGAAATCTTCAAAACAACAAAAAGAGGTATTAGAAGCAACTCCAGAACTGGCCCTATTAAATATAGACAACAACATGCACTCAAACTACAAAGAACTCCTAAGCCACCTACTCTCAGTAGTTAGGAGCATCATAACTAGACACTGGAGAGGGACCTGTCAGGAGTGAACATGGGCCACTGGTACCAAACCATATGGGAAACAGCTACTAGAAAAGCTAAGCAACTAATTGAAATGAGTACAGGGACGAACAAAGGGGATGCCTTCACCCTGTGTGGCTCCCGTTCATTACACACACAGCCCAACAAGACAACAGCATAAAAACCCCTCCCTCTCAGACAAAACTCACTGCAAACAACCGAACGCTGCACATGCACTATGCAAAAGAAGGAAAAATCATTGCCTCTCCTCTTTCTCCCACCCCTCCCCACATCTTTCTCCCCACCCCCAACCTCACAATGCCTATGATATCAACGTCTCACACCAAATATAACTGACCTGTAGATAGGACTCTTGTAAACTGAAAACAAGAGGTGTTATATGTACCTTTGTTATCCATGAAAATCTTTCAATAAGAACAATAAAAAATACACCTTGTTTTGGGTGTGGTACACAATGCTGGGGCTGAAATTGTACCTAGATGCAAATAGAGCCATTAAAGAAAACATACATGGGGACACACATAATGACAACTAACCTAACATGAGGCAGGTGTCTTGGGATGTTGTTTAGTCGTGTCTGACTCTTCGTGACCCCATGGACCAGAGCACGCTAGGCACTCCTGTCTTCCACTACCTCCCACAGTTTGGTCAGACTCATGTTCAAAGCTTTGAGAACACTGTCCAACCATCTTGTCCTCTGTCGTCCCCTTCTCCTTGTGCCCTCCATCTTTCCCAACATCAGGGTCCTTTCCAGGGAGTCTTCTCTTCTCAAGAGGTGGCCAAAATATTGGAGCCCCAGCTTCAGATAGGCAACAGCAACTAAGGAAGGTTTATTTAGGAGTCAGCAACTTGGGTGATGGAGGGAAGGCAAGGTGGTGTGAGAGCAACCCTAATATTCAGCTTATGACCTTCTGGAGGCCAAGAAGGGATTTTTAAATAATAATAGTGTTCTGCTTTTTGCCTGGGGTAACTTCTATAGGCTGGGAGTGGATCAGGCCAAAGGCTCATCTAGTCTAGCATCTTTTCCTCATGGTGCCCAACCAGAAGCATTGCTGCACTAAAACCCAGGGCAATCAATGTTTTTAGGAGTGGCGTCAAAGGAAATACAGCAATGTCCTGTACAATTAAGTGTTAGTATTAAGCACCTTAATATGGGTGTCAGGACAGCAGTGGGGGAAACTTGTTGGAAGCAAAGCAGGTTTCAGAAAAGCCAGTCTCACTGAATGCTTTCCCTAAACAGGAGGGCCTTCTGGGACAAATAGATGGAAAAGGAAAGGCAGAGCTGTATACTGTCTACATGTCACATTAACCCTCATTCTAGATAGGACCACAGCCACTAGGATGGCAACTGACATCATAGCCAAGAAAAGAGGAAATATATCACAGCAAGGCCGAGAGAGGGATCTTGTTGTTTGGGCAGCCCAGGACCTCCATGCAATCTGCCCAGACTTGCCCCTTTGGGAGGTCAATTTGGTGCTTTTAACACAGCGGTTTGGCTTCACCCCTGGGGGCACACTCCATTGTCTCTCGAGACAGATGGATGCCAACAATACCAATCAGGTTTCACTTCAGGTAGCAGTGATGGCCCCTCATCCACCTCCACAGGCCTCACAAGCTGTATCCTCAGTAACACGGCTGGGCAATCTTGCCATACGTTCATACGCGAGAAGGAACAGAAATAGGTTCAAGAATCTATTCCCTCCCAAGCAGCGCTATAGGGGCCTCAGTTGGATGAGGCTCAATAGAAGATCCTTGGATACGTTAGTCCTGCACAGAAGCAAGAAGCCCGGTTGCTCTGTGGTGATACTACAGCTGCCATCAGAAGTTACTTTATCCAATCAACCATCTTTGGAGAAGGGCAGGAGAACATGACCATTGCAAAAGGTCAGGAAGGCAATATTTCCCCATACTTGCCAATCTCCCACATCCTGCTGGGATAGCTCAGTCAACAGAGCATAGAATTAGAGTTGGAAGGGGTCACGGGTCATCTAGTCCAATCCCCTGCAATGCATGAGACTCTTAATTTCAGGGTTGTGGGTTCAAGCCCCACGTTGGGCAAAATATTCCTGCATTGCAGGGGGTTGGACTAGGTGAGCCTTGTGGCCCCTTCTACAAATATATGATTCTATCCCATTGTTCTACGCAATGCCTCCTCCCCCCTCTTGCTGCTGCGTTGCTGCATGTCACAGAACCACAATGGTTGACTCCAGAATTGGCCAAGCTGTAAATGCGGAATTTGGCAGGCCTCTTAAATCTGAACATGATTTATTTTTTATTATCTATTACGATGTTTACTGTAGTGACTTTATCTCACTTAGAGCGCTACTTGTGCAGAGAACACAACTTGTTTCCCCTGATAATTTTATGGTGGGGTTTTTTTGTAAACCCATTTGAGGTTTTAGTACAGCCAAGTGGTATATAAATATTGTACAATAAATAAAATAGAATAGTTTAACCTCTTAGTCTAATGATGCTCCTTTTGCTTGCCCACCTGCTCCACAAATTGCCACAGTTTTGCAGGTAACGTTGCCCCACCCTACAATATGCAAGAGGAAAATTAACTGCGAACCCCCAAAACCAAACCAGAACCAAACTGTGTGCAACGAAATTCACCTCCCAGTGCAAATTGTTTCACTGCAGGGGAAGAAAATTTTGCATTTCTTCTCTCAGTGCTCAGGAGGGGGCATTGCCCCCTCTGGCTATGTCTGCTCTTTCAGGAAACCTTGGACCAAAGATGTTGATTGAATGAATCGCCAGTCATCTTGCTTGCCTTGTTGTCAACAAGAGGGCAGCCTATGCTAATTCTTTGGCACTTTTCTGCTCTCCTGCATTAGGGGATGAAATTTTGCATGATAAATGGCAAAATCCCTGACTTAAATTTAGGAGATATCACTTCAGGGCTTCAGCTCCAGTAAGCTCCCCTCCTTCCTTGGCATCTAGATAACCTTACCTATCAACTCTATAGGGGGTGCCTTAGACCTTGCTCTTTTCTGTCTCGCCCTCAACCCCCAAAATATGGGGATAATACTATATAGCTTCTTATAAGAGCCAACATGATGATGTATGTAGGGAACATCGGACACTATATAAATGCCAAGTATGATTTTTAAAAATCTGAGCAGTGTACTTTACAAAAGTGACAAGAAACACCATTCTAGGGTAGCTCTAAGAGCAAACACCTGCAAATTATACAGCCACCTTTGTGTAGAAACCACACTTTTTTATATATGCATTTTCACTGAAAGTTTTCAACACACAATTGAAACCAAACTAATACAAATAAAAATAGAGAAGAAAGGGAAAAGGAAATAAAAAAGAAAGAAAGAGAAAAAACAAAGAGAGAAAATAGGAGGAAGTAGAAAGGGAAATAAAATACAGAGCCCTCTATCAGGGGTGAATATTAATCCTTATCTCACACAGAAGAGGGAAAAGCCTCCCAGCTTTCACCAGGGAGCTTCTAAGATATCACAGTTTTAACACCTGTGTGTGTTGTTGTTGTTGTTTAAAAAAAGGATTCTTTGTAAGGTAAGACAGAACTTGGTTGCAATCAAATGTGTGCTAAAAATTAAATTCCAGAGAGGTTCGCACACTAACTTCACCACAGAGACACCCTGGGAAATATGCAGTCTTCTGAATTTCATAGAAATCGATCTGACAGAATAAAAAGGCAACATTTTGTTATATATGAAATCTGGGTTTCTTCAGATTCATAAATTTTAGCCGTGTGTGTGTTTGTGTGTGTGTAACAGAAAGGAATTACTTTCACTTGATTTCTACAACTATAGCTGTCTGTTGCAGTAAATACACACACATACACACAATTCTTCTTCCTCTTCTTCTTCTTCTTCTTCTTCATAATACATATTTGAGAGCAACCTTTCCTTCCAGTAAACCTGCATAGGAATTCTTATCTGACAGAGCCCTAGTTGAAACTGAAGGATGGTCTTTATTGCAGATTAGTCAAATCAGAAGACTTCTGTCTCTGGTTCTACTATCATGCCAATCATCAGCAGGTTACTCATGAGGGAATTCAGCCTTTGGTAAAAATAAAACATAAAATAAAAAAAAATATGATGAGCTTCCTCTTTTCGTTCCTACTGACCCCTCCCACTGTGTCATGTCTGGGAAACAGTAGCAATACCAAAGGTGGTCTTGTGGTTAAGATTCCAAATGCATGCATTTGCAATGCAACATAGTTTGCAGCTGCAATTTGGAATCCGAACGCAAGACAACCTTCCGTGGTACGGTAATTCACTGGTAATCCGCTCTGCTTTCAATGCAGTGCAGGACACATCATTGCCAGTGAATTGATATAGTATATTACTACAGCAGAGAGAGAGACACACAAAGAGAGAGCAAGCACGTTATAACTGCTTGAGTCTGTTAGGGTAGGATTCGAGAGATGCACACCCTACAGTATTTCACATACGCAAGAGTGTAACTTGTAAAATTTTCTTTTATAAAAAACTATTATCCTGAAACAGAAAAAAAAACCTGTTTCCAAATCCAAATAATTAGGACTTCCTTTTGTTTTCTACATTATCAATGGCTCTCATTATCTATTATTTTCCCAACTAAAACGCTTACCTTGACCTGGTGACAAAATCCTGAAATTACAGCTTCTTTCTTCCCACTCCCTGTTTGCTGCCATCTGGTGAATGGAGCTATATCATCAGGTACACAAATATGTTCACCCCTTGCCCCGGTCAGGACCTCCAGGTTTACTTAGATGAATGCTCTCTCTTTTTTGGTCTTCTCACTGTGCAGAAGTGAGAGTTGCTCACAGAACGTAATAGAGAAATGCAGAAATATAGCCCAACTGTGTAAGGGCAAAAGTGCCCCCAACCCATCAAAAACGAAGAGGACAGGATCTATCGCATTTCTCTAAGCCAGATCATGACTACTGGTCCCATCACCTCCTGGCAAATAGAAGGGGAAGAAATGGAGGCAGTGAGAGATTTTACTTTCTTGGGCTCCATGATCACTGCAGATGGTGACAGCAGCCACGAAATTAAAAGATGCCTACTTCTTGGGAGAAAAGCGATGCTTTTGAATTATGGTGCTGGAGGAGACTCTTGAGAGTCCCATGGACTGCAAGAAGATCAAACCGATCCATTCTGAAGGAAATCAGCCCTGAGTGCTCACTGGAAGGACAGATCCTGAAGCTGAGGCTCTAATACTTTGGCCACCTCATGAGAAGACTCGACTCCCTGGAAAAGACCCTGATGTTGGGAAAGATGGAGGGCACAAGGAGAAGGGGATGACAGAGGACAAGATGGTTGGACAGTGTTCTTGAAGCTACCAGCATGAGTTTGACCAAACTGCGGGAGGCAGTGGAAGACAGGAGGGCCTGGCGTGCTCTGGTCCATGGGGTCACGAAGAGTCAGACACGACTAAATGACTAAACAACAAGAAGAAGAAGCCAGTATTATTTTTTGTCAACAATAGAGCAACATGTGTGCACTTCTGAGGAACAGAAGACTTCTACATTAAGCTGAGCACTGAATTTGGGCTGTGAGATCCAAAGGGGCAATTTACAAGTAACTTGACCTTTGCTGCTTCTCAAGAGTATTTTGGGCTAGAAATCCTAACTAGCCTCAGTGCATGGAGTTAGTTTTGCAGTAAAAGCATGACTTCATTAGTCATTACTTCCTTGCAGTAAAAGCAACCCCACTCTTCTAACCACAGGGACCCTCATTGAAATAAGGAACAGTTGTGTGTGAATAGTGCATTACAAATAGGAATAGAAATTGAGGTGGGAAAAATCCATCACATCTTTTACAAAAATTAGACCCGCCTTAGAAAGGTGCACAATTTAGAAGAGGAAAAGGCCTTTTTATTGTTGCTTTTATTAAACAATGGAGAGTCTGGATCCCCCTTGACAACTGAGCCTTGCTTTAAACTCCCTACTCCCTTGCCTGCCACTCCGCTTCTGCCACCTGGTGACAAAATCCTGTAATTACTGCCTCTTTCTTCCCACTCCCTGTTCGCTGCCGTCTGGTGAATGGAACCAAACAGCCACTCCAATGTGAACCTTCTCAAGACTCCCATGAGAGGTGGTGGACTCTCCTTCCTTGGAGGTTTCTAAGCAGAGGTTGGATAACCATCTGTCATGGATACTTTAGCTGAGATTCCTGCATTCTAAGACTTTTCTCTCCACTGGACTTAATAATGCAATTGCACCAGCTCTTTTGTTCTTTGCTGCTGTCAATGGACTGCCCTGCTTACAGGAGCTCATGAAAATGCAAAGATGAACACAAATTTTAAAAACCATCCTAACACATCTGACTAGTAGTGGAACACACTGGACATAAATTGGGCTGTTCCAGGGCTGTGCTAGTGGCACCACTGTGGCTTGTAAAAAAACCCAAACATTTAAAAGTCAGAGAAAGCAAAGGACAAGGTGACTGAGGGTTCTCCCATTCTGCTTCTGATAAGTTTTCCGTTTGACTCTCTGCCCCCCAAATCCCACAGCAAAATTGAAGACTGTAACCCTATACAAAGGTAAAGGTAAAGGGACCCCTGACCATTAGGTCCAGTCGCAGACAACTCTGGGGTTGCGGCACTCGTCTCGGTGGGGCTTACTTCTGAACAGACACACATGGGAAGATGCCATGAGCTATTTTTCTCCTCAGATGGAAGATTTGCACAAGATATTAAACTAGGCAGCACTGTAATAACTCAAGATCTCCCAGCTTCTCACTAACAGTATTACCAAATACTTATTCAAGCACACATACTGTAGGAAAGGGGAGGCTTGGGGAAAAGTCAAGAGAATAACAAACCCTATACAGTGGTACCTTGGGTTACATACACTTCAGGTTACATATGCTTCAGGTTACACACTCCACTAAGCCAGAAATAGTGCTTCAGGTTAATAACTTTGCTTCAGGATAAGAACAGAAATTGGGCTCTGGCGGCACAGCAGCAGCAGGAGGCCCCATTAGCTAAAGTGGTGCTTCAGGTTAAGAACAGTTTCAGGTTAAGTACAGACCTTCAGAACGGATTAAGTACTTAGCCTGAGGTACCACTTTACATCTTCAGAATAAGTTTTGGACAGAGCTCCTGAAAAATTAAATGTGAAGAACTGAAAGGGAGAGGGAATCAAAGAAAATTTCATGACAAGGGGTGCTTCTTCTTTTTACTCATTTATTCACCAAACCTGGCTGAGTCTACATGAACAATACAGGGAAAATCAGGATCCTAGAAGAAAACAGACCATGTTCCTAACAGCAGATCTTTTTCTTTGTTCCACCATCTCCAAAGGGAGATGATAAACTACAGCCACTAAGGTACATCAATGATGTCGATTTCCCTGACTCTCCCTTTCTGTTTGCTGGATCTGCTCCTCTGTCAGGACAACAGGCTTGTATTTCTCGTCAAAAAGTTTCTCGTTGGCTTCCGAATGGAGGTTATGGAAAGAAATTGTCCTGAGATGCTCTGGCAGGTGTTGAAACTCCTCCTCGTTAATGTCCGGATCCCGCATTTTGGAGTGCAGAACCCACCAGCGCCCCCAGAAGCCCACATCGAGGACTTGGCTGGGAACCTCCATCCAGCGTGGCTTCAGGTACTTGCAGTGCGCCTGGTAGAGATCTGCTCCCGCGTCAAAAGGAGCCTCGTAGACGAGAGAGAAGAAAAGCAGGCTCTGGAACCGCAACTGGCCCCGGTTCCGCAGCTTCGTCAGTCGCTGGACGTGCCCTTCCGAGCTGCTGCTGCGGGTCCAGGGCGAGAGCAGGAGGAGGGTGCCCGAGGCTTCCAGGAGGCTGGCCTCGAAGGACTCCTCACAGGGGCTGCGGAGGCTGCAGCCCACTGCTCCAGCCAGCAGTGAGAGGTAGAGCCCAGCTTTCCCCGGCCGCTGCTTGACACCCAGGGCAACCTCTTTGCAGGCTTCGGCATAGTCGTGCAGGAGGCTCTTGCACCACAAAGCTGGGGGGGGGGGAGGCGGGAAAGAAGAAAATAGGGATGGTAAGAACAGAAGAAGAGCCTGCTGGATCAGGCCAATGGCTCTGTCTCACAGTGGCTAAACCAGATGCCTCTTGTGGGAAACCAGTGACTAGGATTTGAGCACAAGAACAACTATCCCCATGCCAAGTTTTCCAGCTGTGGAGGTACAGCACAGCAATCATTGGTAGTACCTGGCCTATGCAAAGGGGTGCAATCAGGTGCACTTGCCTCGGGACTCGGTGGGCTAAGCTGGCCAGAGGAGCCCATCAGGGGCCTGCTGGTCTCATGCTGTCATGGCAAGAATGCCCCATGCCTCCCAGCCAACTGGGGGCTCCCACTCCAGGCCTCTGAAACACTCTGCATGGGCATGGCTAGTAGCCTTGGCTGATAGCCTTGTGGTTGTTTTATTTATGTATTTATTTCGTAAAGTTTATACACCTCTTGATTGTAAAAACCCTCACTTTGTGAAAAGACAAAACAGTAAAATTGAGACAAATTCACAACCCTACTTTAAAACACGCAAAAACGGAAGTACAGCGATACCTCTGGTTACAGACACCTGGGGGGTAAGGCGATCTGGCGGGTAAAGCAGCCCCAATTTGTTTTGGATTTTATATGCTAATAGCAACACCTTGAACCCAGCCAGGCAACCGATCAGCAACCAGCGCAAACCTCCTGAGCACTGATGCTCCTCCATGCCATGCAGGTCATATAGTAAACCATGAACCAGGCCAAAATTTGGCACCCTTCAGGACTTTGAATTGGTACCTATATGAATATAGGTTTTATTATGATTACTCGATTATTGTGGTCATTTTGTGTCTCCCTCGTCCAGGGATGGATTTAGGTTTGATGAGGCCCTAAGCTACTGAAGGTAATGGGGTCCGTTATATGCCCAGCTGTCCTTTGTCAACAACAAATTATTGATGTTTTGTGTTACATATATGCTATATGGTAATTTATGGACATAATAGGTATCTAAAGCCATTTGCACATAACAAAATATGTATTTTATCAAAGTAATTGATATAGAAATGAGCAAACCAGTGATATTTTAGGGAGCAGGTGGAGCCCATGACTTACATCATAGGAGCCTACACAACACAAAACACTGTTGCTGTATGTAGGTTTTATTTTATTTGTTTTTTATCTTATATTTTGGAAATGTACATTCAGGTGTTTTTTTCTTTAATCTTTTGGGGGGCCCCCAAGAGAGTGGGGCCCTAAGCTAGAGCTTGTTTAGCTTAAACGTAAATCCAGCACTGCCCTCGTCTCAACAGTCCGCACCCCCTTTAATCCGGCGCTGCTCCTTGATTGTCTCTAATCCTTTTTGGGAGAGAGTTCCATAAACCTGACTCTGGTTAAGACTCTGTAACTGCGTGAGCTCCGCGCCGGGAGGAAGGTAAAGGCGACGGCCCCGGGCCGAGGGCAAAGCGCGCCCAGAAGGGCGCCCGCCACCAGGGAAGCATGCAGGGAGGCGGCGGCGAACTTCTCCCTCCCTCCCCCCCCCCGCCCGTCCCTCGGGGCGAGGTCTGAAGAAGCGGGCGGCGCTCAGGGCTCGAGCCCGGGCCTCCCCTCCAGCCCCCCGCCCGCCTCACCTAGGCGGCCCGTGCGGAGCCGCCCCCAAAGGCGCCTCTTCTCCGGGCTCGGAGGATCCGACATCGCCGGCCTTTTCTGGGAGGACCGCGAAGCCGGACGCTAAAGCGCGACGGACCAGCTCAGCGGAGACCGGAAGAAGGAAGAGAAGGCGAGAAGCAGGAGCTCATAGAGATAGGAAACCGCTAGACTAGCTTTTTAAAAGTATTGTTTTGTTCTCTGTGTAGTTTATACAGTAAAGCGCCGTGTAATCCTAGGACAAAAGGGCGGTGTATATATTAAATTACTGGTTTATTTCATAATATCTAGACACCGATTGGTTGTTTAAAAAAGCAAACAAAACACCTCGAAGCGGCTAATAAAAAAAAGAGGCGAGAATTAGTGGAAATTTCTGCATTGCCGAGGGTTGGGCTAGATGACCCTCGGGGATCCCTTCCAACTTCCCAGTTCTGGGATTCTTCGGACATTTCACAAGCCTGCCCTGCTTTCTTGCTTCTGCCTTGGAGCAGAAAACCACGCGCAGCTTGAAGTCCCGCCGGGTCGCTTTCCCTTCACCGGCTCCCTCCATCGCAGGCGAAATGACAAGCGCAGCCCCGAAGCCTCCGTGTCCGTGTGGAAATCCCGTCACGTGACGCACGGGGCTGCCAGTCTCGGCGTTTCCGAGTCTGGGAGCGCCAGGGGCACTTTGGACGCGCGCCGGAAGCCGGGAAGGGGCGGCGGCGGCGCCTCGCTGGAAGCTGCGCCCTCGTCGCCGTCCGAGGCTCCTCCGAGCTCCTGGTGAGGCTGGCCGAGCTTCTCCGCCGCTGAGGGACCCCCGTGGGGCGGGCTCTGCCTGCTAAGCCCCTCCGCTGGCTGACGAGAGCCTCGCCCGGGTAAGGGGCTTTTGGCTGCCAAGGGGGGGCTAAGGTGGCGGGGCGGGTGTCGCAAGCTACGCGTGGCAAGAGGCCGACCTGTGCTCTCTCTCAGGCCTGGAAAGCACGTCCGGTCTCTGAGCATGTGCAGAGTGCCTCTTCTCCCCCCCCCCCCATTGGACAAGGGACTGTGATGCTCAGGGTCCAGGGCTGTTCCCTTCCGTTTTGTTTTTTTTTAAAATAATTTTTATTAATTTTACAACATAAACAAAAAACAGACAAACATAACACGACTTCCCCAAACCTCCCCTTCACTGCATCCTTATTTTAAAATTTTTTAGCAGTCCTTCATCCCTTTTTATATTTAATTCTCTTTAAAGTTTTTTTTTAAATTTCAATTTTTACAGCTGTAATTCTTTATATCCAATCCCTCGACATCTTAACATTCCGAAATTTTACAACAATTTTTAAGATAGATTTTGAATTTTTTCCAGTCTTCTTCCACTGTCTCTCTCCTCTGGTCACGGATTCTGCCGGTCATCTCTGCCAGTCCCATAAATTCAGTCACCTTGGTCTGCCATTCTTCCAGAGTAGGTAATTCTTTAGTCTTCCAATACTTCGCCAAAAGAATTCTTGCTGCTGTTGTTGCGTACATAAAGAATGTTCTATCTTTCTTTGGAACCATTTGGCCTACCATGCCCAAGAGAAAAGCCTCTGGTTTCTTTACAAATGTCCACTTAAGGATTTTCTTAATTTCATTATAGATCATTTCCCAGTAGGCCTTAATCTTCGGGCAGGTCCACCAAAGATGATAAAAAGTTCCTTCGCATTCATTACACTTCCAGCAATTGTTATTGGGCAGATGATATATCTTTGCAAGCTTGACTGGGGTCACAGGGCTGTTCCCTTCCGTGGCGCAGGCTTGTCATGGCAGAGGGAGGAGAGGGGCTTCCTGGAATATCCTAGAGTTGGAGGGGGACACCCAGAGGGTCATCTAGCCCAACCCCCTGCGAGGCAGGATTCTCCCACCCCAAGCCAGACCCTGCTTAGCTTTGCAAAATGTTGCGGATGTTTTTATCTACACCACTAGAAGGCTTTACCGAGGGCATTTGAGCAGCAGCAGCTGGGAACCGTTTCACGGCCAGTGCCAGTGCCGAATTTACATATAAACTAAACAAGCTGTAGCTTTCGGTCCCTACTCTCTTGGGGGGGGGGGCAAAAAAATTAAAGAGAAAAAAACCTGGATGTTCCAAAATATAAGATAAAAAACAAATAAAATAAAACCTACATGTTGTGTAGGCTCACAATGGGCCCTGCCTGCTAGCCTGCTCCCTAAAATATCACTGGTTTGCTCATTTCTGTATCAATTACTTTGATAAAATACATATTTTGTTATGTGCAAATGGCTTTAGATACCTATTAGGTCCATAAATTACTATATAGCATATATGCAACACAAAAAGCAGCAACAATTTGTTGTTGACAAAGGACAGCTGGACATATAAAGGGCCCCATTACCTTCAGTAGCTTAGGGCCTCATCAAACCTAAATCCAGCCCTGTGAATGTTAGAATGATGTCAGATAGAAATTAAGTGGTTTCCAGCTGTAATGCTTTAAGAGAATATGGGGGGGGTAGAAATAGGCTAAAATTTATTAATAAGGATTGCTGAACTAATAATTCGAATTGGAATACAAAAAAGGGAGGTATGAGGAGGTCTGGGAAATAAGTTAATGAAAAATAAGCCATGGAAATTTTATGTGTTTTTAATTAATTTTATTTTTGTTTTTGTATTTTTGTTATTTTTTTTCTTTGTCTTTTTACTTTTTGATCTTTATTGTATTATTATTGAAAACCTTAATAAATATTCTTAAAAAAAAAACTAAATCCAGCCCTGGTTTCGCCCCAGCCATTTTTAAGTCAGAGGCCTAGCGGTGTCTCTGCCCCCCACCCCAGATGTTGTCATACTACAACTAGGAGCTGTTCAACGGTGAAAAGGACTCCCTCAGAGGGCAGTGGACTCTCCTTCCTTGGAGGATTTTAAACAGCGGTTGGGTGGCCATCTGCTGTGGATGATCTAGTTGAGATTCCTGCATTGCAGGGGGTTGGGTTCGATGACTCTCAGGATCCCTTCCAACTCTACAGTTCTATGATTCTAACTGCCAACGTCCCTGACTGTTGGTTGTGCAGACCTGGGTCTGATAAGCGTCCAGCAACAAACGGAAAGCCACAGGTTACCCCCACGTCTGTTTTGAAGCTGCCTTTAACTGCCTCCTGTCCATACATCCCAACCCAACCCAACCATCTAAATGTACACATCTGTATGTCTATAATATATGCACCTGCCAGTTTATGATTATGCTTCATGCATCTGAAGAAGTGGGCTGCGGTACATGAAGACTGATGCCATAATACAGTTTCAGCCTTTAAGGTGCTTCAAAGCTCTTTGATGTTTCTGCCAACGCAGTTTGTTATCTTTTCCAGGATAATCCAGTTGCATCATGGCTGCTCCAGATGAGCTCAAGTTTCATGGTGAGTATTTTAATTCTCCTGAGTGAGTTATGGATTGTGGCAAGCTTTGGGCACTAGGCTGTGCAGTGTTCTTTCTCTACCCACCTCAAAACTTCCCTGTTCATACGTGCCCCACTTACAAGAGCATAACCTTTTGTTGGATTATCTACCTTTCCTATCTCATTAGTCTTCTATACCAGGAATAATCAGTCTACAGCTCTTGGCAGTGTTAGAAACTGGGATAGAAAAGCTAGGAGCCAAATGGCTTCTGGGACTTGGGTTGTGGGCGCCAAAATCGGCTGTCTAGTTGCCACTGGGTGTGTGTGTGTGGTTTGACAATACTTTTTATTTATCATTTTGATAAGCATGAACTAAGTGATAAGCAATTCACATAAGTGACAGATTGTTAATGTCACATTTTTTAGCAAAAATTATTAATACGTGTTTCATTTGGTGTTTACAATAAAAATATTGCTACCGTACTTCGGTTTTCAAAACATTCTACTCTTTATTGTTAAACTCCTTAATATATTGTCTATCCTCAAGGCTTCAGAGCACATACATTTCAGTAATCCTCAGATGTCAGCCAGGCGCAGAAAACAGCACCCAGACTTGCAGAGGTGTTCGCAAATGCAGAAACTTTAGGTGCAAAATATGCCTGGCGCCCTGCTAATTTCGAACTCTGGCTCTTGGAGAGTACCCACCTCATAAGATAACTTTTGTCCAGCTGCTGAGAACTTGCCTGCTGTTAAAAGAGGGTTGAAGGAGCAAAGATTGAACCTTGTCATGGGAGCAGAATCCATTGAAGGCAACGGGTTTTACAGTGGAAGACTATGCATGTCTGTTCAGTAGTAATCCTAAACACACAGTAGGAAGTAATCCCCATGGAACACAATGGGATTATTTCTGAGTAATCATGCATAGGAATAGCTGTGGTGGGACTTGAATTGGGGCTTTCCCGGCCCACAAAGCATCATATACAGCATCTCTCTCTTAGGTTCAGGAGAATATAATGAACAGTTTTTATACCTGTGGAGAATTTTTGCTTGGTGCAAAAAACAACAACAACACGTGTTGTGAGCAGGCTGGGTTTTGGGGAGGGGTATGTGTGTGCTGATTTTTCTTTGGTGTAGATTGCTCCGGCTGCCTCTGAAGGTAGGTAAGCCTACCTTGATTTCTTAAGGAAACACAAGTTCTTTGGAAGTCTCTAAGTTTTGTTTCTACCTTAAGCTAGGGTTGCCATATTTCAAAAAGTAAAAACCAGGACACCCTGAAAGTTGTTGAGCTTTTCTTGGTGAAAACCTCCCAAAAACACAGGTTGAAGCTAGGAGGGAGAAATGCAGATGTTCTACTTGCCAAACAGTGGGGTCCTATACCTGTTCTTTCAGAATTTCAAACATTGCCTCTGGTACCACATACACATGAAATTGTACCTGAAACGCCAGTGTGGTGTGATGGTTAGAGTGCCAGCCTAGGACCTGGGAGACCAGGGTTCAAATCCCCACTTAGCCACAAATCTCCCTGGCTCACCCTGGGCCAGTCGCTCACTCGCAGCCTGACTTACATCATAGGGTAGTTTTGAAAATAAAATGAGGGTGAGGGAGAACTGTGTACACTGGAATATAAATGTAATAAAGCAAAGCGAACTGCTAGAGGAAAAAGCCGTCCAGGTTTTTCGCCTACTCTGTTGGTGACATCCTGGGATTTTAAGCACCAGATGAGAAAATGGTGCAGAGACTGGCTTGGCTAACAATTTCTTCCAGACAACTAACTTGGCAGCTCTGGAATAGGCAGAGCAAAAATCTACTTCTGCTCACCTGCAAAACTGCTTTCATTGAGTGTCACTCTATGGAAGTGCTGTCCTAGCTTTGAGCTACAGGGGCTCTAGAGTGAAATCTGGTTTGTGCTAGTATTTCTGTCCTGACTGCCTGGCGTGTTTTATTTTATTTTTTGCAGAATTTGATGAAGCCATAGATTTGCTGGCTGAGAATGCGGATGCCACCACTCCTAGCATCAGTGAGCGGCAAAGCCACACAACCGTAAACATGTCTTCAGGCTACAATGAGGAGCCTGAGGCAGAAGAGGAGGATGATAAAACAGAGGTGCTGCTGTTTCAAATTCTGTCCTGCATGTTGATTTAGAGCTAGCTGGAGAAGTAGCTGCTTTTCATTTTTTTTAAAAGATTTTTTATTAAGAGTTTTGTTAATACCATAGAGAAAAGACAGAATAAACAAAGAATAAACAAAAAAGAAACAAACATAAAATTTAACATCTTGTGATACCCATCTTTTCTTCATCTTTGGACTTCTTCACATCTCGCGCTCCTGCGTTCCAAATTTATAAAACTTTGGCCAGCAACTTATCACCTTATTTCCATTCTTATTGTACATATTTCCAATATTTTGTCCCTAACTTTGAATATTTTTTATCTAGGTCTTGGATATCTAATTTTAACACAATATTTATTCAAAATTTATTTTTCTCATAAAATTCACTCCTTCTCATAATCTTTTCAACTAACTTTATGGCGCCCTGTTGTTTTCAAATCTCTCATCCTTCTTAGCACTCATATAGTTTACAGTGTTTTTGTAGATAGTCCTTAAATTTCTTCCAGTCCTCTTCCACTGCTTCCTCTCCCAGGTCTCGGATTCTGCCGGTCATTTCTGCTAGCTCCATGTAGTCCATCAGTTGCATCTGCCATTCTTCCAGCGTGGGCAAATCTTGAGATTTCCAGTATTTGGCGACGAGTATCCTTGCTGCTGTTGTTGCATACATAAATAACGTTCGATCATTCTTTAACACCCTCTGGCCAACAATGCCCAAAAGGAAGGCCTCTGGTTTCTTAGGAAAGGTATACTTAAATACCTTTTTCAGCTCGTTATATATCATTTCCCAGAAGGCCTTAACCCTGGGGCAAGTCCACCAGAGGTGAAAGAACGTTCCTTCAGTTTCCTTACATTTCCAACACTTATTATCTGACAGGTGATATATTTTTGCTAGCTTGACTGGGGTCATGTACCACCTATATATCATTTTCATAATATTTTCTTTCAAGGCATTACATGCCGTAAACTTCATACCGGTGGTCCATAACTTTTCCCAGTCAGCAAACATGATATTGTACCCAATGTCCTGTGCCCACTTTATCATAGCTGATTTAACCGTTTCATCCTGTGTATTCCACCTCAGCAGCAAGTTATACATTCTTGAAAGTAATTTAGTCTTAGGTTCTAACAGTTCTGTTTCCAATTTCGATTTTTTCACCTGGAATCCTAACTTTTTATCCAATTTAAAAGCCTCTTTAATCTGAGCATAATGTAACCAATCTCGCATTTTATCTTTTAGTTTCTCCAAACTCTGCAATCTCCAATTGTCTCCATCTCTTTCTAATATTTCCCAATACTTTGGCCATTCGACCTCCATACTGGGTCTTTTCACAGCCTTAGCTTCCATAGGTGATAACCACCTTGGGGTCTTATTTTCTAATAAGTCTTTATATTTTGTCCAGACATTAAACACTGCTTTCCTTACAATATGGTTCTTGAAATTCTTGTGAATCTTAACCTTGTCATACCACAGATATGCATGCCATCCAAAAGCATTGTTAAATCCTTCCAAATCTAAAACATCAGTGTTTTCAAGAAGCAGCCAATCTTTCAGCCAGCAAAAAGCTGCTGATTCATAGTACAACCTTAAGTCTGGCAGGGCAAACCCCCTCTTTCTTTAGCATCAGTTAATATTTTAAACTTAATTCTGGGCTTTTTGCCCTGCCAGACAAATTTAGAGATATCTCTTTGCCACCTCCCGAAACACTCCATTTTATCCACAATCTGTAAAGTCTGAAAAAGAAACAGCATCCTTGGCAATACATTCATTTTTATAGCAGCAATTCGGCCCAACAAGGAAAGTTTCAGTCTTGACCAACTTTCTAAATCTCTCTTGATTTCTGACCAGCACTTTTCATAATTGTCCTTAAATAGATTCAGATTTTTTCCTGTTATGTTCACCCCTAGATATTTTACTTTTTTAGCCACGTTTAACTCTGTCTCTTTCTGAAACCTTTCTGACTCTGAAACTGTCAATTTTTTTTCCAATACCATAGTTTTTTGTTTGTTTAATTTGAAACCCGCCACCCGACCAAAGTCTTGAATCAATTGTAATGCCCTTTTCGTACTAGATTCTGGCTCCTGTAAGGTCAAAACTAGGTCATCTGCGAAAGCCTTAAGTTTGTACTGTTTCGCTCCGACCTGAATTCCTTCCACCAACCGGTCCCCTCTAATCATATTCAAGAGCACCTCCAGGACCGAAATAAATAACAGAGGGGAAATAGGGCAACCTTGTCATGTTCCTTTTTCAATTTTAAACTCTTCTGTCACCACATTGTTAACTATCAGTTTAGCCTTTTGTTCTGAATAGATTGCATCTATCCCATTTTCAAATCCCCGTCCCACTCCCATCCCTTCCAAGTTTCTCTTCATAAACTTCCAGGAAATGTTGTCAAAGGCCTTCTCCGCATCTATAAATATTAACACTGCTCTTGTATTAATATTTGTTTGCAGAAGTTCCAAAATGTCAATAATATTCCTTGTGTTAGCAAACAAATGTCTTCCTGGGAGAAAGCCTGCCTGATCTTTGTGGAGTAGCTGCTTTTCGGCAGGAAGGAAACATAAGCCTAGCCAAGGGGCTACTTCTATGGACCTGGAAGAGAGTGGGAAGGAGATAACAGGTCAAATGGGAGTTTTGATGTAAAGCACAGTGATTTACATAGATAAGGAGGATAGGAGGCATAGAATGCATATTACACCTGATTTGTAGCAGTTGCACTGGTTCCCTCATAGCTTCCCAGCCCAATTTAAGGTGCTCTCTCACATTTGTGTTGAAAGCCTAGATAACGGGGCTCCAAACAGCTGAAATAATGCCTCATTCCCTGTATAGACTAGCTTGGGGCTTAAGATCAGCAGAAGAGGCCCTTCTGGTAGTTCTTCCACTCTTACAGGTTGGGGGGAGCTTGTGAGATTACCTTCTTGGTGGTAGCTCCAAGAATGTGTACCTCCCTTTCCACAGAGGTTTGTCTGGCTTCCATTGTTTGCTTTCAAAAGGGCATAATTTAGTTTTGTGTCCTGTCTGTAACGTGTTGTATGGAATTACTCTCTGTGTATTTAATGTGCTTTAACCCACCCTGAAACCTTATTGTGAAGGGTGGGTAAGAAAGACAATAAATAACAACACAATGCATATATATATATATATATATATATATATATATATATATATATATTTGCTTTCGTAGATTTTCACGGGTACAGGAATGCAGGTTTTGGTGTCCTCGGGTGTCTTCCCGTGTAAAAGTTGGGGTGTCTAGGCGACGTTTCGACGAGGTCTCACTCGTCATCTTCAGGCTGGTGCTTTCGGCTTCTTGTTACTGGAACAGAGCAGGATCTCAGTGTTTGAGTTCCTATAAATACTGTAGAGGGGGTGTGGTGTATAGCCTCCAATGTTCTGGGCAGAGAGGAAGTTCCCAGGCTAGTGTGCCTTTTCTTCTTTTGTTCCTTAATTACTTGAGAGATATCTTGAGTGATTTCTTGAGTGATATCCTGAGTACCACTTAGGTGGGTCATTAGGTGTGGATTAGTTGTTAAAGTCTTTGTGTCTTGACCTCTTGAACTTTGTGAAGAGTTTTCCTGAGAAGATGGCTGTACTGTACTTAGTTGTGCTCTGGCTTGGCTTCGTGTATAGGGGCGAGCTGTGGTTTTGTGGCTTGTGTCAGCCAGATCTGTGTAGGGATTGCAGGGGGGTGCAGCATCCGGAGGTGCCACCATGGATTGGCTACTGGATGGTGTCTGTAATTCATCTGTGGAGAGGGTCTGGGTTTGGGTCTGGTGTGGTTGATTGGTGTTGGCGTTCTGTGTGCCTCTGGATCTGGTGTCAGTTTTTGTGGGGAGGGCTAATTTCCAGATGTCTGGCAAGCGGGATGTGTCGTCACGCTTGTTCATGTTGTGAGGGAAGCCATCGAGATAGAGAAACACCCTCACAACATGAACAAGCGTGACGACACATCCCGCTTGCCAGACATCTGGAAATTAGCCCTCCCCACAAAAACTGACACCAGATCCAGAGGCACACAGAACGCCAACACCAATCAACCACACCAGACCCAAACCCAGACCCTCTCCACAGATGAATTACAGACACCATCCAGTAGCCAATCCATGGTGGCACCTCCGGATGCTGCACCCCCCTGCAATCCCTACACAGATCTGGCTGACACAAGCCACAAAACCACAGCTCGCCCCTATACACGAAGCCAAGCCAGAGCACAACTAAGTACAGTACAGCCATCTTCTCAGGAAAACTCTTCACAAAGTTCAAGAGGTCAAGACACAAAGACTTTAACAACTAATCCACACCTAATGACCCACCTAAGTGGTACTCAGGATATCACTCAAGAAATCACTCAAGATATCTCTCAAGTAATTAAGGAACAAAAGAAGAAAAGGCACACTAGCCTGGGAACTTCCTCTCTGCCCAGAACATTGGAGGCTATACACCACACCCCCTCTACAGT
The DNA here is from genome assembly GCF_964252035.2 of Podarcis erhardii. Lineage (NCBI taxonomy): Eukaryota > Metazoa > Chordata > Lepidosauria > Squamata > Lacertidae > Podarcis > Podarcis erhardii. Next base: position 9,576,560 of record NC_138515.1, on the reverse strand, counting down.
ATTTATAGGAACTCAAACACTGAGATCCTGCTCTGTTCCAGTAACAAGAAGCCGAAAGCACCAGCCTGAAGATGACGAGTGAGACCTCGTCGAAACGTCGCCTAGACACCCCAACTTTTACACGGGAAGACACCCGAGGACACCAAAACCTGCATATATATATATATATACACACACAGGGAGGGGGGGGAGCACTTTGTTGTGTCACCCTACCTAATTCACTCTTGAGCAGCCAAAATTCCTATTGTTCCATGTGTGAAGAGTAACTGGAAGAATTTCCATAAAAATAATGTTCCCTAGTAATTATAGTCCCTCCCATAAGTTTCACGCCCCACCTCTTAACACACACAACTGCAGCCTATGGAGTTTCCTCAAAGCTTGCTGAAAGGAGTTCCTGGGAGGAGAAGCGTCCATGAAAGAAAGACGTCTTCTTGGATCATTATTTGGAATGAAGCACTCTGCCTCTTTTTCTTTTCTTTTTTAAAGTAAGAATGCTTAGGGCACGAGATCAGGAGTTCTATCTTCACAAGAGGCCCAGGGGTTGGTTTGTCTCACCCAAAATATGTTTCCTGGCCAAGGGCAAAGCAGTAATCTGAATTCTCATCCCTGCAGCTCTTGAGTTCCCAGAAGAAGCAATCCAGTTTCTGGACCTTTGAATATTACCAGGCTTTCTTCGATGTTGACACATACCAGGTAAGGGAATTCATGTAGTTCTAGCTTCATAGGCGCAGCCAAGAATCAGCCACAGTTGACAAGATGAGGGAGTGTAGTAACTCAGCTTGCAAGTAACAAGCACAAGACCTGCCATACAGTTTGCAGTTGGCCCTCCAGCTGTTTTTGGACTACAACTCCCATCATCCCTAGCTAACAGGACCAGTGTTCAGGGATGATGGGAATTGTAGTCCCCAAACAGCTGGAGGGCCAAGTTTGGCCACTACTGGGCTAAACCACCCATAGGGTCCAGTTCTGTTTCATGGATGGAGCCACAACCTCATGGCTGGCACATTTTTATTGTCCTTTGAGCCTAATTTGGCTCCAGGATTCTGCTATAATAATTACCACCATTATTTTGTTGGGTACAAGTTGAAGATCTTCCTGATCGACTGATATTTTCAGGAGCTGAAATTCACAGCGGTGATGTTTTGACTGTGGGGGTGGAGATTTCCTAACCATGAAGTTAGAATAGCGAATTGAGTTCAATCTTCCCTCCACCACAAGCTTGCTTGCATGGCTTTGGGCAACCATATTATCCGTCTTCTCTCCATACCCTGACAATGGGGTCTAGTGCAAGGCATAGAAATGCCTGTACAATATTTCTAGTAGTTCCTGCACCTCCTGAGATGGGAAGCAAAAAGCCCTGCATCCTTGCACGTCCCCATGGGGTCCATTTTGCTGAGGCCTATTTCTTGTTTATCAGGTGTTGGACAGGATAAAGGGGTCGCTGTTTCCGCTGCCAGGGAAAAACTTTGTATGGCACCATCTACGGAATAACCCTGACCTGTATGGTGAGTACAGAGAAGCTCAGACTAATGTAGAGTACTGCCTCCTGCTTTGCAAAGTCTGGATTGAACTGTAAACTGTGATGTAGCATACTATGCCCAGGACAGAGAATGCAGCTTGCTCAGCATCCTGAGAAACAAGTCTTGATTAAGTGGGGAGGGGGGGTGAAGCTTGCTAGTCATCTTCCAGAAGTGCAGTCTTCATTTCCTTGCTCTGTCATTCCTAAATACATACCTTGCAAGTGGAAGGTCCCAGCTCATCAGTCAATGGATGTCTGACACCGGGAAAAGCCATGGGGAATTAGGACTAGATCAGACTTCCCCATCTTGGTGCCCTACAGATTCTGCTTCTTCTTCTTTGGCAATCACTCGTAGCCGAGTAAGATAGTATTCCATGAACACGGTTTTAACAGTGAATCCATAAGTGACTGTGGAGGTCAATTCTGGATCCACACGTGCTTCCACAGTAGGGACATAGATTTCTGGGCAGAAGTTGATCATGGTGAGGGTTTGCCAAGCGTGCCTTCCTCCTAGCACGTTTCTCCCTTTCGTCTTGAGTTTGAGCGTCTTCAAAGGCCATGACACCTTTGGTAAAAGCTGTTCTCCAATTGGAGGCGCTCGCAGGCCAGTGTTTCCCAGCTGTTGGTGTTTATAGTACATTTTTTTTATTTGCCTTGAGAGAGCCTTTAAACCTTTTTTGTTGACCACCAGCGTTATGCTTTCCATTTTTAAGTTCGGAATAGAGTAGTTGCTTTGGGAGACGATAATTGGGCATCCGAACAACATGACCAGTCCAAACGAAGTTGATGTCGAAGAAGAATCTTCATTGATTCTGATTCTTTCTTACAGATTATTTGGACTATAGCTCCTATCACCCTTGACCCTTGGGCCAAGCTTGCTGGGATGATGGGAGTTAAGCCCCAAACATCTGGAGAACAGCAGGTTGGGGGGGAGGCTGCACTAGATCAACTGGTAGCCTAACAATGTGTTACACTTTTGTGTGTCCAAGGTTTGTGCTTGGGGAATGTAGATTTCCCTCTAAGGCCTGCTCTACCAGGTGGCCTCCAGTGTTGTGCTGAGATACCTCCCCTGAGCCCCGGCTCTTTAGTTGCTTCTTTGTTCTGTATTTGGTAAATGAGTTCACAGTTGGCTCCATTCTTTGCCCCGTGCCGAGACAAGAAGTCTGCCCGTCTTTTTTGGTCTTCTAATGTTGTATTTCTGCCTCTCACAGGACCGTTCTGGATCTGTGCCACGTTGGTCTTCACGCTGGCTATCAGCGGCAACTTGTCCAGCTTCCAGGAGAGAAAGGGCAGCCCCCAGTTCCACAAAGGTGAGCAATCGATGAGGGAGTGTCTCTTGCAATTTAAGCTTTATGCAATCATAACCCTTTTATATATTGGGTATTGTTGAAGGCACACAAAGAATGGGCAAAATAGAGATTGGGGGGGGGGAGGTAAAAAATACAGTAACTTGCACGTCACCTGCAAAAGCTTTTGAGCAAGGTGGCGTGCGGCCTACAAAAAAAGCAGGACGCAAGAGTTGTAGTAATGACTCCTTTCTTTCCTACTGGGGATGTGTGAGATGGGTAAATGGACAGTATTCAGAATGTCTAAATTTTGGCTCCCAGATATCCTTAACTTCTCGCAGAGGAGCAGAAGCTCCTTAGCATAACTTAGTCATAAAATGAATGGAAACTTTAAAAGTAGTTCTCAGTTATGATAAGTAAACACAAGAGGGAGGAAGGGAAGGAAGGAAGTTTTGTGCATGTGTGTACACACACACACACACACACACACACACACACACACTTCCCTCCCTCCCTCCCTCTTGTGTTTACTAGCATAACTGAGAACTACTTTTAAATCTTCCATTCATTTTATGACTAAGTTATGCTAAGGAGCTTCTGCTCCTCTTAGCGCCTGCCAGAGAAGGGCAGGCAGAAGGCAAGTATGTTGAGGTTTGTTCCTGGTAGGGTAAGCCCTGGTTACTGACCCTGCCAGTGCTTTTGCCTTGGAGCGAATGCTGATCTTAATATCGTTTTCCTTTTCCATAGTGTCCATTGCCGGAATAATTATCTACTGCTATGCCTGGCTAGTACCCCTTGCCCTGTGGGGCTATTTGCAGTGGCGAAAGGGGGTCCAGGTCCATGTGGACTCCTACACCTTCCTGGAGATGGTGTGCGTCTATGGTTATTCCCTATTTGTGTACATCCCCACTGCGGTGAGTAAGGAAAATGGGGTTGCAGGGAAAAGACTGATTCATATGTTGTTTCTTTTCAGTTTGTAGAGCATAACGTTCCAGTAGAAAGTACTCAAAAGTCCTGCTCCATTGTGCTTTCCATTATTATTATTCATTCATTCCCTGCCCATCTGGCTGGGTTTCCCCAGCTACTCTGGGCGGCTCCCAACAGAATATTAAAAACACGATAAAACATCAAACATTAAAAACTTCCCTAAACAGGGTTGCCTTCAGATGTCTTCTAAAAGTCAGATAGTTGTTTATTTCCTTGACATCTGATGGGAGGGTGTTCCACAGGGCTGGTGCCACTACCGAGAAGGCCCTCTGCATGGTTTCCTGTAACCACACTTTTCACAGGCAACTGCCAAAAGGTCCTTGGAGCTGGACCTCAGTCTGGGCCGAACGTTGGGGGTGGAGATGCTCCTTCAAGTATACTGGGCCGAGGCTGTTTAGGACTTTAAAAGTCAGCACAAACACTTTGAATTGTGCTCAGAAATATACTGGAAGCCAATGTAGGTCTTTCAGAACCGGTGTTAGGTGGTCTTGGCGGCCACTCCCAGTCATCAGTCTAGCTGCCACATTCTGGATTAATTGTAGTTTCCATGTCACCTTCACTGCAGTAGTCCCAAGTGGGAGATAACTAGAGCATACACCACTCTGGCGAGACAGTCTGCGGACAGGTAGGGTCTCAGCCTGTGTACCAGATGGAGCTGGTACGGCAGTGTACCAGCTGCCCTGGACACAAAATTGACCTGCGCCTCCATGGACAGCTGCGAGTCCAAAATGACTCCCAGGCTGCGCATCTGGTCTTTCAGGGGCACAGTTACCCCATTCAGGACCAGGGAGTCCCCCACACCCACCCTCCCTATTTCCCCCAAAACTTTACTTCTGGCTTGTCAGGATTCAGCCTCAATCTGTTAGCCGCCATCCATTCTCCAGCCACCTCCAGACATTCACACATTCCTCAAGCACTGCTAGTTTTGTGCAGTGGGATTGCAGCAAAAAGGACCTGAATTAAAACTCAGAGCTGCCACTGGATGTTTCTCATGAAGAGTGTATGAGATCTTACTCAACTTCCACTTCCTTCATTCACAGATGCTGTGGCTGATTCCTATATCCTGGCTGCAGTGGCTGCTGCTTATCTTTGCAGTGGGTCTCTCTGGCTCAGTTCTGGTTCTTACCTTCTGGCCAGTTATCCGCTCAGACACCAGGCTGGCAGCTTGTGCCCTGTTGGCTGTCATTGTTTCTCTCCATGTCCTTCTGGCTATTGGTTGCAAGGTATGTGTTCTTCTCTTCCCACTAAGCTAGGGCAAGGTTTGGAGAGCAAAATGCTACTTGTGCCGAGAGGGGAAGGAAAAGTAGAGGGAAATAAGCTGTGTACGATGCAGCCGCAAGAAAGTCAGATATTTCAAATGAGTTTTTAGCCTCGGAAGTTGCAGAGATTTTACAGCAGCAAAAGTACTCAGGTTTGGAAACATGATGATGTCATTGCATGATTTTACTATATAATTCTGGGTACCCTGTGGCAATTTAGTATTATGAACATCTCTAAACCAGCCTTTGCCTACCTGGTCATGCAGGCAGGGAGTTGTCTGGAGGGCAACAGGTTGACAAAATCTGCTCTGAACTTACAGTATTTGAGGTAGCTTTATACTGGACCCCTGAAAATATTGTTAGTATATGATGTAAACATTGCATAGTGGAAGTACAATGGGAGTACCTTGGAAGTCAAACGAAATCCATTCTAGAAGTCCGTTCAACTTCCAAAATGTTTGACTTCCAAGGCGCGGCTTCCAGTTGGCTACAGGAGCATCCTGCAGTCAATCGGAAGCCGTACCGGACATTCAGCTTCCGAAAATCATTCAAAAACCAGAACAATCACTTCCGGTTTTTGATCGCTCGGGAGCAGAAAGGTTCGAGATTACAGGTGTTCGGCTTCTCAGGTTCCACTGCATAGATAAAGTAATGCTAATTATATCATAGTGCTCATTGTGCCCAAAATTATGAGGAACAGAACAGGCATTTGATTAAGTAAGAAATAACAGGCTGTGATTTACCGTTGAAACCTTTCTAGTAACTGTTCCAGTACAGGCCCAACAAAATGTTGGTCAGGAGCAAGACTTTGAGCTCATCAGAACTTTTCTTCAGACTGGTTGGACCACCAGGGGTGGGGGAAATGCTGCCAGATATAATGGGAAGGACATTTCTGGTGCAAAAAGACCTCGGCTTGTGACGACATCCTGGGGTGAATGGAGGAGTAACGATTGCTCTCGCTTTGAAGATAGCAGCCTTTTGGTTTTTCCGCTGGTGTATCTGCAAACCAGAGCTGGGGGGCGACTGGGCTTTCTCTGTATGAAGGCTGCATGCTGGTAGTGGGTGCGACTTGCCATAGCACAACATAAATCAGATTTATGCAACACATCGCTATCCAGGCAGGCTAGAAGCATCAACCCAGTTAAATCCAGACAGGAATATGCACGGAGATTATGCAGCAAGATTGGTGAGGGTCGTGATCCGGGGAGGGAAATGGTCAAGGAAGGAGGCAGCAAGGAGAAGCCTGGAAGGTCCCTGAACCCTGGGGTGTAAGCTACACCTTTGATGTGGATTTTAATGTAATTAATGCATATATTGGCGCTGCTCGCAAATTTGCAGCACAGTGGGAAATGTATATGCTGTGTCAGCAGAAGCTGAATTTGTAAATGACGGAATATGGCTGGAACAGTGAAGTTGATGAAGTCTGTAAGATCCCAGAGTGTTACTTGTATGCATCTAGACCAGACTACTGCAATGCTGTTTATGTGGGGCTGCCTCTGAATAGGGTTCAGACCAGGGGTCGGCAAGGTTTACCTCGCCTGGGCCAGTTCACTCCAGCAGAGATCCCTCCGTGGGCCAGATCGCGCACACAAGGTCGCGATTTCCGGCGCCTGTGCAGATGCGATTTTTGGCATCTGAGCATGCGCAGATGCGATTTTTGGCATCTGAGCATGCGCAGATGCGATTTTCAGCACCACGGAAGTGAGTCCCTGTGCCAGTTCAGCACGGCACAGAGGGACTTGCTGAGCGGGCGGCTCCGTTCGGGGGCAGCTCATGGGCCGGTTAAACAACCCCCATGGGCCTTAGGTTGCCTACCCCTGGCTCAGACCCTTGCCCTTGTGCAAAATGCAGCAGACTGGGTACCTGCAGGGGCTGGGCTCTTATATCAGAGTAATAGGTTCCATGAATTGCACTGGCTGCTTGTTGGCTTCCAAACCCAATTCAAAGTATGGATCATAACTTCTAAAGCCCGGAACAGTTTGGGACCAAGTTTGGGCCATTTTACCCGTATGGGGCTGCTGGGCCTTGAAATCAGCTACAGAGCCTGTGCCTGCAGATTCACCACAAGGTAGTCAGGCTGGAAGGTGCAAAAGATGGTTTTCTTCAGCGACAGCCTTTCAACTATGGAACTCCCTTCCTCAAGAGATAGGTTTTTCTCCCTCCTCCTCTTAAGCGGGCCCTAAAGATATTTTCAGTCCACCCGAGAAAACTGGGGGTAGTTTTTAATTGAATATTACACTCAGTGTAGTATTGGGATGTCTGTGATGATTTGTTTTTTGCTAGTTTCATATTTTTAGTTTTAATTTGTAGGATTTTAATGGGTTTTTAAACATTTTATACTCCCTTGATTGTGAGCTGCTTTGAGAATACTTAGGGTTTCGAAGAGAGGCAAATGTTAATAGATATTAGTATTAATAGTCTAACATTCCTTAAAAGCTTGGTTTATCCGCTTTTTGCTGTCTTTTCGTTTTATATTTTTAAACCTCAAAGCCTATTAAGTACAACGTAAGAAAAATAAATGAGCTGTTTTGCAGCTAGCCCCCCCATCCATTTTTTCCTTTGTTAAACTCCCTTCACTTTTGTCTTGTGTTTTCATATAGTTTTAGGCATGTTATAAAAAATACAGTTGGCGTTACAGTGTGGACTTTTCACATGCATGCATTTCAAGGTTCGGAAATGACACTGTAGGCTAAGACAGGAGTGCAATGTGCTCAGGATTAGTCACATTCTGCCTGCAACACTGAACTTAAATGAGAACTCTTAAGCAAACTCTTTGGCCCCACCTTGGTAGTGTCAATACAAACTCCACAGCCAAGATCCAACAAGGATGTGGATTATTGTTCTTACGCACATGCCTTGGGGCTGGCTTGGACATCCTGTACAAAGCTCTTGTCTAATAAACGGGGAAACAGTTATAGCTGGATATCCAGCCTAACGTGGGATGGGGTGGATTAAATTACCCAGCTAAAGTGAATCCAGTTTTCCCACGTACATTTCAAGTATTAGTATGTGCCAATTGCAAATGTACAGATTTACGGTCTCACTATGCTACCCTAGGAAACTTCAGTTTCTTAAAGAAAACTTTGTGCTCTAGAAAATGGAGTATTATTTATACTTCTTCTGCCATCTGCCAAACTGGATTAGGATGGTAACAAGAAAAACAGTTACACAATGTTTCCAAACCTGATTCCCCCGGCCCCGGCATACTGAGAAATCTATGTATTTTTGGCACGTGCAGCTAAGCCTTGAGGAAACAGGTACTGAACAGTTTCTTTGTGAAATAGGAAATAAATGGTAATGCTTGCTCCCTCAGCAACTTGCAGAACAGGGACGCGCAGGCACATCCAGTGGGCTACTCTAGAGAATATAAGGCATCTCCAGCCCTTAATATAGGACCTTGTTTTACCCTTAACTTGGTAGCCCAAAAGTAGCCCAAAAACAATTTGACATGGGTCATGTATTCAGTTTGAGACACGCAGGTTTTGCTTTTGCTTGTTTGCGTTCAGGTTTTGATTAAACCAGAGTATTCTTAAAAGTGCAGTCACTGAGTTTTCAAATTAACTTACTGATTCTAGGTGGAGGAAGGCAAGCCTGCTTGATTTCTACAACTGATTAATTTTCTTCTCTTTGAAGCTGTATTTCTTCCAGAATGCAACCGGCACACCTTCTCATCCCACGCCAGCTGCTCATTTCGGCAGAAGCACACCGCCTCACCCGGCCAACCACTCCAATCCACATATGTGAAAGGCAGCTGGTAAGAACTTCTGGCCATCCCGTATGGCATGAAACAGATGCTAAAAATGCCGCCGGGTGTCAAATATTCTTTGTCAAAGCGCCCACTGCTCCCCAATCCCCACCCCTACCAATGGAAGCATAGGAACTAATGTGCTTCTGGGAGAGGTAACAAGGGGTTGGCATCTCTCATCTTTCTCCCTTAGTGCATGCCCTACTTACAAGACCTAAAATCTCTGTTGCAGACACTTTCATCATGAATGTCTGGCCTCAGGGAAAGCCCACGGGCGAAGGAAAGTGCACACTTATTCTTTCAAGAGGCAAGGAGACACCTGAGCTGGAAAAGGGAGCAAGCTGCATGACTTTTGTTGTCCTACTTCAGCCAGCCATGTCACTAAGGTGCCCGATTTGCAAAGAACCCGACTTTTGGAAACAAATTTAAAGGCCTGGCTGTTAACATCACAAAGCGTTACTTGGGGTGGATACAGCTGCCTTTTGCTCCTTCATCACAGGATGGGCCTGCAGTCCTGACGAAAGCGACTGCATGGAGTGATTATTGTTCCCCTTCCAGTTAAATCTTTGGTAACGGCGGGATGTAGCAAAGTCAGCTGATGGCTGAGACTTTTTAGATCCTCGGTGAGTAAGGGTAGATGATCAGGAATAGAAGTAAGAGCTTCTTGGGAGGGAAGCTTGAATGATAGGGAGGTTGAGCACTTCAGATTACTTTGATTTAGTTTAGCTACTTGATTTTGTTTTCTATGGAAAGCTAATTTAAATAAAACTGCATTTTAAGAGGAGTGTGGCTCTTTCCCAGCTTCTTTTCCAGCCAACACTGTCGTCCTCTCTAGCCACATTGTATAACACAGGATCAGCGAAAGTAGCCATGTAACATGCTGTCTTTGTCTGTGAAAGAGGGTGACCGAAAATCTGGTAGAAAGAAGCACCTAATGGCATGGGTGGAAAACTACTGGGTTTCCTCCTTGAGAATTTTGTACCCAAGTCTGAGGTACTAAAGGCAGCCATTGCACAGAGTGAGAGTCTCTTAACTGTATGTCAAAAATAGAGGCTTGTCTTTTGAAGATGTGAGCGAAAGGGAAATGAGGTTTGTGGAGTCACATCAAAACCTGAGGTGGGGGAAACCAGCCACTGTAAACAAGTCTTCAAAACCCTCCCAGTTTTATTCAATAGTCACAAAATCATTGATCAGCCAGACCTAACAATTGACTGTGTAGACCCCACAATTCAGCCACTATGGAGCTTCTGCACAAGACCCCTCCTCCCTCCCCCCCCCCAAAATTCAGCCCACCAAGCCCCTGTTGGGAGCCAAAGGAAACTGCCTAAGTAAAACACACTCCCCCCCCCTCCATAAAACGGGTCCCTGCCAATTCCTTTCAAACATGCCAACTGATGGCTCTGAAAGGAACAAAAGAAAGAAAATACCATAAATGGTTACAGGTTACACATACAAAGACTACAAAGGGGCTTCCATAACAGATGCCAGAACCATCTACTCTAAGAGTCCCTGGTGGCTACTGCAGGGAGCAGGCAAGTCTATATACTAAGCCACTTGGCACCCAGTCCCCACTGCCTGCCCAGCTGAAGAGAAAAATGGACTAGAGACAGCAGCTGCAACAGCCTAGAAAACAGGGTGGAAATGGAGCCAGAACTGGGCATAGCCGTCAAGATGAGCTGAGCAACAGGAAACCGATACACAAACTGTTCACTTTCAGCCAGCAACCTTTTTTTTCTTTTTGGTACATTCATGTTTTAAAATTTTTTAACCCTTTGATGCTACATCGAGATTCCCCCCCGAGACAGGCAATCATCAGACCGGCTGATAAGATACTCGTGGCACAACAGTCCATCTCATTTCAGATGTTCTTCCGGAAGCCCAAGATCTACAGCAGTAAGTTGCCAGAACTCCTCACAAAGCCAGCCAGGAGGGCTGGTCGGCCTTTTCTTTTCCCTCGCAGCAGGAAACACTTCCTCCTCCTAAGTCTTAGCAAAGCAATGAACCCAGAGGTTGGGTTAGGTGGAAGAAACCAACGCACAGATGGAAGGATGAGCAGCTGGATTTTCACCTGTGCCCACTCTACAGCCAGCTGCAGCCCCTTCGTTCAAAACACTGGGAGCAAGGATGAAGGCTCAGGTTACTAGCACTGCTGCTGGGCTGTCCACAGTACTGCTGAGAAGCCCTGTTGCAGCTTTGCTCTACAACCTGTGCCTAATGCTGATCAGTCATGGAAGATTTGAAGAATGATACCACTAGCAACATGATTGGTTGTAACACAGTGTGAGTGCAGGAACTCAGTCATGGTTGAGCAAGTTGAAGTTTCCAACATTTCATAAAAAAGTGTACAAGTCTGCTATCAAAGAACGAGTGGGGGCGTGTCTTCTATTGTACAAGGGTCAGAACATCTCTGGCAAGCCTAATTTTTTTTGGGGGGGGGGAGGCAGGGGGTGGAAGAAATCCAGAGAAGCAATTGCCAAACTGAGGTGCAGAAGGCAGGTGGGCAGGGCGGAATTTTTTCTTCTTCATTTGGTTTCCTGGTGCTGTCAGTTCAGAGGATCAGGGGTGAGGGTCTCTTAGCTCCCATAATGCATTGTGTTGGTTGTGATGGACATGGGAGATGCCATGGAAATGGCCGGGCCTCCCATAGTGAACTGACTGTTGACAGGATAGTGAGCACTTGATGTTCCTCCACTCTGACCACTAGATGAACCTGCAGGAAAAAAAGAAAAAAGTTCAGAAGTCTCATATGTAAGGAATCAAGTCAGGTTTCTAACAGAAATAGAAATCCTGAGCACTAGACCACTAGCTTTATACAGTGGTACCTCTGGTTGTGAACGGGATCCGTTCCGGAGCCCCGTTCGCAACATGAACAGAACGCAACCCGCGTCTGCGCCTGTGCAGGTCGTGATTCGCTGCTTCTGCGCATGTGCATGACGTCATTTTGAGTGTATGCACATGTGCGAGCAGCGAAACCCGGAAGTAACCCTTTCCGGTACTTCCATGTCGTCACAGGACGCAACCCGAAAAGATTTAACCTGAAGCAAATGTTACAAGAGGTATGACTGTGTGTGTGTGTGTGTGTGTACACGCGCGCGCACACACACACACAGGGAACCTCTGTGAGGGAGCTAAAGCAACTCTGAACTGACAAGTTTCAATATAAATTCAGATTCTTACTTTTGGGCGTTACATGGTCTGCATACATGGTTGAAAAATGAAATTCAACCAGCTTGGGCCACCACACTCTGCAGAAACAAGAGGCAACGTGATATGGCATGAAATTCTGTAGGCACTAGCTTGCTGAAGTTGATAGGAGACTGAAGCTGTCATGATATAGCCCACTAGCTCCTCGGTCCATGCATCTGAGACGGTGAATGTGTGTTTAGGGAAGCCTCTGTCACAATAAGCCAAGTCAATCTTTTCACCTACCCAATTCAGCTATTAATTCACCCATCACGACTAAAGTAATTTGATGTCAACATGGGATGCTATAAATGTTCAGTGTTCACATTACTGGCATTTTGGGGGTATCTAGTTTAAGCTTCAGGGGTGTTATAGTACAGTCAAACCTCAGTTCTCTAACAGCACAGCTCTGTTCCCGAATGCCGAAAACCCGGAAGTAAATGCTCTGGTTTTCAAACATTTTTCAGAACCCAAACACCTAACATGGCTTCTGCTTGAGTGCAAGAAGCGCTTGCGACCGATGGGAAGCCGTGCCTCAGTTGTCGAATATTTTGGAAGTCGAACCGTCTTCCTGAACAGATTACATTCGACAACTGAGGTTTGACTGCATTCTGCAATTAACATGGCAGCCTTTGACCTTTCTCGTTCCCAATGAAGTACCTGATCCCTTTGTGGCCATACAGCTCAAACCCCCAAAGAGGAGAAAGCTCAACAGAGGCGCACACATCCTTTCCCCTCAACTCCAAGAAAGCCCAGACCAGGTTTACCTTGAACAATCCCTGTACTCATGATGGATCCCATCCGGGAATGGGTGTGATTGACAATCCCAGTGTTGGCTGCTCAGGAAGAAATAAAAGGAGGAGGAAAAACACAGACAGGTTCAATCTGCACTAGGCTACCTCACTTTACCTTAACCCCCACCTCCCAAGCTGTAAGCATGCACCACAGATGGACCATTCCCAACATCATCTGAAAAACAGGCTGTACACATAGTGAATCCCACTCTCTGACTGCTTCTCCCACTCTGCCTCTGGCTGCTAACTACTAAGCAGAGATAAAACACCTGGACCTCCAAACAAGTATGATCTCAAATTCAGAGGCATTTTGATTCGTGACGCCAGAACTACCCGAGCCTAAGATGCCTTGGACTCAATTTGAGCCACCCCAAACCATAACCAGTTCAAAATGAGTATCTCAGTTATTGAGGTCTGAGAGAAGTAGCTTAACTAGGTACAAAATAAATGCAGATGTGCCAATCCCAGAATCCTGCTTCCTGTCTCTCTTGGCCAACTTCTCTAGGGCTCAAGTGGTGAAAAAACCTATGATTCACCCACTTCAGGTCTAGAAAAGTAGGCCAAGAGAGACAGGAAGGGAGATTCTAAGATTGGTTGTTCTGCATTTACTTTGACCCCAAACCACTTCTCTCAGGGCAAAGAAACAGCAAATTTAAATAAAGTGTGCATGGCTAAATTTCTAAAGTTTCATATTCCAATGATGATCCGGCTGTGACTGACATTTATTCTCATTCATTCTCCCCCTTCCATCAGCATTTAGTGTGTGAGCTTCCTGGGGCAGGTACATGCCTATTGCTTAAGTATAATGCTAGCACTTGTTTAGCTAAGCCAGCTCACATCTTCTCATAACTTCCTTAGTTCCTTCATATTCAGGGTGACCAAGAAACAAGCCAGGATGGGGTTACAGATGGGAGTAGACACGTTTGCCACAAGGGGCATGGAGTAGTTTTTATCTGTCCAGAATATGCCAATTGGTGTGTTTGCCCTTAAAGGTAATCGTTTGCCATTCATTCCTATAAGAAAACAAAGTACAATACTCGGAGCCAAGACTGCAGGGAGGGTAAAGCCTACTATCTACTGATAATGGGTCTCCTGATGCTCAAAAGCAAGGGATCCCACAGAGGACTACATCATGACCATCCCATCAATGACCCCAGGAGTCAACTGTGGCAAGGCTGTTCTGCATTCTGTTTTTATAAGAACATTGACATGTCAGCTTGTCAGTTATGCATGTGTGAATGCACAGAGATCACAACTGGTGGTGCAGGTTACTTAACTATAACAACTGCTATCAGTGCAGTCACACAATCTGCCTTCCTTCCCCATGGCAGGCGCCTTTTCTTTGTGATTTACACTTGACATCTATGTGGCAGTTGCAAAGTTCCCACCTCACCCTCTGCTGCACATCCCTTGTTAGCTTCTTTTCAAGGGGACAAGGAGCAGGCCCCAATCCTCAAGCTAGTTCTGTAACTTGTTCCTGAAACTGGCTCTGCACAGACCCCCAAACCCATGTGTATGCACGACAGCACAGACTAGGCCTATATCGGGTATGGACCCTACTTAATCTCTCTTGTTGCTTCTGCTTTTGGAATCTGGCACAGTTCAAACTATTTGAGCATATAACCCAACACAGAGAGGCCACCTTTCTGTTCCATCAGGAATCAAACATGACTGCACAGCTCTGAGGGATAGCAGTGCAGGCAACAGTTTTAAGAACAATTAATAATATTAAATGTCAAGCGTACTCTTCAAAGGAATTACACTGTAAGCAAATGAGTTATGATAGTCTTATGAGTTCTATTTAAAACCATTTTGTAAAACTTAAGTGTTTGAACCAGAGAAATACAAATGAACTGGAACTGAACCCAAAATTCTAATTATTCAACCCAACTTCTTAGAACCTGCAGAGACACTCTTCTCCCACAATTGGACTTAGTGCACATGGTAAACTCAAGGACAATGAGCAGGAAGATAATTCTGTGGCCAAAGGCATGTATACCCTGTTGAACATTCACAAGCCCAGTACTTGGATGAAGTAGGGCAAAGGATCTCCTCACGACCTCTGAGCCAGGAGTAAAACCCCAAAGATCAGATGCTCAGGAGATCTGAGACCTGGGGCCTTCATCTCAGCCACTGACTCTCATGTTTCCTAGGATCCTCCCATTTAGATATAATCTGCTCCACATTGCAGATAAACTCACCTAGAGGAATAAGGTTGTTGTGGCCAACATTGGTGCCACCAGCAATCACGCTGCTGAGATCATAGGCTGTGGGCATCCCTGCAGCACGGGGTAGAAGGGAAGAGGGTGAGAAATGAGGAAGGCACTAACCAAGACACACACACCTAGACCTTCAAGCATCCTGCCCAGCACCGTTGTGGCAGGAGAGGCCATTACATGGTAAGTGTTACAGAGGCATGAGCCTCTCCAAGCCACACACACTGCACCACCCCTCCTCCCATAAGCTGATTTTCAAAAGGGGGCAGGCTGTTCCAGGCAGGGATAGGGTTTTTCATGCAGAAGCTCTCCTGGGCAAACGCTGCAGTGAAGCTGGGCCGTAATCTGGTTCTTACAGAAAGATAAGAGAGGGGCTTCCTTACTCCACTCCACAGTACTTGGAAGTTCTCTCTTCCCTTCTATATGTCTGGCTGGGTTGCCTGAGAAAGAGATGCATTGCCAAAATTGCCTTTGGAGGAGGAAGAAGTTGCTGCTTGAGAACTAGCTGAACAAAGGTGGATGGAATCTGGATTTTCTCTGTCGAGGAAGGCTGGCAGCCTTGTTGGAACCATCTCAGCAACTGATGGTGGCTACAGCATTTGCTGTGCCTGGGAGAGGGGACATAGGTGTTGGCCAACTCAACTCAGACAGGTACAAAGGGGGTGAACAGCAGTGGCCAGCGGAGAGAACCCAATAGGAGGATGGTCGGGGGAAAGGGAAATTTTCTCCCAACAGAAGCATACACCAGGCTGCTGTACCCCCTGGGACAATAGGAGATTTATATTAATCACACTCCAAGTCCACTCTTCCTTGAAAAAAGCAGCTGATACGGGGCTCCCAGCAATCTCTCATCCACATCTGCTTAGCTTTACCAGTGCTAAAAGGTTACGACATTAGGTACTCAGCAGAATGAGACACAACATTGAGCAAGCTGCTGAAGCTGTCTGCAGGTGACAGCAAGAAACACAAACAGAAAAATGTCGACAGCACCAGTGCAACAGGTACTCCTCAGTCTCAGTGCTCCAGTCAGCAAATGGGAATAGTAGTCAACATCAAAATGGTCAACTGGAGAAGGAAAATTCATGTCTGCTGTGTAAGTACGAGCATCTTCATGTGTGAGCTCGGGGCAAGAAAGCCAGCTTCTTTCTGCTCTGATATAATCTCCAACAGACTGAGGGTGTACATGCCACACAATGATCTACTACATAACCACCAGCAGCGGCACGAACACCCCAAGGTTCTTGTAAGGATAGTGAATATATAGAAGTATGATATTCTGCATCACACATGTGCCAACTCTACAGAGAAAGAGAAAGGCAGTTGCCACATCCCAAGAATACTGTTTTAGTTGCAAATGATTTGCTTGATTAATGCTATGGACACAGTGTCAAGAAAGCTTGCCCGTGGAGGAGAAAATTTGCTCTTCATCACCCCATAGCTACTCAGCATCAAAACTCTGTGACATTAGCTAGAAAACCCTCCCACTTGTTATGCTTGCCTCTGCAGACTGCTCAATTTTGATTACATGGGTCTAAGATGTTCCTATGCTCCGCTGCAGAAAGGACTTTGAACCACCAGGATTGGATGAGATACGGCTGCAAACAAAACCAGATTGCTTGCCGCAGGCCCTCACGTTACTGTATGAGAAAGCTTTATGGCCAAAACCATTCAGTGAACCTTCAAATTGAAGGCAAAGCTCGAGCCCTGTGGCATCCAGCACTCCTGGCTGATGTCCTGACTGTCCAGACCCAAAATGACTGAGGAACATAGATGACCCATCAGCTTTGCCCAGGAGTGACAGTGAAGAAGGTACAGTACCAGCAACAGCCATCCCTGTGCTCATGTTGTAGGCGCCACCTGTGTTCCACATGTTCTCTGAAGGAGAGGTGTAGTGCGAGCCTGGCGGGGGTGAAGGAGTTGTACCTGTGTACCTGGAAGGCAGACACACACACCCTCACTCACACACACAAACACCAGCGCCAACGTCAATAGTCTGGAGATCAAACGCCCTAGTGGCTCATCATTCTAGACATAGTGGGCCATTTCCAACCATCATCCAGAGGAGCAGGAGAGTCTTGTGGCAACTTAAAAGCACAATAAATTTATTGTGGCATAAGCTTTTGTGGAATCCATGAAGTGGGTTACACAAACTGGCATAGAGAGAGAAGCTAATACTGTGGGGCCAAGAGACCACTGAATGAAAGTATATGACATTTCCATATGCATTCAAATGCATTCTAGGATTTTATAAAAACATCCACCTTAGGTTTAAGAGAACACACAACAAAGCAAAATTCTGCTTTTATCTTTAAAAAGAGGAGACGGGGGATAGCTTACCTGATTGTTTATGCAGATAAAGAACTGATGTTTCAAGTAGTAAAATACAGAATGTCTCTATCACTCACTCACACACTCACACAGATGTATTGAGCACTGCCCAATAGATAGCCCTGACAATCATGCCAAAATGCTCAGTTGCCTATTGCAGCAGTGCTGTTCCTGCTACTTTCACTTTCTTGCAGGGTAGAGCTCGAAGCACTTTGAAAATTTGAACACACACATGGCAGGACACATAAAAAAACCCCAAACCCTCTCTACAATACTGTGTCTCCAAAAAGCTATTGTCGGTAAGAAGTTGGTGCCAGAATTCCTCTGCCACACTTTAATCCAAGGACAGCCCACGAAGTGCCATCCCATCACCCCAAAGCAGTGTGGGTCAGTGATCAGGGATTATAGGAGTTGTAGTTCGACACCATCTGGAAGGCCACAGCTTAGCCACCCTCTCAAACTAAACCAAGTATTCGAGAAGTGGTGGCGATGCATGTTGTACAACACAGAGACTTTGCCATCACATCCCACCAGTAGAAAGCAAGAGCAACTATTCTGCTTGCCACCGTTTTAAGGGCTCCTCTGTCCAAAACGCAAGATGCAGAGAGGCAACTATGCCACTGGATTTCTAGGGCTCCAGCAGTCACTGGCCAGGAGCAAATGTCTTTAAATATCTGCACACTAACCCACTCAAGGTAGATCACAACATAAATTAGCAAGATGTAGTTGGAAATAAAAACAAGGACTAACTAGATGTGAATATTTTAAGGCAATAGAATCTGATTTACAACAAACCAGGACCCAAATGAGGAGATGTCTCCCTTCTTCTCATCAAAGAAATTGACTCATGCTTAGATTCCCGAAGTGTGAGCAGTGAAGTAGCCTGGTTTGTGGAAGATGGCAAGTTATTCAAAATCTGGCTGGCCACTGAGGGAAACCCAGATACTGGGTGAGATGATTATGTGGGGTAATCCAGAGGGGCTTCTTATACTCTTAGCCTTGCTGAAAGGGCCCACATTCTAGTGGTTCACATTTATTGGGGGGCTCACCTCAGAAGATAAAGGAGGAATAGGAAGGAATATGCATCTTTCTGTCCCCTTGCTTTCCTCTCACCAGCAAAAAGCTATCTGACTATACTAGTAAGAAAGGAATGCATTTCTGCTCCTTACCTACCCCCTTTGCCTGAAATCGCTGTGTGTCTTTCTAACCCAGCCCCCGATCCCTCCCAACACAGGTCATGAAAGCAAAACGATTCAATCAGGAAGAGTTAGCTTGCTTCCCCTGCCAGTCTGCCCAGTGAAGACTTGCTTTTGAGTTACGCAGAAGTAGTTCCCCGAAAAGCGGTTCCTCAAACACACTGCATCCTCACTCACACAAGCACACATTTAAAAAAGCAACAACTTTATTATAGAGGTGGGAAAAAACCCTTGTAAGATTCACCGTGACATACCTGAAAAATGGGTTTTTCAGGTCAAGGAGGTTGCTGGACTTGGAGCCTGTCTGATCAACTTGAGCAACAATACTGATGTCGTAACTTTGCCTGAAAGAGAAGGGGAAGAGATACTGGTAAAGGACTCCCCAGTCCCTTCTGACAATTCGGCAGGGCCATTTCTAATGGAGACCAGGACTTTGCAGGAGGGTGAGAGAATCTTGTTTATTGGGAAAGGAGATGGAGAAGTCCGGCAACATACAGTTCCCAAGTGTTGCAGAAAGCTTCAAAGCTCAAACAAAGCCAGCTCCCCTTCTGTGCTACCAGTTCTACCTGGACGGGGGATATCTTAATTTATTGATCTTTAGCCTACTTTTCAACAGTTGTTCCTTAAGCGGGTTAGAGCTAAAGTATAACAGAGTAAATAAAATTAGAGTGACAATGATAAAACATTAAAAACAACATCTTAGCAGCAGTTTGCCTCAAGAGAAATGTTTTAATAGCTCATTTAAGAGGGCCTGTTTCCTGGATATATCACACGGAAGTGATTTCAGAACTTGGGGGACCATCACAAAAAAGGATAATTTGGGGATAGCCACCAGCATGATTGGATTCATAAGTCTCTTAATCTTAACTGCAGGCCTCCCTAATTCTATACTTTCAGAAGTCTTCGCAATGGCAATAAGCCGGCAGGCACAAAGGAGTGTAACCGGACTCCGATAAGGCCTAAAACTCAGGCTCTTTCATAGTGAGAGTCACAGGAGAAGTTGGGGCAAATCCCAAAATGTCAGGAGTGCAATGGGCTTGCTCATACTGCTGGGTTCTACGAAGCAGAGTGAAACACCAAAATGACAGCTGTGACCAAAGCAAGCTGTGCAAAGGGAAGACAGGCAACTATTGCTCACAAGACCTTTCTGAAGTGCAAAAAAACTGCTAGCAGCCAAGAAGGCTAAGCTTGGATTCAAGTTACACAAGCCCAGAAGTAAGTTGCATCTTCCTGTTGGGAAAGTAACTATTATCCCTATTTATTGATGAAAAGTTAACAACCAGGGTGAATTTGATTTAAATCAAATCGATTTAAATAACTATTTAAATCACTAGTCAGTAAGACTTGATTTAAATCATTTTTTTACAGAAAGACTCATTCTTGATGGTAAATCTTAATATTTACAACCAGAAGAAGGTTTCATTTTTGGAATAAAAAATTTTCAGAGTAGTTCCTCCAAATTACTGATTTGGTTATACTAGTATAAATACATAGACAGATAATTATGAAATTATTGTGAGGTTTAATAAGTTAACTTTATATTTGGACACTTTTCTGCTGTACTTTATTGGAAGGAGAAAAATAATAATTTCCTTAATAACAATTTATTTAACTAAAACAGTAACATTATCGCATACGTATCCCTGTTTGTTAACTGATGTAGTTAAACAAAAAAAAATTTAAAAATCGAGACTGAGTTTTAGCACACATGAAAAACTTAAAATAAATCCTTATTTCCTGATGAAGAGCCTTTGGACTATAATGTAACTTAAAAAGAAAACTAGCTTTAGAAATATTTTCCCTCCAAAATCATTTTATTTTAAAAATCCCGATTTAAATAAAAAAATCCAATTTATATCCAAAAAAATCTGATTTTTAAAATTTATTTTTTAAATCATCAATTTTTATCCCACCCTGGTAACAACTTAATCAGCCTGGCATATAGCTTTGAACTCATCTTTCTCTGGTTCAAGTCCAGCACACAACACCCTAGACGACACTGCCGCTGCAAAATCTGACCTGGCTGCAAGAGGGCTTGTTTTTCCATGTGGCTGAGCTGGCCCCTCTCAGCTTACCTCTTGTTTGCGATGAGCAGGCATGTCCCTGAGAGGGTGTCACCAGCCTTAGCAAAAAGTGGAGACTGAAAGAGGCACCGAACTTGGTACCAGTGGGTTAGAGGCTCTGTTGGAGCGGTTGAAAGCCAAACGGTCATTCTAGCGGAAGGAGAGAGGCAAGGGAGTCAGTCATGTTTAGACACAAGGACTTGAGTTGTCACAAATCCACATCCTACCCCTCTCAGATTGCTCTGTTTCCCAACTGTCAGCATATCTCCAGCTGCAAAGTAGCTGCACTCAGGTCTGGCTTGTCATATACCAATCTGTTTTCACTCTCCACAGAGAAACCAAGGCTCCTGTTTTTCCTCTTCAAGTCAGTCCCTCTTGAAAGTTCAGTTTGGTGGCAGGTGTGCATTTTGGACGCACCTGTCAATACTTTCCTGCTTGATCTTGCTTTTAATGGTTAGTGTTACAGTACAGTCATTTTAGTCAACTTTTATTAGTGCTTAAATCAATTTTAAATTGATTAAATTTTAACCAGCTGAAGCTTCACTTGATTAATGAGTGAGAGCCAACTTTAATTAGAAAGGCCACAATTAATAGTAGACGTTACTTTTTGAGGATATTTTGGTTCTGTTATGTTAGCAGTAACAGGAAACTGAAGATATGCTTTCCTTCTAATCATTATAGTCACTTTTGTGGACTAGTGGTTGTTGAAAACAACAATTCTCAAAACACTATTAAATTCAATCACAAAACACACAAAGTAAACACAGCTAAAATACTATAAAAACAGTGTAATAAGAGAGTATCTCCTCCAAAACACCCAACAGAACAGAGCCACCTTAGTCTGCTTGCAAAACAGTGACACAGCAAGACAAGCAGATATCCCAAGGGAGTTCTTTCTAGTGCTTTGAGACAATTACAGAAACAATTTAGCTATGTTTTGAAACTAATATGGCATCCATAAAAGGTAGTCGCTGCAATAGGACCTCATTAGATATTCTCAAAATCTCCCATGGGAGGCAGCATTCTCCCAAGATAGCCAGGGTTTTAAAAATTAAGAGCTTTAAAACCAACCAGTACCTTAATTGGACTTGGAATTAAATAAAGAAACAAAATGAGAATTGGCAAGCAAGCGTTCGCTCTATCAAACTGTGCAGCCAAGAGCAAATCTAGCATTGTGAAGAAATGCAAGCTTCCATTTACTATCCCGAGGGCTGTTTTTTTCTAAATATGTTTCCCTGCTGCCAAGTTAAACAAACATATTTACATTCATCTACCGAAGGACACAAGTCAAAAGATAATTTAATTTGAACTTGCCAGTTTACTGCAGTGTAGGAGTGATAATCAGTTATCTGTTTTATAAAATCCAAGTTCTGATGGGAGGAAAGAGCACTTTTGCCACCACTTACATTGAACCGATGAAGGCTACATCAAACCAGAATGCCAACCCATGGACTAGACCTGAATGCAGCATGTGGAATTTGAACGGGATTTCTATCCTGGAAAAGAAGAGGAGAAGCCACATGAATTCACCCTCTCCCTCACAGTCACATGGTTTCTTCTTAGTCAGCACAAAGTAAAAGGTAAAGGTAAAGGACCCCTGGACGGTTAAGTCCAGTCAAAGGTGACTATGGAGTTGCGTTGTTCATCTCGCTTTTCAGGCAGAGGGAGCCGCCATTTGTCCACAGACAGCTTTCCAAGTCATGTGGTCAGCATGACTAAACTGCTTCTGATGCAACGGAACACTGTGATGGAAGCCAGAGCGCATGGAAACGCCATTTACCTTCCCACCACAGTGGTACCTATTTATCTACTTGCACTGGCGTGCTTTCGAACTGCTAGGTTGGCAGGAATTGGGACAGAGCAACAGGAGCTCACCCTGTCACAGGGATTCAAACTGCCGATCTTCTGATTGGCAAGCCCAAGAGGCTCAGTGGTTTAGACCACAGCGCCACCCACGTGCATGTATGTGCATGTATGTATGTAGCTGGAGATTTGAGACTGCCTCTGTCTCATATAGAGGCCATCTAAGATCTTCCTTTAAGTTGGGTCTTATCAGGCTGTGGCTCCCACTTTCTCCAGCTGCACTAATCAATAGTGTGTGGCTGCTTTCTTTAGGGTACTGTTTTTTTGCTTTTTTCATTCTAACCTGAATATAAATTTTGGACGTTCACATTTTCAGAAGGTCAAAAGATAAGAGCCACCTCGCTGATACAGACTTGAGACATGCAAGAACTATGCATAGTCATTCTACACTAGACGATTGTATCTTGTCATTGCTC
The DNA here is from genome assembly GCF_964252035.2 of Podarcis erhardii. Lineage (NCBI taxonomy): Eukaryota > Metazoa > Chordata > Lepidosauria > Squamata > Lacertidae > Podarcis > Podarcis erhardii. Next base: position 9,553,705 of record NC_138515.1, on the reverse strand, counting down.
AACAGCCTTCTTGTGGAAACAAGCCCAACCTGGATGTGGGTGGGAAATAGTTAAGACAAGACTCCATTGGCTTGAGGAAGGTTTTTTGACTTTGTATTTTTGTATAGGAAGTGGCAAAACAAGAGACTCCCCATGAGACAGTACCAGAATTAAGACCAGAGGCCCTGCTCTCCAACCAACTTGTAAGACTGGTTAGACTGTTGGAAACCAGAGACTGAGTGTTCTCCATGTTTGAAACTCCCAGAGAAATATGGCTTTGTCACTGCTGATTTTTAGGAAAACTCTGAAGAGATTTTTATTCTAATCTGTGTCTGATCTATTTACTATGCTAGAAGAATTTTAGCTGCTGGTGCTTTTAAATTAATGATTAAACTGTTGTTATTTTGATTTATTCTAAAACCTTACTTAAAATTCCCTTCGCTGGACAGTGTGCCCTCAAAAACAGGTTGTAATTTTTTGAATGAACCATAAATAGCCTCAGCAGACATGGCCTGAAACCTCAACAAGCAGAGTGATGGATGGCAGAAAACACAAAGAACAGGAAGTCAACACGAACAGTTCTTAAACGTTGGCCCTCCGTAGTTTGGAACTCTCTTATACCAACTCAGCCCATTTTTGTTTATCCTGACACCTGAGTCTGAGGTCTCCTGCAAGCCACTAGACTGTTTTCTAAAGGTAAAGGTAAAGGGACCCCTGACCATTAGGTCCAGTCGTGACCAACTCTGGGATTGTGGCGCTCATCTCGCTTTATTGGCCAAGGGAGCCGGTGTTTGTCCGCAGACAGCTTTCGGGTCATGTGGCCAGCATGACTAAGCCGCTCCTGGCGAACCAGAGCAGCGCACGGAAACACCGTTTACCTTTCCGCCGGAGCAGTACCTATTTATCTACATGCACTTTAACGTGCTTTCGAACTGCTAGGTTGGCAGGAGCAGGGACCGAGCAATGGGAGCTCACCCCGTTGTGGGGATTCGAACCACCGGGCTTCTGATCAACAAGGCCTAGGCTCTGTGGTTTAACCCACAGCGCCACCCGTGTCCCTTAGACTGTTTCTAGCGAACCTTAATTGGTTAAAGGGTCAAGGGAAGAAGACTGGGCCAAAATATGTTTCAGAAAAGACTGCCAGGCTACTTTCCTCTGGCTCTGCCACACAACAGTAACAATACAATCATGAAGACTCATACACTGGCATGTACTGCAATGACAATTTCTTTTTATCTTTTCTTTTTTAAGGACAGAAACAGTATAACTTTGGCTTCTCCCACCCCTGTGTAACAGACAGTTGGGAGCCAGACTGGATTATCTCTCTGTCTCCTATAAAGGGGATAACATACCTGTGCAAATCCGCTTCTTTGGCGTCTAAGAAGTTCACTGTGTATTTAACAGATTTGGCCATTAGAATCCTGATATCAAAGGTGTCCTTGGGAAGAGAAGCACATAAATGAAAACCTCTGGTTGGGTCAGGAAGTGGAAAACTACAAGTCTGAGCTGCTCTTCACCCACTTCCACTCCCAGACAAATGTAAAGAAGACAGACAACAGACTACTAACCTACTCGGAGGGCCAGAAGATGCTTGTGAATATTATGCCATACAACAGAACAATGCCTTTCTTCCCTGCCACCCTAAGAGGGAAGCGGAGATGAGCATCATGGTTGCCAGCCTTGCTCTGTTCCATGCAAAACAGTGGCATGAACCAAGATACTCTACTCCCCCAGTGCTCAGTGCTTCCTTCAGATGGCAATACCAGTTCCCTGGTGTTTACTTGCTCCATTTGAAGAAGTCAGACCTGGGAGAAGTTACCGGCCACCCAAACTCACCTTTGTTTAAATGTGTCTAACAGCAAAGGCATAAAACTGATGGTTCTCTATATAAGAAAAATGCTCATGTCAGGTGCACTATGGTTTTCAAAATTAAAGTATAACAGGTGTTCAAGCCATCAAGAGGAGGCTGGAAGCTTGTGGGTTCTCATTACTTGTAAGAAAGTAACCAAGCTAGCCCATGGTATCAGACCCTAATGAACACACACAGGCTTTAGTGATTAGACTCCAAAAGCTGGAAAATCCACACACACCCCAAATTCTTCTGACAGAAGCTCCCTTAGGAAAGCTCCAAGGACTAGAGGCAGCTTTCAATCACATTTCATCCTTCCCCCTCACCATGCCCCCACCATCAGAAAGAATGTCAACTTTTGCCACAACATGTCGGTCCTGTATACCTGAAGGAGCGTCTCCACCCCCATCGTTCAGCCCAGACACTGAGATCCAGCGCCAAGGGCCTTCTGGCGGTTCCCTCATTGTGAGAAGTGAGGTTACAGAGAACCAGACAGAGGGCCTTCTCGGTAGCGGCGCCTGCCCTGTGGAACACCCTCCCGTCAGATGTGAAGGAAATAAGCAGCTATCTTATCTTTAAAAGAAATCTGAAGGCAGCCCTGTTTAGGGAAGTTTTTAATATTTAATGCTGTATTGTTTTTAACACTCGATTGGGAGCTGCCCAGAGTGCCTGGGGAAACTCAGCCAGATGGGCGGGATATCAATAATAATAATAATAAAAACTACTACTACTACTACTGTTATGATGTCAGCATTATAGGACAGACTTACCACAACAGGCTGCCTGAAATATTCATCTACTGCTGCACCCCGAAGTGCTGACAAGTCTACCCCATGGAAGGATGGCTGATACCTGCAAGACAAACACAGCAGGCTAGGTGACATGGGAGGGTCCGTGTATCCAAGGATGCACCAATGTGAGGTTTCAAATACCAGTCTGCTCCCAAAGAACCAATACTGGAAAGATAACAGTTACACTGCAGAGGACCATGGAGGTTCTTCACTGCTATCTAGAAGACTAGGAAAGATGGGACTGCTAAGGTTTACCCAAACCTGAGTCTGTCTGGCACAGATCAACACTGCAGTTTGTTACATGAGCAGCTAGTTTTCTGTCAAGTAAACTGCAGCAGTTGTGGAACTGGGCTGAGAGCATTGCTTCCTAGGAAAAGTGGCTTACCAAAAGTTAGCTTTTGTGAATTGTTCCATGTAGAGCTGCTCATCTGTGAATGGTGCTAAGTGGACATCCCCAATGGTTGGAAACATATTTCCTGAAATTGAATGGAAGATGGACATAGTTTATTTATTTACAGAAATATACTTATGGTCCCCTTCCAATTCTAACAAAGAAAAACCCCAAGGTGGATAACTTCAGGATATGGAGTGGGGGGGGGGAATCTGGAAAAAAAATTAATGAACAGGTTAAAAATCAGACAGAATGGCAGCTAGGATTGATCAGGTTAAAAAGAAAAAGAAATTGGGAAGACAGAAAAATATAAACAAGTTAAAAGAGATAGGAGCAGCAGGTAAAAGCAGAGTGAGATTTACAAAACAAAACTGTCATCAATAATAAATCTGTTCTTGATTTATTTAATCAAATCTTGATTTATTTAAAGTGGCACCATGAATGCCTTCAAACCACTAATTTCCTTAACACTGCTGCACCTTGAGTCACTGCCACAAGCATTTGAAGAAAATCAACAGCACCTCAGCCAAAACCTTCCCACAGAATTGACTGAGTTCAATCCTAACCACTGCCCCACTGTATCACCTCACCAGGAGCCCACTGAAGAAGTGTCTGTTTCAAATGATGGCGGTTGTTCCTCGCGGTGCATTTATTATTCACTTTCCGCATAGCTTCTTCTCTTTAAAACTGGTTTCTATTTGATCTACTGTTTTTATGGGGAATGCTTCCATTGTCAGCATCATCCTTCAGCCTCTACCAAGCTTCTGATGAACACCAGCAATGATGCCTTGCTAATTATAGAACCAATAGAGGGAGCGTCTCTATAAATTAAGGCGTGACCACTTTTAATTGTTCTACTATTATAAAGCATGACAATTTTGCAATTCTTTCCAGTAGCAAAATTGGCTGGTTGAGTGCAGATCAGTCTGGAAGCAAAATGGGGTAATCCAAGAAAAAGGCAGTGGATACAATACACCTGAGTGACTTAATTTGTAAATTTAACCAAAAAAAAATTTTTTTTAAGTCAAAGTGCACAACAAGCAACTGTGAGCCTCTGGGACCAATGGCTTAGAGGTAAGAAAATAGTAACTCGTTATCTGAAGAGTGAACTTCCAGATTTGCACTGCACAGCAATAAGACCTCCTGTCTTTGTTGCTTTTTAGGGAGCAGGGTGGAAGGACCATGACTATGTAAATAACCTGGATTTTACCATTTTGAACTAGAAATGGGGCAGGCTGAGTGCTTATCAATGCAGTCTATGACCGAGAGCAGTTATGGTGCCCACCACAAAAAAAGAGAGGAGAAAATGGCTGGTGGATTGGAAACATCTGAAACACAGAATGTTAGGATGTCAGCTGAGTAAAATGGGAGGAAAATGGAAGGCAGAGGAAAGAGAGAGGAAACTGGCCTGCTGAAGCTCACTGGACAGAGGTAGCATTGGGAGCAGGGGGCACCCATTGATGCTATACGGTTAATGGAACTCCTCTCCCTGTCTATACGGGGACATTTCAGAAGGAAGGAATGGAGAAAGCCTTTTCCCTTTCACTCTCTCCAGAGCCACTGCCACCCCAGCTAATACAACTCAGATGCTCAGGTTTAGAACAGGAAGCAAGCCATGAACCTAACCCCTCTATAGTGCTACAGAGAACAATAGGAGGCTCCTACTTAAGGCTGGCTGGACCCTGAACTGCAGTGTTTGAGGGCAGGGGTGGGCAGAAGATCGCTGGGTGATTTGCAATAGATTAGCAAGCATTCCTGACTCCCAGCTGTTTTACCTTACCAGTGGCCAAAATGAAGAACACTAAACTGGAGTAACTTTTGTGCTAAATTACCGAGAGGTCAGTTTAGTTCAGGTATTGGAGAGGGGGGTGGTATTGTTTTTGTTTGTTACTAGGTTACGTACTTTTGTGTTTTTATATTCTAAGCCTCCCTGTGATCCTCAGATGAAGGGTAGTATAGAAATTTAAATAATAATAATAATTAATAAAAATACTGAAAACGAATTCCCAGGATCTGAATGTGCTCAGATGAATCTTGTTGTTCAATTCTAACAACGTGTCTTTTGTATCTAGCTCAAATGGACAAACTTCGGGAATCAAGTAAAAAAACCCACAAAGTAGATCTGTCAAACCCGAAGTCTGCCCACACTTGATCTAGGGCAGTGGTTCTCAATTGTGGATTCCCCGTTTTTCAAAAACCATTTTTTTGAAAATTCTCCTATCTCTATGGTAGTTTTTGTTTTGTGAATGGTGCCACAGACTCCCTGGGTGGGTTACACGGACCCCCTGGGATCCACAGCAAGGACCACCAATTGGGAACAACTGCTCTAGGGTACATATGGGAAACGAATGCAGCCTGCAGCCCAGAGGCTCCCTCTTCACTGCCCAGCAGTTGACTGGTGCCAAAGAGCACTTTGCTCAGCACGCTGCTTTGCTGCTTCAAGTGTAAGTCAGTGGGGGGGGGGCACATAGGAATGCTGAGATCGCCTTGCAGACTGCACTCCTGCTCCACTGGCCAGCTGCTTGAGGAAGCACACCAAATGGAAAACTCCTCAAACAATGGGATCTCAACAAGCTGGGAGGAAAGGTTTAAACCTCTCTCCTCCCACCCTGATGCTCTGAGAATAGGGGGAGGGAAAGGGGAGAGAGAGTGCACAAGAGAAGGGAAAGCTGTGCTTGCTTTAGGGAAGATTGGATCCAAGCCCCACTTATCACTGGCTCCAGCCCCGCATTCCACATGGCCCTCAGGATCAAAAAAGGGAAGAGTAATAGACTGCAACACCTTCTTGCAGGTCCCACGAGTTCCTTGTAGGATTGATTTATGATATGTCTTTTTTAGGGGGGGGGGTTTCTTTTTTTAGCTCAGGTGTACAAGTTAGTTGAATGTTAAAAACACCAGATGTAAAAGGGTGAGTTTGAGCAGTTTAGGAATTTACGAAGGCCCTTTGCTTCTGGCTACTTAGATGTTATCATTTTTGGAAGTTGAAAGAATTCCCAAAATGCATGTTTATGTTGCTAGGGGGTGCCTTTGCTGGTTTCGAAAAATCCATTGTGTAGGATCAAACTTGCTAAGTTAAAACGTTTCCATTTTACTCAATGAAGAGAGAATTGTGGGCGACTTACCTAGTGAACGCTCCGTTGTGCTACTGAGGCCTGCTTGGAGAGGGAAGAGCTGCATCGGCATAGTGGAGCCTGCCGCTTGCTTCCCTTTAGTCTGGTGGGGCAAAGTGGAGGAAATTGGGCTTGGCGGATGTGTGCCGTTAGGCATCATCCAAACCAAATTCCTCTTCCTCAAGATGGATTGGGGTTGGGGGGGGAACTCCCTCCCCCCACAAGCAGACATTCCCTCCCATATGCACACACACTGTAGAGAAGTTTCAGGTCTCAATGTGCACCTCGCTGTACTCCTGCAGTCCACTAAAGCCAATCCACTACATTACAGGAAGGGTAGGGCTTCAACATCCCTCCACCCTGCAATGCATGGGACTGGATGCACACTATGATGTCGGAACTTTAAAAAGCTTAGAAATTACAACAAAGGAGGATAAAGGATCAAGTTTTCGTAAGATAAGCTTTGCAAGGGACCGGTTGTGAAAATGAAGGGATTTGAGGCTTTGCATGCAAATTTTATTTTTGCTGATTTCTGTCCTGCCCTTAAACAACTACGGTATGCATCTTATTAAATACTGACTTAACACCACTGACGCCAGATTCACCGCTGCCCCAGCCTGCAAAACAAGTGAATCAGGGCTGAAAGATTAACAGAAAAGACTTGAGTGCATGAAGCCTATGCTGTAAGTGAGCACCACATGCAAGATGACAGAACATGTTTAGGGCTTACAAACCGCAGAAAGGTGCATTAACCTGCCAGTTTTTTGAGGCAGGTGCATTAACCTGCCAGTTTTCATGCTTTCTGCTGCATGGGTGAATTTGGAACAGCTTTCTCTTAAACCAAAGGCTTTTTGATCAGAGCCCCTACTATAAACACTGGCATACAGAAGCTTCACATGGCTTCCTAATCCTTCACTCTTTGGCCCACCTCTACTTTATACTAGCATCAAAAGGTGAGTGAACCCCTGTTTAAAACCATGAACAGGAAACCAGGTCGTCCCCAACTCTTCCTTCACCAGCATCTAAGGCAGACAGAGGAGAGTCACATTGATCAAAACAGAGCAGGGTCACCTCCTGCAGCCTGCAAGATTATTGCCGTATTAAAATGCACTCCCCTCATATTAAAATATTATTCTGCAGGTACTTGAAGCACCACTTACTTATTGAGTAACCCAGTGCCATTTTGGCTTAGTGTGCCAGAAGAAGCCTTGACAAAAGCTCTTCTGCCCACCCAAGCCCCATCACTGCACCACTGGCGCAAGAGGAAGTCACTTACCACTGGGTTTTAAATACTTCTTGGCATGCAGATAGCTCTCCAGCATACGTTCATTGAACAGCATGTACCCCATTGGCTCAGAGATAATGATGTCCACCTGTTCTGGAAGGGAGACCTCCTCTACCTTCCCAGGAATGACCACGATCCGGTCAGTGAGGTTATTACTCTTTACTAAAACCTGTTCAGGAGGAAATCATGGGAGGAAATCAGAAAGAGACTAGTCACTCACAGAAATTTCCCACCTGTTTGGTCCTTAGTTATCTTTTGTGAGAAAGGGGTGGATACTTTTAAGGGCTTCTCTAACAGTACAGTCATACCTCAGGTTGCGCGATTTCGGGTTGTGCACTGCGCCGAACCCGAAAATACCGAAACAGTTACTTTGGGGTTTCGGCACATGTGCAGAAGTGCTGAATCGCGACCCACATGTGCACAGACGCACGGGTCGCAGGTTGCGAAAGCTGCGGGTTCCGAATGTGCCTCCCCCACGGATCACGTTCATAACCCAAGTGTCCGCTGTATACCAAAAACAATATTGTCCCAGACAGGTAGATAAGATACTCAGGGTTGCTGCTTATGTCACTGTCAGGACTGGGGACATGGAAACAAGTTCAGCAGGTGGCTAAGCAGTTCATCTTGACCTTAAGCAATGAATTCCTCACACTAAGATGTCAGGCCAGAATCAGATGCTTTGTTGACTCTTTTTGTCATCTGCTCTCTGCTGGACTGGTAGCAGCTGCAGTACAATCTTTTGGACAAGCAGCGGAGGTGGTGCTGCAGTTCCAGACAACTGCCACAGCGTGCAGTGTTAAAAACTGAGATATGAAAGCTAGGAGCTAAATGGCACCTTAAACCTAGGTTATGGGTGCAGCAACAGAATGTCTAGGCACACTTTTTAATAACAAGAATACAAAGCTGAAAATGAATGAACTGCAGCTAAAATATTATGTTCACTTTTCATATGCTCTAGTGCCCATCCCCCTAATATTCTTAGGAGGGTCTCTTCTCTAGTCTACAGGGAGTAGCTGGAAGTGGGGAGGCAGGAAAAGGTCCTCTTTTCCTTCCACTCTGCAGTTTTACTCTGAAATCTTAGGCAAGGTACTGCAACCAGAGCTCAGAAACTGCTCGCGCTAATGAAATTCCCTGTCGCAAAATGCGCCTAGAACAATCGGAGTTTAAAACACTGACAGCATGTGTCTTACAGATATGTTTTATACTTGGGTAGAGATATCCCGATACAAAAAACATATAACAACAACAACAACAACAACAACAACAATTTATTTATACCCCGCCCATCTGGCTGGGCTTCCCCAGCCACTCTGGGCGGCTTCCAAAAAAATATTAAAATACTATAATACATCAAACATTAAAAGCTTCCCTAAACAGGGCTGCCTTCAGATGTCTTCTAAAAGTCTGGTAGTTGCTGTTCTCTTTGACATCTGGTGGGAGGGCGTTCCACAGGGCGGGCGCCACTACCGAGAAGGCCCTCTGCCTGGTTCCCTGTAACTTGGCTTCTCGCAGTGAGGGAACCGCCAGAAGGCCCTCGGTGCTGGACCTCAGTGTAGAACGATGGGGATGGAGACGCTCCTTCAGATATACTGGGCCAAGGCCGTTTAGGGCTTTAAAGGTCAACACCAACACTTTGAATTGTGCTCGGAAACGTACCAGGAGCCAATGTAGGTCTTTCAAGACTGGTGTTATGTGGTCTCTGCGGCCACTCCCAGTCACCAGTCTAGCTGCCGCGTTCTGGATTAGTTGTAGTTTCCAGGTCACCTTCAAAGGTAGCCCCATGTATGTAGTATCTGTGGGCTCATCCACACTTTCTTTTGTCCAGGATTTAAAGCTCTGTATCCAAGCATGTGCTCTTTGGTCCCAGTACTTTCCCTGGGAAAACCCATGTTTTACTGCTGCATCGGAGCAAATGGCAATCGGATTTTTCGTTTCAGACAAAATGAAGGCTTTCCTAGGCAAAGTGCCAGGACAAAAAAACAACAACACACCAATGCTCGGATATGGAGCTTTATAGCGCCACCTGTGCCTGGAGCAAAAGGAAGTCTGAATCAGCCCTCAGTTGAAGGATGCGCATATGAACAATTTGCCATTTTCTCTTTTAAATAAAAGCAAAAAGTAGAACCATATAACTGTAGATTTAAGGGACCCTGAGGGTCATTTAGTCCAACCCCCTATGATGCAGGAATCTTTTGCCCAACGTTGGGCTTCAATCTCGTGGAATTAAGAGCCTCATGCTCTACCAACTGAGCTATCCCTTCAGTGCATCAGAAGGGATGCAGGTTCCTGCCATGTGTGCAAAATACAAGGAGCACTGAACACTGGTTTCTTCTCAATGCCTAAATCAACACCACTTTCTCTTTATAAGAATAGAGCAGCACAAGGAAGAGAAGGGAAACTGTCCTGTCAGCTGCAAAATGTCAGCGTTTGTGACCTAAGTAAAGGTGGATCCCCAGAGGCTTTTCCATAAGCCTTGAAACATCACTGACCTCTGCGTGTTGAGCCATTGTACTGGCTTCCACTGCATAGATTTTTCTTGCTCCGGCCTGTGCTGCAAAAAACGACAGGATGCCAGAACCACAGCCAACATCTAATACAATCTGGTGGGGAAAGTGAATAGACAACACGTATAGTCAAGTCACTAAGCATAAGCAAATTCTCCCTCCTCCCAAATGACTTTGTAAATTCATTAAATATTTGTATAACAAGAAGTTAGTATGTAACACAAATTCTAACCAAACCAACTGCAAAATTCTAAAGTGTGGAATATTTCCATCTTTGAAGGAGGCAATTCCAGCGCCCAGAGATTTTATGTCGCAGTGTCCTCATATTAGAGAACAAGCCAGCCAGCTAGAAGCATTTAAGCATAAGATTTCACTCTATGACCTGTCCTGACCTAGTCAACATTTCTTCACTGACCCTGGAATTCCGCTGCCCAGCGGTGGTGTACAGACAGAATTTCTTAGGATTCAGTTTAGGACCCTTGCCATGGGCGTCAGGCCACATCTATTTTTAAATTTAATGTTATAAACTGCTTTTCAAATGCTCACATGTTATACCACTTTTCAAATATGCGAAATAGATAACATTTATTTTGAACACAGAAGAAATGCAGCCTGGGTGTGGAACTTGCAGACATTTGGTCTTGCCTTTCACGAACTCTGGATTATTAGGAGGTGCCTGGACTGCTTGCATCACAAATACAGGATGCACTCAAAAAGTGCCAATAGACTCCACCCCCTTACCTTGTCTTTAAAGTCACTGTGGTTCTGCAGGATTGCTCGCTGGTACGTGCCTGTTCTGACATAATCCTGCATCATATTTTGCTGCTGAGATAAGTATCCATAAAACTAAAGGGAAACAAAAAGCCTCTGCTAAAGCCGGTAAACATTTAACTCAAAGAAAGAAGCACCTCACTCAATATAAGCATTCAGTATCCAAAATGACAGCAATGCTTACGAGTAATTGCTACCAGAAGAACTCACTTCTTGCACTCACTCTCTCTCCATGCGACAGTGCTGTGGAAGCCACTTGGAAATATTAAATGCACAGATATTGCCAGTGTACAAGCCCTGGTAATTTTAGTTTGCAGAACTACTCTTGACACTACACTGTCCCAGTTTCTGACAACGACCAGCACATGCATCCAGCAATCTGCACAGTTGCAATTAAGGCCCATGACCTCATGATTTTGAAGAAAGCTGTGCCCACAATTTGGCCAGTTCTTTGAATGCTTTACAGCACACCGAGAATCTATGGAGGATTCCAGTAGACAAAGTTCTGCTCATCCTCCTATCATTCAGCCCTTAACATACAACTTTTGCTTTGCTTCCCAGAATTCCAAGCCTCCTCCCCAAATCCCTACCTCAACAGCTGAAAAAGTTAATGAGTGAGTAGCAAACAAGCAGACACACTCAATTAGCAGAAGTCCCTTGTTTACCAATAAGGAGCTTTAAAAATCCAACTTGCAAGAGACATACATTTGGAAATGAACACAAGGAACACACCAGAAAAAAGCATCAGCTGATGAACTCACCCACCTACCTGAAAGTACTGCACAGCAGAAGACTCTTCTGTACGCTCACTGAACACAGACTGCTCAATGTTGTGGCCCCGACAGTTTTTCAAGATATTATAAAATGAGCAGAAGTCTAAAAGAAAAGTCAAACACGGCCTGTTTAGCATTCAAATGTCACTGTTCAGACCCAACACAGAACTTGGAGAACTAACAGGCAATACACTTTCTGGGGGATAGAGACTAGGATGGCAGCAAAAGGAGAGGGGCAATCGTCTCATATGCTGTGTTGAACCTATGTGGGCTATTAACATAGCATCTAGCCCTCTGACTGTATAAAGCTTCACAGCCTCAGCAACGAGCAAGTCAGAGACCACATAGCACCCTACAGTCAAGGCACTAGCATTGCAGACCAGACGGCTGCCCATATAAAGTGTATCTGGTGCCATCTTGAACCCAGCAAGGTTATTTTCTTCTGAAGTTGTTTTTAAGGAAGCAATCTGGAGTTTCACAGCCCCTTGAGCAGCAGACGTACATAAATCAAACACAAATCTGGTGGTACGTACCACTTGGCGTTGCGAACTGTATAAGAACGCTATTACACCCCAGTGTAATAATGAAAGACTGCTTGCCCACTCGACTGCATTCCGTCTCCTTCGACACAGAACACTTGAACACGCAAACATCATCTTCTGTGGAGAGAAAGGAAGGAAAGAAGAAAATAGAATCAGTGACTCCATCAAATGCTGAAACATTTGTCTCCTAAAAGATGGGACACAAGGGCAAATATCCAAATAGAGTGGTACCTCAGGTTACATACGCTTCAGGTTACATACGCTTCAGGTTAAAGACTCCGCTAACCCAGAAATATTGCTTCAGGTTAAGAACTTTGCTTCAGGATGAGAACAGAAATGGGGCTCCGGCGGCGCAGCAGCAGGAGGAGGCCCCATTAGCTAAAGTGGTGCTTCAGGTTAAGAACAGTTTCAGGTTAAGTACAGACCTCCAGAACGAATTAAGTACTTAACCTGATGTACCACTGTATCTCATTCCTCCACCACACACACCCTAAATCTGTTGCGGGGTTTCCTCTAGTCCTCTGGAGCAGATCTGTGACTTCCGCAGAACAGTGACTTCTGCAGAAGCAAGAACCTGAATTTCAAGAACTTCCTAATCTTCATTACAGCAAAGAAATGCCTCACTACCTGTAGCCATTCCCTACTGATATTCAGTAAGGTGAGTAGGCACCTGTTAGTTCACATCAACCATATTTCTAGTAGTTATTGTTCCACAGTCCCCTTTGGTGGGTGATTTTGAAGAAAGTTCATATGCAGTCAAGATTTTTTTGGTTTGGATTATAGGAAAGCTGAACCCTAACCAGTGACAGGCTTTTGCTTCATTTACCTTTCATGCACTCAGTGCCTGGCATATGCAAGGTTTGCAATAGCGTTATTCGGTTTTCTTTGTTTTGCACATATGCTACAGTGAGGGAATTCCTCCAACCTATTCTTTTTTATCTCTTATGCTTGCATATGTCCATTCATGAGAAACTTTTCCCACATGGTAAATCATATTATCTCCCTGGCAGATGTATTGCTTAATTCTCAAGTTGTGGTTTGTCAGCAATCTTCTCTCATATTCAGCCCTCCTTAAGGTGCCAGTTAGGCAGCTAGTTAGTATTTGTGAAAGCTGTTTGAATGGAAACTGAAAGTTTAAGGTATTTGTCACATTTAGTTTTCAAATGATAATGTATAAGGATGCTTGCAAAAGTATATGTTGTCCCAACTACCTATATTCATGATTTGCTTTTTTACATATGTTTAGCACAATGGATTCAAAGGTTATATACCCTATACAGCAACATCACAGTGGGCTCCTCTAAAAGTAGGTAGTTCTTACTCTTGCACTCTTAAAGGTAAACTTTTGAGGCTGTAAAATGTGTTCTCAATATTAATTCAGGGAAAAGATGTGCATCAGCTATGAGAAATTTTGGAGAACAGTGCCTAGCCCCCAATACTAATTAATCTTATATAAACAAGATAAAATGAATAACCCACTGTAGATTCCAAGTCAATCCAAACTCTTCCTAAGCATCTTAACAATCCATCCAGGATGCACTGTGGGCTGAACAAGTTAATCACATGCTGGCAAAGGTTAACAAGCAGAATAATTTATTCTGTCAACAGTTTAAGTTTAACAGTTTTGGCAATACTCTGTTCAGACGCTAGTCCACTTAATCATGGCCTGAGGAAAAGCAGCCCTGAGCATCTTCTGAGTCAGGATGGCTTGTCAAAAGGAAAGGGGGGAAATGAAGGAAGAGGGCTCACCTCTGTCTTGCAGCATCTATTCAGCAGTGTTTGCATCTGCTGTGGATCATAATGTCTGAGTGTCTAAGAAATTATTTTGATGTCAAAGTGCCTTCTACAGTAGGGCTCTCTCCAAACCCTTAAAACATATGGAGAACCTCTGTCCCAGGTAACTATCGGAAGGCTACGTCCATAACCACCAAGCATGTTGCAGAACCACAACTGAATTCACGAGGCAGCAGGAGAAAACTCAACTGTTTCAGCAAATGTTGATGTTGGTTTTAGCTAAATGTCCTGTTATTTTTATGACAGCACTCTTGTGGCAGAGCAAGCTGTCTTATATGCAGTATTCAAAGAAACCTGACTAAGATTTCATAAATATATTTCAGGAACCAGTGAGAATAAATGCAATAGCTCAGCAATGTCATATAACACAAGCCCGGAATGCAGTTGAAAGCCAGTAGTCAAGGCCTACATGTCTTTTTGTGCTACTGAATCGTTGCCAATTTAGGTGCGCAACTGTGAAATTTCTATTTTGTTCTATATTCACACGTAAAACTTGAAAAGTATCAGAATTTTCCAGAAACAAGGGCTGGTAATTACTGGAAAGAACAACGTTTTTCCATGACCTGGAAAGTTCACTTGACAGGGTCTAAATATACGTTGAAACATATCATGATGCAATGCATCTTGCATTCCCTTCCTTTTGAAGACAGGTGCTTGGTTAATCTGGGGTTCACATTCAAAATGCTCAATAGTGTTCAGAACACTCCAGAATAAAAAGTGGCGTGCCTGAGTCATCAGAGACAGCACACGGCTTTCTGTCTCGCATCTTTTGACAAGGAAATGGGTGCAGGGATCAAGATGGGTTCGTTCTTTTAAACTGGGTCTTGAGCAATGTACCAAATCCCATTCTAATATTTCAAGGCTCATCTTGAATTCAAGAGCTCAACATACTACATCATAGAAGGCCCAGAATCCTACCCTGAGTGGTTCAGAAAAGAAGGCCCTCTCCTTTTAATATGAGGTTGAATATAAGTGGTTACTCAAGTGACTAGATCAAACATAGCACACTTTCCTTAAAGAACAAGATTCCGAATGCTGGGGCTTCTAAATAATATAATTCTGGGACCACATCAATCTCTGTTATTCCTATAGTACAAAAAAAGAGTGCTTCCTGGAAATGAACATTCATTTCCTCCGTTGGAAAGGAGCACCAGGCTGTGGGCACCACACACATTCACCCTCACAACCTCAGATTGCCCCACAGGCAAGCATTCAGAATACAAGCACAGAATGTCACAGAATACAAACACAGCATCCTTTTGGTAACACCAGTGGGCACTCTTGTAATTTATTTTAGTTTATCCCAAGCATCAAACTGCCCTCTTGGCTCCCGTATAATAAATGAATGAAACAACCAGTGCAAAACTGTCTGAAATTGAAGTGTAAAGACATTGTGCAATTTTTATACTAAGAGTTCGGAGAGGGACCTGACAATTTTGAGGGGTTTTTTCCTTTTGTTTGTTTGTTTTTTATTCTAAAGCTCTGCTCATTCCCCTGGATAGATTATGGCATGTTGTCCTAGGACAAAAAACTGAGAGGACAGGATGGAGGTGAAGAGGAAAAAAATCAAGAGTTCCACCAAGCAATCTCCCTGCAACACCAAGAGCTGCCAATTCAATGACAGGTCAGAGACAAGGCCATGAGCTCAGTTGGAGTCATTTTACTGCACAATGTAGTAAAATTAACACAATGAGGCTTGGTCTCCCTGAAGACATAAGCAGCCAGGATAGGATATGAACAATGCCTCAGACTGAAATTGACTGGAAAGGCAAGGGTTAGCCCAAGACAGGGAGGGGATAAAAATCCCAGAGCAGTTGTGTGCCTTGCAAAGAACACAATTCAGATCCTAGAAAAGAGAGCCCTGCCTTTTCAAGATTCTGCTTTTGAAAGCTATTCAATGTAAATGTCTCTCATGCACATTAATTAAGCTGTCAAGCTGGGCCTCCAAGTTCTTTGTGAGTGATAAAAGGGGCACAGCAGATGTGCCCTGGGCTTCCATACACTGAGCACAAAAGGGCTGAATGCTTGGTGAATTCAAAAAGGCCGCCAGAGTTTGTCACATCAGAGTTGGATTCATGAGATGAGATGCTTGCCTTGCTTCCACTCCAGAGTCCAGCTTTCTTCTTCCAATAGCAGGCTTATTCCAAGGGTGCAGCTTGTGTCTCACGCACCTCCCAAGATTTTATCTATGCTAAGCTCCAATGCTAGTACTGCAAAGCCAGAAAAAGTTGCTGCATTGGAAGACATTTCTCCTTAGGTACTTTCTCTGTGTACTCCCAGCAAGTGCCAGGCTTAAATACAGAAGAGGAAAAATCAAGACTGTTTATGTGATTATGTGATTGTTGTTCACAAAACAGGAGAAGCATCTGGAATAAGCATAAGCAATCCAAATACGGCCAATTTAGATTTTACATTTCCCAACGTTTAGGCTCATCTCCCTTACTGCTGTGAAACAAAATAAAATACTTTCAACTTGTATTACAATGGTAGTGGTATGCCTCAGACACATTATATTGTGGTGTGCCTCAGGCACCATTTTCCCAAGCAATCCAGAGAGTTGCAAGCAGAATAGTCCATGAAACCAAAGGCTCATCCTCACCCGCTCTGTTACATCCCAATAATCCTTTCCCTAAATAAAGATTAGTGGCTAGGTGCCTCACTACACCAATTCCAGCAACCAGGAATGTGTGGATGTCACCACAGAACCAACATTGTTGTACTTAGTTCAAAAACAATCTGTAATCATGTTCTGAATATGATTTAAGTAGGGCATATATGGAGCAAGCAAGAGAGTAAGCATGTCTCTTAAGGTGGCTACTTGTCCTGGGAAAGTGGGGGGGGGACCTCCTTTTTGTACGACCCACAGTTTGAGAAGCACCAAGGAATTTTAGTCCTCAAAAAAGCAGATGGTAACAGCAGTCACAAAATTAAAAGATGCCTGCTTCTTGGGAGAAAAGCGATGACAAACCTAGACAGCATCTTAAAAAGCAGAGACATCACCTTGCCAACAAAGGTCCGTATAGTTAAAGCTATGGTTTTTCCAGTAGTGATGTATGGAAGTGAGAGCTGGACCATAAAGAAGGCTGATCGCTGAAGAATTGATGCTTTTGAATTACGGTGCTGGAGGAGACTCTTGAGAGTCCCATGGACTGCAGTAAGATCAAACATCAATTCTTAAGAAAATCAGCCCTGAGTGCTCACTGGAAGGACAGATTGTGAAGTTGAGGCTTCCAATACTTTGGCCACCACATGAGAAGAGAAGACTCCCTGGAAAAGACCCTGATGTTGGGAAAGATTGAGGGCACAAGGAGAAGGGGACGACAGAGGACGAGATGGTTGGACAATGTTCTCAAAGCTACTAACATGAGTCTGCCCAAACTGCGGGAGGTAGTGGAAGACAGGAGTGCCTGGCGTGCTCTGGTCCATGGAGTCACAAAGAGTCGGAAACGACAAAACAACAACAACAATAAAATACAATAGCCCTTTTAGGTGCCACAAGGCTCTTTGTGGATCTTGCTGTAAAGGTACAAAGAATACTAAATACAGTAAGGAGAAAGGGTATGTTAGTGCACACAACACTACTCTAGCCAGTGCTTTTTACATAACCTATGACTTTTACTTAAAACACTTGCAGACAGTGTATTTATCCTAGATGTACAGAGGGCAGAGCCCAATCAAGGTTGTCTGTCACTAGCATATCCAACCCACCACAAATGTCAGTCACACATTCATCCCTTTCCCCATGTCACTACTCTGTACAAATGAAAAAAGGCTACGCAGAAACTTCAGCTAATATTTTGAGTGTATGCAAAATATGTAGATTTACACATGTAGAGACTTCAATCATGAAATCATTACTCTGCTACAAAACACCCATGACTTACACGCCAATGTACTGGGTTGATTCCAGTGCTGCTCGCTCTGCTCACACAACAGACTTCTGCTTGCACAACAGGATGTCTCCCTTGACCCATCTCCCTGGCAGCACCCCCTGCCCCACAGTGCACTGCCAAAATATGTTCCAGAGGGTTGGGGGACAGGCTGGAGCAGATGGTGGGGGTATCATACTGCACAAGCATGACGTCACTCACAGGGAATTGGATATAACACACTGCATTTAAAATGCTTTGTTTAAAAGTTAAAAGCATTAGTATTCAGTAGTTTCATTTCACAGAACAGAATTATGGGGATTTTCTACAAAGGATACTTTGCTAATGTTAATGAGTAATAGGATCAGTGCTGGGGTACTGGACAGCTGTGGTCAATTACTGCATGAAACCAAGAAAGCCCTTCTGCAGATTGGCAGGCTGCCTTTCTTTGCATCATGGTGTCGTCTGAATTTGAAAAAGCCAGAGAGGTAACTCCTTGCTCCCTAGCCATCTTAGATTATGGCTACACAGACCTTGTCTGAGCTCCCCCAGGGTTCTAAATAAATGCCAAAAACTATGCAATCCTTTGATCAATGACATACATTCGAACACTGTTAATAGCTTAGAATTTAATTTAATATGCATAAATCCAACAAAAAGTGAGGCATGCTTAAGCCAACTGAAAGAAATGGAATTAAGCATACCTATTTCTCCACTGGATTTCGGTCACAACTTAACTTGGGTTTTGTAGTAATACAATTCTACTAAAATAATTAACTGCATTACCTAAAGACGTAAAAAAAATCAACTGACAAGGTTTTTTTATGGCCAACCATATTGCTTTCACTCTTGCTTATAGACCCTGAGACCACTACAATGAGTTAAATGGGTAGAATTCAATTATAACAGGGATTCTAACTATGAATGTATCACAACAAAAATTCCCTTACTGATAGCAGTTATGCAGTGATTACTCCACCTGACAGCGTGGTGTAGTGGATCCATGTTGTATATGGATCAAAGAGACTCAGCTTCAATTTTCTACTAGGCCAAGTCATTATCTTTCAAGAGGAATAGCGAAGCAAATGTATGGTGAACTGAATACAAAGGAGATACCTTGAAAACTAGAAGGAAACAGAAAAGATTGATGCCTGTCTGAACATCTTCAGACATATGAGTTTAATGTGTTAGCCAAGTAAAGGAAGCAATATCCAGAGCCCAGATAGTAGGCCACAGAAGTTGTGGCCTACTATCTGTATCTCATTCGATAACTGAATAGTGGATAAGGTACTTGATTTCTTCCCAGGTTTGGCTCCACCACTACAGGCTGAGCTGGATTCTGGCTATTGCTCCATTTACTTGGCTAACAAATATAAACACATAATACTTCAGGTTTGTGGGCTCAGAGAAGGCATTGTTTTTTAGCCTTTAGGCCAAGTCCCAATACCAAGCAGAGTGTGCTCAGGGTACGCACCAATCTTTTCTGTTTCCCTCTAATATCCATGTATATCCTCCTCTTTAGCAGAAACAACATCCTCACCAATACTTAGCATTTATATGATGCTTTGGAGGAGTCAAAGGATTTCACATGTTTTACCTTGCAACCCATGACGGAAACAAGATTTGCACAAGGTCTCCCATCTTCACAGTCCAGTCTGGACTCTACACTACACTAGCTCTCTAGCTCTTCCAGGTCTGCATTCTCCAACTTTGTATACTACAGCGACACATACACAAGTTCTACAACCCAGCTACATAAGATGCAAATGTGTAAGAAGTATACAGTCCCTAAAATTCCCTTCTCCTCTGAAGAACTGGTTAAGTCCTTAGTTGTGCTAGGCAACAGTGGGCCTTTATAATGCATAACATTACTTAAACAGTCCCAGTAAAGAACAACAGAATTTAGCTAAAATCTGCAGAAGCATTAAAATTGTACAGGAGTCATTACTGTAATTCTTAAATACTAAATAGTGCACAGGCGGAGAACACACATTAGTCTAATGTCTACCCAGTCATTTAGAGCTAAACTCCAAACCAATAACGTTCACAAGGAACAATCAAGCAACCTTATGTCCCTGTCTAGTTGAAGTTCATTAGCTACATATGTGGCAAGTTATTTGGAAGGGAGTCCCTGCTGGATGTCTGCCAGGGTTTCTATTACACTTGCTTGCTGCTGTGCTGAATTTCTACTGGGGAACTCGCTATCTTTACTTTTCTTGTAAAACTGATACAATCTGTCTTCTCAGTGTAAAATTTACATAGAGTATCTCTTGGGTGAGGGATAGAAAAGTTCAAAATTTCAGAAAAATCAGGTGGAAAATGCATGTTTAAATCATGAAGGCAGAAATCCCCCTCCCTCTATATATCAGAAAACTAACAAATCTGAGTTCCAGTTTATGTTTGAAAGCAATCGTATGTGAAGTTCTCATCATCTTGCATGCATATTGTAATATTCAACTACCATATTGCTGAAAGAGAAATTCAGGGCTGCACCTTCATTTTTTGAAACTCTCTGGTAGATGAATGAAAAAATATCAATTTTTATCTGATTTCTGTGAAATTTAAATAGCTTATTATTCACTAATAGAAAGCTCAGCTAACAGAATACTAAAAATATGGTCACACCTTAGTTAGACAAACGCTCCCTCAGCTATATGATCAATGGATACTAAGGATCTGAGTGCTGCTGGATTTCCAAGTAGCACTTAGCTGAAATAGTGAAGCAGACTATCATCTGCATACGGTTGTAACGTACAGTGGTGCCTCGCAAGACGAAATTAATCCGTTCCGCGAGTCTCTTCGTCTAGCGGTTTTTTCGTCTTTCGTCTGATAACTGTCAGGCATTAGAAGAAACTTTCCAGTGATCAGACCATTCCTTCCTTTTCTGAAACTACCAGGAACATGTTAAACAGACCTCTAGCCAGCTCTCACATTCCTAACTTTGCCCCATCCAACCAGAAGGGATGTGTCAAATCAATCAGCTGTCACTTTCATTCAACCCCAAACAACCAAGGAAATATGGCTGACCGGACTGAGATTCCAAAGCAATTTTTTCAGTCCTGGCTGGCCTTACCATATTTTAATCAAGGTATTGTAAGAAGCTGACCCAGTATTTTACTCATAAGGGAAATGTTTTCAAGGCATAAGAGGTGCCCCACACTTCACTATTATCACGAGCCCTGTTACTTGCCTGAATAAGGGCCACTTACTTACAAGTAAGAGCCTCTGTTTACATATTTTGGGTGGCAGTCAGGACAGTGACATCTCTTTTAGATTTAACATGCAGTTGCCATGGCTGTGATGGGTCGTAGGTGCCCAATCCCTGTCAAGCCCTTTCTACTAGGTGATGCCAACGTATTATGTTTGTGCTTAGCACATCTGTAAGGGGATCAGTTTGTGTATAAAATATACACTTCTAGTCCCTGAACTACTGTCAGCAGAGTGGCCCTGAGAAGAGACATTGGGAACCCCTGTTTTACAGCATTATTTTGGATAAAACCCATAATTTAGTAGGAAATAACGTTTAAATAAGATCCAACAGTTCACCTGGTATTTTTCCTTTTGGTAATTAGAAAAAAGAAACGTAAGTGGTAGAAGGAAAACAAGAAACTTGTTAGGGCTTAGAAAGAAACCTGGAAAAAAAAGAGTTGTCAATTTCCCTTCAAATCATCTACTGAGCATCCCTTGAAATCAAAATCACAAGAGAAAGCTTAGGACGACAACATAGCAAAAACTGTTGCTTGATAAACAAGCTATAATATCCCTCAAGATGTGGGGTTAATAGTTTGCCCACATGCCCTCCAATACACTATGGACGGAGGTCTTTCTTGGCTTGAAGGTTTCCTTCACAACAGATTAAACCTGAGAAACTACAGGCCCAAGCATCAGGTCACTTACCCTAGAAGGGTGGTTCCCAATTAGTGGTCTGCAGACCCAATGGATCCGCATAACCTTAAAGGGAACCACTGCTCTAGAAGAATGTTCTGAAAGCTGCTGCTTGAGAAGTGAATTTTGTCTCCTGGTAACCTGGAGCAGCAGCAAAGCTTAAAGAATTCACTTTTGTGACATGGTTCAAAGGTTTATATTCCATGCTCTTTCCAGTTTTTTATATTTTCTTGAGTTGTTGATGTAATTCAGATTTTTGTCATCTTTTATTCTTTTACATATTTTAATGTGTTTTTTTATATCTGACTGCAGCCATTCTGGAGATCTTCTTGTTGAGGAAAAGAAATAACTTGTATTTATTCATTAAGTCACCAAAAGTCCAGTCTGAGGTTTAAAAGGTGTCTCTAAATGTCAGCTAGCAATTAACTTCTACAAGAGGTGAGATGGGGAAAGTATACAAGGTATACTTTCAAGAATGCTGGTAATGGGTCTGGAGGGATAATATCAAACTCTCTTCTTTTTTATGTGATACCAGAATTTGCTGGTGGACACCAAGCGCGTGTTTGTTTTGGTTAATGCAAAATGACTGTTGCTGTTTGTTTTGCATTAGTTTGCATACTTCACAGAAAAAAAATCAGTAAAGCTGTATTATTGAAAAGAAAATACTGGTAATGGAGGTTGCAGATTGCACAGTGTGTTTCAGCATACTAAAGCCAAGCACTAGAGTATAGCACATTATCTTATTTCTTTGTGCTCTCTCCTGTTAGAAGACAACACCAAATCTCAGAGTTATCTGAAGCAAAGTATTGTGAGGCTTGGGACGCGGGTGGCGCTGTGGGTAAAACCGCAGTGCCTAGGACTTGCCGATCGTATGGCTGGCGGTTCGAATCTCCGCGGTGGGGTGAGCTCCCGTCCTTCAGTCCCAGCTCCTGTCCACCTAGCAGTTCGAAAGCACTCCTAAGTGCAAGTAGATAAATAGGTACCGCTTTATAGCGGGAAGGTAAACGGTGTTTCCGTGTGCTGCGCTGGTGCTGGCTCGCCAGAGCAGCTTCATCACGCTGTCCACGTGACCCAGAAGTGTCTCTGGACAGCGCTGGCCCCCGGCCTCTTAAGTGAGATGGGCGCACAACCCTAGAGTCGGACACGACTGGCCCGTACGGGCAGGGGTACCTTTATTGTGAGGCTTGTGTCCAATACAATGTAGGCACTAAAAATGCCTAGTTAAGAGGTCAAAAACAGCGATCAAAACAGTGGCACTTGCCAAGAGACAGCACCTCTCGTAGCAGAAATCACTCGTTTTAGGCTGAACCCCTTGAGCCAGCTGCTTCTAAAATGGCTGTCACACTGCTCAGTGCTAGTAGTAGATATACCAACCAGTATACAAATTTAATTAATAATAATAACAACAACAACCTTCTCTGGAGTTTTAGATTCCCTTCAAACTGGATTTTGAGAAGCTGAAAAGGTTTCAGAAGACAGCTGGAAAGACCTATGTGTAGCCTAAAGAGAGGATTAAGGAGGACCCATGTTGAGTTCTCAAATGTTTTAAACAAAAGCAACAAACAATTGCTCTGCAAATTCACATCTACCAAAGAGTTTGTTACACTAGTGCATGAAAGCAGATGTCAAAATATTTTCCTTATATTTAACCTAAACTAGCAACAATTCAGTAAAGCTGATGAACACCTCAACCACCACACTGGATTCTCAACCACCACACTGGATTTGTCAGAATTATACAATTCCTTCAAGATGGTGAGAGTAATCTACTGAAAAAGCAATTTTGTATCTTTGGCTGATGGGTTTTATCAGTGGTGTAAGTTTTCAAGAGGGGGAAACCCTATTCAATCTAGGGTAACTTCCCTATGCCAATGCAAAAGAAAGTTTTGATACCCTAGAGAGCAGCCTATTTATTGCAATTTATTTTACTTGCATTTAATAAATAAATCTAAAAACTGAAATGGCCATGCCTGCCTAATACTGTATTTGCAATTGCATCCATTCATTGTTACTAATGAACTTATGACGAAATCATTCTTCTGCAGAGAAATAAAAGCACTAGAAAAATGCCCACCCATTGTTGGGTCTCGCAGACAGGCAGGCCCCATTCCCCTGGACAGTCTTGCAATGAGTGAATCTTCCATAGTCAAGCAAAAAAGAAACCAGGCCTTTTGAAAGACAAAAACCTATTCACTTGGCAGCATTTGCACTCCTGAGTCCCACAACCTACCCTAGAGAAACCTTTCTCGTATATTAGCTTGGTGGTTTCTTGCTGTTCCCTGCTACACAAGAAAAGTATGTGGCCAGCTTCACGGGGGCTTTTGTTTCAATTTCAACCAGTTAACAGGTCGATTGTCATGGAGGCCATAAACTCATAAGCCAGCACTAAAGAGTCATCATGTATGGTGAAGTTTACGAAAATTTCCACATCACTTGTCAGACCAACTAAGCCTGAACAGGGTGCCTGTTGGGCAACAGAGTGGTCAGTTCTACTGCAGCCCCAAACACCAAGAGCTCACTTGGTATGCAAGCTAGAAAGGATTAGAAATCATGTATACGAAATAGTCTGAACCTGTCAAGTCCAGCGCTGAGTTGTAGTCACCCTACTGAGGAGTCATGATGCATTGTGTTGCAACACACAGGATTGCTGTGCTTTCATTCTAATAAAGTCAGTGGCTTCTTTCCACAGCTTCAAGTCTTTCAAGTCTCCCTGCAGTTGTCTCCATAAGAGGCATCATCATCAAGCAAGAATGACAGCTAAAAGCACACACAGTCCATTCTGTGAGGCACTTACTGGCTAAACCTAGTAAGTGACTATGTTCTCTGCAGGTCTAAATGCAGACACTTTACTAGGGCACCCAATTCAAGGCTGATTCTGTTGTAAATATATGCACACCCATTGGCTGCAGCCTGCTCCTTCCTTCATTGATGTGAGCACATTAAAAGCCCTTAGAATGACAGCATCTTTGGATAACTTCCATAGTAACAATTTGGTCCCCTCTTGAACCACATACTCCAGTTTCATTGCACTTTCCCATTTTCTTCCTGATACTAGGAATCCTTTCCACCAATCATTCAGAGAATGATGCACTTGATAGAAGTGTTTCTGTCCCAGAAGCTAAAAGCCGGTTGCACTACTCTGCTATGTATGACTGACTTGGGCTGCAATCTTAACTCCACTTACCTAGAAGCCCCACTGAATTGAATAGTACTTACTTCTGAGTAGACTTGGTTCAACATTGCATTGTTACTTGGGAACCTGGAACTACAATCCTGTACATATTAGCAGGTCCCTTTGAAGGACCTAGCTAACTAAACATACACAAAGCACAGCATTAGGGTGTCACAACTGCAGCGGAATTTGCCAGTGGTGTTGCAGAGTAGCTTATACTGGGAGCTGCGAACTAGGAAGATCCAATTCAGATCTTATGCAGACATAAGCTCATTAGGCAACCTTTGACAACCCCAGCCTCAACCTGGGATGATAAAACTGGTCTATTTTACTGAACTGGATTACTAAGATAATGAACAAAAACTTTAAAGTACTATACAGTCACTAAGTATTGTTACTACAATGGTGTAGCCATTCCAGCAGTATATGAAAACACTCTTAAAATGCCATTTGTATCCAGGACAAATGAACCTCACTACATATGCTTCTATAGTTTGATGACTGACTTGACAGTTCTTTCTTCTGATACTCAAAACAACCTCTTAACCCAGTTTCAAAAAAACCTGTCAGATTTTGGACCTGTTTGGCTTCCAGGCCAAAAATAAACTTAAGGATCTTCTCTACATTAGCCAAATTTTAAAATGCCCTATTCCAGTTTTAATCTCGGTATGACCGAAAAAAATCTTTTAAAATCTTTACTTACCTGGCCTTTCAACCCATTTACTTTTTTGTCTTCTAGAATCACAAAAGACATTTCACATTCAGCTTTAACCACTATGTGTCTCCCTCAAAAAAACTTTTTTGAAATCAGCTATTGATGTGATAATTTGAGAGATGGCTTGGGGGAGGGGGGAATCAACTTCTACTAGTTTAGTTAAGGTACTTCAGATGCTAGACAGACAGCTGCATCTCTTTTTGAAGAACCAACTGGACTCCCTGCAAGTTTTCCATAAGACTATGAAAGCCTTTCAAGGCAACACAGAACTAGTCATCCAGCAGGTGAAGTATTCCAAGAAACCTGTCAGTTTGTGTTTAAGAGCAAGAAGCAGAGACAGCCACTCAGCACGGACCAGGCAGGAATCTGGATAGGCATGGGATAGCCTCCCACTCCACATGCTTGCAAAGGAGGAGTAAAGATTACCACTGTCCTCACTTGGCCACAAAATTCAATGGGTGACCTTGGGCCAGCCACTGCCTCTCAACCTAACAGGGTTGTTGCAAGCAAAAAATGTGGAGGAGCAGAATTTCTGTATTCCGTCTTGAGCTCTCTGAAGGAAAGGCGGAATACAGATGCAATTGATGGCAAGAATAATGAGCAGTCACCCCGCCCCATTCCTTCAAAGGACGATACCTGCCTGCCCCATCTTACAAACTTAAGGATAACCCCTGATGTATTGGGACAATTCAAGCCTGTCTACCTGGCCCAGCACCAGTGCTTTTTTTTTCCCTAAAAAGATGTTTAGGGGTACAGTGGTACCTCGAGTTACATACGCTTCAGGTTACATACACTTCAGGTTACAGACTTCGCTAACCCAGAAATAATACCTCGGGTTAAGAACTTTGCTTCAGGATGAGAACAGAAATTGTGCTTCGGCGGTGCGGCAGCAGCGGGAGGCCCCATTAGCTAAAGTGGTGCTTCAGGTTAAGAACAGTTTCAGGTTAAGTACGGACCTCCGGAACAAATTAAGTACTTAACCTGAGGTACCACTGTACTCTCATTTTGACTCAAGGAAATCACCATTTTAGAGTTCAAATCCTGCTAAATTAATATAGTAAATGGACAAAAGTACAAAGACTCACAAAATGTTTAGGGGTATGCATACCCCTGCGTCCCCCCAATAAAAAAATCACTGCCTGGCACCTCAGGAGATGCCCATCGTGGCACAAAACATGCAAACTATCCCTGGGATGCAGAGCCGGCTCACCCACGAGGCAAGGCGACTGCCTCGGGCGGCAGGATCCCCAGGTCGGCATTTCATCCCAACCCGGTTCCTGAGGCGCCTCTTCCCTGACCGCCTTCCTCCTCGGTACGGGGAGAGTTGGAGGCAGAGTGAGGCGGCGCCATTCCGGGGGGACCGAAGTGCCGGCCCCGTCCCTGGAAGCGTGGCGGAGGTGCGGCACTCTCCACATGCCCCGAGGCGCCGGCGCCGGCCCTTCCGCGCCCGAGCCATCCATTCACCCACCCGTCCCTCCGCCCGAGCAGGCCCCTTCCCCGCGCCCGGCCACCTGCCCCGTCTCTCGCCTCCACTCACGGCTATAGAGGGCGAGGCAGGCGGCGTCGGGCCCGGTGCGGGCCTCGAGGCGGAGCGCCTGCTGCTCCTGGTGCCGCTGGATCTCGCCGTTGGCGTCGCCGATGGTCAGGAGCCGCACGCCGGGGAAGACCGACACCGACACCGACGCCGCCGACGCCATCTTGGCATCCCAGGCCCGACCCGCGGCCGCCGCTGCTGCTGCTGCTGCTGCTGCTGTGAGGGGCGCCGAGGAGGAGGCGCAGCAGCAGGAGGAGAGGCCGGAAGCCGCGCCTCCTGAGCGTTGCCG
The DNA here is from genome assembly GCF_964252035.2 of Podarcis erhardii. Lineage (NCBI taxonomy): Eukaryota > Metazoa > Chordata > Lepidosauria > Squamata > Lacertidae > Podarcis > Podarcis erhardii. The sequence goes on along the minus strand of NC_138515.1, from coordinate 9,526,452 downwards.
CTCAGTGAGGGGGACAGCGCCCCGTGCGGGCGGCGGTGGAAGGAGCCAGTGGGCGGGCGGGCGGGCGGGCGGGCCGGGGAGCGACAAGGGCGGAGGAGGGCGACCCCTGCCGGCCGACAGCGGGGACAAGCGCCCGAGGGGAAAAAGCGGGCGAAGGGGGAAAAGGAGAGGTTAAAGGGCCGATGCGATCGTGCGCCGCGTGTCCGGATCCCAAGCGCGGCGGCAAATTCCTGCATTGTACGGGGCAAAGATGCATTGCATTGCAATTCATGAGCAAACTAGTACTTATTACTTAATAATAATATTATTGCTTATTAATTACAGTATCAATTATTATTATTATTATTATTATTATTATTATTATTATTATTATATCCTGCATGTGCGGGGCAAAAACAGAGTGGGCATGCATTGAAATGGCAAACTCTGTAATTGTTGTTGTTGATTTATTTATTCTCCCCCCCCCCCCTTTTCCCTGACAGGGACTCAAGGCAGCTTGTAGATGAAATGGGAACAGCTAAAAACATAGAAAAGAAAACAACTATCATAAAAAAAAACCTTTTAATCATTAATAAAATTAAAAACATATATAAATATAAAAAACTAAATTAAAAAAAACTAGTCAAGCAAGTAGGAGGTTTCTTTCCCTTGCAGTGTTTTTCAAATAAACTGCACTGCCATAAAGAAGTGGTGGCAGCAGCCGGGGGATTGAATAATAATAATAATAATAATAATAATAATAATAATAATAATAATTTATTATTTACATGCCGCACTTGTGGCTGGGTTGCCACAGCCACTCTAGGCGGCTCCCAACAGAATATTACAAACACAATGACACATTAAACATTAAAAACTTCCCTAAACAAGTTCTTTTGAGAAGTCTTGTCATTGACAGTAATGGGACCTCCAGGTTCAGAGGCCATATAGGGCAGATGCACAAGGGACCGCTTTGCGTTTTGGTTTTCTTAATCTTAATTATTCTCTGCACTCTATGATGATGATGATGATGATGATGTTCAACAAAAAAGGTAGACAAAGATTTTATTTATTTATTTATTTATTTATTTATTTATGTGTTTATTTACTTACTGACTGACAAGGTTCACACTTCTCCCCCCTCCCCCCCCCAAGAAGCTTAACAGAACGCAGAGGCAACAGGGGAGCTTTTCCCTCTGGAAGGAGGGGTGGGACGATCAAAATTTGAAAACAGTGTTGCCAGGCAGTGGCGTATCGTGGGGGGTGCAGGGGGGGCCGGCCGCACCGGGCGCAACATCTGGGGGTTAGGGTTAGGGGGCGCAAATCCACGGGTTAGGGGGCGCAAATTACTTGCCTTGCCCCGGGTGCTGACAACCCATGCTACGCCACTGTTGCCAGGAAGCTAAAACCAACCCCTTCTGACATGCTGCTTTGCCTGTATGTAATGAGTCCCCTCCTCCTTGCCCCTGCAAGGAAGAGCACACAAACATACAAATCCCCCACTGAAGTGGTACAGTCCCTGCGCAGCTTCGTTCTGCAAGGTGGTTGACGTGGCCACCAAAGTTTCAAGGAGATGTTTGTAGCAGGACAAAGGAACCGAGTATGGTGTGAGTGGAAATAAAGTTGCACTGTGTGGAGGGGAGCAGTTCTGGAAATAGCAGCAGAGAACTGAGAGCAGCAGCTGTTCTGAGACCAGGGAGGTTGAAGTCTGAATTGCCCAGTGTTGAGAAATATTGGTCATTCTCCATTTCACTCACTTCCTGTTGCATCATAGTTTGCAGTGCCAGAGCGGGGAAGTCTGTAGTGGTTTTGAATGTGAGACATGGACTCATGGTTCAAATCCCAACTGCAATAAAACTCCCAGGGCAACGCTGACCAAGTCAGTTATCTCTCAGCCTAAGCTGCCTCACAAGGCTGTTGTGAGAGGGGAAGCAGTAAGCATGGCACTCTGAGTTCCTTGGAGGAAGGGCAGGGTGAAAATAAAGGAAATAACAAGTGAAATGGGATTGAGCCCATTCATCTGTGCAAATTAACTGACCAGCATCATTCTTGGTATCTGTCTCCATTCGTGGACCTCGCTTAGGCTGAATTTCAAGATAATTCCTCCTTGCACCATGAGCCCTGAAAGCCAACTTATAGGTAAATGGTAAAAGTATGGTAAAGGACCCCTGGATGGTTAAGTCCAGTCAAAGGCGACTATGGGGTTGTGGCACTCATCTCACTTTCAGGCCGAGGGAGCCGGCGTTTGTCCACAGACAGCTTTCCGAGTCATGTGGCCAGCATGACTGAACCACTTCTGGTGCAACGGGACACCGTGACGGAAACCAGCACAGAAACGCTGTCTACCTTCCCACCAAAGTGGTACCTGTTTATCTACTTGCACCGGCGTGCTTTCGAACTGCTAGGTTGGCAGGACCTGGGACAGAGCAATGGGAGCTCACCCCGTCACAGGGATTTGAACCGCCGACCTTCCAATCAGCAAGCCCAAGAGGCTCAGTGGTTTAGACCACAGCGCCACCCACATCCTGAAATACCAACTTATAACACCATAAAAAGGTAAAGGGACCCCTGACAGTTAAGTCTAGTTGTGAACGACTCTGGGATTGCGGCGTTTGTCCGCTCCGCAGACAGTTTTTCTGGGTCATGTGGCCAGCATGACTAAGCTGCTTCTGGCAAAACCAGAGCAGCAGACGGAAACGCCGTTTACCTTCCCGATGGAGTGGTACCTATTTATCTACTTGCACTTTTTGGCGTGCTTTCGAACTGCTAGGTTGGCAGGAGCTGGGACAGAGCTCACCCCGTTGCGGGGATTTGAATCAGCAAGCCCTAGGCTTAGTGGTTTAGACCATAGTCACTCCTTAATGAGCTGGTACATTCCTTGCAGTGGTCAGTAGACTTTCCTCAAACATAGCTGCTTAAATAGAAAGGCTCAGTGTGACACACAGATGAGCTCCACTTTCTTTTTGGGGTGTTTGCGTGCGTTAGAATATGCTTCTCATTTTCACTGAGACAGAAAACAGCTTCAAGAGATTATGCTGAAGCCAAATACATCTGCCAAGCTGCTTGGTCCATCTTCTGCCCCCATACAGGTTGAAAAAGTAGGTTTTACGCTGGAAAGGGAATCTAAGATGCAGAGGAAAGAGAAGCACAGCTGAAGAACACAGGGTCACCGCTGCTGTTGTCACCAGAGCTCAGAGCCCCCCTTCTTGGCATCAGATGTCCTAGACCTCGCTCACTTCCTAGCAAGGCAAACAAACAGAAGTTTAAATCCAGAAACACTCCAAAAGAATGGCACCTTCTATCTGGATTCAAAACTGGATGCTGCAGACTGCAAACTGGGAAAGAGAGGAATCTCCACGGTCCCTGCAGCCCAGATTTTGTGGAGCCCCTTGCTTTAGGATGCTGCAATGTTGCACTGCATCCTGAAATTTTTTTGCCGTTAGGTGTCTATGCCTCTCCATGTGACTCTCTTAAGAGGTGCATGCTGTCTGAGAACATTTGCATTTATTTATTTAACATCCCACCCTTCCTCCCAGAGGGGCCCTGGGAAGTATAAGAGGCCAGCTGAATTAAGCCAAAGGCCCATCTAGCCCAAAACTCTTTTCACAGTGGCCAACCAGGTGCATACAGGAATCCTGCAAGCCAAATCTGCTCACAAGAGTACTCTCTTCCAACTACAATTGCCAGCAACTAGCATTCAGAGGTGGGCTGCCTCCGATAGTGGAAGTATAACACTGCAGTGGCAGCTGGTGAAAGGTAAAAAGGTAAAGGACCCCTGGACGGTTAAGTCCAGTCAAAGGCGACTATGGGTTTTGCGGTGCTCATCTCGCTTTCAGGCCGAGGAAGCCGGCGTTTGTCCACAGACAGCTTTCCGGGTCATGTGGCCAGCAGGACTAAACCGCTTCTGGCGCAATGGGACACCGTGACGGAAACCAGAGCACATGGAAACGCCGTTTACCTTCCCACCACAGCAGTACCTATTTATCTACTTGACTGGCGTGCTTTCGAGCTGCTAGGTTGGCAGGAGCAATTGATAGCCACACCTTCCACAAATTTGTCCCCAGAGTTCCTTAGCCACTGCTGGCATTTCCTGTGCGCAGGGTGCAGCAGGGTGGCCTTGGGTCCCCAGGGGCTGCTGGACTACAACTCCCATCATCCCTAGCTACCAGGACTAGGGATGATGGGAGTTGTAGTCCAACAACGTCTGGGGACCCAAGATTGAGAAAGGCTGCAACAGGGTATGGCAGCAGATTAGCAGTAGGGAGAAGCATACTCTCCAACGTTTTCTCACCCAAATCCAGAGCATACCCCGCCCTGCCGTCACCCCACCCCACAGCGTTGTTCATGTTGTTGCCTGTTGAGTGAAGGCAACTGACTAATTTACATGTATGCAAGTGAAGGATCAGTAGTAACCATCTTAGCTGGACCAAAAGAGCAGCCTGCCTGATGGACCAGTTTGCCTGACAAAGGAACAGTTGGAAAATATTGTGCAAGCCACTGCAGATACCAGTTTCTTCTCAGTAAGAGCTTATGCCACAACAGATATGTTCATTAGTCTTTAATGTGCCCCAGAATGCACTATTGCTTTTGATCCTGGAAAGTTATTCTGAATTTCCCAGTGTTTTTGGAAGGTAGGTTTTGGTTGCAGGCACTTAAGGAAAGATTGAGGATATGCGATCTAAATGCTGCTGTTTTCAGCAGAATAAAAACAAAAGCTGTTCTTTTTGTCTCAAACATGCAAATGTGCAGGCAATTGCATTATTTCTGAAGGTTAAGTCACCCAGTTTTTATTCATCTCCTTCCAGTCTTGCCACAGTCCCAGAGCTGAAGAACTCTCAAAGTTCATCATTGTTTCTACTTTTCCCAAATCAGAAATTCCAGAAATGGATGAAATCAGCAACATCTTCCCCACCTCCACATGACCCAAGTTCTGAATGTGTGATTGGCAGTGGAAGAGAACTTATAAAGGTGAAGATGGAACTTTGTGATGGCAGGGACCAGGAGACTCTGGCCAAAAACGGTCGATGAACTCTGTTTCTGTTGATGATCTGAGAGGAACAACTTGCAGGGTATTGATGTCAGGGAGGAAGATTATCAGAGAGATCCTGAGCCATGTGATCACATGAAAGGTCATTCTGATCCTCTAAAAGTACAAAAATCTGGCTTTTCCACAGAGCAGCGGGATGAAAGTCTTGTACTTGTAGCTGACGAGATCCAAGCACCGTTGTTCTCTATAGTTTCCTGGTCCGTTTTCTTGCGAGATAAAAATGCCAAGATGGAGATAGATTAAGGAGACAAAAAATACTAGAATGGGGAGAGCTAAACCATGGGGATGAGCTCTACATAACAGCCAAATCACCATTAAATTTCTCTCTCTCGTGATACGTTGGATGCCATAACATATATCCTTGCTACCCAGCTCTTTTTGTGACTGCCTTAGGGTTATTTCTAGCCATGGAGAGACTGCTTTATAATAGCCCACAGAACTCTCTGATCTCAATTCCTAAAAGCAACTAGATTCCAACTTCTGGCTCCCATGTTAACAACTTACCATTGTAATAGTGTACATGGAGTTATCAAAGGATGTCTCTGCGGAAGAAGCAGCGTGAACAAGGTTACTTGATAACTGAATAAACTTTAGTTACACAAATGTCTTAACATCTAAAAGCAACCAAACAGCACTTGTGATATCTTCTTTTCATTGATCATGTTGGATCACACAGAATCAAGGAAGTTATGACATGTAGTGGTAAGATTATCAACACCAGCTCTAATTCCTTTTCAGTGAACTGATGGGTGTAATCTTTGTTCTTTCAGTGAAAAAAAAGGAAAGGGGGTGGAAAGCATTCAGTACAAATGAATTAAAAAGTTATTCTGCTACTTTACTTTCTGTCCCTCCCTTCCCTCTGGAACTTTCCACTGTCAGCACAGCAACATAACATAGGAACAAGGTTTCTCTTACAGTAGTCTAAAGGTAAAGGGACCCCTGACCATTAGGTCCAGTCGTGGCCGACTCTGGGGCTGCGGCGCTCATCTCACTTTATTGGCCGAGGGAGCCGGCGTACAGCTTTCAGGTCATGTGGCCAGCATGACTAAGCCGCTTCTGGCGAACCAGAGCAGCGCACAGAAACGCTGTTTACCTTCCCGCCGAAGCGGTACCTATTTATCTACTTGCACTTTGATGTGCTTTTTGAACCGCTAGGTTGGATTTGAACCGCCGACCTTCTGAACGGCAAGTCCTAGGCTCTGTAGTTTAACCCACAGCGCCACCCGCGTCCCTACAGTAGTCTAGAGATGTCAATAATAGGAATGGAACACAGTATGTAATATGCCTGCATCTCCCCCTGTTTGTGGAGTATGGCTTTGGCCTGGAGAGAACTTGTTTTGCTAAGGCAAAGCTTTCTTTTTTCTGGGCATTGGGCCACCAACATGAGCAGTAGTCCTTTCCTCCTCTCTTCCTGGCTTTGTCTGCTTTTAACTGGGCCAGACTCATTTTTCACCTGTATTTCTTCAGTTCCTGATGTAAATAATACGTTGCCAATGATAAGCAAACCATCACTTGCAAAATCTGGGTTGTGATGCGAAGTGAATGGGCTCCTCTCTTTTGCGTGCCAATGCATATAAAGCTGCATAGACCTGCTCAGGAATAAGAGCACAACCGATATCCTTGACCCCATTGCTGGGTCTTGTCCCAAGCTCAGCATTCAGGTGGTATTTGTGACCACTGATCTCTCTAGGCTGATGCTTCACCTGCCTCTGATACACAAATACAAACAGAAGCAGCCACGGAAAATGTGCAGTCACACGTCCTTGGCACTTACATTTAACATACCTGTGGTGGGGTAGCTTGCTTCTGTCCAGCAGGAGTCCAGTACCCTAAGCAAATAAATATATATATAACTAACGGGAATATTTTGCAATTCTGCAGTACTTGTTAGCTCTCCCAAAGAAAGCTGCTGAGAGTTACTGCCTACATTAGTTTCCCACCTGGCTAATTTATCCTAATTTATCAGGTTTGATTTATCCTTTCAGGCACAGGGACAAGACCCCGTTTCCTGGGTCTGTTGTATGGACAAGTGGATTTCAACTCGGGCAAGCTCTGCCCTCTGCTGCATGGAGTGTGGTGATTGCTATAAGCAAGGCTACTTGTTCGCCCTTCACTCTTTCTAGGACAAGCATCTAATATAACCCCTTTGTGTTCCGTGTTGCTTTTCTATTGTGCCTGGATAGCTTAGTTGGTTAGAGCGTGGTGCTGATAATGCCAAGGTTGCAGGTTCAATCCCTGGACAGCTGTATATTCCTGCATTGCAGGGGGCTGGACTAGATGATCCTCAGGGTCCCTTCCAACTCTACGGTTCTTTGATACTCACCCCTTAGCTGGGGAAAACTTTCTTCAAGCAAGCCCCTCAGGAGAAACATCCACAAGGGGAAAAGCTACTCTCTGCCTCTGCCCAGATAACTCCATACTCTAGCCAGGCACAGGTTTGCCCCACTGCACCCCCCAACTTTCAGGACACATCGGAAATATTTCACCTCGACCAAAGTTTTTTGAAACTGCATAAATGGGAATGAGCTCCTCTCACCTTTGCTTCTTTCTTCTCTCTTTAACTAGTAAAATGGGGAGAAACAAGAGGGAAGTATCAGAAAAGGAAATGCAGACTTGTCATTATTAGGCACTCTGAAGGTACAAAGTCCCTACTGCTTGTGTCCAGTTGAGGGCTGCAATTTTAACAACAACAACCTTATATGCCCCCCCCATCTGACTGGGTTGCCCCAGCCACTCTGGCCAGCTCCAAACAAAAAATAGTAAAGGCACAGTACAACATCACACACTAAAAGCTTCCCTGAACAGGGCTGCCTTCAGATGTCTTTTAAAAATCACCTAGCTGTTTACCTGTTTGAGAGGGTGTTCCACAGAGTGGGTGCAACCACCCCAAAGGCCCTCTGCCTGGTTCCCTCTAACTCCGCTTCTTGCAGTGAGGGAACCGTCAGAAGGCCCTTGGAGCTGGACCTCAGTGTCTGGGCTGGACAGTGGGGGTGGAGATGCATGCCATACTTATGGCATACGTCACCCAGCTTGTGACCCTCTAGGAGTTATAAACTTCCTGCCTTTTACCCCCATGCATAACAATGGCTTCTCTTACCGCCCTGCAGATACCTGGGCATACATTGTTCTGTCCTTGCGGGCCCCTTCATAGCCAGCTCTAGGCCTTATTCCTAACAGAGATCCGGGCGTTTCAAGAGCATGCACCCAACGAGAGGGGTTGTTGATGTGTGCAGCAGCCACGCTTCCCTGCCATCTGCACACGTTTTGGCAATCCACTTCACACACTGGCCAGATGTGGAAATGGCAAGGTGTGGGGATGGGGGCATTTTTACCTTGACAAGGATTAACTAACTGGATACATAGCTGTCAACATTTCCCTTTTCTTGCTAGGAATCCTATTCAGAATAAGGGAATTTCCCTAAAAAAAAAGGGGGGGAAATGTTGACAGCTATGAACCGGAACTGTGTCAGCAATGTGAATACTAAGGTGAAACTACTCAGAGGTGGCGTGTGGTGAAATTTTTCATAGGAGAACAGATAGGGCCTCAGGCACCAGCTTGCAAGGGCAATGGTGGGGGTGGGGGATGGAGAAATGTCACACATACGAGCATCTTTCCAGGCTTTGGGAAGGAGGAGCCACGCCTCTGACAGGATGCTGAAGACCTCCTGCCTCCTACCCAAAATCAGTCAGGCTGTGGGAAGGTGGCAGGAGGGCTCTTGGACCCTGTCTGGAGCATCATGCCTCCATCCCTAAGCAAGGTAGAAGCTTCCCAGGCTTTGGGAAGGAGGCACCAGACTTTAAGACTTAAATACTCTAATGTACCAGGAACATTTGGGGGACTGGCCTAGTCTGCCATGTTCACTGACCGCGCACCACCACTAGTAAGAAACTGTACCTAGTGTTTCCTGCAACACCATTGGACCCTTTAGCATTTATGAGGCATTGCTTTCCATAATCAGCTGGAAGTGGCTTTAAAATGGTGTTTCTACATGGCAATTAATAATAAAACTTTATTATTTAGTAATGCTTAGCCGCATGGCCAGAACACTGCTATAATATTTACTCAGAAGTAAGTCCCATTCAGCAAAGGTCCTCTTCAGTTTCCCCTTTAACTAGAAGCTTCCTCTTTGCGTCTTCTGTCCCTATATTAGCCCCGTTCAGCTAAATTGTTCCTTAGTCAGTTCCTGTTTGCTGCTGGAGTGGGGGGCTAATTACTGGTCTCCTCTCTGCAGCTAAAGTTTTTTTTAATTGGAATTTGTTTTTAATTGAAACAAATATGGGGAAAATACACAATAAAGAAAAAAAGATGCAAAAATAAGTATTCACATATTCTACACAATACCCAGACATGGTAGCAGTGTTGGTCCATAAGAAAAAAACCTCAGAAATTTATAGTTGGATGATATCTTTATTAGGACCAACCAAAATGTCACAATCTGGTGGCAAGCTTCTGATCAGAAGAGATGTTACAGGAAGCAAGGGATGAGGAGGATGATACTAATATTCATTTTCTTTTTAAACACACAGTTGCAATTAGATGAAACAGTGGTTTTTTTTAAACAAGATATTTCTTTGGCTGCAAAGAGGAAACCAGTAATTAAAATATTCTGCCTCTCTGCATAAAAACAGTACGGTAACTGATTAATTCAAGACCAATCTCACAGTGAATGGGAAGGAACTAACTACAGAGGTTACAAGGAGGAAACTTCTAATTAAAGACACAGTAGCCCTAGAAAGCCATAATAGTGCTGTTCCTGCTCATATTGTATATTACTAAAGAAAAACATTGGTCTGCAATGGGCTGATAATGATGTCATCTGGATTCTCCATTTAAGAAAGTAATTACCTTACAGAGCAGAAAGAATATAAATCTTTCAGATATTTTACAGCTAAAGCTTGTCTAGTAGTATAACCCCCTCATCCAGTTTTCCATCACTGTCGCATATCGTGCACTCACGGTTAGGGACTGTTTTGGCAAAATCTTTGTCGTCAAGTAATATACCAAGAGGCCACAAAGTGAAACAGGGTCTGTAAGAAAGTCCTAGAGGTTTCCAACCTAGGCTAGGCATCATCCTTATTGGCCAGTGCCCTTAAACAGGAAGATTAGACATATTCATTTTCTGAATTCCACATACAGCGTCTCAATGCAACTGCGGCCACCAGCAGGATCACAGCCAGGAGCAGTACTCCAACTACACTCAGGACAACGGGGAGAACCCAGAATGGACCTGGAAATGGAGGGAGCAGGTCAGCTACAGTTAATGCAAGAGAACAAAGCAAGAAAATACAAACCTACTTTTCTGGAGTGTGGAGCAGTGTGTGTGTGTGTATTTGTTCTCTTTCTCTCCCCATCCTGCCCCGGGTAAGCTCCAAAAGGCCTTTCGGCTGCACTTCCGTGCATCTTTCCCCAAACATTTCCCCAGCAGCCCTCTGACACGTTTCCCAAACACTCACTGCTTATCCTACCTTTTGAATCAGAGCTCGGCTGAACTGTTGGAGGGAAAGTGGTCAAGCTGGACGCTGAAACAAAAAGAAAAAGAAGAGATGACTGGGCAGTTTTTCCTTTTTGAGAGGAATGCATAAATGTAAAAGAAAAAGTGGTTTGCTAAAACCAGTCATCTCCCCACCCTTCCAAGAGCCAAACATGCTCTCTAGGAACAGAAAAAAGGGTGCTTCCAGATAATTAAAAGATCCAGTTTTTCTGTGGGCACATTTGGTACATCAGCTTCTACATATTCTGGCTTTCTTTCAGTCATGGACTGCAATGATCCTAGGCAGGCAGGCAAGCCCCAATAAGAAGTAATGAGTCTCCGGCAGTTTTATGTATGTTTATTTACAAAAAAACACATCCGGAGCATGGCTTCTCACCTGCTCACATTGACGATAGTTGGTCAGTCTGAATCTTTGCCCCTCCCACAGCAGGAAGGAAGCCAAACTCCCGCCCTTCCCCTCTTGCCCTTCTGTTGTCTTCTGATCTTATTTTTCACTAGACTTTCACTTGATACACTCTCAGTCCTCTGCTTATCTGCTGATTGCCTAGCAACACTCTGGCTGCCTCCTAACTCTCCCGCTTCTTGAGAATGAACAGTGTCTTCTTCTGGAAGCGGGAGTCAAACTGCCCCTTCTTGGCTCTGTCAGCCAGCTCTCATCTGCAGAGTCTGTCTCTCTCTCACTTAACTCAATTTCTGAGCCTGACTCTTCCCCTGCGCTCTGGTAAGCCACGTTCCTGACATGGGTATTGATTGCTATTCCACTGCTCGTGAGTCACACCAGTGGGCAGAGCTTAATAGAATGTCTCCAGGTTGTGTTTTCCTGCCCATCCCCAAAGTCACTCCACCCTGGACTTGCACTACCAATTAAAATTTATACAAAATTTATACATACACTGTTGTGGTGCAACGGTTAAAGTGTTGATCTAGAACCCATTCAGCCACAAAGCTCAATGGGTTTCATAGATCAATTTAATCTTTCTTTACGGCTTGTTTGTGTTTCCTTTCTGTCCCATCACCTTCCAGGGAGAGAAATCATGATCCTCTGCATACTATCTAAACTGCCCAGCACTTCTAAGAATACCAGGCCAGGGTTTGTTTTTTTTAAGAGGAGGGCTTAAGAAATGAATCAGTGGTGGTCCCTTTTAGGGCTCCAGCAGGTTTCCAAGTTTGTCAGGTGCTAATTGCAGGCCCTGACCAATATTGTGAAAACCCGGCCAGAGCAAGGGATATCCCTACCAAGGTATAGCTCAGTTGGTAGAGCATGAGACTCTTAATCTCTGGGTCATGGTTTTGAGACCATGAGTGAAAGATTCCTGCATTGCAGGGGGTTGGACTAGATGACACTTATGGTCCCTTCCAACTCCATGAGTCTGTGATTCTGTGAACATATTCCAAACCTTTTCCCTTTAGCAATGGTTCTCCAAGGTTGTGGCACGCAACACTGACGTGGCAGAAGAGGATGGCAAGTGTGGTGGAGAAGATTCAAGGACAATCAAAGAAGCATTTTAACATTTCAGTGCATTATAGTATCCAGGCATGTCCAAAGTCTGTTTTGGGGGTTGTTTGGTTCAATCCGGCCTATCCTAAAAAACCTCAACAATTTCAATAATAATAATAATAAAAAGCTCAACAGTTTTGGGATAAAATCATAAAAAGGTCAACAACTTCAATCCTAAATCCTAAAAGCACAACTTTGGTCGGCCCTCACGGCCCTTCACTTCATCAAATCTGGCCCTCTTTGAAAAAAGTTTGGACACCACTGGAACATATTCTATGTTATAAATCAAGCATTGCTAGGAATTGTGTGCCCCCCCCCCGGTGTATTTCATTCATACTGTATATATATTTGTTGTGGCGTGAGCAAATTTTTATTTTGGAAGTGTGACCCAGAGGGGGGGAAGTTTGGGAACCTCTGGCCTAGAATCCAAAAGTCCAGACTCTCACCATACTATGTAGACCAGGACTTTCCAACCTTTTCATGCCAATGACACATTTTAGACATGCATCATTCAGTTTTCCTAGCAAACCGGAGGTTAAACTAACCCCTTTCCAGCCCCAGGAGGAGCACAGGAAGTGTTCACACAACACACCTAAACACTGCAGCTGACACACTAATGTGTCACGACATACAGTTTGGAAAGCTCTGGTGTTGCCTCTACAATGGGGTATGATGTGGATCACGGATTGCAAGCAGTGCGGGTGCAACCAATCCCCCAAAATGAGCTCATCAAGCTTTGGTAGCACTCACCTTCCACTGTAATCTCAAGGAGGTTGCTAAACTCAGACGGTTTCAACGCACTTCCATTGTAGACGCCAAACTGGCACTTGTACTGCCCTCCATCACTGCGAGTGATGTTCTCCAGAAGGAAAATAACTTGGTGCTGTGCTTCTGCGGCATGCACAACCTGCAGCGGCTCCCTGTGGCTCACCTTGAACAAATAAAACAAGGCATCCTTGTACTGCCTGGGTGCCAAACAAACAATCTTAATGGAGTCTCCTTCGTTGAGTATGTCGGAAAGCACATCCAGAAAAATAAGTGGAGAGGGAAGAAGGCTGGAAGCCACCAAAGAGCCTGAAACAGCACAATGGAAAGAGTGAGGTTTCAATAATAATAATAATAATAATAATAATAATAATAATAATAATAATGCAGTTTCATCAGTAACGAGGTGGTACTTTCAAAAGGCACAGCCAAGTGATTGTACGAATAGGAATCTGCTGAAGCAATGCTAGTCTTTCCTACAGCAGATGTGGTATAGATGTCCACCTTGTCTTGATCAGTTTTTGTGAGCTCTCAAATCATGAAAAAAAACAAAACCCAGGCATAAGTATTATGGTCAAATTTTCAGAAAATTCAGAGCTGGTGTTCTTAGACTGGGTGGGTGGGGTGGGGTGTTCTTTGGGTGCTTTCAGACTGGCTGTCTAGTTAAGGCTGTTTCCACCTTGGGCATTTACTGTGGAATAACCAGCCTTTTAAGAGGACATAACATAATGATCAAAACACCCTGCCCCAATATTTTTCCTGTCAAACTTCTGTCACCCTGCTTCCAAGCTCAGGAAACCCAACATTCATGTATCGATACAAATCTCTTTCTTTTCCCTTCTTGTTCAAATTCTTTCACTTTATCTGTCCACTGAAAATTTTCAATAAAATATAAATGTTTGGAATTGCCTGCCACTCAAGCCTTTTTCCTGCCCTTTGCTCTGAATGCTGTAACTTCCCCTTTCCAACAATTACTACATCAGAGGGGCCTGTTCTTGCCCTCCTTTTCTGCTCAGGTCTTCAAGTTAGAGAAGCAGTACAGCAAACCAATAGACCCCACCTGGAGTCCTGCGTCCAGTTCTGGCCACCACAATTTAAGCAGGATATTGTCATGCTGGAATGTGTGCAGAGGAGGGCAAGCAAGATGATGAAGGGCCTGGAAACCAAGCCTTATGAGAAACGGTTGAGGGAGTGGGTATGTTTAGCCTGGATAAGAGAAGACTGAGAGAAAAGAGGACAGCCAACTTCAAGGGCTGTCACGTGGAGGATGGAGCTAGCTTGTTTTCTCCTACTCCAGATGGTAAGACTGGAACCAATGGCTTCAAGTCACAAGAAAGGAGATTCTGATCAAACATCAGGAAGAACTTTCTGGCGGTAAGAGCTGTTCAACAGCGGAAGGTGGTGGGCTCTCCTTCATTGGAGGTTTTTAAGGACAGGTTGGATGGCCATCTATCAGGGATGCTTTAGCTGAGATTCCTGCATTACAGGGGGTTGGAATAGATGACCCACAGAGCCTAGGACTTGCCGATCAGAAGGTTGGCGGTTCTAATCCCCACGATGGGGTGAGCTTCCGTTGCTCGGTCCCTGCTCCTGCCAACCTAGTACAGTGGTACCTCAGGTTACATACGCTTCAGGTTACAGACTCGGCTAACCCAGAAATATTACCTTGGGTTAAGAACTTTGCTTGAGGGTGAGAACAGAAATCGTGCTCCAGCGGCGCGGCAGCAGCAGGAGGCCCCATTAGATAAAGTGGTGCTTCAGGTTAAGAACAGTTTCAGGTTAAGAATAGACCTCCGGAACCAATTAAGTACTTAACCCGAGGTACCACTGTAGTTCGAAAGCACGTGACAGTGCAAGTAGATAAATAGGTAAACTGAGTTTCCGTGCGCTGCTCTGGTTCGGCAGAAGAGGCTTAGTCATGCTGGCTACATGACCCGGAAGCTGTACACCAGCTCCCTCGGCCAATAAAGCGAGATGAGCGCCGCAACCCCAGAGTCGTTCGCAACTGGACCTAACAGTCAGGGGTACCTTTAGGGTCCCTTCCAATTCTACAATTATATGATTCTAACCATTCTATAATGTAACTGCACAGCAGAATCCGTTCAGCTCTGTCACAAAATTAGCTACATATGATGTTGTTGGGCCCCTGGAGGCCAATTCATATTTCTTCCCCTTATGTTGTGAATGCCGCAGAGCAAAATTCACACTATGCTTGCAAGCTTCTCAGCTTGTGAAATGAGCAGTGAACCTACTTTGCCCTTCTTGTGCTTCTAACATCGTTTTAAGAACCTATCCAAATTTTGGCCTTAGGGAAAAGCCTTCCCTAAGGCTTTTTAATATTTATAAAATGCTTTAGTTATTTAGAAAGCTTTTTAACAATAAAAGAAAAAGTACTGATGTTTTGCATTAATGCTTGGGGAAAACATCATCATCAAAATTATATAAACAGGAATCAGCTGTAATATATAAACAAGAATCATATGAAACATGATAAAGATGGCAATGTTTGGTTTTGTGCTCTTGCACACACACCTTACAAAATTCCCTGAAAGTGTGCAACAGGGCACTATCCCAAACTGAATATTATAGAACACTATCAAAAATTCCAGTCTGCTTTGTTTATTTATGACCACTTTCCTTGTCAGATATGAATTTGTTATTTAGGCCACAATTGTGACTACCCGTGTTTTCGCAAAGCCTCATTCCCTCTTCTAATCTTTTTTTTTATTTTTAATTGAGCATTGCAGGCTGTTTAAAAACAAAGAATATTTCCTCACCTTCAGTCCCTCCTCTTTGTAACAGGTCTTCTTAGAATCCCATCCAATGGTTTAGTAAGGCCAAAGGCTACTCGAAAAGTCAACATCTCAGTGTAACATTGACAGTAAGTTGCCTACCGTACAAGCTAACACCTGGTTAGTTTTCCCTCCCTTCATTTTTTCCCCTCTCCCTTTGGGGTAGCTGTCAGAAAGTCCTTGCACAAAAGAAGGCGTTAAAAAATAGCAGAAAACATACCAGCTAGCAGAAGAAAGAGAATTTTCAGATCCATGGTTTTGTGGAGCATTTTGTATCTTTTGTAAACAGAGATGGAAAAAGCCAACTGTTCATTGCAAATTCCTTGCAAGATGTGAAAGAACAAAAAAAAAAAGAGAAGACAATTTGCTTAATGCGGAGTTTCGCCACCTAAGGAGGAAATTGCAATCTGTCCAAAGTTACAAGACCTTTCAACTTCCTGTTGCGAATATGACTTTATTGTTTCCCTCTCAAATCCATTGCCATAACAAATGCACAATCACTGGTTGCTTTGTAACTACTGTAAGAGCTTTCCTATTGTAAAGAGTGTCCTGTCTAGCCCTGCAGAACCCAGAGTGCTCCCTATGACAATGAAACAGGGTGCCATGGGCAGAGATCCAGCACTGTTTAGAATACGCAACCATACCTCCCATGCGGCATTAATGACAGGATTTGTAAGCGAAAAGACAATGGGAAGGCTTTCCCCATTTGCCTCCCTTACAGCAGAGGAATATTTCAGGTCATTGGGAGAGTCAAAATTACTTCAGGATTGCTCTCCTGTACTATTTCAGACACATGGGTTATATATTTAGATATGTGTGCATTTATGAATATTTGTGTGGGTTAAACCACAGAGCCTAGGACTTCCCGATCAGAAGGTTGGCGGTTCGAATCCCCGTGACGGGGTGAGCTGCCGTTGTTCGGTCCCAGCTCCTGCCAACCTAGCAGTTCAAAAGCATGCCAGTTCAAGTAGATAAATAGGTACCGCTCTGGCAGGAAGGTAAATGGCGTTTCCGTGCACTGCTCTGGTTTGGCAGAAGCGGCTTAGTCATGCTGGCCACATGACCCGGAAGCTGTACGCTGGCTCCCTTGGACAATAAAGCGAGATGAGCACTGCAACCCCAGAGTCGTCCACGACTGGACCTAACGGTCAGGGGTACCTTTACCTTTACCTTTATTCTGTATTGGAGACCTTTGAATTCTTCTAACACCTGGAACCAAGGAGATAAGTAACTATCTGAAGGCAGCCCTGTACAGGGAAGTTGTTTTAATGTTTTATTATGTCTTTATATATGTTGGAAGCCACTCATAGAATGGATGGAGCAGGCTAGTCAGATGGTTGGGTTATAACAACAATGTATAGAATAAGAGAACAAGGAGAACACACATTTTAAAAAGATTGGAAAATGTTTATTGAATATATGGGTGAAAATTGTGCACATTTAAAAACGCTGGCATTATTCAAGATAAATTCAACAGTGTAGATAAGTTTTGATGGATGTAAGAATGGAATACTGAATGGTTTAGTTTATGTAAAATATGCAGGGATTTATGGTATGTAAATTGAACCACGGAAAGAGAAGAAGGGAAGTCATTGATTCAAGATTGTTTATATGAATATTCTAAAATGTAAAACAGAAAAAAAAAACTTAATAAAAATTTAGCAGAGAAAGAAAGGAAGAAAAGAACGTCCCTATTCAATGTTGGAGGATATGCCTGAGGACAAGACCCCTTGTCGGGTCTCTTGCGCCCATGGCCAGTCAGGGGAACCAATTCTGCAATGGGCCAAGGACCCCGGAAATATTTTTGTAAGAGGATGGGCTCCATGCAGCGGATAACACGAGCCACGCTGCCTCCTTTACGCGCGGCTTCCTGCCCGCCGGGTTTGTCCGGTCAGCCGCTTCGGCTTGCCCTGAGAAAGACAAAGCGATGGACAAATCGAATAACGAATAAGTAGAAGGGAGAGAGAGAGAAAAATGCGGCGGCCCCGGGCCCCGTCGGAGCGCGAGGCTGCAGCGGCTCTGGGCGCGCCCTCCGGCGCCGGCGTCCCGCCCGAGCGCGGCCGCCTCTTCCTCTCCAAGGAGGCGGCCCGGCCCCGCTCTCCTTCCGGCGCCAGGAAGGACCCCGACGATGGCGGCGGCCGCGGCCCTTGCGCTCGGGCTGCCGCTGCTGCTCCTGGGGGCGCCCCGAGGGGTCCCCGGCCAGGCCCACCCGCCGCCGCAGGACGCCGAGTTCACCTTCCTGCTGCCGGCCGGGCGCCGGGAGTGCTTCTACCAGGGCGCGCCGGGCAACGGCTCCATGGAGCTGGAGTACCAGGTGAGGCTGGTAAGGGGTCCACAATCCGGCCCCCAAAACCAGGCGCATGGGGATTGGAGGGGGGGGGGGCAACCGGCCCTCTTCTTCCTGCTCAGCCCCTGGTGGTGGTGGCAGAGGGGAGCGGCGCGTAGACTGGCCCCGAAGGTGGAGATCCCCCTTGGCTACCGCGACGGAGGCTGTGCGCTCACAGCGCTGCCCTTTGCTCCGCATCCAGGAGGACGTTAGTCGCGATCCGTATCACTTTCTTAGGAAACGCTGCTTTTTTATGCACTTCCCCTACACGCCCCCCCCCCCGCGCGCGCCACCACCAAACCAGCTTTGATCCGAATTGGGTGGGAATGAATGACCTGGCTGCGTTTTAAGCCAGCAGAACCATGGAGCCTTTAAGTATTGCGTTCTGTGTGGATTTATCAGCAGCCAGATGACTCGCATGTTTTTTCTTCAGACTTAGTAAAACAAAACCCTGTAACTTTTCGAGACAGTTTGAGCAGCCAATGTATCTGACAGTTCCCTCTTAAAAGCCTTTTGCCATTGCCTTGCCAAGTTTTTATTGTTTCCTTAACTTAACTTTTATTTAAATTAAGTGATGAATTAATATGTTCAATTTCATAATGTGAAGATCTAAGGATGTTAATGTTTAAGTTAAATTTTATAAGAACTGTGATTTGGAAAACTGTTAAAAGGACCTGCAATGAAATTCAACCAAGGGGAAGCGAGGAAGTCACTTAACAATGTTAATAAGTGTAATTTTTAATAAGGCTATGTTTGTTTGTCTTATGTGTTTGTTTGTTTATAATGTTGTGAAAACTAATTTTAAAAAATTCAAAGTTTTTATTGTTTCCTTCCTCGTTGCCCCAGCATAGTTACCCTCAGAACAGTCTTGCAAAGCGGGCTGGGTTTTTAAAAAGTTGCTCAGCCCCAGCAGGTTGCATGATATTCAAATAAAGATTTGTAGCCATTTGCCACTTCTCTTGTATCATTGGTGGCTTTTCTGGGCATAGTGGCTCTTTCCATCGTCCAACTCTTGCTGTTGCCATTTAGGTTATTGGTGGAGCAGGGCTGGACGTTGACTTCTCCTTGGAGAGTCCTTCAGGCACATTGCTGGTGGATGAATACCGGAGATCGGATGGGGTTCACACGTGAGTCATGCTGCTTTTATGCTTTGGAGTGAAGGATAATTCAGTGGCACTGAGTGGGGAGGGCCAGAGGGGCAGTGGCTCTGGGTGAATTTTTTGGGGGGTGCATTTTGCTCCTCGCCTCCCTGCCAGCCCTGTGCCACTGCTTGGCTCTGGTGGGCAGTGGGGGTGACTCCAGCGTCATCGGCAGCGAGGGCTGGAAGTGGGCTCCATTCACCCTCCACGCCCTCCCCCCCCCCAGGCACGCATACCTGCTGGGATACTCATGAGAAAGCCATTGCTTGCCCATGGTCCAGGTGCTTTTACAAGTAGCAAAAGTATGAAGAATTTGTGTATCTGATTATTATTGTTTAATGCACTTTGGCTAGTCCAGCTTTGCAGGATATATCTGCCTTCATCACCCTCTTTGTTGGTATCTTCCAGCATTGAGCCTACGGAGGGAGGGGATTACAAGCTGTGCTTCGACAACTCCTTCAGCACTATATCGGAGAAGTTGGTGTTCTTTGAACTGATCTTTGACAGCGCCCAGGAAGATGAGGACTTGAACAATTGGGCAGAAGTGGCCGAACCAGAAGAGATGCTCGACATAAAGATAGAAGACATTAAGGTGGGCAAAGAGGCTGCAGGAGAAATGCCTAGTGCTGAGATGTGGTGGAGTTAGGCAGAATAACAGTGGCATTCGATGGGAAAGAGACCAGGATAGCTCCACTCTTCTGCAACTGTGCACAGAGTAACATTGCCAGACAAAGCAGACGGGGTCAGCTGCTGCCTGGGCTTCCAGGTATTTAGCTGATGCAGGAGGAATGCTCCACAATGGGAGCCTAACAATTAGTTCCTTTCCTGGATCTTCACTCCCCTTTTCCAAATGCCCCATGCCTGATGGGGATGGGTGGGAAAGAGCACCTGCATTTCTGAAGCAAATCAACCCAAGTCCTATGTGTGGAATGGATCCTCCCATCATTACTGTCAATACGTGGCTAGTGGCTTAATAAATTAGGATGTTCACATTTGTGGCTTTGCCCCTAAGAGACCTACCATTTAGGCTTTGCTGAAGAGGTGAACATGGTAATTGACACACTTGTGTGAATTAGTGCCTGTTTGTGTGTGTAACTTTGTATTAATGTAGCATTTTTATATGTAACACTGTAGTTTCGTTTTTTTAAAAAATATCTGTTGTGCCTTCAGTTTTTTGTACACCACATAGATACATTTTTGATATATAAGCAGTATAGAAATAAAATAATCCATCAACTACATAGGTACATAAATTTGAAATAGACTCATGAGTAATTTTGGGTTAATACTAGAGGTAGTTGTTAATCAAAGCCCTTCCACTGTGTTCCAGAAATTGTGTTCAGAAAGCAGCTCCCTGTTGTTTCAAGACCCATTTATTTTATTTTACAACATTACCTTTATGACAGAAATCTTTTCAGCTCCCCGAGATAAAAACCAGAGGGTGACTTGGTTCAAGGAAGGCTCCTGATTAATATTAACAGTGAAAGTTGGTCAACTAGCCAATTTCAAGTCATAAGGTTACAAAGCTGACTTGTTTAACTGAGTAGTATTTGTTTTAAACCAGGAATCTTGGTTTTTGTTGTTGTTTTTTAAAAAGGTATATCTAACAAAATTCCTCCTCAGCTGCACATCAGGGGAAAATACTGTATCCAACTCATGGTGCGCAGGGTGTGGTCCGAAGGCACATGATGTGCAATCACCCTGCTGAAGCTAAGCAGCTAGCTCTGGGTCTCATTGTTGGTAGCGGCAGCACTTGCCAGGCACTTTGGTACACGTGGACTTTGAGACCAGAAATGCAGACAGCAGGTGTCTTCTTGTTACCTCCTTTGTGGCTTAGTACTCCGGTTAAAGAAGAAAATGAAACTAGCTGTTACTCTTAATAGGTTTTGGCAATCATTGCAAACCTGCATTTTCACTGCTTTGAAACAGTGCAAAGGCAACAGAAGGAGTAATTTTTTAGTCCAGCCAGGAAAGGTTTTTCAATATCTTAAAATTATTTGGGTCAGCATAAAAGGAAGGTACAGATCTGTCAGGAATATCTATCTCTGGGGTTGTGGTACATGAATGCACAGTGATTCTTCATGGCCTTTTAATGGATGTTGAAATACTTGTGCTTGAGTTCAGATGGTCACGATAAAAAAAATTTTGGTTAACAATAATAGACATGGTGCCTGATCATTTGTTGGGTGAAGAATCTGACTCCATGTGATTTGAATTTGGCTACAATGGTTTCCTTTGCCCCCAAACACATCTTTGCTCCAAACACATCTATTCTCCTTTGTTCTCACCATTGTAGGAATCTGTTGAAACGATGAAGAGCCGCTTGGAGAGAAGCATTCAGATGCAGGCCCTGCTGCGAGCCTTTGAAGCTCGAGACCGCAATTTACAGGAAAGTAACCTGAGCCGAGTCAACTTCTGGTCAGCTGTCAATCTCACTGTGCTCCTGGTGGTGTCATTTCTCCAGGTGTACATGTTGAAAAGCCTCTTTGAGGACAAGAGGAGAGTCTGGACGTAGCAGGAGGAGAAATGGCACCCCCTTTTTACCTATACGGGGCAGGTGTCCAGAAGAATGCCAGCACCCATATTGCCAAAGCTCAGTACTGTCCCAAGTGTAGCTGCCATTTCTGTCATGAGTCTCTTTACAGAAGGGGTTAAAATATCACAGCCAAGGTAAGGGAGGGATTTGGGGTGGGGACTGAAAACCCCCACGTCTTGTGCGATGGTGGCAACCTGTCGAAATTGAGAGCAGGATGAGGGAATGCAAGAATTGGAGTTGTTAGGCAGTACACAACAAGCAAAAACAGCTGTTCTTCATACATTTCAACAGCTCCTCTGTTTACAATGAAGGGCCGGTGCTTCTCAATGTACTACAGCTTGCAGCGGAGTTTGCCTCTTGGCCTTAAAAGTTTGATATTCTGCATCAGACGTCATCAACATGTGCCTTAGCAAAAGTCGCTGGTCTGGCTGGAAGCAGCTACGCCCCGGCCACTTTTGCTGTTGAGAGGCTCCTAGCCTCTGCTTTTTCCATGAAATCTCCCTGCCCTAAGAAGCCCCACAATACTTAAGGGCATTAAGAAAACTCTCCTAGTGTAATTGGTAATCTTTACCACCCAGGCTTCTGGGTTTGATTTTCCTCAGGCATGGCTACATGAGTATTGTCACTGCTAAAGACTCCCATGGACAGCAATCTGCAAAGGGTGAAAAGGCCTGGTTTTGCACTTATTTGGTGCTAGCATGTCCCCGATCTAGCATTCCAATTTTCAGCAGAAAGCAAGCAGAATGTGGCGAATTTTATTCCCTTGGGAGGAAATTATTGCCTTTCCAAGACCCAGCTCTTCAAGTATCTTTAAATGTTAGGAACGGTGAACAAGTAAATTCCTGATTATAGAAGGCTGACCTGCAGAGCACATGAGCTCTTGAATACATCTGGTGGAATTCTTCTCTGTTTCTCTTCTGCTCAGGACTTGAGCCCCTTGGGAATTCCTTACTGGATTTAGGATATGAGAAATTTCACAAGTATAACTTGGGCCTAAATTACAAAATGGTGGCAGATTAGTGTTGTGTTACATGCTGTGATTGAAGGACATTTGCATTTAAAGTGGGCGTGGGTGGTGCATCTTCTCTTCTTCCTGCCACAGGTACGCCAGCAGACTGCTCAGTAGTGAGACAGGCTGGGAGAGGGCTGTGCAGAACAAGTGGGCAAAGGAAGAATTTAGCACTGCCCTGGCAGTTTACTTTGTGCCCTCACTATAGACATTATTGAGGGACTTCTGAAATACACTCCTGGTACTTTCACTGGAGATTAAAGTTGAACGTTCAAGAGTAATTGATACCCCCAACCCCAAATAGCCTTTCAGATGGGCTGCTGCATTTCACTTCACATTCTTAGTACGTTAAAATTTCCCTGGACGTGGCAGTGCATTAGCCCGAGCTAACTGTTCGCTATTCCACTCGCTGCTCTTCAGGGCAGGATGCTGCCAATTCCCATAGCTGCATCCCAGATCAGCTGGATTCTGGTGGCAAGAAACAGCTGTGTGTACACTCACACTATAAAAAGACTTTGTTTGGGCTTCCTGATGTCAGAGAATGCCTGGCATAACAATGGGAGGCTGCCAGTGTTCACCCCTTTTCTAAGATTGTGTAGGCCATTGTTTTGTGGTTCAATAAATGGTCTTTGAATTGGAGCTTGTCCTCTCCTGAATCTGTCATTGGTCTTGGGTTACAAGAAGATTGGTAACATACTTTTCCTTTTGAGAGTGCTTCTTGTCTAGAGGTAGTAAGCACAGGAAGATGGGCCTGAACCATAGCTGTCAACTTTTCTCTTTTCTTTCAAGGAATCCTATTCGGAATAAGGGAATTTCCCTTAAAAAAAGGGAAGCGTTGACAGCTGTGCCCTGAACACTTCCCACTTTTCATTTCATTTAAATTGTGATGCCAAACCACTCAGCCCATTTTATTCTCCTGCCCCAAGCATCTCCGATTCCAAAGCATTTTGATGTCTTGCAGCACACCTTCTGGTGGGAACGTCACTACAGGAGCGAATGTATTATTTTTCTCTCATTCTTCAGGTTGCAATACTGGCCATGATGAAACTACTATAGCAGGCAGCAGCTGCAAAAAGATGTCCCAATGTGCCCTGCAAAGGCTGTCTGCAAAAGCTTGCTCATTTGTATTTGGTTGTTCCATGATCACTTGTTTTAATTTGAGAGGGAGGAGAGCTATAGGGGTACCTGTCCTCTGGGTGAGGAGGCACTTAAAAACAACTGGGTTAATCCTTTTCTGCGAATGCTGTTCAATTGGTATGTGATCCCTCATGGTCTAGGGCACCCTGTGTGACCAGTAATAGAACGCATTGCCCCTACTGTAAACAGACTTCATTTGCCCTTAGTGATACCAGCACACAGCCAAATCTGCCTGAGTATGAAGCATTATGATGTTATCACATTGAGCATGATCACTTGAGAAAGGGGCAGGAAACAGCACTTAAACAGCACCTATATGTAAGGAATCAGTGGCTGTGGGTAGTCATAAACATATAAGATTAATATATTAGCCATAGCTAAATGTCCTTAAGCCTTATTAATTGGGGTTACGTTTAGCTTGTTTTATTGAGATATTGTACAACTGCCTCCCATCCAAAAGTCAAACTGAACAGGGCCAAACAATCAACCATTTGGGTTGGAGGCTGGTGCATAGAAGTGCCTCAAGGAAACTCAATTTGAGCTTTAGTTTCTTCTGCTCACTACCTCCTGAGTGTAGAAATTTTGAGAACCAATGAAAGACAACACACTCACACACAGAGACCCCAACACCACTGGCTGCCAGAGATTTTCCACCAGCAAAATTTCCCTTTATTTTAGTTTATTAATAGGATACATAATGGAGGCACTTATCTCAAACTGTTGGGATCTTTTTTTTTCCATCTAAAGAAGAGGGAGAGAAGGTCCCACAGCCCCTTCACACATGGTAACAGGAAGAGTCAAGAGGAAGCAAATATGAACACAATTAAAAGTAGAGGTCCATGCTACCAAGCAAATGCCAGCTTTCGGAGAAGTGACCAGTGGGCAGTAGGTGGCACGAGGTTATGAAATGCACTGCAAGAGAGGGTCAAAAGTCCATGATAGTGACGTTGGAAGTAGAGGGACATTTACAGGAAGGCAACACTGGTTATTAGGGCAGTCAGCATGTAATTCAAGCAGTAAAGGCACAAAATTAGCACCGTCTATGGAAGTGTCATATCCTCCAGGACACGAAGCAAGGAACTACTACTGCAGGTAGGCAGAAAGGGAAAAAAAACATTTAAGGCAGGTGGTGTATGTGTGGCTGTTCCTTTTATCTTATCTCAGGAAGGGCTGAGGTATCCCTGATAGCCTTGTATAATGAGGGCTGGGCTTAACTGATGATTTCTCTTTTTAAAAAATCTAGAATTTATACAAGTATTAATACAGTCTGTCTTTCATAAGAAATATATACAACCACAGCCCAGGGAGGGCAGAGTGCTTTACTACCGCTGTTGAGAAGGCTCCAGTGTTACTCCGAACTCCAAGGCTCTACAGATGGAGCAGCCAACCCAAACACACAAACACCCCACTCCGAAAGACCACAGATGCTAACAAGAGCTTCTGTGGGACATTGCGGCACAAGTGTCGTAAGATCTATTATGGACACAGTTTGCCATGAAGAATCTGCCTTAGTCTAGAGGCACAGAGGTAAGCTGCAGTACAGCTGATCTCAAGCACAGGGCATTTCTTTCACGGGACAAAGTCACTCTTCTGATTAGGGAGGGGAAGGCTTTCCAACAGACACCACAATCTGTGCAGAGGATCACAATCCTGATAAAACACTTCGAAACCCTGGTACACACACACACACACACTTCTCCATATGGACTGGGCAGGTGACAATTGGTCATAGCCAATCAGGGAACAGCCAGTTGGTATTACAGCTCCAAGTGACTAAGACATCTGCCACCTGGATGCCTCCCTGGTATAAATTAGGAGGGACCAACAGTCATGCTTATCTAGGTTACAGCTGAGATGCTTCTGTTTAAGCATGAACACTGGTTGTGCAGAGAGTGGCATGGCATTCAAATCAACTCTATACCTGAGGCTTAAAAGCAACCCAGTGCCACCTTCTTTCCAATTATTCTGCCTGGCAAAATCTTGCTCTAGTTCAGTGAACTAAATTTATAAGCAATTTGCTATCTGCAGTCCCATCATTTTGTTTTGGTTTTTACCCCTTCAAAGTTATAAAATGAAAATAAACTGATCAAATCTTGCATTGAAATTTATAGGGAGAAAGGAAAGGCAATCAAAGTGAGGAGGGGGGAAGATTATATATATATATATATTATAATACAAATAAATCCATAGCCGGGTGAGGAGGTTGAGGAGTTGGACAAACCCAATTAATGTGAATGGCGAAGGGAGATTCTACGTGTTGAATGCACAAGTATTGGTGGAAATGCAAACTCGCCACTTTCACACATTCACAGGCAATCCCTTGCCAATCCCTCAACTAGGGGATCCTTTCTGTATTTTCAACAAAGTGCAAAACAACTCCACAAAACAGAATACTCCATGTTCCCATGTGGAATGGGTCTGGTGTGGCCACCAAGAGGAGGGTGAAGAAACTACCCCTCCCCTGCAATTTTCCAGAGAAGATTCAGGTCACCAAATCCCTCCCCAGCCAAGACCCAAGGACAGAGAGGGAACTACTACAAGGAATGCTTGGCCTCTCAGAGCTATTTACAAGTAATCAACCCACAGCACCCACCCCATGGTGGCTGCTACTGGAGGGAAGGAGACAGGAAGGAAGCGGGAAACGGGCCTTGGCTACAGTTGATCACAATTGCAAAGAGCTCTTTTACACAAGAGATTAGGCATGAGTTCTCTCCACAATATAGTTAACAAGCAACAGCTCTCCCTGGTAGTGGTTGTAGTTAATCTAATAAGGAGGGCTCGGCAGGCCTGATAATCGTGGGCCGGTTCGGTGCTGCAGGGGGTCTTCTGCTGTAGAGAGAACAAAACAGATGGAGAGAAATGAATACCGGAAAAGGGAGAACTGGACAGACGTCACTGTGAAATATTGTTAAGTGAAGCTAATGCCCACAACTCTCATGCCCACTCCACTATCCCACTTAAGCTGGGAAATTCTATGCCCAGAATAGTACATTTTGTGGCACATTTAGCCAACAAATAGAAGTGGTAGAAGCCATCATTTATCACTATTCTTTAGACAGCTTAGAACCACTCAATCTCCCAATATTTCACCTGTCTGGAAAAAAAAGTCCGCCTTTGGTATGACTAGTAGGGGTGACTTGGATAGACACCAAAATCCAATTTGCTTGACTCTGAAGGTGTGGTTCTGGGTGAACATTATGCAGGGTATGCGAGAGACTGGATTGTACAGCTCCTTCAGAGAACAAGCCAGCTCAATAACACAATGACTAGTACCAGGGCACTGTATCCTGTCTGTCCCTGCACCCCGCAAACACCATATGATGTTGTGACTGCCCAATATACTGATAGAATAAAATATTCAGGGTGTAATCTATTTCTATATTAAAAAATTCTGTGTGACGATAAACCAAATTCTGCAAAAAGATACACTAACTTCTGCAAAGTGTGTAGATTACTGTGTAGATTAGTTTATTCTGCTTCTGCTAACTTTGTGGAGGTGGCTGGCTACACAGGGGGCTACAAGGCTTTCCTCCTTTTTTCCTCTATTTTTTACACACACACACACACACACACACACACACACACACACACATCTCTGAAGTCATAAGAGCTAGCAGTTTCAAGATGAAACTTGAAATTCTCAAGGAGCTAAATTCTGCTTCTTTTCTGTTGTTTTGAGAAATAAACACAGCACTGGCTAAAGAAACCAGTCTGCTTGCTAGCACTGCTGTCTTAGATGAGTCTCTAATTCAAAACTAGACATATTCCCATAATACACTCCACTAAATCTCATATGAGCTTCAAAATGGAGAATGCTTCCTCCTCTGCAAAGCCTGCAACAGTGAAAGAAAAGAAATTCCACACAAGGAAGAATATGCAGTTTCAAGAAACATGACGACTCTTGAGCACCAAAGGAGAGGAAAAAATGGCGTAAGATTTATATGATCTGAGGTGAAACCAGAGAATATTAAAATGCTCCAGACACAATTTGCAATGATTATTAACCAAGAGATTGAATGAAAAATTAAAATATTAAAACATAGAAACTTTGAATTTGCAAATAAACCTGGCAAACTCTTAGCTTGGCAGTTAAAATCAACCAGAATGACAGGATAACAAATAAAATTAAAATTGGAGAAAAGATAACTGATGACCCAAAGGAAATTAATAGAAGCTTTGTAATTTTTTATGGAGAACTATAGAGGGAAGGAACAGAAAATCATGATAAAATCGAAGAATACTTAGGGCAGAACAATTTATCAAAGATCTCAAAGGAGAGACTCAGTCTCTTACATTCTCCTATTTCTGCACTGGAAGTTCAACAGGCAATCAATAAAGCAAAATCAGGGAAGGCCCCGGACCTGGATGGCCTATCCGCAAATTATTATAAAAAGCTAGAAGAGCCGCTATTCGAACCACTGAAGGACACAATGAATGACATAGTAAAGACTGGGAAACCACCGGAATCATGGACAGAAAGCTTTATAACCTTAATTCCCAAGCAGGGAACTGATTTAACAATTGTTTCAAATTATCGGCCAATATCCCTTTTAAATAATGATTAAAAATTATTTGCCGACATACTTTCAAAAAGATTAAAGACGATTCTTAAAGACATCATTCACGAAGACCAGGCCGGCTTTCTCCCTGGACGCCTAGTGCAAAATAACATCAGAAATATCATTAACGTGTTGGAATATTTAGAAATCAGAAGTGACAAACCAGCAGTACTAATGCTGGTGGATGCAGAGAAAGCCTTTGACAACATCTCGTCGAGATTTATGAAAAGAATGATGCAACAAATGGAGTCCGGTGAACAGTTTTGTAAAGGAATAGAGGCTATATACTCTGATCAACGGGCCAAGATCATCATCAATGGCAACATTACAGAAGACTGTGTAATAAGAAAAGGGACAAGGTAAGGATGTCCGCTATCCCCGCTAATATTAGTTTTGGTGTTGAATAAAAAAATAAGGGAAGACAAAAACATAAAAGAAATAACACTAGGAGAGAAAGCTTATAAACGAAAGGCCTTTGCCGATGATCTTATTATTATGACAGAGAATACAAAAGGAAGTTTATTAAAGGTATTAGAAGTAAATAAGAACTTTGGGCAGGTAGTGGGATTCAAATTAAACCGTTCCAAAACAAAGCTCTTGGTCAATAATATGGATTACGCCGAAAAACATCAATTTATTCTAAGATAACTATGCTAAAACCTGGATTGAAATTAAAAGAAATTTAAAAATATGGAGCAGATTAAATTTATCTTTTTGGGGGAAAATATCCACCATTAAAATGAATGTCTTACCAAAAACGCTTTTCCTATTTCAGACAATCCCAATCCCTGGGATTGGAGTGACAGGCTGTCTCAAAAACTTGCAAGGAGACATCTCTACATATTTGGCAGGGGGGAAAGCCCAGGATTACACATAAACTGTTAATTGGTATCAAAGAAAGAGGGGGATTTTCCCTGCCAGATTTGACATTATATTACAAGGCAGCCTGTCTCTGCTGGATCAGGGAATGGTGTATACTACAGCACACAGGCCTTCTAGACCTGGAAGAACATGACAACTGGTATGGCTGGCATGTCTACTTAGGTTATGATAAAGTTAAGATCCACCAAAAAAATAAAAAAAATAAAAATAAAAAATCAAATTATAAGGAAATTTCTCTACGTGGTTTGGGCAAAATACAAAGATCGAACTCCATGGTGGATATCTCCCTTTGAAGCATTAGCAGTGAAGAAAAAAATATGAAAGGGAATTGGCCAATATGCAACGTATTATTAAAAGAGGAAGAAAACCAGTTGAAACTAAAAAACTTCAAATTAGACAAAAGAAATGGCTTTGCAACAGAACCCTCCAGATTAGAAAAAGAACTGATTAACTCTAAAGTGAAAACTCTCTCCTCATGGAGGAGGAGGAGGTAAAATCTGTAATGGTCAAGTGGCCCCAAGATTTTGGCTATAGCATCCCAATGAGTGCCTGGGAAAATCTATGGAAGGTTAACATGAAACCACCACATGCTAGACCTTGAAAGATAATTTTATGAAGATGCAATTCCGCTGGTGTTTGACTAAAACTATCTAAAATGTACAAGGACATGTAAAGTAAATGCTGGAGATGTGGGGAAGTGGAACGCTCAATGTTACCTATGTGATGGACATGTGAGAGAATAAAGGAATTTGGGGAGGTAATTTATAATGAGCTCAAAAGAATGATTAAGGTACCCTTCATAAAAAACCCCGGAGGCTTTCCTCCTGGGGATACTAGGCCCAGACATCCCTAAAAATGTGAAAGAAATATTCTTGTATATCATGGTAGCTGCAAGAATATTAATCGCTATGAACTGGAAAGGACAGAAAATTCCATCAAAGCTGGAGTGGCAAAGTAAACTGTTGGAATACGCCGAGCTGGCAAAAATAACAGAAAAACTGAGAGGTCATACTGATCAAACATTTACTAGGAAATGGGACATGTATAAAAATATATATCAAGGATTACTGTAATAACATGACGCCAGTGGCAGGTCTAGAATGACTTCTGTAGTATGATGGATAATTATAAGAGAATATTATATTGATGAAAATTAACAAAAGGAAACAAAAATAAACAGCGCACTAGATAGAGTAAGTGGTAGCTACATAATGGGGTGATGGGAAGTTGCTAGAAACTGAGGAAGAACGTAAGGTGATGTGATGTAACAAATGTTACCATTTTTATTTCTCTTTTCTGGATAAACTTCTGTTTCTTACTTCTTTTTAAAGTCAATAAAGCATATAATAAAAAAAAGGTGAGAGAAAAATGCAGAAGCAGCTCTTTGGCCCTGAAGGGAAAGGTTACACCGGATCCTGCTTTCACATATTTCCTCTGTTCTAAGGCAGTTGTTTTAAGGCACTTGTACCACACTAACATATTGCACAGTCCATGTTCCAGTTTTCAGGTCTGAATTCTCCCATTCCATTTTGATAATAGAGAAATTGTTATACAGGGTTAAAGAAATTAAGACTCATAAGCTCTAGAGTCCAGATGCTGCTGCACTCCGGTTCCCATCAGTCCCTGCCATCATGGCAAATGATCAGGGATGATGGGATCTACAGCCCAACAACTGGGCAGCAACAGGTTCATCATCCCAGCTCTAGAGCTGCTGCTATAGTATCTGCTCTAGCAGCAAAGAGAGGTGAACCTGAAGGATGCCTTACCTAGGCACACCTGGAGGGATGCCGGGTGGAACACGTGCTGGTCGTGAAGGAATCAGAGGAGGAGCTGAGAAAGGGTCATTATTAGCAACAAATGCACCTTGCGGTCCAGGGCGTGACGGAATGGGTGGTGCCACAAAAGAGGAAGGGCCTGCGGCTGGCATTGGGATCAAGGGGGGGCCTGGCATAGGGCCCCTCACTGCTGGCGGTCTCCCTGGTGGCAACACAGTCGAAGCAGGCCTGCGCTGTGGTGTCGGGCTGCCAAAGAGAGGAAAAGAAACCACCAGGACGGGGAAGGTAAGTTAGTGTCGTACAATACAGCAAAATGAAGCCAATGCAATCAGGTTCAACCCCAAACCCCATACGCTAAAGTATGAACTGTCTGCTTCACATTCTGTACAAGAGCTATTTTGTACAACTAGCCCCAGAACCAAACAATGTTATATGAAGACCCTACAGAATGACAACCGAAGATTTAAGGCTACCAACAAGCATAGATCAAGGTTCAAGTTTGTCGTTAAGTATTGAAATCACATTGTTGGTGGGCCAAATACAGGTGCTTGGGCTCTTCCTGGAGTTCTGGCAATAGGTCACTTGAAACTTCTGGCCTTGCTGGTTTCTATGCTTCCATCCCATGTGCCTAACAAAACAAAAAAAGCACACCAGAAGCAGATAACCCACCACCCCAACTCACCTATGCCCACTACTCCCTGACTGCAGCCATGTGTCATCCACAGGAGGAGGAACCGGTGTGGAAATGGTGCTGGTACTAATGTCTCCAATGATGTTCAAGGCCTCCTTCAGGGCGTGGTACATTCGCAGCATGTCGTCCCTGCGCTGCGCCTGGTCTGCAGACTCCTCCATCAAGCTGTTTTGGTCTGCGGAGGAGTACAGGTAGGCCAGCAGCTCCGAGTGGATGAAATCCTTGGTCTGTGAGGATGGGGGAAGGAAAGCACAAAAAAGAGGTGACGCTGTCCAAATGCGAAGGGGCTGGAAATGGTATATTCAAGCTGGAGTAACACCGTGAGCCAGACTAGTTTCTTAACCCTGGTCATGAGTTTTACCTGCAGTGGGGCGGCAGGGGAGTGGGGAGACACCCTTGCCTCTGCCACTGCTGTACTGGACTCCACAATGTTTTTATGGGAAGGCATTGTCTAATATTGGCAGATGTTGGAGGTATACTGCCGAAAACAACTTTTTAAAGTGTTACAGCATGGGGGTTAACAGCAGGGCAAGTGGACTTTGAAAGCCCTAATGCAGGCATAGGCAAACTCCGGCCCTCCAGATGTATGGGACTACAATTCCCATCATCCCTGACCACTGGTCCTGTTAGCTAGGGATGATGGGAATTATAGTCCCAAACATCTGGAGGGCCAGAGTTTGCCTATGCCTGCTCTAATGTTTGCTAAGCGACTCAGCCTGGAAGGATACATCTCCACCATTTATTACACAATGGTCTGAGGACCTCACGACTCTGACCATAGGTATCCACATAAAATTGACATCTATATGAAGATATTTCATATAGATGTCAATTTTATGTGGCTTCCTATTTTGGACATCTAGAGGGCTTATATTAAGTTATAAGTTTAACTTAAGATGCATGCACTGCTGGCAAATTTATCCATTATGTGACCCGATGGTGTTTTTCTGTTACTATCAGTATTATTTTTACTTTATATTTATTATTTTATTTTTTTAACAATTCTTCTCCCCCAATCTTCCTTCCCCTTACATTCTTTGTTAAGTTTGCAAAATAAAATAAAATTAAAATTAAAATAATCAGCAGAGTGGTGGAACAATGTCTGCTTAGCCCCTGACAATAAACAAATAAATATCCAACTATGACTCACATTGTTTATCATTAGGTGCATTATTGTCTTTGGCATAAGATCCCGGATCGACTTGTTGATGATCCCAACATATGAATCAACAAGATTGCGGATAGTTTCCACTTGGCGCTCTAGCTGAGGATCCATGGAAAAGGTGTTTTCCTGGGATCCCTCTTCATTCTCCACCTGCACAGAAGAAAATTGGACAGCATTAGGTGACCTATGGAAGAATCAGCACAGGGAGAGTACCAGTTCAGGCCCTCAAGTCATTATTGGATCTCTGCATTCCCAAATATCCCAGTAATCATAGCATGGGTTTAGTTTGGACTAGCCCAGATCTGCAGTGCTTATTAGCTGACTGACATTTTAATGAGAATTCTAAGTGTTCTCTCCCTACCCTCTGCTGGCAATGAACAATTATTTCCTTATTATTGGGTTTAATTCTTGCACTGTATGGTTTGCTCTTGCTGATACAGCTAAAATCACAGCAGCCTCTTACGCACCTGACGCAGAACCTCAAAATTTGTGCTTTGAATCAGCTTTCTCTTCCCTAGGCTGAGCATGCCCAGCTACCCTCACAAGTCTTTGGAGATGACCGTTTCCTGTATAGCTTTGGGAGAAGCACAAAGGGATTCCTGCTTTGCTCATTGGGCTTTGGGCTCATCCTCTTGAATCCTTCACAGCTCTTACACAGATACTACCTTCCACATCTAGAATGGCACTGCCTTATCCACACAACTTCAGGAGGTGGGTATGGGTGGAAGACAGCTGAAGTTTCTACCAACTTTCTCTCTTTCTAAGAAAACCCTACCAAAATTTTGGACAGCAAACTACCATCAATCAAAGGTACGGTGCCCAACTTGATGGAACTTCTAACTGGCGAGAGTAGCTCCTAGCCAGAGGCAACAGCAGCTGTTAGGAGATCCTTGGTACAACAGTACCACTACTGGGCCTTCAGCACAACCCCACCCCCCTCTTCCTGCTGAAGGAAAAAAATGTTTACTTGGTCTTTCTCAGGGTAAACACCAGCACGGAGGAAGGAGGCCTTCCAGCTGTCCACGTCTTCCTGGGAGTCACACGCAAGCTCAATCTGACGCAGGTCTTTGTACACATTCCTAGTTTAGGGGTGCAGGAGAAAAGAGAGGAGTGGAAGAAGGACAAATGTCACTGGGTTAGTGAAAGAAAGTCCACATCAGGCAACAGGAATCCTGTAATAGGAAGGTTATATATATATTCCTTTATTTTCTAAGTACCTTGAAGTTCTAATCTCTATTGCCACAATAGAATGTGAGACTGTAGGAACACCCAACAGATGGAATAGAGTGCTACTCTACTTAGCCAAATGGTGCCCATAATAGTTGCATGTACAGAGTGAAGTATGGTCTCCATTGGCTTTTTGCTTCCACTTAAATGTCTTGGCATACACTCCGAAGCAGACATGGGGAACCACTTTGGCTAGCAGGCCAGATGCAATTGTGGCCAATCTTCTGCTAGTGACGTTTGACAGTTGCAGTTCTGAGCCCTGGCCAAAACTGTGGGCAGCACTAAGTTTCAGCAGCACCACATGCATGCTGTGCTTGAAAACAGAACACTCAAGAGGGCACTCTAAGACTGCCTATTCCTTTGCAAGCATGACTTTACTATCCCACACGTGACACCAGGTGAGTGGCAGGTGGGTGTGCCTAGGAAGAAACAGCCTTGCCGGTCAAATTAGGAGGCCCAACAGGCCTATTGTTGTCTGTGGGCCCAGGATTCCCTAATCGTGCTCAAGACCTTCATCACTTTGCTACTCCTCACCTCCCTTGGTTTACCTTTCTGCTGGACCTAGTAAGAGATGCCTGCCATATCTTTTCTTAAGGAGATTTTTTGACAAATCACATACTGAGCCAAGACAAGGAAGATACTTTACAATATCGTCTTTTAAAGAGCCAAGTCTTTCCGCCGAGATCCAGTCCCTTGAAAAATCCTAGCTCAGGCAGCTCCAACCCCATCACATAATGTGAACAGGAGAGTAAAGTCAAACTCTTTAAGCTTAAATACTTAGCAGGCAATGAGCAAAGACGTTAAAGATAACTGACAACAGTGCAGAAAGTGTCAGTCAATACTTTCTGTGTCAAGATCAAGTCTTTCTGAATAGGACGTGTGCAACAAGCAATTCACCCAAGTACCATCAACCTCTGGTGTACATGTGACCTCAGGACTTGCTAAGCCTGGACAGAACACGCAGCACACTTCTCATGTGTGTCAGAGAGAGAGAGAGAGAGAGAGAGAGAGAGAGAGAGAGAGAGAGAGAGTTTTACGAAACATACAAAGTCTCTCTCCTGTATGATCATGTCATGAACTGGCAGGATGATGGGGAGGAGAAAGAAGATCTCAGTGATGGGTGTAGCCAGGACTGCGACACACCAGGGCAAGCAGGGGATGGGGAAGAAAGTACTCATAGAGTGATGAAGGATGGCAAGGGGATGGGGGTCCATGCACAGAAACCAGAGCAGCAGGACCCATCACCAGAGCCAGAGGGACCCCTGTTTCCCTGAACACGACAGGTTCTGAGGCATAGGGAGCAGTAGGAGGGGCACTCTAGGAGGCTGAGGCAGCCAAGGGCTCACAGCCCAGCTCACTAGCTGGCAAGGTGAGGCTCGCAAGCTCTGGGAGGTGTGTGATTCCTCAGCTGGAGTAGGCTTAGAACAGGTGAGGATCACATGCCTCATCAAGCTGCAATCAACATGCAAAGAACAAAAGGGAAGCAGAGCTGAGGTGCTGTGTCTGCCCAACTGCCTATGTTGGTAGACCTTGGCTTGGATGCTCCTGAATCGAGCTTTGGGTTTGACCCTGGACAGTATCTTGACTGCTGGACTTCAGACTTGGCCTACTTGGATTGACCCTGGACTGTGCTTCTTAACCTTTGGACCTCGGACTTTACTTGCTTGGATTGAACTTCAGACTTGACATACTGACTTGTGGCCAGGCAGGCTAGGGGTTTAGGACAGATCAGCACAGCAATTTTACCAGATCTGAATTCAGCCTAAGGTCCTAAAATGGCTTCTCATGAATCAGAAAGCACTGAGACATACTTCTCTTACCTTTGTTCTGTGTTAAAGATACCAAAGACATGCTTGTTGGACATGAAGCCTTTTTCCACATCTCTAATTTTTAGGTTGTCCAGAGGGAGCATGTATTTCTTCTCCTTTTCCTATGAGGATAAAGAAGGGTGAAAAGCCCAAAACATCATACATGTTGGTTTGTTCTGGCATTCAATAGTCCAGTAAGAAAATCTGATCTTACAATATTTGCTGACATCCAAAATGATGATTAAATGTAAACTGTTTTAGATTTGGCATGCCCACACCAGGCTTCAAGCTTCTAATTGAGGCCTAAAGAGTCTGGTTCAAAGTTCACACACTGTGCTCATATAAACCCTTAATAAGGGATTCCATCCACAAGTATGTTAACCCAGCATGCTTCATTCCATCATTAAATAACATTAGAAATGTTATTTTAAAGTCAGAGCTAGTCTCTTTTTTATAAGGCTCTTGCTACTGCCACTTACTGAAATCAGTTCTTGCTTGTTTTGAGTGTATAAATGTTAGAGTTCTGTCGTTGAAACATTTACTAGAAAAAGGAAGCTTTGCCAGTGGAAATCTATTGCAACCCCACAACCACCATACAGGACTTTGGGAAGGAAGAGGTAGCATAGAATAGACTTGAAAAAGCAAAAAGTAGGCTCCCTCAATCTTTTTGCTGTAGAACCCTGCTTTCTTTAACAAGTTGCAGGCTAGCAGTGGTGAGGGGCCCCCATATGAGTCACACAGAGCAGCCTCTCTGCAAAAACCCCACATCTGGAATTGTTTATAGCTCCAGATGCTGCCTGCCTGCCTGCCTCCCTCCCTCCATGCACACGCAGAATCCCAAAAGTGACGTTTTCCTTTATACAGAGGCCACAAACCTCACACCCGCCCCCCCTCTATGATTTCCTGAACAGCCCCAACCATTTTCCAGACTGGATTCAGCCGCAGACTTTGCCACGTCAGAGGAGACAAAGTAGGTTTTTTCTCCTGGAACTGCTCTACTTAACAAACCCTACAAAAGGAGAACAAAACTGGATTACATGGAAGAGAAGCTTCTGGATTCCAGCCCCGCCTGCCCAGTGTTCAGACTACCTGTTCAGGAAGCTATAAAGGTGTACAGTAGTCTGCACATTGGTTAGACTGGGTTTGGATAAGCATCACTTCAGGGGTGTTGGCTGTTCAGGTAAGCTTCTGCTTTGGGGAAGCGACTTTATTCTGAGTTTTGCTGCTACTGAGATTCCAGACCTATAAAGAAGCTGGCTAATTGTGCATAAAGGGTTTATGCCCTCCTTCGACAGTCACAAGACAGGATGACTTGAGAGTCGGGCTTTAAATGCAGCTTGCGCTGATAACTAAACAAACTTCTTAATCCCCTGCTTATTTCAGGAATGTGTGCTTTAAAGATGAATTTTCTAGGGAAGTGGACAGATATAAATTCAACGAGCAGTTTAGCTTCCCAGGCTTTGTCTCTGCTGGAGAGCTTTGTTCATGCTGGGCCTGCCGGTTGTCACCTTCCAGACAAGAACTCTCCCAGAGAGGCTTCTCACCCAGTAAATGGTTTGCCAGTGATTTGGAAGAGGTTTTTTAAAATTTTATTATTATTTTTGTTTGCTCAACCTATTTTACTTTTTATTTTAGGGAAACAGCCTCTGCTTGTGCAGCACCCCTGTTGAAGGTAATATCTGCCTGCAGCCTTGCTTGGAAGTTAAATGAGATATGGGTCTGGCTAGCTTTGAGGCGTGGGTGGCTGTGGACTGTGAGCACAAAAGAATATCTTGGCAGGGGAACAAAACGGCTCAAGAAATACATGTCTGTTTTGTACTGCAGTAGTTCAACTGATCCTGCTGCCGCCAGGTATTCAAAAGCACCAAGTTCTACCAGGCAAGCGGTCTTTAAAACTTGAAATATTCTCCCCAAGGGTAGGATGCACTAGCAGAAAAGAACAAAATTGCAGGGGTGGAAGTACTGACTTGCTTCCAAACAAGAATCCATTTCTAAAGACTGCATGTACACTAGTTGCAGTTAAACAAAAGCTAAGTATGGGCACCAAAACAAAAGACCGCCACACTTCTCCCTGTAATGTCTGCCTTAAGATGCAGCCAGCTCTACACAAACTCATGAGGTTTATTGTTCTCAAGGAAAGATGGGGGGGGGGAGGGTTTAATCCAAACACATCAACTTTTGCTGAGATTTGCTGAATGTAGCTGAACTCACGGTTGGCTGTTTTAAATATATAGCTTGCCTGTCAGTGATCAGTGCTCACATTGGCATTCTTTAAGATCACTGACAAAAGAGAGCCAAAGCAAACCTTGTATTAAAAAAGTGTATTAAAAATGCTTTATAGTTAAAATGTGTAAATGAATTCTTTCATATTTTTAAGTGGCAATACCACAATAGGTTCCACTGATCAACCTTCATTCCAGAAGACGCACCGCTGAATATTATCGATGTCACACCTAAGCAGTCAGACTATTAATTAATTTTCCAGGATTGAGAAACCTCTGGTTTGAAAAGAAAAGTTGAGATGTTTACAAATTCACTCATGCATCAAAACACACAGAAATTCTAAGTTAAGGTGTCCACCTTAACTTCTGCGCCACGTAAGCTGTAAATATGTCCCACTCTCACACTTATTGTGCTAGCTCATGACTTATCTTCCATGCACCCCACACTTTCCTTTGGTTTTTCAGCCCCAGTCTTTTCCTCTGCAGCTCAAGGGAACACCAAAGCTCATGATACCATGGGGGCCATGGCCACTAAACTGCACAAAACCACCTGCATTCCCTATAAGTATTCATTTCAGTTCCAGGAAATTGTCTATGTTAGTTGTGATGGGCTGCATGTCACAGAACGGGGTGGGGTGGGTGTGACACAAGACACCAGGATGACAGAAGAGTCTCCTAACGAATCACTGGTCAGTCCCCAGGGCAATCTGCAGGCAAAGAAGTGCCCACCTGGCAGACTAAGGCTTCTCTTCCCAGAAAGAGAACAAAAAGCATAGCCATATCTCAGGATCCAATGGGATGATGGGGCAGAAGGCTCTAGAGGCAATCAGAGAAAGGAGAATGTGGGTTGCTGCCAACCTGAGTGGAGCAACAGCCACAAGAGAGACCCAGAGTGGGGAAAATAAGTATGGGTCAGCAAAATAAGTCTAACATACACATATCATGCCAGAGATTCCAATTAGTTCACATGCCTATTCCTGACACGGCATGCCGCAATGCAAGGGAAACAGCCCGTGCCCTTGTTTCTCGCAGAACAACAGCTTATGCCCTGTTGCAGAGCACACCACCAGAGTTCTGGGCCACTGAATGGTGGCAAGGGGGAAGATTGGTACATGTTAGCAGTAAGGTAAAGGTAAAGGTACCCCTGCCCGTACGGGCCAGTCTTGCCAGACTCTGGGGTTGTGCGCCCATCTCACTTAAGAGGCCAGGGGCCAGCGCTGTCCGGAGACACTTCCGGGTCACGTGGCCAGCGTGACATCGCTGCTCTGGTGAGCCAGAGCCGCACACGGAAACGCCGTTTACCTTCCCGCTGGTAAGCGGTCCCTATTTATCTACTTGCACCCGGAGGTGCTTTCGAACTGCTAGGTTGGCAGGCGCTGGGACCGAGCAGCGGGAGCGCACCCCGCCGCAGGGATTCGAACCACCGACCTTTCGATCGGCAAGTCCTAGGCGCTGAGGCTTTAACCCACAGCACCACCTGCGTCCCTACATGTTAGCAGTGGATGGCTGCAAATGGGAGGGGTGGGGTCACAAGGGAGATGAAGAACACATGGAGGGGGACCTAAAATTGGGTGAAGTAGGCTATTGGGACAAATATCTGTATCACGAGAAGGCACACAAGCCAGCAAGCAAAAGGGGAAGGTTAAGCTCCACTTGTTGCTTTTACTTTTGGTTAAACATGCATAAGATTTGCAAATATTTCCTTAAGCTTTAGAGCACAGAGGCTGGCAGTCAGAATTAAAAGTTTAGCGCTTCCAAACACGGACATACCACTGAGCCCATCTCCACTGCTGCCCCAATCTGCAGAAGAAGAAGAAAAGGATTGGGGCTGAAAGACCAAAGGGAAGTGGGTGAAAGCACAACACTGTATGTGAGACTGTAGAATATGTTCGCTATTTACACGGCACAGAAGATAAGGCGAGTGCTCTAACTTCGAATTTCCAAGCAATGACACAGAAGGTCTAAGAAAATCCCCACACAACAAATAAACAAATACATTTTCAGGCAAGCTCCTTCCGTCTTAATAAGGGGGTAGTTATCTGTTTCTTTCATGCCTCCAGAGTCTGCATTTCTCCAGCTAGGTACTCAGAAGGGCAGCTATGTTGGATGTTGCAGTACATTTGCTGATAGTTGAAGCTGACACGAAGTTTGAAAAAATTACAGAATGATAATTTGGGCTTCTATGTCCCCAGCTGAAGCAAGCAATCTAGCAGGGAATTTCCAAACTACAAAGGCTCATGTATGCACCAAGAGCAGGACGTGAACCGTTTAAAAGCAAATCAGAGAGTTCAGTAGTTAGGAAAAGGAAAACAAACCACCAAGGCAGATAGACTGGGTGGGGGGGGGGGACTCCTGTTTAACCAAATTGCCAAAGGCAATAAAATTTTAAAGCTGCCACATCAGTGGTTATCTACAATAACCAAGATGCAGAAGAAAAAGCAAAAACATAGCTACCTAGCAATTTTTTAAAATATCAGCCTTTGTTTAACTGCACTACTCTGTTCTAGAGGATTTGGAGAGAAGTAGCCATGTCTATTGTAGCAAGAAGAAAGAACAAAGTGCTCTTTGTCCATTTCTTCTCAGGTAGAGGCTAAGTCGCTGCCTGTATTTTTCTACATTTCATTTCCATCTCACCTCCCTGTATAGAATTCCCTTAAATCATATATGTAACTCAATATAACACTTCAAGCATCTGATGATGTGAACTGTAGCTCATAAAAGCATATACCATAAATGTTTTACGCTTTAGAGTGCAACAAGATACTTCTTCATCTCAGGCCACAGAAGGTGGAAAGAGGGTCCAGCAAGATGCTGCCAGAGAGTTGTTTACAAAGGTGATATAATTGCAGTCCAAGATTCCTTGAACTCAAACAACATGCCTCCCATGGTATATAGATCCCACAACCCCAATACAGTCGTACTGCAGAAGTCGAATAGAATCAGTTCCGGAAGTCCGTTTGACTTCCAAAAACGTGGCTTCTGATTGGTTACAGGAAGCTCCTGCAGCCAATCAGAAGCCACAGAAGCCCCGCCGGACGTTTGGCTTCCAAAAGAAAGTTTGAAAACCAGAACACTCACTTCCGGTTTTTGATCGTTCAGGAGCTGGAACATTCCACTCCCAAGGTGTTTGGGAGCTGAGGTACGACTGTATTTGCATCAACCTGGCCTACTAAATTGACTTCCACCAGAGCCTGCAATGTCACTTACCTGACTCTGGGTCCAACTGCACACAAGAAGTACCTGACAGTGCCCTAATTATGGGATGCTCTCTCCCTACAAGCTTGCCTGGTGCACTCATTGTTTATATTAAGTAAAATGGAAGGTCTGTCATCAAGATATGCAAGGAATATGTAGATGTAGAGTTTAAATATTGAAAAGACCTGGCATGGAGATGGAGTGCACATGATTATCCCTGCCAGCAAAGACCAGCCCACCCAGTGTCAGGGATGGAAGGCAGGCTTTACTGAGGCTTCCAAGATTTCCCAAATTGCAACTATTTTGCTTTCTGTAATATGACACTAGGGAAAGGTAAGAGATGCACTCGGGGATACCTTTGGAATATGGGATGGCACCTACTCTCTACTCGAGTCATCTCCCGTTCATAAAGCATAATTCCAATTTGCAACACCCAGTGTTGAGTTTTGTTTCCAAGAAACCAAACTGTGAGGCACACACAACTGGGGGGGGGGGCAAGGATGGGGGGAGCAGTGCATCTCAACGTGCATACATATGTATCTGAAACAGGAAGTGGTATGGGCTTTTCTGAGTGAAGTGACTCCCTTCCCTCTTTTGCTTCTTTAATGACAAATGAACAGCCTCCATTCTGAATTGAGTGTTTCTTCCTGTTTGTGCCCGCTTCCATGGCTCAAATGGGTAGGCAACCTTGTTTTTATTTGCAAAAGCACTCTGCATGTTTAGCAACTCAAATAATTTACTAGCGGAGGTGGTTTTGTGACTGACATATGGGCCAGACAACCAGCACTGTGCAAATCCACCTTCTGCTGAAAACCAGGAAGTTTTCCCCAAGCTTGAATGCATCCCTTCTTCCTTACTTGGGATCTAGCATTGGTAGAAAGAAACAGAAAGGAAAGCATTCCCAGAATCTGAGTCTGGAGGATGGTAGATGGAAAAGCAACAAAAAAATATACTGCCTCCCACTGCCCCCAAAGCTAAGAAAGATGAAGTTAGGCTTGCCATACGTCAGGAATTTTGGGGTCTTCCTAAGAAAAGTTCAACAACTTTGCGAGTGTCAGGAATTTTACTTTTTGAAATATGGCAACCCTAGATGAAGGAAATAGTCATGAAATGCACAACCTCTTTCCCTGCACCAAAACTAAGCAGGGACAAAGGGAGGCAAAGCATTCCTTCCTGTAGTCTGTGGCACTCCAGTCTGGGTAGGG
Organism: Podarcis erhardii; assembly: GCF_964252035.2. Lineage (NCBI taxonomy): Eukaryota > Metazoa > Chordata > Lepidosauria > Squamata > Lacertidae > Podarcis > Podarcis erhardii. Next base: position 9,484,003 of record NC_138515.1, on the reverse strand, counting down.
AATTCCAGAGAAAGCGTATCCAGTTGCCACTTCTTACAAAACAAGGCTCTTCAGCCACTAAAGAGCTATGTGGGAGGACAAACTGGCAGTAGAACCACGAGAAAAAAGGATAACTTGCTAGAGATTCTCCCTTCTGCACATGTCATAACACAGAAGCCAGTCCTATATGGAATCTGGTTGTGATAAACTTGGAGCCAAGACTCCTGGAACTTATTGCCAGCTTCAAGGAAGACACTTCCCTGTTTCAAAATTGGTTCTCCTAACAGATAGGAAACAAATGTTGTCATGTGGATCACTCCTCTTTAAGAGTTCTAGCCAGCCAGTCATATCCTCTTTCACAATGCTGTACTACATTTCAACCACCCACATTCCCCAGTCAATTGGTATTCGCTGGCCACTGAACATGCTAAGTCCTCATTGGGCTGGGGAACCCCCACCCCCGGTTTCTTCCTGAATACTTTTTTTTATATATATGCTTCTAACTTTGGAATTTCCCCAAGCCTGCTGATATCTTCCCACTGAGTGCCCTTTCGGCAACATAACTCACATACACCAGATTAATGATAATGTAATGATCATCAGTTTAATTAATTTAATAATCATCACTTAATGATAACTTCATTTTCATCAGTCTCCCCCTATTCAGCCAACCTTTGCCCTGAGCTCAGTGGAGAAGGTAAAAGGAGGTGAAAGGAAAGTTAGCAGAGTTGGGAAGGGGAAGAGGGCAGAGGAGGCAAATGGACAGGTGGGAAGGAAGGGACAGGAGCGGAAAGGGAAGGACAAGATATTTTCCTCCTCACCACCATTACAATGCATTGCAGCTTCTTCTTTGTCTCTGTGATCACACCCTCGATATATTATCGTGGTCCACACAAACCCTTGCCCACAGTAGCTCATGCCATAAACATGGACTGCTGCAAGGCACTTTGCTGTCAGGTTGATAACAGAACAAGGCTTGTGCACGTGGGGAGTCATGGCATGCTTGCTGGTAAGTGGGCAGTTTTAGAGGTGTAGACAATACCCCATATTTCCATGTGTGTGATTTCAAGGACTCAATCTGAGTATCTACAACGCCACCCAGGTGACTTCTCACTGCGACAATATCGCATGCATAATTACCCACCTCTTCATCCTTGTACCAAGACAAACTTTCCGCCGTCAGGACGAACCAATACTCCTTGGAGCCACCTTTCATGATGCTAATGTTGTTGATAGTCAGCCAGCCTCGCCGGATGACCTGGAGGAAATCAAGGAGTAGGTGAGGAAGGAAGAACAGGTTACAGGCTATCTTGGGGAAGGTAAGATGGATGGGATTGCTTTATGTTCAAGAGATTTGGTGCAATGGCTTAAGATTCTAGCCCTCGTGGCAATCAGCAGGGGAGGAAAGGCCTGCTTCCAAAGTTAGCAGCTTGGAGGGCCCAGTGGAGGATGATGGGGTCTGAAGATTGCCACCTACAGCATTACTGTTACACGTGGACTTTGATTGCCTCTGAAATAGCAGCCTGGCTCATGATTGCAAAATTCCACCGTGTGATCAATGTTAAGCAATGAACCATTCTCACCAATATGCAACCCTAAAGCACCCATTGACACTTAGTGTACCCAAAATTAAATCTAGAGAATGCTAGATACAAGTGATAAACCTGTAAAGCAGAATTTTAAACATGCCATGACTAGTGCTCTGCAGCAGCAGGTAAAATCAGGAAAGGAACTCTGTGTAGCAGTCCAATACTCACTGACAGATGAACAGGTATTGCCAGAAATAAAAACAGGACAGGAGCTCCTTCTCTTTACAGCAAAAACATTGCTTATAGATGTCTATGAGGTCCCTCATAAATATATAAGGCTATAGTACATGGCAGTGAAACTCATCGAACCCCATGAAAAGATGCAGGCAGGAGCCAGAGTACGTTGGTGGCAACCCTCAGGTATCCATGTCTGCAACTTACAAAGCAGCTGCAGATCTAGTGAAACTTAATAGGATGAAAAAGGAGTCTCCTGAACAAAGCTACACTGATTTGTGCAGGCCACAACTCTGCTTACAGCTAGTTGTTTCCAACCACTTTTACTCCTATTTGCAAACAACCACTCAGTTACTCACTTCGTCTTGCATTTCACACTAATGACACACTCTCAGTTTGCCTGAAGGGGCAGCTCCCCACCTGATGAAGTCACACCAGTCTCACAGGTGACTCCACCAGAGCTACAAGCAAAATGTTTTGGAGCTAGTTCTTTGCTACAGCCTGGCTAACCAAAAAGTCACAAAATGAAAATGTAAATGAGGTTAAGGGTTGAAATGGCAGTACTGATGCTCGTCTGCCTCTTGGTGGGATAATTTGTCCTCAAGACATTTGGCTCAAGGATGACGACATTCCCTTATCCTGAAGGAAGCTCCAAGGCTTGGCTTTTCCAATTGGACAACAACAAAAAATGTTTATGTTATTTAGTTACATTTGCATCCTATCCTCTCTCTAAAGTAGTGGTTTTCATTTAGTGTTGCAGGGAGTTCTGGAGTTTTTCAGAAGCTTTCCCTGATGAAAAGTGATGAACAGTGGCAGTCAAACTACTTTGAAAGGCAGCTTGCCCATCACTTCCAGTCTTTCCTGCAATGGACAGCCAGACAAAGCATGCTTCAATAGCAACGAGGAAACCTAACAGGCCTATGATCTCTGTGCAAACACATAGCTAGGTGTCTACTAGTAGATCTGAACCATTTACGGTACATCAGCAGTTTTCTGATTTCCAGTAGTTTTCACTATAATAAACAACAAACTTTTAGAAGACATCTGAAGGCAGCCATGTATAGGAAAGTTTTTAATGTTTGATGACTTACTGTGTTTTCATTTGTTGGAAGCCACCCAGCATTTTAATATAATCATCATCAACAACAACTATAGTAAGCAAAACTGCAAGTAAAGTATCATTGGCATGGCTGGAAATCTCTCTCAGCCTCTGTGTTCTTTTACCTAGAGCTGTTTTAACTGGCTTTAATACTATATTTTTACATTGCTGTGATCTGCACTGGGACCTTAAAGGGAAGGGGATGTAAGAAATCAAATAAATAATAATACAACATACATGTATTAACTGGTTGCTTTTAAATAAGTCTTTGTGCAGCTCTGCTAGGACAGTATTAGAGTAGTGTGTCAGAACCCCTGATCTGTTGTAACTCAGAGGCAGACAATGCAAGCTGTCCCAGTGAATGACTCACAGGGTGTAGTAGACAATTTGCTTCACCCACTGAGTCACTATTATGTATCAAACTCCAACAGCTCACTAGCTGCTACTCTGAACCTGAGCTCTGATTGGCAGACTACTGGGTTTCAGTAAAAAAATAAGAGTAGATCCCACAAGCCCACCCTTGCCTAGTATGTACCCTAGAATCTTCCATAGCACACTGGATCTCCTCAGACAAATGATGTAGAAAGGGTGCCCTGGAGAAAGGAAGTCTGAAAACCACTGCTCTGAAGAGCTCAGAATAAAAGTATCCTGCAAACTGATTAAGTCAATACTTGCCCAAAGAGTACCATATTTTAAACAGTTGTGTTAACTTGAGTGAGTACTTCCACATTGGAATGTACTAGTCTAGCCACCATGCCACGCTAGGAATTCTAATTGCCTGGCACAAGCCAAAAGCAACACCCAGCGTTGCCTGTGAGGCATCCCAAAATCTGCCCAACAATCAAATCCCCAATGCTGGAAGGATTTTAGCCCTTCCACTGAATATGTTGGTGCCAAGTCATTGAGCTCATTATAAATTTACTGGAATAAAAGCCAGCAAAGCAATTGGCGAGCCAGTCCTAGGTCCGGGATCTAGCCCCCTGTTCAGCCCTAAGTTTCTACACCTCTGTTCACTAAGAATGGCCAGGATCAATTCACTTCATAGGGCTTGCAAAGTATTAAGGATGAACCACTTGCCCTCAGAACTATGCTTTGAACATCTGAGTAGCTGTGTACATTTAAGCAAAGAATGATCATTTACAGCCAAGTAACTGGACAGAACCGCTCTTAATTTTTTATGTAGATTTTTTATGGTGGGTGATGGGCTGCTGAGAATATCCTGCAAGACTCACCAAGCCTGCAATAACCTTGAGCACGGTAGATAGTCCAACAAGCTGCTTTAATTTAAACCCAACACAAATGAGTTTTACTTTTTCTCTCTGCTAGGATGAAAAGTATCTCTTTAGGATACCTGATCAACACCCCACCTCCTGTGTGGGCCTTTGGAGGAAAGACACAGCAACAAATACACTCTGCTCTGTCATTTATTCGTTTTTATGTCTGAACTATACTTTTCCTTTCAGAAGGAAAGGAAAACAGCAAAACATGTAAAACGTTTTCTACCCAAGTTAGTACCACCATAAATATTAGTAATGAGCAGACTGGAAAGGAAGTAGTCTATATGTTAAATCATTTAAATATAGCCAGGCTAAAGTATACTTTGGAGAAAGAGAGCAAACCTAATGGTGATGATTCAACTGTTAGATACGAAAGCTACAGATGTTAGAGGCAGGATTGCTGAGCAGCTCTGGAAAGGGACAGAGAATTTGGCTTGGCCTGTGCTTAAGCTTTCAAAACCAGCACTGAAAAAGCATGAGGGCAAAGAAATACATATCAACCAGGCATCCTCATCTTTTCAGACCTGCTCAGCTTCTTGCTAACATAAATACCAAGGTGGCAGACACACAGAAGGAGCGGAGCACTGGTGGGCATGGGCTGTTGCAAACTATATTTTAATTCAAATTAACTTGGCAGAGGAATGGAAGGTGTTGTCAAATCCAGACATAGGAAAGGGAGTCAGGTCAGATTTCCTCTCTGTGAAGCATTTCTCTTAATTAAAAAGATTCAGGATCAGAAGTCAGTCACATTTTAAATACAAATAGCTTTTAAAAGAATGGAGGCAAAGAGTGGCCAGAAGGCAGAAGAGAAGGAGACCTTGAGACAGATGTGGAAGAAGAAAACAAAGAGCCCGAAAAAGACACACAGGGCTGTAACTGAGTTCGAGGAGCCCAGTCACGGGGCAACAGCCCAAGGGAAGCCAATTCTGCTGCCAACTTGAGAAAAGAGACTTGTATAAATTGGTGTTTTTAAAGAGCTATGTTGGGTTAGAGGATAAGTTGGGGGCAAAAAGTGTGCAGCAGGGCAAGTTTTGGGCAGTATGGACCAAAAAAAATGTTCCTGGAATCAATCTCCTTATTCTTTAGCCTGCTATTTTACCACCACCACCACCCAGACAGGCCTACAAGAAGCTGAGGAAAGAACAACATAATGTTCATTTAAAGCTCCAAACTGCCTCTCAAACGCAGGAGGATGAGTTCGATCCAAAGTGTTGCCTGAAAAGTAAGTTTCACCTTCTACTTTTAGTAAAATCAAACACAGCCCAGCCAGTCAGATCTCCACCTTCCTTTTACTGAAGCACAAACCACATTTTCAAAGCCAGGGATTGAAGATTGGGAATTGAAGACGAGGGATTGCATTGGAATTGGAGACATGGCAAATATGCAGACCCTCAGGGGGTATTATGGCAGTGTTTCTCAAACTCTTGCTAGGTTTGCCAAATTAAAATTTGGAGTGTAAGAGTAAGAAAGAACTGCCTTCAAAGGAGCCCATCTAGAATGAGTTACTGTTCACAGGTTGCTTCCTGGTCAGAAACTGTAGCTCATGCAAGCACATGGGCAGCATTCTCCATGGAAGGTTGATTTGAGTTCATATGAACCTCTAATTACTTTCAGCAAACTATTTGAGAATACTGCTCTGAGGTCTGCAGTTATCCTTAGGATATCATGAAAATGGATGCGTCAGCACTTTCAGACTCTTTGAAACACAGGATATAATGATGAGAACTGACAGGATGCCTGGGATTCCAGGGGAATGCTACGCCACTGATTTTAAACTCTCTCAGCATTCTAGTCCACTGGATCAGAATATGGAATTGAGAGGAGATTCCTTGCCCAGTAGAAATAGCACTTGAATAGGAACCTCCCACACCTCCAATCTGAGCAAAGTTAACACATATGCATCAAAGCTAGCATATGTGTCACATATGTACAATAGTATATAGTGCAATATTCTTGCACCAAGTACATGTGAAAATTATTTCCAGGACAGAATGAGAGGAGGAGCACCTCTGCATCTGTTTTATTAAGAATTGTTCTTCTCACTTACATCCAAAAGTTTCTGGCGATTCCATTTTCTTGTAGAGTAAGCAATGTAACCATTTGATTTCCAACTCCAAGATTCCCATCCACAACACATCCTTCAGGGACTATGAGTTCAAAGGGCTGTATCAGTTCGTTTAATCATGGAGCAACCGATCCACCCACATTTCTTAGAATCTAGTGCACTTAAAGGAAAAGCATAGAGCAACACTGGTCTCACCAGACAAGGGAAAGGGCCACATAGTAATGATAGGGCAAACAAATCTCTCTGTGCCTCAATAATTATAGAGAAGGCAGCAGCAGCTGAGATTTTAGATGGAGATATGAACACATCAAGATGAAAACTAACATGGAATACGTTTGTGACAATTGCTGACCAAGATGGGTGTATGGATGTAGAACATGGTACAATACATGATGCTGGCCACTTGAGTCTCACCAGGTAGGAAGAACACAAGGTCTCAAGGGAGAAAATAACCAGGAATGCTAGCAGACAGAGCAGAAGCTCAGAATGCTGCAGTTACCAGTCAAGGTTCACTGGCACCTTTATCCTTCCATTGCGCTCTGTTGGTATGGTGGGTGTCATACCCAAGTCTGGCAGCCTCATGCTTACTTTTATAGCTAAGACTCACAAGTCTCAGTTGCTTGAGTGTCACTGGACTCCAGCTTAGTGGATCTCCCTTCATCTGTATATGTCAGCTTGAAGAAAAGGCGTGAAGATGGGATATTAAATAAGGATGATGTCTCACCTGATTTCTGATCCAAGGGGCTAAAATCAAACCCCCTCGGGCTAAAATGAAGGGTTCAGAAAGCTACTTTTCTACTTACAGTTTCATTCATTGCCCACTTGGTAAGTCCAAGAATTCAACAGTAGCAACTAAATTTAGAAAGATGGTTCCCATGCCTGGATCTCCTGGAATGCCATTTGAAGTTGCTTGCTTTTCTGTACAATTAAGTGCACTTTGTTTGAGGCAAAGAGGCTACACAACTTGGGGACCTTTACTTTTGCTGGGCAAGGAAGTCTCCATCACCAAATTTTACATATCAGTCACTAGCACATTATACAGGTACTTACCAGTATCTCACCCTTTACAGGTTGGCAAAATTAGTGGTGCAGGTAAAATAAGGAAAAGCAGGATGAGGGGACAGAACAGTGAAGAAAATCAAATAATGAGAGTAGAAGGGGAAGGGAGAAGCAGGAAGCACAAAAATGGTTGGAAAAAAGGGAAAGCAGAAAAAAACAGTAAAAGAAAAAAGTTACATGCAATTAATTATAATTGTTCAGTGTTAATGTTCCATTACAGTCTTTCCAAACAAGAATTAACATACGCAGATACATTATATAGAGACTAACTTTATGCACCAATTTTGTTTCCAGTCCTTTGCTCAAGTCTTGCTGCTCAGAAACAAAAGGGACTCAATACTGAAAATGTTCCTTTATCGTTTCATTCTTCTGCCTTGAAGTTTCTCTCTTCTACTTGTGTTCATATTGGCATAGATTTGTGGTCACAACTGAAGGATAAATGATTTATTTTGGTGGAGGCACTGTACTTTCTGCACCTTGTGACCAGCTCCAAGTCATTTTCTGTCTTCAAATGACATAAGGCAAGGGTGGCACTTCTTCTTATAAAACTATGCCATGTTCACAAGCCTGTTCAACTCTGCGCAACTACACAGTGTGCCCAACAGGCTGGACTTAGTATGCTGACACCATGTTCTACTTGCCTAAAGGAAGGAGACATGCATCAGTACCTGATTTGGGATTGCTCTTTTCTTATTTGCTTGGGTGCTCCTTTGCTGTGCACTGCAAGAAAAGAGATGGTTTTACATTAAACATGCCTCCTGGGTGTGGAAAAAAAGGTAAACTTGCATGTTAGATACACAGAATCACCAACACATTCATTCCTGTTCAAGTCAAGCAAAATTAAGAGATGCAGATAAGGAAATGCCAACCCTCGAAGGAGAAAGTTCACCAGCAATGGAGCTGAAGTGATACATGCCATACGACAGATTTTTCCACCACAAAGACACTCTATACATTCACAGTGGTTCTGAAACATCCCACTTCAGATCTAAACCCAAGGGAGACAGGGGCTTGAACCTGTGACTACACACTACAGAGGCAAAAGACTTTAGGGAGGAAGCGGAAGACACTGCCTACTACAGGCCCCAGTGAATCTTTTCTTGAAAGAACCTGCCTTGTAGCATATGGAGAGAACACCCTAGTGTTTCAATCAATGGGATGTTAGACTGTCTTGCAGGATTGTCAATTTTCACAACTAATTAGTGGAATAATTCTGGGGTCCTCTGCTGGCTGGATGCAGCTTGCCTCCTACCAGTTACATGCACATGTACACAGAACATGCACATTTATTATGTGTCCCAAGGCTAGCCACTCATGTTGATATATCTTACTAGCCAACCATTACTATGCTTACCACTATGCCTCTCTCTCCTCCCTAGTTGACTCAGACATGCAAAAGGCTTAGGAAAGGGAAAGGCTATTTCTGGATTGTGCCACCCAGAAAAAGGAAATAATCTCTTCCACTCTTTTGAATTTCTTCTCAAAAGAAATTCCTGCTGTTGCTTACTTTGTCTAATCTGCAGCACAAATGAAATTTCAAGTGAGAGGACCTACACACTACCGGCCACTCTGCTTGCCAGAGGGTGAGGGGAACTTGCCATTGAAGAGCAGATTTATGGGAACACGTCTCCACTGACCACAGTCTTCATAAAGCCCCTTCAACAAGTTCTCCAAAGGGTTAGGCAAGCTACACTCTAGACCTAATAAGGATAAACTCTCACAGGCAGATACGCACCCAGCCACCATGCGCTGCTCAGTGTAACAGCTGGGGAGATTTGGGAGAGGTTTGAGGCATCCAGAGGGAAGAGCAAGGTGAGTCAAAGAGAGAGAGAAACATGAGATGAAGGAAAAAGAAGGAACTGTAAATTAAGTGTGAAAGGATACATAAATAGACTACACACAAATTACACGAGAGGGAGAGAGAGAGAGATGGGGAATGGAAGGAGTATGTGAACAGGACACTATGCCTGAGTTGCTTGCTGGGCTGATGCCAAACAGCATTTCTTAAAATGCATTTAGGGTGTTTCTAAGTCATCCAATAACAGAAGTTCTAGGAGCAGCATTACAAAATAAAAGGGAAATAAGTGGTAAGGGTTCAGGGACCTCCTACTGAGATCATTTGGTCTTGATGTCCTGAAAATTCTGCTTACAGGCCCCTACAAAAAAAAAATCAGGGGTACTTCATATATTACATTTATAAAATGAACTTATCAAAGGTTTTATGCGAAAAGAGAAAAAGTAGTATTTTATCTTACATTCATATTAATGTTACAAATGTGTTTAATACACCTGCTTGAAAGCTGGCAAGTGAGTACAGGTTGTCCTAATTTTTGCACTAAGCATCATATATAGAAGTGTCCATTCTGTGCAGAGGCTGTGGGTGTGCACACTAAAATAAGCTTCTGAATCTTAAAAACAAGCAGGTTTTTTAGCAGCTAGAACTACAGTGGTGAGCTTGAGGAACAGGAAAAGACTGACAAAGGCACCTAGTGGAGATTTCTAGGGATATAGGGGAAAAGGTCTCAATCCCATGATGGCTGTTCCTGTAATGGTGTAGGAAATTATAACCCTAAGGCACAAGGACAGCACACTGAAGAAATTAAATGCCATCCCACATAAATGTAGCCATAACTTTGTGTAACCCTAGGATATTTCTTGGGAGTCACTCATGGAAGCTCTGATCATTTACAAGTACTTCATTAAAGGTATACATAATTTGTGAACGGTATGTGCTATTTTGTTATGAAGGCTGTGAATAGAAAGATGTATAGACAGACCACTATAAAGAAATCAGGAGTCAGCTAGAAGAATGGTACTGGGAAACAGTCAAAGGATACTGGATCCTAGGATTTAGGTAAGCAGTAAGTTCATGACCACCAAAATAGCTTTTTAAGAAACATTGCCACCTCCAAGACAAGTAGAACTATAGGGAGAGACTACTAATCACCTGCAGGTGATATAATCTGCAGGAACATTTTGGTCGTTTCCCTAGTTGGTGAGGCTCATTTGACAACAAAATGGTTGTAAAGTAATGTTCACAATGGTTACTGGCATTTTGATTTGGGATGATTCATTTATTAGACGTAATGCTATCAACACACTTACGTTCTCAACTAGTGGGAAAGTTATGAATGAGAATTTAAGACTAAAATGTATCACTAGGAAGGTCTGATTCTTTGGGAAGCTGGAGTTTATAATTGCTTTAAACAGTATCAATCCAAAGATCCCATATGTTAGAAAGCACATAAACCTGTCAAAACTAGATGCCAACATGTCTAAAGAGTCAAGGAGGCTAGAAAAAGCAAGACACTTCCTTTAAAAACTGGAAGTGTCTGTCCAATCACAGAGGAAAAGGAGGCACAGACTCAGGGAACCAAATGTAAATGTACAATGAGGCAAGCCATGAAGAAACAAGTAAGATCTAATGGAAAAAAGCAGAAGCAGAAAGCTAACTAGAAAGGGTGTGCAACAGCTGGATAAAAATAGTACCGGGGAAAGTCAGGGTAACTGCAGACAACTGATATATATTGTCATCAGTGTTGAAGGGTACCCACCCTTGAGTCCTTATCTAAAGACCTGTATGCATCAGAGGTGACAAGATGAAATTTTTAAAAAAGTAATCACCAGAACCCAAGGGGCTTCTGAATTGGCTGCTGCCTGCTGAAGTTCAGATTGTACTTCTAAGTCAAGTATGTTTTCCACATGGGGAAAAAATATGCATTCCCTTTTGCCATATTTAGATTCTGCAACCATTATTTTTGAATTTGAAAGCCTAAGATAAGATTACTGTAACGTGCTATACCAAGGGACTGCAATTGCTTACTTCAAACTTCATCACAGCAGTGATGGCAGGCACCCTGAAAACAATACATCAGTCCTCCATCATCTTCCATAACTCCCTATGTCCCTCAGAGCACCATGCAAAGTGTTTTTATCCTACAAAGCCCTGGAGCCCTACATGCCTACAAGCAATTCTCCTTTCCTATGTCCCAACACAATTTACAATAGCTCACATGAGGTTACCCTTAATATTATTAGTGCAGAACGTCAGGCTACTCAATACACAGAGGCATCCCCATAGGCTGCATTGTTGCACTTTCCTGGGAGACTTGCCAAATAGTATTTCTGAAGTGGCGTAAGACCTTCCTATTTTGGCTGGCTTTTGCTAGTTAGAAATGTCTTTGTGATAGGGCAGGTTAAAGTCATTGTAAGTGATAAAGATCTAATAATTGTTTTCATTTAACTGGCTTTTTTTTTTTAAAAAAAAAGCACCCAAGTTGCTTGTTCCGAAAATAGGATAGGTCACAAAGGAAAGCCAAAAATAAGTTTTGTCCCTCTCTCTCACACACATATCTCGCTCATTGTTACCTTTTCATCAAGCATTTGAGATTAAAGTTCATGACTAGTTTCAGCTTCTAGTTATTTGATTTCGGTTAACCCAAGTCATGAAATCTGTACTACCAGGCAGTCATCCAATCACAAGATGCTCTCTTCTGCTTGGCCAAAAAAAATTCTCCTCATTTCCTACATCAGCAGTACTATTTGGGCCATATAATGTTTCTCAGTGGCCTGATTCACATGCAATGTTAAACCACAATTAATACAGGAGTGCCCCCCCAACAACAGATTTACATGCAACTGCACCGGAAAATAAATAATTTAATTCAAACCCTGGCGGGAGCTGGAAAATCCTCTTGGCTCATGAGGAAACCCTCCCTGGAGCCCAAAGTCAGTGAGAGCAGAGGAAGGCCCAAAGAGATTGGAGGAACAGCAGGACTTTGTTTACGCTGTTCAGCTTCCCTGCCTAACAGCTGGTGCGAGTGGTAGCACAGAAGCAGGCAATTTCCCGCACATCCTCCAGCCAGCCCCACAGCTTCAATTCTAGTTGTGGATGTTTTGGGATATAGTAATTTTCATAAGGATAGGAGAGAGAGCAGCAGAGAGGGAGCCTGAAGGGTGTTTAGAGGGTGCTCCCCAGTTACGCGATTTTCTCTTACGCACGTGGGGACTCAGAACAGAACCCCTGCTTAAGGGGTGGGGGCAACTCTAGTTAACTATGAATTTCAATGAATGAGCAGTGTACTAATGCATGCTGCTTTGCTTCTTCTCGACTCAATGCTAGGAACAACAAACTACAAGCATTGGCTTGCTATTCACTGAGCAGCGACTTAGAATAGTATGTAACTCCACACTGCCCATTCACATTAGACCGTAGTTAAACATTTAACTGCAGTTTACTGTGACATGCGAGCCAAGCATCTCTTGGTGTTTATTTGGTAGCAGATACTCACTTGGCAAATCCAATGAAGTCTTCGTGGTTAGTGTTGATGTAGGACAGCTCTATGTCAATCAGCAGGAGAATCTGGAGAGAAGACAAAACCAGCTCAGCTGCATGACAACATCATGAGAAAGAGCCCATTTAGTCTACTCTTCTGCACACTGAAGCCTGTGAAAAGGACCTTGCCTTGATTATCTTCTTATGCATAGCCACACAAGAGCTCAGTACTTTCTGCACTGCTATAACAAGCAATTCCAGCTCAATGGAAACCCTGAGAAAGCTGAGCAAAGAAGGGGTTCACTTTGCTGTGACTGTCAGTTGAGAAAGTCATTGTAGATTCTGATTCTGCTATTCTCAGTCAGCCCAGAGGTTATTTGGTGAGTAAACAAAAAACCTGCTCACCTGGTCCTTAGTTTTCCCTTCTCGTTCTCTGATGTATGTCGTAACAATTCTCTCTGTTTCTTCTCGAAGCCTAGGGTAAGAACCAAGCTGAGGACAAGCGGAGAAGATATCAGATCACTGCAGTCTTAAGCATCAATTATAGACACACATATAGAGAGCAGAAGAGAAGAGGCTGGGCTATTTCTCCATTTTACCACTGGGACAGGTCTAAAGCACAAAGTAAGAGGGATTTGGGGTGGGTTTTCTTTTGCCAGTTCAATAAGGATACAAAACGTTTTTCTGGGTGTTTGATGTGCACCCTATGCTCCCCATGGCTTTTGTCTGGGAAACAGCCCAAGACCTCTGTGGAGTTTAGCAGAAGGAACACATGAGACTGGCTTCTTAGTGCCACAGGAAAAAGAATGAGAGCTGCTTTCTTTTTGATTAAATGATAGGCCTACCCACAAGTCACTGTGGAAGGTGGTGATTACATATTACCAATATATTCTTAGAACAGATAAATGCCAGGGCTCTTTTCATGCTTCAGCGCTGAAACAAGCTTCTTTTGGCACAGAGCAGCTGAAAAACGTAGCCTTATATTACAGGAAGTGCTCCTGAGATTTAGCCACTTTTCAAAGCATGTTCGACTACAGCTGCTACGGTCCAAGCAACACCAGTGCAATGTCTCTGTAGGACCCTGCTGTGAAGCCAAACTGGACAATTCAACAGTCTGATGGACATTCCTCAGAGAGGATGCAGCTGCCCCCTCAATTATTAATATTTTTTATATTTTTATAGAATTAAGTGATTTCTACTGAGATGTAAACTGCTTTGAGATTTCTTGAAACATAAAAGCAGTATTCAAATAAAGAAAAAAGAATGGCAGCTGCTGTGGCTCTGGCTCTGTTCAGGCACAGACTGCCCTCACTGAAAGCATTCAAACTTCCTTTTAGCCGGGCACCGCAAGTAGCCATATTCCAGGTGACAGGGAGATGGGGAGGGGAAATAAAAGAGTAGAGACTCATTACCTTCTCTGCACACTTTTTAATGACCATGGCCAGCTCTGAGACCACCAGATCAACACACTTCAAACTGGGCTCTTTGAGCTTTATAATCTGTTTTTTCACTATAGCTTCAAAAGCCATGTCAGGTGTGAAGAGCCCCGTCCTGCACCATGCAGAAAGCGCGAACAGAAAGGAGAGATTCCGAAGAAAAGCAGGAAAATAAAAAAAGTGACAGAGAGGGGAAGAAAGAGATTCAAAAGGTTAGTAATGTGCAAAGGAAAAAGCAGCAGCACTTCCTCAGGAAGATCCTTCTTGCATTGCCAAACTCTTGACAAGGAACTACTCCCTTCCAGGAGCTGAGCTGCTCAGCAGGCTTCAAATTAGCTTCAAGTATTTCTGCAAAGGGACTGTGTCCTGCCTGCCCCTTGCAGTATGAGTGTGCTTGGCAAAGTGGACAAAAACCTGTTTTTTAAATGGCTCCCCAAGACTTAAAAAACAGGTCATGCTTGCTTCTTACTGTGCCCCGTTTGATTCTAGAGTATGAATGGCTAATCTATGGCAAGGATGCCGCAAGTAATTTGCTGCACTCCTAAAGTGAGGCAGAAAGGCCTCAGGGTCAGGCTGTGTCAAGTCAGGTATGCCCTGCCCACCTCTAGTGCTACTCTGCAGCCTCCTCGCCACCATGTTTGACTACAATCAAAACTCTCTCAGGCATGGGTTTGGGGGACTACAGAACGACAGAACACAACTGGAGTGATCCCAGTTGTGGCAAACTTGGCAAAAAGGTTGGCTACCATTGCGCTAGAGTCTTCCATGTTCCAAAACAGTACTTGGCAGGCATCTGTTAGCAGATGGAAGGAGGGAGAAGAGCTGTATACTTACAGTATTTGGTGATGGTTGCTATTTTAAAATTAACACGTTATTGACCTTGCAACCTGATATAATTAGCACTTCTACTGAAGCTTTGAGCCTAAGATGCTAGAATTCCACACTGTGACTGTTGTAGTCAACTTGTGCCTGGAATGGGAATACTAGGAATGGGGCTCACATGAATCAATGTTCCTCCATACATAAAAACAGTATCTCTACTAACGTGTCAGGAAAACTGAAAGCCTAGCACCCCTCTCTCTAACATGCTACTTCTCTATAAGGGGAAAATGTTCTGTAATAAGGAGCATTCCATCATCTGAAGTGGTACAGTCAACAAAGACTGGTCATATCCATAAGAATGAGGCCTGCCCCAGCAACAGATAGGTAGCCGTGTTGGTCTGCCATGGTCAAAACAAAATAAAAAAAATCCTTCCAGTAGCACCTTAAAGACCAACTGAGTTAGTTCTAGGTATGAGCTTTCGTGTGCATGCACACTTCTTCAGATACACTGAAACAGAAGTCACCGGACCTTTCTATATAGTGAGAAGGCCTGCCCCAGCAGTCAGCATTTAACCTTTCATTTCTGATTCACTGGCTCATTTCGCCTGCAAGGAATGGTATTTCCCCTGGCAAGTGACCCTCAGGTCTTGAAAAACCTGGATTTAGAGTCAATCCTCTCATGATGGTGTCCAAAATTGCTCCGTTTCACAGTTCTGCCACTTCCCTGCCCCCAGCTTCATCAGTTGCTGTTCAGACTGGGAGCACTTCTTTGGGGAATGACTCCTGTACAAAATCCTTTGGAATCTGAATTCAAGAAAGCTGCCCAAACTCTACTCAGATACCTTGTGGGCCAGAAGACAGATGCAGATCCTGCTGCATCAGGATAGTCGGGATTTGAAGGACCTTGGAGAGCAAGTGCTGGCTTCTTCACATAACAACAAAAGCACACAACTCCTTTGTCAGAAATGGACCCGGAGTCCTACAGCATACACCACTGTAACAAGCAAGCAATGTAAACCGCTCTTAAGAGCAGCACTTTTGCTACTCTGCTGAAGATCAAAGTTCTTGTCCAGAGGGCACACAATTAGGCAGCATGATCCTGGAGCCTCAGTTTGTACACCCTGCTGTCGATTTCAGCAAATTAAGCAGGGGAGAAGCTAGCTCTTTGGCAGGTCAGTTTTTCAATATGCATGTAGATGGGACAACCACACTGAAACAGTGAAATGAATTCCCAAGAGATGGCCTTTAGACTGGAAATGGTTCATTATGCCAATCAGTGCATTTGAAGCTAATTTGCCCAAACAGCAGCATGACCTTCTAACAGTCATGACTTTGCAAAAAACCTGAGGGAGCGGTTTAAATGGCAGATCAAGAAGCCATGCACTTAGAGAAGGGCCAAGATCCAAGAAGAATCTACCCACAGACCTAGCCAACCTCCAGAGAGCTAACAGCAGCTTCTATTTGCAGGCAGAGGATAAAAGCAGGAGAAGCTTAAAGCACAGACCAATCCTGCTTGCAGTGAGCCACAATTTCAAGACTGCAATCTGGACCATGTTGTAAGACAGTTTAACATTTTTGTAAAAGCCTATGAAACTTGATAGTCTCCCCTGCAGAGTAAACCCCAATCCCATCTTAACACCAGCCAATTAGGATTTTAGAAGATGCTTGTAGCTCTTCCTGGAGGTTGTGTTAGGCAAGTTGAGCAGATTAGAACAGTGCAGTTTTGGCAGGTTTTCCAAGCCCACTCAGTAAGGGCTAGGCTGCCTCCAGCTAGTTCAATACCTTACTGGTACACTGTCTAAATGTATTGATTAACTCCTGAATAACCAGGTCGACACATTTCAGACAAGGCTCTTTCAGCTTCACCAACTGTTTTTTCACAATGGCCTCAAATGCCAAGTCTGGTGTGAACAGCCCCGTCCTAGTCATCCACACGCAGGAGAAAGGAAGGCAAGACATGGCAGAGAAGAAAAACAAGGAGGGGGAAGAGAACAGGTTTAAAGACTGTCAACATTCTAGAACACAATTCCCTCCCGCAACTATTAAAACCTTCCACTGCATCCAGCCCTCTCCCATTTAAATAATAAAGTTCAAAAGGTAGAATAAGGGCATCAGAAAATGAAAAAAATGTTGATAAGACAAAAGAGGGGAATGAACGCTAGTCTTTGCTACAGAAAGACAGTTTTGCAAACTGAATTCTAAACTGTAGGTGTTTACAGAGGGTTTCTTCTTTCTAAGAAGCTTTGTATTCTAGATCAAAATATGAGACAGGAGGCAGATAGGCAAGAAAGGAAATCGTGAGGATATGGGTTTTAGGGAAAATAACACCCCCCCCCCCAGATAATAATTAAGAAACCAAGGGCCTTGACAAGAAAAAGGATAGAATAAAAACTGGCCAGGGCAAAGACATTACAGATAAAGGATAGTGGGAGGGGGAAGGAGATAAACAGAAGTTGATTACACTTGAAGCAATGGATCTTGAGTGCTATTGCCCCAAAAGGATAGTGTCTAAATGGAACTGTTCATTCCTCAACAGAACTACAGAAACTCCTGGCCTATACATCCTATCCTGAGCCCATTTCATATGGGCATTAAAAGCCTTTGGTCCTAACAAGAGTTCAAGTTTGTCTCCCATTGCTGCATCTATAAACAAAATGAAATAAAGGGTGCTGAAACTGGAGGAGAGGGGAAGAAAAAGCCACCAATCAGAAATGCTGTGCTGTTTTGTCTGACAGATGAGCTGTGCTAGAAGTATTTGCAAATGGATGTATAGCCCTGGACTTTCTCTTTCATTGCCTCTCACTCAAATTCCTCCAAGCAGAGGAAGGGTCCTCCCTTTAGGCTTGGTAAAGTACCAGGCACAGTGACAGGGTGATGATCATTCTGTTTCCTTTCATCTTCCCGGTGACATTCTTCGTTTTGACTTGGGCAGAATGGGAACCACCATCAGTAGAAGGCATCTCAGACCAAATACCAGCTTGCCTTAGCATTCCAGATAGTTATCATTACATACAGTTTATCAGTGGAGAACAAGATAACACTACTGCATTGAATCAGCTACTGTTCCTATACTTGCCTTACACCATGGATGTTTTTGATTGCATAGCTGATTTCTCGTCTCAAATCCTTCTCATCAAACTCCATCTAGAAGACAAAAAGCCCCCAATGCTAAAGCTGGTAGAAACGGGTGAAACAAAATTGCTGGTTGATCACAAAGAGGGGCCTCCTTTCTTCTTCAGATGCTTGCTCCTTAGAGAAGCCATACTTACCAAACACCTTAGAGAGAACTTATGCAAAGATCCAGGATACAAATTATGTAGTAGCCAAGAACAGCATACTTGCCAAAGACCATTCTCCTCAATACAAGGGAGTGCATTCTGGATCATGCATCCCCTGTGATTCAACCCCAAGGGCAAGCTCTGTCTTGGTCTAGTGCAAGTAGAGCCCCTGAATTTCACCCTGGGACAAAACTGACATCTGTGTGAACTGTCAATTGACTACTCACTGGTAAACAGAACACTCTGTCGACTGATGGGGTGGGTGGGCAGGGTTATTAACTTTCCCAGGAACTTAACTGTTTTTTAACCTTAAGATTGCTATTCCTGCTAGTGTCTGTTGCTACATTTTTCCTACTACAGGGAGTAGTCAACTGTTCTCCAAACCTTAAACCTACAGGCAAGATAAGACCATTTAACACACAACAGTAGTGACCGCCAGCACCAGAGCAGCTAAGCAACAGTTCTTGAAACCCTCTCCTGTTTGTAATGGCAGTTTTCACTGTGAAACTTGAACTGTATTTTGTGCTGTTTTATTTTGTTGTTCACATTGTATTGCTTTGAAAGTTTTGGATGCCGACTAAGATGCCAACTAAAGTATCAGTTTTTCAGCAGAAATGTGCTGACATCAGAGCTGGTAATAGAGATGTAACACACTACAACAGCCTTCAGGCTGCTACCCTCCAGGTGTTGTGGGCACCAGCCCACAAATACACAAAGCAACATAATATAATAACAAAAATCAACACATCATAGCAGATACTCAACAATATACAGTGGTGCCCCGCAAGACGAATGCCTTGCAAGACGAAAAACTCGCTAGACAAAAGGGTTTTTCGAGGTGCTTCGCAAGACGAATTTCCCTATGGGCTTGCTTCGCAAGACGAAAACGTCTTGCGAGTTCTTGCGAGTTTCCCCCCTTTTTCTAAGTCGCTAAGCTGCTAATAGCCACTAAGCCGCTAATAGCGCTAATCCGCTAATAGCCGTGCTTCGCAAGACGAAAAAACCGCAAGACGAAGAGACTCGCGGAACGAATTAATTTCGTCTTGCAAGGCACCACTGTAAAGTAATAGCTGAAATCTTCCCTTTTTTCTGTTGGATGTGCTTTGGAAATAACACTCTGGCCAGGAGCAGGTCAACAGGCTATGTAAGTAAAACTAAACTTGCCTCTTGTTATCTTTTAAACATTGAGAATGGAGAAGAGGGCATTTGTTTGCCTTAGTACACCTCAAGGTCAGTACCAAGTGGTCAGCTAAAAAATTTGAGTGCAAAGTTAAGAGATTTTAACCTTAAGGACTGCCTTTTGCCATAAAGACAAGGTACGTTCAGTAAGCCCCATTATGTGTCCTACACTTGAATGAAACAGGTCAGCAGGTGCATGATGCACGGCCTTCTTCCATATTGTTCTGTAAGGATAAAACTGCTTCTATGGGATGGGACCCCAATTGTGCCTCTTTAACTTTGGATGATTAGATAAGATCTTCCAAGGGGGTCTGGATCATCAGCCCAAAGCAGACACTTGTGGCTTTGCTCTTTCCTAGCAAGCAACAGAACACTGCTAAGAGGGGGAAATGTGTCTTACTGATTGTCACCAGGGGGTTGAAAATACAGAAGTACTCTCATATGCACAGTTATAGCCTGCATAAACACCAATACTTAATCACCAAACTCACAAACTGCACAAAGTAAACTTTAAAAAGGCTATAGATGAGAATACTTTTTTCAGAGAAAAGAAAGGTCCAACTGTCACCAACAGCAATCAGTCAGTCTCAAGAGAGGGATGACTCTTCCCCCAGGAGAGGTGGCAGAAGGCTTAAGAGGAACCTGACTGATCCTTCCAGCAGAGGACATTGTCCCTATCAGGAATGTCCTCCAACAGCAGCTCGCAAATCACCCCAGGACATAAAATCCCATGTCTTTTACCTTGACAAGTTCAAAAGGGAACCTTTCGTGGAAGATGCGGTTTATTCGGGCTCCGCCTGATAGTTCTAACGTGTCTACTTGGTCCCCAGAGCCTTCAATCCGCTTCTCAAAGTCCACAGCAAACTGTTGGACCATCCTATGCAGATATAAATTAAAACCAAATTTATATATAAGTTTATATAATGCCAACATCTGTTGAGTGAGCAGAAGCCATTATCAACCAATCAGGAATGTAGAGTGAAAGGTAACACTTTTTACTAGGTCAACTTCTTTTGGCATGAACGTATGAAATCTAATTCTTTGCCAGGAAGCTTTGAAAAAACACATACTGTGGTATCTCTGGGTGCAAACGGGATCCTTTCTGTAGCCCCGTTCGCATCCTGAAGAGAATGCAACCAAGTCTGCGTGTGTGTGGGTCGTGATTTGCTGCTTCTGCGCATGACGTCATTTTGAGCGTCTGCGCATGCGCAAGCAGCGAAACCCGGAAGTAACGCGTTGCCACGGAGCGCAACCTGAAAACACTCAACCTGAAGCAACTTTAACCCGAGGTATGACTGTAGTAGGAGATGACTTTATTTGGTACACTACTTCGGCACACACTACACTATCATTATCACAACAATAAAACTTTTTACGCTGCCATCTGAAAACTGCTTAGAAAAATCAAAACATGCAATTAGGCTGAAAAACAATAGATTTGACTATAATCCATTATAAAAATGTAAGATGTTAAAATACTCAAACTTTGGCCAACAGTCTTGTCAAGATGATCAAGTTCAAACTATGGACAATGTTTCAAAAAAGATTTGCTGCTCCACAGCCATGCTACACAAAAATACCACTCCACATGCACTTTACGACCAAATGTGGAATGTAAAAGAATGCAAAAGTCACATGTAATTTGTGCATCCTATACATCCAGAAGGATGCTCTCTAGTATGCATACTTTTTTCCTTATGCAACATTGTGAACTGCAATTTACACATACATAATGCTGTACAAGTAAAAAATGAGCAAAGGAAGCACACTGGATGTTTGCCACAACACAGATATTCAACTAAGTTTTAACCAGGGTAAACTCACTGAAATTAATAAGCATGACTAGTTAGGTCAATTAATTTCAAAAGGTCTGCTCTGAGTAAAACTTAGTTGGATACCACCCTACGTTTTCATGCTTCTCATGATGAAAGCTAGCCTCTGAAAGCACAACACAACAAAGGAAGGAAACTCCCCATGTGAGAGGCACAGCTCAATGTAAATTTGACCTACTGAAGCAAGGCTTTCGTTTTCCGCGTAGGGTCATCAGGGCGGAAGTTCTTGTATTCCTCCACTTCTTTTTCAAGGGACAAAAGCTGGCTCTGGAGTTTGCTACGCAGTGATGGCAGAGTCTCCCGGATATGGTTTGTCAATTGCTATGGAGAAAAGAGAGCAATCATTTTATATCAACATCATTATAAGTAGCATTGCTTAGTGCTGAATAAAAGCAGCTTTCCCTTTCAAGTCAGCTAGGTCGAGGGCTGTCCCTTTAGCTCTTGGATCAGAGGTGAGTTGTGGTGTGATAGAACTGTTGTTGTTTTTTGCCAATTATTTTTATTGATTTTCCAAATCATTGCCAAATTAATACAATTTAATACAATTTTCCCAAACCAGCTTCCCATTCTCCATATATGGTATGTCCAAGATGAATCCCTATTGCTTTTTGTTCTCTCTAGTTAACATCCTCCAGTATTTACCAAAATTCTTATCCATCAGCTGCCCCTTTGTGGTGGGATAGAACTCTAAACTGGAGTAGGCTGTGATTCTTTGGTATATGACCCAAGAATGCCTAAATCCCCATCTCAGCCTAACAAAGCTGCAAGCCCACCACCTAGGTGAACAGCTTATCCTTCTTTCTAGCACCAAAATCCTTTCCTTGTTGCCCTTGCTGGGGATGAACAAAGTTAAAAGAAAACTTGGCTGCTCCCAGCATAGCCCTTTCAACACTTCCAAAACAGGCACTGGCTTATGGAAACCATCTACAGGTCTTTTCCTGCTACAACAAGTTTAATCCATATTCATTTGGAATAATTCCATGGAGAAAACTGTGTATGATAGGAGATTAGCAGGACTACATACTTACTTCATGTCGGCAACAAGCTGATACCTGAAAAATAAATAAGCTAAAAACCAAAGACCCTTATTTCTGCTCTCCCTTGTTTCTTTCAAATGTTTAAACCAGCTATAAAATGAAGAATAGCAGATTATTATTTTTTCGGTAAGAAAAAGTGAGGGGGGAGAATCACATTTGGAGTGAGAGCTCCCAGCCACCTTCCTCCATAATGTAACATCTCCGCAAGGTTTAAGGGGAAACAGTGATGTTCAGCCAACTTTAAAGAGCCAGGCAAAAGAGCCAGGATGCCAGAGGAACAGCCTACCTGGTTGAGCAGCTTCTGCAAGTGGGGGGTTCCCATGCGGTCTGCCATGTGTCTGTAAGCAGGATGGGAAAGGAAGAACTTGCGCTCAGCTGCCAATGCTGCTCTGATGTCCTTCTTACCATCAATATCCTTCTGGCTCCGGTTCACAACTCCAATGTAGCCTATGAGTGGACAGCTCCATATATTAGTTTTTGCCTTATAGTTTTGCACAGGACCCCAGTACAAATGCAGGGAAAGCAGATAGGACACAACAGGGCAACCCCTGCAGAAAGCCACATAGTTGCAACGGTACAAAAGAAGTGGGGAATCCTAGCTTCTACAACAATCCACACTTAAAATTAAGAAGGGCCTATTGCTCCTATTTTAATTAAAAAGACAAGAAGCCATGAAGTGGGACATTCAACAGCCACTGGCTGGAATTTTTACACTCGGCATAGTTCTTTCCCATGGAACTTGGCCTCACACCCTGATGTCACAAGTTGTCTTCCTTAGTACACAAATTGGCTCTAAATGCACAACACTCAGCTAGGATCATCACTAAGGTCCCTTCTACTGTGCAAATTGGAAGTTTCCAACAGGTATATGAAAATATATGGCGCCAACCACTGACTGCTTCCTGCCAAAAGAGTGGGTGGAAGAAAGAATCTGATAACTTCATGTCAAATATATTGGGCTTTGTCATGAAGCTTGGTCGCAGATCACGTCCCATATGCATCTTGCTGACATTTTGCACCCAAAGATGCTAGGAAGAAAAGAAAACTGATTGCCAGAAGCCCTGTACATCTGGGTGCTTTAGGAATGCTCTGGATGACAAAGGAACAAGATAAACAGCAAGCAGACTTCAAAACTAGCTACTTTCATTTGCTCCTTCATACCCAGAGTGCACATTAAATGCACATTGCATGATGGTTTGGAGCCCAGGTACTTCCTTCCCTCAAGCCTGATTAGCAAACACTCATTTTATTCAAGTCTATGAATCTGACCAATGCTATAGTACTTGAGTTCATTCACACAAATATCCATCAGTTATAAGTTGTAATAGCTTTCTACCTCTCCGCAAAGGTAAAAGTTTGTTCTCCAGAACATCTCTTGCATCAGTGCCTTCATCCATCAGGTCTAGTTTGGTTATTACCCCAATTGTCCGTAAGCCTGAGAGGGAAAAACAGAACGGCTGATCAACAGATGATCCAAATATTGAGGTGAGAGATTAAACAAGTTCTCAGGAACTATAATACATATTACAATAAATGATAAGCTTAGGACAGCAATTTTGCACATCAGTGTGATTAGGGCTTTCGTACAGCTCTTGATTTCTTTATTTTACTTCATAATGCACAGAACTAATTATTGCCACCAAGGGCATGAATTATTCCATCTTGTTCTGCCCTGCAATTTTAAGTTCCAGTTGTCCCAACCTTATGGTTTCTGCTACTATCATTCTGTTCCCAGGATCCTCTAGAAAATTCCTTTCAAAGACCAGCATTTTAGCAGAGAAAGGTATCTGGCACAGGATCATAGAAAAAGCACATTGGCACTGGACTATTCTACCTAGAATGATTTGGGGCTTCCCAATTATTTTAGCTGAGAAGCTCAGAGTGAGATTTTGGAGACCCTACAGTATTCTGCCATGGAACTGTGTGGAATTTATCAGTGCAACAGGTGAGAGAGAGAAAAAAATCAGGATTTTTTTTTACCTTGTGGGTCAACTTCTTTGGCCATTTTGAGAGCATCTGAGTTGGCCAAATCCATGTTGGCTGGAGTCACAGCAAGAATCAGGCTACTCTCTCTGCTGATGAATTGCAAAATCATATCTTTTATCTGGTACTCAATGTCCTGGGGTTGGTCACCGACTGGCACCTTAGTGATACCCGGAAGGTCAATCAAAGTCAGATTCAATACTGAAAAGAAAAGTGAGCACAATGTTAAGAACTTCCCTTTGAGAAGGTCATCAAGTTTTGCTTTGTGACCTCAAGGAACTTTGCCAAAGTCTTTTCATACAAGGATGGAGGGAAGCCATTAGGACGATCTAGCTAGTTATTCTCACAACAATAAGACCCTAAAGCCTTTTTTAACCATGATAATGCATCTAATGCCTTCACATCCTCCTACAGCTTCATCTATATACAGACTTTTACTCCCTAAGTACCAAAGAAAGATACAGCTTTCCATTTTACTGAATATTTCCAGTCCAGGGTACTTGAGTAGTCCAGTAGCACTCAAATATATGTATTCAGTTCAGTAATATGTGCTTTTAAAATGTTCATCCAGAGCACAAAACCATACCTACCATGTGGTGAATACACCCTCAGGTTAATGGGAACAGGAGAGATGCCTTTATTTGTTCCTGTAACCCTGTCTGTTTCCGCTTCAATCTCCTGTCGGACTTCATCAAAATCTGTAAACTTCTTAGATTTGCAGTGCAAAAATTCTGCATATTCTGAAAGAGAGAAATCACTTTGTCAGATTGGAATTCACACCTCTGGAAAAGCTTTTGAGGGCTCAATCAGGAGCTGTCACCGAAAACCACTTTTAACTATACCAAATGCTTTATACTGCATGCCTGATTTAGTAGGGCTGCACAGCATGCTCAGCAGTTTCATTTTGTGAGACGAAAATATGAGGGGAGGGGGAGACACACTGTATTTCCTAAATTATGCAAATATCCATTGTCCATTTACTGTGTTGTGTTATGTTACCAAAGTGCTGCTGCTTTGGTCCCAAGGGATGTGCCCAGAAAGGTCTTCCACGGTGCCCACATGGTCCCTTCCCTTATCCTTTCCCTGCTGAAACTGGGCTTCAAAAAAGCATTATACTGAAGCCTGTACAATAGGCTGTGGAGTGTGCTTGCTTGTGGGATGTGCAAGATGCCCACAGCAATTTGCCCAGTTTGCAAATGTGAACTCCCGGATGGTTGGTCAGCTGCTAAGAATCATACTCTCAGGAGAGCCTATCACCACCCCATGACACATGACGTTCTGCTATCCAATGTGTCTGCCTGCCATAACCATAAGAAAGCTCTTTAAAAACTCGACAGAATGCCTTCAATAGACAGCCACAGTTGCTCCTGTGCACCTCCACCAAACTAGACAGTCAGTGCACAGTGCACAAGAAAGGAAAGGCTGCTACAGCTGTGCTGCAAGTTGGTTTTTGCTTAGCACACTGGCTCAGGTAGGTGGTGCCAAGGTGTTGAGTGCAGTTCCTGTGAATGATGAACTGAGCAGCCAACCCTGGGCAGCGTGAGGAGAGATGCTATCATAGTCGTGCTATGCACTGTTTGTTGGGCACAGTGACCAACAAACTGTTGTTGCTGTTTGTCTTAGGTCAATCCCTTAGAACAGAGTGGCCCAGGCAGCAGCTTAGTCTTGACTGCTGCATGACATCCCCAGGTTACTTCGTCACCCCACTGCCCCCTAATATTCATTCAGAGGAAGTGCAATCCCATCTATAATAGGCAAAGTTCCTAATCCTTAGACCTCACTCACAATTTCTGTATTAGGAGGATTCAGTTTTGGTTCAACTTGTACACAGGCTCCCCTCACTCAGATTTAAGAATATAATTCTAATACTCTACAAAACTGATTGATTCATTATCCCTATTTGTTTTACAAGTCAAGTCAACGTATTCAGAAAAAGCATGTCCATGTTTTTTACCAAAGCATAGTAAATTACTTAATAAAGACACTGGCTTGGAAACATGTTAAGAACATTGAAATATAGTCCCACAAAGACATAAACAATGCTAGTTAACCAGAGCAAATAAAGATTTCTGCATTCTAGAGTAGTCACAGTCAAAGAAGAAACTGCACACGGACATATCAGCATTCACACAAGGACTTGGGTCACTCTTCAAATACAATGAAAAAACCACATACCTGTTTTAGAAAAGATAAGCTGAAGAATGAGGGGGCGTCTGGTAACAATTCCAGATCCACGGGGCAGGAAGTCTCTGCAGAGTATTTTTACAAGATAATGTTACTTCAATGGCATAAAAAAAGATACTGCAATTATGAGGACTGACAAACAATACTTTTAAAATCCTATTCTGGAACAGTGCACTGTTCCAAAATTATGTCCATAGGATCTAATGGCCACCTTAATGAGAAAGCTGGCACATTTTGTAATAGCATACAAAGGAAGACAATGACAGTTTTATGAAGTAGTCAATGTGGTGTCCTCCATATGTTGGTGAACTACAAGTCCCATAATCCTTGACTATCAATCATACTGGCTGGGGTTGATCAGAAGTGGAGTCCAAAAGTATCTCAAGAACATCAATATGGCCACCCTGATGTATGGGAATGATAATGTTAAATACTGTACAGTTCAACATGTTGTTCATGGTTTCCACTGTTAATGACAGATTGTGCTTAGATTTATATTTTAAATTAGCAAATATTAAGAGTTGGTGCAATTACTGCTGCTTCCTTAACTATATAGCTAGTACATGGAGGCTCAGAAGCATAAAGAGCTTTCTTGGATGAAGCAAATGGATCTGGAAAGTCTAAGTAAGACCTTGAGATATCTGATAGACATGGAAAGACTTTCAGAAGTCTCTGGTAGCAACTGAGAATTCCTAGCAACTTTACCAAATTAGATACATACAGATTTCTAAATGGATGCTGGTACAGAATTTTGGACAAGTCTTCAATCGTTTGTAAACATACAAAAAAGGCAGTAGTGTACAAACATCAGGCTTTCTATTTCCTGCCTTCCTTCTGTGGTATGCAAACTCAATTTTCTCCTGCCACCTCAGCCAACTGGTGTCCCTATATACAGGACAGAAAGGTAGCCGTGTTGGTCTGCCATAGTCAAAACAAAATAAAAAAATTCCTTCCAGTAGCACCTTAAAGACCAACTAAGTTAGTTCTTGGTATGAGCTTTCGTGTGCATGCACACTTCTTCAGAAGTTCTGAAGAAGTGTGCATGCACACGAAAGCTCATACCAAGAACTAACTTAGTTGGTCTTTAAGGTGCTACTGGAAGGAATTTTTTTATTTTGTTTTGCCTATATACAGGAGTCAGAGAAATACTTCCCAAACACCTGTGATACTATTAAAACATTATCATAAATCCATCTTTTTTTCCTACACTGGTATTAAGCTCTTAATATGTTAATAAAATAGATTTGATACTCTTGGAGTGGGGGGAGAGACTAAGAATCCATGTGTTTATCAAGAAGTACATGCCCCAAAGCTCTGGAAATGTTTGTCTTCCTAGCTAGCAGAACGCTACTTTCACAATGCTTTGAAAAGAATTTCCCAGTCTTAAAACCTCTTGCTTTTTGGGTAACTACAGCTCAGTTGAAGCCTCCCAAAATCCACACAAACTCAAAACCAGAAGAGGTTTTTAAAAATTCAGGATAAAGAAATAAAAAACATTTGATTTTAGTCATTATTCCCTGCTGGTCTTTCGTTTCCTAATAAAGCAGTGTTTTTAAATTATGTTGCATATATTAGCCACCTTGCACTTAAGACTGCAGAAAACATAGGCTATAATAGCCCTGTACAAATAAATGAATGCTGAATGGACCACTGCAGTTTCCTTGTTGTTGTTACACCCATGAATTCAGAACACAGAACTGGGTAAGGCCCCATGAAAGCATATTTTGCTCTAACCCCCAAAGTGTTTTGAGACATTTCCCCAAGAGAATAGAATCTCCAATTACAAAAACAAGAACAAAGCACTTGGCAACTTGCCTTGAGAGTCACTCCCAATCCTCTCCCACTGAGTGCATGGTGTCCTATGCAGATCCATTGTGTGAGACTTTGTTACCTAGAAAGACATGTTCCTGTTGCTTTCTAGTCATGCTGACGAGACTACCGTATTCATAGGAAACAGGAACCAAGACTGAAAAGGTTCTATGATGTATGATCTTCATTTGACCATGAGCATTGGATCCTAGTTAGTGAAGGCACTTTTTTAAATGCATCATTTCCTAAAATTACTCACCAGCAATGAATGGATATAAATGGATATAAATTTGCTCCGTCTGCACATCAAAGTAAGTGCAAAATAAATGCACAAAGCACTCCCACTTAGATCCTCCCCTAGCATGAGCGGGTGCAACAAACCATGAGCCTTGGCTTAGCATTACTTCTGAACTAAGGATCATGGTTTGTTTCATTTCAAACAAAACACAATTGGAAACCCAAGAACAATCATGGTTTGTTTGTAGCAAAACAAACTGTGATTCCCAGATGAAGCACTAGTCATGGGTTGTGTTTTTTTGCTCTATTTACATATTCATGGTAATTAAAGTTTACTGAGACATGAAAGCACAGCCACCATCAAACTGGTGAACTAGAATGGACACAATAATAACAGTTTAAATCAAGGCTGTAATTAATTTCTCAGATGGCTATCCCCAGGAAGCTGATTTTTTTATGTGCATAGCAATTCAGGCATCCTAAAATTTTATTTAAATCTAAAGGTAAAGGAAGTAAGATGCTACAGAGTTGTCATTTCTCCAAATATTTTCAAGGAATCCAATAAAAAATTCTAAGTAATGCTATATGTTTGAATATAACATTTAAATCACACTAACTACACCTTACTAATTTCCCCCTTAATATATTTTAGGTTTCTTTACTAAGTGTTTTATTTTAGTATTTTAACGTTTGTATGTTTAAGTATGGCTGTGAATTTTTCTCAGTTTTACTATTTTATCGTTTGTAAGCTGCTTCTGAGGTTGCTGTTTTTTCAATCAAGCAGTGTATAAAATTTACACTAATCAAAATAAATCTTTAAACATTTACAAGTAAACAGTAATTCAATAAACTTGGTAAATCAGATCTCAATTAATTTGCAGCTACAGAAAAGTTTCCAATTCTTTTCTTCTTCTTCTAGAAATCCAACATAACCAAGTTGGTGATGGCTGTGGTAAGTCATCTTCTTGGAAAAACAAACAAACCACAAGCACTGGTTTATAATGTTAAGCTGGCATTCCAGTTCGTTTTCTCCCCGCTTGGGGGGGAAAAGGAACAGGGTGGGCACAATATTAGCATTTGTGTTTGTTCATGATAAACCATAGCCTGGCTTGCCACAAGGTGCAAACCACAATACTATTATACTGACTGGGCAATGTTCCTTTGTCAGTAAATCCCAAGTAATCCAAACTTAAATTAGGTTTTTGTGGAATGTTCTGATAATTCTTGGTTTCATTCAAGTTAAAAGAAAAATGCTTATTGATGGCCAGGAATGTCTGGGAATGTTTTATTTAATGGTGACAAATGGCTGGGAAATATACAGAGATCTCTCTGGGATGTCTGGAAGAAGAAACCCATCAAAGATTGGAAAAGATGGTACACCTCTGCTACCTAAAGGGAGGGGGCTGATAGTGTGTGTAGGTAAGAAATGGAAATTTTGCAACAGAGACCGAGAAACATAAAAACAGAGATGGCTGACAGCTAGTTGTAAAAGAAGGTGGCTTGTAGGTACAAATATGTTTCTCTGTGATCGGATGTGGATTAGCAAATCTGGTTCTTTGTAGGAATGCATCAGTTGTGTTGGGTTTCAAGAGGCAACCAAATACACATCTGTGTAGACAGATTATGCCGCTTGGTTTCTGGCTATTATTAATAATAATAAACAAATAGTATTTTGTTTATTATATTTACTTTATTATATTACTTTAATTTTTTTATGTTATCCTCATCCCATTTAACCTTCAAAGTTGTTAGCTTAGTAAGGTAAAGGACCCCTGGATGGTTAAATCCAGTTGAATTCAACTATGGGGTGCGGCGTTCATCTCCGCTTTCAGGCTGAGGGAGCCAGCATTTGTCCACAGATAGCTTTCCAGGTTATGTGGCCAGCATAACTAAACTGCTTCTGGCACAACAAGACACCATGACGGAAGCCAGAGCTCACAGATCTGCAGTCTGAAGAACTAGTACCAAGCAGACCCTCCAACGAGCCACCCCGTTATCAAGATATAAAACTTTAGAGCAGCTTTATACAAGCCTTCTCTATGAGAACGACTACATACTTAACTGCAGTCTGCACAGAAATCAATTATTTCAACATTATGTACAGGGGAAAACATCTTAGTTGCTTCAGTCACAACAGTGGTCCTTCTTCAGTCACTTGGAAACTCTCAACCAAGGCTCTCATTTAGGTAGATTGGGAAAGCTGCATGGGGGGATGAAAAAAGGAAGACTGTCATCCCTTGCATTCATCTATTTTAGCAGAAGGCAGTACCTTGGTTTTATTTCTTATTTCCACCAAGTGAACCTGCAGAGACTCCCAAAAAGCGTAGGGGAAGTTTTTAATGTTTGATGTTTTACTGTTTTTTTAATATTTGTTCAGAGCCACAGAGTGACTAGGGCAACCTAGTCAGATGAGTTTCATATAAATAATACAATATTATTATTATTATTATTATTATTATTATTATTATTATTATTACCATTATCATTATCATTATCATTATCATCATCATCATTGCCCCTGAGAAAAGGAGACTGGCCAAGTGTGCTTCCAAACTATAATCAATGAGCCACTGTCTCAACGAGATGTTTCTCTGGGCAACCACAGTGGAGGCCATGGACCAGGTGCCATACTGAAAAGCATCCAACAGAGCATCTGCCACAACAGCAGAAGCAGTTCTTTTTAAAGCCATCTCTGACAGCCTAGGACACATACATCCCTTGTACCAAGCTCCTCTGAAAAAAACCCTAAGTAGTTGTTGCTGTCCTAAAAACATGATTTCCACAACAGTTCACAGTCCTTCTGGTAAAAACTACATCCATTTAAAACAAGAGCAGGCTCAGCACGACTCTCTTAGTCTCAGGGTTGTGGGTTTGAGCCCCACGCTGGGCCAAAAGATTCCTTCATTGCAGGGGGTTGGACTAGGCGCTGTGGAAGGTGGGGCCAGGACAAGCATCTCCCTTCCACCCTACACACTTAAACACATACATACTCCATTCATACTCACAAACACCTGTTCTTCCTTCCCCTATCAACTTTAATTGATTGATCTGCTAATTAAAACTTGAAGTCCTACTGGAAACCATTTGATAAAAAGAGACAAGCTTTTAGCAAGCGGACACCAAAGGACATACATTACAAGACAGGAAGTATAACCACAGTGAGTCAGAGGAAGAGGCCCAGAGTCCTCTGTTGCATAATGCCAAAACAATTGAGCCTTACAACATTACTGTCAGACAACTTCAATAGAGGTCAAAGGGAAACTTGGTTTGGTCATGAAGGAGAATGCTGAAATACATATGTATTAAACAAAGCTTCAAAGCACATTATGCAGTGGCTTTAACAAATGGCTATTTCATGGAGATAGAAGGAAGCACTCTGCAAACAAGAAATAAACAAAGCTGTATGTAGCACTGAAGCCAGGCTGTCCCTACACTAAACACAAATGGCAGCGTTGACAAGCCAAGGGCGTTTCTACCATTGCTTCAGTCCAGGCACTCATATCTCACTCAGAGCACCAAACAGGAGTGTTATCCTATAACAAACTCATTCTCTGAGCTTGGCACCCTACATAGCCAAAAATGTCACCATCCATGCAGATAAGGAAGGTTTCAATACACTTAACTGGCTTAAGAACCCCCAAGACACTCAAAAGCATAAAAGAAACTTGGGGGAGAAAAACAAAAGTACAGTGGTGCCTCGCAAGACGAAAAGAATCCGTTCTGCGAGTCTCTTCGTCTAGTGGTTTTTTCGTCTTGCGAAGCAAGCCCACTGACGGATTAGCGGATTAGCGCTATTAGCGGTTTAGCGGCTTAGCGGATAAGCGGCTTAGAAAAAGGGGGGGAGGGGGAAAAACCTGCAGGAACTCGCAAGACATTTTCGTCTTGCGAAGCAAGCCCATAGGAAATTCGTTTTCCGAAGCACCTCCAAAACGGAAAACTCTTTCGTCTAGCGAGTTTTCCGGCTTGCGAGGCATTCGTCTTGCGGGGCACCACTGTACTGTATTTTTCACCCTATAAGGCGCACTGGCCCATAGGACGCACCTCCTTTTGGGGGGGGGAATGAATTTTAAAAAATTATTCCCCCCCCCAGCCGTGGGGCTGGGGCGGGGGAAGCCCGAGCTTCCCCCGACCCCAGCCCATAGAAAAGGCTGCCGCTGGGCGCGCAAGACTTGCGGACATCTGCCTGAAGCACGGGGCGTCCTCCGGAGGGCACCCCATGCTTCGGGCTGCAGGCTGCAGGCTGCCGCCCGCAAGCCTTGCGAGCCCGCAGGAACTCCCACCAGGCTCGCAAGGCTTGCGGATAGCTTCCTGAAGCGTGGATAGCAAGAGGGGTCGATGCGCACCGATGCCTCTCACTGTCCAGGCTTCAGTGAAAGCCTGCATTCGCCCTATAGGACGCACACACATATCCCCTTCATTTTTGGAGGGGAAAAAGTGCGTCCTATAGGGCGAAAAATACGGTAATGATGGGGGAAAAAAACAAAAGTAGGCGCAAAAAGGATGTAATATACTCAGTGGGCACAGAATGCTTACTGAATGGTGATGGGTGCGTACTGGGGGGAGAGAAATGAAAAACAGAAGAGGTACAATGGAAGAGGGCATAGTTGGCTGGCCTCCTAAAAGTGTTTGCAATTTGTTGCAGGTTCCACTTATCGCTAGAAAACTTCAGTTGAGCAAACTTGTCAAAAGGTCATTTCCTCACCCAAAGTTCCACTACTGAAATGGCTCCATGAGGCAAGCACATACAAAGCAACTTAATATTTGCAGCGGCACATTTCAAAATAATTAGTACCACCAGCTAATCTAGCTGTTGTTGCCAAGGATTCATTCACATGCTCTCCATAACTGGCCCGAGCCATAAGCCTTTCTGCAGCTGCAGTTTCCAAATACAAAGGCAAGCCCCACATAATCTGTGCTGCAGTGATCCAAAAGAGATGAACCCATGGTGTACGTGCCATGATCTGATACCTCCAAGAACCAACGTACAGTGGTGCCTCGCAAGACAAAATTAATTCGTTCCACAAGTTTTTTCTTCTTGTGAGTTTTTCATCTTGCGAAGCACGGTTTCCCATAGGAATGCATTGAAAATCAATTAATGCGTTCCTATGGAGACCGCTTGCCAGGCTGGCGGTGCGGAGAAGGGCTTTTCTCCCCACCGCAAGCCTTCAGGACAGGTACGGGAACAGAGGGGAAGACGCGCAGCGCTTCTCCTGTGTTCCCGGGGCTTGCGGTGGGAGGAAGGGTTTTTCCTCCCCTCGCCAACATTCAGAACAGCATTCTGAAAGTTGGCGGTGGGAAGGAAAACCCTCCTCCCACCGCAAGTCTTCAGGACAGCCATCCGAAGGCTGGCGCGGGGAGAGGGTCTCTCCGCCCCACCGCCAGCCTTCGGAGCAGCCTTCCGAAGGCTGCCGGTGGGGCGGAGAGACCTCCTCCCACCGCCAGCCTTCGGAGCAGCCTTCCGAGGGCTGCCGGTGGGGCGGAGAGACCTCCTCCCGCCGCCAGCCTTCGGAGCAGCCTTCCGAAGGCTGGCGGTGGGAGGAGGTCTCTCCGCCCCACCGCCAGCCTTCGGAGGGGTCCGAGGACAGTGGGGAAGATGCGCTGCGCTTCCCCGCTGTCCCGGAGATTTCCCTATGGGCTTTCGTCTTGCGAAGGAAGCCCATAGGGAAATTCGTTTTGCGAAGCGCCTCCAAAACGGAAAACCCTTTCGTCTAGCGGGTTTTCCGTCTTGCGAGGCGTTCGTCTTGCGGGGCACCACTGTAGTTGGCATCCCAGCCTCAACCCAGCAAAGTATATTTAGTCACTACCAAAACCTGGGTACAAATGTCTGAGGGATTCTAGATATATCACACACACACCCCAAATCATAAAATTGGAAGGGATCCCAGGGGTCATCAAATCCAATGCAGGCATGATTTGTAGACTCTTGGGAATTCACTATTTCAGGGATCCTTGGTGGGGATTTGTACCCTTCCTAGACAAGAAGACAGACCAGGGAAGCAGTAACCTTCCGTGTGACCATGTGTAAGTTAATACCACTATCTGCAGTTTGGTTGAAAGATTACAGCTGATCCCGAGGCACTGGGTGTTGTGATGCAGGCAGAACTTGGGCCTAGGTGTCAGACCTGGCTCCAGGAAACAGTGGCAAAGACAGCCTGTAGCCAGCAAGACCTGGTCTCCTAGCTATTCTTTTCTTCAGCCAGAGCTAGATGGTGGCACACAGGTTAAATACCTGCCCAGCATTTCTCATATCACTATCCTGACATCAAGCATACTAGGTACAACAGGGCCGAGCTCCACCATACAACGTGATAAAGAAGGGAATGCAGGGGTCAGCAAGCTTTTTCAGCAGGGGGGCAGTCCACTGTCCCTCAGACCTTGTGGGGGGCCACACTATATTTTTTGGGGGGGGATGAACAAATTCCTATGCCCCACAAACAACCCAGAGGTGCATTTTAAATAAAATGACAGAGTCTACTCAAATAAAAACACGCTGATTCCCAGACCATCCGCAGGCCGGATTTAGAAGGCTGGATACAGCCCCCAGGCCATAGTTTGCCTACCCGTGGAATAAAGTAATACAAAAGAGC
Organism: Podarcis erhardii; assembly: GCF_964252035.2. Classification (NCBI taxonomy): domain Eukaryota; kingdom Metazoa; phylum Chordata; class Lepidosauria; order Squamata; family Lacertidae; genus Podarcis; species Podarcis erhardii. The sequence goes on along the minus strand of NC_138515.1, from coordinate 9,449,102 downwards.
CAAATTGACTGAAATTGAAACTTAGGTTATCCCTACTTACATTGACCTAGGTAAGCTTCTTCAAAAGTTAGCCAAAGCTCTGACTCAAATCCCTTGGACCTGGCCCACTGTCTGTTCCTATCCAAGGATGGGCAGAGGCATCTTCTTGTGGTGCACAAATGTGCTGTTAGAGCACCAATGTGCTGTAGAGGTCTCTGCTGGTGGGCTGTGCAGCATTGTGCTCAGCAGGCAGTCACTAACCATAGTAAAGTCAGTCTGGGAAGTTCAGTAATATTTGCCAAAAACTCAAATATTCATATTTTTTGGCCCAGTGGAACCATTATTCTGTAACTGTTGATGCTTTACCACAAGTTTATTTCTCTCTCACCTGGTTACTGCTTCTTCCTTCTTAGTTTAGCTACCTGGCAATCCTAGCCAAATCATGAAATAGTTTTTATAAGATGATATCACAACACTCTGCAGCCTATCAGGTGTAGGTACATTTGATGTTATGAGAGCTGGCACACTAATTGAAAGAACAGAGCAAGAGGGGCAAATAAACAGGTGAACTTTCTCATACAAATAGACAAAAGGGAACATCTGGCACTGGCAAAAATGTTCTGAAGGACAGTGAACAGTTTTTCTCAGCCCTAAGAATTCCTGACTAGTCTGCCCTAGCAGCACTTGCCACCCTATCACACACAATTATTGCTTATTATGCAGTTCCACTTCCTAGAGGAAGTGACCAATCCTCTTAAGAAAGGCAGACGAAGCTGCCTTATGCAGAGTCATACCAATGGTGTATCCACGACCTAAGAAACATGAAATACTAACAGCTCTGGTATAGTCACCAAAGCATGAACACAAACACGATTTACAAGTTTTATCTGTAGCAACTAGGCTCTTAAAAGTTTACAAATGAAGGTGCCAAGTATTAAGCAGTAATCATCTGCCAAAGCGTTATCAAGTACCGTAATAGCACTGCTGACTGTGTACAGCATGAGTGGTTCACTGTTTTCAGCTCAAAGTCACAGTGAAGTTTAGCTAACCCTCTAAAAGCTGCATAGCAGTGTGGATGTGACCAAGTGCAGCACTGCAAATAAAAAGCAAAACTCTCAACTTATGCTTCAAAATCACCTCTTCTTCCTCAGGCATGGCACCACTGCTAGTAGAGACAAAAGACCTTCATGCAATGCCACCATGTCAGAAAATGACAACATGGTTTTTGCAGGGTAAGTTGAGAGGGAAAGAAAGGGATGTCTTATTAGGGAAAGGGTTGGTGAGTCAATGGAAGCAGTTGTAGATTTGCCACCCCTGATTTAAAGAAAATGTGCACTGTCTCAAAATGGCAATTACCATAATGGTACCATTAATATTATGCCCCAGCTACTAGTTACAGCCTCTGAAAGCATAATTGGTTCAATGATTCATCACTGGCCCATGCAACAGGGGCACTTTCTGAACACTGTTATGTAGATATATAATGATACTGCTTTACATTAGAAATTTATGGACTGCTACACATCACTACACATGCTTCCCGCTTCCACCAAGAACACACCATAAAATCTACTATCTACAGGAGGGGTGGAGGACCTCATATGTAAGGGCCACATGTGGCCCTCCAGGCCTCTCTATTTGGATCTCAAAAGTCTCCCCAAATCACAGCCATCATTGGGTGGAATGTGTCCTTGAACTCTGAAAATGCCTCTTGTCTGGGTGAAATGTTAGGAGGAGAGTGTGAAGAAGCCTAGTGTAAAAACGATTCACATTTGTTGTTTTGTCTACTTTGGCCTGCCACTATCAGTACATGGCCCTTGGAAGGCTGCCCAGCAGGGAATACGGCCCTGGGCAGAAAAGGGTTCCACCACGTGGTCTACAGCCAAGTCCTAAGGTAAAACTACATAAAGATTTATATTTCTTACCCAGTCAATTAAGTAAAAAAGCAAACCAACAACATCAGTCTGTTATCAAGGAACAATTTTCTACATGATAGACAAAAAGAAAGGAAGTGATGAAACACTTGTCAACAGTAGCTTCCAGATAAAACCATTACAAAACCTGCTGGAAAAAACTGAGGTCTGACACTTTTAAGATGAAGATTCTACGAAGACATTCTCTTTGAAAATTCAAAACATTTGCTATGTATTTGATGTCCAAGGCATTCAGCATCCAACAACACAAATTACATTCTACAAAATGGAAAAACTTCATGGAGGCTGAAAGCCAGTTAGTGCACACGGCCAAGCTTCCCACCCTCCCGGCTACCGTTTTACTTTAAATAACCAACCACAGAATAGCAGGGTACTTAAAATACAAAAGAATGATTTTCCATTGTTGACAGTTATATCAACAATGCTACTTACTAGTAATGACCTGCTTCCCAGAATAAGATATTCTTGTTGACCCTATTCAATTGTTTTATTGTGTTTTCCCATTGTTTTTAATTTGTATGTCACAAGCTGTATTGAACTTTTGGGAAAACCTCCAGCAAAATGGTCACTAGCAAGGAGTAATAGGAATAAGAACTTGTGCAGCAAGAATATAAACAAGAAAATGTTACGTAAATTTAGTGCACACTCAAAATTTGGATTCAGATACGTATGGGAAAAGCACTATAGAGCCCCCAAAGTATCCCGTACCATGTAACAGTTCCTTTATGCAATACATTTTCCCAGATGTCTAACTGTGTTGCATCAGATCAACTGAAAGCAGAAGAGGCTCTCCTGTTTGTCAGCATCAATATGAACTCTGCCAATGACACCTATTCATGGAAACATCAAAGACAACCCAAGCCTGCAACCATCAGAAATTTCCATAGATACAACACGTGTTATAAACATGTTTGGGTAAAGGATAACCTAAGCTAGCACATACAATAGCTTTAGTAAACTGAAATGACTTTAGTAAACTGAAATGTTTTATTGCAGGAGAGGGAAGACATATCTGATTAGATGTACTTTTTCAAAAGCAGGTGGGGATTTGAGGCTTTGTTCTACTTCTTTGACTCCACCTTCATGAGTCTGACTGCAGTTTAGTTATTGCAGTTTTTAGCATCACTGTTGAAATACAGCATTAATAAATGCAATCTTACTCATTAGGCTGCATCCCTCACAACTGTTCACAGAAGAGTACATGTGATGAACTCTGTGATAAAAATTCACACCAAGCTGGTTTTCTAAAGACTCAGGTAGATTCAGATGCTTGCTCCACATCTTCCAGAAAACCAGATACTGGTCTCATGTCAATATAAAATGTTTTACGTGCAATTATTATGGCAAGGAATTCACTACTGGATCAAAATATACACCCAGGATTATAGCTGTTTAGTCATTGGTAGTGACTGATGTACAGTATATTAGAACACCAATTCCACTGAAAAATGTTTAAAATTGTTTGATCACTGCATTTCCTCATGGGCAAAATGCAGAAGTAGGAGGGCAATGCATGTAATTTTTACAGTATGTTACACTTTGTCCATACTAAAGCCAGGTTTCTACACATGCACCTACATCAAGGCAAACAAGAGTACCGTATTTTTCGCCCTATAGGACGCACTTTTTCCCCTCCAAAAATGAAGGGGAAATCTGTGTGCGTCCTATGGGGTGAATACAGGCTTTCGCTGAAGCTTGGAGAGTGAGAGGGGTCGGTGCTCTCCAGGCTTCAGGAAGCTATCAGCAAGCCTGGGGAGCCCGTGGGAGTTCCCGCAGGGCTCCCTAGGCTGTGGATAGCAGCCTGCCGCCCGGCGCGCAGGCGCCCTGAAGCAGAGCACCCCGCGCTTCGGGCAGGCATCGGCCAGCCCCACAAGCTCGGGGGACAGCGGGGAGGCGCAGCACCGCCATCCCGCTGTTCCCCGACCTGGTTTGGAGGCTGGTGCTGGGGAGAAGCGCGTTTCTCCCCACTGCCAGCCCCACCAGCTCGGGGGACAGCGGGGAGGCGGAGTGCTGCCATACCGCTGTTCCCCGACCTTGTTTGGTTTCCTCGACCTGGTTTTGGGGAATTCCTTTATTTCCCCCCAAAAAACCTAGGTGCGTCCTATGGGACGGAGTGTCCTATGGGACGAAAAATACGGTAATTATCATATTTCGAGGACACATTCTAGACAGCAAAACACTCAAGGAAAATGCATAACAGCACTAGTGAGTGGAGTGGAGACATGGATTGGGGAGAGAGATGGCGTAGGAGGAAGAGTTCAATCTGGCTAGAGAAGCCTGGAGGACCTGGGCGGAAGTTCCCCACCATCACTTAAGGCTATTCAAATCAGTGTTCACCAAGCACATTCAGACCAATGTGTGCTCCCTTTCTGTCACAATCACATTTCAGTAACATTTTCTACATATTCAGGTAGGTAGCCATGTTGGTGTGATGCAGTTGAAATAAATAAATAAATAAATAAATAAATAAATAAAGTCCATCAGCACCTTAGAGACCAACTAAGAAGTGTGCTTGCAGGTATCTGAAGAAGTGTGCATGGACACGGAAAGCTTATGCCCATACTTAGTTGGTCTCTAAGGTGCTACTGGACTTTTTTTTCTCTATATATGAATGGGAGTGAGGGGGAAACAATCCCTGAGATATAGCTCCCTAATCACATTTTAAAGCAATTTCTAAATGGCAAATTGTGAAGACAAAGCAAATGAAAAGCAGCTAAGAAACCCCAAGGCAGAAATTTTTTTAGCATAAAGTTTCAAAGGTAGAATCCTCCAAGGTGTGAGACGGGTTATCTCTGGGTCCTCAGGTAGATACTGCACATTAAAATTAGTTGCAGGACAAAAGAAATCACAGTCATTACTATTGGTACCATCATATGAGAAGGTATATCTCATCTTATTTGTTACAGAAATGCTATTGAGCAATAATATACACTATGAATTTGTACATAGAGCTATCAGTCACTAATATTTAATGCAAGCAAAACACCCATTATATGTTGGGCGGGGTAGCAAAGACAAGCATAAGAAACTCTTTCTTAGCATAGGCTGCTCTGCTGCTTATCAGGGGTTAAAAGCAGACTAGTTACAGGTAAGTAGCCGCGTTGGTCTGCCGTAGTCGAAACAAAAAAAATCCTTCCAGTAGCACCTTAGAGACCAACTAAGTTTGTTTCTTCAGATTTCTGAAAAAGTGTGCATGCACACGAAAGCTCATACCAATAACAAACTTAGTTGATCTCTAAGGTGCTACTGGAAGGAATTTTTTTATTTTGTTTCGACTAAAAGCAGACTGTCGTTGTCACTGCTAATCCTCATGTACCATGGAGACATGTTTCAAGGATAGGTAAAAATGTCTAGAGTAGAATATTACATCACAACAGACCTGTTTGTGTTTTGTGGTACATTGAAAATGGTGTTGCTTGCTGCACCAGACTAACAAGTTTATTGCTTAGAGGTGATTTTGTTTAGATCATTTTGTGTAACAGACTGTCTAGCACAGTAGTCTATTTGACAGCACCATGCCATAGGGTGTGCAATCGGCAGTGGATTAATCAATGCTCAGGGACATGGAAGGAGGAATCAGCTGTCAAATAATTGTTTTTGATGACATGTTTTATTTTCCATCTTTCATTTTATATTATATGTTACAGATTACTCTGAGCCTTTAAGAAAAAGTGGTACATTGAGCAAAGTAATTCTGTTCTTCAAATAACTATCCTATCAAGACAGCTGCGAGACAGAGCTCAGGACAGAACATTTAACCCAAATGGCACAGCTCTGTGCAACCTAAGGTACAGAGTATATGGCTTTGCTAAAATATATCCATTACACCCCAGTCCATAGCAGGCCTACTATGTAATGGCTTACCTAGTGGTTAATAAGATATTGTGCATTTATTTCTGAAATTATGGGTCACTTTTATGTATCTTGCACACAAAAATAAGGAAGAGAATTCATGTTCTGAATTCCAAATGTATTATGCAAGAGCAAAAGAGAGAAACTTGTTAGCTATGTGTAAAACTAAGCAACAGCAGAAAGCAAAAGTGTGGTCTGCAAGACTTATTGCTAACTGTTCTTTATGGCACAAAAGTGTACAGGCGGAATGCCGACATAATACTGTGTTACATCCTTATCTGTGAGACCATTACACAGAAAGCAGAAAGACAGGTGTAACCTCCCCCACCCTTGCAAGTCATAAGCTGTCTAGCAGCTTGAAATTTTTTACATTTAGCAATACCCCAAAGAAATCTGGAATCTGATGGGTTTTCATGCAAGAGGGGCTGATGGATGTTACAAACCAGGCAAAGATCTTCTAGGAAAGATGCTGTTGTAAATTTGTTGCTATTATTTTTAAAACTTATTTTATTATCTTGTATTTATGTAACCAGCCCTCCGACCCTATGAAGGGCAGGTAAACAATAATAATAACGGCAACAAGAGCAGAATCACCAAGATTGTTCCGCCCATTTCAAGTACCACCCTGCAGTTTATTTTATTTTATTTATTAAATTTATATACCACCCTTCATCCGAAGATCACAGGGCAGTGTGTGTGTATATATTTTATATATATACAACATAGTAACAAAAGCTATACCTCCCACCCACAGTTTAAAAGGCCATGGATTGTTTAAATAGCAAGAAGCGTGGTAGAAGAAAGTTTTTGCCCGGCACCTAAAATATGTAACAATGGTGCCAGGCAAGCTTCCTTGGAGAGATCATTCCAGAAATGGGGAGCCACTGCAAAAAAGGCCCATTCTCATGTTGGAAGGCACACAAAGAATGGCCTCATGATTGCACGGTACAGGTAGGTTCATGTGGGGAGAGGTGGTCCTTGAGGTATTGCATTCCTGAATGGTTTCAGGCTTCATAGGTCAAAACCAGCACTTTGAATTGGTAAACTAACTGGCAGCCGGTGCAGTTGGGCCAGGATCGATGTAATACTCTCAAACAGTCTTGCCCTGATGAGCAACCTGGCCGCCGATTTCTGCACCAGCTGAAGTTTCCAGACAGTCTTCATTGGCAGCCCTACGTGGGACGCATTGCAGTAATCTAACCACAGAATAAACGACAGAAGTTAGGCTATCCCTGTCCAGATCCAGGGGCACTGCTGGGCCTCCAGCCGAAGCTGATGGAAGGCACTGAGACCACCTGAGTCTCAAGCGACAGCAAAGGACCCAGAAAACCCCCCGAGCTGTGTACCTGCTCCTTTAGAGGGAGTGTGAGAGCAGGCAAGCTTCCCCATAGAGGTCACCGGAGCACAGGCGACAGAGTTTACCCGGGACAACCCGGAAAGGTGTGTGGGGCGAAGGGCAGCGCGAGGCCTCGCGGGCCTGACCCCTCCCCACACTCGCCCAGCAGGGCGGGAGGCGAGAAGGCAGGTGGCCCACACGCCGGCCATGGCGACAGTCGCAAAGCCCCCTTTCCCGAGGGCCAGTCCCGCGCGCGACCCCTTTCGGCTCCATGGGGCAGGGAGGGGTCTCGGAGCGGGGAAGAGACCCTTTCCTCTCCGCTTCGCTTCGCCTCACCAGCGGAGAGGGCCTGGTTTTTGGCGGCTCTTCCCGGGCCGAGGCCGCCTCTACGGCAGCAGCGAGCTGAGGAGAGCGCGAGCCCGGCATTCTCGGAACTCATTTCCGCAAACTGCGCCGCGCGCCGCTGGTCTGCCTTAGGGAGCCTCCCTTGCGCAGTTTGCGTTTCCCTCTCTTCCTCCCCGCAAAGCCCCCCTCCCCCCCCCCACACGCACGATTCACTGACTGACTGACTGACTGACTGACCGGCCGACGAAGTTCTCGAGGACAGAGCTCTTGCCCGCGCTCTGGCCGCCCACCACGGCGATCTGCGGCAGGTCGAGGTGGCAGCTCTGCCCGATAGAGCTGAAGGCGTCCTGCAGCTTGTTCACCAGCGGGATGAGCTCCTCCATTCCTCGGTTGCCCATAGCAACGGCCTAAGGTGGGAGGGGGACAGATCCCCTCCTCCTCCTCCCCCCGGCGCGCGCACCTCCCCGCTTCCTCTCACAACCCCAGGCAACAACCACCAAAACTTCCCCCCTCGGATTCTCCTCATCCGGCCTCGGCGAGGCGACGCCCCGCCCCGCCCTATTTCTGCCGGCCATTGCCGGCTATTGCTCGGAGGGCCTGTCATTCATCGGTCAGGACCAATAAGAAAAGCAAAACCGTCGCCCGCGGGCAGTGGTAGGGGCAGCGTTGGCCCGCTCCGCCCATTTCCGGTCGGTGTTCTAACTGGTAGCCTTCCCTGTCATTCGGCGCCCGCCTCTGCTCTCCTCACAACCAATGGAGACCTGAGGAGCTCGGTCCCCGCCCCGCAGCTTATTAGTTGCTTTTTTTCTTTTTCTTTTTACTGGTCATGTTTCCTGTCCATCACGAAAAGAAACGAATAAGCTGTCAAAAGAACCGGGCCACCCGCCTCACTACATTCGCTTTTTATTGGCCAGTGTTTGCGTCACACTCTGTGAATAAGCCAATCGCTCCAGTAAAGAGAACTTTTCTTCTTCCTTTTTAAGGGGCATGAACAATGAGGTGAAATGTGTATTTTTCTGCCTCGGTCCTTCTTTCGCCGCTAAACAATTATTGGTCCCTGCTCGTATTCATTCATTCATTCATTCATTCATTTCGTAAAATGTATATACCGCTTGAGTGAAGAAAACCTCAAAAGCGGATAAAACAATAAAGCCAAGGGGGAAATGTTTTGCAGCCATACTTTAAAACATACAAAATTAAAATACTAAAAACAGATCGAAAGGTACCTCAGCTTTCTCTTACCTCTACAGAAATCGCAGATCCCCAAATCTTTTTCACACCTTCCAGGGGGAAATGATTTTACCTGGCAGACATTATTCTACCTTTCTGGTGGCTGCAGCTGACGAGGGCATCTTGCGAGGAATTTGTGCATTTTCATTTGCAATACTTTTTTAAAAAACAAAACCAGAATTTCCCAGATTTTCTTTTCTTATTTTAAAAAGTATTCTTGTCAATTCAAAATATTCTGTGATTCAGAAAGTTTCCATTCAGCTATGAGCATTAAAGGCTGCAATATTGTAGAATAATTGTAGAGAATAGTCAGATTCAGTGCAATTCTATTCTTATTTAAAGGTAAAGGGACCTGACCATTAGATCCAGTTGTGGCCGACTCTGGGGTTGCGCCGCTCATCTCGCTTTATTGGCCAAGGGAGCCGGCGTACAGCTTCCAGGTCATGTGTCCAGCATGACTAAGCTGCTTCTGGCGAACCAGAGCAGCGCACGGAAACGCCGTTTACCTTCCCGCTGGAGCGGTACCTATTTATCTACTTGCACTTTGACGTGATTTCAAACTGCTAGGTTGGCAGGAGCAGGGACTGAGCAACGGGAGCTCACCGCGTCGCGGAGATTCGAACCGCCGACCTTCTGATCGGCAAGCCCTAGGCTCTGTGGTTTAACCCACAGCGCCACCCGCATACTCGGTAGTAAATTCCACTGCGTTGCTATTGCTACATATTTATTTGCCCCATGTTGGGCAAAGGATTCCTACATTGCAGGGGGTTGGACCAGATGACGCCCCCCCAGGCTTCCTTCCCACTCTACAATTTTTGATTCTATGTATACCAGGCATGTCTAACTCCCAAAAGACTGCAATCTACTCCCACTATAAAAAAACTGGCAGTGATCTACCCAAAGTTCTTGAGCTTTTTTGGGGGGCGGAGATCAACCAGGATCACGCGGTCAACAGGGATCGACCAGGGACACCACGCGATTGACCAGGAGATCATGATCAACCGGTTGGAAATGGCTGATATATACCCTAACACCTATTAAAAAACATGCAGATAATTACAATAAAAACAGTGTGGCACCAGGGAGTAGGCCTTACTCCTATGTTAGTGTGCATAGGATTGTACTGTCCACTCAAGTGCTATAGGCACACTCACCAGGAAATGAGTACTGTGATCAATACTTGATGGCAGCAGGGATGGGGGATAAGATCAAGAGTTCCAAGTAAGTGCAGTGCTTCCACTCCTCATGAGCAGTCACAGGTTCAGGACCAGGAAAGCATTCCCATCCAGTTGCACTTTAACCCATATGTGTTCCAATACAACTTGCCACTGAAATAATTTGTTCTATTTTAGTACTGCAAATTTTGTTACATATTAAAAGTCACTTTAAAACTGCACAATTCTTACTACAAGTTATCTCAATATTGCTACTAAACAGTTTCGATTTTTTGCTGTTATTTTGCATTTCTCCCTGATACAAAAACTTGTTCTTTAAAAAATGTTGCATTACCTAATAAGTTGTCTTATCACTCTGCCTTCATATAGTCACAAGAATCCAATTATCCACAACCTCTGAATTCTCACTTCAGTAATTTAATTTATTCTGTCTGCACCTGCTGTAGGCATATCAGCATTCTTAGGGTAATTTTAATACATATTTTACTGTTCTACAGATCTCTGTCGTTTCTCTAGACCAGTGGTTCCCAATTAGGGGTCCAGGGACAAATGCAATCACACTGGGGCTGCTTCTATCCCCAAGATAACAGGTCTTCTTGCTGCACAATATAGAGGAGAGGAGCAAGGTGTATGTACATTTTTTTATCAGCTGTGGTTGTAACAATGGTACTGAGATACATGGTCTGCTTCTTCAACATTTCCCTATTAAAAGTTGTTTCTTATCACCACCCTGGCTACCCACCAATATCCTACGGTGCCTTCATAAGATGCTACAATTGAACATTTTCAAAATAATGCACTGCACAGCTGTACCACAGCACGGGGGGGAGGGTAGTGGGATAAAAATATTGAAAGTACTGTACTCTGTCGTACTTGACAATTGCATGGCAGCACAACTATACATCTTTGCTTCTGCATTTATGCATTTTGCAATGGGTCATGCTATAAATGCTTGCCTTTTCCCCTGCTTGCTGATGGCCACAAAATGGAGAATCAGGAATGAGACTGATGGATCCAAGAAGCCACTTCTGTTGGTGAAAGGTTACAGTAAAGGATAGCAAACTTGCAAAAATTTGGACATTTTATGACTGTGATACTACAGTGAAGCTACAAAATAGTACAAGCAGTAGTACATAGCACAATAACAAAATGTGTATCATCATTACCTTAAAAAAAAATACATTAAAAAACACAGAACAAACAGGTACAAAATATGGGGCTGGTGTGGTATGTGGAAAATGTGGAACATGTGGAACATATGGAACATATGCATTCTAGTAATGGCTGCAACATCTCAAGTAGATTTATTCAGACTCCTCTTCACAGTATAACATATTATGAACTGAGAAAAGAATGGACCTGATACAGTGCGAGCAAAGTCCATTTCTTTGCAAGCATTTTGAAATTTAATGAGCAGATGAAAGGGTGCGGTTACTTGCTCTCTTGTAAAAACCCCATATAAATATAGTTTTGCTGTGTTCAGTTACTGATTTACTTGTGACTACCTGAGGCAAAAGCATTTGCATATATCATTTATCATTTATCATTTATCATAATCAACCACAAGAAGAATATTTCTCTTTAAACTCAGACAACTCCAGTCCCAGTTTCTGTGACAATCTTTTGTAGTATCATGAGGCAATGTGTTTTTGTTTCTTTGACTGACTGACTGATTGTTTCTAAAAGTTTGACATCCAATACATGGCAGCACAAAAAGCCTTCAAGCTGAGCATACATTTCTGGCAAATCAAGAAGTTTCCAAGCTTTCTTTTATATTGCTCTGTGTTGACTCTTGGGCAGGGTGCTAAGTGGGCTGAATGCAACCAAGACATTGCGCGAGGAGAACAATTTATGCCTGCATAATAGAAACTCCCTAGTCGCTGGGCACCACCCACACCTGCCAAATCTGCCACAAAGTGGGGATGACCCCAGAGCTGATTTTGGGCATGATGCACAGGTGGGATAAATTCCCCTGCACTAGTGGAAGTTGTTACAGTTGCACAGTTAGGTTGTTGGATACAACTGAGTCATTATTCCCTTCTTATTTTCCATTACGTACACTTACCAAGCAGTCCTATATGCCAATTATAATGGGAGTGGAGATACATAGCTGCTATGCAGATGAACAGCTACCATATGTATTTCCCACTCGGCCAAGGTGGGTGGGAGAGAGAGAAGAGAAACACATGACACAGAAGTAGTAATACTGAAAAACAAACATGCAAAAACACAGAATAGTCACAGAGAAGGGGGGAAGTGTTAATGTTCAAAGATCCCAGGGCCGTTCACAACAACAACAACAACAACAACAAAATGAGAAGACAAAATACATCATAAAACAATGAAACAAACCAATAACCCCAGCCCCTGAGACCATTCCAAGTTTTTGGAAACCAATACCACAACATCTGCATAACGTTTGACGTACTTTTGTGCACTTTGCTAGAAATTTACCCTCTCCAAAACATTAGCTGAAATCAGAGTTCTTTTGTTAAAGCAGCAATGAAATGGATAGCAGAGCAGTTCACTTTCCATGAAATGGATGTTTTGTTATTTGGGCTTAGCCAGCCTCTGTCTGATATTCAGTTTCATGGGGAAATGACTTGTCTTTTAGCCTCACCTGTCTCCCTTGTGTGGAATAAGGGCTCTGTCGCAGCAGTAAATTTTGTAATCGGCCACAGCCCCACAGCAGCCATTTGGTGACTACTGTTGCTTGCATAGCAGCAATGTTGTGGTGTTGCCTACAATTCTTTCTCAAGATTTCAGATGTTCCCACTGTTCAGAAAAGTTTGGGGGGCCCTATTCTACATGTCACTTTCACAAGGTCACTCAGATGGTTGGATTCATATAAATCAGGGGTGGTGACCTCAGGGCTGGTGAGTGGGGAATGTGGCCCTTCATGCCTCTACTTGACCCTTGGGACTCTTTCCAGGCACACCTCTCACCAGTCCTGCTTTACACTCTTCTCAAGTGATTTCCCTCCTGTCTGAAATGTAACTCCGAGTGCCTCTTGCTTGCCTAGATGAAAAACTGTGCATACAGAACATGGTAATAAAAAAAATTATTATTATTATTATTATGAGGGGCACACTCTTAGTTGGATGGCTTGTGTGCTCTATTTTCCAGTTCTCTCTTTGAAAAACAATCCTCTGTTTGAAGAGCTGTTCAGTTTAAGTTTGGTTTAAAGGTAAGGTAAAGGTAAAGGTACCCCTGCCCGTACAGGCCAGTCTTGACAGACTCTAGGGTTGTGCGATCATCTCACACTAGATGCCGGGAGCCAGCGCTGTCCGCAGACACTTCCGAGTTACGTGGCCAGCGCAGCACACGGAACATCGTTTACCTTCCCGCTGGTAAGCGGTCCCTATTTATCTACTTGCACCCAGGGGTGCTTTTGAACTGCTAGGTTGGCAGGCGCTGGGACCGAACGGCGGGAGCGCACCCCGCTGCAGGGATTCGAACTGCCGACCATGCGATCGGCAAGTCCTAGGCGCTGAGGTTTTACCCACAGTGCCACCCGCATCCCTGGTTTAAAGGTAAAGAAGCTTAAACAAGGAGAGCGGAGGCCTTGAAATTGCCCATCACCAGCAGCTAGATGGCAGGCTGAGCAGGCATTTAGGTTTGCCATATGTCCTCTTTTTCCAGGACACGTCCTCTTTCACATGGGTACATAAAATGAGAGCTGTCATAGCGATCCATAGTTAAAAGTAGAAGTCGGCAAATGTGTCCTCTTTCTTGCTGTTCAAAATATAAGCCAACTGTTCACATCTCCCTCCGCATTAGTGAGATGTAGGGTATTTCCATGTAAATTATAGTAATGAATCAATAGGCATAAATAAGTAAATTTTATGCAAATTGATTGATTGATTCTATTTCTGTGCCGCTTTTCATGCAAATGAATCGCAAATCGGCTTACAAATTTGCATCCTCTTTTGTCACCTTTGAAAGGGCTGGGGCCGTTGTGTTTTCATTCTAATTCTTTGTATGGTTTGAGTACAAACCCAGTCAGATGGGCGGGGTATAAATAATAAAATTATTATTACTATTATTATTGATTACGCATATATTTTTTAACATTTAATATAATTAATAAAATCAATTAACTAATAATATAATTTAATAGATTATAATATTATACTGTATGTTTTAAGCGATTATTATAACGATAATAAGACACACATACACACACACATATATATATTGTACAGTCTATGTTTTTAGCGGTTCTTATTTTTGTTCCTCTTATTTATATGTTTATATACCACAAATCTTTGCCAATCTAAAGATATCAATCGGGCCTGTTCGTTGTTGTTTTTTGCTGCCACAGGTTCCTACAGACTTGCCTCCGCAGTTATCCACCTCTACCCTCTGAGTTTCCGTATCTCTAGGGGCATTGATGCAGGCGCGGCCAATAACGTTCCGGCGTCAAGGGGTGGGCGCTGCGACACGTCCAATGAACAGCGTCGGGTCTCTCAGAAACCGAGAACCTTTGTATCTCTATAGGTGGACGTCGGGGTACGTAGAAGGGTTTAAAAAAAACCCATCCTTTAGCCCCGCCCCTCAGAACGCCGCGTCACGTGACGGGCCGCGTTGGCGCGGGGAGAGGGCGGCTCGGTTGCTATGGCTGCGGCGCCGGCCTTGTCTCTGCGCGTGGTGGCGGAATGCGGGCGAAGCAAGGCCCGCGCCTGCGAGCTGCGCTTGCCGCACGGCTCCGTCAACTGCCCGGTCTTCATGCCAGTCGGTACTCAGGGAACCATGAAGGGCCTCACCGCTACGCAGCTGGACGCGCTCGGGTGCCGCCTGTGCTTGGGCAACACCTACCATCTGGGCATGCGCCCCGTGAGTAAGGCGACCCCCCCAACATCCCCCTCCCCAAACCTTGACTTGCCATTTATGTCTACTAGAGACGGCGAGGACGTTTCCTACTCTCAGTGGAATTCTCCCCCCGCCCATCCTATTTTCAGGGGGGAAGAAACCCAATATTCAGTTCAGTTACAGTGATTGCAATATTTGGGGGGTTTTTAATTTTAAAAAGATAATAATAATTAATAATAATATTAATAAAAAGTAATTATTGAATTTAGATACCGCCTTATACAGTGGTACCTCGGGTTACAGACGCTTCAGGTTACAGACTCCGCTAACCCAGAAATAGTACCTCGGGTTAAGAACTTTGCTTCAGGATGAGAACAGAAATCGTGCTCCAGCAGCAGCAGGAGGCCCCATTAGCTAAAGTGCTGCTTCAGGTTAAGAACAGTTTCAGGTTAAGAACGGATCTCCGGAACGAATTAAGTACTTAACCCGAAGTACCACTGTACCCAGAGGTCTCAGGGTGGCTCACAGAAAAGATCACAATACATTATATAAAATAAAAACAATAACCCAATAACACCCCCCCCCAAAAGAGCCACATTTTAAAAGGGTATAGGTTGTCCATCAGATCAACCAAAGGCCTGGTTAAAAAGGAACGTTTTTGCCTGGCACCTAAAGGTGTATAATGAAAGCGTTAGATGAACTTCCCTGGGGAGAGCATCCACAGGCAGGGAGCCACTGCAGAAAAGGCCCATTTTCGTGTTGCCACCCTCTGGACCTCTTGAGAAGGAGGCATATGAAGGAGGGCCTCAGAAGATGATCTCAGGTTCTGGGTAGGTTCATATGGAAAAGGCGGTCCTTCAGATACTGTGGTCCTGAGCCGTTTATTAGAATTAAGAGTTTCAAAACAAATATTTTGTAAGTGCATCAACAGAAAGACAAACACAAGGCCGTAACAGTTGCTGATAACGGAGAATCGTGGAATTGTAGAGTTGGAAGAGACCCCAAGGGTCCTCTATTTCAACCCCCTGCAACGCAGGAATCTGAGCTTAATCATACAAGACAGGTGCCAATCCAGTCTCTGCTTAAAAACCTCCAAAGAATGAGAGTCCACTACCCCCTGCGGGAGTCCGTTCCACCGTCTGTCACAAAGTTCCTTCTGATGTTCAGTTCAAATCTCTTTTCTTATAATTTGAAACCATTGGTTCGGGTTCTAGCCTCCAGAGCAGAAGAAAACAAGCTTGCTTTATCTTCCATAGGACAGCCCTTTAGGCCGTTGCAGGTGGTTTTCATAACTCCACTCGGTCTCCGCTAAACATACCTAGCTCCTTCAACCGATCCCCATAAGGCTTGGTTTCCACACCCTATTTATCATCTTGGTTGCCCTCCTTTGCATACATTCCAGCTTGTCAATATCCTTCTTAAACTGTGGCACCCAGAACTGGTCTCAGTACTCCAGATGTAGTCTGGCAAAGGCAGAATAGAAAGGTACTATTCCTTCCCTTGATCGTGACACTATACTTCTGTTGATGAAGCCTTACAATAGCATTAGCGTTTTTTTCTGCGGCATCACACTGGTGACTCATGTTAAGCTTGTGTTCTACTAAGAGCCCTAGGTCCTTTCAGTACTGGCAAGCCAGGTGTCCCCCATCTTATATTTGTGGAGCAGCTGGTTCTTGTTGCCTAAGTATAGAACCTTACATTTGTCACTATTGAAATTCATTTTATTAGTAGCTATTCTGTTCTGTTATAGAAATGATTGGAATGGTTTAAGTTGATATGTAACAAAAGTTGAGGGTCAAATGAGGAGGAGGAGGATTTTGGTTGTGTTTCTTTCAGGGCCGAGATGAATATTTAAAAAGTTACGGTACTTGTCCCAGAGGTTCACAGCTGCCAGAGGGAAAGGTGGATGTTTTTAAATGTTCAAATGTTTTTAAGTCTGCAAATTCCCACCAGACTGAACAGAGGAGCCTGGAAGTTTTAAGTAGGTTGGCTGTTCCTAAAGCCTGAGAGGTGTTTTTTGTTTGGGAACTTTTTGGCTTCAAAATCCAAACCAGCCTTGTACATGTCCAACTTTGATTTGCAATATTGATATAAGCATGGGACTATATTGCAGGGTTGTTGTTCTTACCCCACTGCCTTGCAATAATGCATGGGCATTGGAAATCTGCATAGGTAGGGTTGTTTTTTAGATGTTTAAATTAAGAAGTTTCACATAGAAGAATACTTGAATTAAAAAGAGCATGAATTTTGTTCTCTACTGCTGCCTTTTATATGGGGACAGACGTGCTGGTGTCTAGCCACAGCTTTATTGAAGTCTTTTATTTCTATGAGTAGTTATCATTTCTGTCCAGGAAGCTATTCCAAATTCAAAAATGGTTTTTATCTGAACCCAGAAATCTGGTCAATAGAATCCAACAGAACTGTGAGATGCCCTCTCATTTTTTCTTATTTCTTTCTGTTAATCAGCGAACACAACGCTTCATTCAATACAGGAATAACTCTGAGCATGTCTTTCTCTTAGTATTAAGTAATAAGAGCCCCAAAGGACAAACCTTTTGAGTAAGCTTGTCCACAGTACCAGTTTTTAAGAAATCCACTACAGAGTACAGGCCTATACTGAGGGATGTTTGCTGAAGTGGTTCCTGCTCTCCTTGGAAGCCAGGCAAGTGAGATTCCAGGGTTAGAATCCAAAGGATACCCTTTTCTCAGCTCTCTTTTCAGATACACCTTTTTCATACTCCAGCCAAAAGCAAAACGGAGAAGGAGGTCTCGCAGAACAAATGAGAAGGAAGATAATTAATATTTACATGGTATTTTAGGTTTTAAAAATATTTCATACACTTTGTCTTATTGTATTCCTTTGACAGCCACGTTAGGTGATATCTACACATTGCAGATGGGTAGCTACAAAGAGAGAAAGAAAAGCAGATGTGAGATTCCAACCAAGCACTTTCTGATTCATGGTGTAGTTTGATAGCCAATTTATTGCAGCATCTCTCCTGTATTTTGGTTTGTTCTCCCCTATGTGCCCTTTTGTTGGGAGCATCCTGCTCTGAATATTGCTGCAGGCACAGTGTCTGAATGTTAAGGGTCTGACCTTGTGCTGTTGCTGTTTTTAGCTTGGTCATATGCCAGATTATGAGAGGAAAGTTTCGATGCCTGGCATCAGTGGTGGGGGTCTTTGGCACTAGCTATGTTAGGCACTGATTATAACCTTTTATCCTTCTCTAGGGACCAGAGCTTATCCAAAAAGCCAATGGGCTCCATGGCTTTATGAACTGGTCACGAAACCTGCTCACGGTGAGTACTGAAGGGACTAATTAAAGCACTTGCCACTGGAAAACCAACCATTGGCTGTTGGCAAAAATAAGAAGCCATGGCTAATGAGAGATGGCAGGAATCTAGGCATTGTGGCAGCTGGGGCACCTGTCTTACAGAAACACTTCAAGCACTCGGGAGACTCGCTGCTCAGTTGAATGTTAGTTTAGAACACGCAAAGCATATACACTTTCATTTTGAATATTTTCCGTAGCTGGAGAGATTGAGAGAAAAGGAATGTTCTTCACTTATTCATTCTTCTAGTGAGCAATATATGCTGCTGCCTGAGCTTCTTGTTGGGAGAAAGCAGTGACTCTTTTTCTGCCACAGATTCTCTGTGTGGTTTTGCACAAATTGTTTTGAACTGTTCACCTCACCAGGAATAGAAGTGAGTGTACCAGTTGCTGCTGGAGTGTTGAAAGGATGTGTTCAAACACAGAAGTTCAGAACACTAAATAACTATAGCTGAAGCACAAAGGGTTTTTTCTTTAATCCATCCCTGTTCTTCTCAGGCCTTTGTAGTCAAATGAACGCTTCGCTCTTCTGGCAATTATGGGAGCAGAGCACCAGAACAGAATAATTTTGCTTATTTCAGGTCTGTTCATAGTGTCACTGTTTTCCTGCAGGACAGCGGTGGGTTCCAGATGGTCTCTCTGGTGGAGCTGTCTAAGGTGACAGAGGAGGGAGTGTGCTTCCGTTCTCCTTATGATGGCAAGGAGATTCTGCTGACTCCAGAGAAATCAATTGAAATACAAAATGCTCTTGGTAACTATTCTGTCTTGCATAATGCCAACTGCTGAATTGACTGGTGCTTCATACTATGGACATTCTTCTCCTGCCACAGCTGTTTCCCTGCTTTGAAATTCCACATAGACATAGAACTTCAGAGGGAGGCAACCAGTTACTCTGGTGGTGACCCTTCTATTTGAGTTAATGGTGAATCTTCACTGAAGATCTCAAATGAGGCACCAATGAGATGAAAGCATTTTGTGAGCTGAGTAACTTTGGGGAATAATCCACAAAGGGCTATTAAAATTCACCTAAAGAGCCCAGAAATCAGAAATCCATAAGTTGTAAATAATGAGATGATTTTGAGCACCTTCTTTAGCTCCATCCTGGCATTTACTACTGGGTGGAGGTCAGAAAGTGGAGCAGGGATCTAAAAAAAAACTATTATGGTTAACTTCATCCCAGTTCTATAGAACAGCACCATATCATATAAAGGGTTTTTTTTTTAATCCTGGTGGGAGAGAGAGAGGCAGGCAGGCCTTTGAGTTAGCAAAATGTAGAGCTGCTTGCATTGATTTTCAGAATTTTAACATCTACTTAAGACTTTTCTGAAATAGAAGTAGATGAAAAAAGATCCTAAATTCCTGAATTATTTTTAAATTTGTTGAATTAAAAAACCAATTTGTATACAGTTGGGTTTCCTTTAAAAAAGGACCTTAGTTTCTTTGAGTATTAAGAAGTGTTTGAGTTTACAGTATTACATAATTTTCACTAATATCTTAGAGATGCCTGCCTCTGCCAGTGTTAACTGAGGTGAGCTTGCTTATTTTTAGTAAAAGTACAGTGGGACAGCCGGCTGGACAATTGGCTCTATGCTACTTCTGTGTTAAATATTTTAATTAGCCTTTAGGACAAAAATTGAGAGAATGTCTTGTTTTAAATAAATAAATTTGAAATCTGTGGTGTGGACTGATCTCATCTGCTTTTGCTGACAAACATTGCATTTTTCTTCCATAGGCTCTGACATCATGATGCAGTTAGATGATGTGGTCAGCAGCACAGTTAGCGGCCCCCGGGTAGAAGAAGCCATGCTCAGGTTTGCTTTGTGTGTTGTGTTGATCTGCCTTTTGATCCCAACTCGGCTTCTCTGCGCCATTCACTTCTGTGGTGCTTACTCACACAGTCTTTTGCCCTGCCTTGCTTTTCTGGGCATGGAATCTTTGTTTACTACTAGTGAAGCATCTCAATTCTGTATGTTAAGCATGAGCAGGTAAAATTAGACAAATGTCATATGGCTGTAAAAGCTTTGTGTTAAACACAAACTTCATTCTGCGCAGGTAGAAGTCATCTGAGTTAATGCCAGATTTGTGCTAGGTTAAGCCCTGTATCCCTCCCTCACCCCAAAAAATCAACTACTGCACATATCCAAGGATAAGACTACAAGTCCGGATTGTGGGATTTCAAGTCAGCATGGCTCATTGCCTCTCTGCTGAGCTGCCAACTTGGAGTACATGCTTGAGGGGTAGTAAGAAACATTGAGCTGTGGTGCCTCCTCTGGAATGACTAATGCTGGAAGTTTGATGCACCTACATTTGCAACTCCCTGAGTAACATAATGTGTGACTGTGGAATGATGATAATAATAATAATAATTTTTTATTTATACCCCACCCTCCCCGACCAGAGCAAGGCTCAGGGCGGCTAACACCAGTAAAATTACAATAAAAACACAATGGGGGGGGGAACCAATTTAAAACACGGGTTAAAATACATTTTAAAATGCGGCCTCATTTTAATAGTAGCCTATAGATCAAAACCATAAGGGTTGGGAAACATAAGGGTCAGACTGAGTCCAAACCAAAGGCCAGGCGGAACAGCTCTGTCTTGCAGGCCCTGCGGAAAGATGTCAATGACAAATGCTACCTTTTCTTAACTGACCAGGAGATCTGAGAGCAGTACATGTGAAAAGGATCTAGGAGTCTTGGTTGACCACAAACTTGACATGAACCAACAGTGTGACGCGGCAGCTAAAGAAGCCAATGCAATTCTGGGCTGCATCAATAGGAGTATTGCATCTAGATCAAGGGAAGTAATAGTGCCACTGTATTCTGCTCTGGTCAGACCTCACCTAGAATACTGTGTCCAGTTCTGGGCACCACAGTTCAAGAAGGACACTGACAAACTGGAACGTGTCCAGAGGAGGGCAACCAAAATGGTCAAAGGCCTGGAAACGATGCCTTATGAAGAACGGCTAAGGGAGCTGGGCATGTTTAGCCTGGAGAAGAGGAGGTTAAGGGGTGATATGATAGCCATGTTTAAATATATAAAAGGATGTCACATAGAGGAGAGAGAAAGGTTGTTTTCTGCTGCTCCAGAGAAGCGGACACGGAGCAATGGTTCCAAACTACAAGAAAAAAGATTCCACCTAAACATTAGGAGAAACTTCCTGACAGTAAGAGCTGTTCGACAGTGGAATTTGCTGCCAAGGAGTGTGGTGGAGTCTCCTTCTTTGGAGGTCTTTAAGCAGAGGCTTGACAACCATATGTCAGGAGTGCTCTGATGGTGTTTCCTGCTTGGCAGGGGGTTGGACTCGATGGCCCTTGTGGTCTCTTCCAACTCTATGATTCTATGATTCTATCTGTCTGTTGCAGGTCTATTCGCTGGCTGGACAGATGTATTGCTGCACATACCAAGCCTGGCCAGCAGAATTTATTTGCTATTATCCAGGGTGGACTGGATCCTTCTCTTCGATCTAAGTGTCTGGAAGGTAAATTCATTTTTTTTGTATGGGCTTTGTCCACAAGCAACTTCTGGTCCCAGTTTGAAGCTATTCATATTTGAGGGCAAGACCAAAGAGAGTTTTGCTGAAATTCATATCCGCAGGGAGCCTCATGAGGGCAGTCCCCTTCTGTTGATCTCAGTTTCCCAGCCCTGAAGTTTTTCAGTTTCTGGCCACTAGTCTACCAATTCAATTTGCAAAGCTTCAGTTGCTGATTGCTAAAGTTGCAAACCAGAGTTGCAGACATTAATTGATTGGCTAATTAGGTAAAGTTTCACTTGCAGTGGTGAAAATTTTACCCAGAGAGATTGTAAATTCATGACAAAATTGCTCACATGCTTGTTTAGGCTATTTTGGTTCTGGTGTGGTGTTAACAATAAGAAATGGAAGAGGAAATATTAAATATGGCCTTTCCTCCTAAGAATGATCAGTTGCTTTGTTTTTAAAAGCCTAAAAAGACACCAGGGGCATTGCAGAAGGGTTCTTATGTAGTATTCCTTATTCCTATTATAACTTACGTTATTCTAGGAGCCTCAGGCTAGGATAATTTTCTACAAATAATTTTCTACAAATTATCAGGCTAGGATAATTTTCTACAAATGTTCACTGTACATTTGGATACCTTCTCAGACATTGTAACTTGATTTTGCATCATGGTCTTGAGACCGAGGAACAGGTTTTTGTCTATGTTTCGATATAATTGGAGACCATTTTGAATCAAGATGGTGAATTGAACTTTTTAAAACGGTACAGAATTCCTGAGCAGCACTGGGTTCGAGATTGCTAGTAAATAAATAATACTTCAAACATTCACATCAACAACTGTGGAGGGGGTGGTCTGTTGGCATTCTTGTCTTGAGTTTCCTTGATGCTTCCCTAGAGGTAGAAGTCCACAGTTCTTACAGCTATCTCCCTCCCCCCCCTCTGTCTGTCTGTTTCTCTCTTCCCCTCCCTATCGGCTAGAAATGACTAAACGAGACGTGCCGGGCTTTGCCATTGGGGGCCTGAGTGGTGGCGAGGCCAAAGATCACTTCTGGAGGATGGTAGATCTCAGTACGAATCATCTCCCCAGGAACAAACCTCGCTATCTCATGGGAGTGGGGTAGGAGCAAATGACACACTGCAGGCAAAGCATATTGGTGCCTGGGACATCATTGTCCTTTAGACTCCAGCAGGAACATGTCAAAATGGATTGCTGCTGGTAATGTGACCAGCTAGAAGAAACGACCAATTAACATGCGTCTGAATGATGCACAATTGCATTCATGGCCCCAAACCGGAAAGTGATCCACAAACATCACTAAACACGTCACTAAAAGGGTGGAACGGGGGTGGGGGCGCTTATACGTGCTCTGCCAACACGCTGGGAACCGATCCCCTTTGCAAAATGGTTGTTGCCTGTACTATATTCTCAAACCATTACAACCATCCCTCTTTCTCCTCCTTCAACCAGAATGACTTGACCGTTTCAAGTCAGTCCCCTTGGCAGTTGTGCTCACCCTGACAATTTCTGGGCACAAGCTTACCACGAAAATGTTCCCATCTCTGCCATTAGAAGGCTGAGCATTCTTGATTGGGCCAGGCTGTGTCATAGACAGTGGGTGGGTACACTTGCAGCATCTTCATCACCTGATGTGTCTCTTTCCATTTCTCATGAAGTTATGCTACTGACCTGGTGGTGTGTGTGGCTCTGGGCTGCGATATGTTTGACTGTGTCTTCCCTACGAGGACTGCAGTAAGTAGCTGTGTTGGCTGCGGGGGAAACTGGTAGTGGGCCCACTGGCGAGGGGGTGGGGGAGGAGGAGGGCCACTTTACTACAAGGTGGAAGAACATATAACCTGGGATGGGAGCACTATTCAAAGCAGTGAAGTGTTTTGAAACCCCCACTAAACCTGGAAAGACTGATGAGTGCTGTTTGTGTTCCCCTGAATCTCCTGGCTGCTGACATCTTTGCACTTTCAACTTCCAGCGCTTTGGTTCAGCCTTGGTCCCCTGGGGCTCCCTGCAGCTGAAGAACAAGCAATATGCCAAGGATTTTCGGCCCATTGATGAGAACTGTGATTGTCCCACATGCCAGAGGTTGGTGAGCTTCAGGGATGGTGGTTGTTTTTTTAAAAAACTCAGATTTGCCCTTTGCAGAGACAGATTCCTTTGTTGGAAGGCAGACCATTTTTCATCTATTGCTGAGGGCCTGAGGTATACTTTTAAAGGTGGAGTCAGGGAAGCAGAGTCGTAGAAAATATATCTGTGCTGCAGCTTTCTTGCTGAGTTTTGTCAGTGCAACTCTGAGCAGAGCAGTTATCCTCAGGCATTGGGTTGACAGAGATGGGAGGAATGGGTGCGGGAATCACAATATATTGGCCCATGACCAGTTATGTAAGTAAACCAGTACAGCCAATATAAGATTATATCATTTGGGAAGACAGGCGAACTAATGCCAGTGTATTGGAAGAAGCAAAGATCACCAGCGTCAAAACAATGATTCTTCAACATCAAATAAGTGATTCCTTATTTGAAGGTATGTTTATTGGGACTGTCACCTGATTAAAGAAATCTTAGTGGATTAGTTTTATGAGTTGCAGATAATGATGAAGTTTCCTGAAGTGAAGAATGCCCTCTCGTCTGATGTGCATCTGTCTTCAGCATTATATACATTTTGATGCTGGGTCGAGATGCAGCTTTTTGCACAAGCATTTAGGGGTGGAGAATGAGACCCTTCCCATTGTAGTGTTGCCTTTTCTATTAATGTTTATGTATTACACGGCTAACTTGTACTGAGAACCCAAAGTAATGGTGAAGGGCATTCTGTAGATGTCAGTAAATAAATACATCTCAGTATGTAAGGGAGCTGGGCATGTTTAGCCTGGAGAAGAGGAGGTTAAGGGGTGATATGATAGCCATGTTCAAATATATAAAAGGATGTTACATAGAGGAGGGAGAAAGGTTGTTTTCTGCTGCTCCAGAGAAGCGGACACGGAGCAATGGTTCTAAACTACAAGAAAGAAGATTCCATCTAAACATTAGGAAGAACTTCCTGACAGTAAGAGCTGTTCGACAGTGGAATTTGCTGCCAAGGAGTGTGGTGGAGTCTCCTTCTTTGGAGGTCTTTAAGCAGAGGCTTGACAACCATATGTCAGGAGTGCTCTGATGGTGTTTCCTGCTTGGCAGGGGGTTGGACTCGATGGCCCTTGTGGTCTCTTCCAACTCTATGATTCTATGAACTTCATTGGACTGATCATGTTGTGTGGATGCCTGATTATCATCTTCCAAAGCAACTACTCTATTCCAAACTTAACAGTGGAAAGCGTAATGCTAGTGGTCAACAAAAGAGGTTTAAAGGCACATCAAGGCACATCTTTAAAAATGTAGTATAAAAACAGACAACTGGGAAACACTGGCCTGTGAGTGCTCCAATTAGAGAACAGCCTTTACCAAAGGTGTCATGGGCTTTGAAGACGTTTGAACTTAGGACAAAAGGGAGAAATATGCTAAGAGGCATGCTTGGCAAACCCTCACTATGATCAACTCCCACCCGGAAACCTATGTCCCCACTGTGGAAGGATGTGTGGATCTAGAATTGACCTCCACGGACTCACTGTTAAAACCCTGCTTATGGAAGACAATCTTGCTCGGCTACGAGTGATCGCCAAAGAATAAGAAGATACCTCCTCTGATACATTTTAAGAAGTTTGTGTCAGATCCCTTTCATAGCATATACCCAAGATAATAGCATGGACCAATGACCTCTGGGCACACCTTAACCACCTTTTAGTGCTTTCAAAGAAGAAAATATTTGAGTATGGTATCTTCGTCTACTTCAGTGTTACTTAACTATGGAAAGAAAGAAAAGCAGTAGTTTTATTCCATGCTCATTCCTGAACACTTCCTGTATCGTAGTCGGGGGATCAGATTAGATCCAGGGCAACTTAAGTTCAGATCCTCACTCAGCTCGGATACATTAATTGTGTTTCTTAGGCCACCCCACAGGGAGGATAAAATGGCCTGGAGAAAATTGGGTAGACCATTCCTGAAGGAGACTGAATAGATAATTGGGCATAATTTGTCTGTACCGTAGAATGCAGAGGCAGCCTAATTTCTATTAGTTGCTATGTTAGAATTATTGCAGAAGTCTCATATGAAGTTGATGAGCTAGATACACTTTCATGAGACAAGGAGGCTCTAATTGTTCTCAGGGAGGTGAAGGTTGTCAGGGGAAGTGTGAACTGCTCCCTTGCCTCTTTCAAAGGATCTTAACAAGGCTGAGCTAACATTCTCCAGGAGGTTTCTCACATCAAGGCCCTTGCCCATGAACTTCATGCTACACATATTTGTCTGTCTTTAAAGTACCGTAGGCCTTTTATTGTTCTCTACTTGAGTGTTTCTTTGATTTCTCCTGGCCTACTCCAATATTTACATGCCCCCACTTCTGATGAACTGCTGAATCCAGAAGTACTGCTCAACAATCTCCTTTGTAGACATCAAGGCTTTTATAGAACAAGGGATTGTGGGACCTAGGAAAACTATCTCCCTAGCACAACAATGCTGGCAGCTATTTCCAAAAGATTGGTGTTCAGAGAGAAATTCCCAGTGCTGCTTTTGTTGTCCTGTGGCAAAGTGGGTAGCTGTTAGCTTTTACTTTGGTAGGAAAGATTTGGTGATTTCCTCTTATTCTTCCTAGCAGTGGTGTGTGGATTACCTTCCTTAGGCCTTGGCTCACAAGAGCATTCTTTTGTTCCTTATTTTGTCTCTTGACAGGTACAGCCGAGCGTTCTTGAATGCTCTCTTCCGGAGTGACACAGCTGCCATGCACCATGTTACTGTGCATAATATTGCATACCAGGTTGGTCCATCTTGTGCACCTTTTGTAGCCTCAAGGCTTTCTTCTATTAGGTAGTAAAGCCTGGCACCATTTGTAGGTGGTGGGAAAGATTCTCTAAGACGCTGGGAAAACTAGGCTGTTCGGTAGCTCTTCAGTCTTCAGTCTCGCGAGTTTACAATGTCATCTTTGTTGTATGTTTTACCCTGTTGATTGTGGTTGGGCCTTCCATGGGACTAGTTGCGCCCACATTTACATGCATGGTGTTTGAAGCGCATCTGCTAAAGAGATGGCGGCTCTGTCTTTCCCCCTCTTTTCAGCTCAACCTGATGCATTCAATCCGGGAGAGTATCATTGAACAGAGGTTCCCACAGTTTGTTCAGGACTTCATGAAGACCATGTATGGCAACATCAGCAGCTACCCACAGTGGGCCATAGATGCCCTGGCCTCTGTTGGAATTAGCCTGGAGTGAGAGGGATACAATTGTTCTGCCAGCGTCACCGGTCAAGCAAAATCCAACTTGGAGCCCAGCACCTGTGAACCAGCATGTGTCCCCTGGATCCAGGTCTCTCAATGATTGGTTGCCTTACTTGCATAGCTGGGCCAGTTTACTTCCCAGAACAGTTCTCTAGGTGTTTGCAGCACTAAATACCTCTTTCTATTCAAGGAATGCTTGGGAAGAATCGGAGGAGCTGATGGTTTTTATTGCAATGGTCATTCATCAGTGCAGAGTCTTCATGGTTAAACTGGAGCTACCTTGAAAGTTCCTTATTTTTGTATTTTTAGTATGTGAAAAATCCTATTTTTTATTTGCATTTTTATATGATTTCTCTGAACCGAAAAAAATATGTTTGTGGAGCTGGCAGATTGAGCAGAGCTGTCCACATTATGCAGATTCTTGGAGAAGCAATTCCTGTTCTGTGCCCAAATAAAAGTCTGCAACTGAAAACTGTGTGCATCCTTAAAGTTTTTATTCTCTGTTTGTAGGTGCTTGTTTGTTTGTTTGACAAGGAACAGTACAAAATCAAGGGAGAGGATATGTGGGGCAAAAGGGGAGGAGCATAATTCAGTGTGGTGTAGTGGTTTGAAAGTCAGGCTGGGCCTGGGATACCAGGGTTTATATCCTCACTCAGCCATGAAGATCACTGGGTGGCCTTGGGCCAGTCACAATCAAGTCATCAGGGCTGGGATTTCTCATTAGTTCCTCAGTTTAAGGTATTCTCTCCTATTCCTAGACTGATGGAGCTGGAACTTGGCAAGGTTGGCTAGCCTTGCTTGTGTGCAGGCACTTCTGAAAGTCCAAGTGTGGTGGTATTAATACCTTGCCCCCAGTTTTTCAAATTTTAATCACAGGTGATTTAGGCCATGCTATTATTTAAAACTGCTTTACCTGGGGACATTCTCTGCCATCAGCTGTGCTTTGGGGCCTTAATTGTGTCAGAGGCTTGATCATTCTTCGTTTGTTTCCTCCACGTTTTTGTACAACCCCAAAATCCGGGTCTCCCTGTTGTGAAAATTGAAGGTAGCTGGATGATTGTGTTAATTCAACTCAGTTTTGTTGTTGTGACCATCGTGGTCATTTCGACCATAACTAAAAAAGAAATATACATACTATTCATACTATACAGAGAGGGCATAGATACACCTTTAAAAGACAGTGTTAACCAATTTATACATATACCATAATTTTACATGTATAAGACAACCTTTTTTCCTGAACTTTTCGTAATAAATTGAGAGTCGTCTTATACACGGGTTAATATGCTAAGTAAGTGGTGCCGGTGCTGCGGTGGAAGCAGGGTAATGTCAGAGAGGAGGCTGCTTACTCTTCCCGGCTTAGGAAGAGTATTTGGTGAGTGCCGGTATGTGGTGTATTATGGCACCCGTTCCGTCAGCCACAGTGGGGGATCCTCCAAAAGCTGCTCAACAGCTCAGCAAACTTACAAAAGAAGCTCAACTATTGAGGACTCCCAAAAATAGGGGTCTTCTTATAGATGGGGTCTTGTTATACACGGAAAAATACGGTATATCTTAAAATACAAACGTCAGTTACTTTATTTCATTGCCGACCATCTCTTTACAGTCCACCATATTATCTTTAATGAACATTCTTCTCAGTTTTGGGGCAGCCACCACAAATCTTGCAATGTTATTTGCCACAAATATATCAAAGTCAAACAGCAGGGTGACTTGTGTACAAATGAGACATTAGCAGTCAGGTTATCGCCCATTTAATTGTAGTGATTAACATCTTGTCTATACCAGGAGGTTGATGTGGTCCCATGCCAGCCTGCGTAGTGAAACAGCCTGCATTGGGCAGTATATTTTTGGGGTGCTCTTCTAGGATAGCAAATAGCTAATTATTGTCAAGGGGCTAGTATTGGCTTATCACAGGGGTGGGAAGTGAAACACCATTTGCATTTCCTGCTTAGCCACCAAATACTCCTGGGTCATCCAGCCAAGCCACCTTTTGGAGCATCTCTATTGTTTGCCTTGTGGCTCAGCTTATAAGTGAGTGTGGAGAAGATCCCAGGGGAAGTGACGGAGCTTATCCTTGGGAGTGCTGGTGGGCATTTGATTCTGGACCCTAAACGTTAGATGAATGGGAATGTCCAAATTGCAATGGAGATGATTTCATGGTCACTGGCCTTGGCTGATGCTTTCCTTTGCGTGCCAGCAGAGGTCAGTAGATGCTGAATTGTGTGTTCACTGAAGCCAAGGGTGGCTATGACATGGTCTGCAACAAATTCTAGATAGGAGGTATCTTAAGGGTTAGTAGTAGTAGCTTTGGTCTGCAGGGTTCATAAAAGGATATAATCTGAAGCTAGTTTTAAAAAAAGAACTGGGTTATTTATAATAGAATGGGGAGATGTGAAAGGAAACCAAGCTTGGGTAATTATAATCCTATAAAACATTTAATAGTAACTTTATTTCAACATAAAAGAGTCTTCTTGTGCAACCTGAAAAACCATAACAACAAGAAACCTACAATTAATAAAAGAAGATGGTATAAACCCCAGAAAACAGGTGGACCAGCAAATTCTCCAGTCGTGGTGATGATAAAAGACTTCCCAGTAAATTGAAAAAAGGAAATTGGAAAAGAAGCAAAAAAGAAGAAAATACTTAAAATAAAGGATTGGGTGGAGATAATGAGAAGCCAAGAACAAATAAGGGAAGCTCTAACAGGAAGTGAAATAACTTGGTTTAACTGTACAGTGGTACCTCGGGTTACATACGCTTCCTTTTACATACACTTCAGGTTACACACTCCGCTAACCCAGAAATAGTGCTTCAGGTTAAGAACTTTGCTTCAGGATAAGAACAGAAATCGGGCTCCAGCGGCACGGTGGCAGCAGGAGGTCCCATTAGCTAGAGTGGTGCTTCAGGTTAAGAACAGTTTCAGGTTAAGAACGGACCTCCGGAATAAATTAAGTACTTAACCTGAGGTACCACTGTATACAACTGGAGCAATGGACAAAGAAGTGGTTAAAGGGAAACAAGAACTGCAAAGAATATACAAAATTTGAAAAAACTGATTATAATAGGGGGAGATAAAGAAAAAAAATAGTTATAAAAGTGGAAACCAGTGAAATTTATAAAATAGTAGAAATGGAGGATCAAGAAGATCACTTAAAAGAGGTGTGGGAAAAGGAGACAATAAGACAGATAGTCAAAGCTGGGGGGGGGATCGGAGTATCATACACTGAAAATTGGAGTATCATACACGGAGTATCATAAGAATAAAAGAAAATTATTATTATAAATTAGTTTGGAGATTAAAGTCAGATTAAGTCAGATTAAATCAAATGAACAGGAAATATTCGGTGTTACGTTGGAGTGGATGCCAGGAAACCGGGAATTACGTTCACGTGGTGGGGTTGTAAATATGTACAGTTTTACTGGCAAAAGGTGTTTAAGGAGATAATGGAAATAACTGGATTGAACCTGACCGAAAGTCCAGAGGTAGCATTATTATCAATTTACAATGGGGTGGAAGATTATGAAGGACTCGCTTGCAAATTTATTGACAGCTGCAGGAGTTCTAGCTAGGATGTGGAAGGGGCAAGATGAATATAAAATGGGAGAATGGTATAAAGAGGTGTGAGATAATAGCTATTATAAATTGACATGTGCCATTAAAGTAAGATGGGGAATACGAGGAGAAGTGATTTTGAGGAGATATGGAAGGTGTTTGTAGAATTTGTACTGTTAAGACAATGGAATGGTCTCAGCGGGTGGGATGCACATTTTTATTCTTATTTATTATAGTTACTTGTCAAAACAAAAAATGGAGGGGGGCGGGACAAAAACAATCATTATGGCGTAAGTTTTTGTGACCTTGGCTGCAGTCCAGAACCCCTGCTGTTGTCTGGTGAGGCTTAACAGAGCAGTGGGACAATTCCTGCATCTGCAACCCTCTTGTGCATGGCAGGGGGAGCAAATCGCTATGCTAGCCTGAAGCTGCCACAGTGTCCAAATGGTGACAGTCTGCTGCCCTGCCTCAGGAATCCTTATGCCACGTCTGGTGACGATAACATGCGAGGTGGTCCTGTTTGGATGCTGGGTGCCGTTTTGAATCAAGGCGGCAGACCAAAAGGTCACTTTGGCGTGATGTTGGACATCTTTTGAGAGATCCGTCCCACACTTTGGATATCACCAAATGTGGCCTGAGGGTGGACGGGGGTGCGGCAGTCTTAATCACTGCTTGGTCTTCAGACCCCATTTCGAAACAAGATGTTGGACGAAAACGTGACTTTATTGTGACTTCACCCAGTATTTGGCATGGTGGGTCCAAAGTTCCAAATTACATCATCCATTTAAAGAACATGCAATATGCTTTGGTTTTTGTGTTCATGTTGTCAGGAGCCTTCTTTTTGTTTTCAGGACTATGGATAACCAAGGATTTGTTTTATTTCCAGCATGGGATACAGATTGTTGCAAGCCACCCCTAACTTCAAGCGGTGCAAGATACCAGGGGTACAGGCACTTTTCTAGGATTCGTGTTTCCTTTTGGAAATGAGGCACAGTGGATATTGTGGTGTCTTTATGCTATATGGTTTATATATACAGTGGTGCCCCGCAAGACGAACGCCTCGCAAGACGGAAAACCCGCTAGACGAAAGGGTTTTCCGTTTTGGAGGCGCTTCGCAAAACGAATTTCCCTATGGGCTTGCTTCGCAAGACGAAAATGTCTTGCGAGTTCCTGCGGGTTCCCCACCCCTTTTCCTAAGCCGCTAAGCCGCTTATCAGCTGATCCGCTGATAAGCCGCTTAACAGCTAATCGCTAAAAGCCACTAAACCGCTAATAGCGCTAAGCTGTCAATGGGCTTGCTTCGCAAGACGATAAAACCGCTGTACGAAGAGCCGCACAGAACGGATTAATTTCGTCTTGCGAGGCACCACTGTACCACGTGAACCTACGATAGAGGGCTTCACAGCATTAATACCTCACAAGGGTCTTGCTTCTCCCCTAGCTGCAGCCTTGTATTCCAACAGAAATTGGGCATGGCTCTCTCTCTGGCTTCTGGAGAAGTGTGCATGCACACAAAAGCTTATACCCAGAACAAACTTAGTTGGTCTCTAAGGGTGGCACTCTGGGTTAAACCACAGAGCCTAGGACTTGCCGATCAGAAGGTCGGCGGTTCGAATCCCCGTGACGGGGTGAGCTCCTGATGCTCGGTCCCTGCTCCTGCCAACCTAGCAGTTCAAAAGCATGTCAAAGTGCAAGTAGATAAATATGTACCGCTCCGGCGGGAAGGCATTTCCGTGCGCTGCTCTGGTTCGCCAGAAGCGGCTTAGTCATGCTGGCCACATGACCCGGAAGCTGTACACCGGCTCCCTCAGCCAATAAAGCGAGATGAGCGCCGCAACCCCAGTGTCGGCCACAACTGGACCTAATGGTCAGGGGTCCCTTTACCTCTACCTAAGGTGCTACTGGACAGTTTTTTAATTTATTTCGACTGCGTCAGAACAACACGGCTACCTATCTGAATCTGGCTTCCCAGACTTCAGCTTTGCTTCCAGCTTCTTGCTCACAGACACACAACTCTCAACTCTGTCTTTTATCTTTCTAACGACCAACAAACTGAGGTGGGGGGGGCACTCATCTGCCTTCTGGCACCAAGCCACTTCCTTTATTTACCTTAATAACCCACATTTAGATAGCCATTATCACACCAGGAAGCTAGCTTGGTTATTCCAGGAATTTGGATCCTTCCTTAGATTTTCACTCTTGCTGACCCAAGAGTTAGAAGGATCTTGGCATATAGCCCAGTCCCCCTCCCCCCCAAAGTGGTAGAACTATAGTAAGGACTGAAAGTAAGGGGGCGGGGAGAGATTTGATGTAAAGTTAACTCAGGGGTCAGCAAACTTTTTCAGGACGGGGCCTGTCCACTGTCTCTCAGACCTTATGGGGGGCGGACTATATATTTTTTGGGGGGGCGGATGAACGAATTCCTATGCCCCACAAATAACCCAGAGATGCATTTTAAATAAAAGGACACATTCTACTCATGTAAAAACATGCTGATTCCTGGACCATCCGTGGGCTGGATTTAGAAGGTGGCGCTGTGGGTTAAACCACAAGCCTAGGACTTGCCGATCAGAAGGTTGGCGGTTTGAATCCCTGCGACGGGGTGAGCTCCCATTGCTCGGTCCCTGCTCCTGCCAACCTGGCAGTTCGAAAGCACGCCAAAAAGTGCAAGTAGATAAATAGGTACCGCTTGCATGGAGCCCGGACAGCCCCGTGGTTTTCGACGGATCTGAGGGCAATGAAACAATCATTGAGACGGCTAGAGCGCCGGTGGCGGATAACTCATTCCGAATCTGACCGGACACAGGTTAGAGCTCAACGTCGAGCCTACCAAGTGGCGATAGCGACAGTCGAAGAAGAATTTCTTCACCGCCTCTATTGCATCTGCAGAAAACAGCAGCAGGAGACTTTTTCAGGTGGTAAACAATTTAGCGGAACCACCTGCAATATCGGAGCCCAGTACGGGCCACATGTTCTCCTGCAATGATTTTGCAAAGTTTTTTGCAGATAAAATCGCTCAGATTCGGGAAGAAGTAGACTCCACCGTGGGAGCAGGACCGGGGCGGGAGAGTGCTAGAGTTCTGTCTAGTCAAGTTGAGTGGGATCAATTCCAATCTGTTACCTCCGAGGATGTGGACAGGCTGCTTGGACGAGTGAAACCAACCACCTGTCTCCTGGATCCTTGCCCATCCTGGTTTATAAAAGCTAGCTGGGAAGGACTGGGCGATGGGCTTCGTGGGGTGGTGAAGGCTTCCCTCCGTGAGGGAGCCTTCCCAGACCCGCTGAAAGAGGCGGTTATAAAACCGCTTCTTAAAAAACCATCTTTAGATGCGGCCACAATGGCCAACTATCGCCCAGTCTCAAATCTTCCATTCTTGGGCAAGGTGATTGAGCGAGCGGTTGCCGAACAACTCCAGGCACGCCTGGAAGAAGCGGACCATTTGGATCCCTTCCAGTCGGGATTCAGGCCTCATCATGGGACTGAAACTGCCTTGGTCGCACTGGTTGATGATCTCTGGCGGGCTAGGGACAAAGGTGAGAGCTGTTTCCTAGTTCTGCTGGATCTCTCAGCGGCGTTTGATACCATCGACCATAACATCCTTCTGGACCGTCTTGAGGGGCTGGGAGCTGGGGGCACTGTCATGCAGTGGTTCCGCTCCTTCCTCCTGGGCCGTGTTCAGAAAGTGGTGGGGGGGATGAGTGTTCAGACCCCTGGGCTCTCACTTGTGGGGTGCCTCAGGGTTCTGTCCTCTCCCCCATGCTTTTCAACATTTACATGCAGCCGCTGGGAGAGATCATCAGGAGGTTTGGGCTGGGTGTTCATCAGTATGCGGATGATACCCAGCTCTACCTCTCTTTTAAATCAGAACCAGTGGGGGCGGTGAAGGTCCTGTGTGAGTGTCTGGAGGCGGTTGGAGGATGGATGGCGGCTAACAGATTGAGGTTGAATCCTGACAAGACAAAAGTACTGTTTTGGGGGGACAGGAGGCGGGCAGGTGTGGAGGATTCCCTGGTCCTGAATGGGGTAAATGTGCCCCTGAAGGACCAGGTGCGCAGCCTGGGAGTCATTTTTTTTAAAAAAATATTTATTAAAGTTTTTAAATATAAATGCACAAATAATAAACAATCTTACTTCTGTCACAAACATAGTTTCATCACTTCTTTGGACTCCCTCACGTCTCCCGCTCCCATTTACATCGTTAAAAGTTTTTTCCAAACAAATTATCAACTTGTTTACAAATCTCATGTCCAGTCATTCAAATATAATCTAGCAATTCTTCCAAAAAAATTTATATTTTCTTTAATCTCACTTATCATTCCTGGGAGTCATTTTGGACTCACAGCTGTCCATGGAAGCACAGGTCAAATCTGTGTCCAGGGCAGCTGTTTACCAGCTCCATCTGGTACGTAGGCTGAGACCCTATCTGCCTGCGGACTGTCTCGCCAGAGTGGTGCATGCTCTGGTTTTCTCCCGCTTGGACTACTGCAATGCACTCTACGTGGGGCTACTTTTGAAGGTGACTCGGAAACTACAACTAATCCAGAATGCGGCAGCTAGACTGGTGACTGGGAGCGGCCGCCGAGACCATATAACACCGGTCTTGAAAGACCTACATTGGCTCCCAGTATGTTTCCGAGCACAATTCAAAGTGTTGGTGCTGACCTTTAAAGCCCTAAACGGCCTCGGTCCAGTATACCTGAAGGAGCGTCTCCACCCCCATCATTCTGCCCGGACGCTGAGGTCCAGCGCCTTCTGGCAGTTCCCTCATTGCGAGAAGGAAAGCTACAGGGAACCAGGCAGAGGGCCTTCTCGGTAGTGGCGCCCGCCCTGTGGAACGCCCTTCCAGCAGATGTCAAAGTGATAAACAGCTACCTGACATTCAGAAGACATCTTAAGGCAGCCCTGTTCAGGGAAGTTTTTAACATGTGATATTTTACTGTATTTTTGGTTTTTATGTAAGCTGCCCAGAGTGGCTGGGGAGGCCCGGCCAGATGGGCGGGGTATAAATAATAAATTATTATTATTATTATTATTATTATTATTATTATTCGGCGGAAAGGTAAACGGCGTTTCCATGTGCTGCTCTGGTTCACCAGAAGCAGCTTAGTCATGCTGGCCACATGACCTGGAAGCTGTACACCGGCTCCCTCGGCCAATAAAGCGAGATGAGCGCCGAAACCCCACAGTCAACCACGACTGGACCTAATGGTCAGGGGTCCCTTTAGCTTTACCTGGGCCGCATCTGGCCTCCGGGCCTTAGGTTGCCTACCCATGAGTTAACTGTTCTACTGTGGCAGTGTCCCAACTGAGGCAGTGAGTCAAGCTGCTGTTCCAAACTTACTTTTTACAAGAAAGCTCTTCCTTGGTTAAACAATCATTTTGGCCTGGCTTTGTCTCTGAAATAACCTGGCATAGGTTCAGGTTTATTTTAAATCAAACACGGAGTTCAGGAACGTCACTCACTTTCCCAACTCTTACAGCCTGTGTTGTTTCCTTATTAATATCATTGAAGAATATCAGTGGTTTTGAGATACGGGTAAAGTCTACAAAATGATGTTAGCAGATGACGTAGCACTGCTACTACTGGGCAAATATTTGGAATGCTGCAGTACTCATATAAAATACTTTTGTTCAGCGGCACTTCAATTCCTACAGTTCAAGTAAAGTTCAGCGCTTAGGCAGGAAGAAACAGATGCACAAATATAAGATGGGGGACACCTGGCTTACTAGCAGTAAGTATCTAGGGGTCTTAGTGGACTACAAGCTTAACATGAGTCCACAGTGTGATGCAGCAGCAATAAAGAAATAAAGAAATAAAGCTGAAGCTGCATCAAAGATGCATAGGGTCCCAATCAAATAA
The DNA here is from genome assembly GCF_964252035.2 of Podarcis erhardii. Lineage (NCBI taxonomy): Eukaryota > Metazoa > Chordata > Lepidosauria > Squamata > Lacertidae > Podarcis > Podarcis erhardii. Next base: position 9,412,902 of record NC_138515.1, on the reverse strand, counting down.
AGTAATAATAGCACTCTATTCTGCCTTGTTCAAACCATGCCTGGAATATTGTGCTCAATTCTGAGCACTACAGCTTAAGAAGGATGATGACAAGCTGGAACGTGCGCAGAGGAGGGTCTAGAAACCAAGCCTTATGAGGAATGGTTGAAGGAGCTGGGTATGTTTAGTCTGAAAAACAGGAGACTGAGAGGATAGATTATAGGCACCTTCAAATATCTAAAAGGCAGTCACATGGAGGGTGGAGCAAGCTTGTTTTCTCCTGCTCTGGAGGGCAGGACCCAAACCCATGGCTCCAAGTTACAAGAAAGGAGATTACGCCGGAACATCAAAAATAGCTTTCTGACAGTGAGAGCTGTTTGACAGTGGGAAGGTTGTAGACTCTCTTTCGTTGGAAGTTTTCAAGCAGAGGTTGGCTATCCATCTGTTGAGATCAGTTGAGATTCCAGCATTGCAGGGGGTTAGACGAGAAGACCGTTGGGGTCCCTTTCAACTTTACAATTCTATATTGTTGCATGCCACCCCAGTCTCTGAGCAGTGTGAGAGTCCAGGGATTCCAGGCATGCTTACCTAAGGTTCGCCTTTCCTTGTGGAAAAGAGGAGACTGTGGTTTCTTTGGGATATATTATTTATTTACACATATATACAACCTGAGCCTGCGATGTTCACAGTATTAATACCCCCAAAAGGTCTTGTTTCTCCCATGGCAACAGCCTTGCATTCAAACAGAAATCAAACATTGCTCTCACCCTCTCTCTCTAGCTTGCCACTTTCCATGCCCAGTTGCAGACCCCTCCATAGCTGTCAACTTTCAAATTTGAAAATAAGGGATCAGCAGCCTCGAAAATAAGGGATCAGCAGCCTCACCTGTGCTGGGGACAGTCTAACAATCTGGGATAGTAGCGGGAAACAGCGCTGGAATAAGGGAATTTCCCGCAAAAAAGGTAAGGTTGACAGCTATGGACCCCTCGCCCTCGCGAGTCAGGCCCATATAAAACAAGACACAACACAGTAGTTATGGAATTAAAAGTAGGCCACAACTTTTTTAAAGTTCAGAGGTAGGAAACCTTGCCTTAGGCATTGGGCATGTATTCCTCCCAGCCCCCAGCTGGGTACTGAGGCTGAGCAGGGGCAGGTAGGCAATATGGGGGACACTGCAAAATGGATGTTTACACAGCTGCCCCCCCCCTCCTTCAGTTCTGGGAGTTTTGTTGCAGGTAAAAACCTGCTCTTTCTGGATCTTGCCAATGAGACACAGGAGACTGAGAGGAGAGTCCATCATTTATTAGTTTGTGCAAACTAACTGATTTAGCGGGATATTTCATAAAAGCTGAATGTCAGAGTTGAGGGCTTCTCTCTTCACCACAATCACCACGGGAGCCTCTCGACATTTTTATAGTCTGCTTACAGTTTTTACAGCGGGTCATAAGCACATTGTATCATCCATCAGAGTCAGTTAGTTCAGATCTCTGCTGAGGCCTGCGTTTGCCCTTCCAACAACTGATAAAATGACAAATCCCGGCTCACCAGCCCTTTCTGCCTCCTGCTCTTGGCTTATTCCAACTGCTCTCTCCTTACTCTCTCTCTCTCTCTCTCTCTCTCTCTCTCTCTCTCTCTCTCTCCCCCTCGGGCAGCTCATCCACTTCTTGCCCAGGGGACTTGAAACCTCTGGTTCGTCCCTGACACTGAACCCCAGGTGTTGTCCACTAAGACTTTTTATAGGGTATACAAAACAAAGAATACACACGCAGTCCAATTGGAAGCTCCAAAACATCTGCAGAGGGTTGTTGGCGAACGCCCATTGGACACAGTCCTTCCGTAGTCCTTCCCAACTGCCGTACAATCTTTTCTTCAGTGTCTCCAGCAACAAAGCAGCAACTTGGGTGTTTGTGTCTTTTATGAACAAAAGGGAGCCTTTGTGAGCCAAGGGTTATAACAGAACCCCAGTGTCTCATTCAAAGAGGCTCCTACAGACCCCCCAGATCTCCCCAGTGCCTCAGTTTGACCATACACCAAACACTCATGGCCAGTGTCTCACAGCAAAACCTCTCTAACGGGGCCCTGCTAACATGGCCGCGTGATGGGTTCGTAACCACGCTACTCCTCCATTCTGCTGATGGACTAAAGAATACAGCCCCAGGCCTAAAACTGCCAAAGCTGTGCCAACTGCTATGGGGAAGGCAAAACCTGCAGAGCAAGGGAATTTCTTCCCGGCTCTAGGAAACAGCAACCATCGTGCGACCGCAGCAACGCCCGCAGACCTGAAAAGCAAAAGATTAACCTGCAACAACCATAAACAATTAGAGCAAGGGTTGGGTGGGTGATGCTCCAAAAACGACTGCAAGGGCTTTGTCGGCAGGAGCATCCTTACCTGGCCTCTGGCTCCGCCCCTAGGCTGCCGCTGATTGGCTGATTCAAACCAGGGCCGGCCGGGAGCCCTGTAGCCTCGGCGGCCATCCCAAGGGACGGAGCAACGGCCAGCCAGTCAAGGCTTGTCTCTGGGCCCGGGAAGCCATTTTTACCATAGTTTTTCATACATCACAAGCATTATTCAAATCCTGCCAAAGTTTTTAGTTGTTTACAGTGTTCTCTTAAATACATTTAATTTTCCCCCCATTATTTCTTAAAGTTCTTCTCTTCCTGGTTTCTGATTTTCCTGGTCATTTTTGCCATTTCGGCATAGTCCATCATCTTCATCAGCCATTCATCTCTGTTTTTTTAAAAAATAATATTTATGACTTTTAAACCTTACAAAAAAGAAGAAAAAGAAAAAAAAGCAAAAGAAAGAAAAAACAATACATTACAATGTACACAACGCAACATTAACACATTAAACTAAACAAAACAGAACAAAAACAATTTAAAAACATACATCATACCATTTCAATGTCTTATCCTTCATTCCCTTGTTTCCTCGACCTCCTCTCACCTCCCTTTTCGTATTCCAATTCTATTAATTGTTTCAGCAATTCCTTTCCATCTTTCTCTATTTTCTGTCTTATAATTATCTTAACTTATTTTAACCTTATTTTCCATTAATACTATAATACTTATTTATGCTTAACTTCTTATAACATTTCTACTAAAGCCATATAATTTCATTCCAACATTTTTCTAACACTCATTAATTTTACAATATTTCTATAAATAAACTTTAAACTTTTTCCAATATTCTTCCACCGTCTCTTCTCCCTGGTCTCGGATTCTGCCAGTCATTTCTGTCAATTCCATAAAGTCCATCAACCTGGTGATCTTCTGTCGGAGGCTCTTAACTCTTTTCCAAGTCCCTTCTGCATGTCTTCTTCATATTTATACATGCACTTTACTTTGTCTTCTGCTGATCTTATTCTTAATTTCCTTCCTTTGATGCTGAAGAGTAGATCTCGGGGAAGCTCCGACCTAGCAATGTTTTTATTTCTTCTCGAAAGGTCAGCCAAATCTCCGTAGTTAAAACTAAAATCCAAAAGATGTTTCAGGACGTGTTTCAAAATTCCTCCAAATCTGAAGGTCCCCACAACTCCAATCTCCTCCTGGTCCAGGTCCCAAAAGTCAGTAAATCCCTGCATGAGGAGATCTATCCAACTTTCCTTCTCCAGTCCAAGCAGGGCTCCAATCCTCAAAATCTGACTTTCTCTGAATTCACTCATAGAAGGCAACAACTTATAGTCATCAAATTGCCTCTGTAAGACTGGGGCTCTCTCCCTCTCCACTTGTATTACTTTAGGTTCAACAACAACAACTTTCTCCCTCGCGTTCTCCACAGTTTGCCATATCAAAATAGATTCCTGTGTCGATTCCTGAATAGTTTCTGTATAGATATTCACTTTTTGTCCAAAATTAGTCACTTTTTGACCCAAATTATCAATTTTAATAGTCATCACGTCCATCTTCTTGTGGAGCTGTTCCAATGAATCACTTATCTTACAAAATGCAGTCACTAAGGCTTCTTCTGTCGACATTCTTAACCAATCCAAGGTCAATCTCTGGTTCTCACGATTTTTTATCTTGCAGCTGGAGATCCCCCCAGCTCAACTCCTGTAACAGCTTCAAAGGCTCCCTCTAGAGGGAAACAATTTCTATTTGTATCAGTCCTTTTAGGCACAGTTCAAGCAATAAAATTTTTTTTTTTTTTTATAAATATTTATTAAAGTTTTTAAATATAAATGCACAAATAATAAACAATCTTACTTCTATCACAGACATAATTTCATAACTTCTTTTGACTCCCTCGCGTCTCCCGCTCCCATTTACATCGTTAAAAGTTTTTTCCAAACAAATTATCAACTTGTTTACAATCTCATGTCCACACATTCAAATATAATCTAGCACTTCTTCCAAAAAGTTTTATATTTTCTTTAGTCTCACTTATCATCAAATTTCAAATCTAATTTAGTGGTGGCCAATTTTTTATAATCTAGCATCCTTCTTAACATTCAACCAAATTACAATGTTTTTGTAGATACTTCTTGAATTTCTCCCAGTCTTCCTCCATCTTCTCTTCTCCCAGGTCACGGATTCTGCCAGTCATCTCGGCCAGTTGCATATAGTCCATCAGTTGCATCTGCCACTCTTCCAGCGTGGGTAGATCTTGAGTTTTCCATTTTTTTGCGATGAGTATCCTTGCTGCCGTTGTTGCATACATAAAGAATGTTCGGTCCTTCTTTAACACCTTCTGGCCGACAATACCCAGAAGGAAGGCCTCTGGTTTCTTAGTGAAGGTATACTTAAATACCTTTTTCAGCTCATTATATATCATTTCCCAGAATACCTTCACCTTAGGGCATGTCCACCAGAGGTGAAAGAATGTTCCTTCGTTTTCTTTACATTTCCAACATTTATTATCAGACGAATGGTATATTTTGGCAAGTTTAACTGGGGTCATGTACCATCTATATATCATTTTCATTACATTTTCCTTCAGAGCATTACATGCGGTGAAGTTCAGCCCAGTGGTCCACAACCTTTCCCAGTCCTCAAACATGATGTTATGCCCAATGTCCTGTGCCCATTTTATCATAGCCGATTTAACCATTTCGTCTTGTGTATTCCATTTTAACAGCAAGTTATACATTCTAGATAATACCTTAGTCTTTGGTTCTAACAATTCAGTTTCTAACTTCGATTTCTCCACCTGGAACCCTAACTTTTTATCATTTTTAAAAACTTCTTTAATCTGAGCATAATGTAACCAGTCTCGCACCTTATCCTTCATTTTCTCTAAACTCTGCAATTTCCAATTGTCTCCATCTTTTTCTAATATTTCCCAATATTTTGGCCATTTGGCCTCCATATTGGGTCTTTTTAGGGCTTTAGCCTCCAGAGGTGAAAGCCACCTTGGAGTTTTATTTTCCAGTAAGTCTTTGTATTTTGTCCAGACATTAAACACTGCTTTCCTGACAATATGGTTCTTAAAGGCCTTATTGATCTTAACTTTATCATACCATAAGTATGCATGCCAACCAAAAGCATTGTTAAAACCTTCCAAGTCCAACACGTCAGTGTCTTCGAGAAGTAGCCAGTCTTTTAGCCAGCAAAAAGCTGCGGCTTCATAGTACAACTTTAAGTCTGGCAGGGCAAAGCCCCCTCTTTCTTTCGCATCTGTTAATATCTTAAACTTAATTCTGGGCTTTTTGCCCTGCCAGACAAATCTGGATATATCTTTCTGCCACTTCCGGAAGCACTCCGTTTTGTCCACAATCTGTAATGTTTGGAACAAAAACAACATTTTTGGCAATACATTCATCTTGATAGCAGCAATTCGGCCTAACAAAGAAAGCTTCAATTTTGTCCAACTATCCAAGTCTCTCTTAATTTCAGACCAACATTTTTCATAATTATCCTTAAATAGACTCAGGTTTTTTGCTGTTATGTTTACCCCTAGGTATTTTACTTTTTTAACCATAGTTAGTTCTGTTTCTCTCTGAAACCGTTCCGACTCTATATCTGTCAAATTTTTTCCCAACACTTTAGTTTTCTGTTTATTTAATTTAAATCCTGCCACCCGACCAAAATCCTGTATCAGTTGTAATACTCTTTTCGTACTAGATTCTGGCTCCTGCAGAGTCAAAACTAAGTCATCTGCGAAAGCTTTCAATTTGTATTGTTTCGCTCCGACCTGAATCCCTTCCACCAACCGGTCCCCTCTGATTAAGTTCAAGAGCACCTCCAGAACCGAAATAAATAACAAAGGGGAAATCGGGCAGCCTTGTCGTGTTCCTTTTTCAATTTTGAACTCTTCTGTAACCACATTGTTAACTATTAGTTTAGCCTTTTGTTCTGAATATATTGCGTCAATCCCATTCTCAAACCCCCGTCCCACTCCCATTTCATTCAAATTTCCCTTCATAAATTTCCAAGAAATATTGTCAAAGGCCTTCTCCGCGTCTATAAAAATTAACACTGCTTTTGTATTTATATCTGTTTGCAAAAGTTCCAAAACGTCAATAATGTTCCTAGTATTTGCAAACATATGTCTGCCTGGGAGAAAGCCTGCCTGGTCTTTATGAATTACTTCATTAAGAACTCTTTTAAATCTACTTGCCAAAATGTCTGCAAATATTTTGTAATCCACATTCAGAAGGGAGATGGGACGATAATTTTTAAGTTGTGTCTTTTCAGCTTCAGATTTTGGTATCAATGTGATAAAAGCTTCCTTCCACGATTCCGGCGCCTTCTTCCCTTCCATAATTTCATTACAGACCTCCATCAATGGTTGGATCAGATAGTCTTTTAATGTCTTATAATACTTGGAGGTCAGGCCGTCTGGCCCTGGAGATTTGCCCAATTGCATGTTCTGGATAGCTTGTTCAATCTCTTGCTGTGTTATTTTGTTATTCAGGATTAATCTGTTTTTTTGTGACAACTTTGTTAGTCCATTTCTTTCCAAAAATTGTTTAATCTCAACCTCATCTTGCGGCCCTTGAGTGTATAATTTTTTAAAGTATCTCTGGAAGCACTTTCTAATTTCCATGGGGTTCTGGATATTTCTTCCTTCAATTTCTAGGTTTATAACTGTATTTAGTTTCTGTCTCTTCTTCAACTGCCAGGCTAGCAGTTTCCCACATTTATTTGCCGATTCAAAAGTTTTTTGTTTCATTAATTTAATCTTCCATTCTATTTCTTGGTTTATCAATTTGGAATATTGAGCTTGATATAGTTTAATTTCTCTCAGAATCGGCTGTGACTTCGGATTTGATCTTAATTTCTTCTCCAATTCTTTGATTTTCTGCAAAATCTTATCTTTCCTTTCATTTTGTGTTCTTTTCTTTACAGTGTTCTGTTGTATCAAGAACCCCCTCATCACAGCTTTGCTTGCGTCCCAGATAGTTCTTTTTTCCACCGTAGTGTTCATATTTATTTCAAAATAGACCTTCAGAGTTTTTTGGGCCTTCTTAACGATCTCCTGATCTCCAAACAAGCTATCATTCATCTTCCATCTAAAGGAGCCGGTTGGCAAAAGTGTCATATCCATCTTCAGCGCATTATGGTCGGAGCAGGTCTTTGGGCAGATTTCCACTTTTCTGACCTTGGGTGCCAGACCTCTAGATATCCATATTTGGTCGATTCTTGTCCAAGTCAGTTGGGCTTCAGAGAAGAATGTTCCCTCTCTTCCCAGGGGGTTCTTAGTTCTCCAAATGTCAATCCAGTCCATATTGTCAGCCATTTCAAAAAAGGTCTTTGGCAGTCTGCCATCTTTTGTGACATTTTGATTTTGTGACTTATCCATGTTTGTCGATACGACCCCATTCATATCTCCCATCATAATGATGTTGTTGTAGTCCAGATAGTCCAGCATGATCTCATGCAACTTCTTGTAAAATTCCGATTTCCCGTCATTTGGTGCATAAATTCCTAATATCAGAATCTTTTCTCCTTGATGTTGTATCTCAATTCCTAATATTCTTCCATGTTCGTCTTTGAATAAGAATTTAGGTGACAGGCTCTCTTTTGCATATATCACCACTCCTCGCTTCTTTACTCTGTCCGAAGATATAAATTCTTGACCAAGTCTTTTGTTTATTAACACCTTTCTATGGAGCCTAGTCACATGTGTTTCTTGTAAGCAGATAATATCCAATTGTTCTTTTTTTAATATATGAAAAATTTTCCTCCTTTTTTCCGGGATGTTGCAGCCATTAATGTTCCAACTCATAAGTTGCAGAGACATCCTGAATAAATCTGGTTATTTTTCAAGGGGTGGTATCTTATTCAGAAGATCTTCAGGGTCCAAGGGTGCAGGTTCCTCTGGTGTTTCAGGCCCTGGAAGTTGGTCAATTCCTTTGTGAAGGTCCTCTCCGTATACGTTCAGAAATTTATCTCTATCTTCCGATGTTCTGATTTTGATCTTCTTCCCTCTAAAAGTAAAAGATAGTCCTTGAGGAAATTCCCACCTAAAGATGATTGAATTCTTCCTTAGTAGTCTTGTCAACTCCAAATAGTTAGATCTAAGATCTAGCAGTTGTTTAGGAATATCCTTGTAGATCTCAATTCTTTTGTCCAAAATATCCAGTGACTTTCCGTAGTGTAGGCCCAAAATCTTATCCCTTTCCTCCTTTGACCTCAGTATTATCAAACAGTCTCTGGGCTTCTCTTTCTTTAGAAGTCTTCCGAGCCTAAAAGCCGAGACGATTTTAAAGTCCTTTTCCTCTAAACTCCAAAATTTGGAAAATTCTTTAGTCAAAAACTCAGCTAGGTTGCCTTCTTCCACTTCTGGTATTGCTCTTATCCTTAAATTGCTCTCCCTGTTCCGCAGTTCAAGCATGGACAAATAGGTCTGATGTTCACCTACTTGTTTACAGAGTGGTCTTACCTCTTGTTCTAAGTTTTCAAGTTTTTGGCTGGTATCTTCAGCCAATTTCCGATTTTCCCCTGCAGCCTCCTTCAATTCTCCGATTGCTTGAGTATTCTGTGCAACTTGTCCAGATAATTTATTTAAACATTCTATGTTCTGCTCAATTTTATATGTTTGCTCATCGGCTTTCTTGTCCAAAGATTCTACTTTCTTATCCAAAGATTCTAATTTTTCGAAAATTTTCTCTAAGATAGCAGTGCTTGCCCCTGAGGCCATATCTTCCAGTTGTAATTCCTCAGTTTCTCCCTCCCCTGCCCGAGGCAGAGAAACAGCTTCCACCTCAGAAGGCAAAGTAGGCACAGATGATCTACGTGCCTGTGAGGCTGCGGTTAAAGTTGTCAAAGTTGTTTGTTTAGTTCTTCCTCTCCTTCTTGTACCACTCATTCCAAAGTTATCTAAAAGTCAAGGTCAAGCTGAGTTGTTCCCATGAGAAAGCCACGGCCCAGATGGTAACAGTCAACAGAGGGCCGGGAAAAGGAAAGTAAAATAAAAGTCATTGTTATAAGTCCCAAATCCTCTAGGGGGAGTTTAAAATATTTCAGGAAAGAAGTCAATTTCAATTAAAATAAAGTCAGATTTTTAAGTCCAGGAACCTTCAATAAAAAGATTTTTCAGCAGAGTTGAGGTTCAGTACAGCAACAGTGTTTCTAATGGTGCAAGCTGGTAATCCAAATGCCTTAAAGTAACAAGTTCAAACTCTCTCAGATTGTTTCAAAGTTCAGATTCAAAGTATCCAAACTGCAAACTGCAAGCTGACAGCTCAGTTTCTCAGGCAGCTCCAGCGCCTGGGGTTTTTAGTTAGAATGTAGCTCCAAAGGGAGAAAGATATCCCCGTGTAATTAAAATTCATAAGAGTCCAACACATAGAGTAATTGTTCCACTTAAAATAAAGTTCAATGGGTGCTCAGATCAAATAGTTTAAAAGATCTCTCTTTGCCTCCACTCCTCCAGCTCTTTGCGTTCAAGTTCAATGGGAGCGGAAGACGGACTTCCTGTTTTTCGTCACTCCGCTTTCAACCAAATTCAATATTTTAAAGTCCCAAATTGCATAGAGTCAGATGTTTACTCACGGGTTGTTGTTTTCAAGGCATAAATTTCAGGAAGAAAGGTCAGCGCTCACTGGCAACAGCTACGCGGCTTCACTCCGCCGATTGCGGAACGACCCACAGCGCCGCAGCCTCCTCCGCGATCCGGAGCCCCTTACGGGGTTCCTTCAACGTTTCGGTGGCCGCTACAGGCGCCCGCCGGGTCCCAGGACCGCAGGCTTCTGCTGCCTGCGGTTTTCCGTTTTGGGTCTCCGCTGCGCCGTAGCGGACGACCCTTCTCGTGCGGAGCTTCCCTTCCCCGTCAGGAAAGGGCAGCCATTACCCTTCGCGCCGCCTCCGGAAGTGCCAGTTCAAGCAATAAAATTAGTTTCAATTTTCAGTTACTTTTACTCCTTTTTAAATGCAGAAGGAGACAATGGAAACAATGTATTTCTCTTATTTAACTAGCTGTCAACAACAATGAACTTTCCCAAAACGTCAGTCTTGCTAGCAGCCCGTTTCCAGGTTCAGAGCGGTGGTAATTTAACTTTCTTCCCTCTCTCCTGCAGGCTTACGCGATTCAAAATTTCCCCCCTCTTCTCCTGCTTCCAAGGGGGGTTTAATAATTTTAGCCGATGGAAGTTTAATCCTTTACAGAGGATTTTCCAAGACTTTAGCTTACAAGCTCTTTGCTTCAATCTATTTACAAAGGGGGTAGGCGGACTTCCTGTTTAGAGCCTCCCCGTTTCGATGCCAAATTAAGACGTTTAAAAATCCAATTTTCCGTTCTACTCACGGGTAGTTGTTTAGAATCAAATTGTCCACAGGAAAAAGTCAGCGCTCTCTGGCAACAGCAATGCGGCTTCACTCTGTGAAAAAAACAATCAATTCGAAGCACCGCGCCGCTCACCCCACGTCGCTCCGGATCCCCGAAACCGGGTCTCCCCGCGAGTAGGGGAGGCACAAAAGGTGCCAGCCGAATCCCACGTTCACAGGCTTCTCCCGCCTGTGATTTTAGTGGGTCTCCGCCTTCGCCGTGGCGGCCAGACCCTAATTTCCACGGAGCGAATTCCTCCCGATCAGAGGAATTCCGCCATTCTCCGGAGGCGCCAACCCGGAAGTCCTCCATCAGCCATTCATCTCTGGTCGCCTTTGTCTTTTTCTAACTACCACCCAGTCCCACAAGCCAGCTGAGAGAAGGTCCCCACTCATTTCCTGTCTCACACAGATCAACTTTCCTTTGTTTCCCTTAATGGTTCATCAACCTCAACACAGAAAGCGAGCCTGGCTTAGATTTTAACACTTGCTGGATCCAGGAGTTAGGAGGGCCTTGCCATGGAGCCGACTTCCCCACCCCAAGCTCACAACAGTTTGAATGCTCTGGAAAGAAGCCACTCAGGGATGTTGCCCTTTAAGAATACAGCAAGAGCAGCAGTCCTATAGAGACTTATGCTGTAACAGGGCAGAGCTGAATGTGTAAAGGCTTTGGTAGTAAAACACAATAATGGTAGGTGGTTTATTGACACAGTTTTTCATCAGTATGAACTTTTGTTTTTGCTAAAGTATAAATGAAAAGGGTGACTAGGAATGAAGCAAGGTTATCCACTGTGATTTGCTCTTTCCATTGAACCCTTAACAGCATAAATAAAGCACAATGTAAAGTTTTGGAGTGTTAATACTGTATACAAGGTTAAAGTCCACACGATCACTTTGTTCTCACATGAAATTGTGCTTCTATTGTCTAACCCAAAGGAAATGATGCCTGAATTTTGGGGAGAATGAGAGGGATATGGAAATGTGGCTGGTCTGAAGACGAATGAAGCAAAATCTGATTTGCAACTTAGCTAGCTTCAACGTTTCCCTTTGAAAACTAAAATATTTGGGCACGTGTATCTGTAAAGAAAATAAATTTTGCTCTCTTGCTCTGGCAGAGCAAAAAGAAAATGAAAACTAGGGGGAATCTAAATCTCTCCTGCCTTGGATGTATCACCACAGTGAAGATGTCAATTCTTGCAAGGTTTCTTCCTTTTTATTCCAAGTTTTACCAATTGTGATTGCTCCTGAGTGACAGGGTCCAATTCAGAAGTACCCTCAAGCTGCAGACCTGCTCCTTCCAGCAGTTTATAAAAATTATGCATAGCATAGAGAAAGCAGATTCAGAAAGCCTTTCTCCCTCTCTAATAACACTTGAACTGGTGGATGTTCAGTGAAGCTGAAGGTTGGAAGATTTAGGACAGATAAAAGAAAGTACTTCTTCACTTCAAACTATGGAACACTCACCCCATTATGAGGCAGGACTCGTAATTGCTTCCTTTTGCGTTGGAGACTCCCGCCCAAAAGAAGCTCAACAACTCTGGGCAATCTCCCCCCCCCAAAAAAAAACAAGCTCAACAACTTTGTGCAATTCCCCCCCCCCCCAGTTTTTGTTCAGGGCCAAAAAAATGTTGTTGTTGTTTAGTCATGTCCGACTCTTCGTGACCCCATGGACCAGAGCACGACAGGCACTCCTGTCTTCCACTGCCTCCTGCAGTTTGATCAAACTCATGCTGGTAGCTTCGAGAACACTGTCCAACCATCTTGTCCTCTGTTGTCCCCTTCTCCTTGTGCCCTCAATCTTTCCCAACATCAGGGTCTTTTCCAGGGAGTCTTCTCTTCTCATGAGGTGGCCAAAGTATTACATTAAACATTTTTTAAAAAACCTTCCCTATACAGGATTGCCTTCAGATGGCTTGGGGGTCAGATAACTCCATACCCTCCAACTAGGTACATCCTAAGGAAAAGTGGGACATTCTGGGATGAAATCAGAAACTGGGATGGCTTCTCTAAATCGGGGATGTCCCTGGAAAACAGGGATACTTGGAGGATCTGAGAAACTCAGGTGATGCTCCAGTTTCTCCACTTGATACAGACTCTCATCCTCAATATTTAAAAGCTGGGCAGCTCTTTGTTCCAGAAAGTTGTGCTTAATTGATTTTTAGTGTGCTTCAAGGTAGGGTTGGTTCCAGTTGAACCCTCATCCAACCCATTTTTACCAAGTGACCTCTGAGGTGCCAGAGCACTTAGAGGAATACCCTCCAAAGGACTCTAAGAATGCTGCAGTGTTTTGCAGACAAGGATGGATTCAAAAAATAATTGAGAAAGGTGTGCAAAATAGGCCTGGGATGTGTGATGGATGAGCCCCAATGTATTTCAAGCCAGAATAAGCCCTAAATGAGGGGGGAGGGATTTGGTTCACAACGAACTTCTTATGAAGTAAAGTTCCCCATTATAAAGAACTTATTCTAGCAGGAAGTGGGTGGGCTTGAATTTGTGATATCTGGGTTTGTGGACCAAATAAAATATTGTTTTATAAGTGGAATACAGTGGTAGTTCTTAACCTGAAGCACTATTTCTGGGTTAGCTGAGTCTGTAACCTGAAGCGTATGTAACCTGAAGTGTATGTAACCTGAGGTACCACTGTAGTTGGATGTTACCTTGGAGTGCATGTTTTGAATATTATATATATATATATATGACCCACCTAAGTGGTACTCAGGATATCACTCAAGAAATCACTCAAGATATCTCTCAAGTAATTAAGGAACAAAAGAAGAAAAGGCACACTAGCCTGGGAACTTCCTCTCTGCCCAGAACATTGGAGGCTATACACCACACCCCCTCTACAGTATTTATAGGAACTCAAACACTGAGATCCTGCTCTGTTCCAGTAACAAGAAGCCGAAAGCACCAGCCTGAAGATGACGAGTGAGACCTCGTCGAAACGTCGCCTAGACACCCCAACTTTTACACGGGAAGACACCCGAGGACACCAAAACCTGCATATATATATATATATATATATATACCTGACAGATGAAGAATCAGAATCCCCTTTTCTCTCTCTCTTTTTTCTTTCTTTCTTTTCCTTTCTTTTTGTTTTTATTTAGATTAGGGTTTTTCATGCTTTTTTGCATTGTAAAAAGTTATTTTGCAGTTGATATTAACATTTGTATATGTTCGTTTAAGCTTTAATAAAATCTACTGGGGGGAGGGAATAAATGGGTGGGCTTATTTACCCCTTTGTTGTATTTTGCACATCTGACTCAAGAGCAATCAAGGCCGGCCCTGGCATGAGGAAAGAGTGAGGCAGCTGCCTCAGGCGTCAAATATGGAGGGTCTGTCAGTGGAGAAAGTTCTCTGTGTTTGTAGGCTGGACAGCCTGTCCTGCACCCACTAAACTAGGCCACTGACCTCAAGGTGCAACAGAGGATGTGTAAATCAGGTTCGGTGGTCTGCTGAGCTTTTATACATGAAGTGAAAGAAGGCATCTTCTTGCCCTTTGCTTCAGGCAGAAAAGCCCCTTGATTTTCATGGGAAATTTTCATTGCTTGGATAACGTCATATTTGTTTTGCTGCTGAGTAATGGGCACCTCCAGTTCTGTTACCTATCCTGGTCTTTTCAAGCACAACTTGTTTGGAATATATATTTCATATTGTGATTGCTTTGGGATACAGCATTATGCAGACCCTCAGCTATGTCCATATTTTCCAGGGACAGTCCCAGATTTACAGAAGCCATCCTGGTTTCTGATTTGATCTTCGAATGTCCCGCTTTTCCTTAAGACATCCCTATTTTCATCAGAGAAATGTTGGAGGGTTATGGAGTTATGCGACCCCTGAGCCAAGGAGACCGTTAGGTCCAGTTGCGGACAACTCTGGGGTTGTGCGCTCATCTCGCTCTATAAGCCAAGGGAGCCAGTGTTTATCCGCAGATAGCTTCTGGGTCATGTGGCTAGCATGACTAAGCCACTTCTGGCGAAACCAGAGCAGCGCACGGAAATGCCATTTACCTTCCCGCTGGAGTGGTACCTATTTATCTACTTGCACTTTGACGTGCTTTCAAACTGCTAGGTTGGCAGGAGCTGGGACAGAACAACGGGAGCTCACTCCGTCACGGGGATTCGAACCGCTGACCTTCTGATCGGCAAGCCCTAGGCTCTGTGGTTTAAACCACAGCGCCACCCGCATCCCTTTATATAAAATACATTTATATAAAATAAATGTATCCCTTTCATCTTGTTCTTGTGTTTGGCTTTGGGTTCTGAGGGGCATGTTCTTCTTTTTTGGTGTGTGTGAGAGATTCAGCATGGGATTGGCATGCAGGTGTTGAGTCCTTCCAGGTGCCTCAATGGTCCTGGAAAAAAGACTCTCCTGGAAGCAGAGTCCCTGCTCCCTCCCCTCTGTGTTAGCTGGATGACGTAGGTATTGTCCCTTCCCCTTGTGCCACACCCTCCCCGGGGAAAGGTAAATTGCAGCTGACATGCAGCCGGAGTATTCTGTCAAAGGCAGGCGGCAACCTTGAATGAACAGCACCTTGGGCAGGTAAGTGCTCACCTGAGATGCCGCAAAAGGTACCTCAGAGAAGAGAATGGGAGAGGGATAGAAAGGCACTCAAGGAGGGAGAGAAAAAATACCAGGAGCACTGAATGAGATTGCCTTTGAAATTGATGATGGCAAAGGTGTTTCATAGAGCAGGCATGTATTTATTTAACCATCTGCTTGGTCACCAAAGGTGACCAGGAGATGTATGCAGGTGAGTGGGCTGGGGGCTGCTGGGGGCTGCTGGGGACTGAGCACTCTGCCCCTCATGTGGCAGGCCCTTGTGCTTTTTTTCTTGGTTTTTTTATTGAATTATTACAGAAAGAGAGAGAACAAACAAAGGAAAAAGGAAAAAGACACTCTTTACACCTATACCATACAGAAAGTAAGTAAAGTTATTAGAAAACCAAATGAAAAACACAAATGACTGCTGGGGGCTGAACACTCTGTCTCTCATATGGCAGCCCCTTGTGTTTTTATACTGACTGTGGAGGAGACCTAGTCTAAGGTTGCCATATTTCAAACAGTGAAAGTCAGGACACAAAAGTTGCTGAAGTGGGGTTTTTTTGGGGGGGCAGTTGTTGAATTTTTTGGGGAGGGCAAAGTTGTTGAGTTTTTGGAGGGGAAAGTTGTTTGTTGAGTTTTTTGGCAAAAGTGTAAAAAACCCGATGTTTTTGAGCTTTTTTAAAGCAAAATCGACAAAAATGACACTGCCAACATGGGTTGTCATACGTCTGAATTTTACATTTCTGCCTGGACACTGCTTCCAACTGCAGTATTCCGAGTATGTCTGGGAAATTTCGGACATATGGCAACCCTGTTCTGATTGCTAACCACATTTTTACTCAGGTTTGGTACAGATGGAATGAAATGCTTCATTTGTCCCGCTCCCCTGTTGTGTCTTCCTTCTCCCTCTCATGTGCAAAACACAACAGTGCAAACTGCAGGACCCAGAAGGAAGGGGTCAGAAGGACCCAGAAGGAAGGGGTCAGAAGGACCCAGAAGGAAGGGGTCTTATGGTGCGGTGATGCCACACGATGGAAGCAGCAAGAAGGGTCAGGTGGTGTGTAGAATTCGGGCAAAGAAATATCAATAGCAACTGGCAGTGCTGATACATTTTAAGAGCCTGGTCAGCTAAACAGAGGTGTAGTGTGGGGGGAGGCAGGGGGGCATGGCCCTGGCAGCACAATTTTGAGGGGGCACAAACCAGGCATCCCCCATTCAGGGATCCCTGTCTCGCCCTGCCTGCTGCTGGGGGTCTCTGGGCTCCTAATTCCAGGATGGTCTCACTGTCACATCCTTGGCCCCCTCGCTGAATGGCTGCCTGGCCAGTGCTCACCCACTCCTTGCTTGGACAGTGAGCTGGCACAAGCATAGACAAAGGGAGGTGGGCAAGGGGTGACCCCAGAGTGGCCTGGTCTGGCACTCCTCTCCACGGGCATCAGGGGAATTTGCCCATCAAGGGCTGCATCGACCAGCTGGGCTCCCCCCTGCACAGGCAGGGAGGCAGGCAGTGCAGCACAGTCCCACTTGGTGCTGCTGGTGAGCGGTGGGCTGGCACAACAGGCTCCGTTCATCCTCCGTGGCCCCGGGCACCAGCAAACGCTGCTACACCACTGCAGCTAAAGTCCACTTTGGAAGAACAATAGAGCCTCTTTTCAAAACACTTGCTCCTGTATCTTCATTGTTAAAAAAAAACCTGCCTTTTCCTTTGTTGAGTAGTTTATGAGTCTATTTGTCACTGAACCTTTCTTCCTGTGACCATCCTAGCTTTGAACTCCTAGTATTCAGTTTCTTTCTGCTAATCCTTTCCTCATCCCGTTAAACTGGTTTTTTCAATTTATGATTGGTATTTTGGGTGCCGTGAACATGACATTTCCCCCATCCAACTGGCAGCCAATGGATTTTCAACAAGGAAAATCCAAAAATGGGAAGTAAATCCAATACAAAAATCGCATTGTGGGGGTGGGTTTTGGTGCCATTTCTATGATCCCATCTATCCCTACACACACACACACCCTTTCCATTTTGCTTCTGCTAGCCAATAGAAAAGGATGCAGGTTCCTGGAAATTAAAAAATAATTTTTAAAACAGCTCACTTGTGCAGAAGAGACCTTCCACAAGGCAGCTGTATTTAATAATTATAATATAAGTTTGCCCTTGCAGGGACACAAAACAGGGAAGGAAAGGGGGGAAAGCGAGTGATTCCACATTGTTGCCTATCTCAGAGGGTGTGAGGCTTGTGCTAGGGAGGGTTTCTGCGCATATCGGGAATTCAGCTGTCGGGGACAGCGTCCTGGCTGAAATCCCTGAAATGTCCAGGGAAATCTGGGCCTATGCCAACCCCTATCAGAAGTGGCTCAACAACTCAACAACTTTTGTGTCCGGATTTTCACTTTCTGAAATACGTGCAGAGATTTCATTCCGGGGCTCCCTGCTCCTACTCCGTTACTTGGCTAAAATCAGATTTTTCACCATTCTGCTTCAGTGCAAAGTGGGACCACCCAAAACAAGCACAATAGGTGTGTCTGGACCATTTCTTCACATTCAGCAGAAAGCTGCAGCAACAGAAGGGAAATACGATGAGGCCTGATGGGGCAGGTGGTTGTCGGCTTAGATTTGTTGTCCAGCTGTTGCTTCTTCTGCAGTAAAGGCAAGCCAGCTAGCTCAAGTTGTACTGGAGCCAGGATTGAAGTGTGGGAAAGGGCAAAGGCAGCAAAAAATCTCAGCAAAATGCTCTCAAGTAATTAAGACCTATAAGGAAATCATTTATCAAAAACTATATTTAACAATAGGGTGAACAAATTTCTAAAGCAAGAAGAGATCCTTTTAAGCAAATAACATGAAGAACAGAACTAGAGAAGGGGAACGTATGAATCACTGTGAATCTGAGAGCAATACAGGCACACCTATTGGTCCATGGTGGCCCACGAGATAAAATCCAAAAAGTGACAGCAGCAAAACTCCTTAATTAAGATGGATTGAAAGTAATGAGCAAGCTTCCAAGTTCATCAGAATTCTTGTTCAGGGTGGACGTTAACCAAAAAGAAAAGGGAAAGGGCCATTCAGCGAGGGGGCCAGGGATGTGACAGTGAGACCATCCTGGAATTAGGAGCCCAGAGACCCCCAGCAGCAGGCAGGGTGAGACAGGGTGGTTTGTGCCATGGGCTCTGAGGCAAAGTGGCATAGCCTCCCCTCTCCTGAGGTCATCAATTCCTGTGTCCCCTGGTTGGTCTTCTACGTCCCTGGGGCTGTGCCGTGATTGGTGCTTGTGTTAGACTCTTGTCCTCCAATGGAGATAGAGAGGAGAGCAGCCCATTGATTTCAAAGGGAATGTTCCAATGGGTACCAGACCTTTTGTAGCTTTATGCCAACAAGGTAGGGGGAGGGAGCACATTCTGAGGAAGCATAACTCCGTGGACATACTCTGCTCCAACTCCACCATGTCTCCACCTCCACCCCTTTGAGCCACCAACATAGGGGCTCCACCAGCACAACGATGGTAGAACCACTGCGCTAATACATTTTCAGGCTCTGCCGGCCCAAGTGGAATTAAGAATGGTCCTATTCCCACTCAGAAGGTGTATGTCAAGAGAACAGAGAAGGTGTATGTACAAGAAGAGATATTGGGTTATGTCCCTCCATCTGGAGATGGCTCTTTCATCCAGCAGGGGCATCTATAATAATAATAATAATAATAATTTATTATTTATACCCCACACATATTAAAAACATGATAAAACATCAAACATTAAAAACTTCCCTAAACAGGGCTGCCTTCAAATGTTTTCTACATAAGTCAGATAGTTGTTTATTTCCTTGACATCTGATGGGAGGGTGTTCCACAGGGCGGGTGCCATTACCAAGAAGGCCCTCTGCCTGGTTCCCCATAGCTTCACTTCTTGCAGTGAGTGAACCGCCAGAAGGCCCTCGGAGCTGGACCTCAGTGTCTGGGCTGAACGATGGGGGTGGAGACGCTACTTCAGGTATACTGGACCGAGGCCGTTTAGGGCTTTAAAGGTCAGCACCAACACTTTGAAATGTGCTCAGAGGGGGGCATTCCATGTTTGTGCAGAGGGACAGAACCGGATAGGCACCGGTTCTAGTTTGCTTAAAGTCCCCTCTGGGCTTCCTTTCCTCTTGCCCTGCCATGCGTAGACCTATTATGTGGCTCCTGTAAGTGACATTGGCAGTGATCCACTGTACACAATTTCTGCGTAACCATGACTGATTTGTGGTTTTCATTCATTCTTAAATTCTTCATCACCAAATTCCAGACCTTTACCCTATAGGTGTCTTTCTCTTCCTTGGGTAAATATCTATGACGATGTTATCTTGGGCTGGTCACTTTCCTCCAGGGTCATTCATTTTCCTTGAGAAAATACCAAGCTGCTATTGTGATTGCAGCTTGCCATTGGCAGTCAAAGTGCTTATTAATGGACACTGAGTAAGTGACGGGAAAAAGAAGAAAAGGATCTGTCCCCACCTGACCTTCTGCTGGAATCTTGGTTTCCTGTAACTGCAGGGCAGGAGAGGTCAAAGAATCTGCAGCTGCTTCAGCTTCCTTAGTTATCTCTGGTGTTCCAGGATCCTGGCTCAGAACTCCAGGATCCTGTGGTTGCTGAGTCAGTCGTTGCACTATGAACATTGCACTTACTGTTTAGTGAAAAGGTGATGGCAGCAGTGCAACAGAGCTTTTATATTTATCTTATACTACTGAGATAAAGCTACTGGACATGATAAGAGAACAAATATTAATATTAGTATGCGCGCACACACACACTCCTTTTTGCATTCCAGGGTCACCTAGGCCCAGGTTAAATTTGAGATTTGTACTAGTTGTCATGTAAATTAATTTACTTATGCTTGCAAATACAGTGGTACCTCGGGTTAAGTACTTAATTCGTTCCGGAGTTCCGTTCTTAACCTGAAACTGTTCTTAACCTCAAGCACCACTTTAGCTAATGGGGCCTCCTGCTGCCGCCGCGCTGCCGGAGCACAATTTCTGTTCTCATCCTGAAGCAAAGTTCTTAACCCGAGGTACTATTTCTGGGTTAGCGGAGTCTGTAACCTGAAGCGTATGTAACCCGAGGTACCACTGTACTCTATGTTTTAATTAGCCACTGAAGGGTAAAAGGGCATATTCTTTTGTTATCAGGGCTTTGTAGTTAATATTTCCCCTCTGCTTTTTAAAAATTTCCCCAGAGACTCCCCAAAATACATTATGGAAACCTGTATTCCCATACATACACCACAGTTGCCGGAAGGAGACATACAAGGCACCATTCAACCACCTTAGGGTCTCCACTTGGGATTTGTATAGGGTTTACTCTTTAGCCTTTTCTTCTCCTAAAGATATCCCACAATGCAGTGGAGGTTTAGGATCAGAGTTTTCCTTCTCCTAGATTGGCTGCCTGTCTTCACATGCAAGGAAAGTACTTAAGTCACCGAGGGTTTGAGACCCATCAACAACTCTCACCTGGTTTAGCCAGCAATCAAAGTACCGTATTTTTCGTCCCATAGGACGCACCTAGTTTTTTGGGGGGGAAATAAAGGGGAAAAAAATTCCCTTTATTTCCCCCCCAAAAGCAGGTCGGGGAAACCGAACCAGATCGAGGAACAGCGGGATGGCGGTGCTGTGCCTCCCTGCTGTCCCCCAAGCTTGTGGGGCTGGCCGATGTCTGCCCAGTGCGAGGGGCGCTCTGCTTCAGGGCACCCCGCCCGCCGGGCGGCAGACTGCTATCCACAGCGTGGGGAGCCCTGCGGGGAACTCCTGCAGGGCTCCCCATGCTGCGGATGTCTGTCCGGCGCGTGGGGTGCTCTGCTTCAGGGTGCTTTGCGCGCCGGGCAGCAGGCTGCTATCCGCAGCGTGGGGAGCCCTGCGGGGAACTCCTGCAGGGCTCCCCACACTGTGGATGTCTGTCCGGCGGGCGGGGTGCTCTGCTTCAGGGCGCCCCGCGCGCCGGGCCGCAGGCTGCTATCCACAGCGTGGGGAGCCCTGTGGGGAACTCCTGCAGGGCTCCCCACACTGTGGATGTCTGTCCGGCGGGCGGGGCGCTCTGCTTCAGGGCTGTCTAGGCTGCGGAGGTGTTCCCGAAGCGCCGGGTGTTCTGCTTTCAGGGCGCCCGACGCTCCAGGAAGCAGGCTGCTATCCGCAGCCTAGACAGCCCTGCAGGGCCTCCCGCAGGGCTGCCTAGGCTGCAGATGTGTTCCCAAAGCGCCGGGCGCTCCTCTTTCAGGGCGCCCGACGCTCCGGGAAGCAGGCTGCTATCCGCAGCCTAGACATCCCTGCGCGACCTCCCTCAGGGCTGCCTAGGCTGCGGATGTGTTCCCGAAGCGCCGGGAGCTCTGCTTTCAGGGCGCCCGACGCTCCGGGAAGCAGGCTGCTATCCGCAGCCTAGACAGCCCTGCGGGAACTCCCTCATTGCTGCCTAGGCTGCGGATGTCTTCCTGAAGCCTGGAGAGCGAGAGGGGTCGGTACGCACCAACCCCTCTCGCTCTCCAAGCTTCAGCGAAAGCCTGCATTCGCCCCATAGGACGCACCCAGATTTCCCCTTCATTTTTGGAGGGGAAAAAGTGCGTCCTATAGGGCGAAAAATACGGTATTTTCCTGGGTTGTGGCTGCTGTCGCATGCTGATAGCTTCTAGGAACCCACCCTGAATGCAGGGTGGGGACCAATGGTGGACAAACTATTCTAGAAGGAGCATGACGTGGCACTACCCCTGCCCAAACAACCCATACATTTGACTTATACACATCTGTAAAACACATTATTATTATTATTAAGTGATATTATTAAGTTAATATAAACCTTTGGAATTGATCTTTGATTGTCTGGAAAACTCTTAAATGAAATGAAGCACCACCAGTCTCCCACAAAGGTATCTTTGTTCTTTGTTCTTTCCAGCCTGAGTCAAATTTTCCATAAGGGCAATATGCCATACTCTCTTGTACAACTGCGGTTTATAGCTTAACCAACAACAACATACCCAAAACAGAGCTCCTTCTCCCTATAAATTTCAACAACATTAGGGTTGTGTTCAACAAAGTTCAACATAGAGTATACCCACTGAAATGAATGGGCCTAAGATAGTCACGTCCATTAATTAAAATGAGTCGACACTGAGTATTACTAAGGTTGGATCCAACCCATCCTCAGAGAGGCACAAAAGCTGTCATAAGATTCTGAGATAGAATTTAGCAATCATTAAACAATTCCACCATTGTATAAAGTCTGCCATTTTAGCATCACATGTACACCATGTAAGCTATTCCTGTTTCAGAAGAATAACTTAGCGCTCTAAACGTGTTGAGACTACCTGTATCGCTCAATTTGCCTCCTGAACCTGCTGAATTTTTCTGTATGCTGCTGCTCTTTCAGTGCATTCTAACTTTTTAATGGGCTAATTTGGAAATACAGGGAGGAATTCCATGTAGCACAATGGCAATTGTTCCGTCAGTGCAAGCTTTTCACCTTACCAGACACCTGGCACACACCCAGCTGGGCACTTTACCCAGAGTTTGTGTTTCCTTTTGGAAGTGAGGCACAGTGGAGACTGTGTGGTCTTTATTTGGTTAATTGACACATACATATATACAACCTGAGCCTATGATGGAGAGGGTCCCAGCATAATCACCTCAATAAGTTATTGTTTCTCCCGTAGCCACAGCTGTGGATCCCAGCAGAAATCAAACATCATGCTCTGCCTCTGTGCCTTTCAAGCCTGCAGCTTTTCCTCTAGTTCACACCACAGTCCCCCAAACTTTAACTTTGTCTTTCTAGCTGGGGGAGGCTCAGACAGAGCCCCTTCCCTTTCTTTTCCTTTAATGGCTCATCACCCAGGTGATTACCTCATCAGGAAGCTGGTCTGGCGTATATTCTAACACTTACTGGATCCAGGATCCAGGAGTTCAGGAGTCTGGCACCCACAAACTCATATAACACTTTATTCGGATTCCAATGGATCTGTAAATAGATGGGTTGAGTGAATAATGCCAATCCCTGAGAGTGTATATTTTCCTTCCAGAAACAGATTGCAAGGGCAAGAAGGCAGGTGTTATGAGCAGGGTTTGAGTGTGTTGGCAGTTGGCAGACTGATTCTCCGTGTGACCAGGCTTATGTCAAAAGCTCCCCTTGTGTGTGCATGTGCGTGTGCACACACACACAGAGAGAGAGAGAGACAGAGAGACAGAGAGACAGAGAGACAGAGAGACAGAGAGAGAGAACAGAATTCATCTCCCTTTCACTGGGCTTCTCTTTTGCAGGTTGTCTTTGGAAACAGCATAGAGGTGGCCAGGATCTCTCCCCCACCCACATACAGTCTGCAAGTGCCCTCCTCCAGCCCACCAAAAGTATGGAAGGTGCCAGGAAGATGTTCATGACCCAGCTGCAGAATTTGCCCACTGTGGTCCTCTTCATTTCCTGCTCTGCTTTCCTTTTCCTACTTGTTGCGAAGAATGAATGGGAGTCCCTTGAGACGCTTTCCTCGCCACACGACATCAAGCTCAAGGGCAGCCCAGATTCAGCAGACAATCGTAAAAGTGCCATGGTATTTGAATGGAAATCTGCACTGGAGAGGACAAAGGAGACCAAGCCCTCTGGTCTGATTTCCCCACCACCACCAGTGGCCAAGCGGCATCCCTTGGAGGTTGTCTATTCCACTGATTATAAGTTCCTTCTCAACGAGCCAAAGAAATGCCTGGAGAGGAGCCCTTTCTTGATCCTGCTGGTGATAACTGAGCCCCAGGATTTTGCCACGAGGCAGGCCATCCGGCAGACGTGGGGCAATGAGAGCTCAGTGCCTGGCATTTCCATTCTTCGTCTTTTTCTGACGGGTGTCCACCCAAAATTTGGATACCCGCTCCAGGCTCTTTTGGAAGAGGAGAGTTCCATCCACAAAGACATTATTCAGCAGGACTTCCTGGATACCTACAACAACCTTACCCTGAAGACTCTGATGGGCATGGAGTGGATAAGCAAGTTCTGCCCCAATGCCACCTACGTGGTGAAGGCAGACAGTGACATCTTTCTCAATGTGAACTACATGGTGTCCCACCTGCTGCAGCCTCACCTGCCACCCAAGAAGAACTACATGACAGGGTACATCTACTGGAAAACGAAGCCACTGCGTGACAAGGCCTACAAGTGGTATGTGCCACGGGCGGTGTACCCCAATGAGACCTACCCGCCCTACTGCGCAGGCCCAGGGTATGTGTTCTCTGGGGATCTGGCCAAGAAGATCTACCAGTTAGCAAAGACCATCAGGGTCATTAACATGGAAGATGCCTTCATGGGAATCTGCCTGCATGAGCTGGGCATCAGTGTGACAGAAAGCCCCTGGGGTCTCTTCAACGTGTACAAAGTCAAGTATGAGAAGTGCCAGTTCTCCAAGGTGGTGGTGGTGCATCACTACGGGCCAGAGGAGCTGCTGCAGATTTGGCCTGGCTTTCGGGACCAGAACCAGACTTGCAAGAGTTAAAAGGGAGGGAGGTGAACAGACACACAGCCTCTTGTGGAGAAGTTGGCATAGAGGACTGGCAACATGCGGGCATGTTCCTGTACAATGGACAAATCCATGCCAACAAATTGAGATGAGGAAAGGGAAGGATGGCTCAGAGAAGAAGGGAGATTCTGTGCTTGTCAAAATCGGTATTTATGCCCTCAGAAGCGAGCTGGCCCCACATAACATGCTCATCGTGCCGTGTGGTTCGTTGCCATTCACACTGCTCTCCTCCCCATAGAATCTCTGCAGCTGCCCATAGCAGCTCGTTTGGTCTGCTCTGAACTGACCATTGTGCTACTAATGTGCCAAATTGACAACCTCAGGGTTTTGAGATCATCACAGCCACCACCTCACCTACTGGAAGAGAGCAGCCCTCCGGCCATGCAGGTGTGGCACTAGGCATAGGTTTGCCATACATCCAGGAATTCCCGGAAATATCCTCTTTTTGGGGTCCTACATGCCCATCCAGGGGGAATTTTACATTTTAAAGTAATTGTTCGGGATTTTGGGTTTTAAAATATATTTTAAAAAATTGTGTGCAAGCAGTTCTGTATGTTACCTCTTGAAATATGGCAACTAAAACAATTTTTGTGTCTGCAAACTAGGGCAATGCAATGCAAACTAGGGCAATGCAGAGTTCACCTGTTCCAACATGTTGAAATGCAACCTGGTCATCTTTAGAGTAATTTAAAGTAGATCAGTAGAAGTTTCCTTCACAGTAGGAAGCCATACTCCACATAGGACCTGCCTCTTTGGGTTGTTGCCAGTTGTACAAAAGACTTATTTATCATCTTCTGCTGCTTTTTCATATATATAAATATATATGCACACACACAGACACTGTCTGTTTTCAAAGAGCTTCTCCCAACACACAACGCAGCATTATTTATACATGAATCACCATAAAGACGTTAACCCAGCCATTCCCTGTTCTCTTTGAAGGATGAGATACTGTTGAAAAGGAGGGAAAAGGTGAATCCTCAACTAGGGAAGAGCATTCAGAAAAAGTAACGAAAGTATCATCATAGAAGTCCTCAATTTTGTCATGCTCCAGCAAAGTGGGATTCACTGAACCCACTTCTCAGAAGAACTGGGAATGCCCAGAACCCCCCCACCCCTAAAACACCTACACCCCGCAGAACTAATAAAAAGCATTAGAAAGCAAGCAGCACATATCAGCCAACCCTCCCCTAAGCCAAAAGAGCCTAGTTCATCATTAAAAATTGGTAGGGGCTGGGGGGTCTTGATGGGCCTTGTAGTGCCCTTGGAGCTACGGTGGGGATCCCAAGAACAGACTTGATTATTCTTTACTGAACGCCTTTTTCACTTGTCTTATAATTTTGGCTGGAGATTTAAATGCCTGTGTAAGAAAAACCTCATTGTTCCCTATTTAATTCATATAATCTATGTCTTTTGTTTTATTATGATTTTATTAAACTGATTTATTTATATATCTGTATCTTGTTTTTTTCTTAATTGTGTTTCTTAATTGTAAGTTGCTTTGCGGGCTGCTAAGTGGGAGAAAAGTTGTGTCTAAAATAATGCTGTGGTTACGATGATACAATCTGAGAAGTGTTTTATTAGCTCGTAATATATAAGAAAGCCACTTGCCAGGTTTCTCGTATACCCTGAGGCCACCCCAGAATAGACTCCGGGTGGGAATATGTTCCAGGTCACGGATATAATGAAATCGTGAGTCTCCAACAACATCTTCACGTACTGAAACTTCTTTCGGCTTCTGCCAGTTATTGGCGTTGCCCAAAAAACCCATAACACACGTTGCTGATTTTTGTTAGTAAGAACACAAATGAACCTTTTGGGAGGAAAATGATGAGAAAGCTCATCAGAAACAGCTGTGAACTGCATTTACAGCACGCCATGGCAGCGTGGGTGTCAAGTAGACCTCTATATTTTGGGCCTGTAAAGTGGAAGCCCTGTCTTCTACTGTGCCCCTGGGATCAGTTTCACCAGCCTTTCACCGACGGTTCCTCCATGCAGTCTATTATGCACAAGGAACTCGGGGGTTCTTGAGAAAGCATGTCTCATAGGCAAGCACAAATCTCTCTGTATCTCAAGCTTCAGGTCCTCATTTAACTGCACAATCTCTCTCTGTTCTGCTGCACTGCCTGGAGTTGCCTTCTGGAAGGTCTCCCCATCCTTTGAAGATGCCACACTGCCCAAATTGGCCTGGGAAAGGTTGCCCCAGCCTGTGCAGCACTGAGAGACGCCAACAAAAGCTTACAGATAAACATAAGGACAGCTGAAAACATGGGGAGAGAACCACAATGATTAAAAGACATTCCAACACTGATAGAATTAAAACATTGTTGTTGATCCTCTTAATTGAAGCATCATGTTTTAGGCCTTAGCAAGGGCCATCCATGCCAACAAAATCATAAAAGAAACGATTATAAAATAATAATAACATTATATAATAATAATTTATTATTTATACCCCGCCCATCTGACTGGGTTTCCCCAGCCACTCTGGGCGGCTCTCAAAGGAATATTAAAAACACAATAAAACATCAGACATTAAGAACTTCCCTAAACAGGGAAATACACAGTAAAAATGTCAGAATTCTCAGTTCAGCAAAACTTTTGTTTGGGACAAACCCAAATACTACCCAAGTGGCAAGTGTTTAAGTTCTCCAGGCAAGATTTCAAATAAGGTATTTGGGGCGGGGGGTGGAGAACAAGGAAAATAATAAATACAAAAATTACAGCAACCAGCTACAAGAATTTCTAAATAGGCCAATGTAAATCTGCTGCTACAGAACAATCAGAGCCACCTTTTTGAATATCCTTTTTCTGTTGGCAAGTGAAGATGCAAGGTTTTTGGTGTTGTTGATTGGATCGGTAGCCTGGTGCAAGCAAAATGTGGAGGGAGAAATGGACCAGCATCTTGGCCCCCATAGCTAGGGCGGATGTGGATCAGGGGTCAGCAAACTTTTTTAGCAGGGGGCCGGTCCACTGTCCCTCAGACCTTGTGGGGGGCTGGACTATATTTTTTTAAAAAAGAAAAAGAACAACTTCCTATGCCCCACAAATAACCCAGAGATGCATTTTAAATAAAAGGACACGTTCTACTCATGTAAAAACATGCTGATTCCCGGACCGTACGTGGGCCAGATTTAGAAGGCAATTGGGCCGGATCCGGCCCCCGGGCCTTAGTTTGCCTACCCATGATGTGGATGATATCAAGGGGAAGGGATTTTGAGTTAAGTAAATCCTTGCTATTAGAAAAAGAAGCTTAGAGATACTTTTATGATAATATCTGAATGCCAGCA
Organism: Podarcis erhardii; assembly: GCF_964252035.2. Classification (NCBI taxonomy): domain Eukaryota; kingdom Metazoa; phylum Chordata; class Lepidosauria; order Squamata; family Lacertidae; genus Podarcis; species Podarcis erhardii. The sequence continues at coordinate 9,384,877 of NC_138515.1, read as the reverse complement.
CCAGTAGCATACCGGAGTAGATTTGGAAAGTATTTGGAGCTAATCTTACGGTAAGATTTCCTTTCTTAAACATTTTGGCTTCTTGTTCTTCCTCATTCCTCACGTAGTGTCAGAGCATTCTGAAATAAAAAAATTAAGGTCTTATATATATATTAAATGTTCATAAATGTAACAACGAAGCACGTACATAGATATATGGACCACATGTCTGGCGCAGCACAGGAAGACATCCTGAAACTATTTTGACTCCCAAACTGACCAAATGTTTTCTCTGCAAGGAGGGAGGGGGTGAGGGAACCTTCCCATTGTCTCAGGAATTGGGTAATCAACATCTCAAAGGAATGGCCAGACTACTGGGAGAGGCAATCAGATAACCTGACAGACACGAAAAACAACAACATTCAAATTTCTGTTGTAGACCACCTTTTCTGTGATGCAGGTATAATGTTTGTGGGGGGTGGTCTTAGGTTACACCCCTTCTGTGATGTAGGTATGATGTATGGAGGGGTGGTCTTGAGCTCCAGGGCAGGGAATTTAAAATGTCTATATAAGGGCGGGCACACCTTGATTCTGGGTCCTCCTCTTTTCCTGCATGTGAGGAGAGCACCCTGTTGCAACAGTTCAATAAAGATCAGGCTTACTAGCTGCTTTGCTTCTCAATATTCTCTGGTTGGCCTCCGTTATTTTCTCCTACTGATGGAGAACCTATAAAGAACTCTATAAGGGCTCTTGTGCTTCCCATAAGGGCATAAGGGGAGATTTTGTTTACAACAATTCCTGGGAGGTAAGCTGTTAAATCCAGTGATCAACTCATCAGGGAAGTCATCAATAGGACTAAGCCTGTGTGAAACAGGGAGGGGTGAGGCTCCTCCTTAATATACCGGTATGTGTGTTAGTTGGCAGGGAAAGAAAAGGTTTAGGGTTTCAGCTTGGGTGACATAGACTGGAGGAAAACTGTTTTTGTTTTTAATTACAAGTGCACAGAGTAAGAGGAGACACACAAAAAAGAAGAAACAAGAAATAATACCCATGTCGAAAGCAAAAGAGACCAACAACAAGAAGATATTGTGTATATTAAAAAAGGGGAGGATTGTTGTAGTAGTTATCCATACATTAATCTAATATGGTATTTGTTATGTACTGAAGTTTTCACCCTGGGCCAGCAGGGGGATACTGTAGATAGCGCAGATCTTGGATGTGGTCGGGTGGAGATCCTGGGCTATCTTATCAACACCTCCAGCCTTCACTCGACCACATCCAAGATCCTACTGGCCCAGGGTGAGAACTTCAGTACATAACAGTATTTATAAAAAATGAACTTCAAATGTCCTTGAATTGGTCTGTGGGAGTGTTATCTGCCTTGGTTGGGTCCCATGAAGTGCTTCAGATAAATTGGGATTAAGGAGAGAGAGAGAGGGAGGGAGAGAGAGAAGGGGGGTCTGGGCCAATTGACTCGGAAGAAGATGCCCCCTGACAGGGACTGGGGACAGGACTCTGATCTGTGGTTTGGGGCTGTGGATGAACTGGGCCAGGATGTAGAAAGATGGAGAGGATCCCTAGCAGCCCCTCCAAGTGTCCTTATTTTCCAGGGACAGTCCCAGATTTACAGAAGCCGTCCCGGTTTTTTATTTGATCCTGGAATGTCATGCTTTTCCTTAGGACGTCCCTATCTTCATCGAAGAAATATTGGAGGGTATGGAGTTATGCGACACCCGAGCCAAGGAAATAAGTAACTATACCATACAACCTTTAGGAGACATTTGAAGGCAGCCCAGTATGTGGAAGTTTATGAATGTTTGTTTTATTATGTTTTTATATATGCTGGAAGCTGCCCAGAGTGGCTGGGTCAACCCAGTCAGATGGGCAGGGTATAAATAATTAAATGATTATTATGGAATACGACGTCACGTCTCTATTTTCAATAGAGTAATGCTGGAGGGTTTGCTAGTGAGAAAGCAGATTTGATCCTGGAATTGTGTCTTGATGTGGCTGCAGAGATTGTTTCGGTCCTGTCGTGCGGGTTTAGAGCTTCTGACCCACAACCAGAGGGGAGGCCAAAGCAAAACAGATGAGATCCAGGAAGATTAATTTACTTGGACCGAGAAATTTGTGACGATACCAAGACAAGGAACTCTGTGGGGGCCCCAGGACAAAAGACCATGCAAGCAGCTGCCCACCGGGGGAGCAGGGCAGAGGTTTGAGTCTGTTATCTGAGACTCTACTTTTCCTGCTGGCCTTAGCAATGGATTTTGTAGCACAGTGCTTTTTTGTGTGTTTATGATTTTTTACTATTTAATGTGATTTTTTAAAAAAGAATATCTCTGGTAACTGTGGGTGTGTTTGAAAGCTACCTTAGAGGTGCAGCTCTGACTGAACTATGCACAAAGAAGGAGGGAGGAGGAAGCCTGGAGAATTCCTGCGGAACTGGAAATTGCCGGGTTGGTCTAAAAGTATTGTATTATGATCTGCTTTGATTTGTTCTAAAAGCCTCTCCTTACATTTTCTGTTATTTCATTTTACAGGAAAGTTGTGTACTTTTCCTTTTTGTCGGCACATCTGGGTCAAATGTGTGCCTTGGGAAGAGGTTGATGGTATGGGCTTGTGGGTACCCTGTTTGATCAGTACTTTTGAGAATTATTTATTTACGTATATATGCAACTTGAGTCTACATTGGAGGGATTCCCAGCATTCACATCTCAGGAGGGGCTTGCTTGCTTGCTACAGAAGCGCAGCACTGGATTCAGCGGCAGCCAAACAATCCTCTCTGTGTCTCTTCGAAAACAGCTTGAAGAAAACAATTCTGCCTCAGCCTACATCATCCAAGCTGGAACCCTCAACCTTTTCTTTCCCTGCCCACTAACACGCATAAGGTGGAGAAACCACTCCTCTCTGTCAATTGATGACTTCCCTGATGAGTTGATGACTGGGCTTAAGGGCTTATCTCCCCAGGATGCCCAGGTCCAGAAAAACCAGGTTGGCCCACATTTTTACACGGCTGAATAAAATATCTGTCAGCTCATCTTAATTGTCCAAAAGGGAGCACAGACCCTGTGTACAGCATGCCAAGATCCCTGTTATTTTTCTCTGAACAATAAAATCTTACGATTTACAGTAAGGGATTTTTGTGCTTTTTAAAAAAATTAAGACATTTTGGAATACTTAGATGCAACTGTGAAACAGGAGAATTCAATGTTGTGGATCATTATTAGGAAAGGAGATGAAAACTAAAATGCGAATATCATAATATTGTTATACGAATTTCTGTTGCAACAACCACTTGGAATACTGCATACAGTACTGGTTGCCTCACCTTATAGAATCATAGAGTTGGAAGGGACCCCAAGAGTCATCTAGTCCAACCCCCTGCAATGCAGGACTCTCAGTATAAAGCATACAGTGGTACCTTGGGTTACATATGCTTCAGGTTACATACGCTTCAGGTTACACACTCCACTAACCCAGAAATAGTGCTTCAGGTTAAGAATTTTGTTTCAGGATAAGAACAGAAATTGGGATCAGGCGGTGCGGCAGCAGCAGGAGACCCCATTAGCTAAAGTGGTGCTTCAGGTTAAGAACAGTTTCAGGTTAAGAACAGACCTCCGGAACGAATTAAGTACTTAACCCGAGGTACCACTGTACTGCAGAGCTGGGGGGTGGGGAGGGAAACAGAAATGGACAACCCAAATGAGCAAGGAATTGGAGTAACTTCTCTATGAGAAAAGGTTACAACACTGGGGGCTTTTTACTTCAGTGCAGATGGGAGGTTGCAGAACCCCTTGGTGGCATCTTTCCTGGAACAAATGTTTGTCCAGATCACCTCCAGCGCTTCATTCTGCAATCACATCCACCCCAAGCGTGATAATCAGACGCCACAAATTTGTGGAGGATACTAGGCATGGGGCTATGTATTGCCCACAACAAGCCTCTAAACCAGCAAGCCTCTACAACACCCATCATCCCTAGCTAGCAGGACCAGTGGCCAGGGATTGATGGGAGTTGTAGTCCAAAAACAGCTGGATACCCAAGTTTGGGAAACACTGGTCTAAAACATTACAATTTTGGTGAGGAGCACTCATGTCAAGCATGTGGGGTGATCTAACCTTAGTTAAATCAGATTGTCCTAATGCTTCCTTAGTTGCTAAGTAATTTATCCTCTATTATTCCAGCTTGATGCCATAGAGTCTTCCACGGGACAAACAAAAGTTCTCTCACCTTGGCAACGCTGGGCTACCGACAAACAGGACCAGTCTAATGTATAATGGCAGGAAGGAGAGGGGAGGCGACACTTGGATCTCATATTATTGTGACCAAGGGGACGGGGATGCCAACTTGAATAAAATATTGGGGGTGTGGAGCGAGGTAAGCCTATCCCTTTGATATACAATGGATAATGGAGCTCATGAGACAGAACAGACATTGGACTGTTCCAATATATTTGTTGCAGAGGAGTCTAAATCTGTGTGCAACAATACCATTTCCATTCAATACTGTATTGAGAGATAGCAACACTGTCAAGATAAATAAATAAAACCTATAAATATAGGTTTGTTTGATGGTGGTGGTGGTGGGGATTTTGCACCGCCTCAGCTCAGTGCAGGGATACTGCTCATGCTGCCCTAAATCCGGCACTGCAGTTAGTTTTACCGTATTGGCCAGTGATTGACCTGGTATGCACTGGCATGGATTGGATCCTCAGTTTAAGTTATGAGCACAAAGCTTGGACTTGCATGTGCCTTTTGCCTCTTCTTCCTCCTGAGAGTGAGGGGAGGCTACTGAAAGCTTCTGCTTTTGTTTATGAATAATTCAAGCTTCCCAATTACAGTGGTACCTTGGTTCTCAAACTTAATCCGTTCGGGAAGTCTGTTCAAAAACCAAAGTGTTCCAAAACAAAGGCAAGCTTTTCCATAGAAAGTAATGCAAAATGGATTGATCCATTCCAGACTTTTAAAAACAACCCCTAAAACAGTAATTTACCATGAATTTTGCCATCTAACAAGACCATGAATCCATAAAATGAAAGCAATAAACAATGTACAGTGGTACCTCAGGTTACAGACGCTTCAGGTTACATACGCTTCAGATTAAAGACTCCGCTAACCCAGAAATAGTACCTCGGGTTAAGAACTTTGCTTCAGGATGAGAACAGAAATCGTGCTCCGGCGACGCGGCAGCAGCAGGAGGCCCCATTAGCTAAAGTGGTGCTTCAGGTTAAGAGCAGTTTCAGGTTAAGAATGGACCTCCAGAACGAATTAAATACTTAACCCAAGGCACCACTGTACTGCACTAGAAAATACCGCATTTTTCGCTCTATAAGATGCACTTTTTCCCTCCTGAAAAGTAAGGGGAAATATGTGTGCGTCTTATGGTCTGGTGCGTCTTATAGAGCGAAAAATACGGTACTTTTTCTAGATGCTCTTCCCTGGTTGAGGATTCACCTTTTCCCTCCTTTTCAACCTTATCTCATCCTTCAAAGAGAACAGGGAATGGCTGGGTTAACATCTTTATGGTGATTCATGTATAAATAATGCTGCGTTGTGTCTTGGGAGAAGCTCTTTGAAAACAGACAGTGTATGTGTGTGTGCATATATATATATTTATATATATGAAAAAACAACAGAAGATGACAAATAAGTCTTTTGCACAACTGGCAACAACCCAAAGAGGCAGGTCCTATGTGGAGTATGGCTTCCTACTGTGAAAGAAACTTCTACTGATCTGCTTTAAATTACTCTAAAGATGACCAGGCTGCATTTCAACATGTTGGAACAGGTAAATTCTGCATTGCCCTAGTGTAGGGTTTGCAGACACAAAAATTGTTTTAGTTGCCATATTTCAAGAGGTAAACATACAGAACTGCTTGCACACAAAAAATGTACATATATTAAAAAACCCAAAATCCCGAACAATTGCTTTAAAATGTAAAATTCCCCCAGATGGGCATTTAGGACCGCCAAAAGAGGAATTCCTGGACATATGGCTATCCTATGTAGTGCCAATCCTACGCATGGCTATGTAATGCCACACCTGCATGGCCTGAGGGTTGCTCTCTTCCAGTAGGTGAGGTGGTGGCTGTGATGATCTCAAAACCCTGAGGTTGTCAATTTGGCACATTAGTAGCACAGTGGTCAGTTCAGAGCAAACCAAACGAGCTGCTATGGGCAGCTGCAGAGATTCTACGGGGAGGAGAGCAGTGTGAATGGCAACGAACCACACGGCACGATGAGCATGTTATGTGGGGCCAGCTCGCTTTTGAGGGCATAAATACCGATTTTGACAAGCACAGAATCTCCCTTCTTCTCTGAGCCATCCTCTCCTTCCTCATCTCAATTTGTTGGCATGGATTTGTCCTTTGGTCCATTGTACAGGAACATGCCCGTATGTTGCCAGTCCTCTATGCCAACTTCTCCACAGGAGGCTGTGTGTCTGTTCACCTCCCTCCCTTTTAACTCTTGCAAGTCTGGTTCTGGTCCCGAAAGCCAGGCCAAATCTGCAGCAGCTCCTCTGGCCCGTAGTGATGCACCACCACCACCTTGGAGAACTGGCACTTCTCATACTTGACTTTGTACACGTTGAAGAGACCCCAGGGGCTTTCTGTCACACTGATGCCCAGCTCATGCAGGCAGATTCCCATGAAGGCATCTTCTATGTTAATGACCCTGATGGTCTTTGCTAACTGGTAGATCTTCTTGGCCAGATCCCCAGAGAACACATACCCTGGGCCTGCGCAGTAGGGCGGGTAGGTCTCATTGGGGTACACCGCCCGTGGCACATACCACTTGTAGGCCTTGTCACGCACAGGCTTTGCATTCCTATAGATGCGACCTGTCATGTAGTTCTTTTTGGGTGGCAGGTGAGGCTGCAGCAGGTGGGACACCATGTAGTTCACATTGAGAAAGATGTCACTGTCTGCCTTCACCACGTAGGTGGCATTGGGGCAGAACTTGCTTATCCACTCCATGCCCGTCAGAGTCTTCAGGGTAAGGTTGTTGTAGGTATCCAGGAAGTCCTGCTGAATAATGTCTCTGTGGATGGAACTCTCTTCTTCCAAAAGGTCCTGGAGCAGGTACCCAAATTTTGGGTGGACACCCGTCAGAAAAAGACGAAGAATGGAAACCCCAGGCACTGATCTCTCGTTGCCCCATGTCTGCCGGATGGCCTGCCTTGTGGCAAAATCCTGGGGCTCAGTTATCACCAGCAGGATCAAGAAAGGGCTCCTCTCCAGGCATTTCTTTGGCTCGTTGAGAAGGAACTTATAATCAGTGGAATAGACAACCTCCAAGGGATGCCGCTTGGCCACTGGTGGTGGTGGGGAAATCAGACCAGAGGGCTTGGTCTCCTTTGTCCTCTCCAGTGCAGATTCCCATTTGTTCTTTGCAACAATTAGGAAAAGTAAAATAGAGCAGAAGAGGACCACAGTGGGCAAATTCTGCAGCTTGGTCATGAGCATCTTCCTGGCACCTTCACTTGCAGACTGTATGTGAGTTGGGGTAGATCCTGGCCAGCTCTGTCCTGTTTCCAATGACAACCTGCAAAAGAGAAGCCCAGTGAAAGGGAGGTGAATTCTGTTCTCTCTCTCACTCTCTCTCTCTCTCTCTCTCTCTGTGTCTGTGCGCGCAATCTGTTTCTGGAAGGAAGATATGCACTCTCGGGGATTGGTATTATTCACTCAACCCATCTATTTACAGATCCATTGGAATCCAAATAAAGTGTTATATGAGTTTGTGGTGTCAGACTCCTGAATTCCTAGATCCATTAAGTGTTAAACTATAAGCCAGACCAGCTTCCTGATGAGGTGATCACCTGGGTGATGAGCCATTAAAGGAAAACAAAGAGAAGGGGCTCTGTCTGGGACAGCAAATGGGTGGGGCTCCTCCCCCAGCCTCCCCCAGCTAGAAAGACAAAGTTAAAGTTTGGGGGACTGTGGTTTGAACTAGAGGGAAAGTTGCAGGCTAGAAAGGCACAGAGGCAGAGCATGATGTTTGATTTCTGCTGGGATCCACTGCTGTGGCCACGGGAGAAAAAATAACTTCTTTTCTTTTTTTCACAATAATATTTATTATTTTCCATATATGAACATAACAAAAAAGAAAAAAATGAGTGAAACCAAAAAAAGGGAAAAAAAACAAGGAAAAAAGAATATAAAACATACAATACAACAAATCATCACTTGACTAAAACTTAATTAATTAATTAATTAAGATCCATCTTCATAAACATATTATTTGACTTCTTCAAATCTCTTCCATCTGAATTTCTTAGTAATTATATATAGCAGTTTCCAATATCATTATTTCATAAACCATATCACAGGCATAATCATATTTCCTAACTTTTCCTACATTTTCTTATTTATATATTTAATCCCAATTTAATCCTAGGCCTAATTGATTCTTTCAGGTGATTACATATCTGCAGTGATCATGGAGCCCAAGAAAGTAAAATCTCTCACTGCCTTACATGTTGCCAAATACTTTAGTTATCAAAGGGAAACGTTGAAGCTAGCAAAGTTGCAAATCAGATTTTGCTTCATTAGTCTAATTCTCCCCAAACTTCAGGCATCATTTCCTCTGGGTTAGACAATAAAAGCACAGTTTCATGTGAGAACAAAGTGATCATCTGGACTTTAACCTTTTATATCAGCACTCCAATACTTTACCTTTTGTTGTTTTTTTGGTGCTGTTAAGGGTTCAATGGAAAGAGCAAATAATAGTGGATACCCTTATTTATTTATTTATTTATTTATTTATTTATTTATTTATTTATTTTCTATACCGCTTTATATTTTTAATAAAAATCTCAAAGTGGTTTACAGCATATTAAATCAATAAATCAATAAAACCACAGCCGGACGATGTTCCTCCGGCCTCATGAGGAGCCTCTTTTGTAGGGCTGGTGAGTCTGGGCCTCACCCCCTAGGCCAGATGGACAGGGCCTTGTAGGGAGCGGCCTTCATGCCTCACAGCTGGGCAATGTTATTCTGGCCTCATGAAGGCAGCCCTGTTTAGGAAAGTTTTTAATGACTGATATTTCAATGTATTTTTAACCTTCTGTTGGAAGCCACTCAGAGTGGCTGGAAAAACCCAACCAGATGGGTGGGGTAGATATAATAAATAACAACAACAAAAACAACAACAATAATTTATTTATACCCCGCCCTCCCCAGCCAAGACTGGGCTCAGGGCTGCTAACAACCAATAGTAAAAACAAGTTGATTAAAATACAATTTAAAAGATTAAGATACAACATTAAAACAATTAGGGAGCAATCTTTTCATGGGAGGAGAAAGAAAAAAGAAAGAGGGGGAGGGAATCAAACTGGCTCCAAGCCAAAGGCCAGGCGGAACAACTCTGTCTTGCAGGCCCTGCGGAAAAAATCAGATCCTGCAGGGCCCTGGTCTCAGGAGGCAGAGCGTTCCACCAGGCCGGGGCCAGAGTTGAAAAGGCCCTGGCTCTGGTTGAAGCCAATCTAACTTCCGTAGGGCCCGGGACCACTAGGGTGTTGCTATTTATGGACCTTGAGGCTCTCCGTGGGGCATACCGGGAGAGGCGGTCCCGTAGGAACGGGGGTCCTAGGCCGTGAAGGGCTTTAAAGGTCAAAAGCAGCACCTTAAATCTGACCCTGTACTCCACCGGGAGCCAGCGCAGCGGGAAAAGCACTGGGTGAATATGCTCCCATGGCAGAGACCCCGGGAGGAGCCTCGCTGCAGCATTCTGCACCCGCTGGAGTTTCTGGGACAGCTTCAAGGGCAGCCCCACGTAGGGCGAATTACAGTAGTCAAGCCTGGAGGTGACCGTCGCATGGATCACTGTGTCCATATAATAATAATAATAATAATAATAATAATTCTGGAAAAGAGGGAAAGGATTTGCTGAAATGGATAATTGACTTAGAATACAAAAAAGGGAGGTGTGAAGAGGTCAGAGAAAGAAGCCAATGAAAGGAAAGTAATGGAAAGATTTGCTGTATCTTTTTTTTTATTCTTCTTTTCGCCTAATGGATTTCAATTCTTTGTTTTTTTCCTTTTGATTTTTCTTTTTTTGGTATTTTATCTTTTCTTGTTTAAAAGGATGTTTTTCTTGATTCTTCTTTTTGTATTTTTTAAAAAACTTTAATAAATATCTTAAAATTAATAATAATAATAATAATAATAATAATAATAATAATAATAATAATAATTCTTCACCTCTTCAGTATGGCTGCTGGGCCTCACCCCCTAGGCCAGGTGGAGAGGACCTTGCAGGGAGCGACCTTCATGCCTCACAGCTGGGCAATGTTCCTCCAGCCTCATGAAGGCAGCCCTCTTTAGGGAACTCTTTAATGACGGATGTTTTAATGTATTTTTAACCTTCTGTTGGAAGCCGCTTAGAGTGGCTGGGGAAACCCAGCCAGATGGGCGGGGTTTAAAATAATAATAATAATAATAATAATAATAATAATAATAATAATAATTCACCTCTTCAGGAGGGCTGGTGAGGGCCTTGCAGGGAGAGGCCCTCACGCCTCACAGCCGGGCAATGTTCCTCCGGCTTCATGAGGAGCCTCTTCAGTGGGGCTGGGTGAGTCTGGGCCTCACCCCCTGGACCAGGTGGACAGGGCCTTGCAGGGAGCGGCCTTCATACTTATGGCCGGGCAATATTCCTCCGGCATCATGAAGGCAGCCCTGTTTAGAAAAGTTATTAATGACTGATGTTTTAATGTATTTTTAACCTTCTGTTGGAAGCCACTCAGAGTGGCTGGGGTAACCCAACCAGATAGGCAGGGTAGATATAACAATAATAATAAATTAATAATAATAATTCACCTCTTCAGTAGGGCTGGTGAGTATGAGCCTCACCCCCTAGGCCAGGTGGAAAGGACCTTGTAGGGAGCGGGCTTCATGCCTCACAGCCGGGCGATGTTCCTCCGGCCTCATGAGGAGCCTGTTCAGTAGAACAGAGCAACAGGAGCTCACCCCTTCATGTGCATTCAAACTGCCAACCTTCTGACTGGCAAGCCCAAGAGGCTCAGTGGTTTAGACCACAGTGCAACGCACGTTCCTTTTCTAGACTTGATAGGAACCATCAGCCAGGAAAATGCCTTCTGTTGTCTCTATCCCAGAGAAGGTGCCTGCCTCACTTGTTCCTGCAACGTCCCAAAGATGGCTGTGGCATAGCTTCTCCCTGAAATACCCATGTGGACATCCACAAGCATATCTGTCACTCCACTTTTGTTTGAAGTGCTGCAACTCAGCAACCTAAACAGAGGAAGATGGAAACATTTTCTGGATTCCCTGTTTAGCATCATTATTTGCCGCTGAAGATGTTGCACGAAGCTTCTCACACGATGGAATATTGCTGTTGAGCTGTGTTCAATGTATTTTTTAAAATCAAAACTATATTTATTATATTTTCAGCCATTTTGAAGAGCATACTGCCAAAAAGCAGCTTTTTTTGTTTTGTTTAACTTTAACTAAATCTCTTAGCTTGCATTTGCACCAGCTCTAGTTAGTATTACCCCTTCCCTTTTTCCAGTAAAAGAAAAGGCAAAAGTGTCAAGGTACTCAAAATGCCTGATTTTGGCACTAGGTGTTGCTATGGCGTCAGAAGCTGGACTGCTCTTCTCACCTCTTTCCCCCTTTAGGAAAATTCCCTCCATCAACTCACTTCAGTTTGTCTTGGATGCCTACATTTTTTAGCCTTTGCCCCCTCTGCACCAACAAACGTGGCCAAGTATGGCCAAATAAAACAAGGCACTGTTCTAAAATCAAAGTCCTACAAAGTCCTTGCTGTTCTGGTTTCTGTGATGGCCTGGGATTCGGATGCTGAACCTGAGGAATCCCAGCCTGCACAGGATTCCCCGCCTCCAGAACCAGCTGAGCCGGGGCTGGGGCTTGAGCCCGAAGGGTCCTCACCTGTGCTGGATCCTCAGGTGCAGGTACCAGCTGAGTCTGCTCTGGCTCCTGAGGTGATGGAGGACCCATTGCCTGCAGGTGCTCCACTCTCAGCCCCGTCAGGGGAAGCTGAGGTTGCCTCTGGGTCCGGTAACCCTCCAGCCTCTCCTGAGCTGCTGAGGCTCAGGGCAGAGTGGCGGAGGGAACTAAGTTTCCGCAGGAGGAGTGCTCGCCTCCAGGCCAGGAGAGGCGAGTCACCAGAGGATCGGGGCCACCCTGCGCATCGGGACAGATAAAAGCCAGCTAGCCCCAGTCCCAAGTTGCGGGAGCAACGTTGTTAGTAGCCTGTTCCTGACTGCACCCTGTCCTGCCTCTCTACCGGAGCTCCTGACCTCACCTGACTCCCTGCCTTGGACCCAGCATCAGCTTTGACAGACTGCCTCCATACTGCACCTTCAACCTCGGACTGGACTTGGACCTCGCCTCTCAGTTAGCCCACGGGACCAGCACAGCTTCTGGGATAGCTGCACAGCCTGCATCCGCTCCATAAGATACACACATAATATAATGTCTCTTAACTCTTGAGTTGTTTCTTAATTGTTTCATTTGATTATTTGTATTTTCTTTGTACTGTTCTTTAATCTCAATCTCCTTGTATTTGTATTGTTACTTTGCACTGTACCTTTAAACTCAAACTCATTGTTGTTAGCATCACCTGTAGTTGGCTTTAGATGTTTCTCAAAAAATATTGTTAGTTACAGTGACTACATTATTACATGAGCACTGCTCCGCAGCGTTTGATATTTTCACTCACGTATATTCATTAGAATTAAGATGGGGTATGTACTCTTTTTCATTACTGTTTGTATTACATTTTATAATTTTTGTAAAGTGATATGTCATGCAGGTCATAGTCTGCAAAATTTTATTTTCAGTTTATGAAACAATTCTATAATCTCCCACCGCGCTGACAAAGATTTACGAAACAGCAGTCAGTATCCGGAATCTCTGTTCAGTGTTGGACATTATATTTGCTGAATACACAAAACTTCACAGCTTATCTTTCATAATACAAAGTTTGGTACCTCGCTTCATTTAAAGATTTTCAGAGACTTGGAGACTGAGATTGCATTTTAAAGTTGTTATTGTCTGAAGGAATTCTATAAAGATTGTCTATGAAGTATGCATGTGGTCATCGTGTTGCCTAAACATTGTTGACGTTCTCTTTTGCATGACAGGGGTTTGTTTGGATACTACACTTGGCCTAGGGGGCAGGGCTCAGACTCATCCAGCCCGACTGAAGAGGCTCCTCATGAGGCCGGAGGAACATCGCCCGGCTATTGTTTTATTGTTTGCTCTTTCCATCGAACCCTTAACAGCATCAATTGGATTGATCTTTATTACGGCCATTGGCCCGTCACACGACAGTTTCATACCAACATAATATACTTAAACCTCCAAATTTAAAATCGCTAAAACTTACAAAAGACAAACAGGAGCCAAAGCAAAACCAAAAACAAAGACCACCATCATACATTACAGTAAATTTGTAACCTAAACATCGCCCTCTGCTCATAAATTAATCAATAAAACACAATGTAAAGTTTTAGAGTGTTGATATACAAGGTTAAAGTCCACACGATCACTTTCTTCCCACATGAAATTGCGCTTTTATTGTCTAACCCAGAGGAAATGATGCCAGAAGTTTGGGGAGAATTAGACTAATGAAGCAAAATCTGATTTGCAACTTAGCTAGCTTCAACATTTCCCTTTGATAACTAAAGTATTTGGGAACATGCAACTGTAAGGAAAATAAATTTTGTTCTCTTGCTCTGGCAGGGCAAACAGAAAATGAAAACTAGGGGGAATCTAAATCTCTCATGCCTTGGATGCATCACCACAGTGAAGATGTCAATTCTTGCAAGGTTTCTTCCTTTTTATTCCAAGTTTTACCAATTGTGATTGCTCCTGAGTGACAGGGTCGAATTCAGAAGAACCCTCAAGCTGTAGACCTGCTCCTTCCAGCAGTTTATAAAAATTATGCATAGCATAGAGAAAGCAGATTCAGAAAGCCTTTTCTCCCTCTAATAACTCTTGAACTTGTGGACATTCAATGAAGCTGAATGTTGGAAGATTTAGGACAGATAAAAGAAAGTACTTCTTCACTTCAAACTATGGAACTCTCACCCCATTATGAGGCAGGACTCGTAATAGCTTTGTTTTTCATTAAGGGTATTCCGAGGCCAAATATAGCCTATGTAGCCTGACAATGAGAACAAGTACAGGAGGTTGTTGACATTTCTTCCAGCAATCTTAATTCCAGTTTGGGATTCATCCAGTCATGCATGACAGGGGTTTGTTTGGATACTACACTTGACCTAGGGGGCAGGGCCCAGACTCACCCAGCCCCACTGAAGAGGCTCCTCATGAGGCCGGAGGAACATCACCCGGCTATTGTTTATCTACCATTATATATTCAGGAAGCAAGAACAAATGTTTTATATTTTTATTGCCTTGGATGTGGTGTCTGCATAATAAACCTCACATTGGTAAACCAATGTGTTCTGGTCTGGAAGAATTATATGTTTAAATTAATCACATCTTACTTCATCTCACAATAGTGTCTATTCTTTCAGCCAAGCCACAGAGAAAGTGTACCCTAACTCTTGTGGGGGTGACTAGAGGTTGAAAACTGGCAGAAACAATACCCTCCAACATAATTTTACTATTTATACCCCACAAAAAACCTTCAGCTCTTTGTTCCGGAAAGTGGTGGTTAATTTATTTTCAGTGTGCTTCAAGGTAGGGTTGGTTCCAGCTGAATCCTCATCCAACCCATTTTTACCAAGTGACCTCTGCAGTGCCAGAGCACTTAGAGGAATACCCTCTAAAGGACTCTAAGAATGCTGCAGTGTTTTGCAGACAAGTACGGATTCAAAAAATAATTGAGAAAGGTATGCAGAATAGGCCTGGGGTGTGTGACGGATGAGCCCCACTGCATTTCAAGCCAGAATAAGCCCTAAATGAGGGGAATAAGTCCTAAATTAGGTTGAGAAAATAAGTTTTGGAATTATACTTGTTGTTTTTTGTTTGTGTTTGTCTTTATTGTAGTTGTTTTGTATTTGTATGTTTTTATTGGAAAGTTCAATAAATATTATTTAAAAAAAAAAAAAAACTAAATGAGGGGGGAGGGATTTGGTTCACAACAAACCTCTTATGAAGTAATTTGTTGTTTAGTCGTGTCCGACTCTTCGTGACCCCCTGGACCAGAGCACGCCAGCCACTCCTGTCTTCCACTGCCTCCCGCAACTTGGTCAATGTTGGTAGCTTCAGGAACCTTTGGCTCCCCCCACCCCCCCACTCCGTTCCTTTTGCTGCAGCGCCATCAGTGAGCCGCAGGATCCCGGGACACCCCAATGCTCCTCTTGGGGTTTTGGGGTAGGCGTATCACCCTCGCACTCTTCTCCTTCACTCCACAAAGCCGAATCTGACATAGCTGTCAGATTTGTGGTCTGCCTGACAAGTTGCAGAGACCTGGAAGTGGGAAGCTTTTTAATGTTTAAAGGTAAAGGGACCCCTGACCATTAGGTCCAGTCATGGCCGACTCTGGGGTTGCGACGCTCATCTCGCTTTATTGGCCAAGGGAGTGTACAGCTTCCAGGTCATGTGGCCAGCATGACGAAGCTGCTTCTGGCAAACCAGAGCAGAGCATGGGAACGCCGTTTACCTTCCCTCCAGAGCGGTACCTATTTATCTACTTGTACTTTGACGTGCTTTCGAACTGCTAGAGTTAGGTGCTTCAATGGTCCTGGAAAAAAGACTCTCCTGGAAGCAGAGTCCCTGCTCCCTCCCCTCTGGATGACGTAGGCATTAGCTGGATGACGTAGGCGTTGTCTCTTCCCCTTGTGCCACACCCTCCCAGGGAAAGGTAAATTGCAGCTGACAAAGGCAGGTGGCAACCTTGAGTGAACAGCACCTCGGGCAGGTAAGTGCTCACCTGAGATGCAGCAAAAAGCACCTCAGAAGAGAATGGGGGAGGGGTAGAAAGGCCCTCAACGAGGGAGAGAACAAATACCTGGAGCACTGAATGAGATTTCCTTTGAAATTGATGATGGCAAAGCAGAGCAGGCTTGTATTTATTTAACCATTTGCTTGGTCACCAAAGGTGACAAGGAGATGTATGCGGGTGAGTGAGCTGGGGGCTGATCACTCTGTCTCTCATATGGCAGCCCCTTGTGTTTTTATACTGTCTCTGGAGGAGACCTAGTCTAAGGTTGCCATATTTCAAACAGTGAAAATCAGGACACAAAAGTTGCTGAAGTGGCTTTGGGGGGCGGCAGTTGTTGAATTTTGGGGGGCGGGGGCAGTTGCTGAGTTTTTGTTGAGGGGAAGTTGTTTGTTGAGCTTTTTGGCAAAATTGCAAAAAAGAAAGAAAAAAGACGTGGAACCACCAGAAACAAGCGCAGGTGTGCCTGGTCCATTTCTCCGTATTCAGCAGAAAGCT
Organism: Podarcis erhardii; assembly: GCF_964252035.2. Classification (NCBI taxonomy): domain Eukaryota; kingdom Metazoa; phylum Chordata; class Lepidosauria; order Squamata; family Lacertidae; genus Podarcis; species Podarcis erhardii. The sequence continues at coordinate 9,368,504 of NC_138515.1, read as the reverse complement.
GTTGCTTCTTCTGGTGCAGAAGCAGAAAAGGCAAGTCAGCTCAATCTGTACTGGAGCCAAGACTGAAGTCTGGAGAAGGGCAATAATAATAATTTATTTCTACCCCGCCCTTCTGGCTGGGTTTCCCCAGCCACTCTGAGCGGCTTCCAACAGAAGGTTAAAAATATATTAAAATATCTGTCATTAAAAACTTTCCTAAACAGGGCTGCCTTCATGAGGCCAGAATAACATCGCCCGGCTGTGAGGTGTGAAGGTTGCTCCCTGCAAGGCCCTGTCCATCTGGCCTAGGGGGTGAGGCTGAGACTCACCAGCCCTACTGAAGGGGATCCTCATGAGGCTATTGTTTTATTGTTTATCCACTATTATTTGCTCTTATCACCGCACAGCATCAATAAAACACAATGTAAAGTTTTGGAGTGTTGATGTAAAAGGTTAAAGTCCACACGATCACTTTGTTCCCACATGAAATTGCGCTTCTATTGTCTAACCCAGAGGAAATGATGCCTGAAGTTTGGGGAGAATTAGACTAATGAAGCAAAAACTGATTGGCAACTAGGGGGAATCTAAATCTCTCATGCCTTGGATGCATCAACCACAGTGAAGATGTCAATTCTTGCAAGGTTTCTTCCTTTTTATTCCAAGTTTTACCAATTGTGATTGCTCCTCAGTGACAGGGTCCAATTCAGAAGTACCCTCAAGCTGTAGACCTGCTTCTTCCAGCAGTTTATAAAACTTATGCATAGCATAGAGAAAGCAGATTGACAAAGCCTTTTATGCCTCTCTAATAACATTTGAACTTGTGGACGTTCAATGAAGCTGAATGTTGGAAGATTTAGGATAGATAAAGGAAAGTACTTCTTCACTTCAAACTATGGAACTCTCACCCCATTATGAGGCAGGACTCGTAATTGCTTCGTTTTTCTTTTTTTTCTTTTTTTAAAAATAATATTTATTGAACATTTTCAGATATAACAGAAAAAAGAAAAGAAATAAAACATCCATTTTATAACCTTATTTTCATTAGCATCTTGCCAGGACTTCCCCACCCCCTCTTGTATTCCAATTCCTTCAAATAAATTCAGCAAGTTCTTACCCCAAATTTTAAACTTATTATAGTTAACCCAATGTTAAGAATGTTTTTCCATCCCCTAAAATCGACCCCGCTCCCTTCCACAAGTTCCCCTCTTTAGTATGCAGAACAGATTAAAATAAAAAAAAATAGAACAAAGAATAAAGTATAATTTAACACCCTTTGGATTCCAAATTTCCCTCCCCCCTTTCCCGGTTGCGTTCCCCAATGTCCATCAATGCCTGCTGTCATCCTGGAGATCCCACATCTAGGCCGAAATCCTTCACAAGTCCACTTTGCCATCTTTTTAATAGTCTTTGCCGTCTTTTTAATCATCTTTAGTTTCAAGCGTCCAATCTTGGAAAAGCTCTATCTCAAAAAGGTCCATTTTTTCCATCCAGATCTCTGTATTTAAGAGTAAAAACTCCAATTTTGTTTCTTTAGACCTTTCAAATCTGGATGTCCCAAATGTTCCCACTTCCAGCTTTGTCCAATTCTTGTTGTTCATGTTGTTCTTATTATTCTCTCTCCTCACTTTCCTCTAGTTTCTTTTCCTGCTCTCCTGCAAAAATGTTCCAATTCCAAAAGCTTCTAAATCCCCTACAGAGGCTTTGTTATTCAGGAACAAAACTTTACGTCAAGTCCCTTCCATTCTTCAATAGATAAATCTATTGTCTCCTTTAGTGTAGAGACCTCTGTAGACAAAATAGTGTTCCATTTCTGCAGTTTCCCAGGAGATAAAAAGTCCAATTCAAATTCCATGCCAGCAATACTTGTAGTGTCCCATTGCCCCTCTAGAGGGATTATAATAACTCAGTTTCCTTCCAGATCGCATCCAACAGTCAAAGTAACTTGTTATTCTTTGTTTTAAACAATTTATATCTAATTTGTAACAAATGTAACCGGCAAAGTCCTCATAACAAAGTTCTCTTTTTATTCTTCAGCTTTGACAGCTCCTTTGACAGCTGTCAAAGCCTCTGTTTCTCCTCTCCCGGCGCTCTCGCGGATCGCTCCCGGTTCCCGGGGGGGGGGGGTTACATTTTAGCTCACGTTCTACTTTTCTCCTCCAGCCCAGTCTTATAATTTTCCATCGTGAAATTAGTGACTTTATCAAAATAAGGTAGCACTCGATCTTAGTTGTTAAATCCTTTGCTTTAACTCCTCTACGACAGGGGGGAGATGGACTTCCTTTTTGCACCTCCCCCGCTCGCTCCGAATTTAAAATTTTTTCTCTTTTTAAGTCCAGTTTCCAATTACTCACGGGTTGTTCTTTTTAATCTGAATTTTCAATGGAAGAAGTCAGCGCTCTCCGCCAAATGGCATGCGGCTTCGCTCGGCAGGGGAAGCGGAGGACTCATAGCACCACACCCCCCCGGCACCCGCTCTGTAGCCTTTAAAAAGGCTCCTTCGTGGGTCGGGGGCGCAAACGGTGCCCGCCGAGTCACCATGCCCATGGGTTTCAGCGCCCATGGTTTTTGAGGGTCCCCGCGACGCCGACGCGGTAGAACCCAGCCCCTGCCGAGCAGGCTCCCTCCGGAGCTCGGAGGGAGTCCGCCATTCGGCGATGGCGCCAACCCGGAAGTTCGTAATTGCTTCGTTTTTCATTAAGGGTATTCTGAGGCCAAATATAGCCTATGTAGCCTGCCAATGAGAACAAGTACAGGAGGTTGTTGACATTTCTTCCAGCAATCTTAATTCCTATTTGGGATTCATCCAGTCTAGCCTTTCACATGATGAAATCTGCGTATAAATTAAATAAGCAGGGAGACAATATACAGCCTTGTTGTACTCCTTTCCCAATTTGGAACCCATCAGTTGTTCCATATCCAGTTCTAGCTGTAGCTTCTTCTCCCACACAGAGATTTCTCAGGAGACAGATAATTTATCAGTAATTAAATAATTCCACCCAACATGTATAAAGTCTGCCATTTTAGCATCACATGTACAACGTGTAAGCTATTCCTGTTTCAGATGAATAACGTAGCGCTCTAAACATGTTGAGATTTAGACTACCTGTATTGCTGTGGGTAAAACCTCAGCGCCTAGGACTTGCCGATCGTATGGTCGGCGGTTCGAATCCCCGCGGTGGGGTGAGCTCCCGTTGTTCGGTCCCAGCTCCTGCCCACCTAGCAGTTCGAAAGCACTCTTAAGTGCAAGTAGATAAATAGGTACCGCTTTATAGCTGGAAGGTAAACGGCATTTCCGTGTGCTGCGCTGGTGCTGGCTCGCCAGAGCAGCTTCGTCACACTGGCCACGTGACCCGGAAGTGTCTCTGGACAGCGCTGGCCCCCGGCCTCTTAAGTGAGATGGGCGCACAACCCTAGAGTCGGACACGACTGGCCCGCACGGGCAGGGGTACCTTTACCTTTATTGCTCAATTTGCCTCCTGCACCTGCTGAATTTTTGTGTATGCTGCTGTTTTTTCAGTGCAGTCCAAATTTTATGACCTAATTTGGAGGAATTCCATATAGCATTATGGCAATTGTTCCATCAGTGCAAGCTTTTCAGCTTACCAGACACCTGGCACACACCCAGCTGGGCACTTTACCCAGAGTTTGTGTTTCCTTTTGGAAGTGAGGCACAGTGGAGACTGTGTGGTCTTTATTTGGTTAATTGACACATACATATATACAACCTGAGCCTATGATGGAGAGGGTCCCAGCATAATCACCTCAATAAGTTATTGTTTCTCCCGTAGTCCCAGCTGTGGATCCGAGCAGAAATCAAACATCATGCTCTGCCTCTGTGCCTTTCCAGCCTGCAGCTTTTCCTCTAGTTCACACCACAGTCCCCCACACTTTAACTTTGTCTTTCTAGCTGGGGGAGGCTGGGGGAGGGGCCCCACCCATTTGCTGTCTCAGACAAAGCCCCTTCCCTTTCTTTTCCTTTAATGGCTCATCACCCAGGTGATTACCTCATCAGGAAGCTGGTCTGGCTTATATTTTAACACTTACTGGATCCAGGAGTTCAGGAGTCTGGCACCCACAAATTCATATAACACTTTATTCGGATTCCAATGGATCTGTAAATAGATGGGTTGAGTGAATAATGCCAATCCATGACAGTCTATATTTTCCTTCCAGAAACAGATAGCAAGGGCAAGAAGGAAGGTGTTATGAGCAGGTCCTGAGCGTGTCGGCAGACTGATTCTATGTGCGCCCAGCCTGATCCCCAAAGCTCCCCTTGTGTGCGTACACACACACACACACACAGAGAGAGAGAGAGAGAGAGAGAGAGAGAGAGAGAGAACAGAATTCACCTCCCTCCCACTGGCCTTCTCTTTTGCAGGTTGTCATTGGAAACAGGACAGAGCTGGCCAGGATCTCTCCCAGCTCACATACAGTCTGCAAGTGCCCTCCTCCTGCCCACCAAAAGTATGGAAGGTGCCAGGAAGATTCTCATGACCAAGCTGCAGCATTTGCCCACTGTGGTCCTCTTCTGCTCTATTTTCCTTTTCCTACTTGTTGCAAAGAATAAATGGGAATCTGCACTGGACAGGACAAAGGAGACCCCACCACCACCAGTGGCCAAGCGGCATCCCTTGGAGGTTGTCTATTCCACTGATTATAAGTTCCTTCTCAACGAGCCAAAGAAATGCTGCGAGAGGAGCCCTTTCTTGATCCTGCTGGTGATAACTGAGCCCCAGGATTTTGCCACGAGCTCAGTGCCTGGGGTTTCCATTCTTCGTCTTTTTCTGACGGGTGTCCACCCAAAATTTGGATACCCGCTCCAGGACCTTTTGGAAGAAGAGAGTTCCATCCACAAAGATATTATTCAGCAGGACTTCCTGGATACCTACAACAACCTTACCCTGAAGACTCTGATGGGCATGGAATGGATAAGCAAGTTCTGCCCCAATGCCACCTACGTGGTGAAGGCAGACAGTGACATCTTTCTCAATGTGAACTACATGGTGTCCCAGCTGCTGCAGCCTCACCTGCCACCCAAAAAGAACTACATGACAGGTCGCATCTATAGGAATGCAAAGCCTGTGCGTGACAAGGCCTACAAGTGGTATGTGCCACGGGCGGTGTTCCCCAATGAGACCTACCCGCCCTACTGCGCAGGCCCAGGGTATGTGTTCTCTGGGGATCTGGCCAAGAAGATCTACCAGGTAGCAAAGACCATCAGGGTCATTAACATGGAAGATGCCTTCATGGGAATCTGCCTGCATGAGCTGGGCATCAGTGTGACAGAAAGCCCCTGGGGTCTCTTCAATGTGTACAAAGTCAAGTATGAGAAGTGCCAGTTCTCCAAGGTGGTGGTGGTGCATCACTACGGGCCAGAGGAGCTGCTGCAGATTTGGCCTGGCTTTCGGGACCAGAACCAGACTTGCAAGGACCTTCCTCTTTGGGTTGTTGCCAGTTGTGCAAAAGATGTATTTGTCATCTTCTGTTGCTTTTTCATATATATAAATATATATGCACACTCTGTTTTCAAAGAGCTTCTCCCAACACACAACGCAGCATTATTTATACATGAATCACCATAAAGATGTTAATGCAGCCATTCCCTGTTCTCTTTGAAGGATGAGATAAGGTTGAAAAGGTGAATCCTAACCAGGGAAGAGCATTCAGAAAAAGCACCGTATTTTTCACTCTTTTTCACTTGTCTTATAATTTTGGCCGGAGACTTAAATGCCTATGTAAGAAAAAACCCTTTGTTCCCTATTTAATTCATATAAACTATGTCTTTTGTTTTATTATGATTTTATTAAACTGATTTATTTATATATCTGTATTTTTTTTTTTAGTATTGTTTGTGTTTCTTTAGTGTAAGTTGCTTTGCAGGCCGCTAAGTGGGAGAAAAGTAGTGTCTAAAATAATGCTGTGGTTACAATGATACAATCTGAGAAGTGTTTTATTAGCTCTTAATATATAAGAACTTGCCAGGTTTCTCGTGTACCCTGAGGCCACCCCAGAATAGACTCCGGGTGGGAATATGTTCCAGGTCATGGATATAATGAAATTGTCAGTCTCCAACAACTTACTGAAACTTCTTCCTGAAACTTTCACTTACTGAAACTGCTTTCGGCTTCTGCCCAAATATACTCTGGTTGCCCTGTGTTATTTTCTCCTACCAATAGGGAACCCGCTTAAGGACTGTGGTGTTGCCCAAAAAAACAGTAACACACGTTGCTGATTTTTGTTAATAAGAACCCAAATGAACCTTTTGGGAGGAAAATTCTGAGAAAGCTCATCAGAAACAGCTGTGAACTGCATTTACAGCACGCCATGGCCGCGTGGGTGTGAAGTAGACCTCTAACATATATTTTGGGCCCGAAAAGCGGCGGTCCTGTCTTCTACTGTGCCCCTGGGATCAGTTTCACCAGCCTTTCACCGACGGTTCCTCCATGCAGCCTATTATGCACAAGGAACTCGGGGGCTGGTTGTTCTTGAGAAAGCAAGTCTCATAGGCAAACACAAATCTCTCTGTATCTCAAGCTTCAGGTCCTCATTTAACTGCACAATCTCTCTCTGTTCTGCAGAACAGCACATCTCACGAGAGCTGGACAGTAGGCACCAACATACATCTATGAGCTACAATTTAGCATCACTTTCCCTCCTCATGGTAATGGGTTTGCAGTCTGGGCTGGGAATCCTTGCACCTTGAGGCTCCAGAAAAGTGCACTCTTTCTCTTCTGACAGATGCTTGTGTTATAGGCAAAAAAAACTGCTCCCTTTCCCTTATGGGGTATTCCAGAGCCTGTATAGAGTCCTTGAGCGGGTTCCCTATTGGTAGGAGAAAATAACACAGGCCAACCAGAGTATATTGAGAAGCAAAGCGGCTAGTAAGCCTAGTCTTTATTAAAGAAAATAAACTGTTGTAACAGGGTCCCCACTCACCACACGCAGGAGGGAGGAGAACTCTGAAATATGGTGTGCAAGTCCCTCTAAAAACTTTGAAATTGCCCACCCTGTAGCCCAAGACCACCCCCCAAAACATTATATATACATCACAGAAGGAGGCGGTCTCCAAAGAAATTTGAAAGTGTTGCTTCTCTCCTGCCTGCCGGGGTACCTGATAATGCTTTACCTAAAACTGTTCTTAACCTGAAGCACCATTTTAGCATTCTGAAATAAAAATATTAAGGTCTTATATATATAATAAATGTTCATAAATGTAACAACCAAGCATGTACACAGATATGTGGACCTCATGTCTGGAGCAGCACAGGAAGACATCCTGAAACCATTTTGACTCCCAAACTGACCAAATGTTTTCTCTGCAAGGAGGGAGGGGGTGAGGGAACCTTCCCATTGTCTCAGGAATTGGGTAATCACCATCTCAAAGGAATGGCCAGACTACTGGGAGAGGCAATCAGATAAGGCATTATCAGATAACCTGACAGACAGGAAAAACAACAGCATTCAAATTTCTGTTGTAGACCACCTTTTCTGTGATGTAGGTATGATGTTTGTGGGGGTGGTCTTGGGTTGCACCCCTTCTGTGATGCATGTATGATGTATGGAGGGGTGGTCTTGAGCTCCAGGGCAGGGAATTTAAAATGTCTATATAAGGGCGGGCACACCTTGATTTTGGGTCCTCCTCTTTTCCTGCATGTGAGGGGAGCACCTGTTGCAACAGTTCAATAAAGACAAAAAATTCCTTCCAGTAGCACCTTAAAGACCAACTAAGTTAGTTCTAGGTATGAGCTTTCGTGTGCATGCACACTTCTTCAGATACACAGGTAGACATCCTGAATGCATGCACACGAAAGCTCATACCTGGAACTAACTTAGTTGGTCTTTAAGGTGCTACTGGAAGGAATTTTTTGTTTTGACTATGGCAGACCAACACGGCTACCTATCTGTAACTAGTTCAATAAAGATCAGGCTTATTAGCTAATTTGCTTCTCTGGTGGCCTCTGTTCTTTTCTCCTACCGATGGAGAACCTACAAAGCAGATTTTGTTTACAAAATTTCCTGGGAGGTAAGCTGTTAAATCCAGTGATCAACTCATCAGAGAAGTCATCAATAGGACTAAGCCTGTGTGAAACATGGAGGGGTATGTGTGTTAGTTGGCAGGGAAAGAAAAGGTTTAGGGTTTCGGCTTGGGTGACATAGACTGAAGGAAAACTGTTTTTGTTTTTAATTACAAGTGCACAGAGTAAGAGGAGACACACAAAAGAGAAGAAACAAGAAATAATACCCATGTCGAAAGCAAAAGAGATCAACAACAAGAAGATATTGTGTATATTAGAAAAAAGGGAGAAATTGATGTTGTAGTTAACCAGACATTAATCTAATATGGTATTTATAAAAAATGAACTTCAAATGTCCTTGAATTGGTCCGTGGGAGGGTTACCTGCCTTGGTTGGGTCCCATGAAGTGCTTCAGATAAATTGGGATTAAGCAGAGAGAGAAAGAGAGAGAAGGGGGGGTCTGGGCCAATGGACTTGGAAGAAGATGCCCCTGACAGGGACTGGGGGCAGGACTCTGATCTGTGGTTTGGGGCTGTGAATGGACTGGGCCAGGATGTAGAAAGATGGAGAGGACCCCCAGCAGCCCCTCCAAGTGTCCTTATTTTCCAGGGACAGTCCCAGATTTACAGAAGCCGTCCCGGTTTTTTATTTGATCCTGGAATGTCGTGCTTTTCCTTAGGACATCCCTATCTTCATCGAAGAAATATTGGAGGGTATGGAGTTATGCGACCCCCGAGCCAAGGAGATAAATAACTACAGTAGTACCTCGGGTTACATACGCTTCAGGTTACATGCGCTTCAGGTTACAGACTCTGCTTACCCAGAAATAGTACCTCGGGTTAAGAACTTTGCTTCAGGATGAGAACAGAAATCACGCAGCAGCGGCGCAAGGCCCCATTAGCTAAAGTGGTGCTTCAGGTTAAGAACAGTTTCAGGTTAAGTACGGACCTCGGGAATGAATTTAGTACTTAACCTGAGGTACCGCTGTATACAGTACAACCTTTAGAAGGCATTTGAAGGCAGCCCAGTATGGGGAAGTTTTTAAATGTTTGTTTTATTATGTTTTTATATATGCTGGAAGCTGCCCAGAGTGGCTGGGACAACCCAGTCAGATGGGCAGGGTATAAATAATAAAATGATTACAGTCATACCTCAGGTTAAATATGCTTCAAGTTGAGCGCATTTGAGTTGCGCTCCTCGGCAACCCGGAAGTAACGGAGCGTGTTACTTCCGGGCTTCGCCGCTTGCGCATGCGCAGACGCTCAAAATGACGTCACATGCATGCGTAGAAGCGGCGAAAAGCAACGCGCACGTGCACAGACATGCTGTCGCTAGTTACATTTACCTCTAGATACGAACGGGGCTCCGGAACGGATCCCGTTCGTATCTAGAGGTACCACTGTATTATGGAATAGGATGTCACGTCTCTATTTTCAATGGAGAAATCTTGGAGGGTGTGCTAGTGAGAAAGCAGATTTGATCCTGGTATTGTTTCTTGATGTGGCTGCAGAGATTGTTTCAGGACTGGGGTGCGAGTTTAGAGCTTCTGACCCACAGCCAGAGGGGAGGCCAAAGCAAAACAGATGAGGTCCAGGAAGATTAATTTACTAGGACCCAAAACAAGCCTCTAAACCAGCATGCCTCTACAACACCCATCATCCCTAGCTAGCAGGACCAGTGGCCAGGGATTCATGGGAGTCCAAAAACAGCTGGAGACCCACGCTTTCTCTATGCTATGCATACTTTTTATAAACTGCTGGAAGGAGCAGGTCTACAGCTTGAGGGTACTTCTGAATTGGACCCTGTCACTGAGGAGCAATCACAATTGGTAAAACTTGGAATAAAAAGGAAGAAACCTTGCAAGAATTGAAAAGTAGGTTCCCCCTACTTTTCATTTTCTGTTTGCTCTGCATGTTCCCAAATACTTTAGTTATCAAAGGGAAAGGTTGAAGCTAGCTAAGTTGCAAATCAGATTTTGCTTCATTAGTCTAATTCTCCCCAAACTTCAGGCATCATTTCCTCTGGGTTAGACAATAAAAGCACAATTTCATGTGAGAACAAAGTGATCATCTGGACTTTAACCTTTTATATCAACACTCCAAAAGTTTACATTGTGTTTTATTGGTGCTGTTAAGGGTTCAATGGAAAGAATAAATAATAGTGGATAACCTTATTGATTTAATAAAAATCTCAAAGTGGTTTACAGCATATTAAATCAATAAAACAACAGCTGGGCGATGTTCCTCCGGCCTCATGAAGAGCCTCTTCAGTGGGGCTGGTGAGTGTGGGCCTCACCCCCTAGGCCAGGTGGAGAGGGCCTTGCAGGGAGCGGCCTTCACGCCTCACAGCTGGGCAATTTTCCTCCGGCTACATGAAGGCAGCCCTCTTTAGGGAACTCTTTAATGACGGATGTTTTAATATACAGTGGGACCTCAGGTTAAGTACTTAATTCGTTCTGGAGGTTTGTACTTAACCTGAAACTGTTCTTAACCTGAAGCACCACTTTAGCCAATGGGGCCTCCTGCTGCTGCCGCGCCGCTGGAGCACAATTTCTGTTCTCATCCTGAAGCAAAGTTCTTAACCCGAGGTAATATTTCTGGGTTAGCGGAGTCTGTAACCTGAAGCGTATGTAACCCGAGGTACCACTGTATTTTTAACCTTCTGTTGGAAGCCGCTTAGAGTGGCTAGAGAAACCCAGCCAGATGGGCGGTGTAGAAATAATAATAATAATAATAATAATAATAATAATAATAATAATAACAACTATTATTATTATTAGCCTCTTTAGTATGGCTGGTGAGTATGGGCCCTGCCCCCTAGGTCAGGTGGAAAGGACCTTGTAGGGAACGGGCTTCATGCCTCACAGCCGGGCGATGTTCCTCCGGCCTCATGAGGAGCCTCTTCAGTAGAACAAAGCAACAGGAGCTCACCCCTTCATGTGCATTCAAACTGCCAACCTTCTGACTGGCAAGCCCAAGAGGCTCAGTGGTTTAGACCACAGCGCAACGCACGTTCCTTTTCTAGACTTGATAGGAACCATCAGCCAGGAAAATGCCTTCTGTTGTCTCTATCCCAGAGAAGGTGCCTGCCTCACTTGTTCCTGCAACGTCCCAAAGATGGCTGTGGCATAGCTTCTCCCTGAAATACCCATGTGGACATCCACAAGCATATCTGTCACTCCACTTTTGTTTGAAGTGCTGCAACTCAGCAACCTAAACAGAGGAAGATGGAAACATTTTCTGGATTCCCTGTTTAGCATCATTATTTGCAGCTGAAGATGTTGCACGAAGCTTCTCACACATTGTGACAGACTTGAAAGCTCCTTGAGGAAAAGAAACATTGGCAGTCATGGAAGAGAAGTAAACGTGCTCCCACCTATTTTCCACCCTAGCCGTTACCGCCACAGGCCACCCTATTTGTGAATTTTGTTGATCCTAAGAAGAGGTTTCTCTGATGTAAGCCATTGCTTTAGATTTGGGGGAGGAGGTTGCAGAGTCAACAGTCACACATGCAATTATTCAACACCTGGAGGGCCACAGGTTCTCCACTCCCAGTACGTTTCCGAGCACAATTCAAAGGTATATATATATATATAAAATATTCAAAACATGCGCTCCAAGGTAACCCCCAACTATTCCACTTATAAAACAATATTTTATTTGGTCCACAAACCCAGATATCACAAATTCAAGCCTACCAACTTCCGGCTAGAATAATGTGGAACTTTACTTCATAAGCTATCCATTCTGAAGGAAATCAGCCCTGAGTGCTCACTGGAAGGACAGATCCTGAAGCTGAGGCTCCAATACTTTGGCCACCTCATGAGAAGAGAAGACTCCCTGGAAAAGACCCTGATGCTGGGAAAGATGGAGGGCACAAGGAGAAGGGGACGACAGAGGATGAGATGGTTGGACAGTGTTCTCAAAGCTACTAACATGAGTCTGACCAAACTGTGGGAGGCAGTGGAAGACAGGAGTGGCTGGCGTGCTCTGGTCCATGGGGTCACAAAGAGTCAGACACGACTAAACGACTAAACAAACAACACCATCAAACAAACCTATATATATTTATAGGTTTTATTTATTTATCTTGACTGTGTTGCTATCTCTCAATATAATATTGAGCGGAGATGGTATTGTCGCACACAGATTTAGACATGGAGACTCTGCAACAAATAAATTGGACCAGCCCAATGATTGTCTGTTCTGTCTCATGAGCTCCATTATCTATTGTGTATCAAAGGGATAGGCTTACCTCGCTCCCCACCCCCAATATTTTATTCAAGTTGGCATCCCCACCCCCTTGGTCACCCTAATATGAGATCCAAATGTCGCCTCCATTCTCCTTCCTGCCCTCACATATTAGACTGCTCCTGTTTGTCGTAGCCCAGCATTGCCAAGGTGAGAGAACTTTTGTTTGTCCTGTGGAAAACTCTATGGCATCAAGCTGGAATAATAGAGGATAAGTTACTTAGCAACCAAGGAAGCATTAGGACAATCTGATTTAACTAAGGTTAGATCACCCCACATGCTTGACATGAGTGCTCCTCACCAAAATTGTAATGTTTTAGATCAGTGTTTCCCAAACTTGGGTATCCAGCTGTTTTTGGACTACAACTCCCATGAATCCCTGGCCGCTGGTCCTGCTAGCTAGGGTTGATGGGTGTTGTAGAGGCTTGCTGGTTTAAAGGCTTGTTGTGGGCAATACATAGCCCCATGCCTAGTATCCTCCACAAATTTTTGGCGTCTGATTATCACGCTTGGGGTGGATGTGATTGCAGAATGAAGCGCTGGAAGGGATCTGGACAAAAATTTGTTCCAGGAAAGATGCCACCAAGGGGTTCTGCAACCTCCCATCTGCACTGAAGTAAAAAGCCCCCAGTGTTGTAACCTTTTCTCATAGAGAAGTCGCTCCAATTCCTTGCTCATTTGGGTTGTCCATTTCTGACTCCCTCCCCACCCCCCAGCTCTGCAGTATGCTTTATACTGAGAGTCCTGCATTGCAGGGGGTTGGACTAGATGACCTTTGGGGTCCCTTCCAACTCTATGATTCTGTAAGGTGAGGCAACCAGTACTGTATGCAGTATTCCAAGTGGTTGTTGCAACAGAAATTCGTATAACAATATTATGATATTCGCATTTTAGTTTTCATCCCCTTTCCTAATAATGATCCACAACATGGAATTCTCCTGTTTCACAGTTGTACTAAGTATTCCAGTTTGTCTTTATTTTTTAAAAAACACAAAAATCCCTTCCTGCAAACTGTAAGATTCTATTGTTCAGAGAAAAATAACAGGCCACCCCAATCTCTGAGTCCAGGGATCTTGGCATGCTTCACACAGGGTCTGTGCTCCCTTTTGGACAATTATTTATTTACGTATATATGCAACTTGAGTCTACATTGGAGGGATTCCCAGCATTCACATCTCAGTAGAGGCTTGCTTGCTTGCTACAGAAGCGCAGAACTGGATTCAGCGGCAGCCAAACAGTCCTCTCTGTGTCTCTTCGAAAACAGCTTGAAGAAAACAATTCTGCATCAGCCTACATCATCCAAGCCGGAACCTTCAACCTTTTCTTTCCCTGCCCACTAACACGCATAAACTGGAGAAACCACTTCTCTATGTCAATTGATGACTTCCCTGATGAGTTGATGACTGGGCTTAAGGGCTTATCTCCCCAGGATGCCCAGGTCCAGAAAAACCAGGTTGGCCCACATTTTTACACGGCTGAATAAAATGTCTGTCAGCTCATCTTAATTCTCAAAAGTACTGATCAAACACTGAAATATATTCCGAGTCGAGAGTGGATTTCATGCTCTTTATTCAGCTCATAGTGGTGAGGAGGAATGAAAGTTTCCTCAACGTATCTGCTTTATCTACATTATTTACACAATGGGCTGCACGTGATTGGCTAATTCCGGAATTCTCCTGTAGGCCAATCAGGTTGTGGATTCACTTCCATCTGGAGCTGGATTGGGTGGCTCCTGCAGACCAATCATACTGCTGCATTGTTCTAGGACCAATCAGACTGCTTTATTTTGTATCCAGTATGCTACTGGTGCAGGCATTCAGATATTATCATAAAAGTATCTCTAAGCTTCTTTTTCTAATAGCAAGGATTTGCTTAACTCAGAATGCCTTCCCCTTGTCATCATCCACATCATGGGTAGGCAAACTAAGGCTCAGGGGCCGGATCCGGCCCAACTGCCTTCTAAATCTGGCCCGCGGACGGTCCGGGAATCAGCGTGTTTTTACTTGAGTAGAATGTGTCCTTTTATTTCAAATGCATCTCTGGGTTATTTGTGGGGCAATAGAAGTTGTTCTTTTTCTCTTTTTTTCAAAATATAGTCCGGCCCTCCACACGGTCTGAGGGACGTGGACTGGCCCCCTGCTGAAAAAGTTTGCTGACCCCTGATCCACATCCTCCTAGCTATGGGGGCCAAGATGCTGGTCCATCTCTCCCTCCACAGTAAAAATGGGACTGGAGGAGTCCCAAATACCTGGCTTACATTTTGCTTGCACCAGGTTACCGATCCAATCAACAACACCAAAAACCTTGCATTTTCACTTGCCAACAGGAAAAGGATATTCAAAAAGGTGGCTCTGTTTGTTCTGTAGTAGCAAAATTACATTGGCCTATTTAGAAATTCTTGTAGCTGGTTGCTGTAATTTTTGTATTTATTATTTTCCTTCTTCTCCACCCCCCACCCCAAATACCTTATTTGAAATCTTGCCTGGAGAACTTAAACACTTGCCACTTGGGTAGTATTTGGGTTTGTCCCATATAAAGGTTTTGCTGAACTGAGGATTCTGACATTTTTACTGTGTATTTCCCTGTTTAGGGAAGTTTTTAATGTCTGATGTTTTATTGTGTTTTTAATATTCTGTTGAGAGTTGCCCAGAGTGGCTGGGGAAACCCAGTCAGATCGGTGGGGTATAAATAATAAATTATTATTATATTATGTTATTATTATTTTATAATTCCTTCTTTTAGAATTTTGCTGGCATGGATGGCCCTTGCTAGGGCCTAAAACATGATTCTTCAATTAAGAGGATCAACAATAATCAGTGTTGGATTGTCTTTTAATCATTGTGGTTCTCCCCCCCCCCCCCCAATGTTTTCAGCTGTTCTTATTTTTATCTGTAAGCTTTTGTTGGCTTCTCTCAGTGCTGCACAGGTTGGGGCAACCTTTCCCAGGTCAATTTGGGCAGTGTGGCATCTTCCAAGGATGGGGAATTGCTTATAACACAAGCATCTGTCAGAAGAGAAAGAGTGCACTTTTCTGGAGCCTCAAGATGCAAGGATTCCCAGCCCAGACTGCAAACCCATTACCATGAGGAAGGAAAGTGATGCTAAATTGTAGCTCATATAGATGTATGTAGGTGCCTCCTGTCCAGCTCTCGTGAGATGTGCTGTTCTGCAGAACAGAGAGAGATTGTGCAGTTAAATGAGGACCTGAAGCTTGAGATACAGAGAGATTTGTGCTTGCCTATGAGACATGCTTTCTCAAGAACAACCAACCCCCGAGTTCCTTGTGCATAATAGGCTGCATGGAGGAACCGTCAGTGAAAGGCTGGTGAAACTGATCCCAGGGGCACAGTAGAAGACAGGACTGCCGCTTTACAGGCCCAAAATATATGTTAGAGGTCTACTTCACACCCACGCTGCCATGGCGTGCTGTAAATGCAGTTCACAGCTGTTTCTGATGAGCTTTCTCGGAATTTTCCTCCCAAAAGGTTCATTTGTGTTCTTATTAACAAAAATCAGCAACGTGTGTTATGGGTTTTTTGGGCAACGCCAATAACTGGCAGAAGCCGAAAGAAGTTTCAGTAAGTGAAAATGTTGTTGGAGACTCACGATTTCATTATATCTGTGACCTGGAACATATTCCCACCCGGAGTCTATTCTGGGGTGGCCTCAGGGTATACGAGAAACCTGGCAAGTGGCTTTCTTATATATTACGAGCTAATAAAACAGTTCTCAGATTGTATCATCGTAACCACAGCATTATTTTAGACACAACTTTTCTCCCACTTAGCAGCCCGCAAAGCAACTTACAATTAAGAAACACAATTAAGAAAAAAACAAGATACAGATATATAAAGAAATCAGTTTAATAAAATCATAATAAAACAAAAGACATAGTTTATATGAATTAAATAGGGAACAACGGAGTTTTCCCTACACAGGCATTTAAGTCTCCGGCCAACATTATAAGACAAGTGAAAAAGGCGTTCAGTAAAAAAACATCAAGTCTGTTCTTGGGATCCCCAGCGTAGCTCCAAGGGCACTACAAGGCCCATCAAGACCCCCCAGCCCCTACCAATTTTTAATAACGTACTAGGGTATTTAGCTTAGGGGAAGGTTGGCTGATACGTGCTGCCTGCTTTTTTATTTGTTTTGCGGGATGTAGGTGTTTTAGGCTTGGGGGGAGGTTCTGGGCATTCCCATTTTTTCTTCTGTGAAGTGGGTTCAGTGGAGCATGAAAAAATTTTGGACTTGTATAATGATACTTCAGTTACCTTTTCTGAATCCTATTCCCTATTTAGGATTCCTATTTAGGAATCCTATTTAGGAATCCTATTTAGGATTCACCTTTTCCTTCCTTTTCATCCTTATCTCCCTCTTCCCTCCTTGTTCATTCCCCTTGAATGAGTGCAATCCAAACTCCTCAGGGTCTTCTACAAGTTCCTAGATGCATTTCAAATGCATGGGTCAGACTAGAAACAGGGATGATGAAAGTCGAAGCTCATATTAGTCTAACATCAATATATAAGTGGCTAACTCTGAAATTGCTCCTCCAAGGAATAGCCCCATTGATTCAGTCTGGCTGAAGTTTAAGCAGTCTTAAACACTCTTCAGAAACTGGGCCTTGCTCCCCAAACCCTCATAAGTATGGGCCTGGGCCAAGCTAGATCTGTGGTTAGGCAAAGAATCATGGACATAGAGAGACAACGGGACTGTACAAGGGTCCCCAATTATAAAATCATAGAAAACGGGAGATACGTAGCCACTCCAGCAACATATCTCTATTGCATCACATCCAGAAACGCAAGAAGGGCTTTCACTCTTGCTAGTAGCCCAGCACTGCCCTCACCTGTTCTGGAAGGCTCCTATAGAAGAGTCCCATATGCACAGAGACTTTGCGCCTGCCCATTAGGGGAAATAGAAAGCCCCGAACATATATTTTTTAGATGTCCCTTTTATGCTGAGATTCGTAGAGACACCATTGACCTTTTGCTGAAGAGGCTCGCCGATCTTTCAGACAAGTCTAAACTTAATTCTCTCCTCTTAGGCAAAGATCACAAGACGACCTGGCTGGTAGCCAGATTATGCGCCCAGATCATCCTCTAGAATAATATAGCTTACTAGGGAAAAGCTGAAGCCGCCCTTTGGGGCGCCTCAGGGTCAGTTTTTATGGTAGCCCAAATCTCCGTTGTACATGTGTATGTATATATCTCAATTTTAACTCATGAGCTATTGCTGCAATCTGCTCTAATTGTATATTTTATCTTTATGAATGCTGTTTTTATTGTTTTTATTTATTATAAATTATCTATCTATCAGCATCTCATCCTTCAAAGAGAACAGGGGATGGTTGTGTTAACGTCTTTATGGTGATTCATGTATAAATAATGCTGCGTTGTGTGTTGGGAGAAGCTTTCTGAAAACACAGTGTGTGTGTGTGTGTGTGTGTGTGTGTGTGTGTGTGTGTGTGTTTATATATATGAAAAAGCAACAGAAGATGGCAAATAAGTCTTTTGCACAACTGGCAACAACCTAAAGAGGCATATCCTATGTGGTGTATAGCTTCCTACTGTGGAGGAAACTTCTACTGATCTGCTTTAAATTATTCTGAAGATGACCAGCCTGCATTTCAATATGTTGGAGCAGGTGAACTCTGCATTGCCCTAGTGTAGGGTTTGCGGACACAAAAATTGTTGAGCTTTTTTTGGTTGCCATATTTCAAGAGGTAAACATGCAGAACATGTATATATATTTTAAAACCCAAAATCCCGAACAATTGCTTTAAAATGTAAAATTCCCCCTGGATGGGCATGTAGGACCCCAAAAAGAGGATATTTCTGGGAAATCCTGGATATATGGCAACCCTATGCCTAGTGCCACACCTGCATGGCCAGAGGGTTGCTCTCTTCCAGTAGGTGAGGGGGTGGCTGTGATGATCTCAAAACTCTGAGGTTGTCAATTTGGCACATTAGTAGCACAGTGGTCGGTTCAGAGCAGACCAAACAAGTTGCTATGGGCAGCTGCAGAGATTCTACGGGGAGGAGAGCAGTGTGAATGGCAACGAACCACACGGCACGATGAGCATGTTATGTGGAGCCAGCTCGCTTCTGAGGGCATAAATACCAATTTTGACAAGCACAGAATCTCCCTTCTTCTCTGAGCCATCCTCTCCTTCCTCATCTCAATTTGTTGGCATGGATTTGTCCATTGTACAGGAACATGCTCGCATGTTGCCAGTCCTCTATGCCAACTTCTCCACAAGAGGCTGTGTGTCTGTTCACCTCCCTCCCTTTTAACTCTTGCAAGTCTGGTTCTGGTCCCAAAAGCCAGGCCAAATCTGCAGCAGCTCCTCTGGCCCGTAGTGATGCACCACCACCACCTTGGAGAACTTGCACTTCTCATACTTGACTTTGTACACGTTGAAGAGACCCGAGGGGCTGTTTGTCACACTGATGCCCAGCTCATGCAGGCAGATTCCCATGAAGGCATCTTCCATGTTAATGACCCTGATGGTCTTTGCTACCTGGTAGATCTTCTTGGCCAGATCCCCAGAGAACACATACCCTGGGCCTGCGCAAAAGGGCGGGTAGGTTTCATTGGGGTACACCTCCCGTGGCACATACCACTTGTAGGCCTTGTCACGCACAGGCTTTGAATTCCTGTAGATGTACCCTGTCATGTAGTTCTTCTTGGGTGGCAGGTGAGGCTGCAGCAGGTGGGACACCATGTAGTTCACATTGAGAAAGATGTCACTGTCTGCCTTCACCACGTAGGTGGCATTGGGGCAGAACTTGCTTATCCACTCCATGCCCATCAGAGTCTTCAGGGTAAGGTTGTTGTAGGTATCCAGGAAGTCCTGCTGAATAATGTCTTTGTGGATGGAACTCTCCTCTTCCAAAAGGGCCTGGAGCGGGTATCTAAATTTTGGGTGGACACCCGTCAGAAAAAGACGAAGAATGGAAACGCCAGGCACTGAGCTCTCGTTGCCCCACGTCTGCCGGATGGCCTGCCTCGTGGCGAAATCCTGGGGCTTAGTTATCACCAGCAGGATCAAGAAAGGGCTCCTCTCCCGGCATTTCTTTGGCTCGTTGAGAAGGAACTTATAATCAGTGGAATAGACAACCTCCAAGGGATGCCGCTTGGCCACTGGTTGTGGTGGGGAAATCAGACCAGAGGGCTTGGTCTCCTTTGTCCTCTCCCATTCAAATACCATGGCACTTTTACGATCGCCTGCGGAATCTGGGCCGCCCTTGAGCGGCGAGGAAATCATCACAAGAGACTCCCATTTGTTCTTCGCAACAATTAGGAAAAGTAAAATAGAGCAGAAGAGGACCACAGTGAGCAAATTCTGCACCTTGGTCATGAGCATCTTCCTGGCACCTTCACCTGCAGACTGTATGTGGGTGGGGGAGAGATCCTGGCCAGCTCTGTCCCGTTTCCAAAGGCAACCTGCAAAAGAGAATCCCAGTGAAAGGGAGATGAATTCTGTTCTCTCTCTCTCTCTCTCTCTGTGTGTGTGCGTGCGTGCGTGCGTGCGTGCACACAAGGGGAGCTTTGGGTATAAGGCTGGGCGCACATAGAATCAGTCTGTCAAATGTCGACACACTCAAGACCTGCTCATAACACCTTCCTTCTTGCCCTTGCAATCTGTTTCTGGAAGGAAAATATGCACTCTCAGGGATTGGCATTATTCACTCAATCCATCTATTTACAGATCCATTGGAATCCGAATAAAGTGTTATATGAGTTTGTGGGTGCCAGACTCCTGAACTCCTGGATCCAGTAAGTGTTAAAGGAAAACAAAGAGAAGGGGCTCTGTCTGGGACAGCAAATGAGTGGGGCCCCTCCCCCAGCCTCCCCCAGCTAGAAAGACAAAGTTAAAGTGTGGGGGACTGTGGTGTGAACTAGAGGAAAAGTTGCAGGCTGGAAAGGCACAGAGGTAGAGCATGATGTTTGATTTCTGCTGGGATCCACAGCTGGGACTACGGGAGAAACAATAACTTCTTGGGGTGATTATGCTCCGGCCCTCTCCATCATAGGCTCAGGTTGTATATATGTATGTGTCAATTAACCAAATAAAGACCACACAGTCTCCACTGTGCCTCACTTCCAAAAGGAAACACAAACTCTGGGTAAAGTGCCCAGCTGGGTGTGTGCCAGGGTGCCTGGTAAGCTGAAAAGCTTGCACTGATGGAACAATTGCCATAATGCTATGTGGAATTCCTCCAAATTAGGTCATAAAATTTGGACTGCACTGAAAAAACAGCAGCATACACAAAAATTCAGCAGGTGCAGGAGGCAAATTGAGCAATAAAGGTAAAGGTACCCCTGCCCGTGCGGGCCAGTCGTGTCCGACTCTAGGGTTGTGCGCCCATCTCACTTAAGAGGCCGGGGGCCAGCGCTGTCCAGAGACACTTCCGGGTCACGTGGCCAGTGTGACGAAGCTGCTCTGGCGAGCCAGCACCAGCGCAGCACACAGAAATGCCGTTTACCTTCCTGTTATAAAGCGGTACCTATTTATCTACTTGCACTTAAGAGTGCTTTCGAGCTGCTAGGTGGGCAGGAGCTGGGACCAAATGACGGGAGCTCACCCCGCCGCGGGGATTCGAACCACCGACCATACGATCGGCAAGTCCTAGGCGCTGAGGTTTTACCCACAGCAATACAGGTAGTCTAAATCTCAACATGTTTAGAGCGCTACGTTATTCATCTGAAACAGGAATAGCTTACACGTTGTACATGTGATGCTAAAATGTGATGCTAACTTATTGAGGTGATTATGCTGGGACCCTCTCCATCATAGGCTCAGGTTGTATATATGTATGTGTCAATTAACCAAATAAAAACCACACAGTCTCCACTGTGCCTCACTTCCAAAAGGAAACACAAACTCTGGGAAAGTGCCCAGCTGGGTGTGTGCCAGGGTGCCTGGTAAGCTGAAAAGCTTGCACTGATGGAACAATTGCCATTGTGCTACATGGAATTCCTCCCTGTATTTCCAAATTAGGCCAAATTATTATTATTATTATTACTATTACTATTATTATTCCTGTACAATTGTTATCCTGACATACCCCTTCTTGGTGGGAAAAGGACCATTCTTAATTTTACTCGCACTGGCAAAGCCTGAAAGTGTATTAACATAGTGGTTCTACCATCCTTGTGCTGGTGGAGCCCCTATGTTGGTGGCTCAAAGGGGTGGAGGTGGAGACATGGTGGGGTTGGCACAAAGCTCAGTCATGGAGTTACACTTGCTCAGAGCTTTCTCCCTCCCCCTGCCTTGTTATCATAAAGCTACAAAAGGTCGGGTACGCATTAGAACATTCACTTTAAAATCAAAGTCCAATTAGTAATAGTTCAATCAAAACCCCACCCCTTTCCCTTTTCTTTTTCGTTAATATCCACCCTGAAGAGAAGAATTCTGATGAACTTAGAAGCTTGCTCATTACTTTCAATCCATCTTAATAAAGGAGATTCTTTGCTGCCCTTACCCTTCTCCAGACTTCATTCTTGGCTCCAGTACAGATTGAGCTGACTTGCCTTTTCTGCTTCTGCACCAGGAGAAGCAACAGCTTTCTGCTGAATACGGAGAAATGGACCAGGCACACCTGTGATTGTTTCGGGTGGTTGCATGTCTTTCTTTCCTTCTTTCTTTCTTTCTTTCTTTCTTTCTTTCTTTCTTTCTTTCTTGCCAAAAAGCTAAACAAACAACTTCCCCTCAACAAAAACTCAGCAGCTGCCCCCGCCCCCCAAAATTCAACAACTGCCGCCCCCCAAAGCCACTTCAGCAACTTTTGTGTCCTGATTTTCGCTGTTTGAAATATGGCAACCTTAGACTAAGTCTCCTCCAGAGACAGTATAAAAACACAAGGGGCTGCCATATGAGAGACAGAGTGCTCAGCCCCCAGCCCACTCACCTGCATACATCTCCTGCTCACCTTTGGTGACCAAGCAAATGGTTTAATAAATACATGCCTGCTCTATGAAACACCTTTGCCATCATCTATTTCAAGGAAATCTCATTCAGTGCTCCAGGTATTTGTTCTCTCACTCCTTGAGGGACCTCTTAGTGGTGCCTTTCTACCCCTCTCCCATTCTCTTCTCTCAGGTGAGCACTTACCTGCCCGAGGTGCTGTTCACTCAAGGTCACCAGCTGCCTTTGACAGAATACTCCAGCTGCATGTCAGCTGCAATTTACCTTTCCCCGGGGAGGGTGTGGCACAAGGGGAAGGGACAATGCCTACGTCATCCAGCTAACACAGAGGGGAGGAAGCAGGGACTCTGCTTCCAGGAGAGTCTTTTTTCCAGGACCATTGAGGCACCTGGAAGGACTCAACACCTGCATGCCAATCCCATGCTGAATCTCACACACACACCAGAAAAGAAGAACATGCCCCTCAGAACCCAAAGCCAAGCACAAGAACAGGATGAAAGGGATACATTTATTTTATATAAATGTATTTTATATAAATGATTATTTTATATAAATTATATACATGTGCCAATGGGTGTTAAAATAATGCATACCCTCCGTCATTTCTCCAAATAGGGATGCCCTGTTCATTTATTTATTATTACTATTATTATTATTATTATTATTATTATTATTATTATTATTATTTACTACTACTACTACTACTACTACTATTACTATTACTATTCTATTTATACCCTGCTCTGGGTGGTTTCCAACATTTAATAATAAAATATTAAACATTTAAAAACTTCCCATTTCCGGGTCTCAGCAACATGGCAGGCGGACTGTGAATCTGACAGCTATGTCAGATTTGGCTTTGTGGAGTGAAGGGGAAGAGTGCGAGGGTGATGCGCCTCCCCCCAAAAACCCATGAGGAGCATTGGGATGTCCCGGGGTCCTGTGGCTCACTGATGGCGCTGCAGCTAAAGGAACTGTTAAGTTGTGGGTGAGCGTATCAGACAACACAGCGATTCTTCAAACAGCTCTTTTTTATTCCCAAGCCAGAACAGAACTGAACTGAAAGGCTTAGTCAGCCTGCTTATACAGAGCTCCAGTACAACGAAACTGTAACAATTTTCTAAAACTATCCAATCACTGAACGTCACTTTCGATTCCTTATTTGCATAACTATCTACAGTATCCCCCTGCTGGCCCAGGGTGAGAACTTCAGTACATAACAGGAACAGAGTAGCGGGGAGCCAAAGGCGCTGGTCAGCTAGGCACCAGTGCAGCTCCACAGAAGCAAAGCCTCTGATTCAGTCACAAGTGGTTACCTTTCCAGCATACTGTGCCAATTGGAAGGTGAGGAAATATTAAGGAATTAATTAATTTGGCTTATTTCGGCAAGAAAATGGGAGTGAAAAAAGGAAGTCCGCTCCCATTACTGGTGCTATAGGAACAAAATATATGTGTGGATGAAATTTACTTTGGAAGAGAAGTTAACTAATGAACAATTAGGATTAAAAGACTGCACCCAGCTTCCGTTTATGCCAATCTCAAGTTTTTTTAAAAAATAATGATGTTGACCTGAACTCTAGTTGAACTTGGACATAGCACATGGTGAGATTGAACTTGACTTAAAATGGAGGTTAAACCTGAGAAGATTATAAGGTTAAGAGTACCGGTAGTTTAAATTTTCTTTCTGGGGAAAAAGACTGGACTGACTCTCTGGAAACTATCTCACTTCTGTGAAAGAGTTTCAGGATCTACTTGACTGTTGAAGACGTTCAACTTAATGTGTGGCAACCATGCTCAGGGAAAATATATATTTCTTTGCCTTATTGTCTTATTACTGTGCTACATGTGTCCTGTTGCTAAGAAAGCATGTTACTATGTGCCTTTTCGCTATGCGTCTTAAGAAAATACAATTACTGCTGTGTTTGCATTCTGAGGTTGGAAATGGCAGAAGCAAAAAATCTCATTGTTAAAGCAAACCAGCCAGGCCACAATGCAAGAGAATATAAGATATGAATTGTATGATTTGTTGTTAGATTTTAAAAGAGAACTGTTTGATCAGTTGAAGGAAGGTGTTAACAAAGCAGCTGTTAAAATTCGGGAAAATACTAATTTAATGTCAGAAGCTGTGGGACAATTAATAGAAGCGAATGCACAAAATACCAAGGCAGAAAGGGTAGAGGGGCGGAGCTTGAGGAAAATACAAGGGAAGGTAAGAGTGGTCCAAAATAAAAATGGTACCTCATGTGAAATGATCTGGGAGGCTCTGACTGTGATAGAGCAGAAACAGGAAGGGAGGGCAAAAAGGATAAAAGGTTTATGTAGCTGCAATGTAAAATAATTACCGTAAGTAGGCCTGGAAAAAGATATATAAAGATTGGAAAGGAATGTGGAAAATGATTGTTGTTAAAAAAACCCTGAAGTTATGATATTGAGATGTACAGGTTTTGATGGACTTATTCAATGAAAGTCTTTGTTCCTATACTTAAGAGTGGACGCCAGGCCAAGACCAGCCATTTCCTACAGAAGGAAGAAGCCTCTGCCTAAGAAGATAAAGAAGATTGGCAAAATAAACTACTGAACTACGCAGGACAAATCAGTTAGCTTGAAACCCCAGAAAGAAAAAAAGACTTTGAATTAAAAGAGGGGGGGCAAATGTTTAATGCATATTTTTTAAGCTTGGTGTATAGATTTTTGGAGGGACGCGGGTGGCGCTGTGGGTTAAACTACAGAGCCTAGGACTTGCTGATCAGAAGGTTGGCGGTTCGAATCCCTGCGACAGGGTGAGCTCCCATTGCTCGGTCCCTGCTCCGGCCAACCTAGCAGTTTGAAAGCACGTCAAAGTGCAAGTAGGTGAATAGGTACCGCTCCGGTGGGAAGGTAAACGGCATTTCCGTGCGCTGCTCTGGTTCATCAAAAGCGGCTTAGTGATGCTGTACACTAGCTCCCTTGGCCAATAAAGCGAGATGAGTGCCGCAACCCCAGAGTCGGCCACGACTGGACCTAATGGTCAGGGGTTCCTTTACCTTTACCTATAGATTTTTACGTTAGCATAACTTCTAAAAGTTCTAAACTTCTAAAAGTCACTTGTAACAAGATGAAGAAGGTTTATTTTTTAAAAAATAAAAAGAATGAGACAAAGGAACTTTGAATTGGCTAACAAATCAGGTAAATGGCTGGCATGGCAAATCAAAAAAAGAACAGAACAGAATTCAATCAACAAAATCATCATGGAGGGTGAAGAAATAGACACTCCGAAAGGTATTAAAAAAGGATTCTTGGATTTTTATAGACATTTATATAAAAGAACAGAGAAGAATAATATGAGGAAGATAGAAAGATATTTAAAGGGGGGAAAGGTGCAGAAGATCCCGACAGAAAAAAAAGGTAGGCTGAATGCCCCAATAGAAATTGATGAAATAAAAGAGACTATAAAAGAACTTAAAAAAGGGAAAGCTCCGGGACCAGATGGATTTACAGCAAGCTACTATAAAGAAATGAAACACATCCTGTCAATACCCTTGAAAGAAGTTATGGATAATATTCTCAAGGAAAGGGAAATTCCAGAAACATGGAAAGAAGCATTTATTACATTTATACCAAAACAAGATTCGGATTTAACACAAGTTAAAAGTTATAGGCCTATTTCATTACCCAATACAGATTACAAAATTTTTGCAAGTATTTTAGCAAAAAGGATTAAAAAAATATTACAAGAAATTATTCATAAGGATCAAGCGGGTTTCCTACCTGGCAGACAGATGAAAGACAATGTAAGGAATATAATTAATATTTTGGAATATCTGACTGCCAGAAATGAGAAACAAGCTATGTTAATATTTGTGGACGCAGAAAAGGCCTTTGATAATATATCTTGGGGTTTTATGTTAAAAAAATTAGAATATATGGAGGTGGGGAAGGAATTTCTCAATGGAATAAAGGCAATATATACCGAACAGAAAGCTAAATTAACTGTAAACAATATGATTACAGATGAAATAGGGATAACTAAGGGTACACGACAGGGGTGCCCACTTTCGCCACAGTTATTCATCATGGTGCTGGAGGTCTTTCTAAAATCCATAAGGGAAAATGAGGCAATAAAAGGGGTTGCAGTAGGCCGGAATGAATATAAGGTTAAAGCCTTTGCCAATGTAGATCTGGAGGGGTTTGATAATGCTTTTGGGTGGCATGCATACTTGTGGTATGACAAGGTTAAAGTTCACAAATTGTTTAAAAACCATATTGTCAGAAGAGCAATTTTGATGGTCTGGACAAAATATAAGGACTTATTGGAGAGTAAGACTCCGAGGTGGCTCTCACCGGTGGAGGCCAAGGCACGTAAGAGACTTAACATGGAAGCCTATTGGCCTAAATATTGGGAAATAATTGAAAAAATTGGAGACAATTGGAGGTTGCTTAGCTTGGAAAAATTGAAAAACAAGGTGCGAGATTGGTTGCACTATGCTCAAATCCAGGAGGTTTTTAAAGTGGATAAAAAGGTTGGATTCCAGGTGGAAAAATCGAAATTAGAGACAGAACTGTTAGAGCCAAAAAATAAATTACTTTCGAGAATGTATAATTTGCTGCTTAAATGGAACACACAGGACGAGACAGTCAAATCCGCCATGATAAAATGGGCACAGGACTTGGGGCATAACATTATGTTTGAAGACTGGGAAAGGTTATGGAACACCGGAATGAAATTTACGGCATGTAGTGCCTTGAAGGAAAATATTATGAAAATGATATACCGGTGGTACATGACCCCAGTCAAGCTCGCTAAGATATATCACCTGTCTGATAATAAATGTTGGAAATGTAAAGAGGCGGAAGGGACATTCTTTCACCTCTGGTGGACTTGCCCGAAAGTGAAGGCCTTTTGGGAGATGATTCATAATGAACTAAAAAAGGTATTTAGATATACCTTACCTAAGAAACCGGAGGCCTTTCTTCTGGGCATCGTGGACCAGAGAGTACTTAAGAAAGATAGAACTTTTTTAATGTATGCTACCACAGCAGCAAGGATCTTGATTGCCAAGCATTGGAAGACACAAGATTTACCCACGCTGGAGGAATGGCAGACGCAGTTGATGGACTATATGGAACTGGCTGAAATGACTGGCAGAATCCGAGACTTGGGAGAGGAAACAATCGAGGAGGATTGGGAAAAATTTAAAGACTATTTGAAAAAACATTACAAGTTGTATGAATGTTAAAAAATGCAGTTTTTAGAAATTCTTGCTTCAGCATCGATAAATTAATGAAACGGAAATTAAGGTACAAGAAGTCAAAGGTGGAATGTTGAAATAACTTTATTATGTTTAAGTTAAAATATATAAGATTTGGGTCACAATAGTTTTGAAATTAGGTAACATGATAAAATGAAAGATACAATAAGCTTTGAAATAAGTTAACAAATTGCTGATATTTTGTATTACAGAGAATGCAGGGTTTGGAAGATGTGGGGAAGTCCAATAGTGTTGGAAAAAAGGAATATGGAAATTTGTAACTTTTCTACTGTATCTTTTTTAATTTCTGTCTTTATTTCTTTTTTCTGTATTTCATAAACTTAATAAAAATATTATATAAAAAAAAAATAAAGCCTTTGCCAATGACCTGGTCATAACGGTGGAAGAGCCTTCGGAAAGTATTAAAAATATACTTGTTGAGGTGGAGAGATTTGGCCAAGTGGCAGGATTTATACTGAATAAGAAAAAGACCAAAATAATTGCTAAGAATATGGATCCAGGCAAGACAGAAATAATACAACAACAAGTAGGTATAGAGGTGGTGAAAAAAGTGAAATATTTGGGTATTTGGATAACCCCCAAGAATATAGATTTATATCAGAATAATTATATACCAGTGTGGAATGGGATAAAGAAAGATCTGGAAGTGTGGGGACGAATGAAATTGTCGTTTTGGGGGAGGATTTCAATGATAAAGATGAGCCCGCTGCCAAAGTTATTATTTCTATTTCAAACGATTCCAATAATCAAGGGGACTGGGACTTTTAAAGAATGGCAAAGAGTGATTTCAGGGTATATCTGGTAGCGTAAGAAGCCAAAAATTCAGTTTAAGTTATTAACTGACGCTAAAGAAAGAGGAGGCTTCGCCTTGCCAGACTTGAAACTGTACTATGAAGCCTCATGTCTCTGTTGGTTAAAGGAATGGATAAAATTAGAAAACACAGAGTTGCTAGACATAGAAGGATTTGATAACAGATTTGGATAGCACGCGTATCTATGGGCTGAAAAGAAGAAAATCCATAAAGGTTTTGAGAACCACATTTTCCAAAGATCGTTGATAGAAATATGGGATAGGTATAAAAGCCTACTTGAACCAAAAACTCCACACTGGTTGTCTCCATTAGAGGTTATGAGTGTTAAAAAAATTAATATGAGAAAGAAATGGATTACATATGGAAATTTGATTGTTAAAGAAGGGGGGAAATGGAAAATGAAACCCTATGAAGAAGTAAAAGAGTTGGTATATGACTGGTTGCATTATTTTCAAATAAATGAAATGTTTAAAAAAGATCTTAAAGAACAT
This sequence comes from Podarcis erhardii, assembly GCF_964252035.2. Taxonomy (NCBI): domain Eukaryota; kingdom Metazoa; phylum Chordata; class Lepidosauria; order Squamata; family Lacertidae; genus Podarcis; species Podarcis erhardii. The sequence goes on along the minus strand of NC_138515.1, from coordinate 9,339,777 downwards.
GGATATGTAGGGAAAGATTCTAAATTTCAATTAGAAATAATAAATAATGAATATAAAATTCTATCCAAAATGTATAAGATATTGTTGGAATGGCATACAAAGGATGAAGAAGTCAAATCAGTTATGATACAATGGGCCAGAGACATTGGTCATAATATACAATTTAATGATTGGATAAAACTATGGAATGAAAGTATTAAATTTACTGCATGTACTGCATTAAAGGAAAATGTTATGAAAATGATATATAGATGGTATATTACACCAGTAAAACTAGCAAAAATGTATAAAACATGTAAGAAGTGTTGGAAATGTAAAGAAAAGGATGGTACATTTTACCATATGTGGTGGGAATGTAAGAAAGTGAAAAGCTTCTGGGAGTTGATATATAATGAACTGAAAAAAATGTTGAAATATACATTTGTTAAGAAACCAGAGGCCTTTCTCTTAGGAATTGTCGGAAATGAGATAAATAGAAAGGATCATAAACTTTTCCAATATGCAGTAACTGCGGCAAGAATATTACTGGCCCACTTCCGGGTTGGCGCCTCCAGCAGTGGCAGAGCTCCTCCGATCGGGAGGAACTTGCTTCGTGAAAAGTAGGGTCTGAACCGCCACGGCGAAGGCGGAGACCCACTGAAATCACAGGCAGAAGAAGCCTGTGAACTTGGGATTCGGCTGGCACCTTTCGCGCCTCCCCTACTCACAGGGAAACCCTGTTTTGGGGATCCAGAGCGACGTGGGGTGAGCGGTGCGGTGCTTTGAATCGACTGCTTCTTTCACGGAGTGAAGCCGCATTGCTATTGTCGGAGAGCGCTGACTTTTTCCTGTGGACAATTGGACTTTAAACAACAACCCATGAGTAGAACGGAAAATTGGATCTTTAAATACCTTAATTTGGCACCAAACGGGGAAGGTTCAAAACAGGAAGTCCGCCTTCCCTTTTTGTAAATAGACTGAAGCAAAGAGGTTGCAAGCTAAGGTCTTGGAAAGCCTCATGTAAAGGATTAAATTTCCATCGATTGGAACTATTAAACCCCCCTTGGAAGCAGGGGAAGAGGGGGGAAATTGTGGATCATGCATCCTGCAGGAGAGAGTGACAAAAATTAAATTATCACTGCTCTGAACCCCTGGGAATGGGCTGCCAGCAGATTGACGTTTTGGAAGAGTTCATTGACAGCGAAAAACAGTCAGTTAATAAGAGAAATATATTGTTGAGACCTACCAAGATGGCGGCTGTAACAACTTCTCCTCCGTGAACCCTCCTGGATTACAAACCTTTTATAGCCTTTTACAGCCTTTTATAGCCATTTTTATAGCTGTTTTTATTAGACTTTTAATTATTTTACCTCTGTTAGAAGTTTTAACCGTTTTATCTCTACTGTTGGCCAGTCGTGGCCAATATACGTATTAACAAGGATAGTCAAACCTTCTGCTGAGAAAGCCTGCTGCTGATTAGAAACGCCACCTTGAAGACTGGGTTCAGTGGAGGAGGAGTAGCAGAGGAGGAGTAGCAGAGGAGTTGTGTCCACAAAAGATAAGTTCTCTTTTTATCTCCGTTTATCTCTACTTTTAACCTCCGTAGTCAGTGAGACACTGACAAATGGGTCATGGCAAGCGACCAAGATCTGCTGAGAATGGTTGTTCACCTCCAAGAGTAAAGCAGTCAAAGCTTGAATCTCCCTCACCACCTACTAACAATAACAGCCAAACAGAGCAAGTAATTGTTTCTGCTGTCGAAACATACAACCGCTTTTGGCCTCTGTATGATCAAGGGGAGCTGGAAAAGCCAGTTGATCCAGGGGGGGATGGAAGCCATAGGGAAGCCCTCCTCCCTGACACCTTAATTACACCTTCGCCGTCACTAAAACAGGACGCATCAGGGCAAACTGCCCATGAATCAGTACCTGATCAAATACAACTAGTAATCAGGACTTTAAGCTTCATTTTCAAGAAATTGGAAGGGATTTCTTTATCTTTGAATAAACTTTCACAAGCCCTTCTGACTCATCCATCTTCCTCAACTGAGCTATCTAATTTGCATCAATCTCCTGTGCAGCTTGTAAGTGCCTTAAAGAGACAACATGACCAGAAATCTCACCTTAAGGGTTCTAGAAGCAGGCTGCCACTGCCCCAAAGGAACAAGCAATCCTTGATTTTTCAACCTAATAAAATATGTCTATCCATTTTTTCCCGTGACGCCCCCAGACTTAGGTGGAATAACCTGAGGATGGCTAAAGGGTACCTACGTGATTTGCTAAATATCCCTTTTTTCCAGATAGATCTTATATCTGTAGTACCCCTAAATGCCACGCCCTGGCCAAGGAAATTTATGCTCTCCTTCCAGTCTGCAAGGATCCCACATCTTCTTGCAAGACAAAAAGACCGGTTGGCAGCCTGGGAGATTGTAACAACAAGAGTCTTTAAGGACACGAGTGTCAAACCTCTTTTTGCCAACATCTTAACCGGCAATGAATGCTCGTTACCTCCTTCTGTCCCTATTATAAAGGAAAAAACACCTAGCCGGGTACCCCCTGTTCCACCTGCGATCCCAAGTGTCCATCTAGTTACGCTGAGGAATGATCCAATTGCAAGCGGAGATTGGAATATCCCTGAAGAGAGAAATCTTATCTCCTCTTATGGAAAACTCCCTTCAGAAGAACAGCAGGCTATTCTCGACAGATTGGATCTACTCAAACAAAGACTCCTATCGCAAGGGGACCCCTCCATGCCGACGAGAGAGGAGAGCAGGCGCTCCACGTCCCACAAGGCGTCTCCATCAAATGCCTTGACAAGCTTTCAACCTGCTACTTTGTTACCCCCTACTGATCTGAATCAGCAGTCACCTGTTGACCAACAGCACCATTCTACCGTGGAGGAAGTCGATAAACTCAACACTCCCGTCTCAGACCTTATGTCCAATCAAAATATGAAAGTTGATGAATCCTTTGCTTCAATGCCAGAGCTAGAATCTACCCTGTCTGAAGATCACCAGGAAATGATTATGCATGCACCATCCCCACGTTCACGTCCTTCTGTACATCTGCGTGATAATTCTCCTCCATCTGCGCAGCAACTACAAGTGATGGCTGGAACACCTCTTAGCGCTACCCTGGTTAAGACTGACAACTCTGACGGATCTACTAGTATAGCCCATCAACGACCTACTACTACTCACCTCAATGAACAGCATCCGACCTCACTAACTTTGCCTAATTCTTCCTCCCCGGCAAAGCCCTCCCTGTCTGTTAATGTTACCAAATCATGGATTCGATCAACACAGAAGAAGACCTTATCCGCACAAACTAAAATTACTGATTTCTTTATGGGTCCTCCTTCTACCTCCAAGAACCTATTAAACAACTCAAAGTGACAATTACCGGGACAGCACAAGGATCTGACATTATCAATACTTAGCTGGAACATTGCTGGTTGGAGAACCAAAAAATCAGATCCCGAATTCAGGAAGTACATAAATTCATTTAATATCATCCTATTCCAAGAAACATGGGATGAGGAAGAGATTACCATAGACGGCTTCGATCTTCTAACACTTCCGGCCTCCCCTTCCTTGAAAGGTGGTCGCCCCAAAGGGGGTCTTTTGATTGGGATCTCACTCCAACTTCACGCCAAATTCACTCTGGTACGGGCTTCCCCGCCTTTTGCTCTATCTGGACTGATCACAGAAGGGAAGTCCTCATTATTAATTACTAATGTCTATCTCCCCCCTGAAGGCTCTGCACCTGATCTTGATTGGAGATGGGAATCATTTGAAAATCACCTATTGTCATGTCATACTAAATGCCCTAACTCGTACTCCTTAATTGGGGGAGACTTTAATGCTCGTATTGCCACAAATTGGGACCTACTAACCAAGTCCAAATGGTGGACTCCCCCATGCTTGGACAACTTTGACTTGGAACATGCCAGAATTAGAACTTCAAAGGACAACAGAGTAAACAAAGCAGGAGTGACCCTTTACCAAATGGCCATTCGCCTGAATCTAGTCTTCTTGAACGGCACCTTCCCCCCCCGATATACCGGGGGAGTTTACTCACCTGGGACTAGCATCTAACAGTGTTATCGATTACTTCTTGATCTCTGCATATTTGGCCGTTAATGTACTTTCCTTCCAAGCTGAAAACCAACATTTCAGTGATCACCTTCCAATAGTGACCACTTTGTCATTGTTCCGGTGCCAGAAGGACTATAAACACTCAGTCCTTCTGGAAACCTCATCATCGACCAAAATAAGAGGGATCAAATGGTCGGAGGCTGTGGCCCAAAAATACCAGGAATTTTTTCATAGGGAAATCATTTCCTATCTACCTCAAATAACTACTGATTTACAAGATTTCAATTCAGTTTTGAAACTTTTTAACCTTCTTATAACAAACCTTACCACTTTTTTTACATCACCTCCTCAAAAGGCGAAAGTGGCGCATTGCAATACTGGGGCCCCTTGGTTTAACACCTCTTGCAAACAAGCAAGATCCCTTCTTCATTCTATCTATAATGAATACAAAAACTCTAATGCCCAGGCTCTACCACCCTCCTATTTACAAGCCAAAAGAGCATACAAACAGATATTAAAGCTGGCCAAACGCGAGTGGTACCAAAAGCGTTGGCGAGCCTTGATTGCGGCCTCTAGATCCCGCAGACCACAGGAATTTTGGGCTCTGATAAACAAAAGAGGAAGGAAGTACCCACTGGCGATTATCCCTGCGCCCACATGGGAACAATTCTTGAGTAAATATTTCTCTTTGGCAGAGGAATCCAACTCACTCACGGAATTCCGAGCCGACCATCTACCTTTGTGGCCCTCTACCGACCCAGAACTGATAATGGACTTGATACTAGATCTGAAAACGGGCAAAGCCCCTGGGCCGGATCTAGTCCCTGCTGAGGCTATTGTTGCGCAACCGAGGTGGTGGGCTGAAATTCTGGCCAAAGTCTTTGATGCAATTAATTCTACGGGGCTTATCCCTAGGTCATAGAAGGAGGCCGTGATCGTACCAGTCCATAAAAAGGGTCCCCCTGCTGACCCAGAGAATTATCGGAACATCAGCCTTTTGTCTATCATCGGGAAAATCTATGCAAAATTTTTGCTGTCTAAGCTGTCCCATTGGGCATACGACTCAAACTTGATTGGCCATGAGCAAGCGGGCTTTAGGAACAATTATTCGACCACTGACCATATGGTAATTATGTATCATCTTGCCAGAAAATATTCTGCCCCGAGTCGGGGGCGCCTATGTGTTGCTTTCATAGACTTAAAGGCCGCCTTCGACAGTATCCCAAGAAACTGTCTATGGAAGAAATTAGAGAGATGGGGCATAGATAGAAGGCTGTTATGGCTTATAACCCAATTACACCACGGGTCATCGGCTAGAGTGAGACTTACACCGGCGGGAAACCTATCCAATGAGGTCCCAATAAATAGAGGAGTGTGCCAAGGCTGCATTTTGGCCCCACTCCTCTTCAACTTGTTTATTAGCGACATGAAGCTCTTTCTGAGTGAGTCTCAAGCCAACATTCATGCCCCCCGCCTAGCTGATTTTCGCTGCCCTCTGCTCTTATATGCTGATAATGCAGCGATCCTTTCCTACTCTAGAGTCGGTTTATGCAGAGCTCTAAAGATTTTTGCGGCTTACTGCAAACTCAACCACCTGACAATTAATCATGGAAAATCAAAAGTACTGGTCTTTACCAGGTCTCGGAAAACTTACAGCTGGAAGTTAGATGGAGTCCAATTAGAACAGGTTTTCAAATTTAAATACCTGGGAGTCTTTTTTCACTATAACCTAAGCTGGAAGCCACAGATACAGTATTTACTGAACAAAGGGAAAACAATACTTTACACTCTACTCCAATTTTTTGCGGCCGACGGAGCCTCCCACATCCCTTCTGCATTGAAGGTGTACCGCGCAAAAGTGGTTTCCACCCTCTGTTATGCTGCCCCGCTCTGGGCCCCAGGGTCCAATTTAACATCGCTGGGGACATTGCAGAATCAGTTTCTCCGTCGCCTCCTGAAACTCCCCATGTGTGTGAGCAATGCAGCCATACATCTGGAGTTAAGGATTGCATCATTGGAGACGGTCATCTGGAAGTGAGTCTTTGGCTATTGGCTGTCCAGCTGGCATAGGCTTCCCGACCATTACCTCTTTCAGTGCCTCTGGCGGGATGACTTTGTTAACCCGTGGGTAGGAAAAATCCATGCCAAACTTTTGAGCATCGGAATTTCCCCAGCGGACTCCTTAAAGATGAACCTACGCTGAGCCAAAAGCCTTATCGAGCAAAGATTAGCAGACATTGAAAAGCAACACAACCTCTCCAGGGGTGGGGGTGTCTGCTCCCCCAGGTATCACGGAATAACCCCACCACTTGGCCTTCCATCATACATGTCATCTCTTTCATCTGCACCACAACGACTTGCATTTATTCGTGCAAGGTTCAACGTTTTTCCATCGAACCTGTTGAGCTACAGATTTTCCAAGGGTTTGGTGTCTCCGCTATGCGAGTGTGACGGGAAAACAGTTGAATCTCTTCCTCATATAATGTCCAACTGTCCCTTACATAGCATAGCTAGGACTAAATTCCTGGGTCCTGCTTTACTGCGCTTGGTTGGCAGGCCTGTTGAGTCACATGCCGCACTGCTCTTGCAGGATACAGATCCTTCTGTAACTCTGCAGGTGGCGAGATTCCTGAATGCGGTTATCTCACACACAAAAAACACCAAAAAACAACAACAACAACAAAAACTAATCGGACAGTCATGATGAGAGTGCATGACGGATCTCGTCTCCAGTTCTCCTTTTTCTGTGAACCGTCCCTTGGATCTTCCCGGGCCCCAAGCTGTTACTGTCACTGCTCAATGACCCACCCTTGCATCGTGGTGTTCCCCTTCTGTTGTTAGATGTATTGGTTTTTATGCTTCTGTGCTTTTATGTTTGTACATATTTTATGGGCTAATAGCCGTAAATAAATAAATATATATATGAAATATATTGTTTCCTTTGTCCGCTTCTGCGTTTTAAAAGGAAGAAAAAGTAACTGAAAATTGAAACTATCTTTACTTTTGGAATTGTGTTGGAAAGGATTGATACAAGTGGAGACTGTTCCCCCTTAGAGGGAGTCTTTGAAACTGTTACAAGAGTCGAGCTGAGGAATCCAGCTGTACGATAAGAATTGTGAAAACTAGAGATTGATCTTGGACATTCAAGAATGTCGGCAGGAGAGGCAATAGTGTCTGCATTTTGTAAGATAAGCCATCTGTTGGAGCAGCTTCATAAAAAGATAGATGCTATGACTACTAAAACTGACATTTTGGGACTAAAAGTGAGTACCAACACAGAAATAACTCAGGATCTGGCACAGGAATCTATTTTAACAGGGCAAATTGTTGAAAAGGAGAAGGAGAAAGTTGCTGTTGTCGAACCTAAAGCAATACAAGGGGGAGCCTTAACCTCACAGAGGCAAATTGAGGGTTACAAGTTGAGGCCCTTTATGATTGAAACTAGAAAAAGTCAGATTTCAAAGATTGGAGCCTGGCCTGGACTGGAAAAGGAAAGTTGGAGAGAACCCCTTAAGCAGGGATCAATTGGCATTTGGGATATGGACTTGGGTCAGGAGAAGATCGGAGCTTTGGGGGCCTTTGGATTTGGAGGAACCTTGAAACAAGATTTGAAATACTTTATGGATCCTAGTTTTAACTATGGAAATTTGGCTGACCTGTCGAGAAGGAATAAAAGTACTGTTGGGTCGGAGCTTCCCCGAGATCTGCTCTCTAGAATTAAAGAATATGAAGAAGACTGGCAGAAGGGACGTGGAGAAGAGTTAAGAGCCTTGGACATAAGATCTCCAGGTTGATGGACTGTATGGGGTTGATGGAAGGGACTGGCAGAGGCCGAGACCAGGAAGAGGAGACAGTGTAAGAAGATTGGAAAATTTAAAGTCTATATAGGGAAATTTCGTAAAATTTAATGAGGGATAGAAAAATATTGGAATGAAATTTTATGGCCTTAGTGGAAATGTTTTAAGAGGTTAAGTGTAAATAGGTATATTAGTTTTAATGGGAAGTAAGATTAAAAATATTTTAAGACAAAGGAATTGCTGAGATAACTTATAGAAGTGGAATACAAAAAGGGAGGTGAGAGGAGGTCAATGAAACAAGGGAATGAAAGATAGATTATGGTAAAGGTATGATGTGTGTTTTTAAATTGTTTTTGTTTTGTTTTGTTTTGTTTATTGTGTTTAGGTGTTAAGGTTGTGTTTTGTATTGTTTATATTGTACAGTGGTGCCCCGCAAGACGAATGCCTCGCAAGACGAAAAACCCGCTAGACGAAAGGGTTTTCCGTTTTTCGAGGCGCTTCGCAAGACGAATTTCCCTATGGGCTTGCTTCAAGATAGATTATGAAAGATAGATTATGGTAAAGGTATGATGTGTGTTTTTAAATTGTTTTTGTTTTGTTTTGTTTTGTTTATTGTGTTTAGGTGTTAAGGTTGTGTTTTTTATTGTTTATATTGTACAGTGGTGCCCCGCAAGATGAATGCCTCGCAAGACGAAAAACCCACTAGACGAAAGGGTTTTCCGTTTTTCGAGGCGCTTCGCAAGACGAATTTCCCTATGGGCTTGCTTCGCAAGACGAAAACGTCTTGCTAGTCTTGCGATTTTTTTCGCTCCCCCCTTTTTCTAAGCCGCTAAGCTGCTAATAGCCGCTTAGCCGCTTTGCCCCTTTGCCGCTAAGCCGCTAATAGCCGCTAAGCCGCTAATAGCCGCTAAGCCGCTAATAGCGCTAATCCGCTAAGCCGCTAATAGGGTTGCTTCGCAAGACGAAAAAACCGCAAGACGAAGAGACTCGCGGAACGGATTATTTTCGTCTTGCGAGGCACCACTGTATTGTTCCTTTTGTTCCTTTTTTCTTTTTCTTCTTTTTTGTATGTTTTAAAAGTAATAAATATCATTTTTTTTATAAAAAAAAAGAATATTCCTGGCCCAGAAATGGAAACAAGAACAAATACCAACGCTGGAGGAGTGGAGATTGAAGTTGATGGACTATGCAGAACTTGATAAACTGACTGGGAAGATCAGATATCTACGAGATCAAAAGTTCATCGAGGACTGGGGAAAGTTAGTTGAGTATTGGGAGTGTATAAGTGATAATGGAATAACATTAGTGGCATTTAAAGAAGCTTTGTAATAACATAAGAAATATTGTAAAAAGGGAAAATAGAAGTGGGGGGTAGGCATAAAGGCAATAGCAAAATTTGGAAATGTGTAATTAAAGAAGATATAATTCGGATGATTGTCAGAGAGGCTGAAGGAAGTCAAAAATGGGAAAATTTATAGAAGTTGTAATGTGGTGTGATTTGTATTTTCTTTTGATGGAAAATTAATAAAATATAATTATAAAAAAAAAGATGAAGAAGGTTTAAAATTGGATTATTAAGAATATAAGGTTTTTAAGGACGTGCATGAATGAGTACTAAACAATGGAAGCGAGAGGGGGAGTAAAGGGAAGTCAGGCAAAATTATGGTTTAAAAATCTGTTTATTGTTATTTTTATTTTTGCTGTTATTTTTGGAAAATTAATAAAATGTTACCCCCACCAAAAAAACTTTCCTATACTGGGCTGCCTTCAGATGTCTTCTAAAGGTTGTCAGTTACAGTGGTACCTTGTTACAGATAGGTAGCCGTGTTGGTCTGCCATAGTCAAAACAAAATAAAAAAATTCCTTCCAGTAGCACCTTAAAGACCAACTAAGTTAGTTCTTGGTATGAGCTTTCGTGTGCATGCACACTTTTTCAGATACACTGAAACAGAAGTCACCAGACCCTTCTATATAGTGAGAAGGTGGGGAGGGGTATTACTCAGAAGGGTGGTGGGATTGGGTGATTGGCAGATAGCTGTGATGAGCCTGTTGACAACTCTTAACGACTGCAATAGGTCTTGCAGGAAAAAGCAAGGGGTGAGAAGGTGAAAAATGGCTTTGTCATGTATAATGAGATAAGAATCCAATGTCTTTGTGGTACCTTGGTTTTTGAGTGTCTCGGAAGCAGAACGTTTCGGTTTTCGAACGCCGAAAACTCAGAAGTAAATGCTTCTGTTTTTGAATGCGCCTCGGAAGTTAAACGGCTTCCACTGTGTTTTTTAAATTTTCTCCATTGACTTTGCAGACTGCAAAGTCTGCAACCTTTGCGCCTCAGTTGTCAAATGTTTCGGAAGTTGAACGGTCTTCCGAAATGGATTGCGTTCAACAACTGAACTACCACTGTACTTATCTCCTTGGCTCGGGGGTCGCATAACTCCATACCCTCCAACATTTCTCTGATGAAAATAGGGATGTCTTAAGGAAAAGCGGGACGTTCGAAGGTTAAATCAGATGGCTTCTGTAAATCCAGGTCTGTGCCTGGAAAATATAGACTTGGCTGAGGGTCTGCATAATGCTGTATCCCAAAGCAATCACAATATGAAATATACATTCCAAACAAGTTGTGCTTGAAAAGACCAGGATAGGTAACAGAACTGGAGGTGCCCATTACGCAGCAGCAAAACAAATATGACGTTATCCAAGCAATGAAAATTTCCCATGAAAATCAAGGGGCTTTTCTGCCTGAAGCAAAGGGCAAGAAGATGCCTTCTTTCACTTCATGTATAAAAGCTCAGCAGACCACCGAACCTGATTTACACATCCTCTGTTGCACCTTGAGGTCAGTGGCCTAGTTTAGTGGGTGCAGGACAGGCTGTCCAGCCTACAAACACAGAGAACTTTCTCCACTGACAGACCCTCCATATTTGACGCCTGAGGCAGCTGCCTCACTCTTTCCTCATGGCAGGGCCGGCCTTACTCTTGAGTCAGATGTGCAAAATACAACAAAGGGATAAATAAGCCCACCCATTTATTCCCTCCCCCCAGTAGATTTTATTAAAGCTAAAAGAATATATACAAATGTTAATATCAACTGCAAAATAACTTTTTACAATGCAAAAAAACATGAAAAACCCTAATCTAAACAAAAACAAAAATAAAGGAAGAAGAAAGAAAGAAAAAAGAGAGAGTGTGTGAAGGGGAGGGATTCTGATTCTTCATCTGTCAGGTATATATATATATAAAATATTCAAAACATGCGCTCTAAGGTAACCCCCAACTATTCCACTTATAAAACAATATTTTATTTGGTCCACAAACCCAGATATCACAAATTCAAGCCTACCAACTTCCGGCTAGAATAATGTGGAACTTTACTTCATAAGCTATCCATTCTGAAGGAAATCAGCCCTGAGTGCTCACTGGAAGGACAGATTGTGAAGCTGAGGCTCCAATATTTTGGCCACCTCATGAGAAGAGAAGATTCCCTGGAAAAGACCCTGATGCTGGGAAAGATGGAGGGCACAAGGAGAAGGGGACGACAGAGGACGAGATGGTTGGACAGTGTTCTCGAAGCTACTAACATGAGTCTGACCAAGCTGCGGGAGGCAGTGGAAGACAGGAGTGGCTGGCGTGCTCTGGTCCAGGGGGTCACGAAGAGTCGGACACGACTAAACAACAAATTACTTCATAAGAGGTTTGTTGCAGGGGCACCGACTTATAAAAAATATTGGGGGGGCGGGGGCCCATACCGACTTATAAAAAATATTGGGGGGGCCCAAGACCTCCAAACCGCTGCTGCTGGGGGAACGAAAGGGGCGAGCCCCGGGCTGCCCCGACCTTAAGTGAACCTGTGAGGGCCCGCCCTTTGCGGCAGCCGATTGGCTGCCGCCGTGGGCAGTGAATATTAATGAGCTAGGGGGAATCCCCGCTTCTCGCGGGGCTGACGCCAGCCCCGCGAGATTGTTGATGGGTCGAGAGCCCGCAACCCCACCCCCTCTCTAGATCGGGAGTGGCTTTGTTTTAACTCATTACTGAATGTATTTTAAAAGGTAACTATCGTCAAACAAGGAAAATAAAAAATACCAACATAATTTTGTGATTTTACAAAGCATAATATAACTAATAATTTTCTTAAATTATTGGGGGGGCGGAGCCCCCCCAAACGAATTTTTGAGGGGGCTCGGGCCCCCTCAGGCCCCATGGAGTCGGCGCCTATGGTTTGTTGTGAACCAAATCCCTCCCCCCTCATTTAGGGCTTATTCTGGCTTGAAATCCATTGGGGCTCATCCATCACACACCCCAGGCCTATTCTGCATACCTTTCTCAATTATTTTTTGAATCCGTACTTGTCTGCAAAACACTGCAGCATTCTTAGAGTCCTTTGGAGGGTGTTCCTCTAAGTGCTCTGGCACTGCAGAGGTCACTTGGTAAAAATGGGTTGGATGAGGATTCAGCTGGAACCAACCCTACCTTGAAGCACACTAAAAGTCAATAAAGCACAACTTTCTGGAACAAAGAGCTGCCCAGCTTTTAAATATTGAGGATGAGAGACTGCATCAAGTGGAGAAACTGGAGCATCACCTGAGTTTCTCAAACTCTCCAGGTGGCCCTATGTTCCAGGGACATCCCTGATTTAGAGAAGCCATACTGGTTTCTGATTTCATCCCAGAATGTCCTGCTTTTCCTTAGGATGTCCCTATTTTCATTGTAGAAATGTTGAAGGGGATGGAGTTATCTGACCACGGAGCCATCTGAAGGCATTTCTGTATAGGGAAGCTTTTTTGTGGGTTATAAATAGTAAAATAATCGTTATGGAATGGGACGTCCCTATTTTCATCAGAGAAATGTTGGAGGGTATGGTTTCTGCCAGTTTTCAACCTCTAGTCACCCCCACAAGTGTTAGGGTACACTTTCTCTGTGACTTGGCTGAAAGAATAAAGAGACTAATGTGAGATGAAGTAAGATGTGATTCATTTAAACATATACCGTATTTTCTGCTCTATAAGACGCACCACACCACAAGACACACCTAGTTTTTGGAGGAGGAAAACTAGAAAAAAAATATTCCGAATCTCAGAAGCCAGAACAGCAAGAGGGATCGCTGCACAGTGAAAGCAGCAATCCCTCTTGCTGTTCTGGCTTCTGGGATAGCTGCGCAGCCTGCATTCGCTCCATAAGACGCACACACATTTCCCCTTACTTTTTAGGAGGGAAAAAGTGAGTCTTATAGAGCAAAAAATACGGTAATTCTCCCAGACCTGAACACATTCGTTTACCAATGTGAGGTTTATTATGCAGACACCACATTCAAGGCAATAAAAATATAATAAAACAATTGTTGCTTCCTGTACTTGCCCTAATTGGCAGGCTATATTTGTCCACAGAATACCTTTAATGCAAAAGGAAGCAATTACGAGTCCTGCCTCATAATGGGGTGAGAGTTCCATAGTTTGAAGTGAAGAAGTACTTTCTTTTATCTGTCCTAAATCTTGCAACCTTCAGCTTCACAGAACATCCACCAGTTCAAGTGTTATTAGAGAGGGAGAAAAGGCTTTCTGAATCTGCTTTCTCTATGCAATGCATAATTTTTATAAACTGCTGGAAGGAGCCGGTCTACAGTTTGAGGGTACTTCTGAATTGGACCCTGTCACTCAGGAGCAATCACAATTGGTAAAACTTGGAATAAAAAGGAAGAAACCTTGCAAGAATTGACATCTTCACTGTGGTGATGCATCCAAGGCAGGAGAGATTTAGATTCCCCCTAGTTTAGTGGTGGAGATGTGAAAAGATGAAGAAAAAAAAGGGATATGATTTATAACGAATTGAAAAAATTATTTAAATATACCTTCCCAAAAAAACTAGAAGCTTTTCTGCTGGGGATGACAGGTGATGATTTAAGAAAGGCAGATCATAGACAATTTATGTACGCTATGACTGCTGCCAGAATCTTAGTAGCCCAAAAATGGAAATACCAACACTAATGGAGTGGCAGACAAAAATGGTTGAATATGTAGAATTAGCAAAACTGACCCACAGGATCCGTAACCAGAGGAAACAAAGTTCAAAAAGGAATGGAGTAAATCTGTTGAATATATAGGTAATAACTGTAGAAGTATAAAGACTGTAGCAGGATTAAAATAAGTCTTGTAGAATGTAATTAAAAATCTGTGAAAGAGAAAATTAAATACGAAAGCCGGATGAAGGGAGGGAGGGAAGTCCGCGTGGGATAGAGCGTGTAGTAAATAAGTAGAAATATGATTGTTTGAACTTTAGAGTATTTATTTTGTTTGTATATGTTATAGAAAATTCAATAAAAATGATTTTTTTTAAAAAAAGATTCCCCCTAGTTTTCATTTTCTGATTGCTCTGCCAGAGCAAGAGAGCAAAATTTATTTTCTTTACAGATACATGATACTGTTACGATATGGATGCAATGCAGCTGCAAAGTGCTAGCTTGAAAAGTAAACATGATGGGAATGTTGAGACTGCCCGTGGGAATCAGAGGGACAGTCTTTTCACAGTGCGAAGCACCGGAATTAGCTCAGAGTGTAATATGAGCTCTTCCATTTATTCCTATCCAGGAAGTGTTTGCTACTAGACTGCTGGAGCTTGAAGAGAGCAGTCACGTTTTTTGTAATGCTGCAAAGACAGAAATAAAGGCATGTAAATACGTTTCTGTCTATCTCTTTCCCCTTTTTTTGAGAAGAATCGCCGATCAAGACCTTGCCTGCGCCTGCTGGGGAATGCAGCCAGGGAGGTCAACAGGGAATCAAGCCGGGTGCCTAGGATTGTTGCCAGTTCCTCCTGATATGGGGTACAAATTCTTTGAATTCCGCCGAAGTAAAAGCAGTCCCATTATCACTCACCAGTGTGTCTGGCAAGCCATGCATCGCGAATAGCTTCCTGAGTGTGTTTATAGTCGCTCTAGTGGACACGGTTGAGGTCGGCACCACCTCGAGCCACTTGGACTGAGAGTCAACCACTATTAGGAAGTGTTGTCCCTGAAAAGGCCCTGCAAAATCCACGTGCACCTGGGACCATGGGGACTGTGTGGACTCCCAGGACTGTACTGGTGCCTTGGGTGGATCCAGCCAGAAGACCTGGCAGGGCTCGCAACATTTCACCCAGCCCTCTATCTCTGCATCTATGCCCGGCCACCACACATAGCTACGAGCCAATGCCTTCATCCAGACAATCCCCGGGTGAAACACGTGCAGCCCTTCTAAGACTTTTTTTCTTAATGGGGGGGTACGACTATAACACAGCTACCCCATAACACACATCGTGGGTGAGTAGACAGCTTGTCCTTGCGGGCTGTGTAGCATGAAAATTCTGGACCCGGTTTCCTGGGCCACCCCCTCCCCACCCAGTCCGAGATGCAGGACAACAGCCTATCCTTCGCAGTTGCAGCAGCAATGTCCTTCACATGCAAGGGCTGGTCTGGTAAGTCTTTCATACACAGGATCTGGTGGGCAGGAGTAGGGTCAGGGCCGCTCTCCTACAGTGGCAAGTGGCTGAGTGCATCTGTGTGACCCATGGCTTTCCTGGGTTAGTACTGTAGTGAGTATTGGTAACCAGCCAGGAAAATGGACCAGCGCAATACTCGTGGCGAAAGCATCTGGGGTGTCTGGCAGTCGGGCGCAAAGAGTCCCAGGAATGGCTTGTGGTCGGTAACAATAGTGAAAGACCGACCATAAAAGAAGTCCTGAAACTTTTTGACTCCCTTAACTATTGCCAAACGCTCCTTGTCAATCTGGGAGTAGTTGTGCTCCGCCGACATGAGAGTTTGGGAGAAGTAAGCCACTGGAACTTCCCTCCTGTCCAGAAGCTGGTGGCCCAGTACTGCGTCCACTCCATAAAGGGAAGCGTCGAAAGCCAGCACCACCGGGAGCTTTTCATCAAAGTGTGCCAACCCCTCGGAACGCCTTGGCCTGTCGAGGGCCCCAGACCCACAGCGCTTTTTTGTCCAGGAGCCTGTGCAAAGGCTCAACTACGGTTGCCTTGTGCGGCAGGAACATGTGGTAAAAATTAGGAAGTCCCAAGAAGGCTTGTAACTCTGCCTTGCACTTTGGGTCTGGGACGTCGCAAATGGTGTGCACTTTGTCCTCTGCTGGATGGAGGCCATCTGCGTCAACCCGGAACCCCAGCAAATCCACACTGCTCACTCGCAACAGGCACTTTTTCTGTTTTAACTTAAGTCCTGCTGCCTGGAAGCGTTGGAGTACTATCCGGAATCTGGCGGCAAAGTCCTCTCTCAACGATGCAGTGATCAGCACATCATTGAAAAATAGTGTGACTCCGGTGATGCCTTTAAGGAGACGGTCCATTAGACTCTGAAATAACCCTGGGGCCACGCTAACTGTAGGCGTTTGACCCTGAAAGCACCCCTATGAGTCACGATTGTTTGGGCATCTGCGGTGACCTCTTCAATGGTTAGCTACTGATAAGCTTACGCTAAATTCAGCTTCCTGAAGATCTTGGCTCCAGCCAGGGTTGCTAACACGTGGCTCACCACCGGAACTGGGTACACATGGTCCTGTAAGGCCCGGTTCAGGGTGCATTTGTAATCGCCACAGATACGGACTGAGCCATCCGGCTTAACCGGTGTGACAATTGGGGTATCCCAGGTCCCCAAAACTACCGGCTCTAAGACTCCTTGGGCGACTAAGCGATCAAGCTCCTCATCAATCCTGGGTTTAAGCGCAAACGGGACTCTATGGGCTTTAACCCGAATGGGTTGCACCGTGGGGTTGAGCCGTAGGGAAATCGGGGGTCCGTTGTACAGGCCCAGGGTTCCAATGAAGACTGATGGAAATTCCTGGCAGATCAATTCGAAATCTGCCCCTGGGGAAATCTGATTAAGCCCTGAAACACCTAAGCCTAACAGCCTGAACCATGCTAGGCCTAGAAGGCTAGTGAATGGGCCTTCAGTTATGATGAGCTTCAAATTCTTGGTGTACTTCTTAAACTGGACCTTGAAGGTGCCCATCCCCGGAAGACACAAGATTTGCCCACCTTGGAAGAATGGCAGATGCAAGTAATAGACTATATGGAATTGGCAGAAATGACTGGCAGAATCCGAGACCTGGGAGAAGAAGCGGTGGAAGAGGACTGGAATAAGTTCAAGAATTATCTGCAGAAACATTGTAAAGTGTATGAATGCTAAAATGATGTTGGATATGAAATAATATGGCATTAGTGGTACAGTGTTAAAAAATATGCAAAAAATGTAATAGAAAAAGGGTGAAAAAATAAGGTTATATTATGTCAAAGTAAATAATATGTTAAAGGTGTTCAATTATAAGGAGGAAAGATTGGAGACATAATAGAAGTGATTATAATAATTAGAAATGAGTTTTGAAGAAGGGTAAGGATTTGCTGTATCTGATTGGACAAAGAGGAACACAAAAAAGGGAGGCGTGAGGAGGTCAAGAAAGAAGGTTCTGTAAAAATGAGTCTGAAAACCGGATTTTTTGTTTTTATTCGGTGTACTGTTTTTGGTGTATGTCTTTTTTTGTATTTGGAAAAACAAATAAATATTTTTTTAAAAAAAAATGAAGGTGCCCATCCCCTTTAGCTGGATTCTTTTTCTCTGGAAGTCCCGTAGCACTACGGGAGCCAGGCGGAGAGGAGGACCGCCGTTAGGGCAAAGCTCTTTCAGAATCTTAGCAGATATTATGGAGTAGGATGATCCAACTCCATAGTGCACGGCCTTCCCTTTATCTTGAGTTGTACCCTAAGCTTATTGGACCCCGGAGACGGAAGTTGAAGTACCCTGGCTGGAGAGGTGGACCGTAACTCCTCCTCTATGTAGGCCTCGTGGGCACGTTGCTGGGGTTCTGCTCCGGAGGTCTTGGAGCGGCAGACTCGACCAATGTGCCCAGTCTTCCCACAGCAGCGACATGTGGCGTCCCGAAACCTGCCTGTCTGACGCTCATGGTTTTCTCCGCAGCTGGCACAGGTCCCTCAAGGTGCGTCAGATGATCACTGGTTCGATGATGCGCTCGTAGCTTGGGAACGGTGGTGTCGGTCGGATCGGTCCAAAGCTCGGTGGACATCCTCATTGTGGGAATCTATGGAAGACGACCGGTCTCGCTGGATGTGGTGAGTTCTCCTTTTGGTACGTGGGCTGTGGCCCGCCTCATGAATGTTATCCTTCTCAAAGGCCGTGGCCATATTCATTGCTTCCATCATCGTGATGTCATCTTTTGCCTGCAGCGGAGATGGCTGTCTCACATGCCACTGATGAACCTTTCAAGAAGTCGTTCCTCGATGTCAGCGAATTGGCAATACATCGCAATCACCCAGAGTGCTGTGATGTATTCACTCGCTGACTCTTGCACTTGTTGTTCTCTGTGTGCAAAGTCGTAGCGGTGGTGGTTCTTAGTTGGCTGAGGCACAAGGTGTCTTGTCATAGCCTGTGACAGCTCATCGAAAGTGCATGCCTCTATGACCTTGGGTGCCATCAGACCTTCTGGTAGAGTGAAAGCGGAACTTCCCAGCACTGTCAGTAGCACATCCACCTTGTCTGCCTCCCTAGTGAAGCCTTGTAGTCGGACGTAGCTCCTTATTTGGCGGAGCCACTGCGGCCATTCTGCAGGATGGCTCATATTGAAGTCCGGTGCTGGCCGAATATGACTGATGGCCATCCTCCGACCTGGAGCAGTTGCTTGTGCGATTGTGGGTGGTTGCAAAGACGCGGCAGCGCGGTCTCGTTTCCGAGACTATTTGCTGAGTCCAGCATGGCGGTGAGGCACACTTACTGCGAGGCGGCAGGTGGCGGTGCTGCGGTGCACTCTTGGGCCTCTGGGAGCCAGTGGAAGCTCATGTATCCCACCTTCGTCACCAATGTTAAATGTTCGGGAAAAGTCAGAAGCCCAAGGCAGTATAAGTTTCTCAACTAAGTTTATTCAACATTGTCAGTGACAATGGCTCACTCATAGGAAAACAAAACCCAAATTCACAGGACTACACAATAAAAGCCCCAACATGAACTGACCATTGACAGTTGACAGTTGAAAGTGCATGCCCTTACTTGCCATTAGAACGTTCGTCTACCAATGCTTATACAATTGGTTAGAATGCACCTTGTAACATCAAAAGTGTTAAACCCAGTACATAACAGCGATGTTCCTCTGGCCCCATGAGGAGCCTCTTTTATAGGGCTGGGTGAGTTTGGGCCTCACCCCCTAGGCCAGGTGGAAAGGGCCTTGTGGGGAGCAGCCTTCATGCCTCACAACCAGGCGATGTTCCTCCGGCCTCATGAGGAGCCTCTTCAGTAGAACAAAGCAACAGGAGCTCACCCCTTCATGTGCATTCAAACTGCCAACCTTCTGACTGGCAAGCCCAAGAGGCTCAGTGGTTTAAACCACAGCACAACGCACGTTCCTTTTCTAGACCTGATAGGAGCCATCAGCCAGGATTGCCAGGCAAATGCCTTCACTTGTCTCTATCCCAGAGAAGGTGCCTGCCTCACTTGTTCCTGCAACGTCCCAAAGATGGCTGTGGCATAGCTTCTCCCTGAAATACCCATGTGGACATCCATGAGCATATCTGTCACTGCACTTTTGTTTGAAGTGCTGCAACTCAGCAACCTAAACAGAGGAAGATGGAAACATTTTCTGGATTCCCTGTTTAGCATCATTATTTGCCGCTGAAGAATTTGCACGAAGCTTTTCGCACATTGTGACAGACTCGAAAGCTCCTTGAGGAAAAGAAACATTGGCAGTCATGGAAGAGAAGTACACGTGCTCCCACCTGTTTTTCAGCTATTCCACCCTAGTCGTTACCGCCACAGGCCACCCTATTCGTGAATTTTGTTGATCCTTAGAAGAGGTTTCTCTGACCCAAGCCATTTCTTTAGATTTGGGGGAGGAGGTTGCAGAGTCAACGGTCACACATGCAATTATTCAACACCTGGAGGGCCACAGGTTCTCCACTGAAATTTTAGATTTTCTGTTCCACCTTTTTCTTTATAAACACAATGGAATACTGCTTTTGAGCTGTGTACAATGTATTTTTTAAAATCGAAACTATATTTACTATATTTTCAGCCATTTTGAAGGGAATACTGCCAAAAAGCTGCTTTTTTTGGTTTGACTTTAACTAAATCCCTTAGCTTGCATTTGCACCAGCTCTAGTCAGCATTAAAAGGTAAAGGTGACCCCTGACCATTAGGTCCAGTCGTGACCGACTCTGGGGTTGCGGCGCTCATCTCGCTTTATTGGCCGAGGGAGCCGGCGTACAGCTTCCGGGTCATGTGGCCAGCATGACTAAGCTACTTCTGGTAAACCAGAGCAGCGCACGGAAACACCATTTACCTTCCCGCCAGAGCGGTACCTATTTATCTACTTGCACTTTCATGTGCTTTTGAACTATTAGGTTGGCAGGAGCAGGGACTGAGCAACGGGAGCTCACCCCGTTGCGGGGATTCGAACTGCCGACATTCTGATCGGCAAGTCCTAGGCTCTGTGGTTTAACCCACAGCGCCACTCACGTCCCTCTAGTCAGCATTACCCCTTCCCTTTTTCCAGTAAAAGAAAAGGCAAAAGTGTCAAGGTACTCAAAATGCCTGATTTTGCCACTAGGTGTTGCTATGGCATCAGAAGCTGGACTGCTCTTCTCGCCTCTTTCCCCCTTTAGGAAAATGCCCTCCCTCAACTCACTTCAGTTTTGTCTTGAATGCCTACATTTTTTGGGAAAGTGGTGGCAAATTGATTTTTAGTCTGCTTCAAGGTAGGATTGGTTCCAGCTGAACCCTCATCCAACCCATTTTTACCAAGTGACCTTTGCAGTGCCAGAGCACTTAGAGGAATACCCTCCAAAGGACTCTAAGAATGCTGCAGTGTTTTGCAGACAAGTACGAATTCAAAAAATAATTGAGAAAGGTATGCAGAATAGGCCTGGGGTGTGTGACGGATGAGCCCCACTGCATTTCAAGCCAGAATAAGCCCTAAATGAGGGGGGAGGGATTTGGTTCACAACAAACTTCTTATGAAGTAATTTGTTGTTTAGTCGTGTCCGACTCTTCATGGACCAGAGCATGCCAGGCACTCCTGTCTTCCACTGCCTCCTGCAGTTTGGTCAAGCTCATGCTGGTAGCTTCGAGAACACGGTCCAAAAACCTCTTCCTCTGTCGTCCCCTTCACCTTGTGCCCTCCATCTTTCCCAACATCAGGGTCTTTTCCTGGGAGTCTTCTCTTCTCATGAGGTAGCCAAAGTATTGGAGCCTCAGCTTCAGGATCTGTCCTTCCAGTGAGCACTCAGGGCTGATTTCCCTAAGAATGGATAGCTTATGAAGTAAAGTTCCCCATTATAAAGAACTTATTCTAGCCGGAAGCTGGTGGGCTTGAATTTGTGATATCTGGGTTTGTGGACCGAATAAAATATTGTTTTATAAGTGGAATAGTTGGGGGTTACCTTGGAGTGCATGTTTTGATTTTTTATATATATAGCTGACAGACGAACAACAACAACAACAACAACAACAACAATTTATTATTTATACCCGCCCATCTGCCTAGGTTTCTCCAGCCACTCGGGGCGACTTCCAACAAAACACTAAAATACAATAACCTATTAAACATTAAAAGCTTCCCTAAACAGGGCTGCCTTCAGAGGTCTTCTAAAAGTTTGGCATTTATTTTTCTCCTTGACACCTGGTGGGAGGGCATTCCACAGGGTGGGTGCCACTACCGAGAAGGCCCTCTGCCTGGTTCCCTGTAACTTGGATTCTCGCAGCAAGGGAACCACCAGTAGAATCAGAATCTTTCCCCTTCACTCTCTCTCTCTCTTTCTTTTTCTTTTTCTTCCTTTGTTTTTTGTTTTAATTTAGATTAGAGTTTTTCATGCTTCTTTGCATTGTGGAAAGTTATTTTGTAGTTGATATTAACATTTGTACATGTTCTTTTAAGCTTTAATAAAATCTACTGGGGATGGGGAATAAATGGGTGGGCTTATTTACCCCTTTGTTGTATTTTGCACATCCAACTCAACAGTAATCAAGACCGGCCCTCCCATGAGGAAAGAGTGAGGATTTATTGTCTTTTTTGGCCAGTAAAGTTGACTCAGAGGAATCGGTTCCAAATTCTGAGCAGTGCTTACAGAGCAGGCGCTCTCTGATATACAATTCTTAAGGCATGAATACGCATAAGCTTCTGTCCATTCTACTAATGAGATCCTTATATGGGCAACTCTAATTGCATATGCATTAGAGGCAGAACAAAGACTCTAAGTATCACCTTGCAGCATGTGAAGGAGAGTGGGCCTTATTATGCATACACTCTGGTTTGTGGTAAACAAGATAAGGAGTAAGGCCTTTCAAAGAAGTTTGGTACCTTAAGGACAGAATTTTTCCTGATACAATGGGGCAACTCTTTATTGCAAAGGAAATTAGCTAGAGGTCTTTGCTTCAATTGTAACTTTTATTTTGAGTCTATTCTGAGTCTAATTTAGTCCAATATTAGCAATGGCTAGTCCTCTTCTTTTAGTCTTGATTTTTAACCAGCTGGTGTCTTTCAATAAAGCAAGCAGATAATTGTAATTCCATTAAGTTGAACGTCTTCAACAGTCAAATTCTGAAACTCTCTCACAGAAGTGAGATAGTTTCCAGAGACTCAGTCCAGTCTTTTTCCCCAGAAGGGAAAATTTAAAGTACTCTTGTAGCAAGGATTTTTAAAGTACCTGTGACCCACTCAAACTGTGTCCAAGAATTGACAGATGCAGCAGTGGAGAAAAAGAAAGTGGTATTTTATTGCTGAGCAATAATGACCCAGTGGAATGGTTTCCAAAGGCGTTGTAGCTCTAGCTCCCTGAGGCTTTATACCTGAGTACATATATCATAAAACATGACATAATCATATACAATCGCATATGGCAGCAAAAATAAAACCAATGAGCACATGCATAAACCTTGCCCTTGACCATGTAAAGAATTCCTCCCAACTTCTGCTTTCCCCAGATGGTACATCAGCCTGACCTTTCCCCTGATTTATAGTAAGAAAGGAGAAAAGAAACTTATTCGCCCCTTACTGTGTTGATAACCCTCCTACACAACATCAGTTATAAACGGGGACATTGTGGTTAGTGTTTTCCTGTTTTTAGCTGCTGAGGAGCTTGCCTGGACGGAGGAAAGGGCCAGCACATCAGATTTATTGCTTCCTACTATGTTTGATGGCATTAGAAGAACAAGGGGAGAGAAATGGGGCAGAGGTCATTTTGGATTTCTAAAATCTAAGCATTTCGCTCTTAGCTCTGCAGAAGCCTTCATGATTCAAACACCCTTCGTATACATGAATATATAGAAATCATCATACAGATATATGGATATATATGGATAGCTGATTTTATAGAAATCATAAGGGTAAAATTCATCCAGGTGATCCTGCTTCACTCTTAACCTTATAATCTTCTGAGGTTTAACCTCCATTTTAAGTCAAGTTCAATCTCACCATGTGCTATGTCCAAGTTCAACTAGAGTTCAGGTCAAGATCATTATTTTAGAAAATCTTGAGATTGGCATAAACGGAAGCTGGGTGCAGTCTTTTAATCCTAATTGTTCATTAGTTAACTTCTCTTCCAAAGTAAATTTCATCCACACATATATTTTGTGCCTATAGCACCAGTAATGGGAGCGGACTTCCTTTTTTCACTCCCATTTTCTTGCCGAAATAAGCCAAATTAATTAATTCCTTAATATTTCCTCACCTTCCAATTGGCACAGTATGCTGGAAAGGTAACCACTTGTGACTGGATCAGAGGCTTTGCTTCTGTGGAGCTGCGCTGGTGCCTAGCTGACCAGCGCATTTGGCTCCCCTCAATCCGTTCCTTTTGCTGCAGTGCCGTCAGTGAGCCACAGGATCCCAGGGCACCCCAATGCTCCTCTTGGGTTTTTGGGGGGAGGTGTATCACCCTCACACTCTTCCCCTTCACTCCACAAAGCCGAATCTGACATAGCTGTCAGATTCGTGGTCCGCCTGCCATGTTGTGGAGACCCGGAAGTGGGAAGTTTTTTAATGTTTAAAGGTAAAGGGACCCCTGACCATTAGGTCCAGTCGTGGCCAACTCTGGGGTTGCGGCACTCATCTCGCTTTATTGGCCGAGGGAGCCAGCGTACAGCTTCCGGGTCATGTGGCCAGCATGACTAAGCCGCTTCTGGCAAACCAGAGTAGCACAAGGAAATGCCGTTTACCTTCCCGCCAGAGCGGTACCTATTTATCTACTTGAACTTTGACGTGCTTTTGAACTGCTAGGTTGGCAGGAGTTGGGACCCAGCAATGGGAGCTCACCCCATCACAGAGATTCGAACTGCCGACCTTCTGATCGGCAAGTCCTAGGCTCTGTGGTTTAACCCACAGTGCCACCCACATCCCTTTTAATGTTTAATGTTTATTATTATTATTATTATTATTAGTTGGAAACAACCCAGAGCAGGGTATAAATATGACAACAACAACAACAACAACAACAACAATAACTGAATGAATGAACAGGGCATCCCTATTTGGAGAAATGATGGAGGGTATGCATTATGATAACACCCATTGGCACATGTATATAATTTATATAAAATAATCATTTATATAAAATACATTTATATAAAATAAATGTATCCCTTTCATCCTGTTCTTGTGCTTGGCTTTGGGTTCTGAGGGGCATGTTCTTCTTTTCTGGTGTGTGTGTGAGATTCAGCATGGGATTGGCATGCAGGTGTTGAGTCCTTCCAGGTGCTTCAATGGTCCTGGAAAAAAGACTCTCCTGGAAGCAGAGTCCCTGCTCCCTCCCTCCCTCCTGTTTTAGCTATATCACGTGGGCATTGTCTCTTCCACACCCTCCCCATGGAAAGGTAAATTGCAGCTGACATGCAGCTGGAGTATTCTGTCAAAGGCAGCTGGTGACCTTGAGTGAACAGCACCTCAGGCAGGTAAGTGCTCACCTGAGAGAAGAGAATGGGAGAGGGGTAGAAAGGCACCACTGAGAGGTCCCTCAAGGAGGGAGAGAAAAAATACCAGGAGCACAGAATGAGATTGCCTTTGAAATTGATGATGGCAAAGGTGTTTCATAGAGCAGGCATGTATTTATTTAACCATTTGCTTGGTCACCAAAGGTGACCAGGAGATGTATGCAGGTGAGTGGGCTGGGGGCTGAGCACTCTGTCTCTCATATGGCAGCCCCTTGTGATTTTATCTCTGGAGGAGACCTAGTTTAAGGTTGCCATATTTCAAACAGTGAAAATCAGGACACAAAAGTTGCTGAAGTGGCTTTGGGGGTGGGGGGACAGTTGTTGAATTTTGGGGGGCGGGGGCAGCTGCTGAGTTTTTGTTGAGTTGAAGTTGTTTGTTGAGCTTTTTGGCAAAATTGCAAGAAAGAAAGAAAAAAGACGTGGAACCACCAGAAACAAGCGCAGGTGTGCCTGGTCCATTTCTCCGTATTCAGCAGAAAGCTGTTGCTTCTCCTGGTGCAGAAGCAGAAAAGGCAAGTCAGCTCAATCTGTACTGGAGCCAAGAAGTCTGGAGAAGGGCAGGGGCAGCAAAGAATCTCAGCAAAATGCTTGCAAA
This sequence comes from Podarcis erhardii, assembly GCF_964252035.2. Taxonomy (NCBI): domain Eukaryota; kingdom Metazoa; phylum Chordata; class Lepidosauria; order Squamata; family Lacertidae; genus Podarcis; species Podarcis erhardii. The sequence continues at coordinate 9,314,350 of NC_138515.1, read as the reverse complement.
TAATTAAGACCTATAAGTAGTTTATCAAAAACTATATTTAACAACAGGATTAACAAGTTCTTGAAGCAAGAGGAGAGGCTCCAGTTTATTGAGCTTCAAAGAAACCAACCTTTTAAACAAATAACATAAAGAACAGAACTAGAGAAGGGAACATATGAATCGCTGTGAATCTGAAAGCAATACAGACACACCTATTGGTCCATGGCGGCCCACAAGTTAAACCCAAAGAGCGACAGCAGCATAGCTCCTTTTTTAATATGAATAATGATTTATTTCTACCCCGCCCATCTAGCTGGGTTTTTCCAGCCACTCTGAGCGGCTTCCAACAGAAGGTTAAAAATACATTAAAACATCCGTCATTAAAGAGTTCCCTAAAGAGGGCTGCCTTCATGAGGCTGGAGGAACATCGCCCGGCTGTGAGGCATGAAGGCCACTCCCTGCAAGGCCCTGTCCATCTGGCCTAGGGGCAGGGCCCATACTCACCAGCCGTACTAAAGAGGCTAAGAAGAAGAAGAAGAAGAAGAAGAAGAAGAAGAAGAAGAAGAAGAAGAAGAAGAAGAAGAAGAAGAAGAAGAATTTATTATTTCTACACCACCCATCTGGCTGGGTTTCCCCAGCCACTCTAAGCAGCTTCCAACAAAAGGTTTAAAATATATTAAAACATCCATCATTAAAAGGTTCTCTAAAGAGGGCTGCCTTTATGAGGCCAGGGAAAATCGCCTGACTGTGAGGCATGAAAGCCGCTCCCTGCAAGGCCCTCTCCACCTGGCCGAGGGGGTGAGGCCCACACTCACCAGCCCCACTGAAGAGGCTCCTCATGAGGCCGGAGGAACATCGCCCGGATATTGTTTTATTGTTTATCCACTATTATATATTCTTTCCATCGAACCCTTAACAGCACCAATAAAACACAATGTAAACTTTTGGAGTGTTGATATAAAAGGTTAAAGTCCACACGATCACATTGTTCCCACATGAACAACATGAAATTGTGCTTTTATTGTCTAACCCAGAGGAAATGATGCCTGAAGTTTGGGGAGAATTAGACTATTTGTTGTGACGTGGGGTTTGTGATTTCAGCTCTCTTGACATAATATGCTGGAGACAGTTCTCTAGTAACACTTCTTTATTAAAGCAACAAGACTGAGACCTGAGGAGGGGAGAGCTACATTTATAGGGACAGGGAACTAGCTAGAAAGGATACATTTTGGAGGGAACAATATCAGGCAATCACAGTCCTGCCTTTTGGAGGAAACCAATAAGACAGAGGATCCAAATACAGCAGCTTAAATGAACCAATAGTAGCTGTACCCTCTGGAACCAAAAGGCAGTTACTTTACCCTAATGCAAATACAGACAATAATAATACAGATATAAAATCCTTTGACTCAATACACAACACCCCTCCCCCCCTAGTGAGCACAGCAGACGTAATCTCTCAGGTACTGTGGGGTCCTACAACTTCTACTTGATCTCCTGACAACAGGTGTTGCCGGTTCTGGATTGGGTGTCACCTGTGGTAGGGGGGCTGCTATAGGGGTTTCGTCAGAAACAGATGGAGTCCCAGACATCTCAGGGTCCCCTACCTGTACCTCGTCATCCTGAGGACTAGCAGACCCTGGTTCATTTGCTGAAGCCCCTGGTGATTGCACCTCTGGGCCATTTTCACTCTGGTCTTGCAGCTCTGCGTCGTTAGCCAGGGATGAATTATCAGACTCCTCCCTGCTGAGCGCCCGGCGCCTCAGCTGATCTATATGTCTCTTCCAAACTTGCCCATTTTCCAAGGTCACATAATAGGACACAGGTCCACTAGTCCGGGTGACCACACCACCCACCCACCGCGAACCTCGTGAATAGTTCCTCACCCAGACCAGATCTTCAGGGGCGAAATACCTTGTTGTGTGAGTCTCAGCCTGGGGGTTTGCTCTTGAATTACGGTTTGGCATTTTATCCGGGTGGACATAATCCAGCACCGTTACCAATCTTCTACCCAAGAGCAGCTCAGTTGGTGACTTGCCCGTCGCAGTACACGGTGTCGCATGCTGCAAAAATAACATTTGCGCGATGTGAGCTGACCAGTTACCCTCCATTAAGCGCGCAATGGATTCTTTGGCTGTTCTTACCATGCGCTCCGCCTGCCCATTGGAGGATGGGTGAAAGGGCGCGGATGTGACCCCTCTTATGAAGTTATCAGCCAAGAATGCCCTGAATTCTTAGGATACAAAAGCTGCCCCATTATCTGATACAATGGTCTCAGGTAACCCGTGGGTTGCAAACAGCTGCCTCAACACCTTGATTACGGCAGCTGATGCCATGCTAGGGACCATCGGCACTTCTAACCATTTGGAATATGCATCGACGATAACCAAAAAGACCTTCCCCTGGAATGGCCCAGCAAAATCTAAGTGCAGCCGGCTCCAGGGAGATCTGGACTGCTCCCACCAGTGAACTGGTGCTCTGGCCACTTCTGGCCGCACCTCTTGGCATGCCTTGCATGTTCGTACCCATTGCTCTATGTTCTGGTCCATTCCAGGCCACCACACATAACATCGGGCTAGCGACTTCATCCTGACCATTCCCGGGTGTCCCATGTGAAGCGTCTCAAGAACCCTGTTTCTCAGTGGTGCTGGGATGATCACCCTATCTCCCCACAGGAGACAACCCTTATGCATGGATAACTCGTGCTGCCTTGTCGCATAAGGCCTGAATTTGTCTTCATGCGGACCACCTGGCCACCCCCTCCCCACCTAAGTGAGCACACGGGAGAGAACAGCATCTTTCCTCGTTTTCTCAGCAATATCAGTAGCCGTTACAGGAGCCCCCGGAAGTGTTTCCAGCATCATTATGTGCTCCGCTGGAGCAGGATCCTCATTGCTCCCGCCAGGAAGGGGCAATCGACTCAGCGCATCAGCGTGGCACAACCGTTTCCCCGGCACATGGGTCAAGGTGTACTGGAACCCGTTCAGGAATATAGACCAACGCAACATTCTGGGGGAGAGAATTTGTGGCGTTTGTTTGTTCGGGTTGAACAACCCCAACAGTGGTTTGTGGTCCGTTTCAATGGAGAAATGACGACCGTACACATAATCATGGAACTTTTTGATTCCTGCCACAATTGCAAGCGCCTCTTTGTCAATTTGAGCATAGTTGCGCTCCGTGGGCGACAACGTACAGGAATAGAAAGAGATGGGCTTTTCCGACCCATCCGGTTCCCTATGACTCAGTGTCAGAGCCGCCCCTAGGTCCCAGCTCACAAAGGACCAATGCCCGGCTGTAGTTATGTACAAAAGTCTTTATTGAAGTTCAGTTTCCATTTCAAAGCCGCAGCGTGCCGCTCTACGTCTTAAAGTCTAGACCGGCGAAGTTCCGTCTGAATCTCCTCCCCTTCCACACCAGTTTAAGACTCTAGCCTTGCTCCACCTCTTCCTTAGCTCCTTCCTCCTCTGGGCCCTCCTGCCCGCTGGGGTTTCATCCTTTCTGGACTCTTCTGATGCTGACCCCCCTGATTCTTGCCCCTCCTTCCGGCGGGCTTTAGGACCTGGTTCCCTATCCGGGCTACCTGCTGTGCCGCTCGCCTGTACATTTGAACTTGGCGCGCGCGCCCAGCCGGCAACCTTCCTCTTGACCGTTCCCTCGCTCTCCGATGGAGGCGTGGCCAACCCTGACTCATCTTCTCTCGCTGGTGGTGAATACACTGGCCCTGATACCTGGGACTCCTCCCCCCCACTACGCTCTGGTGGGGAAGCTGGTCCTGATTTCCAACTGCTGCTCTGGGAGTCCCCGCTGGCCCCTTGCTTCTGGGGTGTCCCCCTTGGGGGCCCCCTTGCCCTGGCCATCGGTGCCCCCTTCTGTGAATCTTCCGATTCGCTGGAGAGGCTCATGGAATCTCTCGGGCTACTGTCATCTTCTCCTACGCTGCCCTCGGATTGCTCCCCCTCGCTCTCCATCTCCTCCCCTCCCTGCGCTCCCGCTGCGTCCCTGACACTCAGCACCGCCCCCAGGCCGTATTGAGAGGCATCACATGCCAGGACCAGTGGCTTCGATTCATCATAATGAGCAAGGACGCTCTTGCTACTCAGCATTCCTCGCAAGGAGTCAAAAGCCTTCTGCTGCTCCTGCCCCCATCGCCACACATTCTTTTTCTGCAACAGTCTATGTAATGGTTCAGCTACCGAAGCTTTCTGGGGTAAGAACGAATGATAAAAGTTAATAAGTCCCAGGAATGACTGCAACTTCGTCTTGTTCTGTGGTCGTGGTGCCTCAATGATGGCCTTAACCTTAGCATCTGTGGGGTGGATGCCTGATGCATCAATTTTAAACCCCAAGAATTCCACAGTTGGCACCCCAAAACTGCATTTTTCCTTTTTTAGTTGCAACCCCACCTCCTTGAATTTGAGCAACACTGCACGGACACGCGCAACCAGTTCCTGTGGGTCTTTTCCAGCAATCAAAACATCATCAAAAAATGGCAAGACCCCCGGCAGACCTCTTAACAGGCGTTCCATGAGTCCTTGAAAAATCCCTGGGGCCACACAAACTCCAAATTGTAATCTGTTAACTCTGAACGCCCCTTTATGTGTGACAATAGTCTGTGCTTCCGCTGATTGTGGGGTTACTGGCAGCTGTTGGTAAGCCTGCGCCAGGTCAATTTTGGCGAACACCTTGCCCCCAGCCAGTTTAGCCAACAGATGTGATACGACTGGAATGGGGTATGAGTTTCCCCTGAGTGCCTTATTGATAGTACATTTGTAATCAGCACAGATCCTGACTTCCCCATTTGCTTTAAGGGGCGTGACGATTGGAGTCTCCCACTTAGCGGAGTCCACGGGTGAGAGAACTCCCTGCTTGACCAATTTATCCAGCTCTGCCTCGATCTTGGGTTGCAGTGCAAATGGCACTCGCCTTGGTTTGAGTCGGATTGGGGCCACCCCAGGGTCCAATTCGAAGTCAACTGGGGGCCCTTTATAACAACCCAGTTTTCCATTAAAGAGACCAGCAAATTCTTTGCATAATGCCTCGCTCATCTCAGGGCAGGTTTGGATTGAATTAAGCCCTGATATACTCAGTCCCAGGGCGGGGAACCAGTCAGTGCCCAGGAGACTGGGGCGACTGCCCTTCGCAATCACCAGTTTGAGTACCACCTGTTTGTCCCGGAACTGTACTCTCACGGCACACATTCCCATGACATGGATGCGGCCCGCTGAGTATGACTGCAAAGTTGCCGGGAAGGGCTCCAGAGGGGGCAACTTACCCCTGGGGAAGAATGTCCTCGCGGTCTGGTCCGACACGATAGTGAATCCAGATCTGGAGTCCACCTCCATGTCGCACAGCTGACCCTCAATCTTCACCTTGACGTGTGCCTTGCCTTGCGCTGGAAACTGCACGACCCTCCCGTTGATCTCCGTTACGTAGTGGCAGTCCTTTAGAACATGGTTTGCTGTGGGCGATCTGCGATGCTCCAGTCTAGGTGCTCCTGTCGCTCCCAACGCCGCCGATCTACAGACCCTGGCGATGTGACCTGTCTTTCCGCACGTCCGGCACATAGCATCCCGGAAACGACAACTCTTCCGCTCATGGTTTCCGCCACAACCAGGGCACCTGCCTCGGTGATCTTTGTGCACTGTGCAGGCCTGACGCACTGACTCGACCCCACGGACTGGGCTCTGGCTCGGAGTAGCCTCTAGCTCGTCCATGGCATGCGCAACTTCTATCTGTGGCTTAGGGGCCCTGCAACTGGCATCAAGCTCCTCTCTTTCATAATTCTCCATGGCGGTGGCTTCCTTCAAGGCTGAAGCAAGGGTAACCTCTTCTTTAGCCACGATGTGTCTTCTGGCTTTCTTGCTGCTCAGACCACCGATAAACCGATCCAGGAGAGTCTCTTCCAGATCTTGGAAGTCGCAGTGCTGAGCGAGCTTCCGCAGTTCAGCTAGAAATGCAGATACAGACTCCCCAGCACGCTGCTGCCTCTTATGAAACTCCATCCGCCGGGCCATCTTGGTCTCAGTAGGTGCTAAATGGCTTGTTAGGCAGGCAAGAATATCTTTGAGAGATGTCTCACTTAGCTTCGCTGGGGCAAGCAATGCCTTGGCCAGCTTGAAGGTCTCAGGCCCACAGTAGCTCAGGAATGTGGCCCTTCTTTTGCTGGCATCGGTGATCCCTTGAGCCACTGCGAAGAACTCAAAGCGTTCGACGTAGTCTTCCCACGTGTGGGGCTCTGATGGCTGGAAGGGCTCCAATACCCTTGGACTCTCCATTGTCCTGTGGGCAGGGTCGTCTTCTCAGCTGGCCAGTGAGTCTTGTTCTTAGCTACAATCCGGACTCTGAGGCAGGGCTGCGTTTAGCCGCTCCTCAGCATTCCGGATCCCACCTTCATCGCCAGTTGTTGTGACGTGGGGTTTGTGACTTCAGCTCTCTTGACATAATATGCTGGAGACAGTTCTCTAGTAACACTTCTTTATTAAAGCAACAAGACTGAGACCTGAGGAGGGGAGAGCTACATTTATAGGGACAGGGAACTAGCTAGAAAGGATACATTTTGGAGGGAACAATATCAGGCAATCACAGTCCTGCCTTTTGGAGGAAACCAATAAGACAGAGGATCCAAATACAGCAGCTTAAATGAACCAATAGTAGCTGTACCCTCTGGAACCAAAAGGCAGTTACTTTACCATAATGCAAATACAGACAATAATAATACAGATATAAAATCCTTTGACTCAATACACAACACCATTGAAGCAAAATCTGATTGGCAACTTAGCTAGCTTCGTTTCCCTTAGATAACTAAAGTATTTGGGAACATGTATCTATAAAGAAAATAAATTTTGTTCTCTTGTTCTGGCAGGGCAAACAGAAAATGAAAACTAGGGGGAACCTATATCTCTCCTGCCTTAGATGCATCACCACAGTGAAGATGTCAATTCTTGCAAGGTTTCTTCCTTTTTATTCCAAGTTTTACCAATTGTGATTGTTCCTCAGTGACAGGGTCCAATTCAGAAGTACCCTCAAACTGTAGACCGGCTCCTTCCAGCAGTTTATAAAAATTATGCATAGCATAGAGAAAGCAGATTCAGAAAGCCTTTTCTCCCTCTCTAATAACACTTGAACTGGTGGATGTTCTGTGAAGCTGAAGGTTGCAAGATTTAGGACAGATAAAAGAAAGTACTTCTTCACTTCAAACTATGGAACTCTCACCCCATTAAGAGGCAGGACTCGTAATTGCTTCCTTTTCATTAAAGGTATTCTGTGGCCAAATATAGCCTATGTAGCCTGCCAATTAGGGCAAGTACAGGAGGTTGTTGACATTTCTTCCAGCAATCTTAATTCCAGTTTGGGATTCATCCAGTCTAGCCTTTCGCATGATGAATTTTGCATATAAGTTAAATAAGCAGGGAGCCAATATACATTACAATCCCCAAGAGTACATATTTTCCTTCCAGAAACAGAGAGCAAAGGCAAGAAGGAAGGTATTATTAGCATTTCTTGAGTGTGTCGGCAGTTGGCAGACTGATTCTCCGTGCACCCAGCCTGATCCCCAAAGCTCCCCTTGTGTGTGTGTGCGTGCACACACACACACACACACACAGAGAGAGAGAGAGAGAGAGCGAGCGCACAGAGAGAGAGAGAGAGAGAGAGAGAGAGAGAGAGAACAGAATTCATCTCCCTTTCACTGGGCTTCTCTTTTGCAGGTTGCTTTTGGAAACAGAATAGAGGTGGCCAGGATCTCTCCCCCACCCACGTAGTCTGCAAGTGCCTTCCTCCTGCCCACCAAAAGTATGGAAGGTGCCAGGAAGATGCTCATGACCAAGCTGCAGAATTTGCCCACTGTGGTCCTCTTCTGCTCTATTTTCCTTTTCCTACTTGTTGCGAAGAGCAAATGGGAGTCTCTTGAGACGCTTTTCTCACTGCATGACATCAAGCTCAAGGGCGGCCCAGATTCCGCAGGCGATCGTAAAAGTGCCATGGTATTTGAATGGGAATCTGCACTGGAGAGGACAAAGGAGACCAAGCCCTCTGGTCTGATTTCCCCACCACCACCAGTGGCCAAGCGGCATCCCTTGGAGGTTGTCTATTCCACTGATTATAAGTTCCTTCTCAACGAGCCAAAGAAATGCCGGGAGAGGAGCCCTTTCTTGATCCTGCTGGTGATAACTAAGCCCCAGGATTTCGCCACGAGGCAGGCCATCCGGCAGACGTGGGGCAACGAGAGCTCAGTGCCTGGGGTTTCCATTCTTCGTCTTTTTCTGACGGGTGTCCACCCAAAATTTGGATACCCGCTCCAGGCCCTTTTGGAAGAGGAGAGTTCCATCCACAGAGACATTATTCAGCAGGACTTCCTGGATACCTACAACAACCTTACCCTGAAGACTCTGACGGGCATGGAGTGGATAAGCAAGTTCTGCCCCAATGCCACCTACGTGGTGAAGGCAGACAGTGACATCTTTCTCAATGTGAACTACATGGTGTCCCACCTGCTGCAGCCTCACCTGCCACCCAAAAAGAACTACATGACAGGGTACATCTGTAGGAATTTTAAGCCAGTGCGTAATAAGGCCTACAAGTGGTATGTGCCACGGGAGGTGTACCCCAATGAAACCTACCCGCCCTACTGTGCAGGCCCAGGGTATGTGTTCTCTGGGGATCTGGCCAAGAAGATCTACCAGGTAGCAAAGACCATTAGGGTCATTAACATGGAAGATGCCTTCATGGGAATCTGCCTGCATGAGCTGGGCATCAGTGTGACAAACAGCCCCTCGGGTCTCTTCAAGACGTTCCATGTCAACTATGAGAAATGCAAGCTGTCCAAGGTGGTGGTGGTGCATCCTCTGGTGGTGCCAGAGGAGCTGCTACAGATTTGGCCTGGCTTTCGGGACCAGAACCAGCCTTGCAAGAGTTAAGAGGGAGGGAGGTGAACAGACACACAGCCTCTTGTGGAGAAGTTGGCATAGAGGACTGGCAACATGCGGGCATGTTCCTGTACAATGGACAAATCCATGCCAACAAATTGCAATGAGGAAAGGGAAGGATGGCTCAGAGAAGAAGGGAGATTCTGTGCTCTCCTCCCTGTAGAATCTCTAGCAACTTGTTGCCCATAGCAACTTGTTTGGCCGGCTCTGAACTGACCACTGTGCCATTAATGTGCCAAATTGACAACCTCAGAGTTTTGAGATCACCACAGCCACCGGAAGAGAGCAACCCTCAAGCCATGCAGGTGTGGCACTAGGTGTAGGGTTGCCAAACATCCAGGAATTCCTGGAAATATCCTCCTTTGTGGGTCCTACATGCCCATCCAGGGGGAATTTTACATTTAAATCAATTGTTCGGGATTTTGGGTTTTAAAATATATATACATTTTTTGTGTGTAATAGCTGGGCGATGTCCCTCCCGCTTCATGAGGAGCCTCTTCAGTAGGGCTGGTGAGTGTGGGCCTTGCTCCCTAGGTCAGGTGGACAGGGCCTTGCAAGGAGTGGCCTTCACACTCACAGCCGGGCAATGTATATTTATATATATGAAAAAGCACAGATGACAAATAAGTCTTTTGCACAACTGGCAACAACCCAAAGAGGCATGTGCTATGTGGAGTATGGCTTCCTACTGTGAAGGAAACCTCTACTGATCTGCTTTAAATTACTCCCCAAATCAACACAGACTGTGGAAACTTCACACTGGACTTCAATCATCTGGTATTGAGTGCCTTCCCATTATTCCTCCAGACTCTGGGTCCTGGGTTTCCACATGAGATGCAAAAGCTGCTCTCATCAGAAAAGAGATTTGGGGAGCCATGTCATCAGCTGGTGTTGGTCCACTGTGCTTCATTAAGTCCAGGGTTCACACAGCTGTCTACCAGGAGATTTTGGAGCACATCATGCTTCCTTCCGTTGACGAGCTTTATGGGGATGCTGACTTCATTTTCCAGCAGGACTTTGGCACCTGCCCACACTGCCAAAAGTACCAAAAGATGGTTCAGTGTCCATGGGATTACTGTGCTTGATTGGCCAGCAAACTTGCCTAACCTGAACCCCATAGAGAATCTATGGAGCATTGCCAAGAGACAGATTAGACACATGAGACTGAAGGCTGCTATTGAAGCATCCTGGTCTTCCATAACACCTCAGCAGTGCCACAGGCTGATAGCATCCATGCCACACCGCACTGAGGCAGTAATTGATGCAAAAGGGGCCCAAACCAAGCACTGAAGACATATGCATGCTTCTACTTCTCAGAGGTCCAATATTGGTCTATTTGCAATCCTTGTTTTGCTGATTTCATTTAATATTCTAATTTTTTGAGACTGTTAATTTGGGGTTTTCATCAGCTGTATGCCATGATCATCACAATTATAACAAATAAAGGCTTGACATATCTCGCTTTGCATGTCATGAGTCTATCTCATATATTCGTTTCACCTTTTAAGTTGAATTACTGAAATAAATGAACTTTTCCACAATATTCTAATTTTCCAAGTTTCACCTGTAGTATAGGGATGTTTTTAAATATTTGTTTTATTATGTTTTTATATATACTGGAAGCTACCCAGAGTGGCTGGGTCAACCCAGTCAGATGGGCAGGGTATAAATAATAAAATGATTATTATGGAATGGGATGTCACATCCCTATTTTCAACGGAGAAATGTTGGAGGGTGTGCTAGTGAGAAAGCAGATTTGATCCTGGAATTGTGTCTTGATGTGGCTGCAGAGATTGTTTCGGGACTGGGGTGCAAGTTTATAGCTTCTGACCCACAACCAGAGGGGAGGCCAAAGCAAAACAGATGAGGTCCAGGAAGATTAATTTACTTGGACCGAGAAATTTGTGACGATACCAAGACAAGGAACTCTGTGGAGGCCCCAAGACAGAAGGCCATGCAAGCAGCTGCCCACTGGGGGAGCAGGGCAGAGGTTTGAGTCTGTTAATCTGAGACTCTTTACTTTTCCTGCTGGCCTTAGCAATTGATTTTGTAGCACAGTGCTTTTTTGCGTGTTTATGGTTTTTTACTATTTAATGTGATTTTTTAAAAAAGTATTTCTCTGGTAACTGTTGGTGTGTTTGAAAGTTACCTTTGAGATGTAGCTCTGACTGAACTATGCACAGAGGAGGAGGGAGGAGGAAGCTTGGAGAATTCATGGGGAACTGGAAATTGCCGGGTTGGTCTAAAAGTATTGTATTATCTGCTTTGATTTGTTCTAAATGCCTCTACTTACATTTTCTGTTTTTTATTTTTACAGGAAAGTTGTGTACTTTTCCTTTCCATCGGCACCTCTGGGCCAAATGTGTGCCTTGGGAGGAGGTTGAGGTTATGGGGTTGTGGGTGCCCTGATCCCCTTTAGATTCCTGAGTGATGGGGTTTGATCAGTACTTTTGAGAATTAAGATGAGCTGACAGACATTTGATTCAGCAGTTTAAAAATGTGGGTTAACCTGGTTTCCCTGGACCTGGGCATCCTGGGGAGATAAGCCCTGAAGCCCAGTTATCAACTCATGCCTGCCAAAACAATTGCCACCATATAGTGGCTTCTGGGCTCCACCTTCTGGCCAAAAGACTTGCTGCTCATATAAATGAATATGCAGCTAATCTTCCGCCTCCTACACTTGGAACTACTTTTCTCAGCTCTCTTCCTTCAAATCCCTACTCAACATTATGATTTCTTTGTGGACTCTCTTATCTGCATTGCAACAGTAGCAAAGCTGTAAGTCAGAGATGGGAAACATGTCCATGCCCTCCAATATGTTGTTGGGCTGGAGCTTCCATAATCTCCAGCCAGCATGGCCAATGGTCAGGGATGATGGAACAGTCCAGCACCTGTAGGATCACAAGTTCCATCTGTGCTTTAAATACATGCAATGCAACCTCACCTTCCCACATTTTCTATCTTGCAATAAAGGAATGTAGGACTTCAATCTTAGAACAGTGCCTTGTTTTATTTGGCCATACTTGGCCACGTTCGTTGGTGCAGAGGGGGCAAAGGCTAAAAAATGTAGGCATCCAAGACAAAACTGAAGTGAGTTGATGGAGGGCATTTTCCTAAAGGGGGAAAAAGGCGAGAAGAGCAGTCCAGCTTCTGATGCCATAGCAACACCTAGTGGCAAAATCAGGCATTTTGAGTACCTTGACACTTTTGCCTTTTCTTTTACTGGAAAAGGGAAGGGGGTAGTAGTGCTGGCTAGAGCTGGTGAAAATGTTTCCATCTTCCTCTGTTTAAGTTGCTGACTTGCAGCACTTCAAACAAGTGCAGTGACAGATATAGTGATACCTTGGTTCTCAAACTTAATCAGTTCTGGAAGTCTTCCAAAACCATAGCAGCTTTCCCATAGAAAGTAATGCAAAATGGATTAATCTGTCCCAGACAATTAAAAACAACCCTTAAAACAGCAATTTAACATGAATTTTAGTATGTAATGAGACCATGGAGCCACAGAATGAAAGCGATAGACCAGGCTGCAATCTACTACCCAGTTTAAAAAACTGGAGTTATATACCCATTACCATTGGAGGGATGAGTGTGCGGGGTGCATGAAGGGGGAGGAAAGGGAGGCAAAAGTTCTCTGAGGAGCCAGTTGGCTCCTCTCCATCCGCCCCAGGCCAGCTTTTCTGGATTCCCCCCCCCCCAGCACCCATTCCTCATCTTCTTCAGGGCTAGCAGAAGCAGCCCATGCCATTTGGATGTGTTCTCTTCACTGAATAATTTACTGCAGTGGCAATGACAGCATCCTGCCCACACTGTCCCGTGCCCTGTGAGGCAGTCACTTCTGGGGCAGCAGAGGGACTAAGCGGTGCAGGGCAGCAGCAAAATCCGGAAGCCGAGAAGGGGGTCTTTGATGCTCAGCATGCCCTTCCCCACCTCGGTGCCTGCCATGGCAACAAAATCCAGAAGCAGAGACGGGGGTCTTTGATATGGCGGTGCACAACTCCCCTCCATGCAGCTGTGAGAGGTGTACACTCTAGGGAGTGTTTCCCGCAGCGGCCGGCGCTGGGTTTAGGAAGGTTGTGCTGAGCAGGCAAACAATATCGCTGCTGCCCATGCCGCCGGGTCCCTCTGCCGCCGCCGTTGCTACAGCATCAGTGACCCTGCATCAGAGCCTGGAGAAGAGGAGGTTAAGGGGTGATATGATAGCCATGTTCAAATATATAAAAGGATGTCACATAGAGGAGGGAGAAAGGTTGTTTTCTGCTGCTCCAGAGAAGCAAGACATGGAGCAATGGTTCCAAACTACAAGAAAGAAGATTCCACCTAAACATTAGGAAGAACTTCCTGACAGTAAGAGCTGTTCGACAGTGGAATTTGCTGCCAAGGAGTGGTGGAGTCTCCTTCTTTGGAGGTCTTTCAGCAGAGGCTTGACAACCATATGTCAGGAGTGCTCTGATGGTGTTTCCTGCTTGGCAGGGGTTGGACTCGATGGCCCTTGTGGTCTCTTCCAACTCTATGATTCCATGACCCTCTTCTTGGCTTCTGGATTTTGCTGCCGCGGCCGGCACTAAGTGAGGGAAGGCCATGTTGAGCAGGCAAGTGATGTCGCTGCCGCTCTGAGCCGCTTATTCCCTCTGCCACCGCCGTTGCTGCAGCATCAGCCACCCCCGCTTCCAGTACTGGGTGTCACCAGTGGCTGGCACTGAGTAAGGGGAGCCCAGGTCCGGAGGCAAGCGAGTGTGGCACTCAAAACGGAAGTGTACCCACCAGAGTATGTTTGGGTTCCAAAAAAAGTTCGAAAACTGGAACACTCCTTTCCGGTTTTGAAGCATTCAGGTTCCAAATAGTTTGTGAACTAAGCTGTTCGAAAACCAAAGTACCACTGTAGTGTTGAAATTACCCAGCTTCCAACTGGGATTTAACCTTGAAGGAAATGTAAATGAAATCCAGTAACTGCACAGGTTCCCTTTCCAATGACAATTCTATTCTTCTATGAATCTGTACCTCAGTATCATCGTAAGAACTCCGATAGGGAGGGTGTGTTAGGAAATGGTACAAACACTATTTTTGGCTTGTATTTACAGCTATTTGTTAGTACTTCCAATTTACCAGAATAGCTAGAGTACGCTTCATCAGTATCACATGCAAATTGTATCTTGTTGCTTCAGCTTTGATGTGCTATTAATTAATGACTGAAGACTCAAAATAAGAATTGGACAAAATCACCAGTGTTTCTTGTTGCTTACCCCATTACTGTTTCATTGTTACCAAAGCTGCCTCTCATTCTTCCACCATCACTTCATCAGAATCTGTAATTCACATAACTGTTTTCTTGTGAAAGACTAAAAAAAGGCCGTTAGAGATGTTAATACAACTTGAGTGTTACTGGCCATGCAAAGTTTGGGCCTTTATAAGAGATTTTTTGAAAGTTACCACAAATTATTAGGATACAACAACCTAACGGCTTGCTTTGAAAGCTGAGGGGCAGTTGGTAGCAATCAGGTTATGGGATTTAGGCAGAATAAGAATCTAGACAGACACATGAAGAGTTTGTGTTTATTTGTCTACATTCAGCATAATCCAGATGTGCTGTCTGAATGACCCAGACATACAAAACCCACTCTTTCCCACAAGTTTTAAAATAAAATCCTCACTTATAAAACTGAAAAACACTAAAGCATTAAAATACAGAAAGCTTGTTTAAACTCACTTCACAAAAGCATTAGCAGAAGATATCCCTTATCTATTTAAAGCCATACTGTGTTAACACATGAATGTCATTTAAACAGAAAAAGGATACTGAACTCAAATTCTATTTAGACAGAAAATTGAAATGGCAAACAAACCATTAAATACACCATTAAATGTCCAAAATACAGCTAAGTATGGAATTACAAAGTACTCAACCATTAGTGACTGATATCACAAAGAGCACTGCAACATGGAAACAGGGTTTACATGTTTACTGTGATGCAATAAAACTCAATATTCAAAGGGTATGCAAGTTTAGAAGGTAACAAAGCTTCACACCCAAGAACAGACTGGTTTATCTATACTGATAGTTCATGCTGTGGTCATTTCTGCCATAACCAGCTTGGGAGACTTGGTAGGAATTGGGAGGTCCACTGTAATTCTGGTTTGAACCTGGGGAGTTGTAGTTTGGCTGAGAATATCCTCCTAGAGTGAAAAGGGAGAGTGGTCACTTTAATATATCATTATAAATCTCTACTTTGCTTATATAGTCTTAACTATCACATACACAAATAGCAGGCAACACACCACGACAGAATGAACATCGCCTCCCTAAAGTTTGGTAACTGAAGAGCACTTGGGGTACAATAATCTTTCCCTGCTGCACTTCTGTCTGCTCTGGTCTATCACTGCCTTCCTTTTTAATGTGATCTAAAATTATGCTTTAGTAACAAAGGCTTTTGGAAAAGAAAAGCAGCAACAGGAGTCCCCTCCCTGCACTGCTAATCTTTCTTGAAACTAAAGCCTAACCAAGTGAGAGTGATACTCTTTCCACCTTTGTTCATTGCATGTTCCGGAGGACTGACTGAAGGAAGGGAAGGAGCGAGGGAGCAATAGCAGTGATCACATATAATGGATGGCTGATTAGCAAAGTCAAGATTTGTGGACTACCAAACAAAAGAACTTATTCCACTCAACATGCAAACACTTCAGGGTTGCTGTTATTCTATACGGACATTGCTTACCTTGGTAAGATGACCCTCCTCCAGCTCCGCCCCCATAGCCACCATGGGAACCAGCATTGTAGGCGGCTCCTGAGCCATAACTGTTCGCGCCACTACCGCCACGTCCACCACCACCACCACCACCGTAACCTGGAATTAAGAATGTATACTGAGGAAAGTCTCACATCAGGCTACTTTGGAAACATTCAAAATCAGATGTAAATATATGAAAGCTGACTTCATATAATACCACCATATAATACACAGGGAGATTACCAGCTCTCATCATAGATGTCTCCCCTAGTTTCTTGCAACACAGCAGCAGTGGAGAGGCTATACCGAAACTAGCTGCATGATGAACGTTTCCCAACACACCTGCTCAAAATTATTAGATGCCTTCATTTATCACTGCAGCTCAACTCCACTGCCTTTTACAAGATTCTCCTCTGATCTGCATCTCAACCCAGTTACTGGAATATCTCCTGTCCACAAGGGTCTTTAAAATACAGCTACTTTACTTAAGCATACAAAGTAACACAGAATCACATCAGTTCTTAAACTATCATGTTTCCTTTACAATTCCAATCTCTGTCTTTGCACTCTGGGACTTACATAATGATAATAGCCCTGATGTGCAGTGTACGAGACATATGCTTATGCTAAAAGTGTATTAAGGGCTTTCACAACTCCCACCCCCCACGAGGAACACACTGAATTTACTTTCGTAATTGTAGTCTGATCCTCCTCCACCGCCGCCAGGAGAGTTGTAGGAATTTGAGTAGGAAGCGTAGTTGCCTTGGTTATATCCCTTCTGCTTGCCTTGCGGTGGCCCATAGTTGCTATACTGGTTCTGGTTATACGATTGCTGTTGTTGGCCTTGATGGGCTTGATACCCTGAACCATAGGCGGGCTTTTGCTGTCCTCCATGCTGCGGCTTCTTCCCAGCGTGTTTAGGAGGGGCAGGAGAGCTGTAGTCGCCACCTTGGTAGTAGGAACCATACCCTGCGGATCCACCACCGCCTCCTGCATTGCCGGAATGGCCACCATTGCTGTAGAACTGACCTAAGGACAGGACAGAAAGCAGTCACTACACTTGTTCAAGTTATTTGAAACTGCTACATGCTCAGGAAGAAATGGGCCTAAAATGTGACTGTGTAGCATGACTTGTGTCGAGCTTCCCCCGCATCCTAGTAGAAATCCGGAGCAAACTGACACGTTACCCCAGATGTCCTCCTTTCCCTAAAGGGATACTTAGGTTTGACTGGAGCCTTATACCTCTCTCTGGAAGGGCTATGCACTCTCCCACAATATTTGACATGAGAGTAACCCATTTTCTGTAGCAGTGACAATTCAAAATTTGGAATTCTATAGACTTGAAGTCAGACTTATTACATCAGCCATCTCAGGCAGATGCTTTTAGCTGGGAGTGAACATCCAACAAAGCAGTCTGGTATGATTTCAGTTCCCCATGTACCAGACTGCAAAATATCCCCTGGTGTGTAAAAGGAAGTGATGATCACAGCTGGAAACAATAGCAGAAGACACAGAGTTACTTGGGTACATCTAAAGTCTGTAAAGATCCTGTTTTGAAATACAATTTGAGCACATAAGATTTGAACCCCCTTTTTAACATGATCTAAAATTATGCTTTAGTAACGAAGGCACCAGCTTTCAGACCCACAACAGGTGTTATAAGCCTATGGTTAAAAGTGCACAAGAATGGCTATTGTCTAGTAAGGTGACACATGCAGCTGATCTGCACAGCCTGGTATACTGGAAGGAACGCCACTAGTTTTAAATAAAAATTTAGAAAATGATTTCTGGAAATAAGTCTTGGCTCCCCAAACCATCTTCACACTAACACCCACAGAACACCCACAACACAGTGGGTGTTAAAGTGAGTTTTCACTCAGTTCAGAACTATGAAAAACACAGTTTCTCTTTTAAAAAAGGACATTTAACAACAAAACTCATTGGGGAAAACAATTTCCTCACCACAACCACTTGTAGTTACCATGTTAACTATTTTGTAAACTGCTTATTTAGTAATGATTTCATTTAGAATTCATTAACAAATAAATAACAATGTGTGTGCATGGGGGGGTATTGCTTTTGTTTGTTACTATGTTATGCAATTTTGTGTTTTTATATTGTAAACCACCCCTGTGATGCTTGGATAAAAGGTGGTATAGAAATTTTAATCCCTAGACAGGGATCAAGATACACACATTTAAATCAACTACTGAAGCAAAGAAGACCAAACAGTATGTTTATTAAAAACCTCAACAACTAGTTTATTCCCTGTGCCTTTTCAGTGTTTAGTAGCTTTCATTTCTTGGACATTACATACACCTGATTTTGGGGACATGCACTGCAAAAAAGATAAGTAGCCATACCCTACAAGAATTTGAACCAACTTGCAAAGTGCTTTAGGCCTTTTATCTTTAGTTGCAAAAAATGCCCACTGCAACTAATGAAACCATTCAATTTTAGAGGAATCGCAACCCAACCATTGTAGCTGAGGCTGGAGGTCCTGGATGTTATACCAATACAAGAAGCACAAAGGATGCAGATATTAAAATTAGCACATACTATTTCACATACAAGTCAATATCATGCATGCTTTAAACACTAAGTTGTCATAGATTCTGAATTGTTCAAATGTCTTTCCCATTATTATTAGAAGCATCTATCCACTTCGGGGAACCAAAAAGGTTAAGTTTTGTACAAAATCTGTTGTAAATTAAATCAAGTAGTTCACACATTATCATGTTCCTTAAAAATAAAGCGATGCTTTCCATAAAAAGCAAACGGGGGCCTTTTGCTTGTAAGCAGAACAGAGTTGGCTCTTTTTGTGCACAACGCACAAACACATTCCTTGAAATTTAGCTCCCCCATAGTGTACATCAATATGACCAAAGGCAAGTCACAATAAAAACTGCCACTGTTTGTAGGCTAACAGTTTCAGACAAGCTGCGGTGAAAAGCCACTGTTGAGAAACCCAGTGAAGCACAGGGACACAGCACGAACACTTTGGGTTTTGGAGTTCGAGAAAATTGGAGTAAAAAGCTGTTTTATGTGCAATACTTTTAGATGATCTAGGAAGACCCAAAATCATGATAGCCGTAGCAGTCTGTGAAAAAGTCACCTACAAAAGGGGGAGACAGAGCAGAGGAAAAAAAATTAGAATTTTTGGAAGATGGCAAAATGTGCCACATTTTTAAAATTTATTTTTATTTCTCTGCTCCCGTCTTCCCCCCCTCCCGAAACAAACCAAGCTGTGTTTTTTAAAATTGTTTTAGGGAAAATGCTTTTCAGAATGGTGATTTGCTTCACTGGCATAAAGCAGAGAAATGTTTAGTTCATTTTAAAAGCAAGTGAGATTTGCTTTCAACATCAGATTTTCCTCATTTCGCTATGTAAAATAGAACTGAGCTTCACTACCCCCAGGGTGTTGTGTTTATTTTTTCCATGAACACTTACTATAGCCTGCTGTTGCAGAATTGCCACCGTAGCCATAGCTTCCATATCCAGCTCCTGGAACAAAATGAAGTATATATTAGTCACCTGTCAATATTGCAAAAAAGGAGCGAATTAAGTAGACCATTTGGTATGTTTACACCATGGATTTACACTGATGCTCAGATTCAGGCACATATATAAAAAGTGGACTCCACGGAACCACTGAGTTCAGCAACCATTAAGGCTTTCACCTGTATTTATCTTCCAGCTCCTCCTTAGTCTCAAATCTGCAAAAGGGAAATGGTCCTGCGCGCGCGCTCTCTCTCTCTATATGTAATGTTATAATGCCGAGGTGGTGAGCAAGTGCCCCTCGTTGTTGATCTCTCAATGGGCATCAGCTCCAGCCAACATGACCAATGATGGGAACCAGAATTTAACCAAACTTGTTGGGGTACAGGCCTCCCACCCTTGCTACGAAGCAGAAAAAGCAGCATGTGCAGGATGATTAATGCTAGCTTTCACACTTTAAAGTATGGAACAGAAAGGAAGTAACTCACCAGCATTCATATATCCTCCATGATTAGCACCACCAAATCCACCTCTTCCTCGACCGCGGCCTCGGATATTTCCTCCTCTACCACGACCCCGCATGTTTGGAGGGGGTGGCACTTCAGTATGCATAGGGCCTCCCATACCATAGCCTGGATTATGCTGTTGAAATTAGTAAAAATCCAACCAACAGAAAGTCAACTAACCTATTTTTGATTCTTGCTATGTTAAGTATTTTGCATAATTCATTGCTAAGCAGCTCCTAGAACTGTAGCCACAAGCTATGCTTTTCAAATCAACCGCCAAATAGTCTGTTAAGAGTACAGTCTCTCTAGGGGATTGAGTAAGTATTATTAATCTACCTGAAAGCACAAGTTATAGGGTTAAAATTTACCTTTACGGGAAATTTGGGTCCACCTCGCGCTGGCATAGGGGCCCTTTTCTTCTTTTGCTCCATTGGAATGGGGGCATCTGGAAAAAGCTTTTCTAACGCAGCCAGTGCAGCATAAGCTTTCGCCACTTTTTTGTTTGAACCAGCTCCTTGGAATTTCTGACCATCAACCTCAACCTTTGAAGTAAGGAAAAGTGTCAGGGAGAGAACTGCACGTTCCCATGTTGTAACAGCATTAACTAATAGTAATTCTGAATGCAGCTTTGAATACCAGATCATCTCACCTCCATCACAAACCGCTTATCATGACTGCCGCCAGTTTCTGAGATCAGCTCATATTTTAAGCCACGTCGTTTCTCATTCAGCTCCATAACTGGATTTTTCCCATGCTTTGTCAGTATTGGTCCCTGCTGCTTCACATTCTATGAAATTAAAATACCACTGCATTGGTGCCATTTCCACTTTTTAAAAATGTAGATCAATAATTGGGGGACGGGTGTGTGTGCGCGCGCGCGTGCCAAACCACTACAGAAAAGCCGAAAGCCAAAAAATTATCTAGGTTAGCATCCCACCTTCCTAGTTAGCACAGTAGGGCAAGGCAAGATGCTGAGCATACAGAAGCAAACCATGTGGTATTTGCCCACTAGAACAAGGCACTGGCTTTGTGAATGTGTAGTAGTAGAGGAAAAAGTAGGCTTTCAAAAGAGACACCTGGGTGCTGGGGAGAAGTGTACCAGAAACTATAATGTACTGACTTTGTCTTCATCAACTATGGACAATTGATTATTAAAGTACACTTAGAACTATAATGTCAGATTTAGTTAAGCTATATATGTGAGAGATAATTGTATCATTTGAATCCCCTCCATAATTATTTGGTGGTTATTGACTGTACAAGAGTTTCTAAAACGAAGTAGGAAATTGGCATTGATCTGGAGTGACAGGGATTCTAGCCTGAAGAGCAATGACCAGAGCCTAAAAGAGGCAAAAGTAATGTACACCTACCTCTGTTTGCTCTGAAGGAGAAGCAGCACTGGGTGTACAAATAGTTTCTACTACAGGCGGAGCAGTAATAGCTACTGGTTTCTGATCTGTTTCCTCTGCTGATTCATCACCCCTCTCTCTTCCTTCTACACCTGTAGGCAATCCCATATCTTGTAACACCTAAGAAGAAAAAAATTGTCCTGATCAATTTAGAAGCTTCTGTACAACTTCAGACTACTGTTATATACTCAGTAACATCCATTAAGGCATTCAGCAGCCACACCTAACTAGTTTCACAAACTATAGCTTGAGCTTCCAAACACAGGACGTAACATGATTTAGAGCTTGCTTATCCAGGCCCGTGCAGAGCTTGTCTGATGCCCGGGTTGGAAGTCGTGTTAAAATAAAGCTATAAATTAAAAGAATAAAAGGGAAAAGGAGGAGCTGGTTTCTAGAGGCCCCCCCCCAGACAGCTTAGCCCTCCGAGGCATGGGGCAAGTATACCTGGCTGCTGGATCTCTTTGCACGGGTCTGTGCTTATCCCTCCCAGCTTCTAGGTAAAGCACCCTCATAGTCAACTGATACCATGGCAAATCATAAAGCACAAACTACATTGATTACATGTCTGTGTCAAATCATGGTTCTCCAATTTTGTCTTGTTGGTCAATTGCAAACTACGTGTATGTCAATACAAGCACAAGACTAAATCATAGTTTAAGCTTCCTTAACCATGGTTTGTAATGAATGACACGGATGTATTCTGGGAAAGGCACAAGATCCCAGACGAAAGGAATTCAAGTTACGTTCAAAGCGAAACTGTATGTACTGACTTACAAATAATAGTTACGCACATATTCATAACCACTTCCTACCTTTACAGCTACATGCAGCTTGGCTGTTTTTTTGGAAGGTCCTGAAGCTTCATATGTGATGCCATCTACTTCCACAGACATGGTAAATATAGGAGCATGAACTGGACCTGTCTGAGACACTAGTTTATACTGAAGTCCTGGTTTCAGTTGGTTCAGTTTCATCAGTGCATTCATAGCTTGCGGCGGTTCTGATTTCTCCTCTGAACAAAAGAAGATATTAACATATTGACTGAAGACCCCACATTAATGTCTTTTGTGCTCTACGAAGTGCACAGTGTTAAGTTTATAGCTATAAAGCAAATCAGCCAAAGCAGAACAACTCAACATTTTTTCTACTTCCTACCATTCACTGACATTTACACATCAACATGAATCCGAAACATCTGGATTAGCAAGCACTTGGAAAACTATGTATACCTACCTCTTGCCAACTCAATACCTTTTTTCTGAATCTTCTTTTTCTTTTTGCTTGGAGACTTCTCCTCTCCGTCTTCTTCCATAGGACGTTTCAACGGAGCAATGGCATATGTGGTGCTAGGGGGAATCTGGACTGTAGACAGATTTTAGATTGTCAATAAAAACACCAACATATTTTCTGTCAGAAATAAAATTCCAGACTACTGAAACCTACCAGTGTAATCAACTGGGTTTTCATTTTTTGGTTTCTTGGGCATCTTTGATGGCAACGGATCCATCCCCAAAACTTTATGAAGTTGGCCAAAAGCAGCAAGCCTTAACGCATGCTAGAGAGATAGAATGTGTATTACTGAGGTGTCCAAACTGCTCCTAGCTTTTCCCACATTCATAACAAAACCCATTCCCAGTATTTCAAGCCAGAAATTTCTGAATACCAAAGTCAGCAAGCACTCTGGAACTTACTGTTAAGTTTTAAAAACCTGACATCTTATTTTTGGCAAATCAGCAAAAACCTCCTGCATTACTTAATGGGACCCTTTTTCTGTTTCCGATTAAAGCCAGCCTCATTGGGAAAACTAGCTATCATTAAGAACTCATTGCGGTTTTGTAACATCTGTAATCAAAACTATACCTGAGCACTCTGTGTGATATCTTCCCTTTGTTGTCTGTCTAGATGCCCAATAGCATCAGTGGCTTCTTTTTCACAAGGATCATAAATACCAGAACCATCTGAAGGCAGGAAACAAGGAAGATATGCAGAGAATTATCCTAGGGTCTCTATGTAGACTCAAATATTCCCTCAGCATCACCTAAGACTCAGAAATGTAAGTAGCTCAATTGAAGTTCTTGATCCAATGGGCAATAATTTGATCTAGTCTGCAATACAGATCATTAAGCCCAACACTGTGTGGCAAGATTGCCAAAGTCTTCAAGCACTCCAAAAGCAACCTGCACATTCTGTCACATCCCCATTAAGGGAGTTGGAATACTGGGTCCATAATTTTAAGAGCATTTGTTCAAGGTAATGTCATGCCCTGTACATCAAGCCTTAAGTGAAAGAAACAGATAAAATATGGTCATGCCTAACATGGTGGAAACACAAAACCTTGACTAGAGCCAATTTCAGTCACTTCTATTGAAATTTCTCAAGAGTCGAGAACTATCTAACCTGGCATGACTATTCCTGATGCAAGGCATTCAAGAACTCTTCTCAGGGCCTCACCGGCTCCCATTGGTCGATTGGCTGTTCCAATTGATTTCTCACACAGCAGTTCTAGAGGCTGAAAAGACATTTCAGAAATTTGTAAGGAAAATAGTAAACAGTTATCAGTGCCCATAGTACAGATGCTGGCCTACCTCAACCATTAATCTATTAAATAACTCAGTTAAAGAGACACATGTATGACTAGAAAATTGGGTGTTGGATCTAGGAGACCTTGGTAACAAGCTTGCCTATCACTGACTCAATGGGAATGTTAACATGCGGATGTTAGTGCCCTTTCTGTAAAATGGGAATCAGTGAATGAATAAAGTTTTTAAACTTAATAAGTGCAACATAAATAGTAGAAATAACAAACTCTCTATAGCTTTAACATATAGAATGCTCATAGCTCACATATTAATTGCTTCTGCTTCAAAGTGGCTTCTCTGTTGCAGCTTCGGGGTGGGGGGGAAGACTGTAGTTCCCTAACCTCACCAGCAACTTGAATTGAAGCATGCACCTCATAATACCGTATTTGTCGCCCCATAGGACGCACTGGCCCATTGGACGCACCTAGTTTTGGAGGGAGGGAAATAAAGGGAAAAAAATTATTTCCCCCCCAGGCGCGGGGCTGGGGAAGCCCGAGCTTCCCCCGACCCCAGCCCAGGCAGCTCTCCACAAGCCTTGGGAGACCGGCGCAACTTCCCGCCGGGCTCCCATGCCTTGCGGATATCTGCTAGCCTCCAAACCAGGTCAGGGAACCGAAGCCCCTGGTTTCGAGATGCAGGCTGTTATCCGCAAGCCTAAGGAGCCCGACGGGAACTCCCGCGGGCTCCCAAGGCTTGCGGAGAGCTTCCTGAAGCCTGGAGAGCGAGAGGGGTCGGTGCGCACCGACCCCTCTCGCTCTCCAGGCTTCAGTGAAAGCCTGCATTTGCCCCATAGGACGCACACACATTTCCCCTTCATTTTTGGAGGGGGAAAAGTGTGTCCTATAGGGCGAAAAATACGGTATTTTAAGTGTTTGAAATCAATGGTAATTGTTAAAAAAAGGGGGTTTGCACTGTTCATCTTGGTGAAAGCAAGAACGATCTGCACGTTAAATGATACAGACATTTGCAATTTACTCGCCCTGCATTTATATTCCGCTCAAGCGGAATCCAATGAAGCTTAGCCAAGTTTGGTTGTAGGGGGTTGCTGTAAGGCAGCACAGGCAAACACTGGCCCTCCAGATGTTTGGGACTACAATTCCCATCATCCCTAGCTAACAGGACCAGTGGTCAGGGATGGTGGGAATTGTAGTCCCAAACATATGGAGGGCCAGTTTGCCTATGCCTGCTGTAAGGTGTGTGGTCGTCTAACCTGGACTAGAGTCACTTTTAGCTGTTGCCTGGGCATAAACTTAACTGAAGGTCTGAAATATGTGTGAAGGGCTGTCTAATGATGCCTGTGAAGTATTAGAATGGTAATCTGCATTGAAGACTGAATAACCTCACCACGTTCTCAAATATTCACTGGCAGCATAAACACATAAGCCAGACTTTCTGTGTGCTGGTGCATGTGGTCTGATCACTCCTCCTCTGGTACAAGTGGGATAAACACACCAGGAGGCCCTTGGCTTCCTTTTGCATTCTAACAAGCCACAATAAGCAAGTGAACAACGCATGGTTTAAGATGGGCAGTGACTATGCTTTGTTGTCACAATCAAACTAACAACTTCCTGGTATACATATCCTGCTCACACCAGGAGAGGGTTGAAGTGGAAGTAAGAAGGCAGCATGCACTAGCTCACTGCTTGTTTACAGCTTACCATAATAAACTAGAAACTGGCTTATGACAATGTTCACAACCATTATATCTATGCCACTAAATGGGTATTATTCCCAAGCAGTGATTTCAAAACTATTCTCTCCCCCAGGCTACCTCAAATTTGCTAAGACTCTTGGTGGACTACTTAATGATTTTTCTGCCTCTTGCAGCAACTGTGTTAAATATTGTAATATTTCTAATTGTATTTTCATTATTTAATTCCTTAAATATTTTATTGTATTATAATTTGAATTCCATAGAACCCAGTTGCATTACAAAATACAGCATAATAAGTAATAAAATACAAACAAAATTGAGTTGCAGATAGGTAGCCGTGTTGGTCTGCCATAGTCAAAACAAAATAAAAAAATTCCTTCCAGTAGCACCTTAAAGACCAACTAAGTTAGTTCTAGGTATGAGCTTTCGTGTGCATGCACACTTCTTCAGATACACACTGTATTTGAAGAAGTGTGCATGCACACGAAAGCTCATACCTAGAACTAACTTAGTTGGTCTTTAAGGTGCTACTGGAAGGAATTTTTTTATTTTGTTTAAACAAAATTGAAATCAATATAACTGCTTAATAGGATGGATATGCTGGCTCTTGTTTTCAACCACAATCCAGAGATCTGCCCTGAACAATCCGAATGCAGCTTGCAGACCACTCCTATTCTAAAAGCACAGAACAAGTCAATTTTGAGCCTCAACAACCTGATGAACCTATGCCATGAGGATACTCTAGCTATAAACCAAAGCAGACTTTTGGCAAGCATTTTAGAACTGTCAGGCTTCCACAATCCCTAAAAGCCCACCTTACACTAGAACCTTTGGTCACATACAATCAGTCTCATTTAACAACCTAGGCAGTCTTACAAAGATTACGCTTTTCTTAATTTTTCACATTTTCATAGTGCCTTCCTCTCCATAGGATATAAAAAGCACCTGCTTTTTCTCACATACATTTGCATATTAAAAAAGAAATAACTTGAAAGATTACCCATCCTCTAAGTGGAGCCCAAGTAGGCACACGGGTACACAGATCTCTCAGCACTCTGATGACTATGACACATGATTTCAAGCCATTTGCCCTGGCCTAGAATAAAGTAATAAGCAACACAGGTTCAGTAATATACTGCATACCAGGACCAAATTGAGACAAAATATAAATTTCTTGTAGTGCTACTTTGTCAAGGGTAAACTATGTATACATCTCCATAGCTTTATTTCTTTAGTTTAATTACTGTGTATGAAAACTTACTCTTAACACAAAGCAGCAGCAATGAAATCTACTCCATTCCTTCTCTGAAAAACTAAATTCATTCAAGTGCTTCTTTAGCAACTGTGCATTTAACAGATGCTAAGTTCTGCACATCTACAGCCCAGATTTAAAACATTTTAATGAAGTTAGACAATTACAACTTACAAGTTTTCTACTTAAAGACAAATATAAGAACAAAATGCAAACCTGGAACCACTTGGCGTGTCGGAGTGACGCCAAGGCAGCAAGGCATTTCTGCCTGTCCAGAACGTCCGGTGAGTCGTTGACTGATAGCGTTTCTATTCGTGGGTGGAATAAGAAGACAAGGTACAGTTTGACCAAGGGGGTTCTGTCGGGTGGAGAGGGGATGAGGCAGTTTCCTAAAGGGCAGCTGAGGCTCCCAGAACTCTGATCTACAGCCCTGTACCTGAAAGTATAGCCTCAATACACTTTACTTTGTCACCCTTATGAACTAACAACTACATAAGGAGAACAATGTGAGGCACTAACTCACTCTTACAAAAGGAAAGGAAACCCTACAGGGAAGGACAGAAATCCTAAACTATTTTAACCAGGTTACAAAAAGGTATAGAACTATGCTAACCAACAGAATGGAAGGTTAAAATTATATCCCCACTCTATATCCGTAGAGGTACATAACTAAATGCTTTTCTAGATGGGAACCCCCTCCGCCCACAAGGCTCGACTGCCCTGGCCCCAGCCCATGACAGAGTGCGTCCTGTTGGTCAAAGGTCCAGCGTCCCTAAAATCGACAAACTAGAAGGCTTGGTAGATGTGGTCAGAAATCAGAACCATAAAACAATCAGTAGCGAACAAAATTACTATCCAGTCTGTGCTGCAGCAAAACTGAACATAGGAAGAAGCCAGGGTTTTAGATAAGGCTAGTTCAGTCATTTGAAATGTGAGACCCTTTAAGCATTGTGTTCACCTGGCTACTGAAAAAACCATTCTAGATTTATTCAAATGTGAAGATTGCTTTTAATATTAAGGGTGAATTCACACATCCAAGCTCATCTCTGTACGATCAAGTGATGTGCATGTATGAAGACAGCTATCACACAAACACCGGATAGGTATTTTGTAGTATTTGATATCACCTCAAATACTTTGTGTGGACTGCCTCCTTTAAACTCAGCTGCAAATAATCAGGCTGAGTTATTATATACATGCTTGTCACTCAGACCCATAGATGTATAAGTAAGATGAAGGATGGAGTAACTTTATCCAAAACTCTGCATTACATTCTTGAATTCAGCTGAACAGGCTGAAACCCCAAAACGATCAAAAATACAAAAAGCAACTATCATTTTTGCTGCAACACAAACTGCTTTTATGTAACATATCCAATTTCATGAACATGCAGAAGTCATTTAAACTAAGACTTCATCTTAAGAGGTTTTAGTTTACATTTATAACGTCTGTATCCATCATTAAGGTCTGATGAAAAAAGTTATACCATTGAGTTAATGTACTTGTACAAGGCCACACAAAAAGGCCCAAACATTTTAAAAAGTGATTTAATTTGGAAGGTGGTACTCAGATTCTAGAAGCCTATAATCCAGTTGTTCATAACCATGACACTGTGTAGCATTGTGACACAAAGTTGATTTGCATGAAATTGCTCTGCCTAATCAAAAACAGAACACCACAGTGAACAATGAAGTCAGTCTGGAAACTTATTCTGCGGCTGCTAGCAGTTTTCAGTCCTCCATACCTCCAGCTAACATTTTTTCCATTTCTTCTCTGACAACAGGGGATGTCAAGTGGATGGTAAGTGTCAGTGGAGGCTCTTTTGTATTCTTAATGATAATTGCAGCATCACTGATAGATTGGATAATTTCATATTTATCTTCAGTAATAGCCTGAAACACAAAGAAATGCCTTAGAGTTTTATCAGTCTCTCTCCCTTTCTGCAGTGCCAACATCCAAGTTAGAGCTTTGGGGCAACTATGTTTGATTTTGGCGTAGTTGGTATAGCTAAGAGCAACATAAAGAAATTCACTTCAGGAGCCCAAATGCTCCTTGGGCAAGCTGCAAGATATGGAATCCACCACACCTCCCTGCCCTTCACACATATCTCTCCACCCCCCATCTTGCACAATGACTGGAAAGGTTTTTCAGGCAGAAAATCCCTTTCAACACTACGACATTTCCTCTTATGAAGGTTCAACTAAAGCTTCCCATTTTGTCTGAGCAATGAGTTTATCTAGCCCATTCAAATATCAGACTAGTAAAAAAGATTTCTAAAGAGGAAATACTGATAATGAAATCATACTATGGTATCTAACTAGTTTCTCAAATAAGCCAGTGGTAGCAAATGAAGATGAGCTACCAAGTGCTGAGAAATGTTCACCAGCTTAATTTGTAACGTTCTGGAAGTTCTGAAGGGACAGACCCACAGGGCTAGTTACAAGAAGAGGTGCCAGCAACTGGATACAGAAAACTGGCAAGTGGTAGGCAAAGTACTTGGTAGATCTAATTACAGTGGGCCCACCACTTATGCAAAAGTTCAGTTCCGGAGCACCTTGCATAAAGTGCAAAGAATGGAACACCTGGAACGGCTACCTGCAAGGGGGATGGCTGCTTACTGGACTCTCGGAAGGCCACAGGACCACTTGGGAGCTTCCCAGCCCCCTCCTGCAACCTTCCAGAGTCCAGTAAGCATGGCACTGGGCTTTGGGAAGGAGGCACAAGGGAGAGCGATGGCAGCTCTTTGCCAAACCTTGCTCAACTTTGGGAAGGAGAAGCATGGGCTCGGGCAGCTCCTTCCCAAAGCAGAGCTGCAAGAGAAACCCACTAGGTGCATGGGTTGGGCAGAAATAAATGAATAAATGGAGAGTGGGGAACGGTGGGTTTTCCCTGCTTTCCATTTATTTATTTATTCATTCTCTCCACCCCGCATAAGTTTGTGTTTGCAAGTGATTGCAGGCTCAATGTACTACATAAAATGTTCGCTCCGGAATTATCCCACATCAGCAATGCTTTGATTACAAGGGAACTTAAAATGCTACAGTATATGATAGCAATGATTACAAGGGAACTTAAAATGCTACAGTATATGATAGCAAAATGCATGATTTTAGATGTTATAATTATTTATTAAATTTCTATACTGCCCTTCATGAAAGGAGCACAGGGCAGTTTACAATATAAAACCACAAAAATACATTACATAGTAACAAACAAAAACTATAACACCCCCCCAACAGTTTTAAAAGCCACACATTGTTGAATTAGCCAAAGGCCTTGGAGAAAAGGAATGTTTTTGCCTGGCGCCTAAAAATATGTAAATAGGTGCCTTTTACTCAGATTGAGTAACTTTATCCAAAACTGCATTACATTAGAGTACCCAAGTTGGCAGAACAGCAAAAATTCTGTGCACTCTTTGGCATGAAACCCCATAACCCAATAAAGTAGGATAACATTGTATTTGTTGCATGAACAAGTAAAAAATAAACAAGATAAACGGTGGCAATTATAAACTTTTAAAAATTGCATATTTTTCATACTCACAGCAAGCTGGGTTCCAAGATTATCTGCCACTTTTTCCAAAAGACCAATAGTAGGCTTCTCCTTGCACAACAAAACCAACTCAAGATCCAAGTCTCCTTTAAGCAAGAGCCCCTTTGCTACAAGACCAACACGCATCACTCCACGAAGTGTCCGAGTTAAGTGCTCTGTGGTCTTCGGCTCACTAAGAAACGATGAAAAGAAGCTTTACAGAAAATGATGAAATGACAAACTGCTCTTTTATTGTGCTAAGTATTTGTTCAAATCAAACTTTCAGCACACAAGGGAAACACTGGGCTGTTTCAAAATAGCCACCAAACTGTTTTGCACTACATGGAGGGACCCAAATATCTTTAAATGTTGATTCAAGTAGAACAAACACCATGACCTGGTATTACATCTCTATCAGCTCATCATTTCTAACAGTTTATCATCATGTACAGGTCTTTTAATCCCCAAAGTATTCAATCTACCTGCCAGGGGTAAAATACAGTATTAGTAAAATTTTAATTTCAAGGAAAAAATACAAATAGAATATGGCCTCTTCTTCAGCAAAAAAATTGGAAAGGGTACTTCCTTGCCATGGAATACAGAGTCTTAGAAAAGTCAGGAAGCAGTGAGGCATAACAGCCAGTGTAGTGTTGAAGTGTCAGACTAGGATCTGGGAGACCAGAGTTCAAATCTCCACTCAGCCATAAAGCTACTGGGTGCCCTTGGGCCAGTCACTGCCTTTCAGCCTAACCTACCTTGCAGTGTTGCTATGGAGATTAAATGAGCTCCTTGGGGGAAAGGGTGGGATGTAAATGCAATAAATAACTGCTTCCAGAGCCTCTGAGGCTCAGCATGAAGCCTAGGAGATTCCCCACCATCCCAAACAGGGCAGAGGTGTGGGCAGAGAAGAGAGTTGCATTGCTGCTGTCTGAGCCTTTTAAACATTCATCAGAGTGAAGCATCCTACACCCTCCAGCTTGGTGTGTGGGCAAGTGAAAAGTTGCACTGGGCTCTAGAAACACTCATAAGTGTTTCTGAAGTTCAGCAAGATGCCATTCCTTTCCTCTCAGGGTTGCAACAGGGCTGGTAGCAATCATAAGCATTCTAGGTGACTATGAAGGCTTCATGTGCTTATGGGCCCCTGAAAATGGATGATCTGGACTACAGGTAACAGAAGATGATGGGAACTCAAGAATAGCTAGTGACAGAAAGACTGGTCAAGAAAGGCACTGGGAGATAGATACCTCCTAATCCAGCCATGAGCAAAGACCTTCTTCTAAAGTGTTTCCCTCCTAGACGATAGCATGGAGAGCGCACCAGTGTCCTGGAGTCTAGACCACTGGGTACCAATGAACTGTGTATCCTTAGTTTAGTGAACAGACAGAAGTGCAGCCTGTGTAACGGTTATAGTGCAGAACTATTAAACAGAGAACATTTAACTGAATATTTTAGTTTGCAATTAATCTAATCCTGTGATGTGTTCCTCAAATGTTTCTTCCACCTTTGCATTAAAATGCAGAGGTCTACATACTGTTACCAAGCAACAATGATAATCTTCATTCTATTTTCTTCAATGCTCTTAAGTTGAAACTTTTTTCCCCAACTGGAAAAAACAACAATTGGACACCTTTGGATACTGTTCCATTCCAGATACATGGAATATCTGTTAAGCACTGTTTGGCTAAAGAGTATTTGGAGAGGCTGAGAGAGAATGGCTTCCCAAAGCTACTTAGTGAGTTCATGGCAAAGGCAAGATTTGAGCCAGCAATGTCCTGATTTGTAATCCAGTCTCTTATCCACTATGGTGCAGCAACTTCAAGAATGCCTTCTCCCAGCCCTACTCATTACCCACCAAGAAATCAGCCCTGAGGTTGTGATGTAGGGAGGAAAATTCTGTAAACATTCTATAGCTTTATTTTTTCATGGAATTTTCAGCTTAAAAATAAAAATACAATGCCATTTTAAACTAAACCACTCTGCACATGGAATGACTTCTGTGAGCACAATGGAAATTGTACTCCCCCTGCATTCACCTATCTTCCCCAGAGGAACCCCCACATCAAGGTGGAGGTGGGTGGCTGCACAGCACGAGAAACTCCATTGTGCCCGCATAAGTCATCCCACACACAATGATTTAGTTGGATGCAACACATTGTTTCAATAGGTTGCATCTAAATAAATACACTAAATATTTAAATGACTAAATACACTAAATGGATATTCTTCTTCTTCTGCTGCTGCTTGGTTCAACTAGTATATATTATCCATTTAGTACTTTACTAATTGAAGCAACTAAAACACTGCGCATGCGGAATGACTTTTTCTGGGGAAACTTACCTGAACCTTTTTTTGGGTGACTGACCCTAGTATGTCTGTGTGCATATATTATATAAATACATAACTCTTTAGTGTGCAAAAATTAGCATATGAAGTTTTCAGCGCCTTTATTACCTTTTAGAATTTAAACACCATAAGGAGGCATATGTGGTTGTGTTACCACATCCCTAAATATATTTACAACGTGTTAAGCATGATTTCCCCCCCAATTTCCTTTCCTTGTCAAAGTATTTAATTTCAAATATTTTTGGCTATTTGAAAATTCTTTGATAGGTATGCAACAGATGAAATTAGAATAGCAGATTTCTAGATTTGCTTACTAAAAATAAAAGTCAAAGATGCAAAATGAGTTCCCAACCTACATAATGCATCAGAAGTTTCCAATTCAAACATTTTCAGGGAAAAAATCCACTTTTTTGATGTTTAAATTTATGCTGTACTAGTAGAACCCCAAGAAATGCAAAGGGGTATTATATCCTAACCATGTTTTCTCCTTGACAACACATACCCAACCTATACTGCATTTATAGGGAAATCTAGTGAAAAAAACGTGACACTTTCTAGTTCCAGGAAGACTTCAACACAATTACCGAAGATTCAAGAAAACACTACTCACACATATCTATGTAGTAATGTAGTTGGGCTGCAATCTTATACTCTTAGCTGGGAATAAGCCCAACTGACCTAAATGACACATTTCTGAGTAGATGTATATAGCACTGCACAGTATGAGATTCTGTGGTAGTGGCAAATCCTCCAGCAGCAATTAACTGAGTTGATGAAATGTTCTAAAATGTTTGTAACTGTCCTATCAGCTTAATCAGGGAAGGAGAACCTGTAGTCCTCCAGATGGTGTTGGACCTGAATTTGCAACAGTCTCAGGAAGCATGGCCAGTAGTTAGGAGTGATAGGAGCTGGAATCCAACAACATATGAATGACCACAAGTTCTCCTCTCTCTATGGTAAATGAAACAACCAAAACTATGGACAACAGGAACAAAATCATGCTTACTGTTTCACCTACTGTGGCAACTGGAGATTTGCCTTTAGACGTAGAGATGGCTGCTTGCAATTGTGCCCTTTGATTTCTACTTAAGTATTTAGCAGCTGACTGATGAGCAGAAATGTTACTTACCTTCCTTCTTTGTTCTCTTCTTCAGCTACAGTCTCCATGGTCTCAGGTTCTGGCTGATCTCCGCTACCTTTCTCTTGTTCATTAATCCAGTCAGATACAGCCTTGAGAGCACGTTCAGTGTGAGAGACCATGTTCTGTACTGCTGTCAGCTCCTCTTGCGTTGGATAAACTGCAGAGTGTTTTGCCATAACATGGCGGTCATCATTCACAAAAATACGCATTGGCCGCTGAAAATAAAAACACAAATGGTAAACCACCAGTGTATGCTATTGGCTTTCACCTCTGAATGGCAGTCTCTTACCATTTTTGCTTTTGAACTTTGGCTGAATTTTTCAAGAAATATTTGCTTCTTCCAATTTGTACTCGCTCAGTGTATTCAGTACTCTGGTAAAATGAAAAGGATAAACAATATCAGAAATCAATCAATCAATCAATCATTATTGCGGTCATAGACCAGACAGAAAATTTAACAACAGAAACACACACTTCATCTTCATCCAATAATATCAGAAAACAAACTGGTGGACTTGTCACAACATGGTACAATTATGAATTTATATTATAACAGAATATACCCTGCTACATTTTATGTTAATCAATGATTTATCATGTTTACAGAGGTCTCATTCTGATCTCCCCATCAACAAACCATGTTGCAAACCATGTGAGCAACAAGCTTATGCCCCCTGGTTTAGCGTTATGTCTGAGCTAGTGATCACCGTTTGTTTCATTCCAATCAAACCACAATGCAAAACCAAAATTTACTCTTGGCTTTCTGATTACAATTTGAGTGAAATGCTAAGCCAGAAATTGTGGTTTGTTGTTCCTTATAGGGGAGGGGTAAAGCCAGAGCCATCTCTGCATTCATGATAAACCAGCAACTATGGTGTACAGTGGTACCTCAAGTTACAAACACCTCAGGTTACAAACACTTCGGGTTACAGATTCCGCTAACCCGGAAGTTGTACCTCGGGTTAAGAACTTTACCTCAGGATGAGAACAGAAATCATGTGCCAACAGCGCGGGAGGACCCATTAGCTAAAGTGGTACCTCAGATTAAGAATGGTTTCAGGTTAAGAACAGACCTCCAGAACGAATTAAGTTCGTAACCAGAGGTACCACTGTACTACAGGGACAGGAAACGTGTGGTCCTCCAGAGCCTGGACTCCAAGCTCCCTTAGAAAGCATGGCCAACGGTTGAAGAGAAGAACTGTGATCCAGTAGGATCTGGAGTGTCACCCATGGCTTGTTGTGTTGTGAGAATGGGGCAATGTGTTATGTGTTGCCATGAGAACAAATTGCTTTATTGTAGCAAGAACTTTGAGAAGTGCAGGGCAGACACATTTGAAATACATAAAAAGAACTAAAAATAGAGCTTGCTGGTCACAGGAATGATTTAAGTTCGTAATTTGTGAAGTTAAGCATACTTAACTTATGCTATGCGGTCCTTTGAGCACAGCAGGATAAATATGTTTGGGATCAAACATAAAAATTTCTTTCAGTTTTTAACAGTAACAAACCATTTAGCACAACCCCCAGACTGTTCTGTTAAAAAATGTTAAACCAAAGTGACCCTACCTGCTAGAGATGGGGGGAAGGCAATCAATAACAACACATTGCACTGCAGCATGAGGTTGATGAGGCAAGAAGCAATGTGTCTTGGACAAATGTTCAGATCACAGACAATGATGCTACACTAGACTAATACTACTAGCACAACTTTTCATACAGTAAGAATATAATTTATGTTGTAAACATTAAATGAAAACTAGTCTCAGTCTAACTTAGCTTTTAAGCCACAAATTAAGCACCTGTTTTAGCTAAGCTTGTGCAGCTGCACAGATTCAGTTGTATTCATCAATCTCAAATGCTCTGTAAGCCTATTTCAGAGCTGGTTTCTTGTGGGAAATGAGCTGCAAAGTTTAGGGAAGAACATTTTGTTTTCATTGTTGTTGGGGGAAGAGGAAGAAAGCAGAGAGACACTGGAAAATGCCTAGTCTGTACAACACTATTCAGTACATCCTATTGCCTTTAAGCCTTCCCCCAATTTGTGCACTACAGCATCTAATCCTGGATTCAGCTTGCATTAAATTATTTGAAATCACGGTTTAGTGGGGCTATGATTTCTTGATGCAACAATCCCGAGTAGCTGGTACACCCACCCCTATTTCTCTTTCCATTGGCTCAGGTGTTAACCCTCTACTTTGAAATCGTAATTCCTAGCCAAACTTAATAGGAGCGCTACTTTTGTAAACGGAAAGCCAAGGCTCCTAAGCTTGGGAAACGCCATCACCTCCTTTTGCTAGTTAACGGACAAAACAAAAGGCTGATAGTTGCCTAGAAGTCGTAGACTCTGAATAGAGCTGATTATCACAAACTCAAGATCCCCACTCGATCAAAACGTGGCTCTCCCCCTACATCCCCCCCCCCCAAATGCACGCAGGGGCTCGGCCATTTAAACCTCACATCTGCCAGGAGATTAAAAACCAGCTTCACACCTGCGGCCGTTCAGACGCGCGCAAGAAACCCGGCGCGGCCCAAGACCCCTTTTTCCCCGTAACCCGAAGAAGGGGACCCGGCCCTTGCCGCATTTTTAACCACGTGGAGGGAGCGCGTGGCGACCTGGGCAAGGTTAGCCAGCAGGCGAAAGCCATTACGGTATGTACGGGGGGGGGGGGTCGGGGAGAAAATGAGAGGGCGGCGCTTCATTTGGGGAAGGGGGCCGGCACAAAACGCGAGTCCGGCGGAGAGGAGGCCAAGGGCGCCAAGCGAAGGGGGCCGGCGGCGGCGGCTGCAAAGGTCCCCTTCCCCTCTGCCTTCAAGGGGAACTCGAGGGCGGGATCGGCGCTTATAGGAGGGAGGCGGCGGCGGCGGCAGCACACGTGAGAGGAGGCATTGGGGAAGAGATGGAGGCCGGGGACCGGGGAAGAGCGCACCCACGTCCCCGGGGCCACTGGCTCCCCTTCCGTCGAGCCGCCCCGCGCGCCATGGCGCTTGTCTCCCTCCGATTCCCCCCTCCCTCCCGGCCCAGACAACGCTGCTGCCGCCGCCGCCGCCGCCATTTTGTTCGCTCGACACAATGGAGCGCGCGCGCGCAAAGACAGAGACCCAAGCGGGAGAGAGGATCCTCTTCGGAACGCAGGGAAACGTTATTTCCCCCTCCCACCCCCCGCCCCACGTTCCCTCAGAAACGAGCCAAGCTCCCGCCGCCGCCTCCGGAGAACCCCGTGTTGTGTGTGGGAGGCGGGCCTGAGGCTCGGGCTTACTCCCTCATTCCCTCCCCTCGAAGCCCCTTCACTCACCGAGCGGGCTGGGCCCGTCGACAGCGGCGGCCTCTTCCAACGGCCGCCCCGCTCCCCTCTCCGCCACCGAAAGCGGGCGGTTGCCGGTATCGGGCTCGCGGCTTTCCCGCGCAGAAGGCGGTGGCGGCGGCTACAGCGGCGACGTTGACGGCAGCTTCTTCTCCTCCTCCTCCTCCTCCTCCGTCAGCCTCTAACTGCAGCGCGGTGGCGGCGGCGGCGGCGCGCGGGAGGGGGGAGGGGAGGGGCGGGGCTGCGCGGAGGAGAAAGGCAGGTCGCCGGACCACGTGGTTCGCGCCCCCTCTCCTCCAATCGCGGCCGGGCGAGGAGGCGCGCGCCTTGCCTGCGGGGTGGAGGAGCGCGGCGTTCTAGTCCTTCCGCCCCGCCTCCTTCCCCGCCGCCATCTTGTCTCCTCACACGCGAGCCGTGCGTAGCCGGCGGCCTGAGATGAGCGGGGCGCTCGACGCCGCGCGTCCCCACACGCGAAACGGGACGGTTGCTTTCAAGTATTCGAGGAAAAAGGGGGTCGTGGAGGTGGAAGGAGGGCGCGACTACCTTTAGATATACAGTATATCTTTTTTATTTATTGAACTGGTCGGTCTCTTTATCTTGCACAGGCAGGGCGACCCAGAGCGTCGTAACAGCCGCCGGCCTGCCCACCTTCCACGGAGCGAAGTGTGCGCAGTAAAGCTGCGATCCTAAACACCCATCGCTTCGGCGTCAGGAAGCTGCTCATCATACCATTATACCTCAGTATTGTCTGCACTGACTGGCAACAGCTTCCCAGGATTTCTGGCAGGAGTCTCTCCCAACTCTGATCTGGGGGTGTCGGGGATCGAACCCGGGACCTTCCGCTTGCAAGGCGCAAGCTTTGCCACTCAGCTGTGGTTGCTCGGAGTTCTTCAGTTCCTACGGTGCCCATTAAATAAGAATAAAATACTCACGTTTAGGCACACCCTTAATCCTTTTGTAGTCGGACGCCTTGTTCATAATCCGCCTGTAGCATTTA
This sequence comes from Podarcis erhardii, assembly GCF_964252035.2. Lineage (NCBI taxonomy): Eukaryota > Metazoa > Chordata > Lepidosauria > Squamata > Lacertidae > Podarcis > Podarcis erhardii. The sequence continues at coordinate 9,276,510 of NC_138515.1, read as the reverse complement.
TAAATTGCACCCGTTAGACGAAGCAGCTGAGCCGATAGCAAACTTCCGCTCAAGCGGACCTGCCTGCTTTACTTGGAAGCAAGTCCTATTGTTTTTTTTTTTAAAGTAATTTTTATTAATTTTACAACATAAACAAAAAACAAACAAACATAACACGACTTCCCCATACCTCCTCTTCACTGCATCCTTGTTTTAAAATTTTTTAGCAATCCTTCATCCATTTTTATATTTAATTCTCTTTAAAATTTTCTTAGGCTTAAATTTTTACAGCTGTAATTCTTTATATCAAATCCCTTGACATCTTAACATTCCGAAATTTTACAACAATTTTTAAGATAGATTTTAAATTTTTTCCAGTCTTCTTCCACTGTCTCTCTCCTCTGGTCACGAATTCTGCCGGTCATCTCTGCCAGTCCCATAAATTCAGTCACCTTGGTCTGCCATTCTTCCAGAGTAGGTAGTTCTTTAGTCTTCCAATACTTTGCCAAAAGAATTCTTGCTGCTGTTGTTGCGTACATAAAAAATGTTCTATCTTTCTTTGGAACCATTTGGCCTACCATGCCCAAGAGAAAAGCCTCCGGTTTCTTTACAAATGTCCACTTAAGGATTTTCTTAATTTCATTATAGATCATTTCCCAGTAGGCCTTAATCTTCGGGCAGGTCCACCAAAGATGATAAAAAGTTCCTTCACATTCATTACACTTCCAACAGTTGTTATTGGGCAGATGATATATCTTTGCAAGCTTGACTGGGGTCATGTACCATCTATAGATCATTTCCATTATATTCTCTTTTAAGGCACTACATGCCGTGAATTTAATACCTGTGGTCCATAACTGCTCCCAGTCAGCAAACATAATATCATGACCAATGTCTTGTGCCCACTTAATCATAGCTGATTTAACCGTTTCATCCTGTGTGTTCCATTTTAGCAGCAGATTGTACATTCTAGACAGATTCTTAGTATTGGGTTCTAACAATTCTGTTTCTAGCTTTGACCTCTCCTTCTGGAATCCTAGTTTCCTGGGAAGCAAGTCCTATTGAGATTAGTGGGATTTGCAGTGCGATTCTAACCATATCTACACCCAAGCAAGTCATGTTGAATTTAGTGGCATTTGCTACCAGGTAAATGGGGATGGGATTGATGCCTTTGTCTTGTTATGTCTTGTTTAGCCGCTGGTGACGCTCTCAGGTGTGATACAACAAGGGAAACACTTAAAGTGGTTGCCACATGGCTGTAGCCACATTGCAACTTAAAAGGGATCTAGGGGAATGTCCAGACCGAACTAGTGATACTAGGTATTGTTTTACTGCTTGTATTTTCACATACAATACTGATTTTTGGCGGGATGTAAATTAAAAATGGTAGTAAGTGTGGAAAGGATAGCATAAAACAAGCTGCACACTACAGTTCTTATAAAATCCAGTAAAAATCTGGGAAACAAGCCCCACTGAGTAAGACTTATTTCTGTGTAAATAAATATGCTTAAGATTGGGCTGAAGAATGAAATATTAGAATAAGAATTGTGGGGTTGGAAGGGACCTCTAGGGTCATCTAGTCCAACCCCCTGCAATGCAGGAATCGCAGCTAATGCATGACATGATCAACCTCTCCTTCAAAACCAAGAAAGGACAATCCACAACCTCTCAAGGGAGTCCATTCCACTGTCAAACAGCTCTCACTGTCAGAAGGTACTTCCTGATGTTGTCATAATCTCCTTCCTTGTAAATTGAATCCATTGGAGGAGAAACCCTCTTGTGGAGAAAACAAGCTTACTCGCATCTTCCATGTGACAGTCCTCTCAATATTTGAATATGACTGTCGTATATTCTCTCAGTCTCATTTCCAGGCTAAAAATAACCACTCCCTCAATCATTCCTCACCAGTCTTTGTTTCCATTCCCTTGATCATCTTGTTTGCCCTACTTGGCACATGTTCCAGCTTGGTAATATCCTCCTTAAATTGTGGCACCCAGAACAACACTATTCCAGGTGGGGTTTGACCAAGGTAGAATAGAGTGGAACTATTGCATCCCTTGATCTGGAGACTATACTGGTTGATAGCATTAGCTTTTTTTTTTACTGCTGCATCCCGCTGTTGACTCGTTAGCTACCCCCCTCCCCAAGTTTGGTGTCATCTGCAAATTTGGTGAGCATCCCTTCAATTCCTTCATTCAAGTTGTTTATAAAGACATTGGACAACAATGGGCCCAAGGCAGAACCCTGAGGCACCCCACTTTGCCACTCTTTTCCAGGATGATAAGGAACCATTAATGAGCACTCTTTGGGTTTGGTCAGTCATCCAGCTACAAATCCACCCAACAGTTACCTAATTCAGCCCATGTGTTACTAGCTGCTCTGCAAAAATATGTGGAACTTTGTCAAAAGCGTTACTGAAATCAAGATACACTATGCCCACAGCATTCCCCTAATCCACCAAGCTTGTTACTTTATACAGTGGTACCTCGGGTTAAGTACTTAATTCGTTCCAGAGGTCCGTTCTTCACCTGAAACTGTTCTTAACCTGAAGCACCACTTTAGCTAATGGGGCCTCCTGCTGCTGCCGCACCGCAGGAACACGATTTCTGTTCTCATCCTGAAGCAAAGTTCTTAACCCGAGGTACTGGGTTTCTGGGTTAGCGGAGTCTTTAACCTGAAGCGTATGTAACCTGAGGTACCACTGTATATATAAAAAAGGAATGAGATTCATCTGGCATGACATGTTTTTTTAGAAACCCATGCTGGGTCTTAGTAATCACATCATCCTTTTTCTAACTGTTCACAGACTGACTGTTTCATTAGTTAATAGGAACTCCCATAGACCTCAGTCTGCCTTACCCTTTGAGTCGTTCAGCCTTTGAGCATTATGTTCCAAGCAATGTTATAAAGTCATTCCAAGTTTCTGCACATCCTGGCTTTGCAGAATGACTGCTCTGAAAATTGGATTTAAGGAGGCAGTCCTTCCCAACTACAGATCACTGATGCCAGCTTACATGGGAGCAAAGACCAGAATTATTTGTATGGTCCACATCTCTGTAGCTTTCTGTGGTGGGGTGAAGAGAACTCCTTTTGTAATCTTGCTGCAGTATCCCACAATAATATGGGGATCCATTATTATTTTACAGTGATGTCATTCCTCCCAAAGGATCCAAAAGCAGCCATATAACATCATACTCAAAACATCATTAAAACAATTTCAAAAAACAGAGTTATTTATATTTTTTGGATTGATTCCTCACCCAAGCAAGCAGAAATGTTGGGATTTTAGTTAATTTAATCTGGTTGTGTTGACCTGTTAATTGTCTTAAGAGAGGGATTTATTGAAGCTCATATTTTAAAAAACAAATCTAGTGAAGAAATTATAGAAGTTAAGCTTATATTTCCAAATTTGTTCTGGTTTCACAAATCATTTTTGAGGGAGAATAGTACAGTGCAAAATAAGAGCTCCCATTTAATACACTGAGCCAACGTTTCAAATGCACTATGCAGGGGGCACTTACATCAATTGCATTTTGGTCACTACTTGGGAATGCCAAGTACTGCGGTGCTGATTCCTTTCCAACCAACATTCCCTCTCACAGATATGTAGCACTTAAATGATTAATCTTTTGTTACCAGATTTTTGCTCAAACGGATCTCGAAAGAAATAATAAATTGGGGGAAAGGGATGCCCACAGAAGATTGAAAAGGCACCCTAACACTTTATTAGAGTTTTTACTTTTTTCTTCTTGAGAGGTTTCTAAATTACTTTTTATTTGCACCTTTCATTTCTTCTCTCTGAAAATTCCTCTCCAGTTTCTGGTGCTTCTTTTGTAACCATGCTCATCACCTCCAATTTGTAACCATGTTCATCACCTCCAAAATTATAGAGACCAAATACTCGGCCTGGTCTGTATTGACCATGAGGCAATGGGAGACGGAGGCAGGCTCGAATAGGTGCCTAATTCCAAGTTAGGCATATATTAGAACCCCGGCAGGGTGCTTGAGAGCAGAGAAACAGCAAAGGGTACAGGGCTACTTTCTCACTTGTATACAAATTCCAAAGCCCCTTTAACTGCGGTTTCATATTTCAAGGTTTTGTTCTTGGCTGCATTTCAGGGTTAGAGATGAAAGAGCTTTCGGAGAACTGCTCTCTAAACCCTGCACAGTCGCATGATCCTGGTAAGTCATAGTTTTGATTGCCTTGTGTGAAGAGTGGCAGCACTAGAACAAAATGTCAGAGGGGAACATAGATGGGGAAACATGTATTTCTAGGTGGCTGAGTTGTGTTCCACATGTTAAGCTTTCCGAAAGAAAAATAACTATGTTAATGTAGGAATCCAGTTGTGGTGGCAAGCTCCTTGTTTGTGATCCAGGCCACACAATGGCCTTGTTAATTTATAGACTAAGAGGCTGACTTTAACCACTGGTTGTGGCCCAAGTTTGCACATGCACCCCAGGAAGGTCACTTTGGTGCCATTTGATTTCACACCCGGAGACGCACTCCATTGTCTCTCGAGATAGGTGGAGGCCAACAAGTATGAGACCATTGAGTGGACTATCACTTCACCCTGTGGATGGTGCTGCCTTAATTCTTCTCTCACATGAAGTATCGCCTGCAAATAAAAGCCTGTTACATCAGAGGAGGATTCTAGCTCACCCACTTATAGCTCTGGCAGGAATTATCAGCAAAACAATAATGGCAGTTAGCAGCTTTATTATTAGTACATAGGGGGATATTCAGAAACATGATCCCTGCCCCCAGTCTGCAGATTAATGAAGTCCAAAGCCATCCTACCACCTTATTCCTATTTTGTACTGTTGCGTGCATAGGCAGTCTTGGGTTAGGTTTATTGAGTTGTGCCAGCAGAGGTGCGGGAACTGTTGTTAGGATCCCCAACTCAATTAACCCTAACAAGACAAGCATATTAGCCTTGATCCCAGATAGTTCCTTTCTTAAGCAGTCCAAGCTCTGAATCCCCCCACCCCACCCCTGTTAGTTTGGGCATTAAGGAGACAATGGTCTCAGAGGTAGCCATACAAATCTGCAAATCTTTCTCGCTCTGCCCTACCAGTTCCTTTGGCTGTGGACTGAGCCTGTTGATTACAGGTAGAGCCTGTGTTGAACTGCATGTTATGATCCACGTGTGTAATAAAATAATTTTCACATACTAGTGCTGGGTCAGGAGGCCAGTTACCCAGCTGTTCATGGTCGGAGGAGTTTTGACAAGCATAGGCAATATTAATTTCTCCCAGGTGTTTTCCAATACCTTTCCCCCTCTGGGATTTGGACATTTGTGTTGCCTCCCATTCTATCCGCTGCTATGTCTAGATTCTCTCTTTTCTGATGGAGGCATGCTGTAGTCTTTTTAGAACATTCTGCCTTTTCCTACTTCTACTGCCCTCTGGGACTTTTGGTCTATATTGGGTCCCTTTGAAGTTCCTTTAAGGGGAAATGTTGCAGCAACACGAGTCTCCTATTCAATCAGAGAAGCATTATTCCAACTCCTGGATGGGTGTGCAAGCCTTATAGAGGCATGGGATCACTAGCAGAGCCAAACTGTGCTCTGGGACACATGACTTCTGTGCAGAGGAAACAGTCTGGCAAACAGTTGCGTTGAATCAAAGGCGACCAGTTCCAGAAGCTTCGCTAACACCATCTTAGTAATCAAGATAACCCCACAATTAATTGGTAATTCTTGCAGCAATGAGCTCATATATATTCACTTGCTTTGATATAATAAGCTAATGTTATCCTTAGGGACATGGGTGGCGCTGTGGGTTAAACCACAGAGCCTAGGACTTGCCAATCAGAAGGTCGGCGGTTTGAATCCCCGCGACGGGGTGAACTCCCATTGTTCGGTCCCTGCTCCTGCCAACCTAGCAGTTTGAAAGCACGTCAAAGTGCAAGTAGATAAATAGGTACTGCTCTGTCAGGAAGGTAAACGGCGTTTCTCTGGTTCGCCAGAAGCGGCTTAGTCATGCTGGCCACATGACCTGGAAGCTATACACCGGCTCCCTCGGCCAGTAAAGCGAGATGAGCACCGCAACCCCAGAGTCGGTCATGACTGGACCTAATGGTCAGGGGTCCCTTTACCTTTAATGTTATCCTTATCTGTCAACTTGGGGTGCTGTGCTGAGCCCAGAAAGGTTAACTATCTGTAAGATTTGGGTAAGTGTGGAGGACTCCCTGGTCCTGAATGGGGTAACTGTGCCCCTGAAGGACCAGGCGCGCAGCCTGGGAGTCATTTTGGACTCACAGCTGTCCATGGAGGCGCAGGTCAATTCTGTATCCAGGGCAGCTGTCTACCAACTCCACCTGGTACGCAGGCTGAGACCCTACCTGCCCGCGGACTGTCTCGCCAGAGTGGTGCATGCTCTAGTTATCTCCCGCTTGGACTACTGCAATGCGCTCTACGTGGGGCTACCTTTGAAGGTGACTCGGAAACTACAACTAATCCAGAATGCGGCAGCTAGACTGGTGACTGGGGGCAGCCGCCGAGACCACATAACACCGGTCTTGAAAGACCTACATTGGCTCCCAGTACGTTTCCAAGCACAATTCAAAGTGCTGGTGTTGACCTTTAAAGCCCTAAACGGCCTCGGCCCAGTATACCTGAAGGAGCGTCTCCACCCCCATCGTTCTGCCCGGACGCTGAGGTCCAGCGCCGAGGGCCTTCTGGCGGTTCCCTCATTACGAGAAGCAAAGCTACAGGGAACCAGGCAGAGGGCCTTCTCGGTAGTGGCACCCGCCTTGTGGAACGCCCTCCCATCAGATGTCAAAGCGATAAATAACTACCTGACATTCAGAAGACATCTTAAGGCAGCCCTGTTCAGGGAAGTTTTTAATCTGTGATATTTTAATGTATTTCTGGTTTTTATGGAAGCCGCCCAGAGTGGCTGGGGAAACCCAGCCAGATGGGCGGGGTACAAATAATAAATTATTATTATTATTATGCTCTCATCTGGTTAGGTAAAGCGATGGGAAGTTGTGGCCAAAGTGACGTATGCTGCTTTGTGTATAAAGAATGTATGCATGCACTGGGGGAGGAAGAGGAGTGCGAGGGGAGCACACTGTCCCTGGCAATGCAATCCCGGTGGGGTACCTGCGCTGGGCGTCCCACCTCCAGGACGAGTTCCAGCGCCAGCTCCGCCCCCGCCTGCTCTCCGCCTTCCCGGTGCCAGAGCATGAAGCTCCACCACTGTATGCATGTTTGCTTGGGTGCGGGCAAGCCATCTTGCTGCGGTATCCATCTTAAGTCTGTAAAGGCTGAGAGACCTAGCAGGCTGATCTGCTTTAAGTCTACACTTTACTTGAATAAAGCATTAGAACTGATCCCTCTGGCATTTTTGACACCCTTCTTTGGTATCCCTTCACCCAACAACTCACATGAGCCCTCCTTTGGGGCAGTGGATCACCCTTTTTCTGTTTCTTTTTTGCAGACACTGGCTGCAAGGGGTGATTTCTCCCATGTGCATCTGATACCTGCTAAATGTAGGCTTCTATTCTCATTTTCCTGTCAGCTGATGGGGAAGCATTTTGCCAGCACTTGAGCTTGGGGCTTCCCAAGCACTTGGGAACCCCACATAAGGGATTTTGACAGGTGGGGTGAGACAACCCCCTTCTCAACTGTGATGTCCTATTGAAAACATATGCTCAACACATGGGTTGTTCCCAATGCCTGAGATCACAGAATTAACTGTTTTGGGTGGTATCTTCTTTAAATTAATGTCTCCTTAAGATATGCCAAGATACATTTATTTACATATGGCATTATCTCCAGTTAAAGTGTTGATTTCCAACCTGATTATGGAATCTGCTTACTCAGGTTCCTAAAAGAAAGAGGGCTGTGCCAAACACATAATTTCCCTTTTCTATTAAATTGTTTTTTGAACTAGAGTTCAGGTAAATAAATAATATAATAGGTTTTCCCTTTAATATATATTTGAAGTCCCCCAGCAATTTAAACGTAGAACATCTTCCATGCAGTGGATGAATTTTGGGGTGGGGGAGAAAGACACCCCTAATTACTTTGATTTCTAAAAATACAAATTGCGTTAGACTTCATAAGTTTTGTTGGAATTACTGATTGAGTAAAAAAGAAAACCACACTAAACAGATGTACAAAACAAAATGTTTAATGTTTCAGTTATAAAATAATTTTTGAAAGATACAGGGATGTATAGGAGAGTAGAAAAGGACTATAAAAAGCAAACACAAAATTAACTGCCCAGATTTAAAAATTGACTGATGGTATTATCATTACCTTTGTGGAAAGTTACCAATTCCTGTAGCCACAATTTGGAACTCTTTCCAACTAATCCTCCTACATCCTTGCATTTTAGTGATACATTTTTTGCATATATTTAGGTTCTGCCTCATATTTAGTTATTCCAAAGTTCATACTTACTTTGTTTACTTCCCCCCGCCCAACAAACACACAGCTTTTTTCTTGCAAATAATATTTTGAAGACCTTTCCCTATTTAGCAAGTCAAAGCTGCTACAACCATTTTGCCCCATCCTCATTCAAGAAACGACAGCGCTATTACCCAAGCTTTCTTTCACCGGCAACCCCAACAACAGTTGCCTATAAGCTTTTCTTCACAGCATTTGTATGAAAGGCTGCTAGTCACTTGGAAGAGGTTATAAATTATCCACGAAGTCAACGTGCCATGCTTAAAGGCAGCTTGCTCCTTTAAAGGTGTCTATCCCAAGTGGCAAGGGGTGTATATAATGAAGTAAACGCCACGACAAGGAGAAAAGACACTTAGTAAATACAAACGGTTAAAAAATGTGTTATTGGAATGATCCAACTTCTCCAAGATTATTTGTTTTAAGATTAAGCCAGAACACTTGGATTGAGGCCAGTTTGGAGTCTACTGAAACAAGTTAATGGAATGAAATCAGCTCAGCTGGCTAGCGGATTACAGCCTCCCTGGACTGCTGGCAACTGAAATCTACCGCTTCTGCAAACTGCTTCTGCACTGGCAAGCAAGAAACGCAGCCACTCCAGGCTGATTGTGAGCAGGGAGGCTTTGATTGACTTAGTAGCAGATACCTCTACACTCAAGACTTCAGATGGAGCTATTGTGACACAAGTTCCTCGTTTTTCAAGGGGGGTGGGCCAAGAGTGTTTCCAAATCAAGGGAAGCTACTGTTGTTCTGGCACAGCAAGTGGAAGCAGGACCCCACAGATTGCTGCTCCTCAAAGAAAAGGCTCGACAAATCTCAGACTGGTTAATTCCAGTGCGTCTGCTGCATGCTACCAACGGAAGCAACAGGAATGAACGGGAGGGCCAGCTATGCATCTGCTTGCTGTTTGTTGGTCTTCTTCAAGAGCTTTCTCAGATTCGATGACATGAAGTAAGGCTTTTCGGTAGAGCCATCATTACGTTCCAGATCTTCCACTGCAAAGAGAGACAAATTCCCCCAGCAAAAGGGATGTGAAAAAGTCTGTCTCCCAAGTACCAAATGGCAGGTATCTGGGATCAAGTAAGGCCATTACAAAGGGAAAGTGTTAGCAATCTGAACCTGTGAAAACACAGGGAAACCTGACACCACTAACTGGAGGCTGGGACTCCCCCCAAGCAAGCTAGTGTTCCCTGCTCTAGAAGCGTGTCCCAAACTGAGAAGGATGTCGAACTGACAAGTCAATCCTTCCACTTTTCCTCAAGGAAGACTGAACAATTCCTCATGGTGGAGGATATGGTCAGGATGGGTTTCGTCAACCATGTCTCGGTGGATCACCCCATTCTCAAGGCTATGGCAGTGTCCTAATGATTCCACAGATGTCAAGATCTAGATGAAATCTCACATTTGAGGCAACATTTGCATTAAGAAAATTAAGTGGGAAGCTCACAACTTCCCTCCTCTCTGCATGTAAATTGAGTGCTTAGAACGAAGCTGTCAGTTGAACCTTGCAATGCACAACAAGCAGGTACGTATGAACTCTGAACTGCACAGCTTCTTTTGAGGATAGAATTTAATTCAACAGCCTTTTAAATTTAGCAGGATTCCAGGCAAGCCGAATTGGAGGAGATGATGAGGAGTTCAGTTTGCATATTTAAAATGCAGAGTCAAGTTTTTACACCTGCTTTCTTTTTCCAAGGGGTGGCAATGAAGAGGATCTTTTTTCCTCCATGGGGAAGCAGGAAGAGAAGCTGAAGAATACTGCCTCTGGCCATGGTAGGAACAGTGGTGGTGATGATAAGTTATATGAAGTTTTGCTCTGCTTGTCTTTTTATTTGGAAATTTTTATCTTTTTTATTAGCATCAAACTGATCAATTAAGCTTTGTAAAGAGCACCATTCCCCTACTCACATCCTGACAAATACTATGCCTCTTTTGTGATATAAGATCCAATGTATGTGAATAGCATACTGGCCCATTTGCCAGACGCATATCAAACCTACACCTGGCCTTCTCTTCACAAAGTTCTGTCTTTGCAGCCTTTTGTCAACTTCCCTGCATATATATATATTTAAAAACTGGTGCAGCACCAGAAAGAGGCATATTCCTGATACAGGTACGATGGATCTGCTCAAAACCAAAATTGGCTGCTCCAAAAAAAAGTCCACCAGAAACAGTGACATCTTCAAAAACTTCAAAAAGTGCTCTGCCTGCTCAGGTCATCAACAGGCAGCAGTAGGACCATAGTTTTTTGGATTTCATACCAGTATTGCCTCTGGAAAATGATTTTCACCTTTTATATTGCTTCCAGAACCTGTTTAGCCAGAGACAACCCTGGGGCAGAAGAAATGTGTACACATCATGGGAAGCAAAACCTTTCTCTCGTTTAGCTCCTTTAGAAAACAACTGCCTGTCACTAGCCACAGGAGTTTCCAGGCTGGCCATTGTCTCATGAAACACTACAGAATTTATAATGCTTTTGGTCTCCAATTTCATCTTTAAAAAAACAAGTTTCCATCTCATTGTGATGAAGATCACTAGTGAGTCTTTGTCAACATTCATTTAATTTCATTTTGAATTGATCCTATGCTATCTTTTGCATGTTTACAGAATATCTGTGCCAAAAGCAACTCTCAAGGATAACCAAGAAGCCAGGGACAAAAAAACTAAAAAAAAAAACTTATCATAATTAAAGGTAATTCCAGACCATAAACTTGAAGTGGATAATGTTCCACATGACACCTGGAGAGCTAATATAAAGGAAGTATCTCTTTAATAAGGCACAGAGTTTTCCGAGATGGAATCTGGAAGTTTGATGCCGTGTGGAACAAGATGCAGAATGTATTAAGTGTTTACAAGAAAACCTCCCAATACAGCGTTCTGTCTGCCCCACTTTCCTTTCTGACTGCCTAGCCTCTGCCAAACCCACATAATTCCTTTTCATCCTTTCCTAAGCAAATTCACAATTGTTTGCTAACTCACCTTCCCTCCCCCCATCCCCAACAAAAACAAAAACAAAAAACAATACCCTTTAGTTTTACAATGATTGGAGCCAGATTTGTTTTTCTGGCACAAGGAATAAATATCCTGACATAAACTATGTTCAGCTAATAAAACTTTTGTAAAGCAGACAAAAATAAACTCCAGCTTTATACAATACTGAAAAACCAGGGGGGTTGTATTTTGAGGAAGAAAATCTAATACTTTATCTGCCATAGGAAGGAGATATCAGTCACAGATTTTTCAAGTTACAGATAGGTAGCCGTGTTGGTCTGCCATAGTCAAAACAAAACAAATTCCTTCCAGTAGCACCTTAAAGACCAACTAAGTCAGTTCTTGGTATGAGCTTTCGTGTGCATGCACACTTCAGTGTGTATCTGAAGAAGTGTGCATGCACACGAAAGCTCATACCAAGAACTGACTTAGTTGGTCTTTAAGGTGCTACTGGAAGGAATTTGTTCTGTTTAGATTTTTCAAGATCATTATTAGCTTAATTAAGGACTTTGCAAAGATGTACATTGGGAATTTCAAGGCTACACTGGGAATTTCAACACTACATTTTGACTATAGTTCAGTATGGTATGCTAAAACTTATGTATTTCAATGGGCTTAAGCATACATAGCTGTGTGGGATTGGGATCATAGCCTAGGAAGAGAGCCATTAGGGAAATTAGTAGCCATTGCTTTCCGCATCAAGACAAGCTGTAGAGAAGTTACATACAAACAAATGTATATTGATAAAGATTACTCTGCAAGCTACTGTAATCTCAATGGCATGCTAGAGTGTCAGAACAGTTCAGTAAAAGGGATCATCCAGCAGGATAGCAAGCTTGCAGGTTGTACAGAATACTGCTTTTCAACAAAATAAGTAAAGGAACTAAAAATGAAGGAAACTCAAAGCTTCTGGGAGAAATGGCCAAGAGCCCCACAAAGTTGCAGCAGGAACTTCAAAGAAACAACTCTTTGCTGCTATGCTAGAATCCTTTCCTCCTCCACTTACTTCTGCCTGGAAGCAAGTCCTAAGCAATTTGAAGCCTCCCGTCTAAGTAGGCTCAACTCAAAACCAGCCCAACCAGCCAAAGATATCCCTAGCACCTCAACAATTTTGGTTCTTTTGCCCCTTTGGACAAAAGCATCTGCTCTCAAAATTCACTGATAACCAAATAAATGGCTCTGTTCCACATCTGCCTAGTCAAGGAAAGGGCAAGTCCAAGAAATGATCCAATACTTAATGGAAATATCTGCAGCATCCACTCTGTACTGTATGCATTCTGCTTATTTATGCAACCCGTTAAGTAGCCAGACTTGCTATAGCGATGGCATTTTGGGGAGAGCAGAAAACAGCACCACATGGTGCAAACAACGGAGATGCGGTGAGTTTTCCTGACATTAAACACATTCGGCCTTGAACTTCCGCTCCTCTGGCGCCATAATGTTTGCCTCCCACTTGCCAGAGGAAGCACTGTTTCCCAGAACAGCAAAACTAGGAGGTTTGCACCAGTTCTCAGGGCAGCCATGAAGGAACAACACCTGCACACGGACCAGGCAGGTGTGCACAAGGCTCACAGTGGGGAACCTGTGTGTGCCTCTCCCACTCCGTGCACCAGTCCCTATTCCTGGCTCTCAGCACTTTTAGAAGATTCTAGGCTTCCCTTCAGCAGGATTTCACTCAGTGCGGGGGACATGTAATAAGGCCGCTCAGGAGATCCATCATTCCTTTCCAGGTCTTCACCTTTTGGGATCCCACGGAAGACAGAGAAAGCAGCCGCAGAAGGATGGACAAGAGAGAAGCAAAGCAAAACAAAGACAAAAGCAAAGGAATGCAAAACAAAAAGGAGAGAGAGAGAGAAGATTTGGAGTTAGTTGCAAATAGATTCCTCCACCCAGAAAGAGAGTAAGGCAGCTTAGGCAGTCAACTGCTTTTATGCTATGGAAAATGCTTGCTACTATAGCGGAAGCGGAGGAGTTGCTAACTGAGCTGATGGCGGAGACATGAAGAAAAAATCTGAAGTTAATAGTTTCACAATCGCAAGAGGAGTCAGCTCGTACGACCCTGCTACCACGGGGCTAAAATGAGTCATTTCCAGAACCAGAGAGCTGGTATGGTGTAGTGCTGTCCTAAGATCTAGGAAACCAGGGTTCAAATCCTCACGCAGCCATGAAGCTCACTGCATGACCAGTGGCGTAGCGTGGGGGGTGCAGGGGGGGCCGGCCGCACCGGGCGCAACATCTGGGGGGGGGCGCTGGCCACCTCCGGAGTCACCGAAGAGCCTCGGGCGCAGGCTGTAGCGGAGCCCCATGTCTCGCGGAACCGACGAGCTGTGTGTGCACGCGTCCGGGCTGAAGGCATCCGGCAGGCAGCGGCTCTCAGTGCTCGCCGCGGAGGGCGCGCCAGGCAGCCCCGCTGCAGCTGCTGGGCCATGTTGCATTTTCGTCGCCTCTCTGCCCTCCTCCTCCTCCGGGCAAGCGGCGTCGTTTGGGCGGCAGCACCAGCGGCAACTCGCCTCAGATCACCTGACACAGACCCGCCACCGCCGCCGTGGCTACCTTACCGTAAATACCCCAGCCCAGGCAGCAGCAAGAAGAAGCTGGCAGCGGCGGCAGGTTAGGGGTTAGGGGCGCAAATTACTTGCCTTGCCCCAGGTTAGGGGGCACAAATTACTTGCCTTGCCCCAGGTTAGGGGGCACAAATTACTTGCCTTGCCCCGGGTGCTGACAACCCACGCTATGCCGCTGTGCATAACCTTGGACCTGTCAATACTGCATCCCCTCTCAAACCAGCTGGATGCCTATGGGAAAGCCACAAACCAAGCCTAAACTCAACAGCTGTCCAAAGTTCTCTCTTTCCTGCATCAAGTAGACAAGAGGTATCCTAGCTGTGAATCTGGGGAGGTTCTGCATCACTGTTCTGACAAATAATGAATGGCAGACTTCTCCTGATGCTTTTTAAAGTCTGCTGAATCGATGGCCATGACCATATCTTAGAACAGTGAGTTCCGTAAGCCAACTGTGTGAGAAAAGTCCTTCCTTTGATCAATCCTAAACTCTAGTTCTCTCTCCTCCCCCCTTTTTGTGTGTGTGTGTGCCTCACAGTGTGGGAGGCGGAGGCAAATAAAGACTTGAGATAGGAAGGCACATTCTGCCTGTCCTTGACTGCTACCTAATAGGGAAGACTTGGATGGTTACAGGGGAGCCTCTCAGCTAAATAAAACTGCAACAATTCAGCCAAGTAGGCAGTCTTTTCTGCCTCTGCTGAAGATCTCTTTCACATGCACCTACAATTTGAGAAGCACTGAGGTGGTAAATGCAGTACCTAATGGGGGAAACTCACAGCCAGATAGAGGGTTTCTAATTCAGAGAAAGAAAAGGAATCGGGAAAGAGGCAGGAGACAACAAGAGCGGAATATGACCAAGGGAATGGGAAGGAAATTCTCCCTTGGGAACGGAATCGACTGGCTGCCTCAAACACATTTTAAGTCAATATGCAATTCTGCTACAATGCAAATGCAACAAAAAGACAGACACATATAGGGGCACTCTAGGATTTAAATGATCAAAAAGGGCAACTACTTAAATCAAAATAAATGTGCAAGTTACCTAAACCTCAGAGGTGCCCTTTTCAGATATTATAGGAAGGAAGCATATCATAGCATGGCCTTGGGAGCAAACCCCAATACAGTAAGTGGGCATCTTTCTGAATAAGCTTGAATAGGAGCGGGCTGTACATTTTAAATTACCACTCTTCATTTTTTTAACACTCCCCATGACAAGAAGATACTAAAATGCAAAGCAGGCTCAAAATCAAAACTCTCAGCCTTCCCGGTTAGAAACTGCCCTCTTCAGTTAATCAGCTTCAGCTGATTAAATCTACCAATTAAACTTCGTAATCCAATTGATTAGCAAACAAGTGCTGGAAAATGCAGAGGCAAAATAAGGGCAGAAGGGCTGAGGGTTCTTTTGTAGCCTACAGCTTCTATGACTGGTATTCAAAAGTCAGTTTATCCGAATGTGTCCCCCAGAAGAGAAGTCAGTGACAGATGACATGACATAGATCACAATGAATCTGTTAGCCTTCAATGCACAACAGCAGTTTGTGCTGTAACAGACTGACATGGCTGTTATCTGGAATGGAATATCACTAGAGCTCAACCTTTTGGCAAAAGCAAGGCCCATGCAGGACCATTTTTTCTGGCCTGCATCATGCCTTCTGAGGGTCCTCCTGCACTATGGCCCAAGGAATCAGGAATTTGTGGTTCTTTTGTGGGTAGGGGAGGCATAGAAGAAACTGCCTGCAGGACATTTTCAGCAGCTGCTGGTTTAATACCACAGTGACTTGAGCATTTCCATTACAGTTTATAGTGCTTGGGCAAACATGCTTGTTTCACTAGAATGGCACCAGAGATGGATACTTACAGAAACACAGGAAGAGTGTGTCCACACACATGGCATACACACTGAAGAATCCGTGTGCAATTAGATAGGAGCCTACAACCACCGTCTGCAAGAAAAAGCAGAGAATCGTCTCTGTTACGAGCTGCATCTCAGCTAGCCAGCGGCTGCAAACTAGAAATGGCGTTGAAGCTGCAACTTTTGCAAGAAGTCAAGAGTTGAAACCTGGGTTCATAAAAGTCAAGATGATGACCTTGGGCCAGTCAGTTGCTTTCTGCCAAAACTCACAGGGTTGTTGTGAGAATAAAATAGGTGGCGGGGAGAACCACATTCACCACCTTGAACTCGTTGCAGGTGAAATAAATGTAAGACAGAGAGTCCAATATAGATATTACTGCAAATTAATAGTGGTTTTCTCCTCCCTTCCCCTGCGTCCTCAACAAGCAACACAACTAACAAGGACTAACTCAAACTATCATAGCTGAAAGACAGAGAATATGCGAAAGAAACTTTAGCTGCCAAGATATGTAGCAGGGGGGTTAAGAACTGAAGAAGTCCTTAGCTTAGATACCAACCAGAATGGGGACCCAGTAGTAGTTAAGGGGTGGTGCTGTGTCTTGAATAACTTTTATCCTGTGGGTGAAAAAGAAGAAGGCAAGTATACCTAAAAGAGGAAAGAAAAACAAAATCATTTCATCTCAGAATTTTCTGCTTGATCTTCAAGTCAAACTTTTGAATCCATTCCTCCCCTCCTTCCACCTCAGAAGCTATTCCCTCTGTGCCCCATGCATCTTTCGACAAGGTCTCTGCACAAATAAACATCTCCCTTCTCTGCAAAATTAGCACTTGGACCTTGCGTTTTCTATCTGTGTGTAGTGGGAACAAGCTGAGCAAAAAGGAAGTAAGAAGCCAAACAATGCTGGGAATGAGGGGGCGGAGGGCCTCTGCAAATGGAAGGCATTTCATCCCCGAGGAGAAGCGGAATAAATCAGTTCAGAGGATGAAGGATATTTGAGAGGAGGCCTGAAATATCCCCAGGAACTTACCAACACTTCCCACAATCAGGAGTTTGCCAAGGAAAAGCAGGAAGTCTGTGACTTTATCCAGAACAGCAACCCTGAAAGCAGATAGAAGGAGAAACAATAATTTTCTAAGCCTCCTCTCTGTTGTGGAATTATGTTAGAGAAATTTCTAGCAATGCCTAGAAGAGACTCCCGAGTAGAGTTTCTGTAGGCAGCCTTTCCCAACCTGGTGCCCTCTAGATGTTGTTGGACTACAACTCCCAGAACATCAGGCAGTCCAATAGCATGTGGAGGGCACCAGGTTAGACAAGGCCACTTTAGAGAATAGGTAATCAACCGCCAGGCATTTCCCCTTGCTGGACTGGGCACAACCTACAGATTATGGGTTGCAGAGCCCTGCAGTACACGTGCCATTTTTGTGGCTCAGGGTTTATATTACTTCCCCATTCACACCTCTGATACTGGACTTCACCATGCCTCTCCTCCCTCCACATTTCTCCTTTGTGCAGGGAAATTCTCAAGTCTGCATTCTCTCAAATAGCTGGTTCAAACAGAGCACATGAATCAAGCTGGTTCACATCAAAATCACCGTTTGTAAGAAAGTGATCCATTCCCACTTTTGAATTTAGGACTGAAGCTTTCTTTGCACAGGAAATATAGAGCCCTGACCACATCCCCAAACCTTGCCTATAAGCCAGTGCAATGTTAATAACAATAATTTTATTATTAATATGCCACCCATCTGACTGGGTTGGCCCAGCCACACAGGGCAGCTTCCAGCAAAATATAAAAACACAATAAAATATTTTAAAATTCCTGCTTTCGGGTTGTATAGTTATTGATCTCCTTGACATCTGGTGGTGATGGGGGGGGATTCCACAGGGCAGGTGCCACTACTGAGAAGGCCCCCTGCACCAGCCAACTGACATCTATTCCCTATTGCCCATATGCCCATTTGGAACGCGAGTGGCGCTGTGGGTTAAACCACTGAGCCTAGCACTTGTCAATCAGAAGGTCAGTGGTTCGAATCCCCACAATGGGGTGAGCTCCCGTTGCTCGGTCCCTGCTCCTGCCAACCTAGCAGTTTGAAAGCACATCAAAGTGCAAGTAGATAAATAGGTACTGGCGGGAAGGTAAACAGCGTTTCCATGCACTGCTCTGGTTCGCCAGAAGCGGCTTAGTCATGCTGGCCACATGACCCGGAGGCTGTACGCTGGCTCTCTCGGCCAATAAAGCGCGATGAGCGCCGCAACCCCAGAGTCGGTCACAACTGGACCTAATGGTCAGGGGTCCCTTTACCCTTTACCTTTGGCACTTGGGATCCTTCCCAGTTCTAAAGATACGGGATACGACACCATGTCATTTTACATTTTGCGCCAGTTAGCAGAAGCTGCGCACCCTCTCTTGTAGCTCCGAGAGGATTCTTCAGCATGGGGCCGGGGCGGGTGGGAAGGCTGTCTCTGAACAAAGTGCTTAAAAAGGGGGGGGCGTGGTGGAATGAGAGGGAACCTTAAAGCTGGAAGAATTTCATCCCGAAGTAGCTTGGCCAAGGAAGATGCTCCCCCACCAGCCCAAAGAAGCTGGCTATCCCTGTTTAAAGCCCTGAAGCAGTAATAACCAGGCAACTTATTGGCAGGCCCTCACCTGACGATATTCCTCATGAGCAGGAAAAAGGCATTTCTTGCAGAAGTGCAGAAGTTAGTGCCATAGATGGCAATCTGTGGGGGGGAAATCACCAAAGAGTATATGAACATTATGTCAAGTTGTCCAGGGTACTTTAATCAGGAGCTTTTGACCTCATGCCCTGGACCAGATGGATGATTTACATTGATCGTGACTATGTGACATTTGCTCAACATCAGTGCTGCTCTGTTTCCAGAATGCCAAGAGGACTTGCAGGCAGAGAGAGCATGTTGGGAGTTTCTGTGCTTTCCTTTATGGTGTCTCTCTGTGCTGGTTCTTGTCAACTGTGGCCAAAGGTGGGATGACACCAAATGCAAGAATATAGATTGAATACCTCAACAGTTAACAAAGGATGGCTTATTGGCTTGGCCTAAAATGTTTCAAGTCTGTGGAACAGCCAACACAGCTTCTTTTCTAAAAAATGTTAGTCATATCTTCCACGCCATACCTGAATATCTTTCAATAGAGCTCAAACCATAATGTCAACAGATTCAAAACACATTTGAGTCAATAGAACACCCTCTCTGCATCTTTGAGGTCTCCTCTTCATTTCCTTGTCATCAGAAGAACCAGCACAGGTTGAAAGAACAGGGATGTCTTGAGTACAAGGTTTGGTAGCAATACCAAACATGTCATGTTACAGCATTCCCCAAATCACAGGTATCACCAGAGCTTTCCAAACTGTGTCGCGACCAGTGGCGTAGCGTGGGGGGTGCAGGGGGTGCCAGCCGCACTGGGCACAACATTTTGGGGGGCGCACTCGCGGCTCTCTGCCCCTACCTGGCTCACTCACTCTCTCTCACAGTGTTGGCTGTGCGAATCCAATCCGAGCTGCCCGCGTTGCGGTGCGGAGCGGGAGCGGAGAGAGAGCGAGGGAGGGACTATCTGGGGGAGGGACAATGCAGCGGCCGCCCAGCGTAGCGCTCAGCGCGGGAGAGAACCACACCCGACCAGCCCAGTTTTTGGAGGGGAGGTGTTACTGCTAGGTTAGTGCACAGTTTAAACCGATTTAAAATGTCTGTTTAACAAAAGGCGGCGGCGGGAGGCGGACTTCTATCCCTCTCTGGTGCTGGTGCCGTGAGGCGCTCGCCAGCCCACCGGCCCCTCCTGAGCGGGATATGGGTGGGCGGACGGGGTGGGTGGTTGGGGGAGAGGCGCCGGGTGAGGTGGGGTCAGCCGGCGGCGGCAGCTGCGCGAGGGACCCCTGCCCGCCTCGTGCCCTGACAGGAGCCGCCGCTGCGCCCACGGGCGCCCTTGATGCGGCGCCCCTCATGCCCCCTCGAGACGCGTTGGGGGGCAGCGAGACTCTGCCGGGCCCCGCCCCTCACTCCGCGCTCGGCTTCAGGGCTGTCTTGCGAGGGGGCGGCGGGAAAAGGCTCTGAGGAGAACCTCGCTCGCTGTCCTGCGTCGCTTTTCCTCATGTCGTTTTCCCTTTCCCTTGAGGGGACGGGGAGGTGAAGGGAGCCTGCCTTCCTCCTCGCACGTGGCGAGTCGTCGGTGGAGGTAGAGAAACCACGCACATTTGATATTCATAATAATAATAATAATAATGGTTTGAAATTTAAGACTCCCCCCCCCCAAGGAAAAGGCACTTTCTTGCCCTGCCTGTGGACCAGGAGGTCGTGGCGGGAGAGGCCTTCAGCAGTGGGGCCCTTATTCGCGCTGCCAGCCTGACCTTCACCCTCTTACATATAGAGAGGAAAGGAGACGCGGAGGTGCAAAGGCTTGCGGGGCAGAAGTAAGCCCCGCTGAGTTCATCAGGGGTGCCAACGTGAATACAGTATGATATTGGGGGGGGGGGAGGCAGGTAAGCCCCGCCCTGCATAGTTTACCACATTGGCAATGCCCATCAACTGGGGGACTGGCCCCCTCAAATGTTTTATTGGGGGGCCTGAAGCAGTGGCGTAGCATGGGGGTGCAGGGGGGCCGGGCGCAACATCTGGAGGGGCGCTCGCACTCGAGTGCTAAAATCCACGGGTTAGGGGGCGCAAATTACTTGCCTTGCCCCGGGTGCTGACAACCCACGCTACGCCACTCGTCGCGACATGTTAGTGTGTCGGCTGCAGTGTGTAGGTGTGTTACACAAATGCAAATTGCTCCCCGCACTCCTCCCAGGGCTGGAGAGGGGTTAGTTTAACTTCCGGCTTGCTAGTAAAACTGAATTACTGCGTCACGAAATGATATATTTCTAAAAGGTGTGTCACCAGCATGAAAAGTTTGGAAAGAACTGACCTAGACACATTTCAAGCCTCACCATACCTGAAAACAGAGGGTGGATCAACACTCATGGTTTTTAATGCTAAAAAAAGAGTTAAGGAATGATTCTGATAATCGTATAGCCGTATGATGTTCTTTTTTAACGTTCATAATGTGTTATTAAAATGTGACACCAGAGGGTGCTGCAGAGCAACTAACTACAATTCGATCTTTATTGTCATTGTCCCATACAGAACAATGAAACTGAAAAAATCTACATCAGACATTCAAAACCAACAAGCCTGCTACTGGAAACCTGGAAGATGATGTGGAAAGGAAGCAAAGGAGAAACCAAAAGTGAACCTTCCCTGTCTTGACATTTTAGAACGATATTTCTAATTATTCTAATAACGTTTAAAAGTTGAGTGTAGATCTAGCCAGAGGCTTCTTCAAGGTCTAAAGCAGGAACATATATACTATGAAACTAATGAAGGTTAAGCTTCAGGTTCCCTAATCCTGGGGGGGGGGGGGGGGGGCAGAAACAATTTAAGTCCACATTTCTTTTTTTTAAAAAAAAGGGTTTGGTAGGTGCAATTTGAGTCGCACGACTTAAATTGGTTACTTTTTTGTTGTACAGTCAAACCTCGGTTCCCGAATGCCTCCGTTTTGGAACGTTTTGGCTCCTGAATGCCAAAAACCCGGAAGTAACAGCTCTGGTTTTTGAACAATTTTCGGAAACAATTTCCAGCTTCCGAGCCGCGTTTTTCATTTTTTCCCATTGACTTTGCAGCCAGCCCACTGATCCTCGGTTTTCGAACTTTTCAGAAGCCAAACCAGTCTTCCGGAACGGATTAAGTTTAAAAACTGAGGTTCCACTGTATATATTTCAACAATCCCAAAGTTTGAGATTCGGTAGCACAGATGTTGTAAAGGTTGTTGTAAACGACCCCACTGAAGAAGCCAACAGTGGTTACCCAGACCTCATTGCTGGTTGCAAACATAACAGTTCAGGGTCCCGAAAATGTAGGTCCACCCCAGTCTAAAGTATGACTAAGGCATCTAATAGCCTCTCCTGCTAATAGCTTGGCTAACTGGTTTGGTAGTCATCCCCATGATCATCTGAGCATCTACAACTCTGGATGAATTCCCTGAGAACGGTCAGATTCCTCACCATAATGTAGGCATTCCTGTTCAAGAACTTGATGAACTTCTCGAGGCACCAGAAGCAGCATTTGAGACAGGTCAAGAAGAACTTGGCACACTTGTTGTCGGCAGCTAATGCAAGGATAGCAACAAGGAAGAGGAGGAGAAAAAATTATCTATTTGTCAGACTGGGAAGGAACCCATAATCACAGTTGCTCACAAGCACAGAATCTGGAATTGTCCTCAACACTTGAAGGATCCTAGCCTTTGTTATTAAAAAGAACAGCTTTTTAAAAGGGATAACTTCAAGAGTTATGCCCTTGGTCCAGAGTGCTGTGGAAAGCATCATTCAAGATAATAGGGAAATCTCAGCATGCCAGTGATCTGTGTGTGCACCAGATCTGCAGGACCAAAGGATCTGTCTCTGTGAGTGGGGTGGGGTGGGAAGCTGCAGTGCTCAGGGGCCAGGGCTGTCTTGGTTTGTGGAGCTATTTGTAGTTCCCTCTTCCCCACCCTGTAATATACAGTCGTACCTCGGAAGTCGAACAGAATCTGTTCCGGAAGTCCATTCGACTTCCAGAACATTCGGAAACCAAAGCACAGCTTCTGGTTGGCTGCAGGAAGCTTCCAAAAATAGTTCGCAAACCAGAACACTCACTTCTGGGTTTGTGGTGTTCGGAAGCCTAAACGTTCGAGAACAAAGCTGTTCGAAAACCAAGGTATGACTGTACTGGGATATTCTGCTGCCACTACTCAACTGCCTGGCAAAAATTCCCCAAATCTGCAAAAATTTCAAGCCCTGACTGCATAACAAAGATGTGAGAAAACTGCAGAAAGAGACATCTGCAGAATTTTCACACTATTTCCATAGCTTGTTTTCTTGGCACAATTTTTACTTTACTGATTGGGAGTTATAACTCATAGGCTTAACTGTATTCTCGGGCCAGGCACATCCTTCAACAGCACCCCAGAGCATAAAAAATATCCCTCTTAAGAATACAAAAGGAGAGACTCAAGAATCCAAAGACAGCCCCAAGATGTCTAGCTAGGTGGCAGAGAAAGAGAGAGAAAGGGAGAAGATCTCCCAATCTAGACTTCCGGGTTGACGCGATCGGTCTAATGGCGGATTCCCTCCGAGCTCCGGAGGGAATCGGCTCCGCTGAAGACGGGTCTTGCCGCGCCGGCGACGCGGGGACCCTCAGAAACCACAGGTGCTGATACCTGTGGACTTGGTGACTCAGTGGGCACCTTAAGCGCCCTCCTCGACAATCGAAGAGCCTTTTTAAAGGCTGCGGAGAGGGTACGAGGAGCGGCGTGGTGCTGGGAGTAGACCGCTACTTCAGTGGAGTGAAGCCGCAAGCCATTGCCGGAGAGCGTCAACTTTCTTCCCGATATTTGGATTGGAAACAAATACCCCGTGAGTAAAAGGAAATTTGGACTTTAAAAGAAATTTATATCTTTAATCTGGAACGAACGGGGGGATGTGCTAAAGGGAAGTCCGCACCCCCCTACATACAGACAATTTGAAGCAAGGAGCGAAAATCTAAGATCGGAAAAAAATCTTGTGTCTTTTGAGACTGACAAGAGATTCCATTAATTTGTGAGAATAAGTTTTTATTTCTTTTTAAGTTGTGCTGGAGGGAAGAGGCGAATTTTGAAAACTTTTGTGTACCCCCCCTCCTGGATCCGGGAGCGTCCTGCATCAACCTAGCGTGAAAGAACAAGAGTTTGACAGCTGTCAATTGAGCTGTCAAACGGTTGGATAAAGATAAGAACTGTATCACTTTGTATCTCTCTGGTCTAAAGGTGTTACATTTAACTAGAAGTGGTTGGAAACAAAGTAAATAACAGGGTAAAAGACTGTTGGTAAAGAACTTTGAACAATGGCAATCCCCCTAGGGGGAATTAGTGACATTACAATGGCTGCAGAAGGAAAATTACTAGCAGAAATAGAAAGAGCCTTTTTTCTCGTGGGAACCTTACAAGAGCAGGCTATGCTTATGGACAAACAACTCACGACCTTGATCTCTAAAACAAGCAACCCTGCTGATGGAACTAAGGATCTGTCTGTGAAAGACTCTGCAGCCGAACCAGAAAAGATATATTTGGAGCTGGTGGAAAAGGAGATTGGAGGGGAAGAAGTACAGATAAAATTTTTTGAACAGGAACTTATGCTGTCAGGGAACAAAGAAGTCTTTTGGATTAGAAATTATGAGAGGAGAAAAGCAAAGGAGGAAGTCGCCGGATACTATGGAATATTGGAAGCCAAAAGAGCAAAGAAACATAACTGGGACTTCCTCCTCTTTTCTGGCCTTGATGATTTTGAATTTGGGGGGCCTTTGGCCGAACCTTGGCAGCAAGTTTCTTCAATTAAGCTTGATCTGAGAGAAGTTGAAGTGACTGTGACAGACACCCCTCGAGATCTGAAGACCAACAAAAAGGACTACCAACAGAATAGACAGAGAGAGACTGAAAGAGATTTAAAGGCCTCTGATGTGAGGAATCCGGGCTAGGAGTTTCATGGGAGGACAGTTATTTGGGAAGGGACAGATACCTGGGCAGGGAGGGAGGGGGAAAAACAGAATTTAAAAATTTTATGTTTATTGGGTTTTGTAATTTTGATTTATATTTTAATACAAAAAAAAAATGGGAAATTTATGGTATAAGAACCTTGATCGATCTTAGAAAAAGGATCTAATATATATAAGAGAATGGGATAATAAAATTGGGCCTAACAAAAAGAATTAAGTTTAAACATGATAAGAATAGGTTTAAGGAGACGAATAAGAACTTGCTGAATTAAAGTTGGAAACTGGGATGTATGGGGGGGGTGGGGGGAAGTCAGGGAAAGAGGGTTAGGAAAGTAAGGTTATGAAAGTATTTTTGTGTGCTTTTCTTTGTTTTGTATGTGTCTTTATAAAATGTGAAAATCCAATAAAAATTTATATATATATATATAAAAAAAAGATCTCCCAATCTAAACATGGAAAAATGATTTCATGCCAACTGAGCCTACTGATGCGTGGCCAAAGGAAAGAGGTGGGCTCTCATTCCTAGCACACTTCCTATACTAAATCCTTCCCCCTGCGTAGTACCTTTTAGCCTGTGATCCAAATATTCCAGCATGACTCGAATGACCTGGACAATAGCAAGAATGAGGGAGCCGAAGGCTAGTGAGCCAGTGTGATACCTGTTGGGGGGAGCAGAAAAATTGTATTTGCTGTGGCTTCAGAGCATTTGTGTACTATGACAAAGGACGCTGTATCAGCCTGCACAGTGGGACAGGAGAGCCTGCTTGTCTAGCTACTAGGTACACTGGCCTGAGTTTCTCAAGTTCCATTTTGAACCCCAATTTCCATATTGGGCTTTGCAGCATATCCTTATGGGCTGCTGGCCTACTTCTAAGGCTCATTTACTCCAACTGGCTTTAAGCTCCCTCTGCCCGGAATCTGACCTCCTCCTGGGAAGAAATCACCAAAGCCCCCTTCAGCCATGGAACCATGCTAAGCACCTTCCTGGAGCTCGCTATGATATTGTTCTGCCCTGGGACTTCTCCACAGATCATGCAAATCAACTGCCTCAAAATTATACTGATTCAGATAAAGATGTCAACCAGAGATAAGGTTGTTGTTGGACTCCAAATCCCATTAGCCCCAGCCAGCATGGCCAATATCCAGAAATGATGGGAGTTGTAGCCTGACAATATCTGAAGGGCCATAGGTTGCCCAGCCCTGATGTTAAGTAGTAAACAAGGCTCTGCTTTCTGTATGCAATTGGAAATAACAAGCCTCTGCTGTGTGCCAGCTCCTAGGATATCAAAGCTCTTTTCTATACCACAATGACTTGAATGCTCTACCATTTTTCAGTCTGGATGCCCTATCTAGCCCAGAGTGCAGATAGTCCAATACTGAGCTGAAATCACTGTGCAGAAACCTGCCTAGTCTATCTAGGATCCCATTCAGCCAACAAACCCTGCATCCTTCCCTGGTCCTGCAGTGTGCAGGGCAATGTTTCTCAAACTCGGGTCTCCAGCTGTTGTTGGACTACAATTCCCATCATCCCTAGCCAGCAGGACCAGTGGCCAGGGCATGATGGGAGTTGTAGTCCAACAACAACCGGAGACCCAAATCATGAGAAACACGGATGCAGGGACTTCCGAAGGTCTAGAATTACATGTTGCAACTCTCCTGCCCACTCCAGTCTTGGTACCTGAGTGCTCTGCCGAAGGAGGAGAACAGAGGGAAGGCTGGCATGTCATCTGGTTTCTTAAAGGCCCAATAGTACGAGGCAAAGGCTCCGGCCAGCGTGACTTGGCCCAAGGCAATGACAAAGTTTGCCAGCCAGAAGAACATAAAGACATTGTAGATCTGGAAGATGATGAGGTACTTGTGGTAGGTGCTCTCGCCACCGTAGAAGGCAAAGAGGCAGCGAGCGCTTGGGCACACTTTGGTGACGTTGGAAGTATTGAAGGTCTAAAAAAAGAAGGAAGAAAATGATGTTACTCTCATCGCTATGGGAGCCAGACAGGCACCTTCAGAATTCCACTTGAATATATGTTCATTAAGGATTTCTTACGTTTACAAAAATACATGCGTTGTCTCTTTTTTCAAGTTGTGTTTTCTACAGATCAGTTTCATTTCTTGTGAGACCTTAGTGTTACATACAGTGGTGCCCCGCAAGATGAAAAACTCGCAAGACGAAAGAGTTTTCCGTTTTTTGAGTCGTTCGGCAAGACGAATTTCCCTATGGGCTTGCTTCGCAAGATGAAACGTCTTGCGAGTTCTTGAGAGTTTTTTTCCTTTTTCTTAAAGCCGCTAAGCCGCTAACAGCCGTGCTTCGCAAGACGAAAAAACCGCTAGATGAAGAGACTCGCGGAACGGATTAATTTCGTCTTGCAAGGCACCACTGTACAGTGTTAGGTTGGGAAGAAAAGATGCGGAAAGAGGGGGGGAGGGAATGGTGAGTGGGGTTGGGTGACAATGCTTCTATTCTTCTACTTAGTGTGGGGGGGGGGTTGTGTCAACATCACTTGTGTGGGTTCTCTTACTCTTTGCTTGTTGTACTTCCTTGGTGGTGAGAGAGCTTGGGGGTGGCCTAGGGTATGGTTGGCTGTCTTTGGTTGGCTGTAATGAGATTTGTTTTTGTGTGTGAGTGGGGTGTGTGTGTGTTTTTGGATCAGGTCAGCCAGATTGAATTGTATGCTGTCAGCAGATTCTTGTTGTTGTCTTCTTGGGGAACCCTATCCGGGTGAAGGCGCCCATTTGAGAATGAGGGTGTGCGGCAGTTCTGTTTGCATCATGTTCTACTTTAGAAATGGATACGAGTACTTAGATCTGGGCAGGTTGATGGGAGGAAGCTGCAGCTTGTGATGTTAACATTTTGAAATCTCTCCCCAAATTGTGGGTCAGTATTTTAGAGTTAGGGTGGCGCTGTGGGTTAAACCACAGAGCCTAGGACTTGCCGATCAGAAGGTCGGCGGTTCGAATCCCCGCGATGGGGTGAGCTCCCGTTGTTCAGTCCCTGCTCCTGCCAACCTAGCAGTTTGAAAGCACGTCAAAGTGCAAGCAGATAAATAGGTACCACTCCGGTGGGAAGGTAAACGGCGTTTCCGTGCGCTGCTCTGGTTTGCCAGAATCAGCTTAGTCAGGCTGGCATGACCCTCGACCAATAAAAGCGAGATGAGTGCCACAACCCCAGAGTCAGCCACGACTGGAACTGATGGTCAGGGGTCCCTTTACCTTTACCTATTTTAGAGTTGGGACCCTGCCAGAAAAAATGAAGTCAGGTCATTCTTGCAAACGTGTCATGTGGGGCTTCCCTTTTCAGTTCTCCACGGGGTGGGCAGGCAGGGGGAACTGAGATATTGGGTCAAGCCATATTTCCCACCTCCTCAAAGGGATGGGCAAATCTCCAGCAGAGAGAAGACTCTCACTGTACAGCTTTCATGGTGTTTGGTGGGGATGAGGTGGGGACACAGGGAAGCAAAACCACAATGTGAAAGGGGGCAATATGTAGCATGTACAACTGATCAGGAAGTTGGGGGCAGGCAGCAGCTGATTTCATATACAAACACAACCAATGAACTTATGCCTCTCCCAGGTGCCTCCACCCAGAATCAGGATGCAAGGGAGATCCCACAGCCTCCATGGGCCACTCAACAGAAGTTCCCGACTTGTGGTCTGCAAGCTTTATTCAGGTGACCTGCAGAGTATCTGTGGATTTGTGAGTGAACGTTCGTATCAATTTTTAATGGTGTTTTTACTGCTTCTTTAATTTCCTGTACTTTATGTTACTGTATTACAATCTGAATTCATTATCAAGTTTATGAGATTTCTTAATTTGTAAGAAATAAAAGCAGCAATGCAAATACAATTAAAGATCACACAGCACACCACATTACAATTGCTACAATAGTCAGAAAAATAATTAAGACCCTCGGCAGATTTTTTAGCAGTCCGGCAGGGGAGGAGGAAGCATTTGGGAAAGAATGCCTGTTCCAGAGTATTTGGGCCAAGTCCGCAATGTGACTCCTGGAGCACTGCCTCAATTCCAGCAGGAAGCAGAATGCTCCATTCTGCACCCAGCTGAACTTTCAAGAGAAGCCCCATGGAGAAAACACGACAATAATTCTGGACACATCCTTTTTTGCCCATTATGCAATGAAGAAAACTCCATTAGCGACTACTTCAGATTTCTTACCTCTGGGTTGCAGGTCGTTCTGGCGTAAATGCACTCTGTCTCGTTGAACACCTTGTAGACAGCTTCATTGGAGGTAGACAAGAAACTGGGAGCAGTCAAGGAGCTTTCCAGAAATTTACGCCCCATTTTTGCCTGCTTGAAAGCAGACTTGGAACACTGGGCAGTTTCCTGGAATCCCTCCCATCCAACCATACCCCCTTAATCCATTCTCCCATGAGAGCAGGGGAGGCGGGGATGGGGGACTGAGTAAGGATACACAGCTGTGCTGGCCCAATAAGCAATACAGAGACACACCAGGAAAAAAGTGCAGAGAGGGAACAGCAGGGATGTCATGATGTGACCAATCGCTCTGTCAGAGGGGACAGGAGAAAGAAAAGGTACACAAGTCAGTTTCGAGGCCCCAACTCTAGGCAGAGCAAGGACCCTCTGTCACATTTCCCTTCACTGTGGACTGGCTTCCTGTCCCACCAAGAAGAGTTATCAGATCCCCCTCTAGGAGTGACGATTCACTGCAGCTACTCTCCTCTCACACTTTTACTTGAAACACTTCTACTAGAAACAATTACCCAACGATCCCCTGGGAGTGGCGGGTCAGGCTGTGTCTGAGATGGACATTCACACCAACTACCGTCGTACCTTGTAAGTCGAACAGAATCTGTTCCAAAAGTCCATTCGACTTCCAAAATGTCCGAAAACCAAATTGCGGCTCTTGAAACCAATCAGAAGCCGCGGAAGCCCCGTCGGACATTCGGGTTCCAAAAGAACGTTCTCAAACCAGAACAATCACTTCCAGGTTTGCAGCATTCAGGAGCCAACATGGACAGGTTCCAGGGCGTTCAGGATCCAAGGTATGACTGTACAGTATTTCTAGTTAGAAGGTAGCTGCCATGAACCCTGGAACTGTCTATTTTTGCCTCTTTGATGTTGGCTAGTCCCGCTAGATTTCCCAGCAGCAGAATCAGACAGAACAGCAAATTGCTTTGGATATCTGCAAACACTAGGGATGGGGGGCGGGGAGGGGAGATAAAAGCACCCGTGCAAGGCGATCTATTGGGCACATGCCACATCAGGCTCACCTGCTGGCTTCCTTGATCAATGCAATGGCAATGAGAATCCTCTTGCGCAAGAAGATGAGCAGTAAAATGATGACAACCTCCACAATGCATAGGATGATCACTGGGCAAGGAAACAGAGAGAGGTGAAGTGGGAGAGAGAGAGAGACAAGAGAGAGGAACTTGAGCCCTCCTGTGCTCTGATTCCACAAAGCAGGGTAAAACACCAAACAAGTGACTCTGGATGGTTCTTGGAGCAAGTCACTTTTAGGGATCATCTGGCTCTTCTGATGTTGTTGGACTCCAACTTGCATGAGCCTCAACCAGCATGGGATGATGCAAGATTGAGCTCAACAATTCCTCAATGGCTACACAGACTTCCCATCCCTGAGTCTGCACAGAGGCCTGAGGAAGTCCTTCTCCTTCTCCTGGTCTTTCATCTACACATAGGAGGGCATGGCTAACAAAGAGACACACTCATTATGAAGTGCTGAGCTGAGCAGAAGACTTACTGAAGGCCAGCCAGGTTTGCTTCAGATGGAGGTAGACACGGAGATCTGTCTGGAACCCAAGTTCTTTCAGGGAAACATCAGAACCAGCCTGTCCTTTCAGCTGGGCATATTCCATGTAGCAATGAAAGATTCCTGCAAGATGAAAGCAGCAGTGAACATGGTTGCCCATTGCCTTGGCTTAATACTTCCAACATACCAAATGGTTGAAAGCTGTCCTGCTGTTAAACACCAGAGTGCAAAGCGTACCAATGGGGGAGCAAGTTCAGAAGTGCCTGCCATATCAAAGGTTTAGGGAAGGAGCAGTCCAGGCTTGTCCTCAAGGCTTTACCTGACTTCCTGCATTCAATTCTGTTGCAACAGTTCATGAGAATTATTCAGAGTTTGAAAAGGATTTAGATCAGTTCAGTTCAAGGAGCCAGGTTGCGGGTAGAGGGGGAGTTAAATGATAATAATAATCATTTATTAACTGCTTAATGACATCATGTCCACACACATTCTGTGAAAACCAGATGCTACTTACATGCAGAGAGGGGAAATATGTCAACAGTCTGAATATAACGTAAAGAGCACGGTCTTCCAAAGTGATATTCTAACACAGAATTAGAAGGACCAATTAACTTGCAACAGGGACAGGTTTATCATCTATTCAGAAATTACAGACTCTGTTGCAATCTTTTACAACTACAACTAAGTTGTTCACCTGGGCAACTTTCCCTTCCTCTTCCTCAAGACATGAATTACTTCTAAGAGCAACATAAAAAATAAAAATAACTATTTAAGGGGACAGGAAGGATAACTGAAGAGGCTACTGTAGAAGTGACCGGTGCTACATCAAACTTCCTAACTTCTACTTGATCCTCAGCTCACCTTCCCTGGATTCACAGAGGAAACAATTTTATAATTTGCACAGCAAGATCTATAGAGGTCATTCAGAGCATCCCCTAAACTGAGGCAAAGATCCAAAACAATGCCATTACCCCAGGCCCAGTTCTAGCACCAACGAGCAAAGTCACAAGTAAGGGGATTCCCAAAGTGAGGTCTAGCAAGGCTCACCTGAGTGACAGTAAGCAAGCTGTGTCACCTGCCACAAGTGGAAAGGGAGACGTTTCACCACCAAAAGTGGGTGGAAGGAAGCATATGGTGCTGAGATAGACCATTAGTGAGAATGTATACCTGAAGGAGTGTCTCCACTCCCATCGTTCAGCCCAGACACTGAGGTCTAGCTCTGAGGGTCTTATGACAGTTCCTTCACTGTGAGAAGTGAAGTTACAGGGAAACTGGCAGAGAGCCTTCTCAGTAGTGGCACCCATCCTGTGGAATGCCCTCCCATCAGGTGTCAAGAAAACAATTATATAAAGGCAATCCTATATAGAGAAGCTTTTGATGTTTGATGTTTTACTGTGTTTGATGTTTTAATTTCTTGGAAGCCGCCCAGAATGGGCAACCCAGTCAGAGAAGTGAGGTATAAGTAATAAAATATTATTATTATTATTATTTATTCCAGTAGGCATCCAGCCCACCTGCCCAGATCCCTGGGCTTAACCAAACTCACCATATCCAAGCACCAGGATCACCAGCACAATCATCACCCAGACCATGATCCCTGCTAGGAACCGGAGCAGGACAATAAAGATGAGACTGACAACCATGGAAATCACCAGACCTCTGCAGATAGAAGACAACAAGGGATTTCTCAAGACGTTCTTGAACTACCAAGCGACTCACAAGCTACTGGGTGAAGATGCTGCTTTGCACAAACATTTTAACTACTTGGGGTAAACGAATCAGTAGCAGAATGAAGGTGAACAGTGCAAATTATATCAAGGGAATTTAAGTTCATTATGGGTCATAAAAAGCTGACAAAAGGGACTATGAACCATTAGCAAGAAGGTTGTTGACAGGAAAAGAACTGCAGAGACCAGGAAACCAAAGAGATAAGAATGGGCAAAAAAGGCGTAGGAATCCCAGAGAATGGTCTGAGGACCTTTGATACGCCATATAAGCAGCTCTGAGACTGTTCCCCTTAATCCATTGGAACAGTGATGTGATATATTATACACACAAATACATACATAGAGAGAGAGAGAGAGAGAGAGAGAGAAAGAAGGGTGTGGGACTGAATCTGATACAGTGTTTTGAACCAATCATGAAAAAACCCTCTGGTTGCAAGTCTCAGTTCAATATATCCATCTTTAATAATGGAGAAAAGTGCCAAGTGGCCCATAAGGACTCTTGTGGTGTTCCTTTTCACTACTTTCAAGGGGGAAATACAGAAGACACAGGTTTTCACAATGGTGAAATGCTCAGCTGGACATCCAGAACTTGAAAAACTTCTAAGATGGCCTGTAAGTCTGAAAGGTCCTTTGCCTTTGGAACAGAGCCAGAGCTTCCTTTTTGCTACTCCCATTAGACTTCTCATTCCACCCTTAGCTGGACTATTCCGTTCTCTGCTCACATTATTATCCAGTACCAGGAAACAGTGTAATCTTCAAAGATCTTCATAGCCACTTGTCTCGCCTCTAGAACCACATTTGCTTTTCTGGAATTCAAAGTAAGAAGAAGTGAGAAGCACAGGAAAGGTGAAGAAATGCACATCCAAGTTTTTTTTCCTTTAATTTTTTTGGGGGGACCCCAACAAAGTGTGGCCCTAAGCTATACAGACATACCTCGGGTTGCAAATGTGATCCGTGCGGGAGGCACGTTCGCAACCCGCAGCGTTCGCAGCCTGAAGTGCTGCGTCTGCGCACACACATGACGCAATTCGGCACTTCTGCACATGACATCATTTTGTACTTCTGCGTATGCGCGCGCGCCAAAACCCGGAAGTACCGGTAATCCATTCTGGTACTTCTGGGTTCAGTGCAGTCAGGAACCCAAAAACGCGCAACCCACAGCATTCGTAACCCAAGGTATGACTGTAGCTTGTTTAGCTTATATGTAAATCTGGCATTGGTGGAGACGCTCCTTCAGGTATATTGGGCCAAGGCCATTTAGAGCTTTAAAGTTCAGCACTAACACTTTGAATTGTATTTGGATACTGTAATGGTTCTAAGGGGGTTGCTCGTGCGTAAGTTGCCGCCACTCCTGGCTAGGTTGCCTGGTTGAACCCTTTCTCTCTGGACAGCCTTGCACTCGTGGCTGTCTCAGTCGCTGGCAGAATCCGTCAGTGGGCGTTTCTTAAACTTCTTCCAGCAAAGAAGTTCTTTGACGCCAAGTCTCCTCCTACTCTCCCTGCGCGGAAGTCTTCTGCGCAGGGAGGGTGTGGGCAGCGGAGTACCCGTGCTCTCCCCGCTGGTCTCCGGTGAAGAGTCCTGGAGCCTTCTCTCCGATTCCCCCATCTGCCCCCCTTCACCCCTGGTGTTACACTGATTTCCTTCCCCAGCAGATGGGCTGCCTCTCTCCCTGCTGGGACCCTCTCCGGCATCGCTCTGGAGCCTTCCCTCCGCCTCTGGCTCCGATGGCAGTTCCCTGACAGATACATACAGGGAGCTTTATTTAAGATAAGAAAGCT
This sequence comes from Podarcis erhardii, assembly GCF_964252035.2. Classification (NCBI taxonomy): domain Eukaryota; kingdom Metazoa; phylum Chordata; class Lepidosauria; order Squamata; family Lacertidae; genus Podarcis; species Podarcis erhardii. The sequence continues at coordinate 9,242,913 of NC_138515.1, read as the reverse complement.
ACAGAGTCTGGTGTTAGGTAGAGCACTAACTGCTCACTGACACTGCAGGAACTTCACTTCTGCTGGGTTAGGGCTACTGAGAGTCTCAACAATTGTGAGCACAGGATTTCCTTTTGCATGGGGAGAAGGATGGTTGACAAGCAGAGGGCAGTTCCATATATGCAGCACATTTAAGGTTCTATATCTCAAGGCCTGAGAAGCATTTTCATCATGCTGTCCAGAAGGACTTTGGCAGCATACCAGAAAAGGAATTGGAAAATCCTTGTAGCTGCCAGAGAACACGGAATATAGCAAGTCTCCTGGAAGAAGTGGAACCTTTTTTTGGCCAGGGTAAGGTGGGACATGGGAGGCGCTGTGGTCTAAACCACTGAGCCTCTTGGGCTTGCTGATCAGAAGGTCAGCGGTTCGAATCCCTGCGACGGGGTGAGCTCCCATTGCTCAGTCCCAGCTCCTGCCAACCTAGCAGTTTGAAGGCACATAAATAGGTTTTGCCAGAAGCGGCTTAGTCATGCTGGCCACATGACCCGGAAAAACTGTCTGCGGACAAACGCCGGCTCCCTCGGCCTATAGAGCGAGATGAGAGCACAACCCCAGAGCTGTCCACAACTGGACCTAACGGTCAGGGGTCCTTTACCTTTACCTTTTTAAGGTGGAAGATGGCATGTGATTTCCCCTAACAGATTAGAGGAGTAGTCAGATGGGGGTCTTCTCAGCACATACCCCACCTTTTCCTCTACAATCCCCGCCAGTCCCATCTGTTGTCTCAACACAACCCTTGTTTATCTAATGTCCCAGTTTCTGCCACCTGTGATGAAAAGAACTAGAGCAAGAAAGCTACAAATTACTGCGGACCAACTCCCCAGGCCAAGCAACTAGAATAACGCAAGTAAATTAAGCAAAGTTGGCAAAAAGTATTCTTTGGCCAAATTTGGAATAACTAGGTCTACAAAGCCCCTTTCTGCTCATTGCCACCCAACACACACACTTAAGACTCACTTGGCCCCTTCCAGAAGTTCCGTCACATTCCTTTCATGTCCTTTTCCATCATTAAAGGTGGTCTTGTTCCCAACCATGATGACCCCTTTCTTCGAGCTGACTGCAGGTAGACATCTGCGAGCCACTGAGGATCACAACATATAAGAGAGATCTAAGCAGCAGGAAGACTAGTACGCACCCCCTCCCCTTGCTGTCTCCTTAAAAGACCCTCTATAATCAGCGGGCAGAGAGGAAAACTACAACACCCACCCACACCCCAAGCTGGTTTCAAGCAGGTTAGAGTGAGATTTGGCAACTGAAGAAGCAAAGTGGGGGTTGCGAATGGGCTACATCCTTATGCACACTTGGCAATTTCATCTGATGCTTGGAGTGACCTCCCACAAATTACTACAGGAACCAGGGCTTCACTCAGCATATACTGAGTTGGTGTCAGGATACTTAGTGTAGAAAAAGACCTCTTTATAGATCATTGCATCTCCATCCCTTGCCCCAACAGCCAAGAGTTACCATATTTTTCGCCCTATAGGATGCATTTTCCCCCTCCAAAAATGAAGGGAAAATGTGTATGCATCCTATGGGGCAAATGCAGGCTTTCGCTGAAGCCTGGAGAGCGAGAGGGGTCGGTGCGCACCGACCCCTCTCGCTTTCCAGGCTTCAGGAAGCTATCCGCAAGCCGTGGGAGGGCTGCGCAACTTCGCGCAGCTCTCCCACGGCTTTTGGAGAGCTGCCTGCACCCCGAAGCCTGGGGGCACACTGAGCTCAGCGACCCCCCAGGCTTCGCACAGCTCTCCCACGGCTTGTGGAGAGCTGCCTGTTCTGGGGGCTGGGATCGGGGGAAGTTCGGGCTTCCCCCGCCCCAGCCCCTCGCCTGGGGGGGAAAAATATTTTTTTTTCTTTATTTTCCCCCCAAAAACCTAGGTGCGCCCTGTGGGCCGGTGCGCCCTATGGGCCGAAAAATATGGTAACTGATAACTCACTGAGTAATCAGCACCCCAAGGCCTCTCCTATCCAAGTGTTTGTAATGAACATGACTAGCCAGAAGACTTGTTTCGGACTTTGTTGTGATTTAATAGATGCTTTATTTGCCACAGACATTCAAAATGAGTCAGAGGGACAGGTGTAATCAGATTACTTCCTTTACTCCTTCTGCAGCTGTAGCTGTCCTTCATGTTCAAATCCTCTTGCCTGGCTCACAGTTCTCCCTCATCCCCACAAAGGGTGCAGCTCACAAGCAAAGTCAAGCCCTGGGGGTGAGGTGGGGTGGGGGGAGCCAGCAAGGAGTTCCCGACCTAGTATTCCCAGTCGTCACTGGGGGGGGGGGGGAAATAACCTTTCTACCCAACCCAAATATCTATTTCTGCTTTCTTATGATCCTTCAGAATTAATGCAATTTTTTAAGAGAGGGGGTTGATATTCAAAATTCACACTGAGCCAACCTGCTCGGGTGTGGGTTCAGGGATCACGTATGATAGCCAACTTTTAATTTCAAAAATTTGGGTGGTAGGTCAGGAGGCAGGGCCACACAAGGAAATGGGCGCAAGTGCAATTCCCACAACTGTGGGTGCCACATCGCCAGGTTGCTCTGCCTTTCCTCACCTTGGGTAAATAAAGCCTGGTGGGGGAGGCACCAGCAAAGGAACAACACACATGAACCCCACAGTCTTTATTGCAGCCATGTCTGAAATGGTGTGCAAGGTCTGAAGTCAACTATCTTGTGCTCTAGTGCATATGTAGAGCGTACTAAAGGTGAAAATGATGGTTACTTCCATTCAAATAGTTATAGAAACTGAATAGATTTGTTAGAAAAAAGCTGATAGCCATCCCGAATTTTTGGCTTTCTATTCCAAAAAACCTCTGGCAACTGGCTCAGAGGTTAAAATGAAACTAAAAACAGCCGGGCCATTCCCCCCCCCCCCCCGGAGAGTTGGCAAGGTTTCTGAGGATTATGGCCTTCATGCCAACAATAGAGATAACAACTGTTTAGTGCATGAAGTGGGGGATAATATATGCTGGGTCTGAGGCTCTGCTCTAGCCCAGAACAAGTGGGCTGGTTCCTCAGAAGCTTATCGTTTTCAAATTTCAGATTCCCATACTCCCAGATAAGAAGTCTCAACGGAGTCACCATTGTGGTAGTCTTTGTGTGGAAAGGCTGAGGCTCTTTTGCTGGGAGTCACAGCCACTGAAAGCTTCAGCTGCATTAAGACTGACTACTGAGCTGTTCAAGAAACTATTAATAAAATCCCTAGGCTTTCCCCCACTGGTTTGCTCCCTCAGACAGACTTACAGGGTTTGCTTGGAGTGAGCATGGCTGGGCACAGATCATCTTTCAAAACTTCAGGTGCACTCAGGGCCTGAGAGAGGGGGAAAAGGAACGGGTTATTCCTACCCAAAGGAGGATAACCTCCCAGTAAAACAAAGGCAAAAGCAGAACGGAAGATCACCCTTAAGTCTGAACTAGTTCCCAGCCATTATGCATCCGTAATGCTCACTCACCTTCTTCCGGTTTTTAAATTCTGGGACACAAAACTGCTCATAGTATTTGAGTTCCTCGCTGGCTGCGCCAACTGTTGAGGCCTGCAAGTAGGTGAGGTACCGATCTGGGCACTTTTCAACACAGATCTGAAACAGTCACAAGAAGCACAGCAATTTAGTGTCTCAATTCAGACACAACTTATCTAGCAGGGTTCAAATTCCCAGCAGCAGTGACAAATTTCTACCTTACAGTGGTGCCTTGGTTCTCAAACTTAATTGGTTCCGGAAGTCTGTTCCAAAACCAAAGCATTCCAAAACCAAGGTGTGCTTTCCCATAGAAAGTAATGCAAAACAGGTGGTGCAGGGGCTCTGATACGGAGGTGGGGGCTCCTTTAAACTTCTCCCTTGAGGGGAGTGCAGCCGCGAACCCCTCAATGGAAAGTATGATGGAGCCTGCACCTCCCCAGCTGAGCAGCCCCGATCCAGCTCCTGTTTCCGTGCAAGCATCAACGCTGCCTAGTGGAGCAGCCCGATCCCACTCCTACTTGCATGCAAGCAGGAGCAGGCAGCGAGGGGTGGCGGCAACATCCCATGCCTGCTCGCTTGCCACCCCAGTCCAGCCTTCCCTCACTCAGTGCCGGGGCCACCGGGGCTGGAGGAGGAGGGGTGGTTGCTGTGGTGGTGGAGGGACCCAGCCATGGAGGGTGGCAGGTGCCTGCTTGCTTGCTGCCCAGCCTGCCTTCCCTCACTCGGAAAACGGAAGTGTGGAACTCAAAGTGGAAGTTATACTCAGAACAGAGCACATTCAGCTTCCGAAAAAAGTTCGAAAACCAGAACACTCATTTCCCTGCTATTGGGGAAAATTATTATTATTCCCTGCTATTAGCCCTGCTATTGGGGGAAATTATTTGTGTCTTCTCTTGAGAACCCTTATATGATGGATTCCTTAAGGGACAACTACAAACGATATAATTTATTCGAACCAGGACTGCAGTGCTAAATTAATGAATTGGTTAGATCAACTTTTAACTGACTAAAAAGGTATCTAAGCAGTTATAACTGGGGTGTTGTTGTTTTTTTATCTATAATTGCATAATAAATTGTGTACCATACATAAAATAACAGAATCGTCAATAGTCTCAAGTCTGGGTAAAAGGCAGGATATAAATAATAATATAACATTGTATCAAGACTGTAAACATTTTACATTTTCTGGAAATGAGTACTGAACAAATGAATTCCAATTTAACACAAAACTTCTTAGGTCAGCCAGCCTTTCTTGTCTTCTTGAAATGAGCTGATGCAAGAGTTTTACCATATACAGTGGTACCTCGGGTTACACACGCTTCAGGTTACATACGCTTCAGGTTACAGACTCCGCTAACCCAGAAATAGTGCTTCAGGTTAAGAACTTTGCTTCAGGATAAGAACAGAAATCGTGCTCTGGCGGCGCGGCAGCAGCAGGAGGCCCCATTAGCTAAAGTGGTCTTCAGGTTAAGAACAGTTTCAGGTTAAGTACGAACCTCCGGAACAAATTAAGTACCCGAGGTACCACTGTATGTGCTGCAGATCTTATTCAACCAATCTTTCAATTGTGGACCTTTGTGGATCTATTCTGGCCATAATAGTTACGTTTGACACCAGTTCTTCTATCCTTTTAGTTATCAAATGTTCAATGTAACCAAATGATAATATCCATGGTGTTAATTACTACGTGAGTAATTCAACTGATAGTTTCAAACACCTCTTTCCAAATCATTGACCACTTCCAGATGCCTACCACAGGTAAAAGGCATTTGCTCCCAGTCTAATATATTTCCAGCAACAGAGAAGATTACTAACACATGCTAATGCAAACATACAGTGGTGCTTGGCATCTGTAAATAAAGTTTCTCACTGCCTCCTCACTCATTATCCAGAAACTAACATTTAAATTATACACCAGGTGGTATTTACTGCCAACAAAGCTACATCGCACGTCCTCACCACACTCTAAACGTGTCAAGAAAACTGTGACAGAGTGAGGTCTTATTTCCATATGCAGATTTGCCGTAAAATATGAAGAATTGCTGGGTACAAAGATCAGATCACATAAATAAAACTGCAGGATATTCTATCGATCCAGAACCCATAACAGCATTGCTAAACCACCTCGGTAAAGACAACATCCCCCCAGTATAAATAATTTTGATTATATTATATTGCCACATTTTAAAGTAACCTTATACTGGGAAAAACCAAAACAACCTAAAAAAAGGAGAATCATTACAGTGTGGTAGACCTCACTCAATTGAAAACCATGTCAAACCCTGAATATTCTGACCATTTCATAAATACTGTAAATGCCTCCCATTCCTAACAGGCATGTTTGAAGACTTTTTATAAACAGCGTCTTGAAACATAACGGCACGCTTCTGTAACAATGTATTATTCACCAAACAAGCCTTCACTATCTCTCTTTTAATACAGGACTTTTAAAGCTGTTTTCCACATTCAAATTAAAGTCTGGAACACCTAGCCCAGGGTGTATCTGACTTGATACTCTAATAGCAAGGGAGAACTAAAGAAGATTATGGCAATGGTAAAATCAAGAGACTAATAGATTACTGCAACACATACATGGGGCTGCCCCTGAAACTTCATCTGGTGCAGAATTCAGTGGCCGGGTAGCTCACCGGGGCAAAACAGTTCAAGCATATTAAACTGATCCTGGCCCGACTCCACTGGCTGTCAATCAGTTTCTGGGCCCAATTCAAAGTGCTGGTTTTGATCTATAGAGCCTTAAATGGCTCAAGGGCCTGCAATACCTAAAGGACTGCCTTTCTCCATATGAACCTACCTGGACCCTGAGATAATCTTCTAAGGCCCTTCTTCGCGTGCCTCCTCCGCAAAAGTCCAGGGGGGCAGCAACATGAGAACGGGCCTTTTCTGCAGTGGCTCCGCACTTTTGGAACGCTCTCCCCAGAAAGGCTCACCTAGCACCTTCATTACATCTCTTTAGGCGCAAGGCTAAAATATTTCTCTATAACCAGACCTTTCGCTAATGAATAATTCTGTGACCTTTTAAATGTGTTTGGGGGAGGCTGGGTCATTGGTTTGTTTCTGTTTTTGTCTTATTAGGTATTTTGAGTTCTAATTTTGCATTTTAATCTTGTGAACCACTCTGTGATCTTTGGATGAAGGGTGATATACAGATATAACAACAACAACAACAACAACAACAACAACAACAACAACTACTACTGTTATTCTGACCTACACACACACACACTCATACATCCCTGCATCACATTAAACTGAGGCAGTGTCAACATGAAGAGCACAACCTCTGTGACAGGTCACAGATTTACATCCTTTTAATTTTACTGATTCCATGTCCACTTGTGGTGGGGTTCTAGTGAGAAGCTGACATCTCTGAGGGAGGCAGCAAACAGCTTCAGGGACTTCAAAGAAAAGGCAAACATCACCCATTCAACCAGGATAGATTGTTCAAAACTGCTTTCTTTCTTTCTCTGGGCAGCTGCTCTTTGAAGTCCCTGCCCTCCCTTCCCATTTCCCCAATGTGACCAAGAGAGGATATAAGGCATCCTTGCTCTGACTCTCTTCCCATGCACTCTATTGGGTACCATTACACAACAGCGTGTCTATATCCAGGTATCATTGAGCAAAAGCAATCCACCTTCCTTGTTGTCCATGAAGTTTTGTCCTATGCAGACAAGCGCAAAGCTCTTGCAATTCTGACCTCTCTGGGACAAAGGTATTGACAAGGAGAGAAACCTTACCTGTGTGGTGGGACACTGAAACTCCAACAGCACCAAAGGGCTGGCACATTTCACGATGTTGAAGTAGAACAAGAAAGGTTTATTCCTGGAAACAGAGAAAGGACCATAAGAACATCCAAGCCAGCATATGTTTCTATCAGGAGATGGGTCCCAAAAGTTCAGCAAATCTTAAAGCGTTAAAATTGAGATGTGGAAAATATGGAAACGACGAGGAGAGGCAGGATTGAGATTTGGAGATATGCTTCACAAGGTCCAGACTATGGGAAGCCCCGAAAAATTAATAATTATAATTTGGATGATAATTTGGTCTTTTTTATTTTAGTTTTTTATTTTAATTGGATTATGATTTGATATCTTAATTGGATGTTTTCTATTGAAAAACTAATTAAAAGGATTTAACCCAAAGTTCAGCAAGTCTGACATACTGTGGAGATCTAGAAGATGAAGGAGATCGCTCATGCCAGCAGACTCTCCTGAACCACTTCTGATCAGGTTAGAATTCTCTACGCAGACCAGCCAGCACTGCGTGGGGATCACAGACAAAGCAATGTGCCAAGGGTTACCAGCCTTAGCCATCGCCAGTTCTTAAAATGAAAGTTGCCACAGCTCAGGCCTATCTGGAAGTGACATCACCTAACCCATGCTGCCTGAAGACTCAGTGTGGTTGCCTAGCGGGAGGAGAATGCAGTCTGCAAATGCTGAAATACACCCTTGTCTTATGTAATTGCCCCTGAAATTTCATACCTAACTGTGGGGGAGGAGCCACTTCTCCTTATTCTATCCTCTCACGCTGCTCTGGCTTCCTCTCCCTCACTAAATTCAATGCCACCTCATCAGAGAGGGTGACAAGGAGAGTCAGAGGAAAGGCCCACCAGATTTCCTGTACAGCAGGGGTGAGGAACACCTTTGGGCCAGAAGGCTGGAATCAAACATGGCCGATCCTCCATGGGTTACTTTGATGGGCAAGTGGGGTTGCCCACCTGCTAATCACCTCAGGAGTGTTATATGACACCTGGTGTTTCAAGCCATGACTGCAAAGGAAGAATCAGGAGCTTGCTCTTGAAAGGGCCCATATCTGATGTCAGATGTGGCTCACCCAAAACACTCTTGTGAACCAAAGCAAGAGAACGGTTGGGCCTAATTAGGCCCGTGGGTCAGAATGATCCCACCACTGCTGTAGAGGCATAGATTTTCATTCCTGGTTTCACTTGGCCTAGAATACAGTGGTACCTCGGGTTAAGTACTTAATTCGTTCTGGAAACTGTTCTTAACCTGAAGCACCACTTTAGCTAATGGGGCCTCCTGCTGCCGCTGCGCCGCCGCCACACAATTTCTGTTCTCATCCTGAAGCAAAGTTCTTAACCTGAGGTACTATTTCTGGGTTAGCGGAGTCTGTAATCTGAAGCGTATGTAACCCGAGGTACCACTGTACCACTATTTGGGGTTTCCTGACATTCATCTGGCATGTGACACAACTGGCCCCAACTGACTGTGGCAACTCAGGAGAACATTCCAAGGGGGACTTTAGATGCCTCAGAAAATTCCAGAATTCCACATTAAGGGGGAAAACGAGTTGCCTCATGAATAAGACAAACAGGCCTTGCAAGAAACGAAGCTTTCCCTTTTCTACCAGAAGAGATGACATGGAAAGGCAATCTGGAAAGGGAAGATGCATGTGCAAAATTCTCTCGTAATACAAAGTGCCTCATTGGCTATAACTCGTGCAGATAACAAAGGATTTTTCTAAGACACCTACTCGTTGGGGGTTCCAGCCTGGCCACAGAACTGCCCACGGCTATCTGTGGGGTAGATCACCTTCCGGGGGTCTCCTTGTGTCCATGCTGAAAAGACAGAAATCCAGAGTTTGACAACGTGCTCCCCTCCACATTGTGCAACATCACCCAGTTTCCCCAGCAACTGCTTTGAACTATGATTATCTCTCTATTATTCACATGTACATTTCATCCTTCAACTTATGAGCTATGTTAACCTACGAAAGAAGATATTTTGCTCAAGGCTGTGCAGTGACTTGGTATTTTAATCCAAGTCCAAGTCTCTACCCACTGTGTTACACTGCCTCTCTGTCAAGAGTCTCCCAAATCTGCATGCAGCCACTCACAATGTTAAAGGGGTTCCACATATCACCCCATGCGACTCTGCCCTGGGTAAGAAATGGCAACGTATGGCCAACTAAGACACCACTCAGCACAGGCACCATCACCACATTATTCTACATGAGCAACCCCTCCAAAAAGAGACAGAGGGAGGAGGCAATAAGATACTATCAGGGCAATTTCATGGCCTACCATGCTTTCACATTCAGTCCCACAGCTCATGTGGATTCCTAAGAGCCATGGTTTACTGTTGTCAAGGATGTTGGACTAGATCAGCAGTTCTCAACTTAGGGGTCCCCAGATGTTGTTGGACTACAACTCCCATCATCCCTGAGCTCTGGCCTTGCTAGCTAGGGATGATGGTAGTTGTAGTCCAACAATATCTGGGGACCCACAGGTTGAGAACCGCTGGATTAGATGATCCTCATGTTCCCTCCAGCTCTACAATTCTATGATTCATGGCTATGAAGATGTGCATTCCACACACTTAAAAAAGAGTTTGCTGAAACCCCTTGTTTTCATAACGGTGCACCTTCTTGCCACATGTCCTCTTTCTCCAGAACGCTTTTACTTTTTCATGGTATGTAAAATGAGAGTCATGACAGTAATCCATAGTTAAACGAAGAAGTTTGAAAATGTGTCCTCTTTTTTTGCTCTTCAAAATATGGCAACCCTACATCTACTTGCCCAGTCACCAGCAACACTCAGCTGTTGCCTAGAGCCAGAGAAAGGGAGATGGAGAGTTCTACAACACATACCCACAACTCCCACAGCGATGTAGCCCACAATGGCAACCAAAAGCAAGATGCAGCAGATGATATCAGTGCAACCCCTGAAGGAGAAAGCAAAAGGATTGAGATCAGTACAACCGGCATGCTCTGCTTGTGTTCTGTTCCCCGCAGTCTGGTGGCTTTGATGCCTTGATCCCCTCTCCCCACAGCAGATTCACAACTTTAGTATTTTATTTCTATTTTTATAAGCCCTGAATTGAACCAATCTCGCCAATAGCGGCGAAGGCGGTTAAGAGGAAAAATACTCAGGGACCCTGGCCAACATATAAAGTACTTCTTAAAGGAGAATAATAACCAATTGAAATGAAAAAGTTTCGGGGAAATAAGAGAGTGTATTGTTGATTGGTTTCAATATCACCAATTATTTGAGACATTCAAAATTGGTAAACAAAAGGGTTTTTCCACTGAGACTTCCAGATTTGAATCGGATTTGGTGAATTCCAGAATTAAAACACTTTCTAAAGTATACCGACTCCTCCTTGACTGGGAAGGCAACGAGGAGGAGGTTACAGCGGCTATGATTAAGTGGTCACAAGATTTTGGGTACTCAATAACAATGAAGCAGTGGGAAAACCTGTGGTAAATAAATTGGAATTTTACAGCCTGTTACTCTCTGAGAGAGAATTTTTTTAAAGTGCAGCATTGGTGGTATTTAACCCCCTGGAAATTGTCCATGATGTTCAAAAATGTCCCTAATAATTGCTGGAGGTGTAAAGAAAAGCCAGGTACTTTATTCTATATGTGGTGGCAGTGTAAAGAAATCAAGGTGCTTGGGGAGGATATCCACATAGAATTGGAAAAAATGTTTAAAATATATTTTAATAGGAAACCGGAAGCTTTCCTTTTGGGAATCACAGACTCAGATATTCCTAAAAAGGCTAAAGAGATCTTCTTATATGCTACGGTCGCAGCAAGAGTTCTCATTGCGGCAAACTGTAAAAGAGATAAAGTCCCATCAAGATAAGAATGGATTCAAAAATTGGCTGAATATGCGGAATTAGATAGCATGTCAGAAAAGAAAAAAATAAACCAAAACAGTTATTTATCTCAAAATGGGAAGTTTTTAAAATATATTTGAAAAGCAATAATAGTACAGTACTTTAAGGTCATACGCAGCGTTCGAATAATTTCAGTAGCAGTGTTAAAAATGTGGAAAAACCAATGAATGGATCAAGGGGTATTGAAATTGAACAAAACTCGTTATGCAGTGGCAGTGAACAACTAATACAGAATCTGTAATTAAGGAATAGACGGGAAGTATGGTAGGTAGAAAAAGACCACTTTTATTTTATGTTTTGAAGGTTACTAGTTAATGTACTAATTCTCTTTTTTTCTTTGGTGGCGATGGAAATTTATTTTCTTTTTCTTTATGGTGGGTTAATGTGAACGGTAACAATAAAATTTAATAAAAGGATAGAACATGAGACTCTTAATCTCAGGGACATGGGATTGAGCTCCACACTTCAGTATTTTGCAACTTCAGTATTTTATTTCTATTTTTATAAGTCCTGAATCGAACCAAACAAAAGCACAGTATAAACCAGAACTGGCTCCAGGTTTGGGAGGCCTCTCAGACAATATGGGCCCTTCCTTATGTGAGTGGGGCCCATCTCCTCCTTGCCCCGGTCCCTGCTGCCCATTCACTTGCCCTCTTCCTCTGGGCCCAACCTATGCAAACAAGCCACCAAGAAGGAAAATGTAAGGCAAGAAAAGGAGGCGGCTTCCTGGCATCAACTCTGGTCCTTCTTTGCAGGTCTGGAGACTGGAAGTGAAAAATGTATTTATGTATTGTAAGATTTGGGGCATGAGCAAGTGCCCAGCGATAGTGACCCTCAACACTAACCCTGGTATATACTTTCAAATCGTAAAAAGACACAAGCAGCATTTGAATAGTTTTGGAAAGCACACCTGAAGCATGGGGGATGGGCAAAATGAAGTAACTCCATATCTGAAGTGGAAACAAGTAGTAGCTTTCAACTGCAGTACAAAGGCAGGAAGAGAAGCTCACCTTGTGGGGGAGAGAAAAGGGGAATGCTCCTGTTTTTAGCGATATCTGTATACGCTTTTTGCTGCTACTTTCTGCTACGGGTTCTTAAAACAGGGTGTGTGTGCGTGTGTAAAAACTCAGTCCTCCTAGTCCTTTAAGTCCAAAGAAACCAACACAGAAAAAGCAAACAAAGTAAATCCAGATAGGCGAACAAACAGCTTCACCGGGTTTAAGTCAGAGTCTATTTTTGAAGGATATCTTGCAATCCTTTAGTTTCCATCAGGGCAGTTCTGCCACAAGAGAGAAGGGCTACTATATTATGACAGAAAGCTGTGTTTCCGTTCTACCACTTGGGCATTTCTTTGGGTGAAAATGTGTGTTTGAAGCCTTTGCTCAAGTCACCTGTGACTCTCTCCTGGCAAGGCTGCTGGGCCTGGATTGTGCTTGTGTGGCTTGATCTGAGGTCGGAGGTCGGAGGGCAGATGGCCCTGCCTCTTGGGCAAAGAGACTAGACCTCTTGACCTTTGATCATTCTAGCACTTTGATTCCATAACTGATGAAAGGCTCCTTCATCATATTCCCAGGCAGAACAGAAATCTCTCATTTTTAAAACAACATCCATCAACATAAGGCAATAAAGCTGAATAGTGATTATAAACTGGGCAACTTAAGGTGGCATATCGCATGTAGGTCCATGAAAGTAAAGTTAAAAGGGAAATATTTGATTAATTTATAAATAATAAATAATAATAATAATAATAATAAATTTTATTTATATCCCGCCCTCCCCAGCCGAAGCCGGGCTCAGGGCGGCTAACAATAATCAAATAATCAAACAATCAAATAATCACACATTCTAAAAATATTTCATTATAAAAATTAATTAAAATCAAATTAATGGCAACCGATTAAGCAAAATTCTGTGCAGGTTGCCAGAGGAGGGAGTCAGGCTGCGCCCTGACCAAAGGCCTGGTGGAACAACTCTGTCTTGCAGGCCCTGCGGAAAGATGTCAGGTCCCGCAGGGCCCTTGTCTCTTGTGACAGAGCGTTCCACCAGATTGGAGCCACAGCCAAGAAGGCCCTGGCTCTAGTTGAGGCCAGCCTAACCTCTCTGAGGCCTGGGACCTTGAGGATGTTATTATTTGCAGACCGTAGGTTTCTCTGTGCGGCATACCAGGAGAGGCGGTCCCGTAGGTACGAAGGTCCTAGGCCGTATAGGGCTTTAAAGGTTAAAACCAGCACCTTAAACCTGATCCTGTACTCCACCGGGAGCCAGTGCAGCTGGTATAGTACCGGATGAATGTGATCTCGCAGCGAAGGCCCCATAAGGAGTCTCGCCGCGGCATTCTGCACCCGCTGGAGTTTCTGGGTCAGTCTCAAGGGCAGCCCCACGTAGAGTGAGTTACAATAATCCAGTCTGGAGGTGACCGTTGCATGGATCACAGTGGCTAGGTCAGGGCGAGAGAGATAAGGGGCCAACTGCTTAGCTTGGCGGAGATGAAAAAATGCCGCCTTTGTTATAGCTGTAATCTGCGCCTCCATAGAGAGGGAAGTATCGAAGATTACACCCAAACTCTTAACGGACGGTGCTGGCACTAATTGCACCCCCGCAAGAGATGGGAGTTGCCCCCTCAATCCCATAACGTCCCGCCCCAGCCAGAGGACCTCTGTCTTCGAAGGATTTAACTTCAACCGGCTCCCACGTAACCATCCAGCCACAGCTTCCAGACATCTCGCCAGTGTGGGTCAGGATGGCCATCCATCAACAGATAGAGTTGGGTGTCGTCAGCATACTGATGGCAGCCCAGCCCAAACCATTTGACATTTCGGCAAAACATTAATTCGACGGGCGTTTTACTCAAGACAGACCTGACTCCCATGAAGAACATCCTGACTCCCATGAAGCAAGGTCCAAGAAAGTACACAGGTAGAATGGCCTCCCTTTGCCACCTCCACACACCAAGACACAAAAGCTTGCCAGATCCCATGCAGCAGCTATGCACAGAATCATTTCATTTTGGTATTCCGAGTCTTAGGGTTTCAGGATTTGCATATACAGCAGCATGCCCCTCTTACTTTCCAAAATGCGGGTGGGGGTGGCGGCAATTCAGAACAAGAGACAGCTTCCCCGGGCAGTGTTCCCTTCCGCACACACTTTGCAAAACACCATCACACACTTTTACCAACAGGTTGCTCTTACCTGTCATATATGGGGCCCTTGAAAGTTGGGTCATATTTTTGGGGTGTCCCTAGGAGGGGAAAAAGAGAAAGAAAATATGCACTAAGTTAAGCAGTTACAGAAGGCAGGAACAGGATAATTGGGAAATATATTGATTTTAAGTACATCCATATTTTGGAAACAAAACAAATTCCTTCCAGTAGCACCTTAAAGACCAACTAAGTCAGTTCTTGGTATGAGCTTTCGTGTGCATGCACACTTCTTCAGATACACACTGTATCTGAAGAAGTGTGCATGCACACGAAAGCTCATACCAAGAACTGACTTAGTTGGTCTTTAAGGTGCTACTGGAAGGAATTTGTTTTGTTTTGACTATGGCAGACCAACACGGCTACCTATCTGTATCCATATTTTGGGACGTTCTCAGGTAGAGGCCCCACTAAAATGAACAGGACCCTGCCTTCTAAGCAGCGTGTGCGAGGGAGAGGGGTATTACATCATTGTTTCAGGAACGTGGACAGCACTGAGGTTTTGCAAATGTGATAACCATCTTTTTGGTGAGCTGGACCACCACTTCCTCTCCTGGCGCCTCAGCCTTTTAACAGCTGTGCAAATTTAAAGGAACAAAAGACCTGGATAAAAGAAGTCAAGTCTTCTGCATTATTCTAGGACAGATACCAGACAGCAAGGAACGTAGGGCTTCTGAACCTGGAATATTTCTGTAATAAGACATGGAAATTGTGGCAGGTGGAGATCATAGTATCTTAGTACATCAGAGGTGAAACAAGATGCTGCCAACATTCCTCCTTCTGCAGAATAAAAATTTGTACACAGTCCACCAACCACCAATTTCCACAGACCCACTGATGGGCTAAACGTCTGCCATCTACTGTCCCATGCCTCCAGGAACAACTTAGCCCCAGTCTCTCATCTGCGAAGTTTGCTCATCCACCACCTTCAGAACTCACACTTTGTCCAAAAACACTGTTGTATATTTCTCCCCGTGATTTCATTGTTTTATCTTTTTGTAAACCGCTCTGAGGTTTTCCCCAATCAGGTGGCGTAATACATTTTATGAAATAAATCAATAACAAACAAATAAGAGCCTTTCCATACAAACCCCAGCCCATGTCCATGCAATTAGATTTGTCAGTCTAAGCCATAGGTAGGCAAACTAAGGCCCGGGGGCCAGATCCGGCCCAATCGCCTTCTCAATCCGGCCCGCGGACGGTCCGGGAATCAGCATGTTTTTACATGAGTAGAATGTGTCCTTATATTTGAAATGCATCTCTGGGTTATTTGTGGGGCATAGGAATTCGTTCATTCCCCCCCCCCAAAAAATAGTCCGGCCCCCCATAAGGTCTGAGGGGGAGTGGACCGGCCCCCTGCTGACAAAGTTTGCTGACGCCTGGTCTGAGCTCTCTCATTTCTCTCCCCTCCGTTGCCTTGGGACCCTCAGCAGTTGTTATAGTCCAGTCCCAAGCAGCCTGAAAGTCTAAGGCATACACCCTGCATCCCGTGCCCAGCTAGTCTATTGCATTGAGTCACCCTATAAGCTCCTCTCCCTCCCTCTTGGTTAACCGACAGAGAGGGTAAAAAGAGGGAGAGGAATCATCCCAGCCAAAAGCAAAGCAGTAGCTATGGGGATGCCCTGTCACTGCGCACAAGAAGCAGGAAGGGAAATGGGGGACCCTCCTGCTACACAGAAGGAGCAAAATTCTTTGCAAATTTGAATGGAGAAGAGTAAGCCACTCAGGATACGCTCCTACATGGATAGACAAAGGAGTAGGTGAAGCAGGGAGTCTGTGTTTCAAAGCTAAGCAAGTGAATAATCCCAGGCATAGCTGCAGAACAGGTTCTCTGCTGGTGGTTCCAGGCTGTTACTGGAAATTTTCAGGAGAGAAACACACACAAAAATCTCTCAGCGAGGGATTCTCATCAGAACTACATCTTAATCAGTGTTTACCCAGGAATTGGTCTTCAACGGCTATCCTCCAGAACACATTTTTATGCACTTATTTAAATGTATAACCTGCCCTATTGTATGGGTTTGGGGGCAAGTGATAAATGTAGTAATGGTAAGGAAGAGAAGGCCTCTCCACATGTGCAGAGTTCCTCTTCCACACTGGAAAGCCAAAACCACGAGCCTTCACACATCATGGGTTAATGGCAAGCCCATCTTCTAGGTATGCCTTCTGGTGCGGACTGGAGAACCTCTCAATTTAGAAACTGGAGTGATCCCCACCTCCTTCACCCCGACTGAACTTTCCCAGCCCAGCAAACAGTCACTCCTTTCATTTGCAGGCTGCAATGCCTCCCATTCACCAAATAAGATTTCTCTGGTTAGACACCAGCCAGTGAAGCAAAATACTTTTCTCTATACCAGCATAGACTCTGCAGCCAAAAAGCCCTGGAATCGTTGCAAACCTCAGATATTATTATCTGCTCTAAAGTGCATCTGCACGACAGGCCTGAGGTTCCAGGAAAAACAGACAGGCTGGTGGTAAAGGCAACATCTTTTTTTTACTTTGCCCCACCTCCCAGTTGCACTTTCAGTAGGTACAGGCCTCCTCTGTCATCACTACTACTGCCTCCCCTTTGCAAAGGCCCTGCTGCAAATAGAGATGGGAGTCTTGCCAGCCTAACTTTACACCCTCTAAAATGGCATCATGTCCCCCATCCACCCTGACTCAAAAGGGGGAAATTCTGAGTAAGCTGAAGTTCATTGTTCAAGATTCTTAAATCAGGTATTACTTTAGAATGCAAATAAAATGCAGTATGGTTTTTCACAACACACATCCTTACGATTCTTTTCAAGTGTGTGTGGGGGGGGGGGGTTTGGATATTCCTCAGATTTCAATTAAAAGCAACCCCTATAGACAATTGATATCATTTCTTAAAGCAACCTTAACTTGCCACTTTAGCTGGGCAACTGTGAACGCTGCCATTTGCTTAGAATAGGTTCCTTGTATGTAATATTGGGCAAAATACAATACTAGCACCCCAGGAGAATGACTGGGGACTCCAGGGCTAGAGGTAAGGTCAGATATTCAACTGTTCTATTGATTTCTTTCAACAACTCTCTTGTTTCATTCTGCCAAAGTATTCACTGCCAATGCAGTTCCAGCAAATGTACCCTCTCCAAGCTGGAGGAAATTCTTGGTTTGGTTCCCGTTATATGTGGCTTTACATATATACCTCCTCCTGTCCTGGGTGGAAAACTCCATTTCCACAGGTCTCCAAGAAAACACAGGTTTCAGGGAGAGGCAGAAAGGGACACACAGTTTTCCACTTCAGCTTTTCATTTCAAAATGGCCGTTCTATTTCAGGGGAGTTTTGGGGACTTTGCAGAAAGGAAGTTGGGCACATCCCTGAGAACTACAGCAACTAGCCATTCCTTCCACCCTGATTCAACATTTCATACAAATACAAGTGTGGCACAAAATTAGCCTGTGGCTGATCTTAGCATGAGCCACGAAGGAATTATGGACTGGCAGCACTCTCAGCCAGTGAAGGGAAGACTGGAAGATATCCAATTCTCCCCGTTAGGAAAAGCAGGGTGGGGACTGATGAGCGATCTACTCATTTAACTTCTGGTGGGATAATTGCCAAGGGTAATCAAATAGACTTGAGTTCCAAAGTATGTCCAGAAGAAAAAGCCACTTCCACTTCAGCATCTTTGCCCCCACATAGTAGCCATAATGTGGTAAAAGAAGTCCTGGAAGACTTGGTTGAAGTCTCCCCAGGTAGCCAATACTTATTTTATTATTTTATTTATTTAACAAAATTATTTACCACCTACTCACAAGCAGAAAAACAGCTGACAAAAATTAAGGCAAAGTTAATTATTTTTTCTTTTAAGAATTCAAAATATAATTAAAATCAATAGCTAAAATGAATTATATTCTCTTGAAACAATGTAATCTGGATGAGCAAATGAATTATGTCAATTCAGCACAAGTGCTAGTATGGAAGCAATCCCGCGGAAAATAACTTTATACAGTACTAAGGTTTTGGTGATAAGATAAGGCTAAGATAAAGCACAACATCCTCGGCTATGTTGTGGAGAAGAGAGTACAAAATATTCTATTAGACATTTGGGGTGGGCAGGAGGTTATTCTGATGGACATCTAACAACATCAGCCAGGCTTAAAGACTGTGCTTTATTCTGGAGGGCAGATGCTCAAGAAAATGGTGCAGTGTTGGGGAGGAAACACCCTTCAATATTTCTGATGCAGAACACTTTGTTTTCAGATGAGGCATGCATTTGCCACAGAGGTATCAGAAGAGAGATTTCTCCTGTGTGAGAGAAAAGGCAGAATCTGCCTCTTTCAAGATACGCATAAGTCACCGGCCAATTTTATAAGCACGGACATATATTTAAACCTGCTGCTCAGTTCATCTGGGGCACTTTTTAAAGTTGTTTTAAATGTTCCAATTAATTAATCCGGCCAATGAATTGATTGCTGCAGTCCCAATTACCTCCTTGGGAGAAAAGGTGTTATATATAAAAGTAAACAACAAACAAACAAACAACAATGACAGCACCACTGTCACTGTTTCTCAAAGTTTCTCCATGGGCAGTTCCCAGAGAACATGTGAAGGGGGAGACTTTATTGCTACTATCAGGATACTTTGTTCCAGGAGCCTGTGAAAAAATGGTTGCCGTTTAAGTGCTGAATTCCCTCCCCACTCCAGTATTATTATTACATTATTATTATTATTAGCCAGGAGTACACCAGCCAGAGGAGGGAGTTGGGATAAGAAAAGGGGCTGGTGACTGTGTGGGTTTGTGTATATATACATATTGTGTCTCGCCAGAATGGTGCATGCTCTAGTTATCTCCCGCTTGGACTACTGCAATGCGCTCTACGTGGGGCTACCTTTGAAGGTGACCCGGAAACTGCAATTAATCCAGAATGCGGCAGCTAGACTGGTGACTGGGAGTGGCCGCCGGGACCACATAACACCGGTTCTGAGAGATCTGCATTGGCTCCCAGTACGTTTCCGAGCACAATTCAAAGTGTTGGTGCTGACCTTTAAAGCCCTAAACGGCCTCGGTCCTGTATACCTCTGAAGGAGCGTCTCCACCCCCATCGTTGAGGGCCTTTTGGTGGTTCCCTCATTGCGAGAAGTGAGGTTACAGGGAACCAGACAGAGGGCCTTCTCGGTAGTGGCACCTGCCCTGTGGAACGCCCTCCCTTCAGATATGAAAGGAAATAATTAGCTATCTTCTCTTTAAAAGACATCTGAAGGCAGCCCTGTTTAGGGAAGTTTTTAATATTTAATGTTGTATTGTTTTTAACACTTGATTGGAAGCCGCCCAGAGTGGCTGGGGAAACTCAGCCAAATGGGCAGGGTATAAATAATAAATTTATTATTATTATTATTATTATTATTATTATTATTATTATTATATAAAATAAAAAAATCCTTCCAGTAGTACCTTAGAGACCAACTAAGTTTGTTATTGGTATGAGCTTTTGTGTGCATGCACACTTCTTAAGATACCAAAGCATAACAAATTTAGTTGGTCTCTAAGGTGCTACTGGAAGGAATTTTTTTTGTTTGTTTGTTTCGACTAAGGCAGACCAACACGGCTACCTAACTCGGTGTGTAATTAATCCATACATCCATATGTATACATACAGTACACGGCCAACAGTTTGTAGTTCCTTAGCCTTGAAGGGGCATCCTGGTTCCCTTCCCCATAGCTAACCCCTGGCTGCCCCTTCTGCTGCGAGTGCGCAAAGAGAGAGAACAGCGGCGCGTAGTTTTGGAAGCATTCTTTCCGGAACTCGCAAGTTTCTCTGCTTAGACCGGGCGCGCGTTTTGGGCAAGGGAGGCGGCGGCTCGCCTACATTCCTCCCCGGCTACTGCGCTCCCCCAGACTCCCAGAAGGCGCCTGCGTTCCAGAGCAGCTTCGCAGCCCCGCTGGGGATAGCAATCCGGTTTAAGGTTACGCGGAACTGAGCGCCCGGTGGTGCGTCCCGCCGTAAGAGGCGCGCGCCCACGGCCGGGAGGACTAGTGGATCAGCGGGAATAGTATTTTTAGTAAGCCCGTTTCCTAACCTCCACTCCAGAGGCGCAGAAAGAAACTGCACCAGCAAGGCCTTAAAATTGCCCGGAGGCGCACTGGGGGCGTCCCCAGCCCGGGAGGAGAGGCAGGGGCTCTTCCCTTCTTCGCGCCCTCCCCACACCCACTGGAATTATTATTATTTATTCGGTAGCTGAACTAGTTCCCCCTCCCCCTGCCCCATTGACTGAACCGACGCGTTTGGCGCCAGCTGCCTCTTTCTGCCCAGAATTTGGACTTGCTGGGTGGCCGGCCTTAGACGGGAGGGACGGCGGTGCGCGCTCCAACCCGGGTTGCACAAACAGCATCTGGCGCAGCTCGCGCTTTGGGGCACCTCGGGAAGACGCCGCCAAGGCCGAGCTGCCTTGCGCCCCAAGGCCCAGCCCCGCCTCGAGGGTTTGCAGCTTCCCCATGGTGGACGCCGAAGCCCCCATAGCGGGGCTGCGCGTGGCCACCTGCTGCCCGCACCCCCTCCCTCCTCGGAGGGCTCAGGGGTGGCAGCCTGGAGCCTTACCATGCTTGCCATAGTAACTCTCCTCTTCCCTCGCCATCCCAGCCGAGTTCCCCTCCTGCTCGCTGGCTTGCTTTCCTTCTTTCTCTCCTTCTCACTCTCTCTCTCTCTCTCTCTCTCTCCTCCCTCCTTCCCCAGTCAGCTGCCGATCAACCGCCCAATGAGGCGCCTCGGGGGCCGAACTGGCCAAACCTGTAAAATACATTTGGAGGAAAGCAAAAAAGAAAAAAAAAGAGGCGGCACGCCCTTGCCTTGCAAAGAGCAAGCTTCTTTATTTGCAAATAAAGTATTCGGAGGCGCCTTTCCACCCTCCCCAATCCAGGAATTGTTACAGAAAAGCAGCAGAAGCAGCGGACCGGAGGGAAGCTGCCTCCGGGAGACCCTCTCCGGATCAAAGACCCTCTCCGGATCAAGCCTTTTTGCACAAGGGAGGCGTTGCACGTGCGACTCGCTTCTCCATAACCAACAGGGTTGCTCCCTGTTCACTGAGCAGCTCAGAAAGAACGCCTTAAATTCAAGACAAGAAAAAGAAAGCCAATCCCGACAAGGTGGGTTGGGGGGGGGGCGGCGGCACTGGGCTTAAATATTTTTCCAGCAACCAAGCTCACTGTGTGACCTTGGAGTAGCTAACTTTCTCAACCAAGTAATTGCCTTGAGCAATCTGGAACAAATAATTATGTCAGGCTAGCAGTCTAAAGAATGCAAGGCTCCCTCTGTTGGGCACCTGATTTTCCCTTCTGCCTCTCTCTTTCCACTTCCAAGTTACACTCACTCATTCACTCACTCACTTTGCCCCAGGCCTGGTTCCCACAGCCACCACTCACACACCTACAGCTTCTACCTAACCAGGGGGCCAGGATGCACTGGTATGGTACTGAGCAGGCGCCTTGAGTTAATCACAGTTGCAATGTGTGTAAGGGTGTGTGTAAAAAGGTAAAGGTAAAGGACGAGTCGCAGACAACTTGGGGGTTGTGGTGCTCATCTTGCTTTACAGGCCGAGGGAGCGGCGTTTGTCCACAGGCAGTTTTTCCGGGTCATGTGGCCAGCATGACTAAGCCGCTTCTGGAAACCAGAGCAGCACACGGAAATGCCGTTTACCTTCCCACCAGAGAGGTACCTATTTATCTACTTGCACTGTTTGGCGTGCTTTGGAACGTCTAGATTGGCAGGAGCTAGGACTGAGCAACGGGCCCTCACCCTGTCGCAGAGATTCGAACCGCCAACCTTCTGATCAGCAAGCCCAAGAAGCTCAGTGGTTTAGACCACAGCGCCACCCGCGTCCCCTAAGGGTGTGTGTAAATCAGTGTATTATTTCTCAAACTTGTGTCTCCAGCTGTTGCTGGACTACAACTCCCATCATCCCTAGCTAGCAGGACCAGTAGGGATGATGGGAGTTGTAGTCCGACAACAGGTGGAGGGCCAAGTTTCAGAAACGCTGCTGTACATCTGTTTGTGGGCTGCAACCCATGGGTTGGAGACATGCAGCAAGATGAAGGAACAAGCCCAACGTGGGCTGCCAGCAATGGGCAGGTCTGTGTTTCCAGCCACTCTCTTTTTCATCCACACTGTGTATACCACTTGCTAGAAACCACTGTAGTGCTTGGACCCCGCTTGTGGGCTTCTCCTGGAATGGCCACTGTGATTGCTGGAGGAGATGGGCCGCTGGCTTGATCCAGCAAGGCTCTTCTTATGTTCTTAGGGCAGTTTCCAGGATTTGCTGCTCCTTAAATTGTCAATCACTACGGGGTGAGCTCCTATTGCTCGGTCCCTGCTCCTGCCAACCTAGCATTTCGAAAGCACTTCAAAGTGCAAGTAGATAAATAGGTACCACTCTGGCGGGAAGGTAAATGGCGTTTCCATGCACTGCTCTGGTTCGCCAGAAGCGGCTTAGTCATGCTGGCCACATGTCCCGGAAGCTGTACACCGGCTCCCTTGGCCAGTAAAGCAAGATGAGCGCTGCAACCCCAGGGTTGTTCGTGACTAGACCTAATGGTCAGGGATCCCTTTACCTTTACCTTACTGGAGTTGGAGATGTCATTGGCTTAAGTTGTAAAACTACCATAAACAGATCAGATGAACAGTGCTAGGATGCCTTTTCATGAAATTAACCAAAACCAACAATTAGGACTGGGAAAATCCCATGGGCTCAGCATGCTCAGACACTTAGAAATTTGCACTGACACCTAAAAACATCACCCAGGAATCTGAAACACTTTCCAGCCCTGCACCTAATAATACTCTTCCACATTTGTTATGCATGCAACTTCTGAGCATGGTAAACGCTTCTCATATGTTTTGTGTAACCCTTACAACCACACTGTGTGTAAAGGCCAGCATTGCTATCCTTGTTTTGCAGACAGTGGGGACTGGTAGCTAGGAGATAACAGCTTGCTTCAAGCCATCCACTGAGTTTCTGGTAGAAGTGAAAGTTGCCCCAGGCACTTCCAGAACTGTAGCCGTGTTTGTGTGTGTATTCCTCATTTACTAAAGCACATAATTGTCTTTTTCTTCAGGTTGCGTGTTCTACAAATCAGTTACACTCGAGGTCTAAAAAAAGGTAAAGGACTCCTGGATGGTTAAGTTCAGTCAAAGGTGACTATGGGGTGTGGTGCTCATCTCGCTGTCAGGCCAAGGGAGCCGGTGTTTGTTGGCAGGAGCTGGGATAGAGCAAACCGCCAATCATTGGCAAGCCCAAGAGGCTCATTGGTTTAGACCACAGCGACACCCACATCCCATAAGGTCTCAAGGTCTCCACACCACTGTGAATAGGTGTTATCCTCAAACTGTATGTCAAAGCAACAGCCATGCACTACACAAGGGGTTGATGTGGGCTTTGGGGCCACACATCCCATGCCTCTTGGGATAGTTTGAGCCTACCCTCTCACTTACTGTATGGGCAATGGCAGCAGCAGGGTGGTGGGGGTGTTAAGAATGCCTTGGAAATTCCTGATGCAACCTACACTACAGCTAACAAGCACAGGGGATGCGGGCTAGAAGTTTCTCTTCTAGTGGAGGAAGGGAATCTGAATCCCCTTCCTCTCTACATTTTGTTGTTGTTGTTTATTTGTGTCCAACTCTTAGTGACTCCATGGACCAGAGCATGCCAGGCACTCCTGTCTTCCACTGCCTCCCGCAGTACTTATCACAGTTTGCATCACCACTGCTTAGAAAGCACAGTCTTATATCTGAAACCTGTTTAGCTGGGCAAAGGGGAGGTGGGATGTCAGCCCTGGGCTGTCTCATAGTTGCAAGGAGACTGCAGGCCCACTATTCTAGGAACAGACTGAGAAAGTATATCTGCATATTTCTGAAGGCAAGGGTGAAGTGTGTTATCTAATTTTAGATAACCTGTGTCTCAGGTATGAAAACAGCAAGGAAACATCCATCTTAGGAGGCCTTGGTTCCTGGGGCAGCAATCAAAGCAGCCCACAGTCGGCTGCAATGATGGGATGGCATATGCTACCATGCTGGGAATGTGTTAGCTAATCATTTATTTATGAAACATATGTATCTCTCCGGGGGTAGAACTGTATGGCAGAAAATGCCCACCCCTTCTGGCCCAAATGCTGTCAACAGCTCTGCTTCTGATTCTGATTATTTTGGGGCTGGGGGAGTGCTTTGGGGAGGGATTGTTCTTGATCAAGGGCTAGGCAACCTGAACCTTGTCTGTAACTTTAAGAACTGTTGCTTGGGCTTGCTTGCTCCCTCCCTCCTATTCCTTTCTCCTCACCTGTCATGTCTTTCTGGATTGTGAGCCTGAGGGCAGGGATTGTCTTATTTGACTGTTTCCCCCCCTAATCCACACCTTTCTGGCTAAAGGGCAGGGTATAAATGCTGCAAGTAGTAAGTAAACATAAATAAAAGGAGTCACTTTTATGTAAAATGAAGCACAGGTACTAACATAAACAGTAACACCATTAAAACAGCTAAAACTACTGATGTTGAAGGATTCTATTAATACAAAAGAGCAGCGGGAACTTCTAAGATTCTGAGTTTCCAATAAAAAGGAAAAGCTATAGTAAACCAAAGACTTTCCCATGACATTAAACACAAGCAAGGAAGTGACTTTGCAGATCCACTTGGGGGAGAGGATTCTAAGGCACAGAAATCTTTCACTGCAGAAAGAGCGTCTACTTTGTGCCCAGAACACGAGTAAAGCCCTGCTCTCTAACCAAAGCGGGCAGGGAGGAATCTTAAGAGAGGACAGCCAGGTGGAACCTTGCGGTACCCACCAAAACTAGGCAACTTCCCCCAGTTCTTAAAAAGAAGGGTTTCCTCATTTAGTTTGAACAACCAACTGCAGCTGCAATGTGCCTCCTTCTTCTTAATGCAAATACCAAGTGCAGGAAAGAAGAGTCAGGACAGGTCATTCTGCAGCACAATTTTCAGCCACTGAAAAAGGAAGTTATTCTGCTATGAAAAAGTTCTATTGTCAGAGGACCCAGAGCTTCACAGGAAGCACCCATCAGCCCAAAGTAAACATTGCTGGGAACTTCTCCCAGTTTCCATTCATCTTGTTTCATAGCCACTTACACATGAGCCTTTGGATACATTTTCCCAGTCTTTTTTCTGACCGTTTCTAATCTGTTGCCTTTTTCCCTTAGCATTATCCCTGACATTTGGTCCTACTGGCTGCAAACCAATAGGAACTGTAGCCCAAAACATCTGGAGGGCACTGTTGTTGTTGTTGTTGTTGTTGTTGTTGTTGTTGTTGTTGTTGTTTAGTCGTGTCCGCCTCTTCGTGACCCCATGGACCAGAGCACGTCAGGCACTTCTGTCTTCCACTGCCTCCCGCAGTTTGGTCAAACTCATGCTGGTAGTTTTGAGAACACTGTCCAACCATCTCGTCCTCTGTCGTCCCCTTCTCCTTGTGCCCTCCATCTTTCCCAACATCAGGGTCTTTTCCAGGGAGTCTTCTCTTCTCATGAGGTGGCCAAAGTATTGGAGTCTCAGCTTCAGGATCTGTCCTTCCAGTGAGCACTCAGGGCTGATTTCCTTCAGAATGGATAGGTTTGATCTTCTTGAAGTCCATGGGACTCTCAAGAGTCTCCTCTAGCACCATAATTCAAAAGCATCAATTCTTCGGTGACCAGCCTTCTTTATGGTCCAGCTTTCACTTCCATACACCACTACTGGGAAAACCACAGCTTTTACTATACGGACCTTTGTTGGCAAGGTGATGTCTCTACTTTTTGCTCATTATTATCAATGCAGACTGACAGAGGCTCTCCAGGGTTTCAGGCAAAAGTATTTTCCTGTCCCACCAAGAGACACCAAGGATTGAGCCTGACACCTTTTGCATGCAGAGCATAAGCTCTACCACTGAGCCACAGCCTTTCCCCTCAGAGAGTCATCAGGACAAGCACTAAGCTATGATGCTTCCCCATATGAATTTTGTGGGCTACAGTTCACATCTTCTGAATATTTTAAAGGGTTTACAGATTCAAATCTGCCTTTTTGGCCCCACAAAGCAACTCAAAACATGTATAAAATACAAATCAAGATACAAGATAAAAAGCATTTGCAATATACATCTCCCAGTAGAAAATATCATGCTATCTACTTTGCAGTCTTGTGGGTTCATCCACACTTCCGTCTGCCCTGCGCTTTCTAGTCATGAGTCCAAGAGGGTGTTCTCTTGTCCCACCAGTCTTGACCCATCAACCATCAATCTGCAGAAAACCCAATTGACATTTCCAGCAATCAGCAGTGGGTTTTCCCAGGGAAAGTGATGGAACAAGAAGTCACAGACCAAATAGAAGTGTGGATGAGCCCTGTGAAACCAGCACAAAAATAAAACAATAAAACTCAGCCAAACCTGGAATAACAGCTCCACTTTATATCAAACTATGTGTATTAACAACAGCTTGAACTGCAGACATTATCTCCTGCTAATGCTTATATTCACGCTGTGAATAGCTTCTTCTGTTGATTTTTGCTGTCAAAGGCCCAAGAATAAGCCAGGGCTTTAGTTGATATCCTCTGCCTATCTTTTGGGAATGAGAACATACAGTGGTACCTCTGGTTAAGTACTTAATTCATTCCGGAGGTCTGTACTTAACCTGAAGCACCACTTTAACTAAAGGGGCCTCCTGCTGCTGCCGCGCCGCTGGAGCACGATTTCTGTTCTCATCCTGAAGCACTTAACCTGAAGCACTATTTCTGGGTTAGTGGAGTCTGTAACCTGAAGCATCTGTAACCTGAAGCTTTTGTAACCCGAGGTACCACTGTATAAGTTTGGGTCTCTACACTCCTGCTGACCTCTCCTTTACTGGAGCAGGTGTGGCAGAAGCACTTCCTCAAAGAGCCACAACAACAAGAGTCCCAACCCCACTATCTATTTTTAGGAAGAACAGTTGGTTGCCCATCTTCCCCTACCCTAGACTACCCAGGAAGTCAACTGACTTGTGTTGGGGCTGATAGCAACATCCATGAAGTCAACAGATTCACGCATCTTTTATTGTTTGTAAAACACCACTTGTTAGGTGTCATTTGTGTAGATTGCTTGAATCTACTTGATCGGGACTTCACAAATCTTGTTCTATGCTTTCCCCCACCCTCCACCTGAGAAAAAGTCTTCCCAAGATTCCCAAGGTATATAAATGCAAATAGCTTTAATTGTAATTATTACTGGCCATTTCTGTAGTGCTTTTTTCCCGTACAAAGTACTTCACAGACTTCTCTCATTTACCCAGTTGGGCAAGTCACTATCAGTCCCACTGATATTATTATTATTATTAATTTTGCCTTTACCTATCAGCCCCACTGTACAAATTGGAGAACTGTGGCCAAGAGGCAGTGGATTACCCAGGGACACTCACCTACAGTTAAGCCATATCTGTAACTGATCTAGCTGCAGGACTAAACTGGCTCTTAGCGGCTCTCCTTTTTGGCCAACTCTTTTGTTTAGTCCCATACACAGCATCAAACAAGCACAATCATTTGCTGTTAACTAAGCTCATGCAGAAGGTGGCAGTGTATCCCTAAATAGCAGTTTCTGGAAATGAGGAGGGTGTGCTCAGGTTCTGCTCGCATTTCTGTAAGAGCAGGATGCTGCACCACTTTGACCTGATACAACAGGGATCTTTTTATGTGCTTAGATCAGTGTTTTTCAACCACTGTTCCGTGGCACACTAGTGTGCCGCGAGATGTTGCCTGGTGTGCCGTGGGAAAAATTGAAAAATTCGAAAGATTTAAAAATAAAGTATTTTATAATTTTTTCATATTTCTGTTTACTTACTATTTCATAATAAAGTAATTATAAAATACTTTCTTTGTGTTTACTTGATTCCTATTCAAGAGAATTACTTTCTATATAGTCAATATAGGCACAGAGGTAATTTTTTAAACATTTTCTAATGGTGGTGTGCCTCGTGATTTTTTTCATGAAACAAGTGTGCCTTTGCCCTAAAAAGGTTGAAAAACACTGGCTTAGATGATGCCTGGCCTAATTACCCACAGGGCATAATTTGTTTTTAGAACAACTGTTCCTTGCTGGTTTTACACACTTAAGACATAAACCCTTATCAAGCCATTCTGAGATACTGGCACAAGAAGTTCTTAAACCAAGAGTCCCCATTGAGACATTGATGGATACCATGGGAAATTCAAACACCCCGCTGAAACCCCCAATAATCCAGTCTCCTCCCAATGTTGTTATTCTTTAAAAATTATGTTTTGGCACTTGTGGGGGTTGTTGTTGTTGTTGTTGTTGTTGTTGTGGGGGAGTGGGTGGTGCTGTGGTCTAAACCACTGAGCCTCTTGGGCTTGCTAAGCGGAAGGTTGCTGGTTCAAATCCGTGCAACAGAGTGAGCTCCCGTTGCTCTGTCCCAGCTCTTGCCAGCCTAGCAATTCAAAAGCATGCCAGTGCAAGTAGATAAATAGGTCCCGCTGCAGCAGGAAGGTAAACACTGTTTCCATGTGTCCCATCGCACCAGAAGCGGTTTAGTCCTGCTGGCCACATGACCCGGAAAGCTGTCTGTGGACAAACGCCGGCTCCCTCAGCCTGAAAGCGAGATGAGCTCTGCAACCCCCTAGTCACCTTTGACTGGTCTTAACCGTCCAGGGGTCCTTTACCTTTTTACCTGTTGTTCAGTTGGGGGGGGGGGCTGTTGGAGTCTTCTTTCAGTCTGTGTTTATTTGTTTTGTCTGAGCATTGCCTGCTTTTCTTCTGCAACATAGGTATTTCTGATGCCCACAAGTTTATTAGAGTTCTACATGCAGCACCAGATTTTTTTCTTACTAGTGGACGCCAGTGGTATGTGTGAGTCATGGGCTGGCTCATAGCTGCATGGTCAGATGCAGGGCATTCTTCTGTGGCAGCTTTTTAAAAAAAAAAATTAAAAAGAAGGTTGGGAATCCCTGTCTTAAACTGTCAGAGACATATCCTGTTCTTGTCTTAAGGCACAATTTGCAGGACTGGGCAGCAGAAAGGATAAGCAAAGCCAGAAAGCGGCCAGGGCACGGATGTGGCTCTCCATAAGTCACTAGACTCCAACTCCTATCAAGCCCAGGGAATGGCCAATGGCTCTTGGAAACCAAGTGTGTCCACAGCCATCAATGGTAGAATAGTGTGAGGAAAGACAGAAAGCTGCCGCAGAAGAACCCCCTGCATCTGACCATGCAGCTATGAGCCAGCCCATGATTCACACACACCACTGGCGTCCACTAGTAAGAAAAAAATACCGGAAGTGAAGCAACAATGCCAGGAATTAGCAAACTCGGGAGGAACCTATGAAGAGAGGTTGGTACCATGGAAGACTAGGCGCTACTTCCTGCCTCATGCCCTCATTGCCCTGAGGCAGGATATCTGATGGGCCACATCTGCTTCTCTGGGTTTGGACATCCTGTTGCTGCTGCATGGTAACTCCTTTTAAACCAGCTACACCAGGTTAGCCCTAGCTGTCCTTCACCAAAATTCAACACACCCACCCTGCCTTTCAGCTTCTGTTCTACATCATTGTTGTGGCGCCTCCCGCAGCACCCTCTTGGCTTTGCGCCCAGTCTGGGCGAACCAGCTGCGCTCACCTAAATCCGCCTCTGTTCCCCAAAATCTCTGCCAGGCTTCCTCAACCTCGGCCCTCCAGATGTTTTTGGCCTACAACTCCCATGATCCCTAGCTAGCAGGACCAGTGGTCAGGGATGATGGGAATTGTAGTCTCAAAACATCTGGAGGGCCGAGGCTGAGGAAGCCTGGCTTAGGCCCTTCCACCGGAGTCCACTTGGATAGTTCCATCTCCCTTGGTCCTCTCTACCCTGCTCCAATGGGAACTTCAACAAGGCTAGAGAATCCAGTGTTTGATTCTAGGGTCTTGTATGGCAAGATTATTTTATCTGTCTGAGTTACAATCCTTCTGGAAATCCACAAAATGGGCATCCAGACTCGGCCCAGAATCCTGCCTTGCCACCCCTCTTGGCACTGCATGTTCTTACCATGTGGGTCAAGTTGCCCAAAGGGAATTAGAAGGCAGCAGGTGAGTAGAGGAGAAAATCAAGGACCACTCCAAGAGGCATTAGCAGCCATGGGAGCTGGAGGCATGGAGGGATGGAGGGGCAAGCTAAATGTGATGGTAGAACCCAGAACCCAGGGTGCATCCCTACAAAGCGGAGAGGGACAAACAAGAAGGCCCATGGCGGGGGAAGCCATGTCCCTCCTCCACTCCACAAATGCTTTTAAGCCTAGCAGGGGATACATCTAGGAATGGTGTCTCACCAAAGAAACACAGCTTGGGGGCGAGTATCAGTTTCCATGGGGAAAGTATGAGTCAGGGGAAATATTGAGCTCCTCCATTCTTGCTTGCCAATGCTCTGCCTCAAAACTCTACCCGCTTTTCCAGCCCTACTTTGTTGGGAATCAGCAGCAGCCCAACACTGACACACAGGGTGTCTTTTTGGCCCCAAACTGCATGCAGATTCTGTGGCTACAGACAATGCAGCTTGTTGTCTATATGGCACGAGCGGGTGTTGCTCTGCGACATGAAAGCTCTCTCTCTTTTTAAAGTCCTTGTACTTAGGAGAAGCATGCACCACGACAGCAACTTCAATCAGTCACAAATGATATAAGTGTAAAATAAAACACTTTCAGGAAAACCTGGTAGGTATCAGGTGCACAGGAACACACTGCAAATTTCTGTTTTGCTGCTTGCAAACAGAATGCAAATTTCACATGTGCAAATGTCGAAGTTTCAGCTGCTTGCAACATTCCCAAACTCTCCAACCCATCTGGAGGCGGCAGCTTCCTCCTCCTGGGAGGGCAGGAGAAGAGCTGTCCCACACACTTGTCATGAGGCTGACAAAACAGATGAGGAGCTAAATGGAAAATGGCTTAGCTAATTAAAAGGAACAAATGGGCTTCTAGACAGCTTTTAAGGCTTTTATCTTTTATCGGCTGCTCAGCCAGGATCAAAAGACCCACCAATTGCTTGATGGAGGCCTTTGCTGGTTCTAACAACTACTCCAGGTCTTCTTGGCACACTCCTTGTGCCAAATAACAGGGAGAAAGCTCTGTAGTCTCACTGAAGGTGAAAGGAAAGTGAAGCAGAGGGTGTAATTCTTGCAGCTGTATATCAGAGACCTGCAACTAGACCACCTAGATTCTTTTTCAAAGCTGAAAAGCAATCAATGGGGTGCAGAGCAGGAAGCAGACTAAATTGGACCCATGTCCGAGACCTGAGAATCCGAGACCTGGGAGAGGAAGCTGTGGAAGAGGACTGGAAGAAATTCAAGGACTACCTACAAAAACACTGTAAATTATACGAGTGCTAAGAAGGATGAGGGATTTGAAAATAACGGCACCATAAAGCTTGGTGAAAAGATTAAGAGTATGAGTGAATTTTATGAGAAAAATAAATTTTGAATAAATATTATGGTAAAATTAGATATTTAAGATCTAGATAAAGATATTCAAAGTTAGGGACAAAATATTGGGAATGTGTACAATAAGAATGGAAATAAGGTGATAAATTGCTGGTTAAAGTTTTATAAACTTGGAAAGTAGGAGCGAGAGACGTGAGGAAGTCCAAAAATGAAGAAAAGTTGGTTATTACACGATGCCAAATTTTATGTTTGTTTTTCTTTTTTGTTTCTTTTTTGCTTATGTTGTTTTTTTCCTCTATTGTATTAAAAAAAACTATTAATAAAAATTTTTAAAAAATAAAAATAAATTGGACCCATTTCCCTCATCAAAATCCTCCCCTCCCAACCCCTCAGAACTTGCTGTTAGCTTATCTTGAGAGATAACTGGAAGGATGGTTTTGATTGGGAAAACAGCAAGGGGAGGAGTTAAAATGCATCTCTGCTATCCCTATTCCATTTGCTACTTTAATATTTGAAAAGGATTCCAGTGATGGATCCCACTGTCACATCAAGCCCTGTTTTCGTTTTTATTATTATTTATTGAATTTATATACCACCCTGTATAAATTCAGGGTGGTTCAGGAAGCATTGTTCTACCAGACTACCGGTGATGTTAAGAAGCAACAGCTGCTGAAATTCTCATTTTGAGACAGGGTGGATAAAAATAAATAATTATATATATATATATATATATATATATATATATATATATATATATATGGATTTTTTAAAATTTAAATCAAATTTTAAAAATAAAATGCTTTTGGAGGAAAAATATTTCTAAAGATAGTTTTCTATTTAAGTTACATTATAGTGCAAAGGCTATTCATCAGGAAATAAGGATTTAAGTTTTTTAATGTGTGCTAAAACTCAGTCTTAAGTGTTTTTGTTTTTTAAAAAAACAAACCGTTGAACCACATCAGTTAACAAACATGGATACATATAATGTTATTGTTTCAGTTAAATAAATTGTTTAAATTGTTACTAATGATTATTTTTCCTTCCAATGAAATACAGCAGAAAAGTTGTCCAAATATAAACAGTTAACTTATTAAACCTCACAATAATTTCATAATTATCTGTCTATGTATTTCTAATAGTATAACCAAATCAGTAATTTTTGATATAACTGTAAAAACTAAATCAAGTCTAGTGTTTTAAATTGTGATTTAAATCGATTTGATTTAAATCAAATCCACCCTGTTTTGAGATAATGAATAAAGGCCCAGTTTAGGGTCTCAGTCTCAGAAGAGGCAGCATGAGAGTTTATGGATGTCTCAGTCTTGTTTCTTTGTTTGCTTGAGGTCAAGAGGCCACTGGGGGACAGGTGCAATGGGCAAAGAGAGGCATTAAGCATCCTGCTGTATATCGGCCAGCTGGCAGACCTGGCTAGGGGGCACTTTTGTTCTCCTTTAATGCCAGGAATCAGCAATGAGTGAGTGCCTCTCAGCACTGCACCCCCCCCCCCGCCAGAGAGCAATGGCAACCAGCTCCCTTGCATGCGAGAACTGGAAGCCCAGCATCTTATTCCCCGAGTCAGGCTTGAGGCGTGGCACCTTGCTCTTTTAAGAAACTCTCCTTCCTATCTTTTCTTGTCCTGTTTTTACTTGAGAAACTGCTTCTGGGTGGCACACTATAGGACAAGCTACCATATTTTTCGCTCTATAACACGCACCCGACCATAACACACACATAGTTTTTAGAGGAGGAAAACAAGAAAAAAAATATTCTAAACGAAACAGTGGATGTATGACTTTTGTGGTTCATGCTGTGGACGCAGACATGTGATCTGACGGTGAGTTTGGGGTAGCCCAAAGCAAAAATCCTGAGGATCCATGTGGATCCATGCTTTGTAACCACGTTTTTGCACCACCCAGGCAACAGTGGGTGCATGATTTTTTTGGTGCAAGCTGTAGCCATGGACATGCTATGTGATCTGCTGGTGAATTTGGGGTGACTCGTCAAAGCGGCACCTCTCCTCTCCCGCTTTGCTCCTTTAAAGCAAAAAGGCTCTCTGTCCCTCTCTCCTCCCCACTCAGCGGCTCCTCTCCCGCTTTGCTGTTTCAAAGCGAGCCACGGAGGAGGGAAGGAAGGGGAACCATGGATCCTCTGCTCACAACTGCAGCAGATCCCCCCCGCCATCCGTAGGCATTCACTCCATAACATGCACAGACATTTCCCCTTACTTTCTAGGAGGAAAAAAGTGAGTATTATGGTGCAAAAAATACGGTACTTATGGTGCCGAGGTACAGTATAGCAGTTTTTCCCTGAGGTGTTTTGTTGTGGGTACAAAATGCCCCAGGGTTGCTTTGCAATCATTTCCCTTCCAGCAATTTCTCCGCTGAAAATCAAGCTCCCCAAGCTGCTTTTTCTCCCTTGTGGGAGAAGCAGCTGAGGCTGGATTTCAGCTAAAAACTGCCAGTGGTGAAAGGGTTAAAGGCTCTCTCTCGCTCTCTCTCTCTCTCTCTCTCTCTCGCTCTCTCTATCCTCTCCTCCCCTGCATCAATGTTCCTTTTCTATTTTTTAAAATGCTTTTAAATGAGAGTCAGTGTGGTGTAGTACTTAGCACATGGTTAGGCAAACTAAGGTCTGGGGCCAGATCTAGCCCAATCACCTCCTCAATCCAGCCTGCAGATGGTCTGGGAATCAGCGTGTTTTTACATGAGTAGAATGTGTCCTTTTATTTAAAATGCAACTCTGTGTTACTTGTGGGGCCTGCCTGGTGTTTTTACATGAGTAGAATGTGTGCTTTTATTTAAAATGCACCTCTGGGTTATTTGTGGGGCATAGGAATTTGTTCATTCCCCCCCCCCAAAAAAATATAGTCTAGCCCCCATCCCACATGGTGTGAGGTACAGTGGACCGGCCCCCTGCTGAAAAAGTTTGCTGACCCTTCCTGGCATGTTGGACTACCACCCTGGAGATCAGATTTTGAATCCCCACTCAGCCATGATCACCTGCGACCAAGTGAAGATGCCTGGGCGCCAGAATGGTACCTGACATCTCCACCATCTCTGGTTCATTGGATCTGGACTGTTTTCACACACTAATACTCGCTCCTGTAGAATTTTATCAGTTATAGTTTATCTGCACAATCAGATTGAATTTCAGGAACTAATTTGCTTTTTCTATGCAGCCTGAGCAGAAGCAGTCAGCATTAAGGGGGGGGGGAATAGGCCAAAATCTATGTTGACTGTCCCTGGATCAAGTGACATTCTTCATTAAGTTCTCAAAGCTCTTAACCTAGTTCCAGGTTGTCATCTGAACTAGCCAGATGTTTGACTGAGAACCAATCACAGTCAGTCCATCCTTTGAAAAATAAGACTTTAGAGCTGTCTTACCCAAAAATGGCAACTAGATGTAATAATAATAATAATAATTTATTTATACCCCAACCACTCTGGGTGGCTTCCAACAAAATATTAAAATACAATAATTCATCAAATATTAACAGCTTCCCTAAACATTCTGTTTTGGCGACTGTAACCTCGGTTTTAAGGAGCCGTTTGGTTCCTGGCTTATATATCTGAGTTTCTAACATTGCATGGCTGTCACAGCTTGTGCTCCTCAGCTGATGATGCATGATCCAGTCACTGCCCAAGCTATTGTCTTAAGAAAAAGAAAGTGAAGTCATGCGTGAGGACGGAGTGATTAGAAGCAAGAATGGTTTTAGGGCGGATGTGGGTGGAAGAAAGGCAGCACAGCCTTGTGTTTGTGTGTGTGAGAGAGAGAAAAACCCAGAGTGAAGCACAGTTCAGAAGGAAAGCAGCTCACTAGAACAGGGGCGGAAGGCCTTAAAGGAGTCCGCCTGGCACCCCACTGGTCACGTCTGCATCTTCAGCACATGATGTAAGCACAACAACACTTCCTTCAAGGAAAGAGGAACTCCCACTGCCCACATTGCTCTGAGAGCAGTCAGGGTAGCAAGTGCCAATACTGGGGGCCTTCAGTGGAGAATTTGAAAAGTTGAGCAAGGGGAATTGGGCCGGCCTTCCAAAGTGCCGTTCTGCGGCCACAACAAACCCCTTTCCTTTCTGTTTGGCACTGGTGGAAGGGGCAGGCTGCCCCCTCGTGCACCATATTTGGGCACAGGACCTCCTGGTACAGACCCTCTAAAGTAGTAGCTTAAAGGTAAAGGGTCCCCTGACTGTTAGGTCCAGTCGCGGACGACTCTGGGGTTGCGGCGCTCATCTCGCTTTACTGGCTGAGGGAGCCAGCATACAGCTTCCGGGTCATGTGGCCAGCATGACTAAGCCACTTCTGGTGAACCAGAGCAGCGCACGGAAACGCTGTTTACCTTCCCGCCAGAGTGGTACCTATTTATCTACTTGCACTTTGATGTGCTTTCGA
This sequence comes from Podarcis erhardii, assembly GCF_964252035.2. NCBI lineage: Eukaryota > Metazoa > Chordata > Lepidosauria > Squamata > Lacertidae > Podarcis > Podarcis erhardii. The sequence goes on along the minus strand of NC_138515.1, from coordinate 9,206,801 downwards.
ACAGCGCCACCTGCGTCCCTGTAAGTAGCTTACAATCAACCAATTCAGCCTCACTCTCCTCTGTCACTTACTTAATCCGCTTCAGGCGGTGAGTTTAGAAAAGGCCTTTTGATGGAGCCTAGATAAAAGAGAGCTGCCTGCTGCTCTAGTTCAGAAGTTCTCAAACTTTTTTCCCTGGGCCACATTTTCAGAATAAAAATTTGCTTGTGCCACATTGACCCTTTTCTTGATAAGAAATACATTGCACAACAAAAAGAAACAACAACTACCAGTGCTTGATTTATAACATCAAACAGAACTGCTTTTTAATATGATCGTGGGACATCTGGGGAGTATAAAACAATGCAGCTACATAATAACATGAATTATTCCCAAAATGTAATGATTAAACGAACCTCTCACATATGCACCTTATGTATACAAACTCAATGAGAGGTGTGAGCTTGCTTTAGACTATTGTATTTTAATATTCTGTTGGAAGCTGCCCAGAGTGGCTGGGGAAACGCAGCCAGATGGCGGGGTATAAATAATAAATTATTATTATTATTTGCTGGGTAATCTCATTTCTATGAGGTCCAATTTGAGACAAACCCTCATGACCTCATCACCACAAAAAAGCCTTTCTCTTTTCTGATCTTCCATATTTATCAGAGTTGAAAATCCCTGTTCACAATATGTCATGAAGAACTGTAGAAGAATAGCCAATTCTCTTGAAGAGAGGAGTAGATACTGTTTCTGGTTGTACATCCACACTACTCAGAAATGTTTAAATGTTTCTTTGATCTCTCTAGAATCTTCCCCGTCACACTTGCCATCCTCTCCTGCCACACCCTTGGAGAACCACTGCTTTGCAGTAGTTTAAATCCGAAGAGAACTCCTTCAAGCTGGTGGGCAGGGATAGATGCCCTCCCCCCCCCCAGCGTTTAAAAAAACCCTTGCCTGCTAAGACGCTTCGTCACCCACAAGCACTGCTGTTTTCACAGCTTCTGTCTGCTTCCTGTTTATATAGAGGTTCTCATACATCTTTAGCCAGCCCCCTTAGTCTGTTGCGGGAAAGACAACAAAGACTGTTGGGGCACCTGGATGCCGACTGTGGCATAAGTTGCAGTCCATAAAGTCGGTGGTCCTCAAGAAATCCATGCCATAATCAATTTGCTCATCTTCTAATGGTTCACAAGACTAGCCAGGGAGACCAGGAGACATTCCTGGGCCAATGGAGAAGCAGAAGCTGCCTGAGCCAAGAGGTTGGACGATGATGAACACCCAAACAACAGTCAACGCACCTCGCATTGGGAGGGAGCTGGTGGTCACGGGAAGATGAGAAAGCCCCCCCCCCCAACCATAGGAGTAAACACCTAGGGGCTGAGGTCCCTTTGCCACCCCCAATAAAACATTTGAGGGGACTGCTCTGCCCAAATGTTGATGGACATTGCCATTCAAATGGTGTGCATGTGCCACATCTTGTGTTTGATTATACGGGGCGGGGCTTACCTGGGTCCGTCCCCCCCCATAGTTTATTCAAGGAGGTCAAGTTTTGAAATGTCAAAATGACTGTAAAATTAGTGAAACGTATAAACCTGAAACGCATAAATAAAATTCCAAGCTGGCACCCCCCCTTCCTATCCTGCCCCAGCTAACAGGTTGCTACCTTTAGACCCCTGGTTCCCAATGTGGGGCACAATTTGATTTTTAAGGGGGGGATATTATAGAATGAGTTATTAACAGTGAATGGCCTTTAAGGCTTCCTCCACGTGAATAGGACTTTGCTTTTTGAATAATAAGAATTATATGTCACAGGGGTGGGGATGGGATCAGGATTTTGGAGACGCTTAGGTGGGACATGGCCAAAAAAAGGTTGGGAACCACTGCTATAGAGGGAAGCTACAAACAAAGCAATGTATCTTCTCTCTCTCCCCCCCCCCGCCCCCGGCAAAAAAAGAAGAAACCAGCAACCCCTTTCCCTTCCTCGTCGGGCCACACCTGTTACCTGGGAGAGGGGCTACGACCCATCCACCTGCCCTGGATTTCAGGTAGCGGGCGCCTGCCTATTTGCTGGAAGCAGCGCCGAGGGGAGAAGCCGGAGGCCGCTGGAGCCCGGGGTCTGAGGAGCCACCCCGCCTTGGGCCGACGCCCTAGCCGGGCAGAGCCACCACGGGCAAAGCCCCTCGCAAGGGGCGGGCGCCATTGTCGCAGCGGGAGGAAGGAAGGTCCTCGGTGCGAGCCCCGGCCCGAGGGATCCCTCCGCGCCCAATCTTCCCGCGCATCCTTCTTTACCGTAAGCTGGGTCGGCGTCGGCGGGCTCCTTGCCGCTCGGCTCGCCGTCCATCGCTGCCGGGACGGAGAGCGCTGCTGCTGCTGCTGCTGCAGGCGCCGCCGGGGGACTGCGAGGAGGCGGAGAGAGGCAGCGTGGCCTGGGCTGTGCAGCGAAGTCAGGCCCACCCGACGGCCCTCCGCCCCTTTCCTGCCTCGGCGCGGCCGCCTTCCTGCGCTTAGCGGTCCCGGCGGGGCGGTCCCGGCGTCAGAAGAAGCGGATCCGTTCGTCTTGCGCGCCCGCAGCGAGGAGGCGGCCGAGCCGCGCTGCGCGGTGCATTTAAAAACCCGCTTCCTCCCGGAGAAATGGCTCCGCCAGAGGAAGTGTGGGAGGGAGAGGGCCTTTGTGGGTTGCTGAGCCAGCGAGGTTGAAGCTCCCCTTCTCCACGTCAGGACTTAGATAATCAAGATCTTCTTCTTTGGAGATCACTCGTACTGTAGATCTTTTGGAGATCACTAGCCGAGTGATCTACGAGTGAATTATGATGCTGGAGGAGACTCTTGAGAGTCCCAGGGACTGCAAGAAGATCAAACCTATCCATTCTGAAGGAAATCAGCCCTGAGTGCTCACTGGAAGGACAGATCCTGAAGCTGAGGCTCCAATACTTTGGCCACCTCATGAGAAGAGAAGACTCCCTGGAAAAGACCCTGATGTTGGGAAAGATGGAGGGCACAAGGAGAAGGGGATGACAGAGGATGAGATGGTTGGACAGTGTTCTCAAAGCTACCAACATGAGTTTGACCAAACTGCGGGAGGCAGTGGAAGACAGGAGTGCCTGGCGTGCTCTGGTCCATGGGGTCATGAAGAGTCGGACATGACTAAACAACAACAACATAGCCGAGTCAGATTGTCTTCCATGAACATGTTTTTTTTTTACAGTGAGAACAAGAAATAGATGCAATACTCAAGGCTGTATGTGGGCCACTGAAGGATGGGCTTCTGCGTCAGAGAAAGCCCCAGCATGGCCTCGGGGAAACTGAACCCCCAAAACTGGGGCACCAGAGGACATGCCATAACTTAGGATCTCGACTTCGTAGGCTTTGCGAGGCGGGACACAAGCACACCTATTCCCACGACCAAAATCCCAAACAAGAGTTGTACTGAAGCTTTTGGAAATGTTGGGGAACTCTTACACCTAGCTGAACAGAGCTTTTTTTCTTCTTATTTTCCAAACAGCCTTTCAGAAAGCAACCCCCTTTTTTCAATCACGCTGTAAGCATAAGAGGCAACTCCTAGGGGACGAGGGGTCTTCAGCCCCCCCCAATAAAATATTTGAGGGGGCTGCCCTCCAAAGTTTTGATGGCCATTGCCATTCAAATGGTGTGTACATTATGTGATCGTTTATGTGGGGCAGTACTTACATGCCCCCTTTTTTTATTCAAGTTGGCACCCCTAACTTTAAGAGTTGGTTACTTAGCAGGCCTCCTCCCTCAAAGTCTGCTTTCCTGGGGGCAACTCTCCTCAGTTGATGCCGTTGCCTGTTTGGTCTAGGTGACTAATATGGCCCTTTTTGCTCCAGTACAAATATTATTTAAGTAACTATTTAGAATGTGTGAGGCTGCACTAGCTGCCAGGTCTACAACCAGGGGTGGCCATACCATTAGTTACAGTGAGGCTATGTCCTCAAGCCACAAATGCCAAGGGGAGCCCACACTTCCAGGAAGAGGGAGGCAATTTTATTACCAGAAAAGAACAGAGGCACTTGGGCATCTTCTGCCTCAAGTGCCAAAATACCTTAACCAGCCTTGGGTACGACATACTTTGACCTGGGGCAGGTGGGGAGAGAGAGAGAGAGAATTTAAAGCTCTGTCTCAGGCAGCAACATATTTTGGGCTAGCTCTGCTGGCAGCCAGCACAGTTGTGGCACGATTAGCCAAATGTACTTCCTCCTCACAATATATGTATGGCAGGTTCCCTTGCCCCGAACAAAAGCTCTTCTTGATATAAGTGACTGGGGATCATGCAGCCCATTGGCCTTCCCTGGAAATTTGAGGGAAAAGAGTGACATTTTTAAAAGTATCTGATTTTCAGAACACAAGATGTAACAGCTCCACAAGATAGAAACTGAGAGCTGTTTTAAAATCTCTTGGATGTTTGTCTTGCACTCCGAGGCTGTTAAGGACAAGGAAACTCAACCACAGCACCATATTACTGCAGACAAACAACCTATAATTTCATCCTCCAGATCCAGGAATGACTCTCAGAGGCTGGCAACAGGGTCGTTCCTCCCTGACAATTTAAATGGGCGTTGACTCTGCTGCGGTGTGAGCTTTTGCCTTTCATAGAATGTGCTGAGACCATTTAGGAATATGCTCTCCTAAGGATCAAAATGTATATCCATTGCTAGAACAGAATTGTTTAACAGACAGAATTTCCTCTCTTTCCTTTGTTTCTTCTGAGCTTAACATTCTGAAAACAGCTGTATATGAGAACGAAGTATTCACAGTCCTCAACTCATTTGCAGAACACAGGTTTCTTAATGTGAAAAAGTTCGTATTTTCTAGAACAGGTAGGGAAATATACACTTTGAAGTTAAGGCTGCCATAAATGTTTAACTTGAACATGCCAGCCCCCACAGCCCACAAAAGCAGCTTGTTCATGCTGCTCACCTACCCCTCTAATTTATGTCTGATCTATGATACAGGACGCGGGTGGCGCTGTGGGTTAAACCACAGAGCCTAGGGCTTGCTCAGAAGGTCGGCGGTTCGAATTCCTGCAACGGCCAATAAAACAAGATGAGCACCGCAACCCCAGAGTTGTCTGCGACTGGACCTAATGGTCAGGGGTTCCTTTACCTTTATGATACAGGAAGACAGGTACTCATGTATGCTGAGACCATTACGTAATCCAAGGACAGGCATGTAGTGGTGAATACGCACAAGTTCTTTTTCCATAGTAATGCAAGCAAACAGGGATGCATTTTACAGTTTAAACCTCAGTTGCTGAAACAAATTAAAGCAAAAGCTGAGATCATTCTGGCCTATACCCTCTCAGGATTATTGCAGGAACTAATGTGCTCTGTCATCCAAAGGAAATCACACCCAGCAGCAATGAACTTGTAATTGCTCAGGGAAATACAGCCCAAGGCCACTCGAGTCCCGAAGGAAAGAATTCTCAGTTCAGCAACTTGGCCATCCCTTTTTGGTTGCCTATACAGACTGAGGCAAAGAAAAGAAAAGAAAAGAAAAGAAAAGAAAAGAAAAGAAAAGAAAAGAAAAGAAAAGAAAAGAAAAGAAAAGAAAAGAAAATAAAATCTGTGAGTTATTTGTTTGTTTTTGGTTTGTTCTTTGCTTTCAGGCTAGCTACCAGAAAAGCAAGGCTCCTCCATGCCCATTCCCCAGCAAATTTTAAAAGATGTGTCCTCTGAGTATACATCTTTGCTGCTTGGCTTTGCCTCCAGAAATTGCAAGAATGAGGACCTGCCTCCCCACAAAAGCCAATTGAGTTCCACCTCCCAACTCAAAGTTGGCTCTGTCAAAAGACCTAGGGGGCATTGCCCCAGAACCCGCTCAGCTGTATTTCAAGAATTGGTGACCGTACTCCTGCCCACCAACTGAATAACAACTTTGCAATCAAATTAGTGTTTCTGGCTGGGAAACCTCTGAGTGCATAGCTTCTTTGTGGTGAACAGCAGACTGTGCAACATTACCAGGCAAAGGAAGGCAGGAGGATAGAATACTTACTTGGGTCCTGCACTGAAAAGGAGGAGGGCAATACCAATGTACTTTCTGACAATCATATTTTCTACACACTTTGCTTTCTACTCTTGCTTAGATGGAAGTGTCATAGGCAGTGGCAGTTGTGTGTCTGGGAAACCCACAGCAGCAGGAGATTTAGTCAGTGTGGTGGAAAGGAGAAGGTTTGACCCCTGCCCCTGCTATGTGCATTTCTCCTCCAGCCCCTCCAAATTTTCCCCAGCAGGAATCCTTTGTACTGTTGCTTAACAGAAAACATTGCAACAGCCCTGCTCCTTCCCCCTCAGCTTCTTCTCTGCAGACTGCACCCACCTGGCTTTTAAAAAACAAAGAGCACAACAAACATGTAGTACTATCCTCATGTTGCTTCCACATTAGAGCCCTTTAACACTGGGGTAGAACTGATTTTCTGCAAGAAACCAGAAGCAGAATTATCACTGAGGTGACACACTAGCAACATCCTTCTCCACAGCTAAGATTCTCTTACAATGTGAATTCACAAATCAATCCCACCCAGGAAAGGCCATTTCCAATGCTAATTAAAAGTTTCCCCCTTGTAGGTTCACACAGCCTGTTTTATTGCTTTCCAATAAGCATGGGATGCGGGTGGCACTATGGTCTAAACCACACAGCCTAGGGCATGCCGATCAGAAGGTCGGTGGCGGGGTGAGCTTCCATTGCTCGGTCCCTGCTCCTGCCAACCTAGCAATTCAAAAGCACGTTAAAGTGCAAGTAGATAAATAGGCACCGCTCCGGTGGGAAGGTAAATGGCGTTTCCATCACCAATAAAGCAAGATGAGCGCAGGCCGCAACCCCAGAGTCGTCCACGACTGGACCTAACGGTCTGGGGTCCCTTTACCTTTACCTTTAATAAGCATGGAGGTGGGGGAATGGGTGATCAATAGTTTTATTAACTGCATCTCTTAATTATCCCAGTCAAGTTTCTGATCCAAGGGGAGCCTTTTTTGTTTTCTTTAGAAAAATAGCACTATTTTGCTGGGGGAAATGGAAAGAAAATGTACTGATGAGAGGAAATGAATACCTCTGCCTGCACAACATGTAGCAACCGAAACTAACTTTTAGTAACGGGAGACTGTGATGTCCCTGGCTTAAGAAACTGGATGGCTCTTAACTGGATTGTTGTTCAACCATGTCTGCTTCCACCCACATTGATCTTCTTCCTGAACTATTTAATATTATTTACAGTCCAGGAATGATGATGATGATGATGATGATGATGGTGGTGGTGGTGATAATAATAATAATAATAATAATAATAATAATAATAATAATAATAATAATTTATTCTTTATACCCCACCCATCTGGCTGGGTTTCCCCAGCCATTCTGGGTGGCTCCCAACAGAATAGAATAGAATATTAAAAACATGACAAAACATCAAACATAAAAAAACTTCCTGATATGGGGCTGCCTTTAGGTGTCTTCTAAAAGTCAGATAGTTGTTTATTTCCTTGACATCTGATGGGAGGGCATTCCATAGGGCGGGCGCCACTACCGAGAAGGCCCTCTGCCTGGTTCCCTGTAACCTCACTTCTCGCATTGAGGGAACTGGAGCTAGACCTCAGTGGCTGGGCTGAATGAAGGAAGGATCTCAGCATTCCATGATTCATTATCCAGATGCTGAGTTATTTAAAGTTGTTGAGAGCAAATTAATTCATCCCTCTGCACTTTCTCAGAGGCACTGGTTACTACTTCCCAAGACCCCTGGCAGAGCACTGCCATTGAAAGAAGATTCTGGTCCTGGATCAAACTGATTTTTATTTCATTTTTTTGCTTATGGTAATATATAGAATGTTGCACCCCATTGTTATTCCTTCTGTAATCTGTTATCCCAATGTGAAGACAGCTCTTCCTACCAAAACAATGTCCGCCGATCCTTTTGTTAAAAAGAAACCTGTGCAATAGCTTCTAAACCTATGCTATAATAAATAAACAACATACAATATGCATCAGTGTTAATGAGAAGCAAACCATTTCTAATTTGAATGTACTTTCTAGCCATTGCAAATCCATTAATGATGCAGGAAATTCCAAAACATCATGTTAATGTAATATGGAGAAATGTCCAGTCAGCTGAACAGATGTTCAAAGCATTGTGCAACCCTCTGCTGGTTAATGCAGCATATGACATGTGCCTGAAATGTTAATGATATTTGTGTCTTGGGACACATGAAACACACAGAGTAAGCACAATTTGATCTTCTTTTAATCCATATAATAATGCAATTAAAATGAGAAAAGCAAGCTTTTAAATCTCACATGCTTAATCATGTTCAGAGCAAAATATATATATACCGGTACTTAAGCTGCAATCTTATAAACACTTACTGAGAGCAAACCAGTGGAACTTACTTGCAAGCAGGCATGGAAAAGATTGCACTTCAAAATAGGCTTGATGTTCCTTTTATGCTCCTTTGATGATTTCTGAAGACCAGAAAGTTCAACCAGGTAACCAAGAGACAGTGGCTACAGCAGACTCTGCATTTGAGTGATCACATATGTTTTGTTTTTGCTCACGGGACAACTCAGAACATGGTAATCCACCAGAGACAAAGGATTACTGGTGTGTGTGTGTGTGGAAATTAAAACTATAAGAGTAAAGTATGTCTTTCCAGTCTGCCTTCAGAAGGAGTCCTGTGCAATCTAATAGTTCACATATTTTAAACAGACACATGCTGGTTGTTATAAGACACTCCTTTATTCTGTTTTGCTGCTCTTCTTTTCAATGATCAGCATGGCAACAATTGTTTGAACCATCCAGACAAGTAATTCCTTTTTTTAATCTATTTGTAGTTCTGTTCTGACAATTCACTTCTGGAACTTGGTGGTTGTAAGCTAGAGCATTTCCAGACAGAAGTGTGTTTGGAACAAAGGTGAATAATAGCTACACTGCCTTTCCTCCCCAGAGACCTAGGCCTGGTGTGTACACTATTATGTATGCTGGCAGAAGTTGGGGTGGGAAGCAAGATTGAGTATGGTGTCCCACGCTTGAACATTTAAAGTTAAACTGGAAAAAACAACAGAGGATTTGCTGCAAGTGTATTCTTCAATATCACTAAGGTAGTGTGGTAAAGGTAAAGGTAAAGGGACCCCTGACCATTAGGTCCAGTCGTGGCCGACTCTGGGGTTACAGCACTCATTTCGCTTTATTGGCTGAGGGAGCCGGTGTACAGCTTCCGGGTCATGTGGCTAGCATGACTAAGCCACTTCTGGCGAACCAGAGCAGCGCACGGAAACGCCATTTACCTTCCCGCCGGAGCGTACCTATTTATCTACTTGCACTTTGACATGCTTTCGAACTGCTAGGTTGGCAGGAGCAGGGACCGAGCAACGGGAGCTCACCCCATCACAGGGATTTGAACCGCTGACCTTCTGATTGGCAAGCGCTAGGCTCTGTTGTTTAGCCCACAGCACCACCCACTGTGGTAGTATGGTAGGCATAGGAAATAAGCATTTTTTAAAAAAAGGTTATGTGCTTTTGACATGTACAGTGGTACCTCGGGTTACATACGCTTCAGGTTACATACGCTTCAGGTTACAGACTCCGCAAACCAGAAATAGTGCTTCAGGTTAAGACCTTTGCTTCAGGATGAGAACAGAAATCGTGCTCCGGTGGTGTGGCGGCAGCAGGAGGCCCCATTAGCTAAAGTGGTGCCTCAGGTTAAGAACAGTTTCAGATTAAGAACGGACCTCCAGAACGAATTAAGTTCTTAACCCGAGGTACCACTGTATAGGAATAGGAGGAATCCCTAATCATTCTTCAGGGCCTAGGGGTACATTAGGAAATCTAAGAAACAGTTCTGGACACAATTAAATATCCATTTCACAGAAGACGGACCAATGATGCCCAGATACACACAATAACAGGCAAAACACCTGCACGCATAGGCGCCGACTCCATGGGGCTTGAGGGGGCCCGAGCCCCCTCAAAAATTCGTTTGGGGGGGCTCCGCCCCCCCAATAATCTCCGGCGCCCCTCCAGCAGAGCGCCATCGCCGCCCCTCCCCCAGCCCAAAATGCACAGGGAGGGGCGGGCTGCATGCCTCCTGCCCTCCCTCCCGAGCAAAAGCTCCACCCAATTTCCTTTGGAGCTGATTAATAGGCGCAGCACGCTCTCCCCTATTCGCTCACGAGGAGGCGGCGCCACTTTATTTGCATATTCATGAGCTTATTTATTATTCATGAGCTTTCCCGGGCCCCCCCAATATTTTTTATAAGTCCGCGTCCCTGCCTGCACGCACACTCCAGAACAATATCTAGATTGATTTTCATTCTGGGAGACTGGAGCATGGTTTAACCCACAAGCTGTAACAAGATGATGGCAAGTGCTTTTGGAGAAACCATTAGAAGGCCAAAAGCAGGCAGTTCCGTCATTCCATTTGGCAACACTGTTAAGGAGAACTAGATGTTCCCTTCTTATATTGACCTGTCTCTGCTCTGCAACGTATTGCTAGAAAACTGCGCGCTATCTTTGAAATATGATTAGTTCCCTGCTTCTGTAAGCTTACGAAACTGAATTATGATAATTGTATTTAAAAAGAGAATACATTTTGTGTTCTGCTTATCAAGGGGAAGGAATTGAGAACAGCTTCTTCTGCCCCCCGCCCCCCACTTGCTCGCTTGGCTCCCAAATATGGAGAAAACATTAGAGTACAGTAAATCATAGCTTGATACTGAGTCACAGTGGAGACTTGTGCTTAGTTCTTCATGCAGCCATAGTTAAACTATGGTACTCTCTCCTACGGGACACGGGTGGAGCTGTGGGTTAAACCACAGAGCCTAGGACTTGCCGATCAGAAGGTTGGCGGTTCGAATCCCTGCGACGGGGTGAGCTCCCATTGCTCGGTCTCTGCTCCTGCCAACCTAGCAATTCAAAAGCACGTCAAAGTACAAGTAGATAAATAGGTACCACTCCGGCAGGAAGGTAAACAACATTTCCGTGCGCTGCTCTGGTTCACCAGAAGCGGCTTAGTCATGCTGGCCACATGACCCGGAAGCTGTACGCCGGCTCCCTCAGCCAATAAAGCGAGCTGAGCGCCGCAACCCCAGAGTCGGTCACGACTGGACCTAATGGTCAGGGGTCCCTTTACGTTTACTTACTCTCTCCCACAAGAGGCAGTCATGGCCACCAGCTAGGCTGGCTTTTAAAAAAAGGACTAGACAGCTTCATGGATGAGAGGGCTATTGGTGGCTCTGCTCCGCTTCTACAGCTGGAGGCAGCAAAGCTTCTGAATACTAGTTGCTGAAAATCCCAGGTGGGGTGTGCGTTGTTCTTGTGCTCAAATCCTGCTCCCTGGTTTCTGTAATAAATGAAAACCTGCCCTTATTCCCTTATGGGGAACACAAGAGCCCTTATAGAGTCCTTTGCAGGTTCTCCATTGCTCGGAGAAAATAACAGAGGCCAACCAGAGAATATTGAGAAGCAAGCGGCTAGTAAGGCTGATCTTTATTGAACTGTTGCAACAGGGTTCTCCCCTCACACGCAGGAGAAGGAGGAGGAACCCAGAACCATGGTGTGCCTGCCCTTAAATAGACATTTTAAATTGCCTGCCCTGGAGTCCAAGACCACCCCCAGACATATCATACATACATCACAGAAGGGGTGTAGCTCAAGACCACCCCCAAGACACATCATACCTAAATCACAGAAAGGGCGGTCTACAACAGAAATCTGAGTGTGTTGTTTACCTCCTGTCTGGCAGGTTACCTGTTAATGCTGACTTGACTGGATACCCTGGGGAGCCTGGCCAGTCTTTGGTAATGATAAATACTTAGTTCCTGAGCCAGGTCACAGCCTCATCCTACTCATACACAGACATAGCCTTAAGACAGGATTTGTGAATGAAAAGGCAATGGGGAGGCTTTTCCATTTTCCTTGACCTTGCAGAGAAATCATCTGGTCAGTTTGGGGGTCAAAATGGTTTTCAGGGCTATTTTCCGGTGCTGCTTCAGACATGTGGTTTATATATTTATGTACGTGTTTGCTTGGTACATTTATGAACATTTATTTTATATATAAGACCTAAAGAAGGCTGATCGCCGAAGAATTGATGCTTTTGAATTATGATGCTGGAGGAGACTCTTGAGAGTCTCATGGACTGCAAGAAGATCAAACCTCTCCATTCTGAAGAAATCAGCTCTGAGTGCTCACTGGAAGGACAGATTCTGAAGCTGAGGCTCCAATACTTTGGCCACCTCATGAGATGAGAAGACTCCTTGGAAAAGACCCTGATGTTGGGAAAGATGGAGGGCGCAAGGAGAAGGGGACAACAGAGGACGAGATGATTGGATAGTGTTCTTGAAGCTACCAGCATGAGTTTGACCAAACTGTGGGAGGCAGTGGAAGACAGGAGTGCCTGGCGTGCTCTGGTCCATGGGGTCACGAAGAGGTGGACACGACTAAACAACTAAACAACAACATTTTTTTTATTTCATTTCCCACAGGCATCTGGTCAGCCACTGTGAGAACAGGATGTTGGACTAGATGGGCCACTGGCCTGATCTTCTTATGTTCTTATATACTTAATTGAGACTCTGGCTGTTAGGGCTACATAGAAAAGAGCCCTGCTGGAGCAAACCAAGGTCTGCTTCCAACTGCAGCCTACCAGATGCTTCGAAGAAGCGGCTCCTAAGCAGTGCATGAAGGCAAAAAACCCCCCAAACACTCCTTCACTGTCTGCATGCCAGCAGCTGGTATTCAAAGGCCCATTGCCTTTGGACTGGGAGATTCCATTGAGCTCTCTCTTTTTGGAAAAGTAAAATATTTATTAAGTGGCTTTTCAAACATCCAAAGCAGCATTCGTTTTTTCAGCGCAACAAGGCAAAATGATAAAACAAAGCTGAGAGACAGCTCAGTAGGTAGAGCTGCAGACTCTTAATCTCGGGGTTGTGGGTTTGAGCCCCACACTGGGCGAAAGATGCCTGCATTGTAGGGGGTTGGACTACAAGAACCTCATGGTCCCGTTCAGCTCTACAAGTCTGTGATTCTGAAAGCAGCAGACAGTAACTCCAAGCCCAAACTCCTAAATCAACCAAACAACAGCTATTTAACAGACCATTGTATTTTAATATTTTGTTGGAAGCCACCCAGAGTAGCTAGGGAAACCCAGCCAGGTGAGCGGGTATAAATTATTATTATTATTATTATTATTATTATTATTATTATTAAGACTTTAACTGTCAATGTTTTAACAAGCCCCTGCTGTGCAAAGTTTGATCTATAGATTTCTGAATGTCAAGCTGGCAATCCTACACGAGAGGCTCAAAGTCTTCCTGTTGATATTTTACCCTAAACCTGGCAGGGCCATTTGTAGCAGCTTTGGCCTGAGTTAACTAGCTACCATGGACTTGCTCCCAGTATGTGTGGTTTTCATGGTTTTACAAGTCAGTCCAAATTCTGATTTTGGTTATACCCAGAGTCTGGGCTGTAGCAACAAAAACAGATTTCTTCTCTTCTGCGACTGTGCCTGCAAACTGGTAGCCAGCCACTGGATCTTACTCATACAGTGGTACCTCGGGTTACATACGCTTCAGGTTACAGACTCCGCTAACCCAGAAATAGTACCTCGGGTTAAGAACTTTGCTTCAGGATGAGAACAGAAATCGTGCTCCGGCAGCAGCGGGAGGCCCCATTAGCTAAAGTGGTGCTTCAGGTTAAGAACAGTTTCAGGTTAAGAATAGACCTCCGGAACGAATTAAGTACTTAACCTGAGGTACCGCTGTACTGTGTAATCTAAGGTGACTAGGTGCTGTGTGAGGACAGGGCTCTTTCTGAATCTGTACAGAAGAAGGTACATGGGGCATATAGTTGGTGCTTGTCAACCAAGGGGGATGGGGGTAGGGGAGAGAAATGTGCTGGACAGCAGCTTTTCTGCATAAGTTAATACATGAAGCTTTTTCATAGCATGGAGAAGGAGCATTCGCCAACATCTGGCAATCAAGCTGTTGTTAAAAGGCACAGGAGCCAGCTGGTGGGGACTGGCTGTAAAGGTTGGCAAGCTTATTTGGCAGGTGCAACTTGCCATGTAAGGGTTAAAAACACAAACACGCACAACCTGATCTTCCATAATAGGCTTATCAGGTGCAAACAGGAAAACTGCCCTGCCACTTTAGCAGTGTGTGATAGAGAACAAAGGAAGGAAGGACACAGGAACATAGCTGTCAACTTACAGATTTGAAAATAAGGGACCAGCAGCCTCAAAAATAAGGGATCAGCAGCCAAAATAAGGGATTTTGCTATTGTAAAGAGTTACATACATTGGCAGGATTGACAGATGCTGTCAATCCAGCATGAGGTGGTTGTGGCAGCCACTGAAGTGCCGCCCTTCTGCGTCCCTCCCCATCCCCTGCTCTTCCTCCTCCCTCAGGCTGCCTCCTCAGCTGCCACCACCGCTGCCGCCTCCGGGCTCGTGGGCATCGTGGGCAAGAGTCTCTCTCCCTCCCCCCTCTCTCTCGGGCAGGGAAGGGCCAATGGAACTCCTCGCACCAGGACAATGGCGCCAGTGCGGTCTCTCGCATGTGGTGGAGGATCCCGAGCCGCTGCTTCCCTCCTGAGCCGGGCGAGCATGAAACCCGGGAAATTTAAGGGACATCATCAATAAGGGACAGCAGCGAGACACTGGGATAAGGGAGTCTCCCGTCAAATAAGGGACAGTTGACAGCTATGCTCAGGAATCCAGTACCTCAAGGACCGCCTCTTTCCATGTGAACCTATCCGGACCCTGAGATCATCTTCTGAGGCCCTCCTTTGTGTGCCTCCTCCTTGAAAGGTGCAGAGGGTGGCAACATGAGAAAGGGCCTTCTCTGCAGTGGCTCCCCATCTGCGGAATGCTCTCCCCAGGGAAGTTCACCTGGCACCTTCATTATACTCCTTTAAGTCCCAGGCAAAAATGTTCCTTTTTAGCCAGGCATTTGGTTGATCTGATTTACATCCTATGCCCTTTTAAAATGTGGGGGGTTTTGGGGGGGACTATTGGGGTATTATTATTATTATTATTATTATTATTATTATTATTATTATTATTATGTATTTTGTGGTTTTATACTTGATTTTATTCTGTGAACTGCCCTGAGACCCCCGGGTATAGGGCGGTATATAAATCCAATAAATAAATCAATAAAACAATAAATAAAGTTGTGTTTCCCCTGGATCTGCTCTTCACCTGCTCCCCTTGTCCACCCCCCAGCAAGTCTCCAGAGAAGTACAAGAATCCTGTCTGCTCCAGAAGGTGGGAGGAATTGAAAAGGGCTGGGGGGAGGAGAAAGCACAGGTTAAGAACATAAGAAAAGCCTGCTGGGTCAGGCCAAGGGCGTCCGTCTAGTCCTGCATCCTCTTCTCCCAGTGGCTGGCCTGTGGGAAACCAGTGAGGAGAACATGAAAATAAAATAATAATAATAATAATAATAATAATAATAATAATAATAATAATAATAATAATAATAATTTATTTATACCTAGCCACTCTGGGCGGCTTCCAACAAAGTATTAAAATACAGTGGTCTGTTAAACATTAAAAGCTTCCCTAAACAGGGCTGCCTTCAGATGTCTTCTAAAAGTCTGGTCATTGTTCTTCTCTTTGACATCTGGTGGGAGGGTGTTCCACAGGGCGGGTGCCAATACGGAGAAGGCCCTTTGCCTGGTTCTCTGTAACTTGGCTTCTCGCAGTGAGGGAACTGCCAGAAGGCCCTCGGTGCTGGACCTCAGTATCCAGGCAGAACAATGGGGGTGGAGATGCTCCTTCAGGTATACTGGACCGAGGCCATTTAGGGCTCTAAAGGTCAGCACCAACACTTTGAATTGTGCTCAGAAACATATAAGAGCCCTCCCCCCTGCTGAGGTTTCCAGCAACTTGTGTTTGACAGCATTGCTGTTTCCAGCTGTGCGGGTAGAGCATAACCATCATAGTACAACAATGGCACATAAAGTACCAGGACCCACAGACAGAACACAGCATCTTTAGCTGTGTTTGACATTCATTCATTCATTCATTCATTCATTCATTCATATCCAACCTGAAAGCATGCAAGGAGCTTTTTAAGACAGTATTCCTCCCTCCAGGCTTCAGAGGTCCTTTGTCCAGCTTTTCTGGCCTTCTACAGGGTCTTCTTGTGGCTCAGACATAGCGTTACTGACATTGCCTGCAGTGGAGGAGTTGTGCACATTCCAGCTGGGATTAATCCTAAGTCTAGCTCGCACACATACACACAGAGTTCTCCCGGCTTCATAAAGCCTGGCATTGTGTGAAGGGCATTGCTGCCTCCACTGAAATATCACTCCCATGCAGTCATCGCTGTCGCCAAAGCACAATGGAAGGCCTGCCATGAGCTGCCTCGTCAGCTGTAGAATTCCAGGCGGCCGGCTGCTTCTCCCACATTCACCCACCCCAGTCACAGCAGCTTCTCTGGGCATTGCCACCAGCAACACACAGAATCCAGCTTACAGCTAAGGGGTGGGGAGAACATCAGCACTATGATTAGCATTTATTATATTATTATCTTTTTAAATACCTAAAGGTATCCCAAGCAATTTGTTCAATCATAAAACTATTTATTTATTTAAAAAATGTTTTTCCTCGACTGAAGCACTCCTGGGTACAGATACATTGAGAAGTGAAAAGGAAGAGGAGTCAGAGATACTTCCCGATGGATTTGTATTGTTGGGGAACACTGTTTTTATGTGGATCACTCTCTTCTTCTTCTTCTTCTTCTTCTTCTTCTTCTTCCTCCTCTTCTTCCTTATTCAATTTGTATACTACCCTTCATCCCCCTTCATCTGGATAGCACAGGGTGATTCACAACAGAAAAATACAAAATGAGAATACTAAGTGCATAATAAAACAAAAACTAAAAAAAACCCCACAAGCACATTTTAAAATGCTACTACAGTCATATCTTGGTTTCCTAACAGCTTAGTTCTCAAACGTTTTGGCTCCTGAACGCCGCGAACCCAGAAGTGACTGTTCTGGTTTGTGAACTACTTTTGGAAACCAAACGTCCAATGGGGCTTCCGTGGCTTCTGATTGGCTGCAGGAGCTTCCTGCAGCCAATCAGAAGCTGCACTTTGGTTTCCGAACATTTTGGAAGTCGAACAGAGTTCCAGAATGGATTCCATTCAACTTCCAAGGTACAACTGTACTGCAGCCCATGTTTCGTTAGCACAAAAATTGAAAACGAGCAAGGTCCCAACCAAAGAAGAACAACTTAAGTTGACAGAATATGTACAACTCACAGACTTAACATATAGAATAAGAGAACAAGAAGAACATACGTTTAGAGAAGATTGGAAAACGTTTATTGAATATATGGGAAATAACGGTGTACAGCTGAAAACGCTGGCAGCAGCATTAAGATAAATTCAACAGTGTAAATAAGTTTTGATGGATGTAATAATGGAATACTGAATGGTATAGTTTCTGTAAAATATGCAGGGATCTATGATATGTAAAATGAACCATGGAAAGAGAAGAAGGGAAGTCGTTGATATCTGAAAGATGTAAAAATGAGTACTTTAAATTGTAAAACAGAAATGTTAATAAAAATGATATAAAAAATAAAATAAAAAGCCATAGAATGTTAATCAGCCTGGTTGAAGAGAAACGTTTTCACCTGGCGCCTAAAGATATACGTATATTGAAGGCACCAAGTGAGCCTTTCATCAACATCATCCATGGGCATATTCAGGATTTCTGTTGGGAGGGCAGAACCTCAGTTAATTAAGTATTTTTATTGATTTACTTGATTTAGGGGGGGCGCCCCTCTTTGGCTACGCCCATGTCACCATCATCATTATGGTTATTGATTATTATTTATTAAATTTGTTTATCTTGCCCAGGGCAACCCAAAGAGCACTTACAACCCAACCAAACTAAACCCAACTCATCATCCGGATTCTATGGGGAAACCGAGAAGAGAATTCAGAACGGGGCGTTCCTCTGCTTCCCAACCTCTCTTCACATGGGATCGGGATCTCGGCTGGGATCCTATGGGGCGACTCGCTTGCGCGCGTGCACACGTCTGTCCGGCCCCTCGAGAGAGAGAGAAACTGCGACGTCTGTCCTCCCACTTCCTTTCTGTCGGAGGACTTCTATCCCACACCCTCCTGCTGCTGCTGCTGCTGCCTCCGCCTCCTCTCCTTTAAGGCAGCCCAGCTCACCTGTAGGCGCAGCGCCCTCACCTAGCCCAGGTGGCTGCCGAGAGCGAGCGAAGGAGAGGAGAAGGAAGTAGGAGCAGCATGTCCGCCTCGGCAGTTTTTATCCTTGACCTGAAAGGCAAGGTGAGTGTGACCCCCAGATCTTCCTCTCAGGTGGGGCAGAGCAGCCGCCACCCTCCAGGCGAAGTTTCCCAAATAACTCCCCCTTCTCTCTACGCCCTCCAGTATTTCCGCTCGCCAGATCCAAGTTTCTGGGTGTTACCTGTTGCAGACTTCCATTCATACTGTGTACCCTTATCCCCCTCTTCACTTTTCAGCCTGGAGAAGTTAGAGCCTTTTGAGACCAGCTGGGGAATCGAGTAGCACCCAGGTGGCCTGGCTGTGCCTTCTAACTGCTAGGCCACCTTTGCCTCTGGGCACAAGGAGAGCGATGGGTGCTCCTGGCCCTGGTACCAAGGTTTCTTCCTGCAGCTCCCACCTTCCGGGAGATGGGGCCCACCTGTGCTGCGTCTGGCTGGCATCCCCTATCCCAGAGCTGGGGCTTGTTGGTGCTCCATCGCAGGCTCTTTCCTGTTGCAGCGGGTGTGGAGGAGATTCTTTTTGGCCCTCCTTTTCTAGGCTGAGGAGTGGTCTGAAAATTGTGACCGCTTAGTGAACGGAGGCAGCCTGGGAATGTTGTTCCCGGAGGTGTGGACCTGCTTGCTGCCATCCTGCTGGCTCTGGTTGCGTCAGGGAGCCTGTTCGACCAGCTAGGTTGCTTCAAATGGGTGAAAGAGCAGGGCCAGAGCTGTAGCAGGAAAGCAGAATGAGCCCTGAGCCCATCACTTTAAGGAACAGAAACTGGAATAAACATTTGCTTTCTCGGTGATAAGCTTTGCACACTGGAACTGCCTGCTGCTACCCGTTCAAAACAACAACAACAACAGTTGATGGCAGGTGCAGAACAGTAGCAAGCCAATTTGTGGAAGAGAGGAATAGCATCAGAGCTAGCGCAAGGTAGCAGTTAAGAATCTGAATGGAAAAGTCAACATCTGAACACAAGATCGAGGAGATTGGTGACAAACAGATTTATTTGCTAGGCTGCTCCGTTTGTTCCTTACTGGAATGAGAAGCATACTAATACTGTTCAGACATTCCCCCCCCCCCCCCGTTCTTATAGAATCCCCCCCACAAAGCAATTTTATTAACAATTACAATTACAGTGGTACCTCGGGTTGAGAACTTAATTTGTTCTGGAGATCTGTTCTTAACTGGAAACTGTTCTTAACCTGAGGCACCACTTAGTCAATGGGGCCTCCCGCTGACACCACGCTGACACCATGCTATTTCTGTTCTCATCCTGAAGCAAAGTTCTTAACCCGAGGTACTGTTTCTGGGTTAGCAGAGTCTGTAATCTGAAGCATCTGTAACCCGAGGTACCAGTGTACTGTGTAATAATGCAAGTCTCAGCGCAGCTATAGCTTTACTACATGTTGTTAGGGAAACGACAGTCTACATCAGGCATAGGCAAACTTGGCCCTCCAGATGTTTTGGGACTACAACTCCCATCATCCCTGACCACTGGTCCTGTTAGCTAGGGATACTAGTTTGTCTGCATCACTGCCCCATCCCCTTCTGTAATAGCATGGTAATAAATATACATAAGGGGCTGTTATACTCTGATTAAGCATTTTTAAACAATCCAAAAATTCATCTACATGCATATCATTAATAATAATAACAACTATTAAGGCTGCACTGCTATACCTACCTTCATGGAAGTAAGCCCAGCTGAACCCAATGGAACTTACTTTTGGAGTAGTTAACTCATAGGAGTTTGCTGTAAGTGAAGTACTTGGGGAACCTTCTGGTGATGGGTGCCCCCTATCTTACACAAAGCTGAGTTTATGCACTGCATTTTGAATAGGATCTTGTGCGGGAAAGATCATGGAGGTACAGTATCACATTTTTTAAAATAAGTGTGGCATGAAAGGGAAGCCTGGTCCATGACAGAGATAGCTCTGGGGGTTGGGAATATTATGGTACAGCTGCACTTTCCTTTTCCTCCCACCACATCTCTAAAATAACAACTTCGTCGAAGGATGAAAAAGACCAGGGCTGGAACAAGACCATTTGCTGCCTGAAGCAAAGGGCGATATTGCCTCCCTCCCTGTTCCACATAGAGAAGCTGGCCAGAATGGCAGTTGAATCTTACTTCAGCTGTGCCAGGGGTACAGTTTCCTCCATCGCACCTGACAGCAGCTGGCAAGTTTAGAGGGTATATGAGAGGTTTGTGGTGCACATCTCTGTTCTCCCACAGAGGTGAATGGTTAAAACTGTGGCTGCTGTCACCTGAGGCAATTGCTTCTTCTACCTAATGGCAGAGCCGGCTCTGAAAAGCACAAAAGAGAGAACCTAAAGGCCGTTAGGTGGAGAAGAGCTATTGTTTATTTGGCTGGGATGTGCTATGACTCACATATGTGGCCAGGGAATACAGCGTGAGAATGCAACCTTGAAGACTTGCGTCTAACAGCAGAATTCAAGAGTGTCTACTCAGATGTCTGTCCTATTAAGTTCTATGGGGCTTACTCCCAGGTATGTGGGTAAAGGGTCCCAGTCTAAATCTCCTGCCTGGAAAACAGTGTGTGGGTGAATGACATACATGATGCTACTTAGAGGAAGCATCAGTAATAACGTGAGCAACGCACTATGGTTGTCTCAATGTCAGCCATGCAAGGCTAGCATGACTTAAGCTTCTTTCCCATCCTCTAGCCCCTCATCAGCCGCAACTACAAAGGAGATGTGAACATGTCAGAGATTGACTACTTCATGCCGCTCTTGATGCAGAAGGAGGAAGAAAGTGCCCTAACGCCACTCCTGTCCCGCGGGAAAGTGCATTTCCTATGGATCAAGCACAGCAACATTTACTGTATCCTTTCAGAACCTGAGCTAATTCCAGGGAGGGGGGTGGGATGCTGCAGCCCCTGTGAGGGGCAAAACCCAAGTTCAACTGGATTCAGAAACACTACTGTCTCCAACTGTGGAGAATAGCCTGCAGGGCCAATAATCTTTGATAGCTTTTTCTTCCATGAATTTGTCTTCTAAAGCCATCCAAGTTTGGAGAATATTACTGCCTTCTCTGGGAGGGAGCACCACAGTCTATATGCTGCGTGAATGGCACACAGTATTCTAGATCCATTTGCACCATAGATTTGTATAACAGCAATATAATGTTGGCAGTTTATTTTCAGTTAGCCTTGCCCTGTGCCCTTAAGTTTCAGCGAAGTGGAGATTGCAGGCCCTGCATTTCTGAACTTCTTTGGAATGCTGGAGAAAGGGCAAGAATAGGGTAGGCAACCTATGGCCCGGGGGCCAGATGCAGCCCAATCGCCTTCTCAATCCGGACCACGAATGGTCCAGGAATCAGCTTGTTTTTACATGAGTAGAATGCGTCCTTTTATTTAAAATGCATCTCTGGATTATTTGTGGGTCCTGCCTGGTGTTTTTACCTGAGTAGAATATGCGCTTTTATTTCAAATGCACCTCTGGGTTATTTGTGGGGCATAGGAATTCATTCATATATATTTTTTCAAAACATAGTCCAGCCCACCACATGGTCTGAGGGATGGTGGACCGGCTCACAGCTGAAAAAGTTTGCTGACCCCTGGGCAAGAATGAAGCATGTGCAGAATCCTTTTGGCTAGACAGAAGCCTCATGTTAGGAGATGAGTTGGGTTGAGAGCTGAAAGGCTGGTCCCAAAATGGGAAAACTGCAAACTGGTGCAAGATCCAGTCCAAGGAAACTTAACCTTTGAAAAATCCACATGGGGTTTCTGTGCCTCCCAGTGTTCACCTACTACCTGGCACTGGTGGCCATGTCCTCTATTTTGGCTAGAGTCCCCCAAAGCCAATACTCCTTCCCTACCATTCCCAAGTCTCTAGTCCAGCAGTTCAGAAATTTCTTTCTTTACCCTTAACCTTTTGTGCAGTGGTGGCCTTAACCATGAAGAATGCCAATGCCTCACTAGTGTATTCTTTTCTCTATAAAGTGGTAGAGGTGAGTCAAGGAGCCATTTTTAGACGTACAAAGAAGAAATAGGCACCAAGATAGGAAAGGCTGATGCTATCTTTGAGTTCCCCATTGTGTTATTCTGTTGGCTGGAGTAGCATGCAGACAACACACACCCTCCCCCATAGGAGCCAACTCCTGGGGGCTGAGATCCCTTCGCGCCCCCCCCAATAAAATATTTGATGGGGCCTGGGGGCCCCAAAGCTGATGGGCATTGCCATTCAAATGCTGTGTGTCCACTGCATCATGTGATCGATTGTGGGGGGTCAGGGCGTACCTGGGGTCCCCCAATATTTTTGTCAGGTTGGCACCCCGTCCTCCCCGCAAATGATCTTGAGGCTTTTGGTTTCATCTTGGCACTATACAAACCCTGATAGTATCTTTTGGGGGCCAGGGATGAAAGGCCAGTTTGCCCTTCGTAGCATAAAAAACTGGCTTCCTCTACCCCATAGATTCCAGCCTTTGAAAACTGAACTTGTGTGCTGTCTTTTAGTGTATTCACTCTCAAGTTTTGTTAAAAGGTAATAACTTCAAGGCACGGTTTTATAAAATTTGCAGCAGGGGTGAAGAATTTGTGCCCTCCAGAAGCTCCCACCAGCCTGAGCCAGCATGGCAAATAGACAAGGATGATGGAAGTTGTAGCTTGCAACATCTGGAGAGTCATAGGTTCCCCATCTCTGATTTACAACAATTAAAATAACAGAGCAATTAAAAAACTCCAACATTTTAGCACCAATGGAAACCTGTTTAAAATAACACTCTTACACTTAAGAATTTTAAATGTAAATCCAATTTACTTTGGATTTACCTCCCATTTTATTTCAGAATAAAAGTGTGCTGCTTATCAGATGTTTGGGAAAATCTGAAGTAGAAGTCGCCATCTGGCAAGGCTGGAATGGGGGTATAGCAACCCATATGAAACCAACTCTCTGCCCCCTATGCATACCAGAAAGGCCCACCTATCTTCCTTTCCCAATAACTAATGAATCTCACACTGGGAATTCTGCAAGAAAGATGCACTTGAGCCAAATGTAGATGGATCAAAGTTCTGGAATTTGGGTATTGGGGCTGCAGAATTCTAGGATCTTCACCCCTGGGCTGGGGGGGGGGGTTCACCTCTTCTGTATAAAACCCAGTAGGGTCAAACCTTTCTTTCTCTCATTGTCAGGTCTTTTCTGAATATTTCAAAGAGCTGGAAGAAGAGAGCATCCGCGACAATTTTGTCATTGTGTATGAACTGCTGGATGAGCTTATGGATTTTGGGTTTCCCCAGACAACAGATAGTAAAATTTTGCAGGAGTGAGTCACTTGGTCTGCTCCCCTTCTCCTAACTCTTTCCCCCCAGCTTTCCTCCTCTACCTCTTTCTGGCACTGTGCAAATGAATGACCTAACAGGATTTGAAAACTATAGGTGCTGAGGATGGGTATACAGGGTTACCTTGTTCTTAAACTTAATCCGTTCCAGAAGTCCGTTCCAAAACCAAAGTGTTCCAAAACCAAGGTGTGCTTTTCGATAGAAAGTAATGCAAAATGGATTAATCCATTCCAGACTTTGAAAAACAACCCCTAAAACAGCAATTTAACATGAATTTTACTATCTAACAAGACCATTGATCCATAAAATGAAAGCAATAATCAATGTACTGTACTATAAAATAAATAAGACAGTATTGTAGATGATAAAAAATATATCCCCCCCCACTTACCTGCACTGATGATAGTCATTGTTTGGATGGGGGGCTTTTATCCATTTCCACAGTCAGTCAATCAGTAGCTGAACTGGGTTCCACACAGTCCCAAAAACAAATTAACTGAAAAAGCCTCAAAAACATAAATGCAACATATATAGCAAAAACAAAAGCACCAAACTTAATCCATTCCAGAATCTGTTTGACTTCCAAAATGTTCAAAAACCAAGGTGCAGCTTCTGATTGGTGCAGGCACCCTGGAAACAATAGCCAACAGCCACATTGGACGTCCTGGCTTCTGAAATAACATTCGAAAACCGGAATACTTTGGGAACTAAGGCATTTGAGAACCAAGGTACCACTGTACAGTATAGGAGTTCAAGTGGGACAAAATGTTTCCCATTTGTAAAATTTCAAATGTTAAATTCATATGTTAATCATTCTTCTTGGGCCAAACTTTATTTCTGAGGGGGCCTCAGTTTGGGGAAAATGAGGTCTGAAGAGATACTTAAATTTCAGTGTTGGGGGGCTCAGAAGCGAATGTCAAAATCTGAACTATCAATGCTTCAAACATTCATTTTATTCTGAATTGGCATTTCAGTCCAGGCAATGTGAAGTTTTGCTGAGATTCTGCTTCTGCTTTAGATAGCAGAAGGAGCTCTTTACAGTCCCCTGCAATCCTTTGAAAAGGTGTGCTTGTTGGGAGGTGGAACGACTGCATCTTATGAGGGCAGTTCTAGATCTTGATCTCACCCCCTCTTCACCCTGTTGCAGGTACATCACTCAGCAAGGCAACAAGCTCGACACGGGCAAATCCCGCGTTCCACCCACCGTCACCAATGCAGTCTCCTGGAGGTCGGAGGGAATCAAATATAAGAAGAACGAAGTCTTCATTGATGTCATTGAATCTGTCAATCTGCTGGTGAGTTATTGCAGAAATGTGGGTCCATCTAGCTCACCTAGGTATGTAGGGATCTGGGCAACATTGTGAGAAGCCTAAAAAGTTGGCATGGCCTTTTGTCTTGTGGCGTCTGCCCCACTGGAATTCCCTTCAATTAAGTATTACATGGGCATCAACTCTCATGGTGTGAAGTTGCTCGGGTGCTTGGCCTTTCTCAGCAGAGTGCAGGAGGAAAGATGTGTCGCTGGCAGCTGCTCAGAGGAGGCCGTGTGTGTCTCCCTTGAGAGAAATGCTGGTTTCCATTGGTGACGGTGGTGCTCCCACAGGGATGGCGGTGATCTGCCCTGAACCAGTATTTTCTCCTCTTAGAGCATCAGCTTCGACAGCAAACGAGCACGGAAGAGATGATGATAAGATGAAAAGGAAAGTGGGCAAAAGGTAGCTCGGGATCTACTGGAGATCCCTGGGCGATTTCTGGGTTTCTCAACAGCAACAGAAGCTGCTCCACGCCCCTTTCTGCTGAAATGAAGGGCAGGAATAGATTTCTCTCTCTTTATGATTAGAGCGTGTAGAGTCTTTATAATTAGAGCATTGCTCGGTCCCAGCTCCTGCCAACCTAGCACTTCGAAAGCACATCCAAATGCAAGTAGATAAATAGGTACCACTCTGGCGGGAAGGTAAACAGCGTTTCCATGCGCTGCTCTGGTTCGCCAGAAGCGGTTTCGTCATGCTGGCCACATGACCCGGAAGCTGCACGCTGGCTCCCTCGGCCAAGAAAGCGAGATGAGCACCGCAACCCCAGAGTCGTCCGCGACTGGACCTAACGGTCAGGGGTCACTTTGCCTTTACCTTATTTATTTAGTGCATTTCATAGAATTGTAGAGTTGGAAGGGATCCCGAATGTCATCTAGTCTAACCCCCTGCAATACAAATATCCCACCTTTCCCACCACCCCCAGGAGCACAAAGTGACTTTTATGGTTCTCCCCCTCAGTTCTAATACTGATCCACTTCTGGGCTGAGCATGTTCCTTAATTTTGTGTGTTGTTTCTCTCTCTACACCCAGTTTGCACCTAGATCCAGTTGGAGGATCTCTGGTTTCTAGTGCAAAAACAAAGCAGATCCGATATGCCTTAGTCTGCTCACTCATATAGGATTTTAGTTTGCACACAGCACATCTAAGTACTGAGTAATGTTGTTTCCATGATGTTTTGTGTACTGGTGGGTAACTTCCCTGGGCTTTGAAAGTCCATTTTAAAAGGGACTAGTTTAAATTCAAATTCAAGGTGTCCAAAAAGGAACGAATTCCAGTTTATATTCGTCCCTTTAGTTCTGTTCATGTTCAGTTCAAATACATCCAAATTATTTTACCCTCAGCATTCAGAATGTTACATGCTGCTGAGCTGAAGTATAAAATATGCTTAAGAAAACACAGTGGAATGTGAATTGTTTGGTTTATTATTCCCAACAATTATGATCCTTAAATTTCAAAGCCCAAAGAATGTAATCAGTAGAAAATGCATGTAGGAGATTGAACCTGAAGCTAAGTATACATTTAAAAGCTCTCCCTCAAAATGAACAATTTACATTCAGTTCACTCGGCAGTTGTGGGAACTACACTAGTGGCCAAAGTTGTGGAAGCCTTTTGGAAAAAGTGCATTTCTGAGGTTTGACGACTCATAACATGTGAAAACAAAATTAAAAAATTCCTTCCAGTAGCACCTTAACGACCAACTAAGTTAGTTCTAGGTATGAGCTTTCGTGTGCAAGCACACTTCTTCAGATACACTGAAATTAAAATTGTGGAAACCATTTGGAAATAGTGTAATTTAGTGTAATTTAGTGTAATTTTAGTGTAATTTCAGTGTATCTGAAGAAGTGTGCTTGCACACGAAAGCTCATACCTAGAACTAACTTAGTTGGTCTTTAAGGTGCTACTGGAAGGAATTTTTTAATTTTGTTTTGACTATGGCAGACCAACACGGCTACCTATCTGTAATCATAACATGTGATTATCTCTCTAAACACTCATGCTCATTGGTTGCATTCAGATGATGGGAAGCTCCTGCATATCAACCTAAGCAAGTTGTGCTTCCTTTTTCTGGTTATTTGGCTATAACTTTTGATAGAACACAGATAATTGAACAAACTTTGTTGCATTACATTCTTCATTAAATTATCTTTCTATTGATATGTAATTTTATGGTATTACTCCAAAAAAAGTGGGGGGGGGGGCTATGAGCCATCAAACCTCAGAAATATACTATTTCCAAATGGTTTCCACAATTTTAATTGTATTAATCAATTGTAATAATTAATTGCATTAATTAATTGTATTAATTTAATTGTATTAATTAATCATATTAATTAATATTTTTTTTATTATTTATACCCCACCCATCTGGCTGGGTTTCCCCAGCCACTCTGGGTGGCTTCCAACAGAACACTAAAAACACTCGTGTACTATGAGGCATAGTTCAGAGATTTTTGAACTAATTCAGCAAACTGCGTTAAACTGAACTAGCTCATTCCAAGACTGGTGCTGCAGTTTCAGCCTGGCTGTCATCAGGGACAGGAGGGAGAAGCCCCCCTTCTTCCAGGCAAAGAGAGGAGAGGGGAGGAGTTGTGACCCCAAGACTCAGACCCTGCTCTGTCTTCCAGGTTAATGCCAATGGGAGTGTCCTGCTGAGTGAGATTGTGGGCTCCATCAAGCTGAAGGTCTTCCTCTCCGGCATGCCAGAGCTGCGTTTGGGCCTCAACGACAGGGTGCTCTTTGAGATCACAGGACGTAAGCCACCCAGTGCCCTGAAGGCAGGAGCACCAACAGTTGGGTGGGCTGGGCAGAGAGAGCCTCCAGCAGCAAGAGATGTTGGGCTGAATGACACTAGATTTGGCTGGGGAACACAGCAGAGATTTTGCTTATTGTTGTGGTTTTTCATCTTATGTAGACAAGGTGTAATTTCAGCCCAGGAGCTTATTTTTAAAAGTAGCATTCATACAGGTGCATTTTTGGGGGGGCCTCTCTCTCTCTGTACTGAAACACCAGAGCAGCACCCACACATCTGGGTGTGTCTATGAAAAATGCAGTTTCTTTCGTTCGTCATTAACTTACTGGTAACTTTTAATGTGGACCTCGTGTTTTGGGAATGGACAGCCTGTGTTCTTTTCTGCCAAATACTCACATATTTCTGCTGCTTCCAGTCTTTGGGTGTTTGTGTTTTAAAGTTGAGGGCTATAATTATTATTATTATTATTATTTATTTATTTATTTATTTATTTATTTATTTATTTATATCCCGCCCTCCCCAGCCGAAGCTGGGCTCAGGGCGGCTAACAACAATAAAATAAAGACAACATTTTAAAATCATTTCATTAAAAAATTACTTCAAATCAAATTGATGGCAACCGTTGGGTAGAGTTCTGTGAAGATTGCCAAAGGAGGGAGTCAGGCTGTGCCCTGGCCAAAGGCTTGGCGAAACAGCTCTGTCTTGAAGGCCCTGCGGAAAGATTTCAAGTCCCGCAGGGCCCTAATCTCTTGTGGCAGAGCGTTCTTTAATAATTACTTTTTAAAAAAAACAATCTCCTTTTCAAAGTGTTGGTGCTGACCTTTAAAGCCCTATGCTTCACAGCTGTAAAACTAGGTCATGTTATTTGCTCTGGCTTTTAAAGAAATACACATCTTGTGGAACAATAATGAACCTTCAAATTTAAAGAGACCCTTCAACACTGAGAGGCCAAGAATCACAAGGGCAGACGGCTGTTTCTCTCTGGCTAGAGCGTAGTCTCTCCCCTGCTATCCCCTGGGCAATTGTGACAGCCACACTTCTGACTTCTCAGGTGGAAAAAATAAGTCTGTGGAGCTGGAAGATGTCAAGTTCCATCAATGTGTGCGGCTGTCACGTTTTGACAATGACCGGACCATCTCCTTTATCCCACCTGATGGAGATTTTGAGCTCATGTCTTATCGGCTGAACACACAGGTTAGTCTGGGATTCAGACCCTAGGAAAAAGTGATGCCATGGTGATCTCATTGGGTACAGAGGCAACTCCTTTGTGCATGGTTGCACTGAGGCAGTAGCTGCCTAATTTTCCCAGATTAGCTTTTTTCTTAATGATTCATGCCCAGCTAGGTCATTTGTCTACTTATCTATAGGCTGATGCTCTCAGGGAAGAGAAAGTTCCTTGCAGAAGGATAGCGGGAATTACGCCCAGTTGACAAACTGGTTCCTTGTTGAGGAAGCCATGTGTGTTATCTTCAGATCTTGAGCCACTCATGGTTGCAGCTGGCTGATTCTCTATATATTGAGACATCTATTCTCTGCCGCTATAAAACATGTGGAACAGCAATCTTATATATGTACTATGGCACTGTTTGGATAAACCACACTAGAAATAATCCCATCATTTTGTACATTTCCACAGTACTTTAAAAGGCATTGCTTTCTTTCTCAGATCTCCCCCCCCCCCAACATGACAGTTAATAGAATTCATTGTTGTTAAATGTTAAAGCTCAGAGGATGGCCAGGGATGGTCGGTCCCAAAACTCTCCATAGCTGTCAACGTTTCCCTTTTTTTAAGGGAAATTCCCTTATTCCAAATAGGATTCCTCACAAGAAAAGGGAAACGTTGACAGCTATGAAACTCTCTCCTCCTATCAGATGTGTCCTATTGCCCTGGCACTTCTTCAAGCAATAGGAAAATACTGTAACTATTTGTAGTATTTATCTTGCAATCACCAAATGATGATGATAACAGTTATTTGGTGAATGCAAGATAAATCCGACCTGGTTCTTAGGGTCTTTTGCCTGGCTGCTCCAAGGTGGCACAAGATTTCTCAAATATACAGGACTGATTAAGCCGAGATGACAGGATTTGTAGGTGTTCTGAGCTTTCATCATGCCTGACACACCTCCCATTAACCTTTTGTTCTTTGGCTGTAACCTGCTGGAGGCTCTGGACCCCAGGAATGAGATTCTCTCTCTCTTTGCTTGAAGGTGAAGCCCCTCATCTGGATAGAGTCTGTCATTGAGAAGTTCTCTCACAGCCGAGTGGAGATTATGGTGAAGGTGAGTTTCTTTGAGGGATACTGCGACCCTTTACCCAAGGCTTCCATAATAAGGGTGATTAGAGGAAAACACATGATAAAGAGGACACAATATATTTGGGTATTTATTGCTATAGATTTTGTTCACTCTTAACAGCTTCTCCAGATCATCCAAAAGCGGGATTTGTATTAGCTTTGGATAAATGAGATCACTTCCCAGTCTTCCATGGAGCACTAAAGCAGTGATGAGCTCTGCCCCTCCTGGTTCAAAGCTTGCTTTGGCTCACCTTCTCTCCCTTTTTAATTTTTTTTTTAATTTTCATTTTTTAGACAAAATTCATATACATTTAAATCATTTTCAATTTATACACATCTGAGATTACTTAAATCCCCAGACTTCCCTCCCACCCTCCCCTGGTTTCCATTTTTTTCTATTTCTTCTATTGCATCTAATTACATTTTTCAAATTCATTTTGTATCCACCGTTTTAAAACTTAAGTCATATTACATTATAAGTGTTATAACAATCCTGCTAACGTTTTTAGATATCTGCAGTGGTCTTTAAGATACTCTATAAATTTTTAAAAAATAAAATAAGAAACTCTATAAATTGTTTCCACTCTTGACTAAATTTTTTATCGTCTTGGTGTCTGATCTTCTCGGTCATCTTTGCCATTTCAGCATAGTCCATCATCTTGGTTATCTACTCTTCTTTGGTTGGGATTTTTTCTTCCTTTCGCTTCTGGGCAAAAAGCATTCTTGTGGCTGTTGTTGCATACATAAACAGTCTTTTTAACTCCTTCGGTATTTCATCTCCTATTAGTCCCAATAAAAAGGTTTCTGGTTTTTTGATAGAAGTTATCTTAAACATTTTTTTCAGTTCATTCTATATCATTTCCCAGAATTCTTTTACTATTTTACATGTCCACCACATGTGGTAGAATGTACCTTGGCTCGCCTCCTCTTATGGCAGAGATGGAGTCAGGAGGGGTGAAACGCAGACTGTTGTGAGCATCTCTCTGTCTTTCTCCCTCTCGGAAAGGCAAAGGGCCAATTCAAGAAGCAATCGGTGGCCAATGGAGTAGAGATATGTGTCCCGGTCCCGAGTGATGCCGACTCGCCCAAGTTCAAAACCAGCATCGGCAGTGCAAAATACCAGCCTGAGAAGAATGTTGTCGTCTGGAGCATCAAGTCGTTCCCGGTGAGAGAGACGCCCCCTTTCCCACAAATCTCCTTCCCCATTCTGTCCTCTGAGTTTTGCAGATGATTTCAAAGATGCAGGTTTAACTCCAGGACATTTCCATTGCATTTGGGAAGGGGGCAATTCTGTTACATGGTCCAGGGCTCCTGCAAGTTTGTTGGGTGGCAGTGGAAGAGGTGAGCCGTTGGTATTGGTCAAGAGCTTCCACTATTAAGTGTGCTCTAGTTGCTCATGAATCCCTGCCCGTAGGTGCCAGCAAACCTTGAGAAAACATGAATGCAACTGATCAAAAAATCCACCCACCCACCCACCCTCCACTCAAACAAAAAAACAAATCTCACTACAGCCAACCAAAGACAACCAACCACACCCTTGGCCACCCCAACCTCTCTCACCACTAGGGAAGTACAACACGCGAATAGTAAGAGAACCCATACAAGTGACACTGATGCAAAACCCCACACATGCACTAAGTAAAAGAATAGACGTATACCCGAAGGAGTGTCTCCACCCCGATCGTTCAGCCCTGACACTGAGGTCCAGCTCCGAGGGCCTTCTGGTGGTTCCCTCCCTGCAAGAAGTGCGGTTACAGGGAACCAGGCAGAGGGCCTTCTTGGTAGTGGTGCCTGCCCTGTGGAACGCCCTCCCATCAGATGTCAAGGAAATAAACAACTCTCTGACTTTTTTCCAGTAGCAACTTAGACCAACTAAGTTAGTTATTGCTATGAGCTTTTGTGTGCATGCACACTTCTTCAGATAAATGTGTGCATGCACACGAAAGCTCATACCAATAACTAACTTAGTTCGTCTCTAAGGTGCTACTGGAAGGATTTTAAAAAATTTTTATTTTATTTTATTTCTTTTGTTTTGTTTCGACTACAGCAGACCAACACAGCTACCTACTTGTAACTATCTGACTTTTAGATGACATCTGAAGGCAGCCCTATTTAGGAAAGTTTTTAATGTTTGATGTTTTATCATGTTTTTAATATTCTGTTGGGAGCTGCCCAGAGTGGCTGCACAGAGTGGAAACCCAGTCAGATGGGCAGGGTATGTATAAATAAATAAATAAATAAATAAATAAATAAATAAATAAATAAATAATAAATATAAATATATTATTATTATTGCTATTATTATTATTATTTATTAGCATTACCACCCCACTCCACTCACCATTCTCCCCTCTTCCCCCCTTTTCTTCCCAACCTAATACTGCATGTGATACTAATGTCTCACAACAAATGAAACAGATCCACAGAAAATGCAACTTGAAAAAAGAGACAATGCACGTACTTTTGTAAACTAAGAAATCTTTTATAAAAATACATTTTAAAAACACACACAAACACACACATGGATGCGATCCGTAAGGACTTCCAGAAATGCCAAGGTGGATTTTCTTACGCCTTTCCTGTGACCATTGATGAACTTCATTTACAGTGGTGCCCTGCAAGACGAAGGCCTCGCAAGACGAAAAACTCGCTAGACGAAAGGGTTTTCTGTTTTTCGAGGCACTTCGCAAGACGAATTTCCCTATGGGCTTGCTTCGCAAGACGAAAACGTCTTGCGAGTCTTGCAAGTTTTTTTCTCTCCCCCCCCCTTTTCTAAGCCACTAAGCCGCTAATAGCCGCTAAGCCGCTAAGCCTTTAATAGCCGCTAAGCCGCTAATAGCGCTAAGCTGCTAATAGGGGTGCTTCGCAAGACGAAAAAACTGCAAGACGAAGAGACTCGCGGAACGAATTAATTTCGTCTTGCGAGGCACCACTGTACATTTCTTGGTTATGAGGGTCAGGTTGTTGCATTGGCTGGCCTGCATAACCATTGACTTAAAGAAGAAGACCTTACCTTCTCTTGCATTTGGCTCTGCAGGGTGGCAAGGAGTACCTGATGAGAGCCCACTTTGGGCTGCCCAGTGTTGAGAATGAGGAGCTGGAGGGACGTCCGCCCATCTCAGTCCGTTTTGAGATCCCTTACTTCACAGTCTCTGGGATACAGGTGAGCTGGAGTTGACTGGAAGATGGAGAAGTGGGGCTCTGTACCAGGGGTCAGCAAACTTTTTCAGCAGGGGGCCGGTCCATTCTCCCTCAGACCTTGCGGGGGGCCGGACTATATTGGGGGGGGGGGGAATGAACAAATTCCTATGCCCCACAAATAAACTCAGAGATGCATTCTAAATAAAAGGACACATTCTACTCATGTAAAAACACACTGATTCCCAGACAGTCTGTGGGCCAGATTTAGAAGGTGATTGGGCCGGATCCAGGCCCCGGGCCTTAGTTTGCCTACCCATACTCTGTACATGTTAAGAGCAAGTAGCTACGATCTGCTGATATACAGTGGTACCTCGGTTTAAGAACAGTCCTGTTTACAAACGATTCGGTTTACGAACTCCGCAAAATTGGAAGTAGTGTCCCGGTTTGAGAACTCGGTCTAAGAACGGAATCCAATTGGTAGAAGGGCACCGGAGGCGGGAGACCTCATTAGGGAAAGCTCGCCTCAGTTTAAGAGCGGTTTTGGTTTAAGAACGGACTTCCGGAATGGATTAAGTTTGTAAACCGAGGTACCACTGTAAAATGGTTCTTGGAATTATTCAAACTCTCTTCCCAAAGCTGCATAAGAAAGGGGCATCTCGATTACACTGTAGCTGAGGATTTAAACTCTCTGGATGTCCAATATTTGAACTTGTTTCAATGGCTCCTGCTGGTGATAGGAGGGAATACACTGCGAACGGACGAGGAGTGGAAGTATTTAGGGGAATATTTACCAAAAGTGGACCTCAAATATAAATTCCAGGTAGGGGATACGTTGTGACCAACAGTTGACAACATATAAAGGTTATGAGAATGTGGAAAAGAAGGTGAAGGAATTAATGTATATGCAGCTAAGTAAGATTTATGAAGGACTGTCATGGACCGCTGGGTGGGACGTCTAAATAAACTACTGTAAAAGAATGGAAAATGCTGTATTTTAAAGTTGAAAACTAATACAGTGGTACCTCGGGTTAAGTACTTAATTTGTTCTGGTCTGTACGTAACCTGAAACTGCTCTTAACCTGAAGCACCACTTTAGCTAATGGGGCCTCCTGCTGCCGCCGCGCTGCTGGAGCACGATTTCTGTTCTCATCCCGAAGCAAAGTTCTTAACCTGAGGTACTATTTCTGGGTTAGCAGAGTCTGTACAGTGGTACCTCAGGTTACATACGCTTCAGGTTACATATTGAAGCATATGAAGCATACAGACTCTACTAACCCAGAAATAGTGCCTCAGGTTAAGAACTTTGCTTCAGGATGTGAACAGAAACCGGGCTCAAGTTGCCAAGATGTTGTATAGACTCGAAGTGCCTTTCATTGTGACCAGCTGGCGATGGGTGGTTTAGAGGAGGTTGACGGATGCCCTCCTTTGATATTGTCCTCTCCTCTGCCTCCTCCCTCTAACCCAGGTGCGGTACATGAAGATAATTGAGAAGAGTGGGTACCAGGCTCTGCCTTGGGTCCGCTACATCACCCAGAGTGGGGGTAAGTTGTCAAGGAAGCTCAGCTGCATACAGGTTGTACAGACATTGGCTTTCCCTGGCTGAGCACTTTCCGTGTACAGTCATACCTTGGGTTACAGACGCTTCAAGTTGCGTATTCTCGGGTTACGGACCCGTCGAAATCCGGAAGTATCGGAACAGATTACTTCTGGGTTTCGGGGGTCACACATGCGCAGAAGCACCAAATCACTCTTTGCACATGCGCAGAAGTGCTGAATTGGAACCCACTCGTGTGCAGACCCGCCACTGCGGGTTGCGAACACTGCAGGTTGTGAACGTGCAGCGGCGGGTCTGCACATTCACAACCCGAGCGTCCACTGTACTAAAACCTGTATGACAATCCTTTTCTGCTGGAGCCAATGTGGTGTAGTGTTTAGATTGTCAGACCATGACCATGTCTAACAATTCCCCCTAAAAAACTTGTCCCAAGTTTCCCTGTGCGGAAGCTATGCTGATTCCCTTTCAGCAAGGCTCGTTCTTCGCCTACATGTTTCGCAATTCTAGCTGTGAATCTACCCAAGAGAGAAGCAATACAGGTTTGTAATTATTCGGATTTCTCAATCTCTGAAAAATCCCCCCCCCCTTTTTTTAATTGACACAGTATTGGCCACTTTCCACCATCCTATTAGCCCTGTGGGGGAGCTTGTCAGTGTTCCCATTTCACAGACGAGAAACTTTTGAGAGCTGGAGAGAGCACGTTGCTAAATGTTCCTCCCTCCTTGCAGGTTCGTTCCTGCCTGTCCTGATCGCTCCGCATCTCCTACAGGCATAACAGCTACTCTGGGAAAAGGCAGAACTTTCAATAACCTTACTGGCCCGACCCAGGCCTAACATAGTCTCTACCTTTTTTGTTCCAGATTACCAGCTCCGGACACATTAGTCGTGATCTTGCAGAGCTGGACACCATCAAGAATGAAGAAGCCTGAATGGTCCAAGAATCCTTTGTTGGCACTCTCTGAAGCAAATATTGTGTGTGTGTGTGTGTGTGTCCTCCTTCTCTCAAAATGCCACCCTGCTCCTCTGCCCAACCACAGCTCGATTTGGCAACAATTCTTGGGCTGGTTTGCCCAGTGCCTTAAGGGGGAAATGATGGCTCTGTTGTTGTTGCCTGAGATGGTACCAGCATTGCTTCCCTACCTGAGTGGCAGTGGACTTACCTGTGGCGAAACGCCGACCGGATGTGCCTTGCCAGGACTCCTGGATGGAGAGACTCTTCCAGGTGCCTTGCCTTCTTTCAGAACCTCCCTCCTTTAGAAGGTTCCACAGAACCAGTGGTGACGCTTTGCTCCGAAGGTTTAGCTTGGCGTTCTCATCAGGGGGAGATGCGTTTGGCTTCACCTGCGGGTAGCATTCGCCTGAGTGTAGCGTTCGGCTCAGCCTGGAAGGTAAGCTGAGCTCCCCACAAGCACCTTGTTGCTCTGCACCTTAGACTGGTGAGGAGAGAGACTGGTGAGGGAACGCATGTCCTGCTATTGTGTGTAGAAGCTAGAACTAGGATCTTCTGGGCACAAACTCACTGGGTGGCTGCAAGCAAGCTCCTTTCCCCCCTCAGTCTGTTCCCTAATTGTATGATGAGAATATTGGCTACCTCATTTTTAAGATTTGTGACTCAAAACTACTTCCCATTGTCCTTTAGACCACAATGAGCTGTAAATAGAAGTTGAAATGAAATTGGGCCATTTCAACAGGGTGACCATGACGCTGTTGTGTGTCATTAGTCCTCATTTCCTTTGGTTTTCTGTTCCACTTTCTTCCTTCATTCTAAGCACCCTCACTACAGCCAAGAAGTGGAGCTGCTTGCAAGCAAACTGGCCAGTTCTTACAATAGTGGACCTTATCATTCTGGACACCTGACAGCGAAAATACCAAATATTATTTGGAGAGGAATGCTGAAGCTCAGGCCTATTTGTGCTCTCCAGAGCTCCTTTTGCTTCTCAGTCAGTTTATTTGAAAAACCAGATACTCCACATACAAATTTCCCTTATTAAATCTTTCTTCGGTTTCATCTCTAAGGTCAGGAAAAGAGAACGTCCAGCTGATTAGCAATTAATCCCCTTGATATTTATTGATACTAGTCTATGCACATTTATATTGGAGTGAGCCCCATTTAATGCAGTGACGTCATGTTTGAGTATGAACACACAGAATTAGGATGCAAGAGTCTGATAACCTGTCTACCCATCTTCCTTTGATTTGCTCCTGTCTCAGTGATGTGGTTGCTACAGAAACAGTCTGAAGCTACTGTTGATTTGTATAGGAACCTGAACCTGAATCGGGCCCTTTGAGAAAAGGGAATTTTAGTTTCCCAACTTTCCCTTTTTAAGCCACTAAAAGCAAGTGGATAAAGTAAATGTGGTTATACTGTGAAAAAATACCTCAACACAGTGCTTTTTTCTGGGGGTATGCATACCCCTAAATATTTTGTGAATCTAAGTTTGGCCTCATTGAGGGGCAGTATTTCAATATGAGTAGGAAAATGAGAGTTCCCCTAAACATTTTTTTAAAGAAAAAAAGCACTGCCTCAGCATGTAAGTGGATCCATGTACAGATCTATTTCATTAGTAGTGAAGCTGCCTCAAAGTGAATGCTATTTAAGTACGGTACAGTGAGAAAAATCCCAGAAAAGGATTTGTTGGTCTGCAGCGACAAGTTGGCAGAAAGTAATTGCATTAGAAAGGCCTCCAATTTAAGCCTGTCCTAGAATCTTCCACCTGTTAGGATTTTGGCACTCCCTAATATAATGCAGTTCATGCCTGATTAAGTTCCCCTGCAGCTCCAGCAGTACCAACTGTAGCTCAGAGGCAAACTTGCAAGCCTCCCAAACCAATTCCTGCAAAGTGGTCTGTGGCAGAGCAAATGCAAAAAATGTCCTGGCACCTGGGTTCAAGCCTTTAAAATATCTGTGTGTGTCCTCCTCCCCTCAAACAAACAAAATAGCAAAACCCCACCTTAGATCTTGCATAAAGGAATGTGTGCAAATAAAAGAAATTAGTCTTGGGGTTGCTGTGTGATTTGTTCCAAGTCTGTACAGTCGTACCTTGGAAGTTGAATGGAATCCGTTCTGGAAGTCTGTTCGACTTCCAAAACATTCAGAAACCAAGGCACGGCTTCCGATTGGCTGCAGGAAGCTCCTGCAGCCAATCGGAAGCCCTGTCAGACGTTCAGGTTCCAAAGAACGTTCCCAAACCAGAACACTCACTTCTGGGTTTGCGGCGTTTGGGAGACAAAACGTTCGAGTCGCAAGGTGTTCAACTTCCGAGGTACAACTATATAAGCTTCCTATCTATGTTCAAGTAGAAACCTGCTAAACACAGCAAGCAGGGGAGCCAAAGCCCTCACCAGCAGATTTTGGCAGGTGCCCACTTCATGCAGGTATATAGGATTGCATGCTGCTCCAAGCCCTGTGCATTCCTCCCTGAGAGCAGTGGTTCCCCAAAGGGTGTGGCAGGGGAGGATGGAAAGCATGGCCGGAAGATTCCAGGAAAATCAATATTCTATTTTGGGAAAGATTCATATTCTTCTGTAGCTGCATTGTTTTATAATTTCTGGATGTCCTACGATCATAATATAAAATAGTTGTGCTCTGTGTTATAAATCAAGCACTGCTAAGAGTTGTGTGTTTTTGTTTCCCAATGTATTTCTTATCAATAAAAGAATTCTGTGTGGCAGAAGCAAATTTTTATTCTGAAAGTGAGGAAATAGGCTTGAGAACCACTGCTGGGTGGAACATGGGTTTGAGCCCCATGTTGAGCAAAGGATTCCTGCATTGCAGGGGGTTGGACTAGATGACCCTCGGGGTCCCTTCCAACTCTACAGTTCTATGATTCTAATGACTCACGAGTAAACATAACTTGGATGAAGAAATTGTAGGGATGCTCATCAAATCTGCAGACGACACCAAACTGGGAGGGGTAGCTAATGCTGCAGAAGACAGAATTGGGATTCAAGATGACCTTAGCAAATTGGAGAACTGGGTCCAAGCTAACAAAATGAATTTCAGTAGGGACAAATGAAAGGTTCTACACTTAGGCAGGAAGAACCAGCTGCACAAATATAAAATAGAGGACACCTACCTTGATGGTAGTGCATGTGAAAAGAGCTAGGGGTCTTAGTGGACCACAAGCTTAACGTGAGTCAACAGTGTGATGCAGCAGCAAAAAAGGCTCATGCTATTCCAGGCTGAATCCACATAAGTATAGTGTCCAGTACAAGAGAATAGTACCACTCTAGGTTAAAGGTAAGGTAAATGACCCCTGGGCAGTTGAGTTCGGTCAAAGGAAACTATGGAGTGTGGTGCTCATCTCGCTTTCAGGCCAAGGGAGCCAGCATTTGTTCACAGACAGCTTTCCGGATCATGTGGCCAGCATGACTAAACTGCTTCTGGCGCAACAGAACACTGGTATGGAAACCAGAGTACAAAGAAACTCCATTTACCATCCTGCCGCAGCGGTACCTATTTATCTACTTGCACTGGTGTGCTTTCGAACTACTAGGTTAGCAGGAGCTGGGACAGAGCAACGGAAGC
Organism: Podarcis erhardii; assembly: GCF_964252035.2. Taxonomy (NCBI): domain Eukaryota; kingdom Metazoa; phylum Chordata; class Lepidosauria; order Squamata; family Lacertidae; genus Podarcis; species Podarcis erhardii. Next base: position 9,167,686 of record NC_138515.1, on the reverse strand, counting down.
TCACCCCATCGTAGGGATTCGCACTGCCAACCCTCTGATCAGCAAGCCCTGGTCAGACTCCACCTGGAGTCCTGTCTCTAGTTCTGGGCACCACAATTTAAGGATTTTGACAAGCTGGAACATGTGCAAACAGAGGTGCCCAGGTAAGCCCCACCCCACTTGATCAAAATATGTGGTGCACAAAAACCATTTGAATGACAATGCCTATATATTTGGGGGGTGGACCCCTCAAATATTTAATGGGGGGGCTGAAGGGACCTTGGCCTTTAGAAGTTGGCTCCTATGTGTGCTGATGAGGACGACGGATGAGATGATCCAGGGTCTGGAAACCAAGCCTTATGAGGTATGTACTGTTGAGAGAGTTGGGTATGTTTAGCCTGGAAAATTGAGATTGAGGAGACATAATAGCCATCTTCAAATATCTTAAGGGCTGTCACACAGAAGATGGCGTTAGCTTGTTTTCTCCTATTCGGGAGGGTAGGATCCGAAACCCATGGCTTAAGTTGCAAGAGAGGAAATTCTAACTCAGGCATCCCCAACTTTGGCCCTCCAGATGTTTTGGGACTACAGTTCCCATCATTCCTAGCTAACAGGACCAGTGGTCAGGGATGATGGGAGTTGTAGTCCCAGAACATCTAGAGGGCCGAGGTGGGGTATGCCTGTTCTAACTAAATGTCAGGAAGGACTTCCTTACAGTAAGAACTGTTCGATGGACTTCAATGAGAGGTGGTGGACTTTTCTTTCCTTTTGGTTTAAGCAAAGGTCGAGTGGCCATCTGCCAGGGATTTATCTAGCTGAGATTCCAGCATTGCAGGGGTCCCTTGGGGTCCCGTCTAACTCTACAATTCTACGATCTAAGCGAGCATGTGCAGAGTGCAGGGCCTGGCGCGCAGCCCTGGCAGCCGCCGCCTCCCCGGCCTCCCTCCTCCCGCCCCGCTTCCCGGGGGTCGCGACCTCTGTCGCTCGCCTGGACCCGGCGAGGGCGCGATCGGAGCCTCGGAGCCTCTTCCCGCCCGAACCGCGCGTTTGAATCGCGGAGGCCCGCCCAGCGTCCCGCCCCAGGGCGGCCAATCAGGAGGCGGCAGACGCCTTCCCCTGCCCGGAGCCGGCTTCCGATTGGCCGGCGGCAGAAAAGAGAAAGCTCGGCAAAGGTTACAATTGTATCCGAAGCCGAGAGCGCAGAATGAAACCGGGGCGGGGCGAAAGAAACAACAAGGCACGTGGGGGCGGAGCCGGAGGAGGAGGGGCGGCGGCGGATTGCGGCTCCTGTCCGGACCAGGCTAGGCTCCAGCTCGGTAGGTGGGGCGGGGTGGGGTTAGCAGCCTGTGCCGGCTTCACCCTTTGCACCGACGGGGCAGCGCCCCCCCCCTCCCGGCTTCCCGCAGCAGCAGCCGCGGCCCCGACTAGCCAGCCGAGCCCCCCGACGGCGCCGCCGCCCAGGGCTCGGCATTCCAGCGCCGCCTCGCCCTCGACGGCTGCCCTGCCGGCCTCGAGTTGCGCGAGCGAGAGGGCGATCCTGCGCCTGGAGGAGGAGGAGGAGCGGACCGCGGCGGAGACTGCGAGCGGCAGGGTCGGCCGACCGGCCGGCTGCTGTCCGCCGGGACCGGGGTCCGTGCGGTGGGAGCAGAGGTAGGCTGCGGCGGCGGCGGGGTGGGGTGGGGAAAGCCGCCGGGCGGCTGGTTGACAAGCGCCGAAGGGCGCGGGGGTGCATCTGAGCTTACGCAGAGTGCTTCTCCCCCCTCTTTCGCGCGGAGGTGCATCTGAGCAAATTGGATCCGCTGCGGGTCTCGTAGTCGCTGGGTGCAGGGCGGCCGGGCGGGCGACCTGCTGGCCCTTCTCACGCCCGGGGCCCTCCCGGCTCTCTTCCCCCGTCCAGGCGTCGTCGCGGGCATGCAGCCGGGGAGCGCCGGGGACCGGCTCAGCGGGGCTGCCGCCCGGGGAGACACCGGCGAAGTGCGGCGCCTCCTCTTCGAAGAGCTGGTGCAGCCGGACGCGCGCAACCGCTTTGGCAAGACCGCGCTACAGGTAGGCGAGGCAGACTCTGGTTTTGGACCTGGAGATGATTTGGGAGCCCGTCTTCCTTCTCTCTTCTCTTTGGAAATTTGCCCCAATCCTTGTCTGGAACTCACCCTTCCTTTGTCTCCCGGTGGCATCTTCCCCTTTGACTTTGGACCACAGCACCCATCTCTCTTCCCTTTTATCGCCTCCTCCATCTCATCTTTCTGCTAGTCTTGGGAAGTTCCTCCAAAGCATAGATACCAACAACTGTTGTTCTGTCAACAAGAGGCAGGCATAGATTCCACAGGCTGCCCTCAGCTCAGCAGGGTCACTCGAGGGGCACAGAGCAACTGCTTGCAACCAACATGTGGGGGGAAAGATCTTGCCTTGGCTGAGTAATGGATGCCAGGTGGTGTCTGAGCTGAAGTCTTTAAAGTCGCCCCATCCGGTCCCTTCTTTGTTGCGTGACAATTGTCTCCAGAGCAATTTCCACAATAGATTAAATCAAAATTCCAAAATCAAAGAAGCATGGAGTTTGTGCTGCTCTGGCCGCAATCCATAAATATGATTATTTCCGTCAGAATGTGCCTTGTCTGCCGATCAGAAAACAGCCTAGCTAACTTGACAGGGACGCGGGTGGCGCTGTGGGTTAAATCACAGAGCGTAGGACTTGCTGATCAGAAGGTCGGCGGTTCGAATCCCTGTGACGGGGTGAGCTCCCGTTGCTCGGTCCCTGCTCCTGCCAACCTAGCAGTTCGAAAGCACATCAAAGTGCAAGTAGATAAATAGGTACCGCTCCGGTGGGAAGGTAAACGGCGTTTCCATGCACTTCTCTGGTTCGCCAGAAGCGGCTTAGTCATGCTGGCCACATGACCTGGAAGCTGTACGCTGGCTCCCTTGGCCAGTAAAGTGAGATGAGCCCCGCAACCCCAGAGTCGGTCACGACTGGACCTAATGGTCAGGGGTCCCTTTACCTTTTAACTTGACAGTGGGCCCACCCCTCTCTGATTCCTTCACCTTCCCCCCTAGGTAATGATGTTCGGGAACGTTTTCGTGGCGCAGGAGCTGCTGAAGCAAGGGGCCAACCCTAACGTCCGCGACGAGTCGGGCACGGCGCCCGCTCACGACGCTGCTCGCACAGGCTTCCTCGACACCCTGAAAATCCTGGTGGAATACGGCGCGGATGTCAACGTCGCGGATGCTTCCGGCTCGCTGCCCCTCCATGTGGCTGTCCGGGAAGGCCACACGGACGTGGTCCTCTTCCTGGCGCCGCAGTCCAAGTTGCAGCACCGAGACTCTGACGGGCGGACGCCGCTGGAACTCGCGCAGCACTTGGGGCTTTCGCACATCCAGGGCATCCTCGAGCAGCTCCTCTCTGCCCCAGCTTAACCCGAGGAAGGGCCACCTTGCAAAGAGAGCTGGATTAGCACTGAGCCAACTCCTCTCTCTTGTGTCTTTAGGTCCCCTTCCCCAAAGACTCTCCCCTTCTTCCCAGGGCCCTGGAACAAAGGCAGCTTCACCTGCCCTACCTCAGAGTGTGTGTTTGATTCTATTTGCTGTTGTTGCTATTTATGTGTATTTTACGAGCTCTCTTATCCGCTTCTGAATTTCTCCCCGGGAGCCAGATGGCCCTTGTACCATCCTGCACTCAGCTTTGGCCAGCGTGCCTTAACTCTAACTACCATTTCCCGCTTCTTGTCTTGGGGAGGCCCTAGCCGCTGGTATACGCATCTCCTTGCAGTATTCAGGTGAGATGGGGAGGTTCTGATGCAAAGAGCATCCCTGAAGGCAATGCTAGGCTGGGGACCTTTGCTTCTCTCCCTTTCCCCACCCCTCAGTCTCCATGAGGAATATCAGCTTATTGGGAGAGCTCTGGGTGTGCTTTCTGAGAGCTATTGGCTTCTCTTCCCCTGCAGAGTCCAGAACTCCACAGCATCTAACTGCACAGGATTCTGTTCCCAAAGAGATCTTTATCCGCCCTGCAATTTCTCCCTAATTTCTGTATGGTCTTCTCTGGGGGGGCCTTGTGGTCCCTTAGCCATTAACAACTGTTTTCATCTCAGCCTTGCAGTAGTTCTCTTCTGTTATCTTTGACTTAAAAAAAAAATGTTTAAGCCTTGTTTTTGGCAGCTTGTTCCCTGTAATGAATTTGTGGATCTGAGCTGTGTATATAGTAGATTTTAAAAGGAGGGCAGATTTATTCTATTTATTGTGATTTGCAAGAGTTTGTTTTATGGGATGATTAATTTAATGATTAAAAAATATTAAATCCATTTGCGACTTAGTGGCTTGTGATTCTGGGGAAACTTTTCCGGAGAGGAAGGCGTCAAGAAAGGCCTTTTTGTTGCTGTATTTCCCTCAGAACATGTGGATGCGAGTACGAGGCTCTTGCTGAGCACCTGAACCCCAGAAAGCACATCGGGTAACTTCACTGGAGCATTAGAACTCACCCTATGTAAGATTGTTGGGAACACTTATTAAGCTGCTTCCAGGATTATAATTCCTTGTAACGGGTTGCATTCCTGTGTTCATAGGGAAACTGCTTTGCGCCTGAAAAATGCTTAGTGACTATGGGTCCTGGCAGCAGGCAACAGAGGACCCTTCGTTTTTCCCTCTTCACATTCATATTCCCCCAAGAAGCCCAAGACAGCATTTATGGCATTATATCCTCTTTTCCCTCTTAACAACCCTGTTAGGAAGTTAGGCTGAAAGTGAGCCCACCAAGGAAGCTTTTCAGCTAAGCAGAGATTTAGAGGGTGTGAATTGTCATGTAGCAATTGATCTTGCAGTGCCTTTTTTCAACAGCGTAGTTAACAAAAAAAATTGGGTCGAAACAAGCCAACGGAATGGGCCTGACCTTCTGCCCACTGCAGGCTGACTGGGCCCTGAAGGCTGTAAGAAATATAGGTGAGCTGCAACTTCTTGTTTTCCTTCTAGGAATGCCGGAAACACTTAACAGAAGGAAGGAGATGGAAGTGTGAGCTGGGATCGGGAGCCATTTGCAGCCGCAACGAATTTAGAGCAATGGTTCTTAACCTTTTTGGGCTCATAGACCCTTTGGGTATCTGATGAAAGCTGTGAACCCATTAACGCATATACAAAATATTTTGCATGCACCTTTATTGCATTGGGGAAAGCTTTTTTTTTTTTTTTTGCACCTGGTTAACGGACCCTTTAGGACTCATTACCTCTGGAGCAGAACCTCAGTGAACAAGTAATTTATGGGTTCGTCATCACTTCTGAAATTTGGCTATAATTTAAACAGCCCCTCTGCATAAGTGACAAATTCCATCATCTAGAGAAGCATGCTGACCATTGCAACCCTTTGAATGATCCCCTCCTGTTCACACATTGAGCCTTCGTGGTGCTGAAGAGGTTAGTTGAGACTAGTTTCTGATCTTGCTTTTCAGCTGATTCTCCCTTTGAATATGGAGACTAAGGCCGAAGACATTTATGTTGGGAAACAATTTTAAATCAGCCCCTAAGCACAGTGGCGTCTTCTACAGGAGGAAACTACAGAAGCAAAGTTGTTAGTGTTCCGTTTACGGTTTGGCGAAGTGGAGAAATAAACGACAAGGGAGGCTTTGGGTAAATCAGGCTGAGAGTTGCATTAAAGCACCTTGATTCCTATGCTCTTCAGATAGAGTATAACTGGCCTAGAAGCTCCATTCTCTCTAGGTTAGCCTCTTGAGCAAACCTGGAAGGGGCAAGCTATGCCTCAAGTACTACCCACCTCACTGCTTACTTCTCTGATACGTATATTGGTTGCTGTGGTTCGTGGAAGCCCTTGAAGCAATTTCCTGCTTCTCTCTGATGTTTGGGTGGGAGGCAGAGGTTTCGCCCTTTCAATCTGTGGTGGAATTCTACGGAGATCATGTGTCCCAATTCTGCAGCAGTGCTGAGACACCAGAAATAGTACAGCGAGGGGCGGCTTTTGTGCCGGGGAAGGCAGGCTGGCAGCAGCAAAAACAACCTGCTGGGTTGAACTTTATCGCCCAGAATAATGTCCCAGCTGCTGGGTGTGGCACCCAGCGATATAGGGAAGGAAGGAAGCCAAGTGTTTTGTAACACCAGTTGTCTGCCTTCTTGCCAAGCGGGGTGTGTGTGCGTGCGTGAGTCTACGTGCAACCCCAGACGGAGATAGCAGACGCTTTAAAAATGAAAGCACAAACAGCTGAGCCTGTTTTGCAACTTCACCAGGTTCGATTCTCTGCCAAGTACCCAGCATTTGCCAGGAAACCACTAACAGCTGAGAGTGGGGATTACCGGCAATGCATGAAAAACTACTGCTCCTTGTCTGTGAGCTGGTGGTGTCCTGCCCTTGGGAGTGCTTTGAAATTCCTGGGTTTTATGTGTACCATTATGTTTCTCCTCTCTGCACTCCTCCCAGCAGTCATTCCTCTTCCGGTCACTGCTATGGATCCAGTAGTGATGTATGGAAGTGAGAGCTGGACCATAAAGGCTGATCGCCGAAGAATTGATGCTTTTGAATTATGGTGCTGGAGGAGACTCTTGAGAGTCCCATGGACTGCAAGAAGATCAAACCTCTCCATTCTTAAGGAAATCAGCCCTGAGTGCTCACTGGAAGGACAGATCCTGAAGCTGAGGCTCTAATACCTTGGCCACCTCATGAGAAGAGAAGACTCCCTGGAAAAGACCCTGATGTTGGGAAAGATGGAGGACACAAGGAGAAGGGGACGACAGAGGACGAGATGGTTGGACAGTGTTCTTGAAGCTAGCAGCATGAGCATGACCAAACTGCGGGAGGCAGTGGAAGACAGGAGTGCCTGGCGTGCTCTGGTCCAGGGGGTCACAAAGAGTCGGACACGACTAAACGACTAAACAACAACAACAATGGATGCATGACCTGACTTGTGCGTCTCCAAGCACTGTGGTCATCTGCAACGGATTCCCACACATTGCCAGCCTTCGTGTCACGTTTGCAGACATCTTTGTAACACAGTTGGTTTGCCAACGGGCCTGGTGCCGGTAGCTAGCTCCCCGTAGACCACATCCTTGAGGAACCTGCCATCTTCCCTTTTGTGGCCATGACCATGCCAGGGTAGAGAAGGTCCACCTGCACCAGCACATCTGCCCCAGCTGCAACAACACATGTCTCTCCTGTATCAGTCTCTGTAACTCTTCAATGGTTTGACTTCACCCCTGAAGGTGAACTCCATTGCCTCCCGGATGCCAGCCAACCACTGAGGTGGGAGGGGCAGGGCCTGCTGATGCCAGGAGGAAAAGGTGGACTTGACCACTGTTCAGCCCAGAGGCTCTCAAGATAGGTGTGCTCACATAATACAGAATTAGTTAACCTTTCTAAATATAATATTTTGCATTGTACTTGGCCCCACTGAGCACACAGTAGCTTCCCACCAAATAAATAAATATATGCTAGCTAGCAGCCTCATTGGTCCATATAAACCAGGGGCCAGCAACCTTTTTCAGCCATGGGGCGGCCCACTGTTCCTCAGACCATGTGGTGCGCTGGACTATTTTTTTTGGGGGGGGGGAATGAACGAATTCCTATGCACCACAAATAACCCAGAGATGCATTTTAAATAAAAGGACACATTCTACTCATGTAAAAACACGCTGATTCCTGGACCGTCTGCAGGCTGGATTGAGAAGGCGAATGGGCTGCATCCTGCCCCCGGGCCTTAGGTTGCCTACCCCTGATATAAACGAAGAATTAATAGTACGATGGTTTATATATTTTATCAGAATTAAAACTGCAGCTCCATACAGACAAATGGAAACACACTTGAAAATGACCTACAAGAACGGCAAAGCAGTGAACTAGCAAAAAAAAAAAAGTATTTCAATCAGATCTAGTCTGGAAAAAAGTAGTCATTCATGTGTTTCCGTGAGTGAGTTTTTTTAGAACATCAGACTTGCAGGTGAAGAAGGCAGAGACTGAAAAGTTTTAAGACTTTAATAGCTCTGCTTCGTTAGTCACTGCAAAACTATATAATTACATGACAGTGTGACACACACACACACAGCGGAAGAAAATCATTATGATTTTATTTATTTACTCCACAACATTAATACTTACAACGAGAAAGCAAAGGAAGAAATCCAAAGCCATACTTTTAAAACATACGAAGGTTAAAAATATTTCTGAATCAGCCAGAATCCCAGATCCTCGGCGACAATCGAATCCTGTTTCCCGGACTCCAGTCCACGATTCGAGACTTTTAAATCGGAATTAGCAGAAGCAGCCGCCCGATCCACAGAGCGTTCTCTCTCCTTCTCCTTTCCCTTTAATGGGGTGGGCGGGGCAGAACGCGCGTTTCGCAGCCGCGCGCCCTGACGTGCCTCCTTGACCCGGAAGCGCCCCGTGCCCACGTGCGGGAAGACACGGGGCGGAGGGAGCATGTCGGCGCAGCAGGAACTGAGGATCAACGCGGCGTTCGCGGCGCGCTACGGGCGCTACCGGCGGCGAGAGGAGCTGCAGCGGCGTGAGTGGCGGGCGGGGAGGGAAGCGGACCGAGCCAGAGCAGCTAGTGTTGCTTGCACTGGCCGGCAGCGGCTCCGCGGGATTTCAAGGCAGGGGAGTCTCTCCCAGCGCTGCCTGGGCTCGAACCAGTGCCGGATTTACGTATAAGCTAAACAAGCTATAGCTTAGGGCGCCACTCTCTTGGGGGGACCCCCAAAATATTTAAAGGGGGGGGGACTGGATGTACATTTCCAAAATATAAGATAAAAAACAAATAAAATAAAACCTACCTACAGCAACAGTGTTTTGTGTTGTGTAGGCTCCTATTTGTTATGTGCAAATGGCTTTAGATACCTATTAGGTCCATAAATTACCATATAGCCTATAGTCAACACTTAACATCTTTCCGCAGGGCCTGCAAGACAGAGCTGTTCCGCCTGGCCTTGGGTTTGGACTCATCTGACCCTTATGTTTCTTCCGCTTATGGTTTTGATCTATGGGCTACTATTAAAATGAGGCTGCATTTTAAATTGTATTTTTTAACCTGTATTTTAAATTGGTCCCCCCCCCCCCCATTATGTTTTTTATTGTAATTTTACTAGTGTTAGCTACCCTGAGCCTGGCTCTGGCCAGGGAGGGCTGGGTATAAATAAATTATTATTATTATTATTATTATTATTTATTATTAAAAAACAGTGACAATTTGTTGTTGACAAAAGACAGCTGGACATATAAAGGGCCCCATTACCTTCAGTAGCTTAGGGCCTCATCAAACCTAAATCCAGCCCTGCTTCTGCCTGAGCTTGAACCCAGAACCTTCAGGGGCTGGAGGGATGGTCGCCCTTTGCTGCTCCTCTAACATCCTGCCCGGCTCCTTCCCTCCTTCTCTCCCTTCCACCCCTGCAGTGCAGGACCGCTATGGGGATGGAGGCGAAGGCGACGGGTCGAGTTCTGAGTCTGAGACCAGTTCCGAAGATGAGGTGAGTCCTGCTTCTGTTTTTAGCCGCGGAGAAGTTTCTGTTTTCTGTTTTCAGAAGTTCTGTTTTCTCTGCTGGGAAAACTTTTGGGTATTTTGTTTTTTTAAAAAATGGTTTTTCATATTAAAAATTTAGAGAGATTTTTTTCAAACATAAATCATAAAAACAAGACTCCAAGGCAAGGAATCTCCTGGACTTACATCCTCCCCTTTGTGGGTCCTGTTATTAATCGAGAAGTCCAGAGGGTGGCAACATGAGAACAGGCCTTCTCTACAGTGGCTCCCTGTTTGTGGAATGCTCTCCCCGGAGAAGGTCACCTGGTGCCTTCATATCTTTAGGCGCCAGGCAAATACAGTGGTGCCCCGCAAGACGAATGCCTCGCAAGACGGAAAACCCGCTAGACGAAAGGGTTTTCCATTTTGGAGGTGCTTCGCAAAACGAATTTCCTATGGGCTTGCATCGCAAGACGAAAATGTCTTGCGAGTTCCTGTGGGTTTTTTCCCCTCCCCCCCCCTTTTTCTAAGCCGCTTATCTGCTTATCCGCTAAGCTGATAAGCCGCTAATAGCGCTAATAGCGCTAAGCCGTCAATGGGCTTGCTTTGCAAGACGAAAAAACCGCTAGACGAAGAGACTCGCGGAACGGACTAATTTCGTCTTGCGAGGCACCACTGTACGTTCCTTTTTAACCAGGACATTCAACACCCTTTTAGAATGTGGCTTTGGGGGAGGGGGCTGTTATTGGGTTATTGCTTTTGGTTTGATTTTATATGTTGTGGTCTTGTTGTGAACCTCCCGGAGACCTCCAGGTATAGGGCGGGGTATAAGTTGAATAAATAATAATAATAATTCCATCTTGCATCTTATTATGATAAGCTAAATCTTTTACATCTCCATTGTGTCCAGAATTCACCCTACAAGTGATACTCCAATCCCACTAACAATTTTAACTGTTTACAATGTTTATAAATTTCCCCCGTTCCTCATTAAAATTTTGGTCTTCCTGATTTCTGACTCTTTCAGTCATTTTAGCCATTTCAGCATAGTGATGGACTAAGTTGTAACTTGGGGTCTTCTGGTTTATTAATCAACTGTTTCTCAATAACCATGATATTTTTTTAATATCTCCTCTTTGTTTCTGTCTTTTTTCCTCTTTAATATGCTATTCTGCTGCAGAAAGAAACCCCTCATCACTGCCTTGCTGGCGTCCCAAACTATGCCAATATTAGTACCTTTACTTGTATTCAAATCAAAATATTCTTTAAGATATTTTTGAGCCCTTTCAAAAGTCTCTACATTATCTAATAAATTTTCATTTAATCTCCACCTAAAGGATGTTTTATCCTTACCTTTAAAGGCAATTAGTACTGAATTATGGCCAGATAGGGTTTTTGGCAAAATTTCAGCTTTTGTAATTCTTGGACTAAGTTGATGGAAATATTTGGGTTTTGTTTTTATTGGAGAAGGCCAGGAAGGCAGGTTCCCCTGAATATCTTTTTCAGAATATATCCAATCTTAATTGTGTTCTTCTCCTGCGGCAGGAGCTGGACCCCAGATTGGATCGCGCTTTTTACAGCACGCTGGCGTTGCTGAAAACCAAAGATCCCCGGATTTATCAGAAGGATGTCACGTTCTACCGCGAGGAAGGTAATCACTGATCCAGGTTATGATTTCTTGCCTTGGGGGCAACTGTGGAACGTTCTGGCTTGGCCCAGGGAGACTTTTCGGAGCATTTTCTGATCTAGTTTGCGTCCCGAGAGCAGCTTTTTTTCTGGAATTGTCTGTTGGATCATCTATGGTTGCTTCTGCCTTCAGATTCTTCTTCAGATAGCGAAGGTGAGAAGCCGCCCCCCAAGAAGAAAGAAAAGCCCATGTTTCTGAAGGATTATGAGAGGAAGGTCATTCTGGACAAAGCAGGGTAAGATTTACCAACCAAAAGAAGAGTGGCAGATGAAATTACTGGACTATGCCAAACTGGCAAAACTGACCGGAAAAATCTGGAACCACCAGGATCCGACTTTTCTGAAAGTCTAGAATAAATTTGTGTTATATTTGAAAGACAACTGCAAACAACTAACATCGCTAGTAGGGTTACAAGAAGTTTGTAAGGTTAAATTTATTACTTATTACAGTTAATTTAGTATGCAAACAAGATTATAATCTAATAGCAATAAGCTATACAAGAAAATGCAGTACATAGACAATAGTTTTGAAAACCATCAGTCAGGGAGGGGGGAAGTCGCAGGCTGATGAAGCCAAAACAAAAAATGATAGCATTTGATCTCATTTCATTCTGTTGCGAGTTCCCTGCCACTGCTCCACGTTTATTTCTTAATATTGAAGGTGAAGAAGATGACGCAAACAATCTCTGCACTTCACTCAGTCACAGCTACAGTTAGGGTCGCCCCCCCCTTTCCCTCTGATTTGTACATCTTACTGACTTTTTACAGCTGTCGTCTCAAAAATTAATTAAGATGCATTTGAAAAAAACCACACATGCTTCCCTGTGTTGTACAGAATGGAACTATCAACTCACTATCCCTCTTTTCCTACAGCAAATATGAAGATGAAGAAAACGATGAAGGAGAACCAGTTAAAAACAGAAAGGTGAGTCTGGGAATCTGGAGATCCCTGGAGATCCCCGCCTGAGAAACAGTTTTTATCCAAATGTGATTTTGGTTTTAAATGCAGTGTAAGGTAGTCTCTGTGGGAGTATATTGTATTTAATTATGGGGTATCAGAGTTTTTAGGGGGTTAACCAGGCTGGGATAGCAGGGATAGTATGCTTGTTGGTTTTTGAATGTTTGATGTAGATTTTTTCAATTTCGTTGTTCTGTATAGGACAATGACAATAAAGATTATTGTATTGTATCGTGAACTGGGGCTTGGTGCTGTACAGTTCTTGGAGAATTGTGCTGTTTCTGACCAAGGGAATTCCTGGCCCATTCTAGGAAAGGTGCACAGTTGTGGCACGGGGTATTAACCTTCTCTCCCCCCCCCCCCAATTTTTCAGAGTTACGTAGAAGAGCAGAAGCAGCTTAAGGAGAGGTGAGCTGAGAACTGTGCCGGAGGGGAGAGCCAAACTCATCAACATAACAGGCTTGCAGACAATATCTCCCCACCCCACTTTTGACATTCCTCTTTGAGTGTGCCATCTTTTTCCAGCGATGAGGTGCACAAGGGATCAGGCCCCATTCCCAAATACCATGCATGGGGGGAGTATGCTGCCATTACATAATGTGGGGGGGGGAATCACTGCACAGCAGCCCCTTGTTGTTGTTTTCAGAAAACAGATTCTGAGACTGAGAATGGACTCCTTCCCTTCTCCTGAGCTGGGCTTTTCCCATCACCCCAACTCCCATCATCCCTAGCTAACAGGACCAGTAGTCAGGGATAATGGGAGTTGTAGTCCCAAAACATCTGGAGGGCCGAGTTTGCCTATGCCTGATCTATGTTGACTGTCCCTGTGCACCATGCGCACACACAGAAGCAACACCTCTAGTTACAGATTTTTTGGGGTGTGCATGGCACCCCAAAATGAATTAAATCTGTAACCAGTGGTACCACTGTATATCTGAGTTTTTAACACTCTTTCTAAACCCGACTTTGCCCCCCCCCCCCTATGCAGCTTCCAAAAGTTTGTGGCCGACAGTGATGAAGATGATGATGAAGGTGGAAGCTCGACATCCTTGCTGCAGAAACGGCCCAAAAGTAAAGAGGACAAGGTGTGTGTGTTATAATAATAATAATAATAATAATAATAATAATAATAATACTTTTTTATTTATACCCCGCCCTCCCCAGCCAAGGCCGGGCTCAGAGCGGCTTACAAGCAATAATAAAAACAAGTTGAATGATGACAACTTAAAAACAAAATTAAAATACAACATTAAAATATTGAAACATTAAAATATTAAAATGTAGCCTCATCGCAGGAGGAGAAGGAAAGGAAAAAAGAAAGAGAGGGAGGGAGGGAATCAAACTGGCTCCAAGCCAAAGGCCAGGCGGAACAACTCTGTCTTACAGGCCCTGCGGAAAGAAATCAGATCCTGCAGGGCCCTGGTCTCATGAGGCAGAGCGTTCCACCAGGCCGGAGCCAGAGTTGAAAAGGCCCTGGCTCTGGTTGAAGCCAGTCTAACTTCCTTAGGGCCTGGGACCACTAGGGTGTTGCTATTTATGGACCTTGAGGCTCTCCGTGGGGCATACCGGGAGAGGCGGTCCCGTAGGTACGAGGGTCCTAGGCCGTGAAGGGCTTTAAAGGTCAAAAGCAGTACCTTAAATCTGACCCTGTACTCCACCGGGAGCCAGCGCAGTTTGAAAAGCACTGGGTGAATATGCTCCCATGGCAGAGACCCTGTGAGGAGCCTCGCTGCAGCATTCTGCACCCTCTGGAGTTTCTGGGTCAGCTTCAAGGGCAGCCCCGCATAGAGCGAATTACAGTAGTCAAGCCTGGAGGTGACCATCGCCTGGATCACTGTGGCCAGGTCGGGGCGGGAAAGGTAAGGGACCAACTGCTTGATGCGGCGAAGGTAGAAAAATGTCGCCTTGGCTGTTGCTGTAACCTGCGTCTCCATGGAAAGGGAGGCGTCAAGGATTACACCCAAACTCTTAATGGAAGGCAATGGCACTAATTGGGCCCCCGCAAGAGAATGGAGATGTAAAAGAGATGCCTCAAATTGAAAGGCTAAGGGGGGGCAACTCCTTCACCGTCCTATAGCAGTAGAAGTTGCTTTGCTGGCGATGCTCCAAAATTCAAGCTTGAGCATCAGCCGGCATGCTGTAAGGTGACCCTGGTGATACCTGCCTTTTGATGGCCCTGGTGAAGACCTCTTTCTTAACGGGAGCAGGAGGTGAGGGGCTGAACGATGGGTATACATATTTTAATAGCCACTAAACTTTGAAATAGGGGACGCGGGTGGCGCTGTGGGTTAAACCACAGAGCCTAGGACTTGCCGATCAGAAGGTCGGCAGTTCAAATCCCCGCGACGAGGTGAGCTCCCGTTGCTTGGTCCCTGCTCCTGCCAACCTAGCAGTTTGAAAGCACGTCAAAGTGCAAGTAGATAAATAGGTGTGAACGTAAATGGCATTTCCGTGCCCTGCTCTGGTTCGCCAGAAGCGGCTTAGTCATGCTGACCACATGACCTGGAAGCTGTACACCGGCTCCCTTGGCCAGTAAAGCGAGATGAGCACCGCAGCCCCAGAGTCGGTCACGACTGGACCTAATGGTCAGGAGTCCCTTTACCTTTTTAAACTTTGAAATAAGGACGCAGGTGGCACTGTGGTCTAAACCACTGAGCCTAGGGCTTGCCGATCAGAAGGTTGGCGGTTCGAATCCCCACAACAGGGTGCGCTCCCATTGCTCGGTCCCAGCTCCTGCCAACCTAGCAGTGCGAAAGCACGTCAAAGTGCAAGTAGATCAATAGGTACCACTCTGGCGGGAAGGTAAACGGCGTTTCCGTGCTCTCCTCTGGTTCGCCAGAAGCGGCTTAGTCATGCTGGCCACATGACCCAGAAGCCGTCTGTGGACAAACGCCGGCTCCCTTGGCCTATAGAGTGAGGTGAGTGTACAATTCCAGAGTCGTCCGTGACTGGACCTTACGGTCGGGGGTACCTTTACCTTTAAACTTTGAAATTTTAATGTTCAGATAAATGTAGCTGCCTTTGGTCAACGTCAGGGTGGTGTGTTTTTGTTTTTGTTGTTTAGATTTATATACTGCGTTTCGTCTTAAGTTCTCAGGGTGGTTCACAGAATAAAATACAGGATAAAAACAAGCACATAATCTCACGTTGCCACCCTCTAGGCCTCATGTGGAGGAGGCACACAAAGAAGGGCCTCGGATGATAAACAGAAAATCTGGGATGGTTTATATGGGGAGAGGTGGACCTATAGGTATTGGGTTCCTGAGCTGTTTAAGGCTTTGTAGGTCAGAACCAGCACTTTGAATTGGGACCAGAAGCTAGTTGGCAGCCAGTGCAGCCAGGCCAGGATTGGTGTTCTGTGCCCAAGCCAGTGAGCAACCTGGCCTCCAGATTCTGTACTGGCTGAAGCTTCCAAACAGTTTTCAGAGGCAGCCCTGTGTATAATCCATGACATTGTTGCCTCGATTCTACCTTCTCTTCTGTTCTCTCAGGAGCACGAGGAGGCAGACTACATCAGTTGGTTAAAAGGTCAGGAGAAGCCACAAGCAGAGGAAGTGCTCCAGGACTTGGTATGTATTATTATTATTATTTAATATATATTTTTTTATTTATATGCTGACAAACATAAAACACATAGATGTACAATATATTACAAACAAAATACAAATACTATATAAATGTAAAAATAAAAAATAGAAAAAAGAGCAAATAGGGAAAAGCAAAGAACGTATCTCAAAAATAAGATATGTATTAACCTAAATTTGAATCCATTTTCTTTGTTGACTTCCTTTGTCCTCTACATGGGTCTAATATCAACCATGGCAATCTGCTTTCTTTAATCTTCTTCTTAACTTACTTTCTATTTTGATTGTCCTTATTCTAACCATACATCAGTTTACAGAAGTTAATTAAAACAAGTCCAAGAAGTAATATGTGGGCATTGCTTCTTCAGATAATCACTATATCACTACAAAAAAATTGTATCTAAAGATTTTCTTCATTTCTTCAAAGACCAAGTCCCAGAAGCCCTTAACTTTTTCACATTGCCACCACATGTTTATAAGTGTGCTCTCTGATCTGTTGCACCTCCAGCATAAGTTGGATTTAGTTTTATACATTTTTTCAGATTTTTGTAGGTGTCAAATACCACCTGGTATGCAATGGGCTTGGGGATCCGTCACTTTGGACGACACTGAAAAATGGGCTACAATGATGGGCATCCCCATCTGGTTCTGTATGACCACTGTCTGGTTTGTGGCTTCTTCCTAATGAATTAAGGCACTGTTTCCCTCAGACCTAGACAAATAATAATAATAATAATAATAATAATAATAATAATAATAAATTTTATTTATATCCCGCCCTCCCCAGCCGAAGCCGGGCTCAGGGCGGCTAACAACAATCAACAATCAAACCATCAGATATTCACACATTCTAAAAATATTACATTATAAAAATCAATTAAAATCAAATTAATGGCAACTAATTAAGCAAGATTCTAAGCAGGTTGCCAGAGGAGGGAGTCAGGCTGCGCCCTGACCAAAGGCCTGGTGGAACAACTCTGTCTTGCAGGCCCTGCGGAAGGATGTCAGGTCCCGCAGGGCCCTAGTCTCTTGTGACAGAGCGTTCCACCAGATTGGAGCCGCAGCCGAGAAGGCCCTGGCTCTAGTTGAGGCCAGCCTAACCTCTCTGAGGCCTGGGACCTTGAGGATGTTATTATTTGCAGACCGTAGGTTTCTCTGTGGGGCATACCAGGAGAGGCGGTCCCGTAGGTACGAGGGACCTAGGCCGTATAGGGCTTTAAAGGTTAAAACCAGCACCTTAAACCTGATCCTGTACTCCACCGGGAGCCAGTGCAGCTGGTATAGTACCGGTTGAATGTGATCTCGCAGCGAAGACCCCATAAGGAGTCTCGCCGTGGCATTCTGCACCCGCTGGAGTTTCTGGGTCAGTCTTAAGGGCAGCCCCACGTAGAGCGAGTTACAATAATCCAGTCTGGAGGTGACCGTCGCATGGATCACAGTGGCTAGGTCAGGGCGAGAGAGATAAGGGGCCAACTGCTTAGCTTGGCGGAGATGAAAAAATGCCGCCTTTGTTATAGCTGTAATCTGCGCCTCCATAGAGAGGGAGGTATCGAAGATTACACCCAAACTCTTAACGGACGGTGCTGGCACTAATTGCACCCCCGCAAGAGATGGGAGTTGCCCCCTCAATCCCATATCATCCCGCCCCAGCCAGAGGACCTCTGTCTTCGAAGGATTTAACTTCAACCGGCTCCCACGTAACCATCCAGCCACAGCTTCCAGGCAAAGCTTCAGAACAGCTGCGACTCCCAGAAACGCATGATTAGGGTTGCAGTGCCTTTCCCAAGACGCTCAGTGTGCTGGTCTTGGTCTTGAGAGTCTCAAGTTATCTAGGAGAAGGGATCCGACCATTTGCTGTTTCCTTAAAAGGTAAAGGGACCCCTAACCATTAGGTCCAGTCGCGGATGACTCGGGGGTTGCGGCGCTCATCTCGCTTTACTGGCTGAGGGAGCCGGTGTACAGCTTCTGGGTCATGTGGCAAGAATGACTAAGCTGCTTCTGGCAAACCAGAGCAGTGCATGGCAACGCCGTTTACCTTCCCGCCAGAGCGGTACCTATTTCACTAGTTGCACTTGACGTGCTTTCAAACTGCTAGGTTGGCAGGAGCTGGGACCGAGCAACAGGAGCTCACCCCGTCGCAGGGATTTGAACCCCTGACCTTCTGATCAGCAAGCCCTAGGCTCTGTGGTTTAACCCACACTTCCAGCCGCCTCAATAAAGTAACGGAACAGAGACAAGTATCTTGACATAGAAAGGATTGGGCTCCGTTAATTCCTGGGTCCTGCTAAATCCACACCTCGAGCTGTTTTCTGCTAGTCTGAAGCTAGCAGAACATTTTTCTGCATGAGCAGGCGCTTCCCCACGTTGCTCCAGGAAAGCATGTGTCTGCCCCATTGATTGATTGATTGATTGATTGATTGATTGAATTTATATACTGCCCTATACCCGGAGGTCTCAGGGCGGTTCACAGAAAAGATCACAGTATATAAAATAAAAATAAAAGCAGTAACCCAATAACAGCCACCCCCCCAAGATCCACATTTTAAAAGGGTATGGGATGTCCATCAGGTCAACCAAAGGCCTGGTTAAAAAGGACCATTTTTGCCTGATGCCTAAAGGTGTATAATGAAGGTGCCAGGCGAACTTCCCTGGGCGGAGCATTCCACAGACAGGGAGGCCACTGCGGAGAAGGCCCTGTTCTCATGTTGCCACCCTCTGGACCTCTCAAAGAGGAGGCACACGAAGGAGGGCCTCATAAGATTATCCCAGGGTCCAGGCAGGTTCATATCAAAAGAGGCGGTCCTTGAGGTATTGCAGTCCTGAGCTGTTCAAGGCTTTAGGGGTCAAAACCAGCACTTTGAATTGGGCCCGGAAACTAATTGGTAGCCGGTGCAGTTGGACCAGGATCGGTGTAGTATACTCAAACCGTCTTGCTCCGGTGAGCAACTGAATTCTGCGCTATCTGAAGTTTTTGATCCGTCTTCAGAGGCAGCCCTACATATAATGTATATCTCACCTTGTTAGGATGAAATGGTCCTTTGGAGGATTTTCTGCACTGTCCCTGTCTTCCAGAGGAGTCTTTGGGTCTGGGTTTGATGGTATCTTGAGCCTTGCTCGGGACTTGAGGCGGGTGACTTCATTTTGGGTTTCCTCTCTTTCCCCAGGCTCCCCTTAAAGAATACTGGAACGACCCACAACTCGATGAGGGGGAGCGGTTCCTGCGAGATTATATCTTGAACAAGCGCTACAAGGAGGCAGATGATGGAGGGGAGGAAGAGGAGGAGGAGGAGGATGGGTGAGTGCCAAAGGATGGATTTTTGAGTTCCTTAAGGATAGGGCATAACTTCCCTGGTGTTTCTCCCCCTGTCCCCATTCCAGGTGAAGGTAGATGGAAAGGAAATTTATTTGTTGAGCTCCCCTCTTCCCCCATTCACTAATAGTGCACGTTCATGGGCAAGATCTAACACAATGTCACTTAATGGAGGTTGGTAATCTGTGGGTATGCCTTCTATAGTGACACCAGGATAACCTTAATAAATAAATTTTATTTTTTAAAAAATAATTCATCCATGCTCACATGGTCCGGAGGGAGGTGTTCATGGGTCCATGGGCTAAGTTATTTGCACAGTGTTCTTTCCTCTTAAAGTTTCTGATTTTCACCATCAATACGAGGAAAGATCATGCTTACTAGCTGCTTTGCTTCTCAATATTCTCTGGTTGGCCTCTGTTATTTTCTCCTACCGATAGAGAACCTACCTAAGGACTATATACGGGCTCTTGGGTACCCCGTAAGGGATAAAGTAGCAGTTATTTATTATAACACTGTCCTTGCGCTATATTCCCTCTTCCTGTTCATGTGCTTTCCTCTCCACAGGCTCACCGGAGCGCAGCTGGCTATATCGGATTCGTCGGATGAGGGCGAGCTGTTCTTAAAGAAGCAAGAGGATTTCGAGCGCAAGTACAACTTCCGGTTCGAGGAGCCTGAGGCCCAGTTGGTGAGGGGAAACGTTCTCTGCTTACACTGGGAAGTTAGGCTTTCTTCTCGGTGTCCTGGCGCCATTATGTTATGAGTGACAAGAGGGATGTCCTCTCTCTGTGAGGAGACTGGGGTGATGAAAGGGGGTGCTGCTGGGATCTCTGCTCATCTGAAGAACGTGAGGCTGAAGAGTTCTTCTTTTCTCCGATACCTGTACCGCCAGATGAAAACATATCCCCGCAACATTGCAACCTCAGTGCGCCGGAAGGACGAACGCCGTAAAGAGAAACGACAGGAGACTCAGGAGCGCAAGAAGAAAGTGAGTTCTGCACAGATACGAGCGGAGGATGTTCAGCTCTATTGGGCTGCCTAGGAGGGCTGAAACTTTTGCCTATTATTATTATTATTATTATTATTATTAGAATTTATATACCGCCCTATGCCCAGAGGTCTCAGGGCAGTTCACAGAACAAAATCAAAATATAAAACCACAAAATATATAATCAAAACGAAAACAACAACCCAATAACACATCCCAAAAACCCCCACATTTTAAAAGGGCATAGGGCAGGGGTAGGCAACCTAAGGCCCAGGGGCCGGGGCCGGCCCAATCGCCTTCTCAATCCGGCCTGCGGACAGTCCGGGAATCAGCATGTTTTTACATGAGTAGAATGTGTGCTTTTATTTAAAAAGCATCTCTGTTTATTTGTGGGGCATAGGAATTTGTCCATTCCCCCCCCCTCAAAATATAGTCTGGCCCACCACATGGTCTGAGGGACGGTGGACCAGCCCACGACTGAAAAAGGTTGCTGACCCCTGGTTTAGGGTGTCAAATCAAATCAACCAAAGACCTGGTTAAAATGGAACGTTTTTGCGTGGTGCCTAAAGGTGTATAATTAATCATTTCATTTCTGTACCGCTTTACATTTTTCAGAAAAGAGCTCAAAGCGGTTTACAAACCTACAATAAAACATCAAAAAAAGTAATCCAGAATAAAACGTTACTGAAGAAAGTCAAATATAAATTATAAATTCCAAGCAACACAAATAACGGGAAACTAAAATGTTAAAGATTTCGAAATAAAATATTGCAAAGAAGGTAAACTATGGAGCACACGTTTCATGCAGCAAAGTTAACCCAAAAAATTATCTGAAACATTTCAAAAGAAATCATTACTAAAGGAAGTCCAGTATAAAATGCACATTTAAAACAGCATAATTAGCAAGGAAATAAAATATGAACATAGAGCATATCTGCTGCTGTTGCTGCCATTCCTGTCAATGTGGTTCATGGTGGGCGATAGCAATGGAAGCTCAGACTCAGTGACCTGGGTCTGCACTCAGACAGCCAAGGTGATCTCTGGTCTCTTCAGCAACCTCAGCTTTTGTAGCTGGAGTCAGTCCAGACCCTGCCCTCCCAGGTCAGGTGGGGAAAGTCCTGCAAAGCGGGGAGCAGGTCTCTCAGGACTCACAGTGTAGGCGGGTTCAGGCATGAAGGGGCCAGGCGAACTTCCCCGGGGAGAGCATTCTTCAGACGTAGATCTGGCTGCTGGATGCGCCAAATAATGGCCTCCTCCCATAATACTGTGCTTTTCTTCACCCTAAAAGGAGAAGGCTCAAAAACAGGAGGAGCTGAAGCAGCTGAAGAACCTGAAGCGCCGGGAGATCCTGGAACGGCTGGGGAAGCTGCGTGAGATCACGGGCAGTGCAACCAGCACCTTCCAGGAAATGGACCTCGAAGGGGACTTCGATCCCACCCAACATGACCAGCTGATGGAGGTGGGTGCATGTTGTATACCAATGCCGAGGGTTCTGGCTGGCAGCCAGAAGACACTGCCCCAGCCCCTCTCCAAAATGGTAGGGCCGTGTTAAGGCTGAGTCAGCTGAACCCCGTTCTCCTGCCACAACGAGAAATTGAGGGAAGTAGATTTGGCTTGTCGTTTGAAAACGGCTCAGTGAATTGATTTGAAACTGAGCAGTGCTTTTGCCTTCTAGGCATTAGCCAACTTCTTCTTTTTTTTTAGAAATCATTTTTATTTGATTTTACAAATATAAATTTATAACATTCCAAATGCGTATCCATATATAGAGATTACTCTGAATCTCGAGACTTCCCTCTCATCCCCTTCATGGGCCCTATTGTCAACATTTACAACTGCATATTATTCCATATTCTATGTAGTCGTACCTTGGAAGTCGAACGGAATCCATTCCAGAAGCCCATTCAACTTCCAAAACATTCGGAAGCCAAAGCGCAGCTTCTGATTGGCTGCAGGAGCTTCCAGCTGTTTGGGGACTACAATTCCCATCATCCCTGACCACTGGTCCTGTTAGCCAGGGGTGATGGGAGTTGTAGTCCCAAAACAGCTGGAGGGCCAAGTTGGGCCATCACTGGTTTAGGCAGTAGCCAATGCTTGAATTGATTTGTAGAGTTGGATGGGACCCTGAGGCCTGTCTAGTCTAACCCTTCTCCCGGTATGCCCCACGGAGGACCTTAAGGTCCATAAATAGCAACACCCTAGAGGTCCCGGGCCCTAAGGAAGTCAGATTAGCCTCAAGCAGAGCCAGGGTCTTTTCAACACTGGCTCCGGCCTGGTGGAACGCTCTGTTTCATGACACCAGGGCCCTGCAGGATCTCATTTCTTTCCGCAGGGCCTGTAAGACAGAGTTGTTCCGCCTGGCTTTTGGCTTGGAATCAACTTGATCCCCTCCCCCTCTCTCCTTTTTCCTTTCTCCTTCTGTGATGGAACTCCTATCTGGGGACTTCCCTGGTTTTTTCCTGGCCCACATAGGACCAGTCTGGATAGTTGGCCTTGGTGAAGACTTGACGTTTTCATCCCCCCAAAAGTTTTTGATTTGAGTTTCTACTGAAACGAGGCTCCATTTTAATGTTGTATTTTAATCTTGTTTTTAAGTTGTATTTCAATCAGTTGTTTTTATACCTGGTGTTAGCCGCCCTGAGCCCGGTCTTGGCTGGGGAGGGCGGGGTATAAATAAAATTTATTTTTTTTATATTATTATTATTATTATTATTATTATTATTATCATTCTCTGTTTCCTACAGAAATTATTTGGGGATGAGTATTACGGAGTTGGTGAGGAAGAGAAACCGCAGTTTGAGGCAGAGGAAGGAATTGACGGTATGTCGAGAAGATGCCCTGGCACATGAGGTCAGCATTGGGACCCCCAATTCTAGAGCAGTCCCCCCTCGACCTGGTGCTGTTCTGGGTGAGGATGGCAGGATCTCTTTGTCCAAACCATCTGGAGGGCACCATGTTGTGAAAGGCTGCTTTAGATGGGCACCTGGCCAGGTGGCTTTTAATTATGTGTTTGTGGGGTGTTGCATGGAACTGGATCTACTTTGTCTTGATCCAGCAAGGTTCTTGTTAGTCTTCATTTTGGAAGATCTGTTGCAGAACTGGGAGATGTTTTTGCCTGGGAGAATTTTTGCTGAAGAGAACATGACCTGGGGACATGAAAGGAGGAAGGCAAGCAAGCCAGGAGTATTCTGCAGATGCTGCCCACGTAATCTGGAATCTGCCAGGAATGTTAAAATGAGTGCTGTGCTTTAGATATCCTCAGGAGTCATTTGGTGTATTCTTGCATGACGCTTGTTTCTTTTTATTTATATATAATTTTTATTAAATTTTCTGATTTACATTTCAAAATATTCATTTAAACAAGCTTAATGACTTCCCTTCTTCTCTTTCCATGGTTCATTTTGCATACCACCCATCCTTCATATTTTACATAAAATAAACTATTCAGTAATCCATTGTTACATCCATCAGAACTTATTTTCACTGTTGAATTTATCTTAATGCTACCGGCATTCTTAAATGAACACAATTTTCACCCATATATTCAGTAAACATTTTCCAGTCTACATTCTTTTTGTTCCATAATTCTATATGTTATGTCTACAAGCTGCATGTATTCCATCAGTTTAAATTGCCGTTCTTCTTTGGTTGGGACCTTGCCGTTTTCTATTTTTGGGCTGACAAAACAGGAGCCGCAGTCGTAGCATACATAAATAGTCTTTTTTGACACCTGGGAATTGAATTATTCCCAACCAAAAGGACTCTGGTTTTTTGTTTTTTTTTAAAGTACTTTTAAACATTTTTTTCAATTCATTATATATCATTTCCCAATACCCTTTTACCCTTTTACAAGTCCACCACATATGATAAAACGTACCCTCAACCTCATTACATCTCCAGCACGTGAAGCTCATTTCATGCCTTCAGATGCCTTAACAGGAGGACTCTGTTTCTTTATCCATCCCAACTTTGGTTGAAGCATTCTTGGGCATTACTGCAGGCCGGCTCCTGGGTGAGGTTCTGAAAGCAATGGCACCAAAGGCATCATTAGCTTAGAAAGCAAAAATGTCTTTTTCGTCTTCATCCCGAATGCAGATGAGTGGAATTGGGACAAGTGGACAGGAGGGGATGGAACTGAAGCAGAAGGTGACCTAGGGCTGCAGGAGGACGAAGAATACCACCCCCACTGCGAGGATCCTGACTTTGTGGTATGTCTGGCTTGCATTCTTAACCAGGGGGCCCAGCTCTGGTTGCTGAGGTGGTGTGGGTCTTAATAATAATAATAATAATAATAATAATAATAATAATAATAATAATGAAGCGATAAAACATCAAACATTAAAAACTTCCCTAAACAGGGCTGCCTTCAGATGTCTTCTAAAGATAGTTGTTTATTTTCTTGACATCTGATGGGAGGGCGTTCCACAGGGCGGGCGCCACCACCAAGAAGGCCCTCTGCCTGGTTCCCTTTAACCTCACTTCTCACAGGGAGGAAACTGCCAGAAGGCCCTCGGAGCTGTACCTCAGTGTCTGGGCTGAACGATGGGGGTGGACATGCTCCTTCAGGTATACTTACGGGACCGCCTCTTCTGGTATGCCCCGCAGAGGACCTTAAGGTCCATGAATAATCATAGTTTAGAGGTCCCAGGCCCTAAGTAAGTTAGATTATCCTCCACCAGGGCCTGGTGCATTTCCAGGGTGCGTACTATCCTGCACTAACTCTGCAGCTTTCTTATGGCACCTGGAAGCATAGATTTGATCCAAGGTGGGAAGAGTGCACCCAGTTATTCTCTCTGCAGTCTTTACAGTCTTTAAAAGTCTTTACAGTCTTTTACAATGGTAAAATGCCATCAACAGGTCCTTTGAGAGGTTATTTTATGGGGTCGGGGGCTGGTGAGCGATAAGCAGCAGCTTCTTGCTCTATGTCTGGTTGGGTTCTAGTCTTGTTTTCCCTGCGTGGACTTTTGGCACCAGGGGAGAAGGGAGGTTGACTCTGCTCCCCTCCCGGGGTTTGCGACGCCCATGTGAAATGACGCTTGCTTTTCCCCTCTCTGCTCCCCTCCACAAACCACCTCTTCAGATGGATGCAGATTACGACCCCACCCAGGAGCCAGGCCCCTCCAGAAAGCAACGGAGGCTGGAAGTTCCCCTTCTGGGCAAAAAGAAGCGCAAGTCGCATTTTGCAGAGGCTGTCAGTCGGGAGAAAAAACCCTTTGACCCCGGTAAGGATGGTAATAATTATTATAATTATTAATTATTATTATTAATTATTATTAATAATAATAATAATAATTTTTAATAATAATAATAATTATTATTATTATTATTATTATTATTATTATTATTTATACCCCGCTCTTCCCAGTTCAGAAAACCGGGCTCAGGGCGGCTAACGACAAATTTAAAACACTTAACTGATGCAACAAAAACCAGCATAAAATACAGTATAAAACGTGAATAACAATAAATTCAGAATTCAAAAATCAGTTTAGGGGGGAAATCCATCCAATAAACATTAGATGATCACCAGGGCTAGCTGGCTAAATTAGTCCTATTTGGGCCAGCGAGGAGACCCAGGGAGAATTAGCTGTGGGATCCCAGAGCGGGTATGATGAGCAAGCCTTACTTGCATGGCGACTTTTGCCCATAGAACCTCTCCCAGGCCAGGTGGTGTCAATTGCATTTGAGAATTGTTGGAACTGAGAGAGAAGGGGACTCTCTCTCGCTCTCTTTGGGTGATGGAGGCTTCAGTGAGAGAGTGAACGTTTCTGGGCATTTTTCAGCTTCCCCGTTTAGTGAAAATCTCCTTGCCCAGCCAAGCTTATTTCTCTCTTCCCTCCCCCCGCTCTCTCTCTTTAAAATTATTTATGCTTCTCAGGTTTATACATTTCATTAATTTCACAATCATTTTAACGTTTCAAAATTTGACTTCCTTTGGTTCCTTAAATTTATTTTTAATGTCTTCTGCATATCCAAATTCACCTTAATTTGCTCGATTATTTATCTACTTTAAATACTCTTATAAAACTGCAGGTTATTACAGTAATCCTGCCGATGTTCTTATCTATTTAAAATTTATCTGTAAATATTCAATAAACCATTTCCATTCTTTTATAAGAAGTTTGCTATCTTGATTTCTTCTTATTCCAGTAAGTTTCGCCCTTTTTGCATATTCCACAAGTTGTTGTGTCCATTCTTCCTTTGCTGGGACTTCTACTTCTTTCCATTTTGGGGCGGGTAACATTCCTGCTGCTGTAGTAACATACATAAATAAGTTTCTTTTTATTTTATTTTTAAAAATATTTTTCTTAAATTTTATTTAACAAATTTAAATTCAAACATTAAACATCCACACCATCATTTAAGCTTCTCTGAATCCTTCAACTCCCCTCCGCCCTTCCATGGTTACAATTATCAATCTTTTTCCCAACTGCTTCCCTTATATTCTTTATTTTTTAATAAAGAAATAATCCATTTTTGCCATAGTTTTTCGTACATTACAAGCATTATTGCAATCCTTCCAAAGTTTTTAATTGTTAACAGTGTTCTCTTAAATACATTGTAGATTTTTTACATTGGGGAAAAATATGCATCAATAAGTTTCTATACAATTTAGGTACAGTGGTGCCCCGTAAGACGAACGCCTCGCAAGACGGAAAACCCGCTAGACGAGAGGGTTTTCCATTTTGGAGGCGCTTCGCAAAACGAATTTCCCTATGGGCTTGCTTCGCAAGACGAAATGTCTTGCGAGTTCCTGCGGGTTCCCCCCCCTTCCCCCCCCTTTTCCTAAGCCGCTAATAGCGCTAATCCGCTAAGCTGTCAATGGGCTTGCTTCGCAAGACGAAAAAACCGCTATACGAAGAGCCTCACGGAACGGATTAATTTCGTCTTGCGAGTCACCACTGTATTTCTTGCCCTATAATTCCCCAAAGAAAAGCTTCTGGTGTTTTTGTTTTGTTTTTTACAAAAATTATTTAAAACTCTCTTTCTCTTTGCAGAGACAAAGACCTTTGAGCAATACCTAGATGAATTCTACCGCCTGGACTATGAAGACCTGATAGGGGACCTTCCTTGCCGTTTCAAGTACCGAACCGTGGTCCCCTGCAGCTATGGCCTCTCGACCGAGGAGGTAGGTCACTTTACCCTTTTGCAGAGACTGAGGCGGATTTCTTTTCTCCCGCTGGGGTGGGGAGGACCATTGTCTGTTTTAGTAATACAGCGGTACCTCGGGTTACATACACTTCAGGTTACATATGCTTCAGGTTACAGACTCCGCTAACCCAGAAATAGTGCTTCAGGTTAAGAACTTTGCTTCAGGATGAGAACAGAAATCGTGCTCCAGCGGCACAGCAGCAGCAGGAGGCCCCATTCGCTAAAGTGGTGCTTCAGGTTAAGAACAGTTTCAGGTTAAGTACGGACCTCCGGAACGAATTAAGTACTTAACCTGAGGTACCACTGTATATTAGACGAGATCCAACAAACTGAAGCTCAATCCAGAGAAGATTGAGGCACTGTTTGTGGGCGGTTTGGTAGACTGGATGGGTGGAAGATGACCTGCTCTTGATGGGGTTACATTCCTTTTGAAGGAGCTGGTATGTAAGCTTGGGGATACTTCTGGACCCATTGCTTGAGACTCAGGTGGCCTCCGTGGCACGGGGTGCCTTCTGTCTGCTTCGGCAGGTGGCCCACAGATGCCCCTGTTTGGACAGGGATAGCCTAACATCTGTCATCTAAGCTCACGTAACCTCCGGGCTAGATTATTGCAATATGTTCTACATAGGGCTGCCTCTGAAGACGATTCAGAAATTTCAGCTTGTACAGAATGCGGCAGCCAAGTTGCTCAAGACATGGGTCAGGAACCTTTTTCAGCTGTGGGCCAGTCCACCGTCCCTCAGACCATGTGGTGGGCCGGACTATATTTTGAAGGAAAAAATGAACGAATTCCTATGCCCCACAAATAACCCAGAGATGCATTTTAAATAAAAGCACACATTCTACTCATGTAAAAACACCAAGCAGGCCCCACAAATAACCCAGGGATACATTTTAAATAAAAGGGCACATTCTACTCATGTAAAAACATGCTGATTGGTGCAACATTCGGACTGCCTCACCAGAATGGTGCATGCTCTGGTTATCTCTCACATGGGACTACTGCAATGCGCTCTGTGTGGGGCTACCTTTGAAGGTGACCCGGAAACTACAACTAATCCAGAATGCGGCAGCTAGACTGGTGACTGGGAGTGGCCGCCAAGACCACATAACACCGGTCTTGCAAGACCTACATTGGCTCCCAGTAAGTTTCCGAGCACAATTCAAAGTGTTGGTGCTGACCTTGAAAGCCCTAAACAGCCTCGGTCCAGTATATCTGAAGGAGCGTCTCCACCCTCAGTGTTCTGCCCGGACACTGAGGTCCAGCACCGAGGGCCTTCTGGCGGTTCCCTCCCTGCGAGAAGTGAGGTTACAGGGAACCAGGCAGAGGGCCTTCTTGGTAGTGGCACCCGCCCTGTGGAATGCCCTCCCACCAGATGTCAGAGAAAAACAACTACCAGACTTTTAGAAGACATCTGAAGGCAGCCCTGTTTAGGGAAGCTTTTAATGTTTGATGCATTACTGTATTAATATTTTGTTGGAAGCCTCCCAGAGTGGCTGGGGAAGCCCAGCCAGATGGGCGGGGTATAAATAATAAATTATTATTATTATTATTCAAATAAGAAATGAATGATTCTTTCTCCCTAGATCCTGGCAGCTGATGACAAGGAGCTGAACCGCTGGTGTTCTTTGCGGAAGACCTGTATGTACAGGTGAGGCGCAGGAAGGATGTGGTGTCTGTCTACACTGGAAACCGAATAAAAGTGCGGATCCTGCTGTGTGCAGTGTGGCTTGGGGACCAGGACTCCTGGGTTCTAGCCCACTTCTGGTTGTGCTGGTCGCCGCGACTCGTGCTTCAGTTTTTTCGAAGAATTCAAGATTTTCTGGCAAGCGACAATGAACAAAGGGGCCTCCAAGTTTGGGAATGGGGCGGAGGTGTCGGCTTCTGAGTCACAGAGCAATCCACCGCAGCTCTAATGTCTAGCAAAGAGGAATCTTTGCAGACCTCTTGGTTTTGGGGGGTTCTGCACCTGCACAAGGCACCATCCACTACCTGCCATGCTATTGTCTACAATGAGATGGTTTTGTTCCTTGCTCTTCCCCTCCCACCCCCATCAGGGTGGGAAGGCAGAGAAGGAGGGCATCTTACATGTGACACCTGACAGGTGTATTCTCCATGCAGGTCTGAGAAGGAGGAACTGCGAGACAAAACTGCCTATGAGCAGAAAGGCCAGAATACTTGGAAGAAGCAGCAGGTTCTCAAATCCCTTCAGTCAGAGTACGTTCTCTATTCGATATCTATCTATATTACTATTTTATTTGGTTTCAAGATTGCATTTTAACACTCAGTAATTATACTCTTTCAATGCTAATGACTTTCTGCTTGTCCATCCTCAAAGTTCATAAATATAATTTCACGTAACTGCATTTTAAAGTACCCCCATGTCAAGCTTCATCCTCTTTAACAGGTTTCTTAATATAATCTACTATTTTCCCCCTTAAACTTCAAACCCCACTGTGGACTTCATGTATAAAGAATTACTTTTTAAGTCAGGCAGGTCCAAAGTCCATTTCGGCGGCCTAATCCCGCCTGCCGGTTGGTTTAATCCGGTCCCTGTGGCAGTTTATTTCCTGGGGTAAAATCCTTAAAAAGGCCAACAACCTTGGCCGGCCCTCTCAGCCCTTCGCATTATCAAATCTGGCCCTCTTTGAAAAAAGTTTGGACACCAGTGTTTTAAGTAAATTAAGCAAGGTCTCCTGTCCTCCTTGCAAGGATCTAAGCTGGAGTCTCTTATCAGTGCCATCAGTTTGGTCATCTCTGCGTATTCTTTGATTTTTGTCAGTCAGTCTTCCTTGGAAGGTATTCTTTCCTCCTCCCACTTATGAGCATAAAGATTTCATGCCATTGTGATTACCGTATCTTTTGTTCCATAGGGCACACCGGACCATAGGGTGCATCTAGTTTTTAGGGGGGGAAATAAAGAAAAAAAATTATCCCCCCCCCCCAGCTGTGGGGTTACAACCTTGCTGCTGTTCCCAGAGCTTGCGGGGCTGGGGAAGCCTGAGCTTCCCCTGACCCCAGCCCGCAGAACAGGCTGCTATCCGCAAGCCTTCGGAGCCCGGCAGGAACTCCCGCCGGGCTCAGAAGGCTTGCGGATAGCTGCCTGAAGCGCACCGACCCCTCTCGCTCTACAGGCTTCAGCAAAAGCCTGCATTCGCTCCATAGGACGCACACACATTTCCCTTTCATTTTTCGAGGGGAAAAAGTGCATCCTGTAGAGCAAAAAATACGGTACATTCCCTCCTGAGGCCATCTCTTTCACTCTGCAACGCAGCAGTAGCCCTCTGAGATACGCACGAAGTGTTTTCGTCCTGTTTCATTCATCCGTTTGCTCCCCTTTCAGGGCGGAGGAGCCAGAAAGCGAAAAGAAAATGCCGGGCAAGAAAGGAAAGAAGGGCAGGGACAAGGCCAAGCGCCAGGAGCTGCCTGCTAAAGAGCTGCAGCCGCCCGGCGCCGAATGCGAGGAAGAACGGCTCCTGCTTCCCAAGGGAGATCCCGGACCGAAACCAGCGCCAGCCACAAGCAGCCAGGTGGAGACTGCCACTCCACAGGACCCCTCTCCTGTCCTCCCCAGAGTCCAGAGGCCGAAGAAGAGAAGCAGGAAGGGAGTGGCGCGGGTCCGTGTGGGCCGCTTGGAGTTCAGCCGCCAGCGACTACAGGCCTATGGCCTCAACGCAAAGCGCCTGCACTTCCGCCAGCTTCTCCGCGAGAAAAGGCGGAGGAAGCCTAAGGAGGGCACTCGAGACCAGGCCAAGAAAGCAGCTCAGGCCTGAGCTATCCTGCTGCGGCTCATCTTCGGAGCAAAAGCTTCCTTTCCTTGGACAAGCGATCTGTTTGATGGCTGCAAGCGATCGCCCAGAAGGTAGCGCTTGGTGCCTCTGGGCTTCAGGGCAGGATTCGTGCGGAAGAATGATTCAAATACATTGCCGGTTGATACCTTTGTCCCTCTTGGCATTTTTTATCGGCTCAATTGCGTCGTTCTGTTCTTCCACCCCAGTGTTTCCCAAATTTGGATCTCCAGCTGTTTTGGAGTACAGTTCCCATCATCCCTGATCACTGGTCCTGCTAGCTAGGGATGATGGGAGTTGTAGTCCAAAAGCAGCTAGAGACCCAATATTTGGGAAACCTTATTGTAGCCTTGTAAGTCTGGGCCCATCACAGTGTCTGTTTTCTCGTCAGTCCTTATACAGCATCCAGACCATTTCTTTCCAAGACCTGATTGGGGTTGGTGAGTTTCCTGTAAAATGCAGTTGCAGAACCAGCTGGGTCCCATGTGCATTGGCAAAATGCTCTCAAAACTTTTCAGAGCTCCTGTGCCAATAATGAAGCATTCCTCTCTTTTTCTCTTCTTCCTCTTCTTCTTCTTCTTCCTCATCAGTATGGGTAGGAGGTTGTTGGTGAATAGCTCATTAATTTGTCCTTTAATATCTCTTGAATTCCACTATCTCTTTCTGCAGGGACGTGGGGGCTTTTAATTCCTGGTTTCTTTTTCCATTTTATTTTTTGATAGCTCAATAGCAGTATTTTTTAAAGTGGGAGAAGGAATCATGAATTAAAACCCACAGAAACTGATGCTGACGTTGGGGCAACGGAGAGGCTGTCACCAATTGACTACCTAGCTACTTGTTGGGAAGCAATAAAACCAGGCTGTGAACATCACCAAGGCTTGCTTGAGAGTTAAAATTACAGAAGGCTCATGGTTGTGAGGGAAGGGCATTGCTGGATGATCTGCTAAAATTAGTACTATGTGGAGCCTTCATTTTAATTTTGCTTTCACCTAATTATAGAAAATAAATTCATGGGCAGTGCAAAAGTGAAGCAGATAGTATTAGATATCTAGTTGCAAGTTGCAAGCAAGTCCTGCAAGCTGTTCTCCTTTTGTAATTTGTTCCAAAAACCATTCAAGACGAAACTATTTATGTACGCAACCACGGCTGCATGGACTCTCTTAGCCCAGAAATGGAAAGATGGTACAACTCTGAGCAAAGAAGAGTGGCAAGACAAAATTGATGAACTATGCCGAGATGGCAAAGCTTACAGGAAAAATTAGAAACCAGGAAGAGGAGGTCTTTAATAAAGAATGGGGAAATTTATAATTCATTTGAAAAGCTGTTGTAAACAATTACATATGTTGGTAGGATTGACAGAAAACTTGTAGTAAAGAATTGAACTATGGATTGACAAAGGATTTATAAGAAATAGAGTTATGCTAGAGGTGCAGAGGGGAAAATTGTTACATTAAGATCCACAGTTGGGGGGGTGAGTCAGAAGGGCTTATATGTTTATGTGTTTAACTCATTTGTTTATGCAAAATCTAAAAGGCAAAAATAAAATTTGTTTAAAAAATCAAAAACCATTCAAGAGGCTATGCTCAAAATAAGATGTACATATTTTCTTTGCGGGAAGGCCAGGAGGGTCCAGAATTGGCTTCCACAGTCACTTGACGACTCCCTGTTAAGACTGTGATCACGGAAGACAATCTTACTCGGCCACGAGTGGTCACCAAGGAAAAGAAAATATAGTTATGAGAGGCAAGCAGATCAGGAGCTGTGTGCCCTGGGCACTCGATCACTCATTCACACATACAATCTGCGAAACAAAGGTGGGATTCAATCTAGACTCTGTTCAGCCCATCTGGTTGGCTGGACTACATGAAATCAAAAGAAATCTTCTTTTCTTAACAAACCACAGAAGGCAGGCCTCTCCCGCTGGCTTCTCTAGTTTGTGACCTCGAGAGAACTTGCTAAGGCAGCTTGATGCTGGCATTAAACATGTCCTTGGGATCTGTAATCCTGAAGTGGGTGTATTGCTCCACAGGGGGAAGCCAGGGCAGAATGCAGAGAGGAAAATGCCATGTAGATGGGACCCAGAACAGGTCAGTTCGGTTCTTGAAATTCAACACGTTTAGCATCTTTTATCGGAGGGCTGCTGTGTGCCGCTTTTCCCTGAGCGGGTTCTTATGCTGTGGTTAGGCCACTAAGTCTTTTAACTTGCCTACAGCTATGCATTTTGTGTTTTTTATATTGAGATGTGCTCTTGTGCACCACCCTGAGGCCTGCTGGTATAGGGCGGTATACAATTTTAATAAATAAGAAGAACAACATCTGGAAATGTGTGTCGGGACTAAACGACCGATAAGCTTCTTTTTTTCTTTTTAATTCTTAGTTTTATGTGGTGCTTGGGTTTGGCAGCAGGAATGGGGAACTGGTGACAAGAACCTTCCGCCCACCCAGCTGCTGTTGGGCTCCAGGCCTGTTCTCCCAGACCATGCTAGCTAGGACTGTTGGGAGTCTGGAGGACCACACAATTCCCACCAAATCTCTCTTTTTATATATATATATATATATATATAATTTTTCATTTTACAATTTAAAATACCGTACTCATTTTACATCCTTAAGATATCAATGACTTCCCTTCTCTTTCCACGGTTCATTTTACATACCATAAATCCCTGCATATTTTACAAAAACTATACCATTCAGTGGGACGCAGGTGGCGCTGTGAGTTAAACCACAGTCTAGGAGTTGCCAATCGGAAGGTCAGCAGTTCAATGGGGTGAGCTCCCTTTGCTCGGTCCCTGCTCCTGCCAACCTAGCAGTTCAAAAGCACATCAAAGTGCAAGTAGATAAATAGGTACCGCTCCAGCGGGAAGGTAAACGGCGTTTCCGTGCACTGCTCTGGTTTGGCAGAAGCGACTTAGTCATACTGGCCACATGACCCGGAAGCTGTACGCCGGCTCCCTCGGCCAATAAAGCGAGATGAGCGCCGCAACCCCAGAGTCGGTCACGACTGGACCTAATGTTTTTGTTTTTTTTTAAATAATATTTATTAAAAATTTTCAAATATAACAGAAAAGAAAAACATCCAAATTTAAGGCCTTATTTTCAATGTCATCTTTCCAGGACTTCCCCTCCCCTCCCCCTCTTGTATTCCAGTTCTTTCAAGTAGATTCAGCAAATTCTTACCCCAAGTTTTAAAGTTATTATCATTAACCCAATTTAAAAAATATTTTCCCATCCCCTAAAATCGACCTGTTCCCTTCCACGAGTTCCCCTCTTTAATATACAATACAGATTAACATAAAAAAAAAATAGAAAAAAGAATAAAATGTAATTTAACACCCTTTGGATTCCAAATTTCCCTCCCCCCTTTCCCGGTTGCGTTCCCAATGTCCGTCAATGTTTACTGTCGTCCTGGAGCTCCCACATCTAAGCCATAGTCCTTCACCAGTCCGCTTTGCCGTCTTTTTAATAGTCTTTGCCGTCTTTTGGTCATCTTTGATTTCAAATGTCCAATCTTGGAAGGGGTCTATCTTCCAACTTTGTCCAGTTCTTGTTATTCTTGTTGTTCTTGTTGTTCTCTCTTCTCCTCTTTTTTTTTCCCCCCCTGCTCTCCTGCACAAATGTTCTAATTCCAAAAAGCTTGTAATTCCTCTACAGAGGCTTTGTTATTCAGGAACAAAACATTACATCAAGTCCCTTCCATTCTTCAATAGATAAATCTATTGTCTCCTTTAGTGTGTAGACCTCTGTAGACAAAATAGTGTTCCATTTCTGCAGTTTCCCAGGAGATAAAAAGTCCGATTCAAATTCCATGCCAGCAATGCTTGTAATGACCCACAGCTCCTCTAGAGGGATTATAATAACTCAGTTTCCTTCCCGATCACACCCACCAGTCAAAGTAACTTATTATTCCTTGTTTTAAACAGTTTATATCCAATTTATAACAAATGTAACCAGCAAAGTCCTCGTAACAAAGTTCTCTTTTTATTCTTCAGTTTTGGCAGCTCCTTTGACAGCTGTCAAAACCTCTATTTCTCCTCTCACGGATCGCTCCCGGGGTTTTTCGGGGGGGGGGTTTGTATTTTAATTCACATTCCACTTTTCTCCTCCAGCCCAACTTATAATTTTCCATCGCGAAATTAATAACTTTATCAAAAAAAAAAGGTTGCACTCGATCTTAGTTGTCAGGTCCTTTGCTTTAGCTCCTCTACAACAGGGGGGAGGCTGACTTCCTTTTTGCACCTCCCCCGCTCGCTCCGAATTTAAGAAAAAAATTGTTCCCCTTTTTAATCCAAGTTCCAATTACTCACGGGTTATTCTTTTAAGTCCAGATTTTCAATGGAAGAAGTCAGCGCTCTCCGCCAAATGGCATGCGGCTTCACTCGGCAGGGGAAGCGGAGGACTCGCAGCACCACCACCCCCCTGTCACCCGCTCCGTAGCCTTTAAAAAGGCTCCTTCGCGTGGTCGGGGGGGCGCAAACGGTGCCCGCTGAGTCACCATGCCCATGGGTTTCAGCGCCCATGGTTTTTGAGGGTCCCCGCGTCGCCGGCGCGGTAGAACCCAGCCCCTGCCGAGCAGGCTCCCTCCGAAGCTCGGAGGGAGTCCGCCATTCGGCGATGGCGCCAACCCGGAAGTCCTCACGACTGGACCTAATGGTCAGGGGTCCCTTTACCTTTATACCATTCAGTATTCCATTATAGCATCCATCAAAACTTGTTTAGGCTGATGAATTTATCTTCATGCTGCCAGCGTTTTCAGGTGTACACTGTTATTTCCCATATATTCAATAAACGTTTTCCAATCTTCTCTAAACGTATGTTCTTGTTTTCTTATTCTATATGTTTAAGTCTCTGAGTTGTGCATATTCTGTCAACTTAAGTTGTCATTCTTTTTGGTTGGGATCTCATTCGTTTTCCACTTTGGGGCTAACAAAACACGGGCCCCAGTACAGTCGTATCTTGGAAGCCGAACGGAATCCATTCCGAAAGTCCGTTTGACTTCCAAAACGTTCGGAAACCAAAGCGCAGCTTCTGGAGCTCCTGCAGCCATTAGGAAGCCACGGAAGCCCTGCCGGATGTTTGGCTTCCAAAAATAGTTCTCAAACTAGAACAGTCACTTCCAGGTTAGTGGCGTTCGGGAACTAAGCTGTTCGGAAACCAAGGTAGTTGGTTTAGCATACATAAATAACCTTTTTTGATTCCCACCAAATCTCAGCACTCTGGTTTTTTTTTTTTACTGAAATCATTTCTGTCGCTTGCAGCCTTGCAGGTATTATTTTCAGGGCACCTTTTCCAGGACTTGGGGCACCTGTTCCCAGAACTGCCCATCTCCCTTTTCTGATGCCTTCCAGATAACACGAAACCATCCGCACCCAGGGAGGCTGCGTTACTCCTTTGCAACTCAGTCTGCATTTTATTCAAAACTTGGGGCAAGCAGCTGGGTTATTTCATAGGTTTTGGGTACCGCCCAGGTAAGATGTGTCATTCCTTAGCCTCTCACAAAGGGGGTCAGGCTGCTGTCCTGTCCTTTGGGTCCCCCTCCTTAAGAAGCCTCGGCCCCCTGTGCCCAACAGCTGCTCTCTTGAGGCCGGGAGATTTTGACGCGTCAGATCTTCCATCTGCTTGTTTGGCTGCTTCGTATCTTGTAATAGTCTGTGGAAGTTCTGAGCCGCTTTAGGAAGGTGAGGCGAGGTAAGACACCCATTGACTGAGAGGCTTAACTTGGCCACTGGGCGAAAAGCGTGATTTGGTGACTATTCGGAGCTGAGCTGTTCTGAGCGTGGGGAGCCTCTACCCCGGGCCCTGAAATTCCAGAGGGGTGCAGCCTTGCCTAACCACTGCTCTGAAGATGAACTGCTTTTGCCTCTCGGTTGCCATCTGGAGACACCGCTCCTTGCTCCTGGGTGCCATTTTCCTGCTTCTGCTGCTGCTCCTCAGGCAACTGACCAAGCAGTGAGTATTGGTATGTGGGGTACAAGGGAGCTTTGTAGAGAGAACTGTCTTGGTACTGGTATGATCCTGACCTTGAAAGACCATTGCTCACCTCTCTGCTTGATTTCTGAAAAAGGGGTTCAGAGCCAACGCAGAAGAGATGTGTTTTTGAGCAGGTGTTGCGGAATAACCACAGCCAGCTCCTTGAATCTGGTCCCAGAGGGAAGGATTGCCAGTCTGCAAGAAATGTATTCCATCCTCACTTTTGTGTGTGTGTGTTTAATAAATACATCGCTATCCTGCTCTTCCTCCCAAAGCAGCTCAGGGCACAATTAGAAATTAAGCCTTGTGTAAGAAGACTGAGAAATAAATTAGCCCTTGGTATTGAGGTATCCTTAACAGCAGCCCTCTGCCAAACTGCCTTTTGGGTTTGTTGGTTCTTTTGGATAGCTCTAGAGATGGCACTCTGTAATTTTCGGTTCCAAGCATCCAGACGGTCTCTTTCTGGTCCATGTGTGGAGCTGGTTGTTGGCCCAGCAGTTCTGTAAAAGGCTCTGCAATTTATCACTAGGTCGATTCATTACCCCCTCCATCTTTCCTTGAGCAATGTATTGTTTCTTTTTTTAAAAGCGCCAAATAAAACTCTGAACTTTCAGACAATAGATAGATAGATAGATAGATAGATAGATAGATAGATGATGGATCTCTAAAAGGGTCCACAGCTCCCTTGACCAACTCCATTCTTTCTGCAGCACCCCTGTGGGGCTCAGGAGCCCAGTTACGTCACCCCTTTCCCGCAGAGCTGGCAGCCTCTCACACTTTTTTGAACACCCTTGTCTAAGGTTCCCTCAGCCTCCTCTCCCCTCTCCTTGGGAGTCTTCTGGGCAGCCGCTGCTGCCGCCCCAATCTCTGAGCTGCCCCCCTGCCCCAAAGAGAGGTGCCTTCTCACACTGCCCCACAGGGGCCTGGGAAGCACCCCCTGGCCAGCCCCAGAGGCACCATTTACCTGGGGAGCTTGTAGTCAGGGCCGCTGCAACCATCAGCTCTGCAAGCCTTTGGGAGAGAGAGACGCAAGAGGGCATCAAAGGAGGGAGGGAAGGGAAGAGGGACAGAGGCCAGTGTTGCCCACAGCACCCCTGACCATCATTCAAGACACCCCAGGGTGCCATGGCACACTGGTTGTAAACCACTGATATATAGATCAGTAATATTTGCGTGTCATCCTTGTGCAAGGGCCATGCTGATCTCTGTATCGCTCCAATTTTAGTATATGTGCTGCCGACGCAAGTAGCAGTCTCAAGATAATTGAAATGAAGATGCACCCAGCAGCTGTTGTAATGAGCACAACAAGCCTTGTGTTGGGTGTGCCACCATTCTCTCTGCAACACAGCTCCCTGCCTGGATAGGGCCATCTGAATATGGGGAGAGGGCAGTGTCAGAAGCTATAAAGTTTTGCAGATTACTTCCCCATTTAGCTTAAAGTGGCGTAAAATGGTTCTTTTAAAAGAGATGTTATTTTTACCCTTTCCCCTTAGGGTAAATTACAATTCTAGAGAGCAGTGTAGTTCACCCCAGCTCTGCTCCTGGGCTCAAATTTCTGTCTGTGGAGGAGAGCAATAGAAGCTTGCTGTCAGGAGCAATTTCTTTGTGTGAAACCAGTTTATCTGGCTTCCAACTTCTAGATACCCAGTAGATCAGTGGTAGGAAAGTGTGGCCATCCAAATGTTGGTAAGTGCCATCTCTCGTCAGCCCGCTCCCCACCATTGCCAAAGAGTTGTAATAGATGAAAATCATGCTGTGTGATAAGCCTTCCAAAATCCTCTGCCTTAGGGTTTGCTTAACCAAGAGATTGATTAAACCAGGCATTCCCAAACTTGGGTCTCCAGCTGTCTTTGGACTGTAAGGCTTTTCAGGAATAGAAATGCAGCTGCACAGGGTATCTGTTGTCATGGATATGGGGAATGGGAAGTATCCAGGTAGGATTGTCAAAGGCCTGTAATGTACATAAGGGACTAGTTTATGAGCATTTAGCACACACCCTCCTGAAGGCATTTCCCAGTTACTAGCAGAGCACAGAACTTAACACGTGGCATTGTTCAGTCCTGACCAAGAAGCCAGAAACATTTTCTGTCTTTCTTTGGCAATAATTCGTGCATAAGAAGATTGTCTTCCATGAACATGGTCTTAACAGTGAGTCCGTAAGTGACTGTGGAGGCCAATTCTGGATCCACACGTCCTTCCACAGTGGGGACATAGGTTTCCGGGCGGGAGTTGATCACAGTGAGGGTTTGCCAAACGTGTCTTCCTCTTAGCACATTTCTCCCTTTCGTCCTGAGTTCGAGCATCTTCAAAGCCCATGACACCTTTGATAAAGGCTGGTCTCCAACTGGAGCGCTTGCAGGCCAGTGTTTCCCAGTTGTTGGTGTTTATACTACATTTTAAAAGATTTGCCTTGAAAATCTGGCGCAGAAAGAGGAGTGGGGGGGGGAGAGCGCACTGCCCCCGGCAGTGCGATCCTGGTGGGGTGCCATAGTGGCTGCCTCCCCTCCCACACTGGGTGCCACGCCTCCACAGGACATGCGCCACGCCCCTGCGGGCAGCACGCCATGCCCCTGCCTGCTCTCCGCCCCCCCCCCCAGTACCGGAGCTTGAAGCTTCACCACTGTGTTGATCACCAGCATTACACTTTCCATTTTAAAGTTTTCTCTATAATCCACTCAAGACAAGCTTCAGATCATTTCTGGTATGTACAGCAAGGAGTTTGGCCATTCAGCCATCACCGAGGGGCAGAGTAGTATAAAGTAATCCCAAGGCTGGTCCTACTTATACATTATCCTTAAAGTGACTAGACAGATGATTACAAAAATACCCTAATACCCCAAAGACCCCTACCCCAAGCTGTGCCAAAGTAACTGTGCTGCTGTGGCCTCTTGCTGTGGCACTGCGGTCTAAACCACTGAGCTTCTTGGGCTTGCTGATCAGAAGGTCGGCAGTTCAAATCTGTGCAATGGGGTGAGCGCCTGTTACTCTGTCCCAGCTCTTGCCAACCTAGCAGTGCAAGTAGATAAATAGGTACTGCTGCAGCGGGAAGGTAAAAGGCACTGTGCACTCTGGTTTCCATCACAGTGCTCTGTTGCGCCAGAAGCTGTTTAGTCCTGCTGGCCACATGACCAGGAAAGCTGTCTGTGGACAAACACCGGCTCCCTTGGCTTGAAAGCGAAATGAGCACCGCAACCTCATAGTCGGCCTTGACTGGACTTAACCGTCCAGCGGTCCTTTAAAGGTAAAGGTAAAGGGACCCCTGACCATTTGTGACCGTCTCTGGGGTTGCAGCGCTCATCTCGCTTTATTGGCAGAGGGAGCCGGCGTACAGCTTCCGGGTCATGTGACCAGCATGACTAAGCCACTTCTGGCAAACCAGAGCAGCGCAGGGAAACGCCATTTACCTTCCTGCCGGATCGGTACCTATTTATCTACTTGCACTTTGATGTGCTTTTGAACTGCTAGGTTGGCAGGAGCAGGACCGAGCAACGGGAGCTCACCCCGTCACAGGGATTCAAACCGCCGACCTTTTGATCAGCAAGTCCTAGGCTCTGTTGTTTAACATATGGGGTCCTTTACCTTTTTTTAAACCTTACCTTGCAGAGAAGTATTGCGGATCAGCCCTGCAGAAGAACTGCTGAGTCTGCATCGGAAAAACGCATCCACTCGCTCTCTGGCTGTTCAGCAGCTGCAGGGGAAGACGGGCTTGGAAGAGCCGGTGGGCCTTAATGTTGTCTTTCTGAAGACCCACAAAACAGGCGGCAGCACAGTGCAGAACATCCTCTTCCGGGCTGGGGAGCGGCGGAACCTGACCGTGGCCTTTCCACTCTATTCCTACCAGTTTGCCTACCCAGAGGCCTTCTCCAGGACGTTTGTGGAGGACCTCCCCACCGGGGCCACCCATTTCAACCTGCTCTGCAGCCATATGCGGCTGGCGGTTGGCGAAGTCCAGGCGGTCATGCCGCCACACAGCATCTTCCTCACGATCCTGCGCCACCCCGTTCAAACATTCGAGTCCGTCTTCCACTACTACCTCAACGTCGTGCCTGCCTTCCAGATGCTGGCCAACTACTCCAGGCCGCTGATGGCTTTCCTGGAGGCATCGGACCGCTACTACGATGCCAGGGATGCCAGCAATGGGCTGGCCAAAAACCCCATGGCCTTTGACCTAGGCCTGAACGCCAGTCAGGAAGAAGTGCCGAGCGGCCGGTGGCTGGGAGAGCTGGAAAGGCTGAATCGGACTTTTCAGCTAGTGATGATCGCAGAGCACTTTGACGAGTCGCTCCTCCTGGCGAGGGAGCTGCTGGGGCTGGACATGGAAGAGCTGGTGTACGTCAGGCTCAACGTGCGCCACAAAGAGGGCGAGCCTCTGCCCAAGGCACTGGTGCAGAAGATCCAGGCCTGGAACTGGTTGGACATGCAGATCTACAGGTTTTTCCAGGGCGTTTTCTGGCACAAGGTGGAGCGCTATGGCTACATGCGCATGAAGAGGGAGTTGGACGCCTTCCATGCGCTGCTCAGGGAGACGGGGGCCAGGTGCCTGTCAGGGGAGCCTGTAGGACCTGAGCGCGTGACCGATGAGCTGCGGCCTTGGCAGCCGGGCAGTGTCACCATTCTGGGCTACAGCCTCAAACAGAACCTCACCTATGCCCAGTACAACGGCTGCTTCCGTATCATCCTGCCTGAGCTCCAGTATCACACTTACCTCTATTACAGGCAATATGGGAGGGACATGCGCCCTTAGTGGGCTCCTGGCTATTATTTGGGGGATATTGGGTGCAATCCTGCTCTCCTCTCTATCCCTTGACCTCATCTGTCCTACTCATTTGTTTTCCATTGGTTCTCTTGGGTGCGATTCCTGCATTGCAGGGGTTTGGACTAAATGATCCTAGGGATCCTTTCTGACTTAACAACAATTATACCCCACCCATCTGACTGGGTTGCCTGAGCCACTTTGGGCAGCTTCCAACCTATATAAAAACATAATAAATCATTACACTTTAAAAAGCTTCCCTAGACAGGACTGCTTTCTAAAGGTTATATAGCGACTTGATATCTGATGAGAGGGTATTCCACAGGGTGGGTGCCGCTACCAAGAAGGCCCTCTGCCTGGTTCCCTGTAGCTTCACTTATTGCAGGTAGGGAACGGCCAGAAGGCCCTTGGAGCTGGATCTCAGTGTCTGGGCTGAATGATGAGGGTGGAGATGCTCCTTCAGGTATACTGGGCCGAGGCCATTTAGGGATTTAAAGGTCAACACCAACACTTTGAATTTTGCTCGGAAATGTACTGGGAGCCAATGTACTGTAGGTTTTTCAGGACCAGTGTTATATGGTCCTGGCGGACACTTCCAGCCACCAGTCTAGCTGCCACATTCTGGATTAGTTGTAGACTCTACAACTAAGCAAATGTCAAAGATACTCCTGGATAAAACACTCGATTCATTTCAATCTAGTGCCCTGCTATACAGAGACAGAATCCAAGCCTCTCTTGGACGACCAAAGAGAATTGGCTTTTCTTCTACAGTTCTCCACAACATACTGTTGTGAACAGGGATTTTCAGATATGAAAGATCAGAAAAGAGAAAGGCTTCTTTGTGCTGATGAGTGTTTGTCTCAAATTGAGATTACCTGACAAATGATTACCTGACAAAAGCATGCTCACTCCTCTGATTGAGTTTGTATACCTACTTGAGGGACATTTGTGAGGCTTGTTTATTATTATATTATATTCATGCTATTATGTAGCTGCACTGTTTTATACTCCCTGGATGTCCCATGATCGTATTATAAAGTAGTTGTGTTCTATGTTATAAATCAAGCACTGCTAGTTGTCTATTTTTGTTTTCCAATGTATTTTTTATCAATTAAAAAATTGGAGTGCTGCAAGCAAATTTTTATTCTGAAAGTGTGGTCCAGATGAAAAAAGTTTGAGAACCACTGACCTGAAGTCGTCTTCTGCCACCTCTGGTTAAGAACCCTTTAACACTAGTCTCTTGTTTACCAGCACAGAAGCTAACTGTGAAAAATCTGAAGTTCTGATGTTTAAGTCCAAACTCTATCACCCACAATCCAGCCTGCGATGCAGTGCATTTGCTTCCTCTTTGCCTTCCCAGCCTATTCACCTAGATTCAGAAAGGAAGGGACCATCATGTCAATTCCAAAGCGATTGGCTTGCCTGCCTTGGAGAACTTTCAAGGA
This sequence comes from Podarcis erhardii, assembly GCF_964252035.2. NCBI lineage: Eukaryota > Metazoa > Chordata > Lepidosauria > Squamata > Lacertidae > Podarcis > Podarcis erhardii. The sequence continues at coordinate 9,124,641 of NC_138515.1, read as the reverse complement.
CAAAGATGTGCATTCAGGAAGACGGGCAAAGTCTATGAGTAGGAGGAGATCTTGAGGCTCCTCTTAATGGTATTTCCAATTACAAGGAGTCGATCCCATTAGGAACCTAACAAGGGGCAGGATTCAATTAGGCTTCTGCACTAGCTGGTCCCATGCTCTTCCCAAACTGGCACCATGGGTGGGAGAGAATGTTCCCCTTAGTGCTATGCTGAATACAACTTGGCGTAAACGCTTCTTCATTGTAAGCTTCAGCTGCAGCCTATGAAACACCCTAATATGGAGGCAAGTAGCCAAAGAGCTTTTTTCTTTCACAGGTAATATAGCCGATAATTTGCTTTGCAGGTACCACGAGTTTAGTCATGGTCTGAACTCTACAGGCTGGGAGTTTGGGGGGAGGGCAGGGGAGCGGCTGTTGTGCATGTACCAGGGGCGTAGGAAGGGGGGGACGGTCCGCCCCAGGTGTCATCCCAGAGGGGGGATGACAAAATCCCCCCGGGCGGATTGCTGCCGCACTGATCTGCCCCCGTGGGTGGTTTGCCCCACCCCTGGGTGAACAGCATGTGTGACGCTCAGGGTGTCCGAGCGGCTAGCTCCACTGCTGGCTTGTACCCTGTTTATGGGCATCTATGGTGTAGTGGTTAAGAGCGGTGGACTCGTAATCTGGTGAACCTGGTTCGCTTCCCTGCACCTCCATATGCAGCTGGTGGGTGACCTTGGGCTAGTCACACTTCTTTGAAGTCTTTCAGCCCCACTCACCTCACAGTGTTTGTTGTGGGAGAGGAAGAGATAAGGAGATTGTTAGCTGCTTTGGGACTCCTTAGGGTAGTGATAAAGCAGGATATCAAATCCAAATCCACTACAAGAACAGGGGGTTGGACAAGGCAGTCTCTGGTTTGGAGAAGCAAGGATTTTTGCCAGTAAACTGGTTCCTGAGTCGTAGCCAGGTCAATGAAAAGCTACACCGTAAAAGTACACCTGTTGGAGCAGAGCTTTTATTGATCAAACAGATCTGGGAGGAAGAGTGTTGCCTCTGAAGGGGGGAGTCTGGGTTGCCAGCAGAGTCGTCCACACAGCAAACCTGGCTGACCACAAACACACCTGAGTTAAGAAAAGCAGAAGAGCACCCAAGCCCACTTCTGAGAGTTGTCAGTCTAACCTTTGCTTTAGCAGCTGCTGAAGAAAGACTGATAAGGCAGGAGGAAGTGCAGGGAGGGGAAAGAGAATTCAAGCAACTGTCTCCAGGGTAAAGTATACAGGTGGTTGTTTAATACCCTTTTGCCACGGATCTCTCAACCAATATGCAAGGCTCTATCTATCCCAGGGATGCATCTCTGTAGGGAATCCTATTCTCCCCCGATACTAACCTGAACTGTCCCCTCCACTCTTCTTTAGCCTCCTTCCAAAGGGAGACCTTCCTCTACACTTTGAAACCATGTCATAATATTAATTATTCAAGTCCACCCAATACATCATTAACCAAACAGGCCTTGTGTCTCTTTTGTTCTTCCCCAGCCACCTGTTAAGCAGTGAACAACCTCTAGCTTGTAAAGTCTTCATCCCTCAATTTAAGTGAATACAGATTTGTCTCTATACATACACCTCAGTTAAAAAATAGACAAGACAAGCTGTGCCCCTCCCTCTTATTTTATGGGCCTATGGAGTGCACCGAAACAAATTGATGGGGAGAAGCAATCACACAAGCAGAGTAGCAAAGAACCTCAACTTGAGCACAATAATGCACGGGTTAATAGCCTGGCCCTGAGTTCAGGACTGAGTTCTCTGTGTAGTTAATGAAGTTGCCTTGAACTCTCAGTCGAAGAGACAGAAACCTACTTTTAGAAAATCAACCCAGAACCACCTTGCTAAAGGTTTCCCTCTCCTCACTGTGAACTGCCTGGGCTCTCGCCATTGTACAGTCATTTCAGTGCTCAATATCGCTTGCCCATGTTCTGCAGGTTATTCCAGTGTCTTGACTTCCTTTTAGCAGCATCCTAACGATCGAGGAGTTTGGTAACCCCCACAAGACATTTCAATTGCAGCCTCTGACATGGAGTGCTACCTGACTGCTACAGGCTGGAGTAGCAGAAGACAAGTCACTGCAAGAGTGACACAGGGACTCTCCCTCTCTCCTGGATCAAAAAGGGAGAGGGCTGCCGTAGGCATCTACATAAATAAAAATAAATATGTCAGTGGTGTTGGGGCTGCCTCGCCAGCAATCATAAGACGACAAAATCCTCTGTGGTTGTCTTTTTCGCCCTGCCCCTCTTGCTGGGCCGCTGCCCTTGCACAGTTTGCTGGGAGAATCGGGAACAGAGCTCTTCTAAACCATAGTCCTGAGCGCTGCCATCTACAATGGAAAACATGGGGTATTTCTCTTTGGCAGCCGCAGAATTGAGGACCTGCAGTAGACACAAAGGAGGACAATTGGCACAATCTGAATACTTGAGGCAGAGACAACATGAGAAGGTCTCTATGCCGGAACAAAATATAGCTAGTCTATTTCTTCTCTGTTTTGTGATAGCCCAAGTACAGGGAAGAATTACAGGGATCTAACACCTTGTGGTAGAACCCCTGTACAAAAGAATTTGCACATCTTCCTCTCCGTTTGTGAGTTATCATAAAAAAACACACCATAGTTCTTAGTTCACAATGCCCATGAACAGGAAACGGGGAAGCTCGTGCAGCCAATCAGAAGCTACGGAAGCCGCGCTGAACGTTCCAAAGAATGTTCACAAACCGGAACATTCACTTCTGGGTTTGCAGCATTCGGGAGCAAAAATGTACGAGTGCCAAGGCGTTTGGCTTCCAAGGTACGACTGTACTTCAAATCACCTCAACCAGATCCTCACCCTCAACATTTCCACATTTCAGAATTCTGCAAACCCTGCTCCCACTAAACCCTAGGAGTGTTGAGTTTTTTTCAGATCCACACATCAATTCAAAGCTGGCCCCACTGACAGGGCTTGGAGTTGCCTCAAGGCAAACATAACCCTCACCTGTGTCAATTCCACACACAGGCCCTCAAACTCTCTTCTGTGGCTGACGTAGAAGCCAATGGTGCAGCTGGGATCCACCTTGCTGAAGGCTGTTTTCCGGGGTGAGTTGCAGTGGAAGGACTGGAAAAAGGGGATACAGCAAAACGTGACATTCACAGAGCTGTCTCACATCAAGGTGACCCAGAGACTATGTATTTAGTATTGCCAATTTATACACCACTGAGCACCGTAGCTTCTAAGTGGTGTACAATGAGGTTGCAAAAGATCAGTTAAAATCACCCATGAAGTCAGAAAATCTTGTTTAAATGCCTGCTGAAATTTCAGAGAGTATTCACCAAGTGCCTGAAGTTCAACCAGGGTGTGTGTGTGTGTGTGTGTCCTGTCTGATCTCAGCCAAGAAGGAAAATCTAGTGGAGAATTTATCTTGCACAAGTAAAGCCTTCAATATCACCCTGCATCTCAAAACATGTTTTAAAAATGCATCTGTAGCATATAGACCCAATGATTGTCCTGTTTCTCCTCCACGTAGAGAATTTATAAGTATCACAACTGACCTTGAGGGAAAATTAAAATGCCTTTAGTTTTTTACTCCACTGATGAAAATATGCCTTGCCCAGTTTTGTTCTTTCTGTAAGCATCAGAAATGTAACACCAGCTCTTGCTTTGACTACTTACTTTTTACCATACTTCTCTTAAAAGGGCTATTATACTTCCTCACTTTTTAGCAACAAAACAGATTTATGTTTTGGCAGTTAAGCTGTAAACTCTCCACACCGGATGCAAGGTTAACTATTTTGTCACAGTTGTGCCTAAGGTGCAATGATACATACTGGCTCCCATGCCATCCTGGAGCTCTAAGCAGCTGCTTACCTCCAGGGGGAAATTCTCCTTAGTGGTGTCCACAAAGAGCTGGCAATAATGCGGGTCCAGGAACAGAAGTGTGTCATCTGGAAGACAAGAGAAGTGGGAGATCAATTATGGATCCTATTTTGTCTTATGGGAGGACAGATCCTGAAGCTGAGGCTCGAATACTTTGCCACCTCATGAGAAGTGAAGACTCCCTGGGAAAGACCCTGATGTTGGGAAAGATTGAGGGCACAAGGAGAAGGGGACGACAGAGGAGAAGATGGTTGGACAGTGTTCTCGAAGCTACCAGCATGAGTTTGACCAAACTGCGGGAGGCAGTGGAAGACAGGAGTGCCTGGCGTGCTCTGGTCCATAGGGTCACGAAGAGCCGGACACGACTAAACGACTAAATAACAACAACATTTTGTCTTATGAATGAGTGTGGTGGGGGTATGAGGGAGGAAGGGACACCTTTAAACTGTGCACCACTAGGAAATGTTTACGAATGTTTACGTACCTTGGTTTTCAAACAGAATGCGTTCCAGAAGTCTGTTTGACTTGCGAAACGTTGGGAAACCAAGGCACGGCTTCCGATTGGCTTAAGGAGTGTCCTGCAGCCAATCAGAAGCTGCACCAGACGTTCGGCTTCCGAGGCAAAGTTCGCAAACCAGAACACCTACTTCTGGGTTTGCGATGTTCGAGTTCCAATGTTTGAAACAACGACCAATAACAAAAATGGTTCTGCATGTTAACTTACATTCAGTAACTTCTGCAATTGCATTTTGGTCCATACTGAGCATATGAGTGACCAAGTATGGATGAAAATGTATGCAAATTACAGAAATGGATGAATGTCATGCTAACAATTTTGGTGAAGCATTTTGGTGGAGAATTTGGGGTGCCTGCCCTTGTTGGGGAAAAGCAAAGCAGCACATAATAACCCAACATCTGGAGGAGGAGAGGGGAGACCAGACATTTCTGCACCTCAGCAATGAAGTCTATTACCTTGATATCCAATGAAGTACAGGGAATGCCTTGGTTTTCCTCCAATGATCCCAATACAGAAATCCAGCCTCAGAAGCTCCTGCACAAGAAAGGAACTTAAATCACACCACCTTTGACCAGCTCCCTTTCCAAGGGATCGCCCAGTGATGTAAGGAAACAAATAGCTCAGTTGGTAGAGCATGATACTCTTAATCTCAGGGTCATCGGTTTGAGCCCCATGTTGGGCAAAAGATTCTTGCATTGCAGGGGGTTGGACTTGATAACCCTGGTGGCTCCTTCCAACTCTATGAGTCTGTGATTCTACTCTGTGGTATGCCCTGATGCAGAATGACCAGGAGAGACACCAAACACCACCACCCACTTTGAGCATTACGCAGGGCAAGAGGAATGCAACTGGTAAGTGCACTTGGGTGGGCAGGGAAGTAGTCAAACATGTTTAATTCACTGATCTTCTTGAGTAGCTGCATTCATGAGAGCCAGTTTCTCTGTCGTGGCTACACAACTTGGCCATCGTTACGCAGCAAAGGAACCTCCCACCCCACCCCTCCTTCCACAGAATGGGCACAATCCTCCTTAAAGAACTGTTACATTTTCATTCTATCCCATAGAGCCAAAGACGTAAAGGACCCATGGGTGGTTAGGTCCAGTTAAAGGCGACTATGGGGTTGCGGCGCTCATCTCGCTTTCAGGACGAGGGAGCTGGCGTTTATCCACAGACAGCTTTCTGGGTCATGTGGCCAGCATGACTAAACCACTTCTGGCACAATGGAACACCGTGACGGAAACCAGAGTGCACAGAAATGCCGTTTAGCTTCCCGTTGCAGTGGTACCTAGTTATCTACTTGCACTGGCGTGCTTTTGAGCTGCTAGGTTGGCTGGAGCTGGGACACAGCAAAAGGAACTCACCCCGTCATGGGGATTCGAACCGCCCACCTTCCTATCAGCAAGCCCAAAGGGATCAGTGGTTTAAACCACAGCGCCACCCGCGTCCCATAGAGCCATCAGCCTGGATTCCAACAAGGATGTGCCCATTTGAGTCCCAGAGTCCATCTCACACCTATTCCCAAGTCACCTTAACACAGTCCACGTAGGCGGGGTTAAACGTCTCTCCCCCTAGCCGCATGGGCACCAGGATGATGACTGCTTTCCATTCGGCGCCAGGGTCCCACGCAGTCCTGTCTTTGCTTCTATTGGCCAGGTTTGCCACATCATCTTTGTACACTATGGGAAGCAGCAGAGCAAGGAATTCAGGTCCTGCAGCCAAGGGGATCTCAGCCCAGCTACCTGGGCTATGACCTCCCAGGTGCTTCATGAACCACAGGTAGGGCTGCTTACCCCCCACCCCCCTTCAGCTCCTTTTACCTGTGCAGTCCTGAGACACATACACTGCCAGGTTGCCTGCTTCCGAACAGCAATCCACTGCTTTCCTGCAGGGGGGAGAAGGTGCACTTCAGTTGGACACAGCGTTGCCTCCCGACCCCACTCTCCAGCCAGCCTCATCCCTGCAAGACCACCACCAGAGGATTGAGGACAAAAGGAAGAAGCTATAGATTTCTAGCTTCTGAGGTCAGCAAAGGAAGTGGAGCAGCAGAACAGTCCGTCTGTCAGCTTCAGGGCTCCTTTGCTTTTGATGCTTGGCAAAATTCCCTCAACGCCCCCCCCCCAATACAAACAACAACAACGCCAAAGTGCTAAAGACTCAAAGGCAGAAGGTAGGCTGGAATCTGTGCCCCTCCCACTGACTAAACACTGCTGGATCAACACAAGAAGGAAGGAAGGAAGGAAGGAAGGAAGGAAGGAAGGAAGGAAGGAAGGAAGGAGGGGGCAGAAAAGACCAACTGTTCCTTTTGCTGAAACTTCTGGGTCAGGACCACATACACACACCTGCAGAAATACACAATTTAACATTCTGGAGGGACACATATTATCCTTTGATTGCAATTCTTGGCAGCAGGCCAAGACTTGTCTGTTAATTTTAATGCTGTAGTCTCATAGCCCCATTCATGAGATAAAATCTTTGCCTGTTCTCATGGCTTAAACTTTGAATCGGCTGATGCCATATGCAGTGAGATGATCCACAACCCAGTCAAAATGGGGTGGCAGAGGCAGGCCATTTCTGGATGTTCTGTAGATTGGAAAGCCTTTGCAATGCCAAATCTCGAAACACTAAATATTCTTGGCCGAGCATCTTGATTTGTCTTGTGCACTAAGCATAGCCATGCAATAGTTGGCAAAAACACACGGCAAATGAGCTTTTACAACAAATATAGGTCTCCTGATCAGAGCTGGCAATTTGCTCCACCCCATTGCACAAATATTCCTGGTGAAAATTTGCCAAAATCGAGCACCCCTACCCCCACTTATTTCCTGGAAGTCAAATCATTTATTGTGTCTTATCACCTCTCACCTGATTATGTGGGCTACAATAGAAGGCCCATACCAGTCCCCTGCTTTCTTCCCTGAACTGTGCCCCAGTTCAACTAAACGGTGAATTCCAAAGGGTGCTTGCGGCCGATCAGCAAACCATGAGATAATCTTCCGGTGGTAACGCTCCTTTTCCAGTTCATCAGGACTGCAGGCGCGCCTAGGGGCCTGCAGCTCCCAGGGTCCCCTGCTCCTGTCAGTAGGGATAGGTGGGACCTGGTGCAGGTTAGCTGTGCTGGGGCAGGGCAGAGGGGTGGCTTTCATGGGCTCCATCTCCGCCAAACTGGGGGTATAAAGGGCATCTGACCAGGTCCAATCTGAAAAGCGGAACAGAAAACCAAAAAGCGGGCTAAGGACTTCGGCACCCTTCATTCCCATTAACCACCCAAACATTGAAGCATCCCAAATGCGAGGCCGTTTCACTTGCTCAAGACTGCAAATAATTATAGCCTACATTTTGATTGGGATGGCGGTTGAATCTGGTGGCCCGAGCCATTTGGCTTTGCAAGTGAAATCAACTATGTACAACTCGTAGTGCTATTTTCCACCGCTCAACTCTCCTTCAATTATCGATTTTGGGGTGGGGTGGCAGGTGCAATGGGAGGAGGGGCTGTTCAGTCTAGATGGCTCTTTGGGACACTCCGGGATTCTGGGGCACACTGCAGATACCTGCATGTGTGAATGCATGCTTTAAGAAGGGACAGGGGAATGAGAAGGGGCGGGCGAGAGGGATCCCCTCACGACATGACGCACACAGAGCTGTGCCCCTCACCTCTGCCAAGGAAATGGACGACGAGACCCTGAGCCAGCAGCATCTGACCACTGCGCAGCATGCAGCCCCAGCCACAGTCAGTGGTCCACATAGTGCCTTCTAACTGCTGAAATTCCCGTCGGTAGGTTAGCCAAATGCGTGAGGCAAAGTCCTTCTGAAAGCACTCCACATCCTCTGTAAGGCAGAACAGAGACCGGTAAGGAAGAGGCCCGGCCAACTGCAGGACACAAACAAGCCCAGTGGCAGAACTTTTCCTTTGTGCATCACAATGCCCCCAGCCATATTTACAGGGAGACCCTCTAGCTCACGGACGGGGAAGTTCAGGACCAGCAGAGGTCTCAGTTTGGCCTGTGAGGCTGTTTTCCCCAAACCATGCTCACCTGCCCCGCACCTAACATCTTATGGGCAGGCAGAACTGTGGCTGCCAGTGCACAAATGTGAGTCCCAAAGTCCTGATTGTGCACTGGCTAGGCTGGCTGTGCTACAGGCGGTCAGCCAGTTCCCAACAGGGCTCTCACCAAGTCCCAACAATTCAGAGTACCTGTCCCCTAACGCGGTTTTTCACAAACCTGTGGTCAGGGATGATGGAAGCTGTAGTCCAACAACAGCTGGACCAATGAAACATTGCCCTAATGTCATTGCAACATCAGATGATCATCAGGTGGGTGACCATGTCCACTTGTCAAATCTGGCCCACAAAGGATCTGTTGGCAGATCCAGTTCCCCACCCCCTTTCTCTAGCTGTACTGTCAAGATAATCCTCTTCATCTAAGTCAGGCTTCCTCAAACTCAGCCCTCCAGATGTTTTGAGACTACAATTCCCATCATCCCTGACCACTGGTCCTGCTAGCTAGGGATCATGGGAGTTGTAGGCCAAAAACACCTGGAGGGCCAAGGTTGAGGAAGCCTGATCCAAGTAGTTAGGATAAATGAATAAGGATCAGAACAAACTGAATTAATTAATACATCTCAAACGTTAAGGAAATAAAGGGCAGCTATGAGCTTGTAATTCCTCCTTGGCTATCCAAGACAAAGAAGAGGCAGAGAGAGAAAAGCAACAAAGGGCTGGCATGAAAGGACTTCTTGGCCTTGATCTTCAAATTCGCCATCTCCTATCTGTACTCCTGCACTCCTAAGAGGATTGGCAGCCTCTTTCAGAAATGCATCCATTGTCATCGACTGAGGGATTTTACACCAAATCAATAGTGTCTTATTGGGGGTCAGAGGAAGAGGCAGGCAGAGGTTGCATGAAGGAACCGCACAATACCATTGCAAAACAAAAATGAACCTAAGTTCTGGGAATCCCCTCCACCCTGCCTCTCAAGCCACTCACCTTCACGTTCAAAGCGGTAGATGCGCCCAAAGAGGTAGACTGGGGAAAGCTTGCTGAAATTAGTTTTGGTCTTGACCGTCCAACCTCGGGAGAAAAAGGAGGCAGGTAGGTTTGTTACAAGCCATGTGGCATTCAACACTGGGCCTCCACTTCCTTCCTGCGGGTTCATATGGAGATCCAGGCTTGAGCTAGCCTCCTAACCAGTGGCCTCCAGTGGCAGAACTCCCCACATCCACCCTGACTGCATAACAATCTGCACAGGGAACACCTTTCCCTGCACACTTCTGCTTAAGACGTTGCCTTCCATAGAGCTTACCCACCAATAAACATCCACCAATGCACTAGAAGCCACCCCTCAAATGTTATTTATTGCAGTTTGCGTTCTCACATTCACTTCAGTCTTCACGTATGTGAATGCATGGCTGTAGTTGGGAGCATCTATCCAAGAATAGCCTGCATGAACAGATCTCGTTCTCCACATGCAACAACTTTGTTAAATCTCACCTGGTGTTATTTAGACAGGCCTTTGGAATGGGAATTTTCTTTTAACCAACCACAACTTATGGAAGTTTTTACTGATGCTTTACTGACATTCTTATGATTGTATCTTTTGTATGGTGAACACTGGCTAGTAATTATAATTATAATTATAATTATTATTACTACTACTACTACTACTACTACTACTACTACAGAAGTGTGGTTTATAAATACTTAAATGAACAGATAAAGTATTCACCAGCATGTGCTTGCAATGGGAAATTCTACAATGTGCTGAAGCTCAGTGCTCAGGTGTACAAAGAGCACTATAAATGTTTTATTTTTTTTCAGCCTCTCAACTACAGATTAAAAGCAACCCCATCCAAATTGCCCCTGTTCATTCCTGACAAGCCTGACAAGAGAAGCTACCTGGAATCATACAGCGCAGGTGCTCTTAGTGCAGGAGAAAATACAGGGAGGGACGATACGGTGGATTTCTGCTCCCACCGCCAGAATAAAGCAATCAAGTTAAACATTACACAAAAAGAAAGCAGAACTAAATCTCTCCAACCCCACCCCCGCCTCTTGGATTAGTTTTGAAATGCCATGGGGTAAGATAGAATTGTAAGTAGAATTTAATAGGACATTTTCACCAACCCAGATAGATCTGTGCTCACATTCACTCTCCACAGCCATGATTCAAGGAGCTAATGCAGAAGCAGAAGCAGGCAGGGGAGGTGTTCTCAAACCAACCAGAAAAGCATGCAAGAGGTGACAGCTTTATTAGCCCAGCAGAGGCTAATGACAAGATGACAAGAAAACAGAAGTAGAACCTGCTCTCCAAATCGTATTATCTTCCCCACCCCATGACCAGTAAGGCTAGCCATATTTGTTCAAGGTGTGTAAGCCTCCTACACACATTTGCTCTCTGCTCTTTTCGTAAAAAACACACTTGGCAGCTGTTCTCAGAAACAAATACTTACATATCAAAAGCCTGTGCTCAGCCTCCAAATCTAACAGGGATTTTGGGTAAGCTTGGCATGAAAGTGCCTTTTGTCAATGAATGAATGCTTTTGTTGCAAGACCTGGAGATTTGCCATATCCCAGAGGACATGGCAGAATTCCAGATCTCAACATATGGAGGAATTTCAGAGGAGCTCTTGCAGCACAAACAAAGGAAGTCACTCCATGGCACAACAAGTCGTGCCAAATAAAGGAAGTCACTTCATGGCACAACAAGACAAAGGCCAACATGAGAATCAGGCCTCTCAAGAGTGCAGGCTACAAATTGTCTTGAAGTTTGGGGCCATCTTGATTCTCAAAGACAACATCTACCCACAAGCCTTATGACACTGAAATCTGGGAATATCCTGGGTCTCCCAAAATTATACAAAGCCAAATGCTAATAATTCTACTGAGTACTCCCAGAGCCATACCTTCTATGTCACTGTAGGCTAAAACTAGCACACTGGCAATTTAGTATTTAATTCCATAAAATTTATATACCACTTAATTGCAAAAAACAAACACCTTCAAAGTGGTTTAAAAACAACAAAACAAAATTAGTTCAAAACAACTATTTAAAATATTTATAAAATAAATTAAACATTAAGTTAAAAACCTGATTAAAACACAACTGAGATGCATACATGTTTAATTTCTGGTTTAAGATTCTAGACATAGATGATTAGTGGCTAACAAAGCTTTCTCAATAAACAATTTTCAATTGTTCATTTTTTAAGATAAGGATGCATTGCTTAAAAAGAGAATCCAACCACTATCCCCCTTTTTGTTCTGACTTAAAACCAGAAACTGCTACTATATTTTGGAATATTGGGGCTAGAAGTTTATGGTTCATTTTTTCTAGCTTTTAATATTTTTATAATATTAAATATTTTTATAATTGTACGATTCTGTAATTTAATTGTATGCCACCTTTGGTGGGGGTTTTCCCTCTTAAATGAAGCACAAACATTATTTAAACTTGTCAAGTGGAGGACTAAGCAGAAGGAGGATTATTTCCCTTAATTTCCATGCAACAACTCTAAGTCTGACTCACCATATTTCACATTGTTCCAGACAGAGAAGAGTTTGCTTTTGATCTTGTCCACTTCATCAGGTTCGCTATGTTGGCTGCGTGCGGCACCCCCTCCGGGGAAGAGCCCTGGGTAGTTCGCCCCTTGACTGCTGGACCTGGGATTAAAGAGTTGCCTTCCGTCTGAGTGGCGCAGCTCATCCTGGCTTAAGTACTGCACTGAGGTGGGTGACACGGAATTCATTTAACAACTGGGACCAGTGCAGGCTGCGTCTTCTGTGGGGGGTTGGGATGAAACTTCCATGTGCCTCGCCAGGGAAGCAGAACTGCAGAAGCATCAGAAACAAGGGTGAGAATCTCACTAAAAAAGCAACTAAGGAAGCTCAAAGGCCCCAAACATTTTAAAGTACAAATCAATGCATTTGCAAACAAGACTCATGTTACCCCCACCTCCTGCTCTGTCTGTCTGTCTGACTCAAACTTTCATGGTCAGCAGTATGAGATGTGTCAAGGAAAAACATTTAAGGGACGCTAAGCTGTAAAGAGCAAATGGGAGAATTCATCCAAAGTCTGCCTCTTTTTCAAACAATGGCTGTGAATCCCTGGCATCTCCAGTTTAAAGGATCTCTTTCACCAGGACTAAGAACAACTGTGTCTTAGACTGGACTAAGAGAGTGGAAAGGAATCAGAGAAAATCCTACAGCTCCCCCCCCCCTACCCAGCACCCTCTGCCTCCTTTAAATGAAAGCTGTGTAAACCAGGGGTCAGAACCTTTTTCAGCCGTGGGCTGGTCCACTGTCCCTCAGACCATGTGGTGGGCTGGACTATATCTTTTTTTTGGGGGGGGGGGGAGGAATGACCGAATTCCTATGCCCCAGAAATAACCCAGAGATGCATTTTAAATAAAAGGACATATTCTACCCATGTAAAAACACACTGATTCCAGATTGTCCGTGGGCTGGATTGAGGTGATTGGGCCGCATCCAGTCCATGGGCCTTAGGTTGCCTACCCCTGGTGTAAATCATGGTTTTTATCAGTCCAGAGACTGACCACCACCATCTCCCCAGCTGAACCTTTTTGAGCAGCATACAGTATTCTGAACCAGTAACAACAGGGTGCGGGGAGAAAGTGAAAGGCACCATATTTCAAGCAATATACAGTGGTACCTCGGGTTAAGTACTTAATTCGTTCTGGAGGTCCGCTCTTAACCTGAAGCACCACTTTAGCTAATGGGGCCTCCTGCTGCCGCTGGAGCACAATTTCTGTTCTCATCCTGAAGCAAAGTTCTTAACCTGAAGCACTATTTCTGGGTTAGCGGATTCTGTAACCTGAAGCGTATGTAACCCGAGGTACCACTGTATTGGGAAGTCTTTAATGTCTAATGTTTTATCGTGCTTTTAATATTCTGTTGGGAGCCACCCAGAATGGCTGGGGAAACCCGACCAGATGGGCGAGGTATAATAATAATAATAATAATAATAATAATAATAATAATAATAATAATAATAATTTTACTATTAATATTATTATTATTTCAGCAGGCAGGCGTCGCAGAAAGAGTGAAGGGAAAGGCGCCTGCTTGATCTCCACAGGCAGGGAGCTCCCAAATGCAGGCGATGCCCCACTAAGCGGCCGAGGGACCCTCTCCCCCTCCCAACCCAGCAAGCGCGGCCCTAGCAACCCAGCTCGCCCCCAGCAACCAGCGCCCATTCCACCGCCACGGAAAGCTTCCCCTCTCCCTCCTGCAGCGACACACGGCCCAGGCGAGCCCCGCTTCCCCCCGGACCCCCTCACACCCAACCTGGGTGGGCATGGGACGAGGTAGCCCGTTTCCCCGGGGCGAGCCGCTGCCGTTCAGTCCGCCATGACTTGCGGAGACCCTTCCTCCGCGAGCGGCAGCGACAGCGCCACCGCCATCTTAGATCCCCGGAAGCAGCTGAGAAGCACCCGACGTCCGGGCGGAAATGGTCCTTCGCCCTCAGACGGCTGCCGGAAGTGGCTGCTCTCCCCTTGGCGAACCTAGAGATAGAAATGTAGAGGAGGAAAAGCTCAACCTTGGAGAGCCTCACCACCACAAGACTACAACTCCCATCATCCCTAGCGGGAAGGACTAGGGGTCAAGGATGATGGGAGTTGTAGTCCAACAATATCTTGGGAGGCTGAAGGTTGAGCAAAAATCATAGAATTGGAAGGGATCCACCAACCTCCTGCAATTTCAGAAATCATATATATATAGTTTATTTATTTATACTTTTCAAGTTTATATGTTTCACTAATTTTATACATTGCACTAATTTTGCAATCATTTTAACATTTCAAAACTTGACTTCCTTCCCCCTCTTTCTGCCGTTCCTTAAATTTGTTTTTAATATCATCTGCATATCCATATTAACTTAATTTGCTCATTTATTCATCTTTAAATATATACTCTTATGAAACTGCTGGTTATTGTAAAAATGCTGCCAATGTTTTTATCTGTTTATCATTTATCTGTAAATATTTAATAAAACATTTCCATTCTTTTATTTAAAAAATATTATCTTGATTTTTTATTCTTCCTGTAAGTTTCACCATTTCTGCATATCCATAAGTTTTTGTATCCATTCTTCTTTTGCTGGGACTTCTGCTTCTTTCCATTTTGGGGCAAGTAACATTCTTGCTGCTGTAGTACCATACATGAATAAGTTTCTATACATTTTAGGTAGTTCTGTCCCTATAATTCTCAAAAGAAAAGCTTCTGGATTATTATTATTTTTTGCAAAGGTTCTTTTAAACATCTTTTTCATTACATTACATATCATTTCAGAAATCTAAGCTGATGCATCCATGACAGAGAGACAGCTGCACTAAAGGATGAAATAGACACACAAACCAGACTCACAGTGTACCCTGTTCAATTTGAAACCTCTCTCTCTCTCTCTGCAGTCATACCTCAAACCCCTTGGCTCCCAAACAAATCAGTTCCCGAATGACGGAAACCCGGAAGTGAGTGTTTCAGTTTTCGAATGACTTTCGGAAGCCAAACGTCCAGCGCACCTTCTGTGGCTTCCGATTGGCTGCAGGACACTCCTGCAGCCAATCGGAAGCCGTGCCTTGGTTTTCAAACGGTTCCAGGAGTCGAACGGACTCCCAGAATGCATTCTGTTTGAGAACCAAGGTACGCCTGTATATATTTTCGCATGGGGGCTGGGGCTGGCTCAGGCTGTAGCACACCATAAGCTCATGTCTGGAACAGGGGTGAATGGCCAAAGAAGGCCTCAAGGGGAATGGCCAGGAGGCGGATTTGCCTGATGCTGCTACTTTCACCCTCCTCCGTCTGCTGCCTGAGGCAACTGCCCTGCTCTGCCTAATGGTAGAGCCAGCCTCGGACACATCATTGCTTTCGCCAGTGCACAGAAAAGTCCATGAACTGTAAATGGGAAGTCTGTGTGGAGCTCTTCAACCCTTTCTCAATGACCAGAGTTCTTCAATTTAGTAATAGGAAAATGAAATCCTTGGCTCCGCTGTCGGGGTTGGATAAGGAAGTTCTGAACACGGCCTTTGGTTCTTCCCTCTCGCTTCCCGAAAAGGACAGCTGAGGACAGACTTGCATTACGGTATTTCCAGAAGAGGGACTATCACACTGTGGTTGCAATGCAAAGTCAGAAGGCTTTCCTCTGCTGGGAATACGGTGGCTGATTTCTTGTAGTTCAGTCAGTGTACAGTGGTACCTCAGGTTAAGAACTTAATTCATTCCAGAGGTCCGTTCTTAACCTGAAACTGTTCTTAACCTGAAACACCACTTTAGCTAATGGGGCCTCCCACTGCCGCCGCACTGCCGGAGTACGATTTCTGTTCTCATCCTGAAGCAAAGTTCTTAACCCGAGGTAGTATTTCTGGGTTAGCCGAGCTGTAACCTGAAGCATACGTAACCTGAAGCGTATGTAACTCGAGGTACCACTGTACAGTCAAAATTGTGGAACTGAGGCACAAGTCCCCAGTAAGAATACCACAGCCATCGTGTTGCTGAAATACTGTGTTCTTATCTCAGAGAGAAGATGGGAATTTGAGAGTTGATTAACAATTCAGATTTAGAAGTGGGACCTGCAACAACAGGTTGCAGTATAGGATGCTCCTTGTCAGGGTTCTAGTAAGCCAACTATGCCTTTTTGGTAGCCAACCCACCCCATGGCTTATTTCATTCTTCCTTGTGTTTCTTTCTTCTTTGGCAATCACTTATAGCTGAGTAAGATTGTCTTCCATAAACACAGTTTTAACAATGAGTCCGTAAGTGACTGTGGAGGCCAATTCTGGATCCACACGCCCTTCCACAGTGAGGCATTGGTTTCCGGGCAGGAGCTGATCACAGTGTGGATTTGCCAAGCGTGCCTTCCTCCTAGCACATTTCTCCCTTGCGTCCTGAGTTTGAGTGTCTTCAAAGCCCATGACACCTTTGGTAACAGCTGTTCTCCAATTGGAGCACTCGCAGGCCAGTGTTTCCCAGTTGTCAGTGTTTATACTACATTTTTTTAGATTTGCCTTGAGACAGTCTTTAAACCTCTTTTGTTGACCACCAGCATTATGATTTCCATTTTTAAGTTTGGAATAGAGTAGTTGCTTTGGAAGACGATCATCAGGCATCCACACAACATAACCAGTCCATCGAAGTTGATGTTGAAGAATCATTGCTTCAAAACTGGTGATCTTTGCTTCTTCCAGTACACTGATATTAGTTTGCCTGTCTTCCCAAGTGATGTGTAAAATTTTCCGGAGACACCATTGATGGAATCTTTCGAGGAGTTGGAGATGGCGTTTATAAGTGGTCCATGTTTCACAAGCATACAGTAAGGTTGGTAGTACAATAGCTTTGTAAACAAGCATTTTGGTTTCCCTGCAAATTTCCCGGTCCTCAAACACTCTGCACTTCAATCAGGAAAAAGCTGCACTTGCAGAGCTCAGGCAATGCTGGATTTTGGCATCAATGTTGGCCCTTGTGGAGAGATACTTCCTAGGTAGGAGAAGTGATCAACATTTTCCAATGCTACACCATTGAGTTGGATTTGTGGCGCTGCAGAGGGGTTATTTTGTACTTGTTGGTGCAGCACTTTGGTTTTTTGGATGTTGAGTGATAGGCCAAGCTTTTTGTAAGCTTCTGCAAAGATATTTAGGATGGTTTGGAGGTCATCCTCTGAGCATGTGCACACTACGTTGTCATCAGCATACTGAAGCTCTAAGATGGAAGTTACGGCAACCTTACTCTTTGCTTTCAGCCTGCTCAGATTGAAGCGCTTTCCATCTGTTCGATATATGATTTCTACTCCAGTGGGGAGTTTCCCTTTGACAAAGTGTAGGATCATGGCAATGAAAATAATTAATAGAGCTGGGGCATACACATACTATAGGCTGTATAAAATAGGATAATTCTTGGTGCTTGAACAGGGGTAAACGGTAGTCATTTTAATAGTATAGTCCCATTGAGTTCGGTAGGATTTATCCTCGAGTAAATATGCATAGGATTGCTATAGCAGCCATTACCTTTTTTGCCCTCTTAGTGGTACACTGCTTGGGTTTTGCTTGCTAAGCCTGGGAAAGCTCTGCGTCACAGAAGGGTAGTGAACTCTCCTGAACAGGTTAGCCTGGAAGAGCTAACTATTAGTGCTGGATAAACAATTAAAACAGAGATATATATCAGTGGGGGGAAAGATCAAAGACATGTTATTTGTGTCCTAAATAGCTGTATATGGCTTGGTCCCAATTAGATAGCTTTATATAGATGTAATCTGCATCCTTAGCTGGTAGAGAGGAATTGAACACTACCCTGTTATCAGGATAACTTCCTGATAGCATCTGAGGGCAGCACAGACTTGTTCTCTGCTAAGCCCTTCCTTTGCTTCCTCCTCGACAGGCGGTTGTCATTACCTTTTCTAAATATCTGCTTGTTTTTCTTACTTGCACTTTCTTTGTATCAACACGTCTTAGAGACAGAAAAAGCTCTAAGGGCTTTCTAGTTAGACATCCGCTGACTTCAACATCAGCCAATAGCAACCCAAGTCAGTCCTTCCTGGTAAGGCACTTGGGTCCTGTTTCAAGGAATTTCAGCTTATTTCATTTCTGAGCGGGTCTGACAGTGTTCTTTCCGCCTGTGACCCTCTTTGTTTTTGTTAAGTTGTGAGTGAACATATCAGACGACACAGCGATTCTTCAAACAGCTCTTGTTTATTCACAGGCCAGAACAGAACTGGGCTGAAGGGTTCGGCCAACCTGCTTATATAGAGCTCAACTACAAAGCAACAGTAACAACTTTCTGTAACTATCCAATCACTGAATGTCACTTTCAATTCCTTATTTGCATATGTGGACCTGAGTGAAAACTATCTACAGTATCCCCCTGCTGGCCCAGGCTGAGAACTTCAGCACATAACAGTTTTCTCTCATCTTCATGCATGTAGCAGTCACTGCAAAGGACTGTCCTTCAGCTAAAGTCTGAATTGAGCCACAGCAGGGGCGCCAACTATAGGGGGCAGAAAGGGCTTCAGCTCCTTCAATATTTGTGGGTGGGGGGGTGAGCCCCCCCATTATTGAAGGGGCTGCCATCCCCCACAGCCCGCTGCCACTGGGCAGGGGTGGAACATGCAGAGGGGCGCATGACTTGTATGTGATGTCATGTGACCTCAGGTCCCCTCAGTGTGGGGGACTCGTTGTCGTCCCTGACCCAGAGACTTCCCACCCAGTATCCATTCTTTGAGGGTCCCAAAGTCCTAAAATGTCTGCGGTTATCTCTCAGGTTCTGAGTCATATGCAGTTGAAAGTGAGCCTCTCTGGAGGACTGAAATGATTCATTCCAAAACAAACCGGGTCATCTCATTCCAGCCAGGATTCAGAAATTGTTTTTCTATTGCTTTTAGAAATTGTTTGTTCCTTGTACTCTTATAGATATTATGCAGGCTATATTATTATGCTACATGCCTCTCTGAGTGCTTTTAGTAAAAGAGCACAATAATATATTGTTACTATTATTAGTAGTAGGAGGAGGAGGAGGGGTATTGTTAGTATTATTTCTTAGAGCAGTAAAACATGTTGCAACTCTAAATCAGTCCTGTTACCTAACGATCTGCTGAGGTCCTCTGATATTTTTCCTTCCCCATCCCTTGCTCTGGAAATGTTTATCTCCACAATCGTGTGGATCAAGTTTTGCCATAAAATTCTTTTTCTGCCCAGCATGTGGTTTGGTAGGGTAGAAGAGATGAAAAATGAGAGGGCTGAAATGCTTTCATACCATCATGGCTACAGCCAGATATTGAGCCCAGCAAAACAAACAGGATGACATCTGCCAGAAAGTAGGAGACTATAATTAAGCCCAGAGTTCTAGAAACAGCAAAGGCCCCAGGAATCTATCTGAGAATTTTTCGGAGCGAATGAACGAGAGAGGGACTCTGAAGCTGTGTTTCATGGAAGTCTGGGGGAATCTGCTTTTGTGAATGTGTATCATGTGTGTAGAATTTCTGCCTCTTAAAAGTACAGGAGAGTCAAGATCCATTCCTAGTTAAAGGGAATATGAAGGGATCTCAAAAGGAAGCAGGCTGGGATGCTTGAGGTCCACTTACACAGTTTGTACACTCTCTGATTTTGAGTCCCCAGGACTCAGCTAGACTGTCAATTATATTTTTAACAAAATTTTTAAAATCCTTCCAGTAGCACCTTAGAGACCAACCAAGTTAGTTATTGGTATGAGCTTTCGTGTGCATGCACACTTCTTCAGATATAGCAAACCAACATGGCTGTTGTTGTTGTTTAGTCGTTTAGTCATGTCCGACTCTTGGTGACCCCATGGACCAGAGCACGCCAGAGCACACCCATGGACCAGTAGCAAGAAGACCAACCAGACTGCTCCATTGCCTCCTGCAGTTTGGTCAAACTCATGTTGGTAGCTTCGAGAACACTATCCAACCATCTTGTCCTCTGTCGTCCCCTTCTCCTTGTGCCCTCCATCTTTCCCAACATCAGGGTCTTTTCAGGGAGTCTTCTCTTCTCATGAGGTGGCCAAAGTATTGGAGACTCAGCTTCAGGATCTGTCCTTCCAGTGAGCACTCAGGGCTGATTTCCTTAAGAATGGATAGGTTTGATCTTCTTACAGTCCATGGGACTCTCAAGAGTCTCCTCCAGCACCATAATTCAAAAGCATCAATTCTTCGGCGATCAGCCTTCTTTATGGTCCAGCTCTCACTCCCATACATCACTACTGGGAAAACCATAGCTTTTACTATACGGACCTTTGTTGGCAAGGTGATATCTCTGCTTTTTAAGATGCTGTCTAGGCCTGTCATTGCCCTTCTCCCAAGAAGCAGGCGTCTTTTAATTTTGTGGCTGCTGTCACCATCTGCAGTGATCATGGAGCCCAAGAAAGTAAAATCTCTCACTGCCTCCATTTCTTCCCCTTCTATTTGCCAGGAGGTGATGGGCCCAGTGGCCATGATCTTAGTTTTTTTGATGTTGAGCTTCAGACCATATTTTGCGCTCTTCTCTTTCACCCTCATTAAATGGTTCTTTAATTCCTCCTCACTTTCTGCCATCAAGGTTGTGTCATCTGCATATCTGAGGTTGTTGATATTTCTTCCGGCAATCTTAATTCCGAAAGAAATATCAACAACCAGCTACCTACCTGCAATTATATTTTTATAACTGTGTTATAAACATGTGGCAACAGGTGGCACCATAGAGCAGCCCAAATTGCCTCTGGGATTTTACATTATGAGCTTTGGAACGCATTTTCCTGTAATTTATTTTTTAATGTGCCTAGGGCTAGATCTAGGAAAGGATCTGCAAGTCTTGAAATGTGGGTTCATGAAGCAAAACATTTTGGGGGTGCCTTTGGTAGGGCTGCCATACGTCTGGGAATCAGCGTGCGAAACGGCTTCCGGGCGGATTTTTGCTGAATTGGCAAAATGTCCGAGGAGAAGCTCAACAACTTTGTCCAGATTTCCACATTTGGCAGCTCTTGTCTTTGGAGTCTTGTTCCTTGTTGTTTGAGGCCATTGCAGCAGTCCTGCATAAGTAGTGTTATCCACTTCTAGGTTTTTGGGAAGGCAGATACAAGAAAGAGGAGAGAGGGAATCCTTTCAACCACTGTAAAGGAAGAAAACTATAAGGCAATTGAATGGCCGGCCCTTCCAGTTCCCCTTTGCCTTCCATAATCCCTTTTTTTGCTTGCTATTTTTTGCTTTTCTAATTGGAATAGAAAGCGGTTTCTCTGTCCCCATCTTTCTGGTGGCAGCAGCTGTCGGGCTTCTGCCCTCCAAGTTGTGTCACAAGCCACCAGGTGTCTGTATAACACTGCTGCCTCCCATTCCCTTCAGACTTCCGGGCGGAGTGAAGTGGGATTGTCGGCTGAGGCTGATTCTCTTGCACCGAGGAAAAGCCTTTGTTCCCATTGCCCAGTCCAGAGCTTTTGGTTCTGTTCCATAAGCTTCATCCTGCTGGCTCACAGCCCTGTTTATTTTGGCACATCATGCAGTCTTGGAAAGGTCTTGTTGCACTAGCCTCTCTTAACTGTTCTGCCAAATAAGTAAAACTTGGGGAAAGAAATTAAGCAAAAACAAAAACAAACCCAAACCCTGAGAAATACTTTGGCTTCCAAATCCATCATTGAATACTGTAATTTAAGGAAGGGAGAGGGCAGTCATCTGAGATAGTTACAAAGGAAGCTGTCTTCTGCCAAAGGAGACCGCTGGGTTCCTCTCCCTCAATAGACTCTACACTGACTGTCCAGCGTTTCAGACAGGGAGTCTTTTCCAGGGGTATCTGGAGATACCAGGGATCAAACCAGGACCTTCTACAGCCAAACCAGATGTTCTGCCACTTGTTGTTGTTTAGTCGTTTAGTCGTGTCCGACTCTTCGTGACCCCATGGACCAGAGCACACCAGGCACTTCTGTCTTTCACTGCCTCCCACAGTTTGGTCAAACTCATGCTGGTAGCTTCGAGAACACTATCCAACCATCTCGTTCTCTGTCGTCCCCTTCTCTTTGTGCCCTCCATCTTTCCCAACATCAGGGTCTTTTCCGGGCAGTCTTCTTTTCTCATGAGGTGGCCAAAGTATTGGAGCCTCAGCTTCACGATCTGTCCTTCCAGTGAGCACTCAGGGATGATTTTCTTAAGAATGGATAGGTTTGATCTTCTTGCAGTCCATGGGACTCTCAAGAGTCTCCTCCAGCACCATAATTCAAAAGCATCAATTCTTTGGCGATCAGCCTTCTTTATGGTCCAGCTCCCACTTCCATACATCACTACTGGGAAAACCATAGCTTTTACTATACAGACCTTTGTTGGCAAGTTGATGTTTCTACTTTTTAAGATGCTGTCTAGGTTTGTCATTGCTTTTCTCCCAAGAAGCAGGAGTCTTTTAATTTCATGGCTGCTGTCACCATCTGCACTGAGTTAGGTCTATTCCCCATCTGGATCAGCTATGGGAGGTTCTCCAACTGTCCCTGCCTGTTCTGTTATTTCCCCTTGCTATCAATAGCATCTTCTTACCAATTCAAGCTATATGATGCATTTGGAGAGGGAGGTGCATGACAGCATATCCGCTTTATGTGCATCAACAGAAGGTTGAATTTCTGTAGAGAAATACCTTGGAGGAACAAGCAATCACACCGAGACTTTTAGTGGGAAAATAAGAAAGATGGTTTCGTTACTGGACATAGATATTTTGAATAGAGAAGATCCCTAGCCTAGCTAACTAACTTAGTTGGAGAAACAAAGGCACCCACACTTCCCCCTTTGTTCTCAGGAGAGCTAGATCCCAGATGA
Organism: Podarcis erhardii; assembly: GCF_964252035.2. Taxonomy (NCBI): domain Eukaryota; kingdom Metazoa; phylum Chordata; class Lepidosauria; order Squamata; family Lacertidae; genus Podarcis; species Podarcis erhardii. The sequence continues at coordinate 9,101,965 of NC_138515.1, read as the reverse complement.
CCTTGTGTTGAGGTCCAAAGAGAGGAGGGAGAGCGGAAGTGGGGGTGATGCAACCTGAGATTTCCATTCTGCACAGCACAAGATCAAATATACTGAGACAGTCTAGGAAGCTGGAGGTCTCCTACTCCAGGCTTCCTCAATCTCGGCCCTCCAGATGTTTTTGGCCTACAATTCCCATGATCCCTAGCTAGCAGGATCAGTGGTCAGGGATGATGGGAATTGTAGCCTCAAAACATCTGGAGGACCAAGGTTGAGGAAGCCTGTCCTATGCAGTCTGTCTTAACCTCTTACAAACCCTATATCTCAGCAAACTGAGCTGCACCCCACTTTCAACAGTTCATAGACAGAGAGATGTTCTTTGTGGCACCTCTTACTTGCCAAACATGACTCTGAGCCTTGTTTGGAAGTGTTGCAACAACTTCTTTTAAAGCTGAATCAGGAAAGCTAGGGATTAGTATGTTATCATTTTTGGGGGGGGGTTTAATGTGTCTTTAATGAGATATTTTGGAGCCATAGTTTAATAATTGCCTTCAGGTTTATCAAAAGGACAGATTACTATAAGCAATTAAGATTAGGTACCTCAAGAAGAGATCACAGAAAAACAAAGGAAATTATGAGAGCTGCTGGTTCTCATCACTATCACATCAGTTGAGGATACAAACATAGCAATTCAATGATTGGCAATCCATCCTTAAATGGGAGACTGGCAGGTCATCACTTGGCATCCAAAACTGAACCACCCAGTTACTGAAAATGGCACAAAGACTGAAAAAGGCACAGGTTCCCAATCAGCATTAGTCAAAATTCAGTTGTCACGTTCAGAATTTGAAATAGTTTGCTTCCATCTCAGGGCATTTTACTGCTTGACAGAAGCAGAACTCAAACAATAGTTCCACTGGGCATTATATTCCCCATAACAATCCTGCAAAGCCTAAGGGCAAGATCCACACACGCGTTTACTCAGAAGTCATGTTCAGCAAAAGTCTCAGTTCACTTAGCTTTGAGCCCTTTAATTAGTTGCTTGGTCTTTGTTCATTTGTTTTATTGTGATAATACAATTGCGATGATGATATTGTAGCTCCGGCTACAAAGAGAAAAGTACATACAGTGGTACCTCGGGTTACATACGCTTCAAGTTACATTCACTTCAGGTTACCCAGAAATAGTACCTCGGGTTAAGAACTTTGCTTCAGGATGAGAACAGAAATCGTGCTTCAGCGGCGCGGCAGCAGCAGGAGGCCCCATTAGCTAAAGTGGTGCTTCAGGTTAAGAACAGTTTCAGGTTAAGAACAGACCTCCAGAATGAATTAAGTTCTTAACCCGAGGTACCACTGTAATTAAAAAGCCCACCAGCAATGACAAGCCAAACCAGGAATCTCCAGGCCAAGACTGAATGGAAGCAACTAATCTGAGAATTAAGATGTGTACACTTTTAAACTAGCATCGTCCTTCCCTCAAATAATTTTGGGCACTGCAGTTTACCTCTTACAGAGTTGCAATTCCCAACAACCCTTAACAAACCATTGCATGAAGCAGCTGAGAAACAGATGCTGATTTTAGAAAGGGCAAGGATGGAATGCTGCATCAAAGGGCTTAAAAGCAGAGAGAAGCCTCCGTAGTGCTTTGCCAGTTCACACCAGTGATCCCGCTGAACCCTGTAATTGCTTAATCCAAAATACAAATATGACACATTTGTAAACTGCCCCAGTGTTATGAACTGGGCCTTCACCCTCAATGGAAGTTCTCTGGCACAGCTCACAATAGCAATCTTCCAAGAATGGGGGTTGGCAAGAGAGTGTGTGTGCTTTGTGACAAGAAAGTAGGTGAAAGGCGAAGGCAGATGATGAAAAGAGGAAGGAGCAAAGGGTTAGGGAAAGAACCTTCCTTCCTTCCTTCTCTCCCTGCCTGCCATTCCCATTACAGTGGTACCTCTAGTTACGAACTTAATTCGTTCCGGAAGTCCGTTCTTAACCTGAAACTGTTCTTAACTAGAGGCATGCTTTCGCTAATGGGGCCTCTTGCTGCCGCTGCACCACTGGCACATGATTTCCGTTCTCATCCTGAGGCAAAGTTCTCAACTCGAGGTAACTCTTCAAGGTTAGCAGAGTTTGTAACCTGAAGCATTTGTAACCTGAGGCGGTTGTAACTCAAGGTACCACTGTACTTGCAATGGAGGAGGAGCCAATGCCACAAAAGCAGCAGGCAAAGGGGATTGGTGCCTTACTTTGGGGTAGGAATTCAGAACCTGAAACACCACTGATGATGTCACCAGGGGCATAATAGGGTCTGAATTGTGCTGTTTCCTGATCGTTCAAGGGGCGCACAGTGTCTCCGATGTAGTGATGTGACAGGGCAAGAAGCAAACCTGGGCAGTCCCGAGAGAGGTCTGGAATGCCAGAATATGAGAGGAAGTATTCTTCCCATTTTTAGGGTTGCTATACGTCCAGATTTTCCCGGACATTACCAGGATTTCAAAGGCAGAATTGACGTCTGGGTGGAATTTCTGAAAGGCGGCACTTTGTCCTGGATTTTAGGCAAGTCAGTTGAAAAATCGCTTCTTCTTCTTTTGGGGGGCATTCTTGTAAAAAAAAGGGGGGGAAACACAACTGCTTTGAGGGTGTCCTGGTTTTTACTTATTGAAATACAACAACCCTAACCATTATCTCTATCCGGAATCCCAGAGAGAAACCATGGGAAGCACATATTCCCTCCTTTTCTGTAAAGGAGCGGTGCTTTGAGAAATGGGAAAGGACTCCTGGGTTTGACACCTATTTGCGTGGCACTGTGGGTTAAACCACAGAGCCTAGGACTTGCCAATCAGAAGGTCAGCGGTTCGAATCCCTGTGATGGGGTGAGCTCCCGTTGCTCTGTCCCAGCTCCTGCCAACCTAGCAGTTCGAAAGCACGTCAAAGTGCAAGTAGATAAATAGGTACTGCTCCGGTGGGAAGGTAAACAGCGTTTCCGTGCACTGCTCTGGTTCGCCAGAAGCGGCTTTGTCATGCTGGCCACATGACCCGGAAGCTGTACGTTGGCTCCCTCAGCCAATAAAGCAAGATGAGCGCCACAACCCCAGAGTTGCTCACGATGGACCTAATGGTTAGGGGTCCCTTTACCTTTTACTGCTTCTGCCTGTGAAGCATTCTGGGACTGCATCTGTGAGGCAATCTGGGATTTCATCTCGCACCATTATTTAATTTCTTCCACATGGGGCCAGAGATCCTCTAAGATGCCCCTAAAAGGACAACAACTGAGTGGGCAGCCAAAAATATGGTCTGTTACATCCACAGTAGGAGACTCTCTGTTTCCTGACCCAAGACCCACATGATGGCCTTCAATGTAGCACAGATGCAGCCTGGGAAGATTTCTCTCCCCGGTCCCAATAAATCCTGTTTCTCTGGATTTGATGTGAACTGATGGGGGTTTAGCGTGTCAGTTGCTCAAGCACTCATTTTTAGCCCTGTCGGCAGCAGTGATAAAAAGGCACGCAAAGTCCTGCTGTCGTCATCCTGAGTGCCGCAAACTATGTGCTATGGCATGCTCTCCCTTCTCCAAAATCACTCAAATAAAAAATAGAACACAAAGCAGACGCTCTCACTCCCCTCTGATACAAGTATGCAATAAATCTCTTTCTCAAACGCAAGCACACCTAGGAGTTGGCAACCCACCACACAAACCCCTGCCCTTAATGTACACAAAGGCAGCTCCGTAATGAAAATGCAGGCTGTTTGCTGACTGCTGCTGGACCTCTCTGCTGAACCAAGCTGTGCAATGGTCCCTCGAAAATATGAGGTCCACAGCAGTTATAGGGAGCTGTTGTCTCAGGTTCCAGGAAGGTAGCGGTGTCTTTTCTAGAAAACCCCCCAGCAAAGAATAATTCCTCACAGGAAAGTCCTTCAGTGGTTTGGGTAAACTGGTCAAAAGAATCCCAGCCTTTTCTCGTGCCTTTTAACATTAGCCAACCACAGACTGCGAAACTTTTGAAAATAAACGTGATCACCTACTAATGCCGGCACACATTTTGGCACCTGAGGTGAACCACAAAATGGCGCCCCCTCCCCACTAGGGAAGAAGGGGTGAGCGAAGATCCACACCAGGAGCAAGGATGGAATAAAGATCTTCATTGGGGTCTGCTACCCCTATGGATCCTGTCACAGCCTGAGGTGGTCACCTCACCTCTCTGTCTAATAATAATAATAATAATAATAATAATAATAATAATAGTAGTAGTAGTAGTAGTAGTATTTATACCCCATCTGTCTTGCTGAGTTTACCCAGCCACTCTGGGCGGCTTACAGCATATCTAGAAACATAATAAAAACATCAAGCATTAAAAACCTCCTGATACAGGGCTGCCTTCAGATGTCTTCTAAAAGTTGTGTACAGTGGTACCTCAGGTTACATATGCTTCAGGTTACATATGCTTCAGGTTACAGACTCCGCTAACCCAGAAATAGTGCTTCAGGTTAAGAACTTTGCTTCAGGATGAGAACAGAAATTGTGCTCTGGCGGCGCGGCGGCAGCAGGAGGCCCCATTAGCTAAAGTGGTGCTTCAGGTTAAGAACAGTTTCAGGTTAAGAACAGACCACTGGAACGAATTAAGTACTTAACCCGAGGTACCACTGTAATTCTTTATCTCCTTGACAACTGCTGGGAGGGCGTTCTACAGGGCGGGTGCCACTACCGAGAAGGCCCTCTGCCTGGTTCCCTGTAACTTTGCTTCTCACCAGCAGAAGACCCTCGGAGGGTGGGCCGGCCCTGTCCGCACATACTGCTAAAGGTGGTTGACTGAAAAAAATTGGCAAGCCTGTCCTTCAGGAAACTCACTGCTTGTGTGAAGTTTCAGAGAGTCAGACAGTGCTGAATTTAAACCTGATAATCCTGAGTTCAGACCTCAGAGAGCTCAAATAGGAAATATCTCAGAGCTGTTGCAAAGATGAAACGAGCTAAGAAAATATAGTTTCTCACTCTGGGACTCTAAGATGAGGTAGCGTCTAAGCAAAGAAAGTGATAAGATGTGGAGGTTACTCCTGAAGCTGCTTGCTGAGATTAACAAAACTGGACTAAGATGGTGTAACCACAAGGTGAGGCAATGCTGGAATGGGGAAATGCTGACACTCAGAATGCAGGCCACAAAATGTGTGGTGTCATTTAGGGACCTGAGAACTTTCAACTTTAAAAAAAAAATTAAAAATGGAGAGAGAGGGAATTAGAAACAAAAAGAGACACTGAAGAGTACCTTCTATCTGCTGTGCTGTAGCTGCCAAACTTGTCGAAATCTGGACGGACAAGAAAATCTTCATTCATAACCTGCATTCAGTTTCTGAAATTCAGCACCGAAAATTCATTACTGGCACCAAACGGTGACTCTCAATCCTTTCCCTGTTTCCTTCTTTTTTAAAAAAAAAGAAAAGAAAACTATTCCAGCCATTATGGTGCTGAAATGCACCTATGTGTCAAAAAAGAAAGAAAGAAAAAGTCTAAAGTTTTTGTTTTCTTTTTTAAATAGGTTGATATCACAAAATCTTGTGGCAGTGAGTTCCATAAGCTGATGTTGTGTTTGGGGAAAATTTTACCACTAGACAGTTTTACTATTCTCTCTTCCTACCATTTATGCTGCCTGGTATTGTGGAGGTTTAGACCTCATGAAGGTCATTCTGAGTCATGTACTTTTTATTCCAATGACCCCCAACAACAAGGAGTCATCCCCTTGGGGTCATTCCAAAGAATAAAGGGTCTCCGAGTTGTTAATCACTGTCCCCACTTATTTTGTGGGGACACCTTTCTAAAAATGTCAGTGATGGATTTGAGTTGCTGTTCTTTCAGACCTAAAATGTCTCGAAACTTTTAGCTGGTTTTGCTGCATGTTTCAAACTGCTCCCGTTTTAAACAAAGAGTTGTGGTTTTGTCATTGTCCTATACAAGAAAAAGAAGAATTTGCTTAAACACTGCTAGACTACAATGCAGATGTAGGACAATCAGAACTCTTACAATAAAGAAAACAATGAATCAGCCTGTTTGCTTTTCAATACTTTCAATAAATTTATTTTCCCCTTTCCTTATTCTTTAGTTATCTTTACCTATTTCTGCAATCTGATAGATCTTTCCCAGGCATCAGTTCAAAGATGGATGGTTCAGAATTGCTACTGTACACATTCTCCTGGCACCTAAAATGTTTTTAACAAGTTTCATATCCCACAAATGAAGCCAACACTACAAATATTTTAAATTCATCACTATTGGGTATCTTGGGAATTCATAACACCCTTTTTAAGACTGTAATCTTGCAGAATCACCATATATGCATGAAATCGGATGGATTCCTTTTTCATCTCTAAAAATTTGCAAGGTGCAAATTGCACATTTGCTGGTTTTGAATACACTGAAATTATATACATTCCTCTTTGGGGTTGTGAATACTTTCAGAGGGGATATTATGCCAAACTTGATCTGTACTGCACATCTTGTGGGAAAGGGAGATTTAGGTTCTTCACTCATTTAGGCTGCAGTCATAACATAATAGGAGTAACCTGCTCCATGCCCGCTAAACATTGTGGCACTTTACTTCTGAGTAAACATTGGAGGAAGTTAATGGTTGGATGTTTCCCATTCCTTCTCCCTCTGTACCAGTGGCATAGCGTGGGGGGTGCAGGGGGGCCCGGCTGCACCGGGTGCAACATCTGGGGTTAGGGTTAGGGGGCGCAAATCCATGGGTTAGGGGGCACAAATCCACGGGTTAGGGGGTACAAATTACTTGCCTTGCCCCGGGTGCTGACAACCCACGCTACGCCACTGCTCTGTACCCCCCTGAAAATCTTCTCCAGATGCTCTCTTCCCCCAAAGTCCCTGGCAACTCATCCCACATTGTTGAGGACACAGCAACTCTTCAGAGACACTTAGCTGGGTGCTCCAATTCATGGCAAAGTTGTAGAAAGCATGGATCCATTTACTCAGGGTAGGACTGCATCTCTCCTCCACTCATCACCCACAGGCAGATGGGCAGGTGGAGTGCATTCAGCAGAATCAGGAGCAGTACATAACTATCTCTTGCCCACTTTGCACCTCGCACTTATTTTAGTCTGTGTTTCTGGTTATTACATCCCATTTTCAACCATACTCCTTTATTGATTCTTGCTGACATGCAGATGCACCAGCCATGGAGCAAATTTTAGGAGAATTGCATGCAGTGCAAACAGAGCTCAGGGAATTGCTATGCTAAGCCAAGAAATCTTGTAAGGTTTCTTGGAAAGATAGCAAGAGGGTCTTGAATCATTAGCCTGACCCAGAGGCAAATGCTTGGGGAGAGAGAGAGAGAGAGAGAGAGAGAGAGAGAGAGAGAGAGAGAGAAAGAAAGAACTGTACATATTTTGCAAAATGCTAAGTGGCACTGCCTGTGTTTGTGTTTCTCAAAAAAACCCATAAAACCCCGAGCTTAGTGCAAATTCACACGTGGTTAGGAAATTGCCACCTAACATGCACTGTCACACCCAGAAGGTCCACAGCATTGATTGCTCTATCTGTAACCGGATGTGGGCTAATTTGCAAGCGCCTCGAAAGCAGAATATATTGGAGATGTAACAAAGGTGGGAAATGATTTCTCACGCTGCAGCAATCTATAAATGGAGGCTGGGACTTTACACGTGTTAACCTCAAACACTTTGCAATTTGCTATGACAGCATCAACTGTAGAGGGAATGGCATTGTGGCATGATTCTGTTGCGAGACTCCCAGCATTGATCAGAAGATACACAGAAGCCAAAAAACAAGTGAACCGCTGACCCTAGTGAGGTTCATGAATGGTCAATATTTGAAGGCAGGGGGGCGGGGGCGGTGAACTATTGAAGTGTTAGTTCTCTGTATAAAGAGAAGCAAGAGAGTTTGAACCAGTAGGCTGACCCAGGAGCAGTGCGTGGGGAAGAGAGAAACAAGATTACAATTCCTACACAGTGGCATAGCGTGGGGGGTGCAGGGGGGGCCGGCCGCACCGGGCGCAACATCTGGGGGTTAGGGGTAGGGGTAGGGTTAGGGGGCGCAAATCCACGGGTTAGGGGGCGCAAATTACTTGCCTTGCCCCGGGTGCTGACAACCCACGCTACGCCACTGCTCCTACATACATACATTTGATATATTATAATACTGGCTTACTTTACAGATTTGTTGTAAAGATTACAGAAATATTTATCACAGTAATCTTTACAAGGAATCTGTAAAGTAGGCCAGTATTATCATCCCCTTATTGCACATGACCTGGCCAATGTGTGCATGACACAATTGTCCAAGGCTCCTGAGATTGCAAAAGGGCACACAATAGGGTTGCCACCCTTGGTTGGGCAAAATATGGCGAACTAATACCAGTGTACTGGAAGAAGCAAAGATCACCAGTGTCGAAGCAATGATTCTTCAACATCAACCTTGTTGGACTGGTCATGTTCTGAGGGTCCCTGATTATCGTCTTCCAAAGCAACTACTCTATTCCGAACTTAAAAATGGAAAGCATAATGCTAGTGGTCAACAAAAGAGGTTCAAAGACTGTCTCAAGGCAAATTTTTAAAAATATAGTATAAACCCCCACAACTGGGAAACACTTGCCTGCGAGTGCTCCAGTTGGAGAACAGCCTTTACCAAAGGTGTCATGGGCTTTGAAGACACTCAAACTCAGGACGAAAGGGAGCAACGTGCTAAGAGGAAGGCACACTTGGCAAATCCACCCTGTGATCAACTCCTGCCCGGAAACCTATGTCCCCACTGTGGAAGGATGTGTGGATCCAGAATTGGCCTCCACAGTCATTTACAGACTCATTGTTAAAACCGTGTTTATGGAAGACAATCTTACTCGGTTACGAGTGATCGCCAAAGAAAGTCATTTGATGTATTATAATACTGGCTTAGCTTACAGTTTTGTTGTAGAGCAGGCATAGGCAAACTTGGCCCTCCAGATGTTTTGGGACTACAACTCCCATCATCCCTGACCACTGGTCCTGTTAGCTAGGGATGGTGGGAGTTGTAGTCCCAAAACATCTGGAGGGCCGAGTTTGCCTATGCCTGTTGTAGAGATTACAGAGATATTTATCTCAGTAATCTCTACACGGACTCTGTAAAGTAGGCCAGTATTATTATGCCCGTATTGCACATGACTTGGCCAATGTGTACATGGGACAATTGCCCAAACATTGCAAAAGGGCATCCAATAGGGTTGCCACCTTTGGTAGGGCAAAATATGGAACAAGTGGGGGGGGAGGACAGGTTGGGGTGGGTGGGGATGGGGGGCACACGCACTCTCATGACAACAAAACCTCCCCCGCCCATTTGTGGAGGGGGGCTCCCACATTCAGCCTTCTACCTCCCTCGCCACCCTGGCCCTGCTTTTCCCCTTGACTCACATAGGTGGGCAGGGGCTAGGGGTAGATGGCCAGCTCCCTTGGGAGACTTGAGCCATAGCGCCAGCCTCTCACCCATTTGGCATTGGAAGAGACTTGAGTGTATAGAAGGAGGAGAGAGGAGGGGGGAGGAGAGGTCAGATCAGGGTGGCAGAGGAGAATATTATTATTATTATTTATTATTTATGCCCCACCCATCTGGCTGGGCTTCCCCAGCCACTCTGGGCGGCTTTCAACAAAATATTAAAATACAATAATGCATCAAACATTAAAAGCTTCTCTAAACAGGGCTGCTTTCAGATGTCTTCTAAAAGTCTGGTAGTTGTTGTTCTCTTTGACATCTGGTGGGAGGGCGTTCCACAGGGCGGGTGCCACTACCAAGAAGGCCCTCTGCCTGGTTCCCTGAGGTGGAGCACTAGCGAGAGGGAAGGAAGGAGGGGATAAGGGAGAGAGAGGAGAAGATCGTTCTTGCCCCCTTCTCTCTATTGTTGCTCAGGCTAGGCCAGGCTCCATCTCAGCCGCACCAACAGTGACCATTTGGGGCTGGTTGAGCTTGAATATGGAAAAAAGGCATCCTGTCTGAAGTCCAAATGGGATAGGGGACACTTATGTTAAAAAACGGGGTGATCCTGTTTTCCTGGGGACGGGTGGCCAACCTAGCCCCCAATGATTTCCCGCGAAAACAAAGATTTGAATCAGGAACTTCAAGCAGTACAGTCTTAGAAAGCTTTACTCAGAAGCAATTGGCACCAAATTTAAAAGGGGCTTACTCCCCGGCAAACATGCTGAGTAATACCAGCTGATGATACAAATATCAGCCCATCTTCCTTCAGGTGCGAATTAAAATTGTGCATTCTCGTGCCTTCCAAACTTTGTGAAAGGCATAGTTATGTACCACAGAGGTGTGTTTGTGTGTCGGAACCTGCTTTTACAGTTTTCTGTGAAATCTAGGATTGCCATATTTTGAAGAGCAAAAAAGAGGACACATTTGCCAACTTCTACTTTTAACTAGGGACGCAGGGGATACTGTAGCCTAAACCACAGAGACTAGGGCTTGCCAATCGGAAGGTCAGCGGTTTGAATCCCCGCAATGGTGTGAGCTCCCATTGCTCAGTCCCAGCTCCTGCCAACCTAGCAGTTCAAAAGCACGTCAAAGTGCAATTACAGTGGTACCTCAGGTTACAGATGCTTCAGGTTACAGACACTTCAGGTTACAGATGCTTCAGGTTACAGACTCCGCTAACCCAGAAATAGTACCTCAGGTTAAGAACTTTGTTTCAGGCTGAGAACAGAAATTGGGTGGCAGTGGCGCGGCAGCAGCGAGAGGCCCCATTAGCTAAAGTGGTACCTCAGGTTAAGAACAGTTTCAGGTTAAGAATGGACCTCCAGAACAAATTAAGTTCTTAACCTGAGGTACCACTGTAGATAAATAGGTATCACTCTGGCAGGAAAGGAAGGTAAATGGCGTTTCCGTGAGCTGCTCTGGTTTCGCCAGAAGCGGCTTAGTCATGCTGGCCACATGACCCGGAAAAACTGTTTGCGGACAAACGTTGGCTCCCTCAGCCAGTAAAGCGAGATGAGAGCTGAAACCCCAGAGTTGTTCGCGACTGGACTTAACTGTCAGGGGTCCTTTACCTTTACCTTTTACTTTTATCTACTGATCGCTATGACAACTCTCATTTTAAATGCCCCTACTATATGTAGGCTAGAAAAGCTGTGTTATATTGCTAGTAGTAATGTTCTTAACTTTCAACAACAAAATAACAATAATAGATATTGCTCCCTGACTTGCCACATGAAAGTATTTGGGCTCATGGTCACATCTTTGTGAACATAATTGTGCACAGAACAATTTATTAAACTGTTTAACATGTACATATGGACTCTCCTTAAGGGCTGGGGCATGTTAACTCTTGCCCTCGCAGACTCCTTATCCAAGATATTGTAGCTGAGCCAGCATCCTTTTAGTTCAGCCACAAGAGAAGGGATTTATACAATATGTAGCTGGTTTAAGATGCTGCTTTGTTGTGATTCTATGCTGCAGACTAGCTTAGTCAGGTGCCTTAGATCTGTGTCTAATGCACCAGAAAAAAATTATTGGGTTACTGTAAACAAACAGAAACCCTGGACATTTTGCCAAATTTTAAAAATCTACCTGGACAGAAATTTTAATCCTGAAAAAGAGGGTGTAGCTGGGGAAAAATAGGACATATAGCAACCAGACCTGAAAAAGAGGATGTGTCCTGGAAAAAGAGGACATATGGCAAGCCTACCTTAGACCAGCCTTCACCAAGCTGGTGCCCTCCAGATTTTTTTGACTATAACTCTCATCAGCCCCAGGCAGCACGGTGAGGGATTATAGGAGTTGCACCAAGGGATTATGGGAGGTCACCATGTTGGGGAAAGCTGCCTTAAGCCTTCTGAGAGTGTTTTCATACAAAGAAAAACATTTTGACTAATAAGAGGGTGGAGAAACCTGCCTGCTGTATCCTGGGGCTCTGGACCTGCTCCCAAACACACCACCAAGCCTTCTCCAATGGGATGCACCACAGGAGCCAAGGCCGCTTCAGGGTGGGAACATCCCATTCCCAGGACATAATCAGTGCCAGACTGCATTCCCAGGAGAGAACAAAGCTCTTAGCCATTCTCCTTCTACTGTGATAAAATCGTCAGCATTCAAGGTAGCTGCAAATAAGCATTAATAAAATTACCAGATGACTTCATCAGGGCACTGGGAAGTCCTTTGTTCCTTGAAGTTGTCTCCCTGTGCTTTTTTGTTGTTGCCTTTTTCAGGGGTTGAAAATCTCTCTCTCTCTCTCTCTCTCTCTCTCTCTCTCTCTCTAACACACACACGTTCAAAATAGGAACAGGAAAGTAAGTCATGCCTCTCTCCCAGGGGTCAGCAAACTTTTTCAGCAAGGGGCCGGTCCACTGTCCCTCAGACCTTGTGGGGGGTGTCGGACTATATTTTGGAAAATAAATGAACGAATTCCTATGCCCCACAAATAACCCAGAGAGGCATTTTAAATAAAAGGACACATTCTACTCATGTAAAAACACGCTGATTCCTGGACCATCCGTGGGCCGGATTGAGAAGGCAATTGGGCTGGATCCGGCCCCCGGGCCTTAATTTACGGTACCTACCCATGCTCTCTCCATAGAGAGACTCAGTTGTAATTTTAGGAATAGAGCTTGAATCTGCAAGTGTAATTATCCCAGCTTTCAAAGCAGGTGGGAAGAAGGAAACATGTCTAGAGGAATCTGAAGCAGCCAAACATACTCACTTGGTGTACTGATAGAAAGCTCTCAGCCAAGCAGCCAGCCAACTACATTCATCATCCTTTAAAATCATATAATATGCTCTCCTCTTTGAGAGCTACATGACCTATGGGGGTCACCCTCATCGTCTTTTTTTCTCCTTTCCTTCTTCCTTCTCTTCCTCTTTTTGCCACTGTGTCAGCAACAATGAAGCCCTTCTACTTAACACTGAGGCAACTTTTATTTATACAGCCAAGCAGCTCAGCCCTTTGTTGAAGGGGTTGCCAATCTGTTGGCATCTACAAACACATGTGGTGGAGCTGCCCTCAAGTTGCAGACTTTAGGATTTAAGGAAATCACCTTAATAATGATACAGACAGTCATGGCTTCTCCATATTTAGCTCTTCTAGGTCTATTTTTGGAGTCACATGGACAGTGGCGGACCTTGGGGGTCTCAAATTTCAGCAGTGCCCTGTGTGGTGCCAAAATCAATGCCTTCCACCTCTTGGCTTCCCTTCTCTCTCATAGCTGCAGCACTCCCTGAGGCGCCCCCGAGACTCTGTGCCCAGTTGCGCTCCCATAAATCCACCTCTGAGTTAGAGAATTGGAAAAAGTAAGGAACTCACCTCGCCTTTTTTTGGGGGGGGGGGACAGCGTCAAGAGCATCTGTGGCAAAATTTCTGAAACCTTTGATCTGAATAATTTACATTATTAGTATTTGAAAGTCTGGCAGACAGCCTTGCTTGAGAAGAATTCCCATAAACTTAAGGGGGATATAGTAAGGAGGATACATTTATTGCAATGTGGGGCAATTTCATTTCAAATGTGAATGTGGAGGCTGATGATGGGAAGGTTCCTTCAGCATACACTATGGTGTGGAATGCATGAAAACAGAAAAGTTTTTGTTTTTTTAAATCCTCTTTCTTGGATAAAACGGAATCTTGTATATAAAACACAGGAGGCCTTTTTCTATTACTTTCCCCCCTTTTTTAATAGTAATTTGAGTAATCTGCCAAAAAGTATATTGTTATATATTTTTGCTCAGAAGGTTCTTCATCCAGTCTTTTCTTCTCTTTTCACTACAACTCCCATGGTGCCCTGATTTATTTCACACTGACAAAAGAAGCACACACAGAATACTGTAACAGTTAAGAGGTAGAACTAATCACCAGAAGCTTTTCTTTTGGGAATTGTAGGGGCAGAACTATACAGAAATTTATTCATGTATGCAACTACAGTGGCAAGAATGCTATTTGCCCAAAAATGGAAAGAAGAAGGAGTTCCGACGAAAGAAGAATGGATACAAAAACTTATGGAATATGCAGAAATGGCGAAACTTACCAGAAAAAATAAGAAATCAAGATAACAAACTTTTTATATAAAAAAGAATGGAAATAGTTTCTTGAAAATTTACAGAAACTGTAAACAGATAAGAACATGGGAAGAATTATTGTAATAACCTGCAGTTTTATTAAGAGCTACATTGAAAGAGTTACATTTAATGGAGATGAATAAATGGTTTAGTTAATTTGGAATATGCAGAAAATATAAAAAAATTAATTTAAGGAACCGTAGAAAGAGGGGGAAGGAAGTCGAGTTTCGAAATGTTAAAATGATTGCAAAATTAATGAAATGTATAAAATTGAAAACCATAAATAAAAATTTAAAAAGAAGAGGTATAACTGATCTGTGCTTGGTGTTCCTGAGGGCACACTATTGCTCAAAAACACAGCAATGTGTTTTGCCTGGTCCAAGTGTCACCTTGTCTCACATTCTTGCCATGGGTCCTAACAGCCAGCAGCTCCCTGAGACCATCCAGTGGTCCACCGACCTCCCTTCTCCTCATCCCAGTGCTAGACAGCAGTTTGAGCATCACCTGCTCCAGGAATCGTGTCTTCTAGCAGGCAAAGGGAAGGGGGTGGGGAATTGCTACGGGCCTGGACAGCTCACCTCTGCTGTGAATAGTGTGGGAACCTTCACCATCTCCTCTTGAAGTCTTCAATTGTTTAGGGAGGGCCCAGCTAATTAACGGAGCAATTTAAGTTCATTTTGTGGCCATTTCATTAAGAGGAAACTAGTTTGGTTGGACAGCCACATGTGATGTCCTTTTTAAATGGAGGCTGAGAAACTTCCCCTCTCCAGAGAGCAACAGCAGCAGCAGCAACAGCACCCAAAGATCCATTCCCCTTCTGTCTTCTCCTCCTCTCAACAGCCCATCGGGTGGTCCCTCAGTCCTGCTCTTCCTGGCATCTCCATCTGAGGTCCGTAACATGTCTACCCAGCAAGAAATTCCCAAAGCATCCCTATACGCCTCCAGTGGGCTGCAGAAGCACTGATACACTGAGAGATACACCATCAGAACAGGAGAAGGTGGGAAGCAAGCTCCATCGCAGACAAAGGTAATGCTAACACACATCCTTTCCTTAAGCTTGGCTAATTGTCTTGCAGGCTGCCAGCAGCCTTCTAGTTTGGCAGGCCCAGGAAGCCCAAATTTGCTGAAGCTAACATGACCTACCATGGAGTTAGGAGGCTCCCTCGGTGTGGGTGCTGCAAAGAGGGAGAGCAGAGGTAAGCTTAGGGGCAATGCCAAGCAAGGGTGTGGCTGGACCAAAGAGCTGGTCTGAACTTGCAGGCTAGGCTTGCATGAGAAAGCGGGTGAGGACCGAGCTGAGGAAGCTGCCCTGGGGATTGGGACAAGCAGAACCAGTTCAGCAACAGGCCAATCACAGCGTTTGGAGACTGTGGATAAGGAGCAGGGTCCTTGGCAGCGCCTGTAGGATGCAGAAAGCGGCAGCATTGCTCCTGACAGAAAGACCATTTTGAATCAGCAGCACCGCTTAGCCTTGTGGAATTCTGTCAGGGGCAAATCAAATGTCAAGGAAGGCAACTGCAACCCGGAAGCTGAAAACGGAAGCATGTATGCAAATGTCGGCAACATTCGCTCTGCAGCAGTGAGTAGACTGGTGAAGAGATGGAAATCCCATTCAGTATTATGGCTACTCTCCGTTGCAGACATTAAGCTGTGCAGCAGAAACCAGCAGCTTCCACAGCAAGCACTGGGGTGGTTTGGGGGATGATGATGATGATGATGATAATATTTTATACCCCACCCATCTGGGCAGCTCCCAACAGAATAATAATAATAATAATAATAATAATAATAATAATAACTGATAAAACATCAAACATTAAATCTTCCCTAAACAGAGCTGCCTTCAGATGTGTTCTAAAAGTCAGATAGCTGTTTATTTCCTTGACCTCTGATGGAAGGGCGGTCCACAGGGTGGGCACCACTACCAACAAGGCCCTGTGCCTGGTTCCCTGTAACATCACTTTTCACAGTGAGGGAACTGCCAGAAGCCCCTCAGAGGTGGACCTCGGTGTCCGAGCTGAACGATGGGGGTAGAGACGCTCCTTCAGGTATACTGAAGAGTCTGCTTTTCCTCGCCACACCCCGTCTTCTAGTGTCCCAATTGTGAGGACGACCAACAGGGTAGTCCATGAGGCAGAGTGAGGCAGCAGCCACAGGTGGCAAATTCTGTGGGGCAGAAGGTGGCTGGAAATGTGTACCAGGGCAGTTCCTAAGCTGGCTTGCTGCCCTAGGGTCTGGTGGAGGCCTCTGCTCCATCAACAACGCTGAAGTAAGATCCACCAGATTTTGTGCGCAGAGAATGGGAAACACGCCATCCTGTGCTTTGCCTCAGGCAGCAAAATGGCTTGGGCCTCTCCTGACTACCCAAGCCATACATCTTGGCTGGACCACCTCTGTTCTGGGTGTCTTGCAGTTCCCCTGTTGCTCTTATTAATCTGTCTGCAGTCAGTCAAGGGATTCATTTCTAAGAGCCATTCCAGGGAGTGATTATAACTGCATCATAAATGGACAATTATTGTGCCATTATTGCTGGGATCTAGAAAACCTTTCCTTTTCCCGCAAGGGAACACTGTTGATGCCTGAAGAAGAGGGGTGGAGGTTTGTTTTTCCAAGACTCACAGCATTTTAAGTACACACTCAGCAAGTGCCTTCTTGCAGAATCTGACTGCATGAGCGTTAAAACAGAAGTTTTGTGGAGCTGCTAGCCTTCCTTCGGCTGCAGGTTTTACAGTCTATTATGCTTACTGAATAAGGGACGTGGGTGGCGCTTTGGGTTAAACCACAAAGCCTAGGACTTGCTGATCAGAAGGTTGGTGGTTCGATTCCCCTTGACGGGGTGAGCTCCCGTTGCTCGGTCCCTGCTCCTGCTCCTGCCAATCCTGCCAATCTAGCAGTTCAAAAGCATGTCAAAGTGCAAGTAGATAAATAGGTACCACTCCGGCGGGAAGGTAAATGGCGTTTCCGTGCGCTGCTCTGGTTTGCCACATGACCTGAAGCTGTACACTGGCTCCCTCGGCCAGTAAAGCGAGATGAGCGCCACAACCCCAGAGTCGGCCACGACTGGACCTAATGGTCAGGGGTCCCTTTACCTTTATGGTTACTGAAGCACTTGCAAGCACTGAAGTCTTGCCAATGTAAAAGGGATTGCGAAAGAGAGACGGAATCTACGGCACCAGTTATTAGCCACTGGCAGATCGTCTCTGCCTTAAGGGCACTGGCTTTCTGGCTCTGAAATATTTGAAGTGTGAACAATTTGGCAGATGGTAAGAGGCTGTATCTGGAATCCCAGAGGGCCCTATACACTTCGTATAGTTGGTGCCTGCAAAAGGACTCAGAGCATCCTGGTGCTGCCAGGGTTTAGTCAAACCTCCTTCATGACTTTAGTCACACATCACCCCAAACATAGCCAGAGCTCTCTTCCTACCAAGATGCCCCGAATTCTGCAAAACCCCAAAGTATTGTTCAAAATAAACCATGAATATCGAGTGAGTTTTTCCAACACATCCTTGTATAACTGCATTGGTTGGCATAATTTGTGGGATGGTTTTTTGGGGGATCCAAACTATTTGACTTATAGGGTATGGAATGAAGTCCATGAGAGTTGATGTCATAATATGTGTTGTAGACTGTGCACACACTGTAGCACATTTGAAGCACATTTGAAGTATGTTCCTTCCTTCAAAGGACTCTGGGCACTGCTGTTTACTCCTCACAGATTCACAATTCCCAGCAACATTTAACAAACTCCAGTGTCCAGAATTTTTCAAGGGAAAGAATGTTCTTCAAATGCGCTCCAAAGGCACCCTGCGCTACAAAACACTATTTTGTTTTTGCCACAACGGGCTAACATGGCTGCTTGGAATTGATGAATATGTCGATTTTGGTTTCTCGTTTTCCCACTCTTAAGCACACTTTGTCACATTTCTGCAGCCATCTGCAAATTTTGCTATAAACAGTCATCAGAATAGTGGTGCCCATTTCTCCTGCGACACATGTTTATATGCTGTTCCCCCTGATATCCACATTCTTTGCAAGCCATTTCTCCTAATACAATGCACCTTTAAGGTGGTTTCACCAAGATATGCATTTTCACACGTTCTCCTAATGTACATTCAGTAGTACCTCGGGTTAAGAACTTAATTCGTTCTGGAGGTCTGTTCTTAACCTAGTTCCAGTTACAGATAGGTAGCCGTGTTGGTCTGCCATAGTCAAAACAAAATAAAAGAAAAAAATTTATTTCCAGTAGCACCTTAAAGACCAACTAAGTTAGTTCTAGGTATGAGCTTTCGTGTGCATGCACACTTCTTCAAATACACTTCTTCAGATGTGTATCTGAAGAAGTGTGCATGCACATGAAAGCTCATACCTAGAACTAACTTAGTTGGTCTTTAAGGTGCTACTGGAAAGAATTTTTTTTCTTTTCTTTTGTTTTGTTCTTAACCTGAAACTGTTCTTAACCTGAGGTACCACTTTAGCTAATGGGGCCTCCCACTGCCACCATGCGATTTCTGTTCTCATCCTGAAGCAAAGTTCTTAAACCGAGATTCTATTCCTGGGTTAGCGCAGTCTGTAACCTGAAGCGTCTGTAATCTGAAGCATCTGTAACCTGAGGTACCACTGTATTTTGTGCACATTTTGTGATTGGCGAGCTGCACTGCAAAGTTTGGACAGGTGTGAATTTCAAAGGATAACTGCTTTTTTTGTTTGTGTATTGCTTTGAGAAGTGCAAATTAGGTCAAACTGAATTTCTCTGCCCTGCCCCCAGTATCTCCCCTCTGGCAGATGCAGACTGTGGACAGAGACAACCAACACAGGGCAAATCTGTATATGTCTTAGGGGTGCCTCTAGCAAGCACCCAGCACATTGTTAGGCCTCTGGCTCAAGTCTTCTGCCTTCTCAAAGCCGCTAAGGAGCTGGGCCACAGGAGGAGCCCAGGGTGGCTCTCAGCCACGTCCTGCCATGTCCTCCAGCCCATGTTGCTTGTGGGTCCCAGCATTGGAGCTGGCCTTTTATTGTCTCCGCATTAGGCATGGCTGCTGGTCCCTCTGCCTGCCTCAATGGGGCATTGTTCGCCATGCCCAAGGGAAGCCAAGGGAATGCCTGTGTGGAAGCAGCAGACCATCCCTAAGCGCTGAGCTGGGAATGGGGACTGAAAGTCACCGACAAAACTGAGGACTGGCACAACTGCAGGGAACAAACCAAAAGCCCATCCAACCCCGGCTGAAACTGGGTTTAAGCAGAAGGGGGTTGCCAGGTGGGGCAGAGCTGATATGCGCTTGGAAACATAGGGACAGCACCTGAGGTTCACCTGCCATGCAGAGCAAATACCAGCTATCCAGTCGCTTATGATGCTTCCTTCCTAGAGAGGCTTGTCCAATAGCCTTTTTCAGTTTGACCCTGAAAATGATGAGGGTTATGTTGAATCATTATGAACATCCCAATGTAAATATGTTGCATTGTTTTTATGATGCTGTAAGCTGCCTTGGGTGGGCTATACTACCAAAAGGTGGCATATAATTATTTTTATATAGGTAAAGGTAAAGGGACCCCTGACCATTAGGTCCAGTCGTGACCGACTCTGGGGTTGTGGCGCTCATCTCGCTTTATGGGCCGAGGGAGCCAGCGTACAGCTTCCGGGTCATGTGGCCAGCATGACTAAGCCGCTTCTGGCGAACCACAGCAGCGCACGGAAACGCCGTTTACCTTCCCACCGGAGCGGTACCTATTTATCTACTTGCACTTTGACGTGCTTTCGAACTGCTAGGTTGGCAGGAGCAGGGACCAAGAAATGGGAGCTCACCCTGTCGCAGGGATTTGAATCGCCGACCTTCTAATCGGCAAGTCCTAGGCTCTGTGGTTTAACCCACAGATAAATAAATAAAGGGTCCTTCCCAGTGTTCGTTCTACTCAAAGCAGATCCACTGAAATTAATGGAAATTAAGCAGATCTGCTTCGAGGAGAAGTTGGTTGGATGCAACCTGAAACTAAACGAATAAACAGATCCAAGTCAGGGGTGTCCCTGCTTCCCTGTGTTCTCACATAAGTCAAAACGGGCCCGGGAGAGAACTTACAACTCCATGGTGAGGATCATAGAATCATAGAATCACAGAGTTGGAAGAGACCACAAGGGCCATCGAGTCCAACCCCCTGCCAAGCAGGAAACACCATCAGAGCACTCCTGACATATGGTTGTCAAGCCTCTGCTTAAAGACTTCCAAAGAAGGAGACTCCACCACACGCCTTGGCAGCAAATTCCACTGTCAAACAGCTCTTACTGTCAGGAAGTTCTTCCTAATGTTTAGGTGGAATCTTCTTTCTTGTAGGATGATAAATGGCAACAGGCATAATACGCTTCTTGCACAAAGTAATTGCTCCCTCGGATGGTATAATATTCCCAGTGCCTGTTAGTGTGAAGGCCATCAGCTTGGATGGCAAACCTGCTTTTGTTACCTGGATCAAAGAATTCTAAGCCCAGGTTCTCTTTAAAGGTTTCACATTTAACCAGAAGGAGTAAAACCCCTTGAAGTCAGCAGGGCTTACTTCTGAGTACATATGCATAGGTTTGCACTACATGTTTTTTTAAAAAAAGGATTTGAGGATGAACACCAAAAAGTCTCCTGCCCAGATCTGTTCTGTTGCATTAACATGATATCACAAAGTCAATCTCCCGTTCCAAATAATATTGCAGATCCTGCAGCAACTCAGCTCTGCTTTTACAACTAGTTCTTTCCTACGCTGAACAACATTTTGGAAATAGCATCATCCATGAGGCTTTTGACTAGTAATTCAGAGAGTGCCTCTAGCCAGGCACCACACCCTGAAGCTGAAGAGATCCTTGGATATCTGCCATAAATACTCACACGTGAAGGAATTAACATTTCATCAGCCTCTTGTGCTGCAAGGGTTTTTGCCTTTCTTCCCAACTTTCCATGTTTTTCCTTCTCTAGCGGTGGCCTTTTCTTCCCTTAACCGCTGAGTTGAGCAAGGCTTCCTCCAGACATATCATCAGCCTCCTGGGACTGATGACCCTCCTTGCTAGCCTATTAATAATTATTCCCAGCTCTTTAGGGGGAAGGGAGAGGACTTCTGCATTCCCCCATTGGCAGTTCCGGGAAAGGAGTGGGCTTTAGTGATTCAACCACAGGCAGCTGCCCACCAGGAATTCTGAATTCATTTGCTAAGCTGCCCTGAATTACACAAAACCACCTGGAGAAGCCAAGTTTCCAACCAGGGAAGCTACCATGTGCCTGCCCACGAAGCATTGCACCCCAAGAGATCTCTTGCACGGTGATGCAGGAAACCACCCACTGCAACAGTGCAAATGATCTCTTGACTCATACTGTACCCCTGAGAAGGAGGTGCAGGGTGAAGTGTCCTGGCCAGCACAGCTACTTCTGGGAAGAAGAGGGACTGAGCTTGGCGTCTGGCAGGGTAGAGGGGATTTGAGTGGGGAGTGGAGGCCCGGAGACCCAGAAAATGTGCGCCCTGCCTGAAACATTTAAGCTTTGCAGCGCAGGGATTTAATCCCAAAACATAAGAGCTAACTTCTAGGGGCCAATGTCCCTCCCTAAAATATTTGAGGGGGCCAGCTCCCCCCCCCCCAGTTGATGGGCATTGCCATTCAAATTATGTGCATGCACCGCGTCCTGTGATCGATTATGCAGGGCGGGGGTTACCTGCAACTCCCCCAATATTTTATCCAAGTTGGCACCCCTGTCCCAGAAGAGACAGACCCTTAAGCTGGCTCAGGCCAGAGCTCAGCCGTCTGTCTCTCAGAAACCAGCCCGCGAGCTGGGGTATAGCAAGAGCGCCCCTGAGAGCGCGCAGAGTGCCTGTCCCTCTCTGCAGCCGGTGGCATCAGGGGCCGGGATATCCGGGCGGCCTTGAACATGCCCCCCCCCCCAGCCCGGTCAGACCAAGCCCTCGAACCAGATCCTTGTCCCCGGCCTGCCCATTCCTGCGCGGCATCAGACGTGTCCCGGCTGGCCCCGGCCCGGCCCGCTGGGCTGGCAGCGGCTTCCCTCCCTGCAAGGGAGCGCCTCTCTCGAGCGCTAAGCCCGGGACAGACGACCCGACGGAGTGGGAGCGCTCGGCGGCTCACAGCCGGCTCTCTCTTCCCCACCCCGGATCGCGGAGGGTCTCGGCTCCACCCGCAGCTTGCTGGCTGCCCCGAGCTGTCGGTGCTCGGCTCCACGCCTAGACTTCGTGGGAGCGGGAGGTGCTGCCAGCGGCCGCCGCCCCCTCGAATCTCAGCAGGGACGGGGAACTCTTGCTGCGACCCGAAGTTTTCCGCAGCTCTTCTGGGTTGGGGGAGAAAACGCAAGGGAGCCCAGCCGGGGCCGCCTCTCCGGGGCGCGGTCAGGAGCCAAGACCCAGGGGGCGCGCCGACGGACAAGAGCAAGCTGCTGCTTCTACTCCCGAGGCTCCCCGTCCCGCCTCAAGAGCAACTCGGGTAGTAGCCGGCCATTTCTGGCGGTCACAGACCAGCAAGAAGAGCAACTCAAGTAGGACTTAGACGGGGCGGACGCGTTGCGCTCCCCGTGGGCAGGATCGCCAGCTAGAACTTGCACGGCGGTTCTGAGGGGCACAACCCAGGATTCGCATGCCTCCTTCTTGCGCTTCCCACAACCCCGCCAGGTAGGTCACGGAAAACCTTTCACAATCCAGGACTTGGGCTGGTTAGCATTCCGTGTTCTTCTAGATCCGTATGTGGGAGGGAAGGTTATTGGTTTTGATTTGCTCTTTCTTCATTAGGTACCCTGTATTCTTCAGATGAAAGGCTGTAACCAAATTTAATAAATAGCAGCGATAGCAAGAACATCGAAAGCCTTATCCGCCTTCATGCATTTGCCTAAACCTTTTCAAGCCACCCAAGCTTGCCTCCTCTTGTGGGAGTGAGTTCCACAGTTTAATTGAAAAGTATTTTCTTTTCTCTCTCCTGAACTTCACAACATTCTGCTTCAGGGTGGGGGGCTTATTATTTTTCTTTCTTACTAGGTTATGTTATGGTTACCAGATTTTTTTCAATGAATCCAGGGACACCTTTTTAAATTTTATATTTTTAAGCTGAGTAGCAACGGGAGTCAGTAGTAGGGATGGTGAGGCAAAAGACCCTGGACCCAAGCATATAGTGGTACCTCGGGTTAAGAACTTAGTTCATTCTGGAGGTCCGCTCTTAACCTGAAACTGTTCTTAACCTGAAGCACCACTTTAGCTAGTGGGGCCTCCTGCTGCCGTCATGCCGCCGCCACACAATTTCTGTTCTCATCCTGAAGCAAAGTTCTTAACCCGAGGTACTATTTCTGGGTTAGCAGAGTCTGTAACCCGAGGTACCACCGTACATGCACATTGTATAAGGTGCAAAGGCCTTCTTTTGCACCTTGTGAAACATAAATGCGCAGAGTTTTTTAAAAAATGGGCAATGGCTGTCCGTCCGCGACTCCCAAGCCTCCCCCATCAGTCAAAACAAAGGGGAGAAGGGGGTAGGAGATCCCACAAGACACATCATATGGGGACTTCTAGTGAGGAAAAATGTTGGGCACCATGGCAGCGAGCAGCTCCTGAAGCCAGCCAGAGCCAACTGTGCTACCAGGCTGGCTCCGGGCTGCTGAGGCTGCCGCTGCCACGTTTCCTGGGGACAGATTTGAAAATATGGGGACATTCTGGGGACGGAATTTGTCCGGGGACAGATTTGCAAATCTGGGGAGTGTCCCCAGGAACCGGGGACGTCTGGTAACCCTAGGTTATGTA
This sequence comes from Podarcis erhardii, assembly GCF_964252035.2. NCBI lineage: Eukaryota > Metazoa > Chordata > Lepidosauria > Squamata > Lacertidae > Podarcis > Podarcis erhardii. Next base: position 9,078,211 of record NC_138515.1, on the reverse strand, counting down.
TTTTTCTGCTTTTATGTTTTAGAAACTGCTCTGTGATCCTCAGATGAAGGGTAGTATAGAAATATAATAATAATAATAATAATAATAATAATAATAATAATAATAATATCCCCTATTTTCTGGAAAACCAACAGAGAGCAATGGAGGCGTCTTCTCCACGGGTTGGGCACTTTAAATAATAATAATAATAATAATAATTTATTATTTATACCCCGCCCATCTGGCTGGGCCTCCCCAGCCACTCTGGGCGGCTTCCAAAAGAATATTAAAATACTATGATACATCAAACATTAAAAGCATCCCTAAACAGGGCTGCCTTCAGATGTCTTCTAAAAGTCTGGTAGTTGTTGTTCTCTTTGACATCTGGTGGGAGGGCATTCCACAGGGAGGGCGCCACTACCGAGAAGGCCCTCTGCCTGGTTCCCTGTAACTTAACTTCTCGCAGTGAGGGAACCGCCAGAAGGCCCTCGGTGCTGGACCTCAGTGTCCGGGTAGAACGATGGGGGTGGAGACGCTCCTTCAGGTATACTGGACCGAGGCCGTTTAGGGCTTTAAAGGTCAGCACCAACACTTTGAATTGTGCTCGGAAACGTACTGGGAGCCAATGTAGGTCTTTCAAGACCGGTGTTATATGGTCTCGGCGGCCGCTCCCTGTCACCAGTCTGGCTGCTGCGTTCTGGATTAGTTGTAGTTTCCGGGTCACCTTCAAAGGTAGCCCCACGTAGAGTGCATTGCAGTAGTCCAAGCGGGAGATAACCAGAGCATGCACCACTCTGGCGAGGCAGTCCACAGGCAGATAGGGTCTCAGCCTGCGTACCAGATGGAGCTGGTACACAGCTGCCCTGGACACGGATTTAACTTGTGCCTCCATGGACAGCTGTGAGTCCAAAATGACTCCCAGGCTGCACACCTGGTCCTTCAGGGGCACAGGTACCGCATTCAGGACCAGGGAGTCCTCCACACCTGCCCGCCTCCTGTCCCCCAGAAACAGTACTTCTGTCTTGTCAGGATTCAATCTCAATCTGTTAGCCGCCATCCATCCTCCAACCGCCTCCAGACACTCACACAGGACTGTCACCGCCTTCACTGGTTCTGATTTGAAAGAGAGGTAGAGCTGGGTATCATCCGCATACTGATGAACACCCAGCCCAAACCCCCTGATGATCTCTCCCAGCGGCTGCATGTAGATGTTGAAAAGCATGGGGGAGAGGACAGAACCCTGAGGCACCCCACAAGTGAGAGCCCAGGGGTCTGAACACTCATCCCCCACCACCACTTTCTGAACACGGCCCAGGAGGAAGGAGCGGAACCACTGTATGACAGTGCCCCCAGCTCCCAGCCCCTCAAGACGGTCCAGAAGGATGTTATGGTCGATGGTATCAAACGCCGCTGAGAGATCCAGCAGAACCAGGAAACAGCTCTCACCTTTGTCCCTGGCCCGCCGGAGATCATCAACCAGTGCGACCAAGGCAGTTTCAGTCCCATGATGAGGCCTGAATCCCGACTGGAAGGGATCCAAATGGTCCGCTTCTTCCAGGCGTGCCTGGAGTTGTTCAGCAACCACTCGCTCAATCACCTTGCCCAAGAATGGAAGATTTGAGACTGGGCGATAGTTGGCCATCGTGGCCGCATCTAAAGATGGTTTTTTAAGAAGCGGTTTGATAACCGCCTCTTTCAGTGGGTCTGGGAAGGCTCCCTCACGGAGGGAAGCATTCACCACCCCACGAAGCCCATCACCCAGTCCTTCCCGGCTAGCTTTTATAAGCCAGGATGGGCAAGGATCAAGGAGACAGGTGGTTGGTTTCACTCGTCCAAGCAGCCTGTCCACATCCTCGGTGGTAACAGATTGGAATTGATCCCATGCAATTTGACTAGACAGGACTCTAGCACTCTCCCGCCCCGGCCCTGCTCCCACGGTGGCGTCTACCTCTTCCCGAATCTGAGCGACTTTATCTGCAAAAAACTTTGCAAAATCATTGCAGGAGATCATGTGGCCCGTACTGGGCCCCGATGTAGCAGGTGGTTCCGCTAAATTGCGGACCACCTGAAAAAGTCTCCTGCTGCTGTTTTCTGCAGATGCAATAGAGGCGGCGAAGAAAGTTTTCTTCGCCGTCGCTACCGCCACTTGGTAGGCTCGACATTGAGCTCTAACCTGTGTCCGGTCAGCTTCAGAATGAGTTATCCGCCACCGGCGCTCTAGCCGTCTCAACGATTGTTTCATTGCCCTCAGATCCGTGGAAAACCACGGGGCTCTCCGGGCTCCATGCAATCGGAGAGGGCGCTTCGGAGCCAAACAGTCAATAGCCCTGGTTAACTCCACATTCCAGCGGGCCACTAGGGAATCAACTGAAAGGCCATCAACATGGGATAAAGCATCCCCTACCACTCTCTGGAAACCATTTGGATCCATTAAGTGGCGGGGGCGGACCATCCGAATCGGTCCCACCTCCCTGCAGAGGGGAAGGGTTGCGGAGAAGTCCAGTTGCACCAGGAAGTGATCTGACCATGGCACTTCTTTTGTTTCACTTTTAGTTAGTGTCAGATCACCAACATCCGTAGAGGTAAACACCAGGTCCAAGGCATGTCCGCGGCTATGGGTTGGGCCAAACTTATTCAGGGACAGCCCCATGGAGGCCATGCTTTCCACGAAGTCCCGAGCGGCCCCTTGTAAGGTCGTGTCGGCATGGATATTAAAATCCCCTAGGACAACCAAACTAGGCGTCTCCAGGAGAACATCCGCCACGACCTGAAGCAGCTCGGGCAGGGAATCCTTGGTGCAGCGGGGAGGTCGGTACACCAAAAGGAATCCTGTACTGCCCCTATTGCCCAACTTCCAGAACATGCACTCAGAAAACTGGGTCTTCCCAATAGGACGCCTGGTGCAAACTAATGACTTCCTAAAAATCACTGCAACCCCCCCTCCCCGCCCACAAGGCCTGGGTTGCTGTGCGTAAGAGAAACCTGGTGGACAAGCAGCGGCAAGAACAGGCCCATCTGCTTCATTCAACCAAGTCTCTGTTACACATGCCAGGTCAAATCCTCCATCCATGATCAGGTCATGGATGGCAGTGGTCTTATGAATCATTGACCTGGCATTGCACAGCAGCACCTTCAGGTCATGTGGGTATCCCTTGCTGATTCTAGTATCCATCTGGTCAGGACGTATCCATCCAGATGGATAGTATCCATCTTTAGTCGTTGTCCTCAGACAACGACTAAACCTGCCTTCTCTGTAATGACATGGTCTGGTCTTAGCGTAACTCCTCCTCCTACCCGAGATCACTGAGATCGGTTGTCCCAACGCATCCCCCCCTGTGGAACATGCCGCAGCCATTTTGTTGGCTGGGACCCACTCCCCGGCAGCCCTGACCCCTCCCCTTAAAAACAAAATAAGGCATTAAAACAATGAAAACAAAACAAAAAAGAAACCCCAAAAAACAATACAAATAAAAAACTGTAAAAATTACAATCCATCAAAATCAAACAAATTCCCAACTAAACATCCATCCCACCCCCACCCCACCCCTGCATATACAATAATAATAATCACAATAATAATAATAATAAAGAAATAAAAAGGAAAATTTTAAAACATTTTAAAAAGAACTCTGCACCCCTCCGGATCCCCCTGGGCCGCAGCAGCAGTGACAGCAATCGTCCCTGTGAGGCCTGTCAGGCCCCGCCCCGGGCCAGATGGTGAGTGGCAGGAGGAGCAGGGCCCTCAGACACCCAGCAGGAGAGTCCTCCTGGGCAGCAGAGCACAGCAGTCCTTATGGGCCTGTCAGGCCCCGCCCCGGGCCAGATGGTGAGTGGCAGGAGGAGCAGGGCCCTCAGACACCCAGCAGGAGAGTCCTCCTGGGCAGCAGAGCACAGCAGTCCTTATGGGCCTGTCAGGCCCCGCCCCGGGCCAGATGGTGAGTGGCAGGAGGAGCAGGGCCCTCAGACACCCAGCAGGAGAGTCCTCCTGGGCAGCAGAGTCCAGCAGTCCTTATGGGCCTTCAGGCCCCGCCCCGGGCCAGATGGTGAGTGGCAGGAGGAGCAGGGCCCTCAGACACCCAGCAGGAGAGTCCTCCTGGGCAGCAGAGTCCAGCAGTCCTTATGGGCCTTCAGGCCCCGCCCCGGGCCAGATGGTGAGTGGCAGGAGGAGCAGGGCCCTCAGACACCCAGCAGGAGAGTCCTCCTGGGCAGCAGAGTCCAGCAGTCCTTATGGGCCTGTCAGGCCCCGCCCCGGGCCAGATGGTGAGTGGCAGGAGGAGCAGGGCCCTCAGACACCCAGCAGGAGAGTCCTCCTGGGCAGCAGAGCACAGCAGTCCTTATGGGCCTTCAGGCCCCGCCCCGGGCCAGATGGTGAGTGGCAGGAGGAGCAGGGCCCTCAGACACCCAGCAGGAGAGTCCTCCTGGGCAGCAGAGCACAGCAGTCCTTATGGGCCTGTCAGGCCCCGCCCCGGGCCAGATGGTGAGTGGCAGGAGGAGCAGGGCCCTCAGACACCCAGCAGGAGAGTCCTCCTGGGCAGCAGAGCACAGCAGTCCTTATGGGCCTGTCAGGCCCCGCCCCGGGCCAGATGGTGAGTGGCAGGAGGAGCAGGGCCCTCAGACACCCAGCAGGAGAGTCCTCCTGGGCAGCAGAGTCCAGCAGTCCTTATGGGCCTTCAGGCCCCGCCCCGGGCCAGATGGTGAGTGGCAGGAGGAGCAGGGCCCTCAGACACCCAGCAGGAGAGTCCTCCTGGGCAGCAGAGTCCAGCAGTCCTTATGGGCCTGTCAGGCCCCGCCCCGGGCCAGATGGTGAGTGGCAGGAGGAGCAGGGCCCTCAGACACCCAGCAGGAGAGTCCTCCTGGGCAGCAGAGTCCAGCAGTCCTTATGGGCCTGTCAGGCCCCGCCCCGGGCCAGATGGTGAGTGGCAGGAGGAGCAGGGCCCTCAGACACCCAGCAGGAGAGTCCTCCTGGGCAGCAGAGTCCAGCAGTCCTTATGGGCCTGTCAGGCCCCGCCCCGGGCCAGATGGTGAGTGGCAGGAGGAGCAGGGCCCTCAGACACCCAGCAGGAGAGTCCTCCTGGGCAGCAGAGCACAGCAGTCCTTATGGGCCTTCAGGCCCCGCCCCGGGCCAGATGGTGAGTGGCAGGAGGAGCAGGGCCCTCAGACACCCAGCAGGAGAGTCCTCCTGGGCAGCAGAGCACAGCAGTCCTTATGGGCCTGTCAGGCCCCGCCCCGGGCCAGATGGTGAGTGGCAGGAGGAGCAGGGCCCTCAGACACCCAGCAGGAGAGTCCTCCTGGGCAGCAGAGCACAGCAGTCCTTATGGGCCTGTCAGGCCCCGCCCCGGGCCAGATGGTGAGTGGCAGGAGGAGCAGGGCCCTCAGACACCCAGCAGGAGAGTCCTCCTGGGCAGCAGAGTCCAGCAGTCCTTATGGGCCTTCAGGCCCCGCCCCGGGCCAGATGGTGAGTGGCAGGAGGAGCAGGGCCCTCAGACACCCAGCAGGAGAGTCCTCCTGGGCAGCAGAGTCCAGCAGTCCTTATGGGCCTTCAGGCCCCGCCCCGGGCCAGATGGTGAGTGGCAGGAGGAGCAGGGCCCTCAGACACCCAGCAGGAGAGTCCTCCTGGGCAGCAGAGTCCAGCAGTCCTTATGGGCCTGTCAGGCCCCGCCCCGGGCCAGATGGTGAGTGGCAGGAGGAGCAGGGCCCTCAGACACCCAGCAGGAGAGTCCTCCTGGGCAGCAGAGTCCAGCAGTCCTTATGGGCCTGTCAGGCCCCGCCCCGGGCCAGATGGTGAGTGGCAGGAGGAGCAGGGCCCTCAGACACCCAGCAGGAGAGTCCTCCTGGGCAGCAGAGCACAGCAGTCCTTATGGGCCTGTCAGGCCCCGCCCCGGGCCAGATGGTGAGTGGCAGGAGGAGCAGGGCCCTCAGACACCCAGCAGGAGAGTCCTCCTGGGCAGCAGAGTCCAGCAGTCCTTATGGGCCTGTCAGGCCCCGCCCCGGGCCAGATGGTGAGTGGCAGGAGGAGCAGGGCCCTCAGACACCCAGCAGGAGAGTCCTCCTGGGCAGCAGAGTCCAGCAGTCCTTATGGGCCTGTCAGGCCCCGCCCCGGGCCAGATGGTGAGTGGCAGGAGGAGCAGGGCCCTCAGACACCCAGCAGGAGAGTCCTCCTGGGCAGCAGAGTCCAGCAGTCCTTATGGGCCTGTCAGGCCCCGCCCCGGGCCAGATGGTGAGTGGCAGGAGGAGCAGGGCCCTCAGACACCCAGCAGGAGAGTCCTCCTGGGCAGCAGAGCACAGCAGTCCTTATGGGCCTGTCAGGCCCCGCCCCGGGCCAGATGGTGAGTGGCAGGAAGGAGCAGGGCCCTCAGACACCCAGCAGGAGAGTGGTCATCAGTGTAATAATATTACCTGCCTCCAAGGTAGCAATGCAGAATCTAGAATCATGAGTTCTGAACGGAAGTGCTCCATTTCTGTTCCAGGATGGCTTCTTTTAGAGTAGCCTCATCTTAAACACATCATAGGAAAAGTGTTTCTTTAAACTTCCCTGGTTATCTGGGAAAGGGTCCTCTGCAGTCTGGCAGTAAGACTGCAGTCCTATAAACGCTTATCTGGAAGTTAAAGCCAAAGGAACTCAATGCGGCTTTGTTTCCGTATAGATATACATAAGTCTGAGCAATAAATCTCCTGGTTGGGAGTGTGGGGCAATGGGTGGGGGTCAACCTTGAGGCACAGCTCATTTAACAGTTTGGAAAAAATGATAGTGGGGTGTCCTCTCCACACACACACCATTTCCCCCTCTTATAGGTTTAACGTTTGCTGGTAACTGATCACAACCCCCTGCAGCTATGCTTTACACAGCACAAGTGAAAGAAAAAGAAAAGGAGGGAGAAAGGAGGGAGATATTGGTCTCTGCTGCGTTGAGCTTACAGGCTATAAAGTTGGACAGTGTCAGGAATAAGCGGTTAGCTGGGGAAAGAAAGAATGTGTAGCATGGGAAGAATGGAAACAGATGCCGTTGGGAAGGGACTGGGAAATTCAGCAAATGGACTTCGTGGGAGAGGAGAGCTTTGAAGAGAGATTTGCAGGAATTGAGATCGAGAGGGAGTTGCAGCCAGCGGATGGGAAAGCAAAAGAAGTCGGTCCCCTTCTGCCTTCTCTCCTCCTAGCATACCTGCTTTCCTGCAGGGGCTCTTTTTTTTTTTCATTCTCTAAGAGAAAAGCAGCTTCAGGAGGGGGACAATGGAGAGCAGAGAGAAGAGGGTGAGGAGCAAGGGCCTTTAACCCTTCCCAATGCCTGCCTGCCTTTCCTGCTAAGCAGCCCTGCAAGCTCAGGAAATTCAGCCTTCTCTTTGCCCTGCCTTTGCATGTCCCATCCAGTTCAGGCTCCATTGTGGGCATGGCAACGTTGGCAACCAATGTTCAATGTATGTAGGGACAAATCGGAGAAGTTTGCCAAGCCAGGTGAATCAATCTGCCCGGGATTATGTCCCTGATTGCGAGGCTGGCATCGGCTTCTCTTGAATATCTTGGCCTTCATTGTACATGATTGACAATCCTCTGTGTGTGTGTGTGCATATCATATAGTGCAGGGGTCAGCCAACTTTTTCAGCAGGGGGCCGGTCCACTGTTCCTCAGACTTTGTGGGGGACCGGACTATATTTTGAAAAATAATAATAATAATGAACGAATTCCTATGCCCCACAAATAACCCAGAGGTGCATTTGAAAGAAAAGGGCACATTCTACTCATGTAAAAACATGCTGATTCCCGGACCGTCCGCAGGCTGGATTGAGAAGGCGATTGGGCCGGATCCGGCCCCCGGGCCTTAGTTTGCCTACCCATGATATAGTGTGATGCCCTGCTTCTGTTCTGCCAGGATCTGGGTCAGTTGTTCCTCACTGACCTTTGGGTGGAAAAGCTGTTGCACCTCCCTCTGATGGTGTGAAAAGGCTCAGCTAGCCTGGATCCCAGTTTTGAGCATGTTTCTTGGAAGTCAGTCCCACTTGGGCTTACATTATGAGTGCAGAAGAGTAGCAGCCATAGGTTGAATTTCCATGTCCAGCGTCTAAGGATATCAGGACATAGAGATATCCCCTTCTACTAGCCCAATGTAAGCTATGACTCTCCAAGGTTTTGCACAAAAGGCATTCCTGGCTATTTCCTGAGAGCCCAATGGGAGATGAACCTAGGATCCTAGACATGCAAAAGGGGTACTATGCTGCCGAATTAAGCTGCACACACTGTACAATTGATTTTTTTGGGGGGGGATCAATGGTAGGTCTGTGCCTCCCCATTTCAACTTTCAGTTTGTGATCACTAGTGGCACTTGGTGAGAGTCTGCCATAGTTCCATGCATTTAACTGCTGGGTGGTAGTTTTGTGTACCGATTGCGTTCCCTCCACCTCCCTCCCTCCCCCATTCAGCCGTTGTATATCAAATTGTGCAAAGTCAAGGGCAATTCCTCAAGGGCTTTTTTCCATAAGTCACTGCAAATGTTGATACTCTGTGGGGTATCTTCCCCGTAATTTTGAGCAGAGAGCTCCTGTTGATCTGTTTGAAGCCATCAGGCTTTGCAGGTTACAGTTCCCAGCCTGGGAATCTCTTCTTGTCGCTCCTCTCACACCCCTCTCTGAAACTTCTTTGTCTCTCATCCCTCAGAAATGACCCTATCCTGAACCCAGTTTCTGGGCTTATGAACAGGAGGATCACCCTCAGATTGATTACATTGCTGCCTCACCCCCTCCCTTCCATGAGGCCAATGTGGGGAGAGTTATTTCACAAACTCTGCTTCCTCTACATGGAGGAAGAAAGTCCCAGACCCTCACAATGCCCAATGATCACACACCCATGTCTGCTTTGCCTAGCATTGGGAAGCTGTGAGTGGCAAGCCACAATGTGTGTGTGTGTTTGGATAACCAGATAAAATGAAAGAAAGAATGCTTCATCTCCACGACCAACTTCCAAGATGTCTCTGATCATTCTGAAAACAAGTGGTTGATAGATTGGGGGTCAAAAAAAGCACATTGCAAATGTTGCATGGAACTTGTGGACTGCACTAGGAAAAGCCTTCTGACCTAGACCCACAATGACAGGGGCCCCTTGGGGAGGGAAAGCAGAGAGCAGAGGTGGATTTAGGGGGGAGCAACCAGTTTGGTCGTACTGGGTGCAGAGCCTTGGAGGCACCACAGTCCTTGGGGACGTGGGTGGCACTGTGGTCTAAACGACTGAGACTCTTGGGCTTGCCAATCAGAAGGTCGGCGGTTCAAATCCCCACAACGGGTGAGCTCCCGTTGCTCTGTCCCAGCTCCTGCCAACCTAGCAGTTTGAAAGCACACCAGTGCAAGTAGATAAATAGGTACCACTGCAAAAATGAATGGCAAGATCTTGTGTCGCTCTGGCAGAAGAGAATTGCCTTCTAGGTGAGAAACAGCACATTCTGTGCTGCTTTTGGCTTCGCCAGCACCATTCCTTGAGAAAGTTTTGCTGGAGAAGTGGTGTTGAGAAACAGCCTGCAATTCATAATCTATCGAGGATCAAAGACTTTGTCCGGTTAATCCAACTCCTTTCCCTGTCCAACCAGTATTATCTTGATCGTTGCTTTGTAGAAGCAGCCAAGAATGAGCTATTGGGAAGCACCATATGCATGCACAAACCCCTTCTTCTTCTTCTTCTTCTTCTTCCTCTTCTAATATATTTTGATTACAGATTTTTTAGAAAAATATGTGCATTGTCTCTTTTTTCAAGTTGTGTTTTCTACTGATCAGTTTCATTTGTTGTGAGACATTAGTGTTGCATGCAGTGTTAGGTTAGGAAGAAAAGAGGGGGAAAGAGGGGGGATAATGAGTGGGGTGGGGTGGCAATGCGTCTATTCTTATACTTAGTATATGTGTGGGGTTTTGTGTCAGTGTCACTCATGTGGGTTCTCTTACTATTCACTTGTTGTAATTCCTTGGTGGTGAAAGAGGTTGGGGGTGGCCTAGGGTGTGGTTGTCTGTCTTTGGTAGTCTGTAGTGAGATTTTGTTTTTGTGTCTGAGTAGGGGGTGTGTGTGTGTGTGTGTGTGTGTGTTTGGATTATGTTAGCCAGATTGATTCGTATGCTGTCAGTGGATTCTTATTATTGTTTTGTTGAGCTGTGTATGCGATAAAGGGGAACCATACCAGGGTGAAGGTGTCTTCTTCTATTTGTCCCTGTATCCGGTGGCGTAGCGTGGGGGGGTGCAGGGGGGGCCGGCCGCACCGGGCGCAACATCTGGGGGGGGCGCGCTCGCCGCTCCGGAGTCGTCGAAGAGCCTCGGGTGCAGGTTGTAGCAGAGCCCCATGTCTCGCGGAACTGACGAGCTGTGCGCGCGTCTGGGCTGAAGGCGTCCGGCAGGCAGCAGCTCTCAGCGCTCGTCGCGGTCCCCGCGCGTCAGGGCCACGGAGGGCGCGCCAGGCAGCCCCTCCTCACAGCCCCGCCGCTGCTGCTGCAGCTGCTGGACCATGTTGCATTTTCCTCGCCTCTCTGCCCTCCTCCTCCTCCGGGCAAGCGGCGTCGTTTGGGCGCCAGCGGCAACTCGCCTCAGATCACCTGACACGGACCCGCCGTCGCCGCCGTGGCTACCTTACCGTAAATACCCCAGCCCAGGCAGCAGCAAGAAGAAGCTGGCAGCGGCGGCAGGTTAGGGGTTAGGGGCGCAAATTACTTGCCTTGCCCTGGGTTAGGGGGCGCAAATTACTTGCCTTGCCCAGGGTGCTGACAACCCACGCTACACCGCTGCCTGTATCAGTTTCAGTTTATTGGTTAGTTTTGCTAATAAGGATGTTTTCCCATGCTATTTGATACCATCAGTCCATGCTCATTCCTGACACGTCTCTCCAGTGTCTGGCTAAGATGTTCCTGGCTGCTGAAAGTAGGTGGGTTATGAGCTCTTTATGCAGTGAGTGGGCATTATTATCACGAAAGATTGCACGAACCCCTTCTGAGTAGATTTTGCACCTCTTCTTCACATGTTGCTTTTGAAGCAGCCCACCTCCTCCCAGAGTGATGTGGGGAGCAGCTCTCGCCGGCTGAAAATCACTGTGCCTTGCTGCTTTCCCCCTCACCTGCAGTGAACCTTTTTCAAGGGAGAAATGTAGGAATTCAGAAGTCATTGCAATGGCCAGATCTATCACCAGTTCATGGTTTGATTGGGTGAGAAGCAGCTCGCAAGCTCCTTCAGTCTGGTGGGGGGTGATGATGCCATTATCTGAGGTTCTGCCCCCATAGCAGCTTGCAGAGGGAGGAAATCTAGACCCTCAGTGTTAAAACGTTGGCCGTCCCTGCACAAGACAACTGAGTCTACGGAGTAGATTCGCTATTCAAATTTGGAAGGCAGGGAAAGGGGTTGAGTATAGCTTTTCTGAATTGCTTTGAATCAGTTGCTTACTTTTGAGAGTCATGCTGTAGAGAGCTCTGCCGAGGCAGAGTGGAAACAAAAGCTTGCATGCTGCTGGGGGGTTTTTTTTTGGGGGGGGAGGGTTGCTGCACACAGCCTGGGAACTTATCTGCCTTTTATGTGGCAGGGAGGGGCAAAAGAAGTCTCTGCCAGCGGACTTTTTTTGCTCATTAGTGTAACAGTTGTGGAAGCTGTTGTGCCAATTAAGTTTCTTCCAGCTGAAATTCAAAGTGAGACGATTTCTGGCTGTGTGGGTGTAGGAATCCCCAGGACACCAGGGGTAGATGTTCCACTGATGGCATCAGAGCGAGCACTGTGAGAAACTAGCTGAGATAGTGTGCATGTGAGGCTTGCAAGAACTTGTCAAAAGGGAGGGTGAACTTTCCCCGATGCAGAACAATGTGTGCGAGCATGAAGGGTTCCGGATTTCAGAAACTAAGTACGGAGACAACAGCAGTTTGAAAGAAAAGGGCACCTTTCAACCCTGTCCTAACTGATACTGCTAATGGCGGGGCATTTGTGTGAGATTGTTGGTTCAGACAAGGCGGACAGATTTTTATTTTTGTTATTGAGACTGCTCCATGGCTTAGTGCCTAATTTCCAAAATGAGAAACCCTGGGGCTTGTTTTTTAGCTGACAGGCTCTCGCCAGAGGTATGCTAGAGCTACTTCTAAAAGGAACTCTACACATGCGCAAAGGTGCTCTAGCCATATGCTTCAGGGTCAAGTCCTGACAACTGATAAGATGTTCTGAGGCTGGATAATGGTGGGCTGTCTCTTTAATGAAGTCTTGGCTCAGGTTCAGATGATAGAGGTTCGGGTGTGACAGAGAGAGTGTGTGAATGCTTTGGGGATGATGCATCTTTTCTCTACAAAAGTTCTTCCAGGGCTGTTGTCCTTCATGGTCCCAGACAGCCCTGCTTTCCCTGCTTTTCTCCACCAGCTCGCTTTTAAACACCCCAGTCCTACCAGCAGGGCAGAGTTTCTTTTAGATACTGCCTGGTAGGCAACAAAGTCCCCTAAGTCCATGATCGGTCAGAGAAGGATGGATGGAGGCAGGATCCAGTGGAAAGCAAGGCAGATATTTATTTTTCTGTTGCAAAAGAGTTCCCTCCCCTCATTCTAAGGAGAAAGAGACCCTGAACAAAAGCGTGCAAGAACCTTTCAAGACTTTTGACATTGCCCAACCCCCTTAGCCAAAGACCACCCCCAAACCATCATAAATACATCATAGGAGGTGGTCTCCCGGGATACCTGATAATGGTCACTGATTACATTACTTAGGCTGCCTGGCCATTCTTTTGTGATGGTTGTTCCTGAATCCAGGTCACAGGCTCACCCTATTCTTGCACAAACATGCCCTTAAGAGAGGATTTATAAGCGGAAAGACATGGGAAGGCTTTCGCCATTTGCCTCTCTTACCACAGAGGAATATTTGAGGCCATCGGGGAGTCAAAATGACTTCAGGATTGCTCTTCTGTACTGTTTCAGACACATGGATTATATATTTAGATATGTGTGCATTTACGAATATTTATTCTGTATTTGAGACCTTAAAATTCTTATAACACTACGTTAAAGGCAATGAAGTGTCTGTGTGCGTATGTGTGCATGCAATACATTCTCCGGAGTGTGAGAGGTCATTTGGGGGCCTGTCTGGAATGTTTTGTGTGCTCAGCAGAAGACTATTGTTGTATGTGTGAGAGAGAGGCGGGGAGCGGGGGGCAAGATATTGAACAGAGCAGAGCAGAATTCTTAGGAATGCAGGGGAAGGGGGGGGGGAAATTGGGCAGATGGACAGGACTTTATTACAAAAAGTTTCTTGATTGCAATTATTTTATCTCATTGCTGTACTCTTGACTTTCAGAGGTCTTTTAAGTTGCAAAAGCAGCAGCAACAAACCTTTCCAAACTGGCTCTATATGACCCTTTCATCAGAGTGCTCTCCCAGTTCTTTTCGCTTTACAGACTGGTGATGTCTGTAGCTGTATTGGGAGGGTGGAGTGTGAATTGCGTCCACATAACATTTTCAAGATTCTTTCCCACCTCCATTCCGCAGGGATTAAACTGGGAACACCTTGGAACTGGATGCTCGGGTTCTGAGTATCCTGCACTGCATCGGTATAAAATGGCAAGTCCCGTAAATGGCAGGATATCTTGACGATATGACTGATATTGTGCTAAGTGGTTCCCTGGTCATGTCTCACCCCTCTGCTAAATTGGTGAGACCCTCATTCAGCCTTTAAAAGGGACATCTGTAACTTGCATACAAGACGGATGCTCACGTTTGTGTCAAATTAATGTATTAATTTAAACCATTTCCAGTTTGAAAAGGCTCCCGGATCAATTAAAAAGAAGACAATTCCTGCTCTCAGGCTTACAATATAAAGAACATAATACAAAAGGCAGCTGGCCTTTCACCAGAGCTGCTTCCCTTCTCTTGCTCTTTTTCTCTCCTACAACCTAGTTCTACAATCTTGGCTCCCCAAATTGTCCCTGGTCTTGTAAACAGCCACCTGCCGATTGCCTGTGGTGAATAAGGATATCCTCTATGCAGGGAAACACTGGGATACCAGTGTTTTTAGACCATTGACATGCTACAAATGACAAATTTCTTTAGGTGTGAGCAGGTGGGCTAGTAACTCGTGGGCCAATAACGGCAGCCTTGCTTGAGACATTTGGAGCTCTGTTGTATTTGCAAAGATGTACTGCTCTCCTAGGACTGCGCATAAGAGTGTGAGAATGTAAGAAAAGCTTGCTGGATCAGAGCAGTGGCTCATGTAGTCTGACATCCTATTCTGTGTGGCCAACTAGCTGCTTATGGGGAAACCAGCAAGCAGGATTCTTGCAAAACACCAACGTTCTGATAGCCATCAGGGAAACAGCAGTAGCAAAGACAGCCTTCCCTACCTCCAAACTGAGAAGGGAAATGTAAACTCAGGTCACCAGGACAATGGGGCAAAATGAGATGTGCCTTCGAGGCAGGAGGAGCGAGTGACTCAGTCATTCCTAAAACAAAAAGATACTGACTACCAAAGTGAATGTCAAAGGGCACATTCGTAAAAAGAGAGCTGAAAAGCCTGTGGTTAGGGAGATGCAATGGTTAGAAGAGGGCAAGTTAGAGTTTTAATAGGATTAAAGTGTGAAGAAAGGAATTGGCGGGGGCAGCGGAATAAGCCAAAGGTGTTTGGACACAGATGATAGGAGCTGGGACATTATTTGTACCCCGCCCATCCGACTGGGTTGCCTCAGCCACTCTGGGTGCCTTCCAACAAATATAAAAGCATAATAAAATATCAAACATTGAAACCTCCTTTATATGGGGCCAGTAGTGGAGCAAGCCGTTTGGGTGCCTGGGGCAGCGCCCAGGGCCAGGTGCCCACGGGGGGTGGAACCAGCTGCCCATGGGGTGGGGTGAACTGGGGCAGGATGCTGTGGGGGGCCTCTGAGGAGTCTGACTGCTTCCTCCCACTCAGCCGCCCTACAACTGAAGGGTAGGCGGTGGGTGGAATGTTTGGGGCAGCGTGGAGCCTGTGGGCACCCAAGCCACCACGTCACTCCCAGGAGAGATGCATGGCTCGGGCACACTGCAGCCCCCGCGGTGAGTGCTGCCTGCCATTTTGTCACCCCCCCTCAGTAGTGACACCTGAGGCGTATCGCCCCCACCACACACCCCTTCCTCCGCCCCTGTACAGGGCTGCCTTCAGATGTCTGCTAAAGGTTGTTTAGTTACTTATCTCCTTGACATCTGATGGGAGGGCATTCCACAGGATGGGGGCCACTAGCAAGAAGGCCCTCCGCCTGTTTCCTTATAACTTTGCTTCTTGCAGTGAGGGAACTGCCAGAAGGCCCTTGGCACTGGATTTCAGTGTCCAGGCTGACCAATGGTATACTGGGTCGAGGTCGTATAGGACTTTCAATGCCAGCAACAACACTTTGAATTGTGCTCGGAAATGTACCGGGAGATAGGAAGATTGGCAAGCAATAGCTAATGTGAGACAGAGTGAGAGCTGAGATAAGGATTTTTAGTAGGTTTAATAGATTTTAAAAGCTGAACTTAAGAAACATTGTAGGGAGAGAACCAACAAACCTTAGCTGGAGCAGTAACATAAGCCAAGAAGGAAAGAAATGGTTAGCTTGCGGAAGAGTTTCCATATGAAGGAGAAGGCAAAAGTAGACTGAAATATACTTTGCTTTGCTAGCTTTTGGAGGCAGGAATCGCTTGGAGGAATTTGCTTCAGCTGGGCAAGAGCAGGAACCTCTTAATGGAGGAAGAGCCTCCTTGACCAGACCATAGGCTTCTCATGGCTTGTGCTTCCTTCCTACATCAGGCAAAGGACTACGAGAATGAGTCACGTCTTCAGTGGTCCTCAAACATTTTCCTCTACTTGAAAATTGCTGAGGATCTTGGCAGGCCACATAATGATTTTTCTGCCTGCTGTAGCAACTGTTGTGCTAGAATGGGTTTTTTATGGTGCTTTTACAGAAATGTCATGGGCCACCTAAATGAAGTTTGCGGATCAGTGGTGGCCCATAGGCTACAGTTCTGGAACCCCCCAGGGGCGGAGGAAGGGTGTGTGTGGTGGATGCGGGTTGTCCCAGGTGTCACCACTAAGGGGAGAGGTTACAAAATGCTGTGCAGCACTCCCCACGGGGCCTGCAGCGCACCCGAGCCACGTGTCTCTCCTGGGAGTGACGTGGTGGCTTAAGCGTGCGTAGGCTCCATGCTGCCCAAACTGTCCACCTGCTGCCTCCCCCCCCCCCCAGCTGTAGGGCGGCCGAGTGGGAGGAGGCAGGCAGACTCCTCAGAGACTCCGCGGAGTGTCTTGCCCCGGCTCGCCCTGCCCCATGCGCCCGAGCGGCTTCCTTCACTGCTGGAACCCCTGATATAGCTCATAAACCTTGTGCTGTGTGTACAAAAGGCTCTGGCAGAAAATCCTGGAGATCTGTGATCAGTAGGGGGGCAAGATGGACTTTGATTAAGAAAACTCCTATTGCCCAGCTTCTGTTATGATAGACTCTTTTCAATTCACTGGGCATCAACTGGAAACAGTGGCGCGGCATCATCCGCTGGTGCTCAGGCTGTGCATGTGCATACACACGTGTATCAGGCAGGACAAGGAGCTGGGCATGGAGGGTAAACGAAACCTGCCATGCCAGCCCAACCCTTGCCACTGCTGCCTCTGGGTAGGCATGGGGCACAGAGGGTTCATGGGGCTACACAGGGAGGAGCCTGGCTAGACGTGGCCCATGGCGGGTGCATCCCCCAACTGTGACATTCAGCAAGGGGGCCAGGGGCATGGCCGCAAGGTCCCTAGTGGCAGGTAGGATGGGGATCCCTGCCTGGTCCCCCCCACACTATGCTTCTACCTGGAAAGCTGGGTTGGTTTCATGCTTTTCAAGCATTCCACTCACAAGTCTTTCTCTTGAATTTCTAGGCTCCCACTTGGTTGGTCAGAATGGAAAGAGTCTGCTAATGCTGTGATGGCTTCTCCAAAATGGCCACCGGTGGACGTGTTAACTACTGACGAAAATTAATCTCATTTGTGAAATGCCAACTTCTCCGGCGTGGGACATGCGCAAGACTGGCACAGCATGATGGAAAGGACTATGCCGTGCTATGCGAACCAATGAAACTGAAGGTGGAGTGGTGTCCGTGGGATGGAATTTGCCAGCATGGAGATCCCACGCTCTCTGGGCCAGATCTACCGAGAGTACCACAACAACAATGTGATTTCTTTGCACTACAACTACACAGGCAAGCTCCATGGCAGCAAATACAAGGGCAGTCTCAAGGCGGACGCCATTCTGTTCCTGGTGGTGTGCGCCTTCATTGTGGTGGAGAACCTCGTGGTCCTGCTGGCTATCTGGAGGAACAAGAAGTTTCACTTGCCCATGTACTACCTGATTGGGAACTTGACCCTGTCGGACCTGCTTGCTGGCGTGGCCTACACTGCCAATATTGTCATGTCCGGGCCCAACACACTTAAGCTCACCCCTGTGCAGTGGTTTCTGCGGGAAGGCGGGGTCTTTGTCACGCTGGCTGCCTCTGTCCTCAGCCTCCTTGCAATTGCCATCGAGCGCCATGTCACGATGGTCCGCATGAGACTCTACCACGGGGACAAGAAAGGGCGGATGTTCCTTCTCGTGGGGGCCAGCTGGCTGGCCTCCATCTTGCTCGGGGTGCTGCCGATCCTGGGCTGGAACTGCATCGAAAACCTCCCCGAGTGTTCCACAGTGTTGCCCCTCTATTCTAAGCATTATGTCCTCTTCTGCATCACCGTTTTCCTGGCCATCCTGGTCTCCATTGTGGTGCTCTATGCCCGCATCTACCGCATGGTCAAGTTCAACGGGCAGCGGCTGGGCAGCCTCCGCAAAGGCATGCTCAAGAAGTCCCAGAAGTATATGGCCCTGCTGAAGACGGTGACCATTGTGGTGGGCACTTTCATCGCCTGCTGGCTACCCCTCTTCCTCCTCCTGTTGTTGGACGTTGCCTGCCAGGCCCAGGCCTGCAGCGTGCTCTACAAAGCAGACTATTTCCTGGGCCTGGCGATGATTAACTCCCTCCTGAATCCCATCATTTACACCCTGACCAGTAAGGACATGAGACGGGCCATTCTCAAGTTGCTATGCTGCCTGCTGGTGGTCACTCCTGGCACGGAAGAGAGCCGTGCCAAGCGCTTTGGTCTGCCCATACTGGAGGGCAGCACCAGCAAATCGGAGCGCTCATCGCACCAGCACGAGGGGCCTAATGTTAGCATGTCACTTGGGAACAGCACCCCCAAAGCCATCAAGGCAATGGTGCTGAAGGCCGTCTACTGAAGACCTTTGGTTATCTTGCCCCAGGGGCCAGTAGTGCGGTATGAGCAGCCAGGGGTCAAGAAGGGGGCTGAGGGGCCAAGTCCCAGCAGAGTGGGACTAGGTCCTGAAGGAAAATGCTGTGGCAGATCTTGGGAGGAAACCTAGGCAGGGCTAGCAGGTAAACCAGGAGACTTGAGGAGCAGACAAGGAAGGAGGGGGGGCCTAGTACTTGGCACCCGAGCCGAATCTGGTTCTTGCCCAGGCAAAGACTGATTTGGAAACCTGGTGGCTAGGCCAAGCTGCCTGAGTGGCTGGATCTTCTTGAGCACCTAGAATGATAACAAAGTCCAGTTACTTCTACCCTGTAGCCTAAAGTAGTTCATCACAAGATCAGGAGGCCCACCCTTCTAGTCCTTGTTGCTCCTGTGCAAAACCAAGGGCCCCAAACCCATAGAAACAACCCTTCCCTCCACCAAGGTCTTGCTAGAACTAGACTGAGTGCCCTGGAGAGATATGAAGATAGAGATAGGCAAGAGCTCTTTTGGAGAACGTCAGTGGCTTCTTTTTGAAGGAAAACACCACCTTTGTGCTGTTTTATCTCTCTGCAGTGCTCACTCCAACCTGCCCATTTCTATGTCCCAGCCTCCACCCCCAGGGGCTGGTCCTCCTAATACCTTCATACTGACCACTTAGTCCTTCATGATGCTGATAAAAAGTGGTGGAAAGACAGATCTAATTCATTATAGTGCTATTGAGGGCAGAGACTAACCTAGCCTGGAATCCAGCCCCCATGAAATGGAGGTCTACATGTACATGTATAAAGTTCAGTGTCTTTAGATAGACGTACAAGTGCACTGTATATCCTTGTATGTGAGCTTATGTTGATGATGCCATTAAATTATGTCTCTTTGGGCCAAAAACCGATCCCCCCCCCCCTCAAAATAAAGCTGTTTAATAAAAAAAGTTGTCTTGCTGGTTTGGGCCACGTTAAGTGACTATGGAATGGTTGTAAGTTGCCCTGTTGTTGTCTTGGCTGTTCTATCTCCTACCCCAAAGAACTAAGGAAGAAATAGCCCATTCTTCTTCCACCTCCATTTGCTTAAGGGGCACACAGAATGCAGCAAAAAGGAAGGAAGGAAACCTCCAAGTCTGGTATCCTAACCTTGTATATAAAACTACAACCCACTATTAAAGAGATAAATGTCAGAAAGCATTCGCTGGACTCTCTGAAATATGCAAAAAAAAAGCAGCACTTCTCTTTTGCCTAAATCCTTAGTGATGCTAAGGTACTCTGCCAGGATGGCAAGTTTGTTTGTTTGTAACAGAAATCACCTAGCCACCCCCACTCCCACCCCAGCACTCTGTTACTGCTTGCAAAATGGCACCTGCCATTATGCAGCTGTACGGCTGTTGCACAAAATCTAGCTACCGTAGATTCCGGCGTATTAGGCGATTGGGCATATTAGACGACCCCCCCAAATCGGCAGCTGCAATTTGGGGGTTCATCTTATAAGCCCCCAGTTGCCTAATATGCTGGGCAGCTCTGCGCCGGGAGAAAGCCTCCCAACGCGGAGTGGAGCCCGCCGCCCCTGATGCTGCTTCTGAAGCAGCGCGAGGGGCAGGCTCCGCACCAGGCGGCTTTCTTCCGGCATGGAGTGGAGCTAGCCGCCCAGCTGCTTCCGAAGCAGCAGCGGGAGGGGGGGCCTCTGCACTGGGAGAAAGCCACCTGGAGTGGAGCGGAGCCTGCCGCCACCTCTGCTGCTTCCGAGCCACCAGGTGCTGCAGCAGGGAGCGGATACCCGGAGTATAAGACGACCCCCGACTTTTTAACCTCTTTTCCCGGGTTAAAAAGTTGTCTTATACGCCGGAATTTACGGTACATTTCTAGTGACATACGAATTCTAGTCGGACAAGAGGTGATTTAAATAGTATTCCTCCGTCCTCCCTGGCACTTTTTGTACAAGCTGGGTTATGGGAGAGGCTCTGGAATAAAATAAGCAAGACTCTCCTGGCTTCAGTGAAAGGAACCCAAAGCCTTTGGAGCGCAGCACGAGTTCCCGCTGCACTCCAAAGGCTTCAGGTGGCTATCCCTGAAGCCTTTGGAGCGCAGCGGGACCTCGCGTTGCGCTCCAAAGGCTTCGGGTTTCTTTTGCTGAAGCCGGGAGAGCAAGACTCTCCTGGCTTCAGCAGAGAGGGAGAGCTGCGCAGCGCCCCTTCAGCGAAGCAGGAGGAGAAATGGAAGGGGCTCCGTTTCTCCTGCCACTTCCCTGAAGGGGCGCTGAGCAGAGAGGGGGAGAATTCCCCCCCCCTTGTTCTCCCCCTCCTATGGTTCGATACGTCCTATGGTCCGGTGCGTCCTATAGAGCGAAAAATACAGTATATTTGCAAACAGTATGCATAATAACATAACTCTGGAATTAGGCATCATAAAACTTCAAACGGCAAACTTGGACAACAGCCCAGACTGGAAGATAACAGTAAAAGAAAAGCTGCGCTAGCAAACAGACAAGGGAACATACACACACACACACACACACACACAAAGCTGTGCTCATCAGATGAAAGGATACATGATTGAGAACTGATTAGGATCGGAATGTGGAAATTATGAGATCAACAAGGAGGCAGAAATATAATTATGTGAGATGATTCTTCAGAGGTCTAGAATATGGAAAGTCCGTTTGAAATTTAATAATAATTTGGATTGTAATTTGGGGTTTTTTTCTTGAATTATGATTTGCTTTGATATTATTTGGATGTTCTTAATGAAAAATTGTTTTTTTTTAAAAAAAAAAGATGAATACATGAATAGATGAATATACAATAACTTGAATATAACAGTAAATGCTTGTGCAACCAGTTAAGCAATAAAGAAGCTCATATAAATATATATAATACAAATACATCTCACTTCTTCAGAGGGAATTAAAAAAATGCGAACCCGGAAGATCTCTACCAAAACATTACTCTATTTCCCTCCCTTTCAACCTCCGTGGATTACCAGACTGCGTTTTGCTACGAGTCGCGACTTGGGACAAGCAACCTGGCGGCTTTCGCCACCCGCTGCCCTCTCGAGGAATCGTTCGCTCGCCGCGTGACGTCACGCCGTCGCGCCCCCAGTGACACGGCGCGGGTTGCTAGGTAACAGCCGGCGGGGCCTGTATGTGTATATGTGTGTGGGGGGGGGGAAGGGAGTGGGGGAATTTTTTTGGGGGGGGGGAGCGCTCGTCTGCACGCGCAGTCCCGTGTCTGTGCGGAAGAGCCAGCCCGTTTTCTGCTTCCTCGAAGCAAGGCTTCGAGCCCGTGAGGAGGGGTGGGGGGATGCGCGCGCACAGAGCCCTCTTCTTCCCCCTCCCTCTCTGGCGGCCTTCACCGGCCCGGGGGGCGCCTGAGGCGGGTTGCGTGTTACGTGTTCGTGTGAATGCGGCCTCTGCCCCAGTGCCCCGCCCTGGACCTGAGGCAGAATTTGCCGGAGCCACTCCGTCCCGTCGCCTGCAGAGAGAAGCGGCTGGCGCTCCCTCAGCAGCCCTTCCCTGGCGGGAGGCGGGCCCGACGGCGGAGGCGGGGCCGCTTCCAGCCAGCCAGCCAGCCAGCCAGCCTGCCTGCCTGCCTGCCTTGCCTCTCCCCCTTCCATCCTGGCCCTACTCTCATCCTGGCTTCCCGACGGTGGCGGTGACGTTTCGCTCTGGTTTTGTAAGTTTGGGGGGTCGCTTTGGCAAACTTTGGTGGCGGCCAGGGATGGGAAGCGGTGGTGCGGCGCAGTGGTTAGAGATCTGGGCTAGGACCAGGGTTCGAATCCTCACCGCTCAGGAGCCGCAGGGAAGCTTGCTGGGCGCGTGAGCTCGTGCAACGGGGGGTGGGTGGGGGTGGGATCGAGCAGTCGTCGCCTCTCTCAGCCCTGCCTACCCACCACCTTCTTCTTTGGCGATCACTCTTAGCCGGGGAAGATTGTCTTCTGTGAACACGGTCTCAATAGTGAGTCCGTAAATGGCTGTGGAGGCCAATTCTGGAGCCACACGTCCTTCCATAGTGGGGACATAGGTATCCGGGTGGAAGTTGATCACGATGAGGGTTTGCCAGACGTGCCTTCCTCTTTGCACGTTAAGAGGAGGAGTAAAGGTGGATTGGAGACAAAGAAGGGGGGGTTGGGGGTAGGGAGGGGGAGGATCTTCCTCTCCAGGGAAAGAAAGTGAGATAAAAGGTTAATATTTGTATATTAATAACAATCTATAAATGGGGACTAGAAGGACAGGGAATGCCATTTCCATAGTCATATGTATTAGACAGGGGTTTCATTCATCCATTTAGTGTGTTGTGATAAAATGAAGCTATGGTCTGTAGCTGATGCTGAGACAGCTCATAGGGGACTCTCTCGTGGTAAGTGGAGTGCAGAATTTGGGTTGCCCAAAGCTTTTTTTAGGGTGCAAAGGTGTACATGGAAAACAGAGGTCTGTGGGCGTATATTGAGAGTGAAGTAAGAATCTGTTTGGAATGATACTAATTTAAATTCGTTCCAAGGTTAAACCACATTAAGCAATAATCGATTGAGTATTGCCGCTAGGATTTGTTCCAGATCCTTTCAGGGAGAAAGTTCCCTGAGTGTACTCTGGACTCACCATTATGATTACAGATACAACTGCTTTGGTTATGTTGCTTCACCTTCTGGTAAGATCCTCCTAGTTCTTTTCTTTGCCTTATTCTTTAGAAACTGAATCACGAATTTTTGGCACCAACATTTTGGACAAGTATGAGGATGCTGTAGGGTTCTAATGTGGTAGAAAGGTAAATCTGTATAAAACCAGCTTACCTAGTACGTAATACAGAATTTCAGGAATAAAAGTGCAAAACTCAATTAAGACAAAAATAGGGTGGAAAAACGGGGGCTCTTATACCACTTGTGTGGTAGACATATTGAGCAAATGGCACTGCTGAAGTAACAGAAGGACTCTCTCTTCCACAGCAGTACAATTCTATGCAAGTCTACTTAAGCACATTTTAGTTCAACAGGACTTACTCCCCATTTAGTATATGATTCAGCCTCCATGTTTTTAACAAATCTACAATATTTAATATATCTGATGCGGGGATTTCATTATTTCTGGTTTCTTCCGACACAGTTCCACAATTGAGCAGCAGTGTGCATATGTGGTGATGGAGTGAAAATGGGATGGGATAAACCTGCTGCTCAACAGGTGGGGAGGAAGGATCAAGGAAGGGGATGGTGGAGTGGATGCTGTCTATCAGCAATGACTTATAATTTTCATTTATAGCAAAGGTGTAGGCATGCCCAGTAGGGCTGGGCGATATCTGGTTTTCAGTATCACAATATATCATCAGCTAAACATTGATATATACAGTACTGATATATCATGATATCTGAAATAAGATGGAGCTACGTAGAGGCGAACATGGTAATGTCTTGGCAATTGCTACTAAGTTGCGGGTCTGAATCACCACACACTGATGAAATCATCACTTTCATCAGCAGGCAAGCCAAAATGCATCCAAACAGGACTTTGGTTTGGGGCTTGGATACCAAATGGTGGTATTCAGGTCCAGGACAATCCAAAATACAGTGGTGCCCCGCAAGACGAATGCCTTGCAAGACGGAAAACTCGCTAGACGAAAGAGTTTTCCGTTTTGGAGGTGCTTCACAAAACGAATTTCCTATGGGCTTGCTTCGCAAGACGAAAATGTCTTGCGAGTTCCTGCAGGTTTTTTCCCCCTCCCCCCCTTTTTCTAAGCCGCTTATCCGCTAGAAGCCGCTAAACCGCTAATAGCGCTAATCCGCTAAAACATCAATGGGCTTGCTTCGCAAGACGAAAAAACCGCTAGACGAAGAGACTCGCGGAATGGATTCTTTTCGTCTTGCGAGGCACCACTGTACAGTAATGAGTCATAGTGAACACAAATAATCTGGGAAAATACTGGGGCGGGGGGGGGATTCTAAACTTGATGCATATAATTACATGAAAATTAACTCAATGATAGCATGCTTCAACTAAACCATTAAATATTTCTGGAGAATATATTAATATTCTATGCAGTTTTGGGGGCAAATTTACAAAAGTAGTAGATTTAGTAAAAATATTAATTAAACTTGCATATGATTAATAATTTATTCTGTTTTCTTCTAATTTACGAGTAGTTTATGTAATTTGCTAGTGTCAAGTGCATCTCCTTCCCCACTCAGAGGGCCAGCTCCCATTCTATGCATGAGTAAGCCCCACTCAGTTCAACTAAACTTACTTATGCTCTTGCTGCCGGTGAACAAGGAAGAGGTTGCAGTCCATTTGCTCTTGCTGTGAAATGTCTGTCTCCACCAAGCTTACTCTGTCCAGATGTGAAGTGGATGTGAAGGGCAAGCGCGTGGTCATGCGGGTTGACTTCAACGTTTCAATGAAGGACAACAAAATAACCAGCAACCAAAGAATCAAGGCAGCTGTCCTAAGCATTAAGCATTGCTTGGACGATGGAGCCAAGTCTGTGGTGCTGATGAGCCACCTGGATCGGCCTGGTGGGGTTCCTATGCCTGACAAATACTCCCTGAAACCAGTAGCAGCAGAGCTCAGAGCTTTGCTAAGCAGGGATGTCACATTCCTGAATGAGTGTGTGGGTATAGATGTGGAAGCTGCTTGCGCAACTGGCTCAGTCTTTCTTCTGGAAAACTTCCGATTCCACATGGAAGAGGAAGGCAAGGGAAAGGGAAAGGACGCTTCAAGAACAAGATCAAGGCCAATTCTGCAAAGGTGGATGCTTTCAGAGTGTTGCTTTCTAAACTTGGAGATGTTTATATCTATGATGCATTTGAAACTGCACACAGAGCTCACAGTGTCAATCTGCCTCACAAAGCTGCTGGTTTCCTCGTGAAGAAAAAACTGGAGTATTTTGCAAAAGCTCTAGAGAACCCAGAGCAGCCCTTCCCAACAATCCTGGGAGGCGCTAAAGTTCAGGATAAGATTCAGCTGTTCAAAAACGTGCTGGATCAAGTCAATGAGATGGATATCTATTGTGGGACGGCTTTTACCTTCCTTAAAGTGCTCAAAAACATGAAAATTGGCAACTCTTTGTATGATGAGGAAGGATAAAAAATAGTCAAGGACCTGATGGCAAAAGCAGAGAATAATTGTGTACGCATCACTTTGCCTGTTGACCTCATCACTGCAGGTAAATTTTATGAGAATGCTAACACTGGAGAAGCCACTGTGGACTCTGGGGTCCCTGATAGATTGGACGGGTTTGGATTGTGGTTCTGAAAGCATTAAGCTGTTGGTGAAAGCTGTGGGCTGATTGTGTGGAACGACCCAGTCAGTGTCTTTGAGTGGGACAAGTTTTCCAAAGGAACCAAAGTTTTGATGGATAAAGCTGTGGAAGTTACATCCAAAGGTACCATCATTGGAGGTGAAGACACTGCTACATGCTGTGCCAAATGGGGCACCGAGGAGAAAGTTACAGTGGTGCCTCGCAAGACGAAATTAATCCGTTCCGTGAGGCTCTTCGTATAGCGGTTTTTTCGTCTTGCAAAGCAAGCCCATTGACAGCTTAGCGGATTAGCGTTATTAGCGGTTTATCAGCGGATCAGCTGATAAGCGTCTTAGGGCTTAGGAAAAGGGGGGGGGGGAGGAAAAAAACCCCGCAGGAACTCGCAAGACATTTTCGAAGCAAGCCCATAGGGAAATTCGTTTTGCGAAGCGCCCCCAATACAGAAAACCCTTTCGTCTAGCGGGTTTTCCGTCTTGCGAGGCGTTCGTCTTGCGGGGCACCACTGTAGTCATGTTAGTACTGGAGGTTGGTGCCAGCTTGGAATTCCTGGAAGGTAAAGTTCTTCCTGGTGTGGCTGCTCTGAGCAATGTTTAACAGTAGATCATGGGATGAATAAGAGCGCCTCCCAGACATGTTCCTGTGCACAGCCTTTAAAGTAACCACTTCTATATTTGTACTGGCAGCAGGGTCAGATAAAGTAACCTGCAAGATTTACAGCAATGTTAAAATGGCTTTTGTCTTATAGAGTCTGCAGTTTATCTGATGTTGACTGGTCCCCTGTTGCCCCACCTGAGCTACTGTAGTGTTAAATGGTTTTTGTGATATTTAGAGTGGATATATTTATATTTTTTTGCCTTTTGACCGAGGCCAAGTTCCCCTACTCGTAGTCAGTACCTCAAAGCAAATTCCTTCATTCAATCTCAACAGCGTGTTTAGCTACTGCTACTTCTCACCTTTGCACAGTACCACAAGGTGGAGCGAAAATTCAGGTGTCAACTGCAATGTTAGCTTCTAAATAAATGTTTTCAGCAGGGCTTATTTCTGACTTGACACGCATTTGCTTGCTCTGCTTAACAACAAGCACTCACCCTCCCCATCATTCTCACCTCACAACAACCACCCAATCTCCCATTTAATCATAAAGCAGCAACAGTTAAATCTCCCCCCTTCATTTCCTCATATTGTGACACAGAGGGGCCCCCCAAAGCCCCTATCCTACCAATCTCTCCCTTTTTATCAAAGGAAAGGAGGAAGGGGAGACGGGAATAAACGGAGCCATCAGGGCAACTTGTTTTTTTTTGTTCTTATTTTAAAAGGGGAATGGTGCTCCCCGTTCCACCCTCAGATGGGTAGTAAAGACACCAGAGAGGTTAAAGAAAGGCTTCTTGCATGTGCACACAAACACAGGCAGAAGAGGAGGTGGGAGTAAAGAAAAAGAGTTTAAAAACAGGGCAACGTTTTTTGTTCTTACTCTGAAGAAAACAACCTGTTTCTTTTTTCATGGCGGTAAGGAAGGGGAAATAGGGCTCCCAGCAAGAAGCCCTGAGCCAGGCCAGACCAGCACCTACCAACTTGTTCCACCAGCTAGTAGACTGCTGAACCGGGGCTTTCTGCAAAATCAAAAGAAGTATAAGGGCTGATAAGCTGGCTGGCTGCTGCTTTCCCAGCTTTTTTCATAATCGTCACTTGTGTTTGTAGAGGCAGTTGCACAATCAAAAGAATCGTAGTGACTTCGGCTATGCCTGCTCTTGTGTGTCAGTCTCTCACTGCTCCTGCAGGAGGCAGCGGAAGCCCTAAGAAGTACATACTAGCCGGCTACACAGTTTTCTCAAAATCGCGATGCTTGACGGACAACATTTTATGAAACTCATATTGTGCTGTGGACTTCATAACCAGTTTTGAACGATATGTTGAAAAATTGTCCAGGTCTAGTGCCCAGTAAGACATCAGTAAATAGAAGTACACATCTCGTTTCTGGGCTTTGGCTAGATAGCAAGGAAGCTCCCTGCACACTAATCATGCTGCAAAGTTACAGAACTGATGGCTGCGGTCAAAGATTGGGTAGGTTATTCAAAGCAACATGTGAACGTGTTTCTCTTATCTCTGAAGCTCCTGGCTTTCTATATTTTCTCTTCCAATTTTCATTTTTATTAAAAACAACTCCACCTGGCTTTCTCTTTCTGTGGACACTAAGCCGCTGCCTCCTGGCCTAGGCCATTTCCTTCATCCGTCTCTGCTGCCTTGCCAGAGACTGAACTGCTACAAATTCTTGGTGCATAACTATGTATGTTAGATAAAACTGAATCACAGTTTGAGAGAATTTGCCCTGCATTTTTTAGATTTAAAAAATCCCTTGTCTGTCACCTCAAGAAAACTAGAAATAAACTAAGTATTTGTGTTACAGAATAGAACTGCTACAGCATTGCTGGCGTGCAGCTGAGGCAAACAAGTTACAGAATGGTACTTCTGTGTTTTGTCTTCCTTTCGGGACAGGAGTGCATCTGTAGCTGACACAAATGAATCCTGACGTGCCTGCTGCCGCCTCGGCTCTAGAAGGCTCCTCGACATGGCTGTTGGTGCTGCTGGGAAGCCTTACAGTGACTCTTCTTGGGGTAGCTCACAAACTGGGGCTCATCTATCACCTGTGGCATCAGGTAAAACATAAATCAGTGACTGCCTTTAGATGTGGCTTCTTTATCTGTAGGGCAGTGATGGGAAACCCACAACCCTCTGGATGCTGCTGGATTACAAATTCCATCCTTCAATATTCACCGTGCTGGCTGGGGCTGGTGGGGGTTGGAGTCCAACAACATTTGAAGGGCTACAGGTTCTCCATCTCTGTTATAGGGGAGCCAAAGGCCTTAAGAGAGAGTAGGCAGGGTATGAACAGCTTAGGTCCAACCCTCCCCTTGCAGGGATGTATACTGTATTGCTTTTGGGGCCCAGTATTAATCGGATTTCTGTTCAGACGATCTTGGTGGTGAAACGTTCGTTGCAGGTGTATTTCACCAGACATCTGGATGTTAAACAACAGTTAGTCCTGTCGATGCCCTTTGCTTTCCTGCGCCTCAGTCCCATTGGCTCTGTATCAAAGGCACAGTAAGAAGTAGTAGAGGAAGGACTGTAGTTAACCAGTAGAGCGTATGCTTTGCATGGAAAAAAGTCGCAGGTTCAAACCCTGGCATTTTCAGGGAGGGTTGAGGCAAAAACCCTATCAAAAATCCTGGACTAGCGGTCTGACTCTGCATCAAGCAGTTTCCTGTGCACAAAACTTAGGATGAGAGTGGATTTTGCATTTGAGCACCTCAGCTTCTCATCTTGAAAAGAGTATTGTTTCTGGGAGAAGAATTCATTGGTTGTGGACACCGAATGCTAAATATTTATGCATCAGAAGCAGTTTCAGTAGGACTGGGTACTGGGAGCTGAGGGCCTAGCATCATCCTTGTTTCTAAGCCCCTGACCTTTTATTGCATTGTTCATGGGAAGCCAGGACCAAAAGACAGGCTTGTCTGTTCCAGGTGGACACCAAGAGCACTCGGCATGGCGGAGAAACTGTGGCAGAAGTGCTGAAAGCCCATGGTGTGCGCTTTGTGTTCACGCTGCCGGGTGGACATATCTCTCCCATTTTGGTGGCTTGCGAGAAGCTGGGCATTCGTGTTGTGGACACGAGGCATGAGGCAACGGCTGTATTTGCAGCAGATGCAGTGGCCAGGCTATCAGGTACCACATTTCTCCCCGTTTGTTGCTTGCTGAAGAGGGAGGAGCACAAAGTGACACTTGCCTCTGCATTTTTCTGTTGCAGGAACAGTGGGAGTTGCTGTAACGACAGCAGGACCAGGAGTGACTAACACTGTGACAGCTATGAAAAATGCCCAGATGGCAGAGTCTCCCGTGTTGTTGATTGGAGGGTCAGCAGCCAGGCTGCAGAAGGTAGGCTGCTCAGTCCGATGGCCCTAGAATCAAAGGACAGTGACAGAGTAGCTAGAACTTGATGCTGCTCCTGTTTGATTTAAGTAGGGCTTTGGCCTTTATGTGTTCACGGACACTGACTCTCTCTAGCAGCAGCTTAGCAGGCAATTTTTCTGCATGTGTATTTTTGAGGGCAATTGAGCTGCAGCTGTCTGGGATTGTGAACGAGCTTTCTCCTTTCTCCATCCCCAGGGCAGAGGAGCTCTCCAAGACATTGATCAGTTGTCCCTCTTTAAACCACTCTGCAAATTCTGTGCTTCCGTGACGTCTGTCCGAGAGATTGCCCCTGTGTTGCGAAAGGCCATTGCCATTGCCCAGTGTGACACTCCAGGTATGCTGCCGTGCCATTGGCTTGCAACAAGTATCTTCCACCCACACAGGATTGTGGCTGTTAGGTTCTGGCTGTTTTTGTACTTAAGCCAAGGAAGTAATAAAAGTTCAAGGGCTCAGTGTGGGCTATAGATATATTTCTTTTATTGTCCAATAAGCCTTGAAAGGTTGTTTAGGTTTGAGTAAAAAATGTCAGGCTTTTCTTTCTTTTTTTACTATTTACAGTATTTTTTACTGTGAATGGAAGACTAAAAAGTTCTCTCTGAATTTTCTCAACACCCAGTAGGCTATTTGCCTGCAACAAAATGCTTTCACCACAGTAGAACAGTATTTTGTCATGGAGGCATCTCTTCCAGCCTCACCCCCTGAAGTCAAATGCCCATGTGCAAGATCTCAGGGCTCGGAGTGTGGGAATAACAGCTTATTCTTCGAATATCTTATTGGCTCTTACCTGTCCACCTGGCTCTGATGCTGGACTTGTAGAACTTGTCAACCTATCTCCTCACATGTAGCCAATTTTGACCCATTGGAGCTCACTGATAGGCCACTATCAGCTTCGGCAGCCGTATGTCTGAGTTTCAAAGGCTCCTAGGCTGACTTTAGAGAAGCACTGTGGCTCTCTTCTGAGCATGCTAGGACACTTATTTTTTGATGGATGAGGAATGGTGGATACAGGAATCCAGGGCCCACACTTCTGATATGGGAGATCCTTCTAATTGGGTGCTGCCACGTGGGAGGTAGAGCTCAAGATGTTCGCGGTTTTGTGCCAAAAACGGTTGCAAGGTCCATGAGTGAGCAAGTGGGTTGGTCTCGGTGCATGCTTCTAACTAGATTTTTTTTCTTTGGACAGTTCCTTGCCAACAGGGATTTTCTTTACAGAGTGAGGTGGTTATGGAACTTCCTGTTTGTCTTGTAGGGCCTGTGTTTGTAGAGTTCCCCTTGGATATCCTGTATCCCTATCATCTAGTAGAGAGAGAGATTTTCAAGAACTTCACTTCTAAAAGCCTTTTGGGAAAGATTGTTAACTGGTGAGTGAGCTGCCTTCCACCCTCCCATATCAGCAAAGGTATTAACTGGTGAGTGGTTCTGTGGAGGGCCTAGTGATGGAGCCCTGGAGAATTTTATAGGTCTCTCTCTTACCCTCCCCCCTCTTTTTAAACTGATTCACCTGCTCCTTAATTACAAGATGCCCCAATTCTTCGATCTAGTCCTCTATATCAGGGAGGAAGATTTCTCTTGCTCTTCTGCTGTATTTGACAGGTTGCCACCATGAAGACCTTGAGCTTATTGGTAGCTGGTTGGTGCTCATATTTTGGGTAGCAAACTGACACCTTGCCTTCTGTGGTATAGGCTACAGCCGCCTCCTCATCACTACCATGGCAAGATCTTGGCCTTCAAGACCACATTCTTTTTGTTGTCACCCAGGTATCTGCGCTGCTACATAGGGAACCTCTTTGCCGGGGCATGGAAGATGCAGGACCTTTCACCTCTGCCAGTGAACTTGCCAAAGGCTTCAAGGGCACAGGTGAGAATCCATAGAGTCCCAGCTCCAACTGAACTAGCAAAATTAATGTGTGGAGCTGGGAGCATCTTACTTCTCAATTATAATTAAGTACTACATTTCAGACAAATATTACCTTCCTTTTATGGCCAAATTCTGTGCGATTGCCATAAAACATAGGGAACAAGCTTTGATATCATCATGATTAAGGTTTTAAATGACAACTTCAGGTTATATTTTAGTGAGTAAGATCTAATTTAAATATTTTAATTGCTGCTATATCTGTACTGTCCCTGTTATACTGAACTGCAAATTTAGATGTATCCCTATTGTGTTTCATGACTTCCTATACCTTCTGACTTCCTCTGGCCTTTACTGTCTTCTGTAAAGAGGGCAACTCACTATTCCTCTGGAAAGGGGGGGCAAATTGAGACTGAATGACGTAGCTTTCATCCTCTTACCTGTAAAGTCCTAGATTTACTGCCTTTTCACAGTCACCGTCCCCCCCCCCACCCCAATGAGGAGCTGCCGTTTTCCTCCTTTGAAGCTATTCTCTCTCCTCGCCCCCCCCCAGTAATAGCTGTGTTGTTGCTTTGAAAACTTGGTCATTTTTCTCAGACTGACCCTCACCTGGGCATGCCTCTGTGCAGGTGCAACAGTGTGTGGAGCTCATCAGCCGAGCTAAGAAGCCAGTCATCATCCTTGGGAGTCAGGTGACCCTACCACCAACACCAGTAAAGATACTCAGGTGAGGGGTGGTACCTTGCAATTTTGACTCCCCTCAGATCCCATTTACATTTGTCTGTGGCACACTAATCAGTATCGGTCATTAGCGAGGCTACCCCTAAAGCTGAGGAGTGCCATCGTTTCTTAGGTGAAGTAGTCTGGGATGGGGTAGCCAAACCAGTAAGAACATGAGAACTGGGGTTGGGGTTGGGGTTGGGCAGGAGTCTGGTGTAATGGGTAAAGCTGGGGCTCTGGAGGGGACTGAGGCTATGGGCCACAGCGGGATAAAGCTGTGCTGTTGCTGGCCGATAATGGAACATTGTTGCTGAAGTCTCTGCAGTGAGATTCTCCTATCCTTTCAGAGATACCTTAGAAGAACTGGGGATCCCGTGTTTTCTTGGAGGCATGGCTCGCGGCATGCTGGGGAAAAATAGCCCACTGCACATCCGTCAAAACCGGCGTGACGCACTCAAGGAGGCAGATGTGGTCATTCTAGCAGGTAGATATGCTCATTGTAGTTGCCAGTGCTAACCTGTTGCTAAAGGGGGGCTGCCTGGAAGTAGGTGGCCTATTTGGGTGTGTGATGGGTGCAAGCAAGCAAGCAAGCAAGCAAGCAGTTTGTCTCATTCCCATAATTTCTGTTCCGCTCTCTAGGCACAGTCTGTGATTTTCGTCTGTCATTCGGGGGGATCCTAAGTAAACACAGCAAAATCATTGCTGTCAACAGGAACCGGGAGCAGCTGCTGAAGAACGCACATGTGTTGTGGAAACCCACCGTGGCCATTCAGGGTGAGGGGCCTGCCAGGATCTGCAATATGGGGGTTGTGAGGGGGTGGCCCTATTGCTGGAGGGAGAGAGGATGTGCTTCGTGGCGTGGCTTGGTGAAGTCAGTGACCCTGAGGAAGGGGATACATTGGCTGCATTGTGCATCCCTTCCTGGTCAGAGCCTTGCGCTTTTCAGGCCTCCTGCAACTCCTTTCCTACAGGGGATGCTGCCTGCTTCCTGGTGTCCTTGTGCCAAGCGTTGAAGGGCTATTCGTGTCCCCAGGACTGGGTAACAGGCCTGAAGGAGGTTGATCGCATAAAGGAGAAGGCAAACAGGTGAGAAACACATATGTGCGCTGTTCCTTTTTCTCGTCCTTGTATAACTGATATTCAGAGAGTAATGCTGGCTTTGGGCGTGTCTTGAATTAGTCTGTGGGCCATGTTCCTCCCCAGGGAGAAGGCAGAAAAACCGACAGAGCAGCACCTCAACCCACTGAAGCTGCTGCACCATTTGGATACTTTGCTTCCTGAAGACAGCTTGTTGATTGCTGACGGGGGTGACTTTGTTGCAAGTGCCGCCTACATTGTAAAGCCCAGGGGGCCACTGACCTGGTTGGATCCAGGTAACATGACATTAGCGAGATGTTGGGAAGTGTAATGTATTCTGGGGGTAGGGGGGGTTGATTTTGCTGATTCTGGTATCTACTTGTCTTATACAGCTTCTGAACTGCTGTTCTGCTGCGATATGAAGCAGCAAAAATGTCTCCTTCCTTTGAGCAGATACCTGTCGTTTTGCTAAACACACATCCAATTTCACAATTCCATAGAAATGAGCCTTGTGGAATAGACACTCCACCCCATTTTCATAGAGGCTGTGGGATGGATACGTCTAAGGAAGGCTGTGCTGTTTTGCTTTCCTGTATTAACCATGGTAGAAGGCACCATCTGGAGAACATAATTTTAAAAAGGTTTTGGAAAGAGCAATTTCCTCCAGAAATTAAAATTGAGGAAAATACCAGAAGGAGTTTCCTAACTTCAAGAATTGTTTTGCATTGACCTAAGATGCCTTTAAGAGTTCTGCTTGCCTCCTTTAGGAGGCTCTCCCTTTTTAAAAAAAAAAAAAAAAGCTGGAACAAGTTCTTATCATCAGGACTGCTTGGATTTTGTGTTTCTTTTCTTGGCACACAGCTCCTTGTCTTTGTTTATGAAAAATATTAACGTTCAGCCTTTCTGTCTCATGTCTGAGATGCCCAAGGTGACTAATCCCAGCAAAGTTTAATAACAACCATATAATAAAAAACGAACCAACAAATTCTGCTTTTGAAAAAGCTAGAGGATATCAATGCAGGAACGGGTCAGACTGTGGGCTGCTGGGATAGCAAGGCAACCTACTGGCTTCCTTCAATCACTGTTCTTCTACTTCTTCTCGTTTTAGGAGCCTTTGGGACCTTAGGGGTTGGTGGAGGCTTCGCGCTGGGAGCCAAGCTCTGCAGGCCAGACTCAGAGGTTAGTGCACAGTATTGGGAAGCCAAGGATAGAAGCTGTGGTTAAACAACTCCTGTTGCCCCAAAGAGGTCGTTGGGCTGATTGCCTGAGTCCCCATTGGGTTATTGCAAAGTGGGTTTTGTTCCTTTTATTACTGCCCCAATCGATTTAAATTTTTTCAACTGCTTTTTTATTTGTGTGTTTTTAAATTTGGGTTGTTGTTGTTTTTAATTGAAAGGTGTGCCTGGGAAGAGAGGAACTGGGGAGAACAAGGGGAGCCCAAATCACAGTGGTTCAGGGGAGGGGGGCAGGCCAGGTAAGGGTCACACGACACAGGCAGTTAGTGACTGTGCCGTGTGCCAGCCCCTCCTCCAACTTGGGGAATTGCGGTTGTCCTATCAGCCAGCCCTCAAGGACTGCCTCTCATATAAACCGATATGGATCCTATGATCATCATCTGAGGCCCTTCAGTGTGTGCTTCCTCCATGAGAGGTCCAGAGGGAGGCAACACAAGAATGGGCCTTTCTGCTGTGGCACCCCATTTGCAGAATGCTCTCCCTAGGGGGGCTCGTCTGGCGCCTTCATTACATATATTTAGGCGCCAGGTGAAAACGTTTCTCTGTAGCCAAGCCTTTAAAATGTGGCCTTTTAAATGTGTTTGTGGAAGGGGTTTTTGGTTTGCTTTTGTTTTAATATGTATTTTGTGTTCTCATTTTGTATTTTTATGTTGTGAGCTGCTGTAAGGTCTTCATTTGAAGGGTGGTATGCAAATGTAATAAATAACCATAATTAATAATTTTTGCTTATATGACCCTCCTTCAGATTGATAAGCCCTCCTTCTCTTTTTTAAAAAAATCATTTTTATTAAATTTTCCACTTTAACAATCCAATCAAATCACATTAAATATTCCAAATTATACATATACATATCAAATAATCTGAATATTCTGCCAAATTATAAGTTTTTTTAATAGGAATTCCTATGCTTCAAATTCGGAGGGTTCTGATCGATAAGCCCTCCTTCTCAGTGATGGTTGCTTACTTGTAGGAAAATCAATAGGGTGATGAGAACATGTGATGTTGCATTTGACCTCACTGGCTGCTGCATCTACCCTCATTCACTCTTTAATAAAAAAATCCTTGGCAGGTCTGGATCATATATGGAGATGGCTCCCTTGGGTTCAGCATCATGGAATTTGACACCTTCGTGCGACACAAGGTAACCCTAGCTCTGTCCAATTTGTGTTCTCTCTGCATCTGTGGGTGGGGTTATTGAAAGCAGCTGGAGATGGTCAGGGTTGGAAAGCTGTGGCTGCTGGCAGCTTTCCCAAGAGATCACTTCACTGGTCAGAATCACCTTGTTTAACTAGATTTTGTCTGGCAGCCAGTTTTGGGGGTGAGCTGCTTTGAGAGGCAACAGTAGAGTCAAAGCGTCTTCTTCCGTTACCTATCGTAGCCTGCCAGCAAATCCAGCCAGGCACATTTTCTACCCAACTTCCCCCTCCCAAGTCACAGGAGAGGTTAACCTGTGCATTTCCTAAAACCTGTCTGGGAGGCTGCTGGAGCAAGACTGAGTGATAAGTGACTGCCTCCTTGCTTTTTGGCAGAGATATTTCCCCCCTTCTGTCCTCCCACCCCACCCCCAATATGTCTCAGGAATAGGATAGATAGACAGGTCTTCCTTTCCTCTTGCTTCTGTTTCTTCATCCTTCTCAGCTCTCCTGTTTTAGGTAGTGTGGAGAGATGAGGATAACAGGCTGAATAGGGCCTGTGAGCCACATGGCAGAGAATTCCCTCTCTTTACATATTTGGGCAACAGGTGGAGAGGGCTTAGTTCTGACATCCAAGATTGCAGTATAGTCTCTCTTCCTTCTCTCTCATAGTAGGGGCTCTCGATAATGGCCTCATCCATAATTTCTTACTGTCCTTTTGTCACTGTTCATCCTAATATATAAAAAGGTAGGGTAGAAGACTGTGAGTACCCTTTCTTAATTCCTGTTTAGGTCTATAACATTTTGTTCTGCTCTGTCAGACACCTGTCATCGCCCTGGTGGGGAACGATGCTTGCTGGAGCCAGATTTCCCGGGAGCAAGTTCCCATGCTTGGCAGCAATGTAGCCTGCGGCCTGGATTATCTAGGTGAGTTAACAGCCTTATTAGTGCCGGATATGGCAGCCTATACACAAATTCATAAGTGGATCTTGGCAAAGTTGAAGCAAAGAAGCTTGGCTTGGCTGTTCTTTAAAGCAGGGTCAGGAAGATAGTGTCTTGCCTGGCCTCTGGACAGAGCAAATTCTGCTTGTAGGGCAATTCCCCCTCATGCTCTGTGTCAGAGAGATGCAATTGCTCCGCTCTTGTGAGCACACCCAATTGGAATTTAAACAGATCATAATCCGATTAGACTTTCACACTTGCACCTCAGATCCACAGGCTGCCCCCACTATCTCCCTTTTCAAAACTGGGTTGAAGCTCCTCCAAACAAGTGACAAACATGGCTCATTTGAACAGAACACAGTATAATGTGGTTCATTGTACTTAAAGTGCATGTATGTGCTTTTCTGCTGAACAGCTGCGTATTGCAAGTGTAAATTAGTTTGCAAATCATCCATGTGATACACTTTCTCATAGCCTACATTAGGGTTGTCATTAGGGTTACTTGTGAGTAAATTTGCACAGGTGCATCCTTAGGGTAAAAGATCAATCATACAGGGGGAATATTAATCAAACATATCTGTTCCTAAACCTCTTTGCTGTGCAAGCTAGACAGAACACATCATTGTTTGTTTACAATGGCATATGAGATGTCTATGAAGACATCACCTTCAAATGTCAGCATAACTGGTTTCATCTGTCAACAATTCTTATGCTGCAAATTGATTATTTTTTTAATACTGTATTTTCCATTTCTGTATGTGAGCTGCCCAGAGAACATTTTATATAAAATGCCATAAATAAATAGTTAACCTCTAGACGAACTTTATTCCTATACTGTACTGAAAGTCAGAATGCATGCATTGGTCCAAAAATATGCATATTTGAACCATTGCGTATTTGGACCAGTAGAAAGTATTGACACATGCATTAGTTTTAACTTGGTATATCCCTTTCCCAGAAGCTGAATTTGGAGACATCCACATCAACAGTTAGCCTTTTAATATAAAACTCACTAAATTTACTCACAAGTAATTTTACTGATTTCTGGCTTAGCTGCTTCATCTGTGTCCAGCAGATGATTTATTGGGATGCGGGTGTCGCTGTAGTGTAAACCACGAGTCTCGGTGGTAAAGTTTGAATGCCCATGATGGGGTGAGCTCCCGTTGCTTTGTTCCAGCTCTTGCCAACCTAGCAGTTCGAAAGCATACCATTGCAAGTTGATAAATAGGTACGCTGTGGCAG
This sequence comes from Podarcis erhardii, assembly GCF_964252035.2. NCBI lineage: Eukaryota > Metazoa > Chordata > Lepidosauria > Squamata > Lacertidae > Podarcis > Podarcis erhardii. The sequence goes on along the minus strand of NC_138515.1, from coordinate 9,040,596 downwards.
GAAGGTAAATGGCATTTCCATGCGCACTGGCTTCCATCACGGTGTCCCGTTGTGGTTTAGTCATGCTGGCCGCATGACCTGGAAAAGCTGTCTGTGGTCAAACGCCGGCTCCTTTGGCCTGAAAGCAAAGATGAGCACTGCATCCCATAGTCAAATTTGACTGGACTTAACCGTCCTGGGGTCCTTTACCTTTACTTTTTTTACCCGCATGATTTGCAAACTATTTACACCTGTAATACGCATTTGCTAGCCTGCATAACGCAGTTACTACAATAAAAAGGGGATGTATGAAAAGCGAAAGCCTTTAGAAAACCAGTGGAAAATATCACAGGCCTAATTTATATTTTCTGTAATGATAAGAGATAAGAAAAGGAGACACACATTTTGTTAGCATTCAGGAATTTTGAGTCCAACTGAAGGAGCAGGCAAGGAGGTCAGCTGCCACAAGCCCATGAAGCTCAGGGTAGGTAACTTAGCTTATTAATTTGAGTGAACCATTGCCTGACCTTGGAAGTGTTCTGTCACATACTCTGGAATATAAAAAGTAGAAGAGAGCTTTTGTATACTCCTTGTTGAAGGGTAAATCCGAAGGGTTTCTAGGGACAGCAGCAGCAGCCTTGAGCTCCAGCCCCTTTCATTTTAGGAAGAAAGTCCATCTCCCCTTCCGTATGTTTTTCCTCCTTGCTCATGTGCTGCTTTTCTTTGCAGATTACCATGTGGTGGCAAAAGGCTTAGGAGGGAAAGGCTTCCTGCTCAACCGCGAGAATGAGGATCAAACGGAGGAACTTATCAGGACAGCACAGTCTGAATGCAGGCAAGGGCACCCTGTCCTTCTCAACGTCCTCATTGGGAAAACAGACTTCCGTGAAGGCTCCATCGCCGTGTAGGGGTTAGCTTGCAGATACAAGTATGTGGGATTTGGCTGGACAGCAAAGTGACTGCTTTGTATGGAAGATATGGTTCATCTGAATTGATCTCAAGCAAAGGGGTGGGGCCTTGGCATTCCTGAGGTCTCATGCCCTCCCTCATTGGGCTTCCTTGGGGTAGTTCTTCAGATAGCTGGTTTCCTCCACTTTTCAACTCTTGTTTTGCTGCTGAAGCACTAGCTCGTGTTCCACCTCCACCCATCACACCATGGCTGTTGTCTGAAGTGGGAGCAGCACAGCAGTTCTTCGTGAATCACTTTGACTTGTTCCTTTTGGTTATTATGTCTAACAGGTTGGCTTCACTAATTGACACAGCTAATACATTAATAACCATAGTTGGGACGAAAGAACACACGCCTCTCTAGTTTGCCATTCCTTCATCTGAGGATTTAGGTGCACCCTTTTTCTTTTCTTTTTTAAATAATTTTTATTAAGTTTTGCATTTAACAATCCAATCATATTACATTAATTAATCAGTGCACCCTTTTTCAAGGGTAGATACTTACCATTCCCAAAGGAAGTGCAAAAGTGAATCTATACTATTTGGTTTGAAACAGAAACTATACCTTTCTGTCGTCCCCCTACCCCACCACAGATGAGGACCTCGATTTCCACCTTGGACTTCAGAAGGGTCCTTTTCCTCATGCATCTTTGGTGCATGTGACCATCTAGCCATGCTAATTCATCTGATAATACAGGTTTCTAAGTCCCAACCTTACATTCCACAGGGCCGTATAGGCCTGTAATCTGAGTCCCATCCTCACAACTACTTTAATGCCTCAGCAGTTGCTCATGTTCTGTTATAGGGCAGTGTTAGTCCTGTGGTCAATTTTCTCTTAGACTGTACCCCCAAATCTATTTAAGTCTAATTTTCCCTGCCACTTTGGCAAACATTCTCAGGGGAGGGGGCAGCAGGCAACACATGAGTGAGTGTCCAGTAATACTTTGTGGACTGCTATATTTGCCTCTGTCCCTGCAGAAGCTACAATGCAGCGTTTTGCAGTGCATACAATAAAGGGATATAATTCTTGCTACCTTTGGAGTGTTGTCTGTTCCAGCTTTGCATCAACGCTAGGGAGCTGTTCTTCCATCAGTGAATTCACAAGTGCTCACCATCTCTCTGGAACATGTGGCAGGCCTGATGCCTGCATGTCCTTGGGAAAGGACTGAAACTGCCTTGGTCGCACTGGTCAATGATCTCTGGTGGGCTAGGGACAAAGGTGAGAGCTGTTTCCTAGTTCTGCTGGATCTCTCAGCGGCTTTTGACACCATCGACCATAACATCCTTCTGGACCGTGTAGAGGGGCTGGGGGCACTGTTATACAGTGGTTCCGCTCCTTCCTCCTGGGCAGTGTTCAGAAAGTGTTCAGACCCCTGATCTCTCACTTGTGGGGTGCCTCAGGGTTCTGTCCTCTCCCCCATGCAACATCTACATGCAGCCCCTGGGAGAGATCATCAGGGAGTTTGGGCTGGGTGTTCATCAGTATGCAGATGATACCCAGCTCTACCTCTCTTTCAGATCAGAACCAGTGAAGGCGGTGAAGGTCCTGTGTGAGTGTCTGGAGGTGGGTTGGAGGATGGATGGTGGCTAACAGATTGAGGTTGAATCCTGACAAGATAGAAGTACTGTTTTGGGGGGACAGGAGGTGGGCAGGTGTGGAGGACTCCCTAGTCCTGAATGGGGTAACTGTGCCCCTAAAGGACCTGGTGCACAGCCTGGGAGTCATTTTGGACTCCCAGCTGTCCATGGAGGCGCAGGTCAATTCTGTGTCCAGGGCAGCTGTTTATCAGCTCCATCTGGTACGCAGGTTGAGACCCTACCTGCCCATAGACTGTCTCACAAGAGTGGTGCATGCTCTAGTTATCTCTCGCTTGGACTACTGCAATGCGATCTACGTGGGGCTACCTTTGCAGGTGACCTGGAAACTACAACTAATCCAGAATGCGGCTGCTAGACTGGTGACTGGGAGTGGCCGCCAAGACCACATAGCACCGGTCCTGAAAGACCTACACTGGCTCCTAGTATGTTTCCGAGCACAATTCACAGTGTTGGTGCTGACATTTAAAGCCCTAAACGGCCTCGGTCCAGTATACCTGAAAGAGCGTCTCCACCCCCATCGTTCTGCCCAGACATTGATGTTGAGTGCCGAGGGCCTTCTGGTGGTTCCCTCACTGCGAGAAGCCAAGTTACAGGGAACCAGGCAGAGGGCCTTCTCATTACTGGCACCCACCCTGTGGAATGCCCTCCCATTAGAGGTCAATAAACTATAGACTATTGTATTTTAATATTTTGTTGGAAGCCACCCAGAGTGGCTGGGGAAACCCAGCCAGATGGGCGGGGTATAAATAATAAATAATAAATAATAATTATTATTATTAAGGATTTGTCTTACAGCAATGATCTTGTGTATGCTTACTCAGAAGCAAACCGTGTCAAACTCAGTAGAACTTAATTCCAAATAGGTCCTCTTACTGGGATAAGGAGAGAGCAAGAACAACCTATAACAACCCTAGATTCTTCCCGCCAATGACTTAGTTGCAGGGGAATTGAATCCTGTAACTTGCTTAGTGTTCTTCCAAATCAATGGAATAAATATGAAAATATGATGCTGGGGTTTCTGATCTAGTATTTACTGAGGCAGAGTGCTGGGGCTTAGTGTATTTGTCTCCTCTCTCCCCCCACCCCCTGCTTCCTTCCCCCTGAACAGCTGTTTGGTACAATTGTTGAATTTTTTTACAGCGCTAATGCACATGCAGCAGCTGGGTAGAGGCCAAAACGTACTATTAAAATACCTCTCTGAGGCAGTCACAAACCAGACACACTGAAGCCAGGAGAATGTAATGGAAATGTGCCAGGAGAGTCTATAATCCTCTGAATGCTATGAGGTTGGTTTCCATGCAAATACAGTCTTTGAGGAGGATGAAGAGGCAATTCTCAGCTGCTGCTATACCAGCTAGTTCTCCGTGGAGAGCATTTGGTTGAAATGTAGGAAGCACTTATGTTTTCTTCTGGCCTCTGGCTGGTTTCTCATAATTGTGAGATTACAGCATGCACAAACAGCTACTTACCTTTTAATGTCCAGAGAGGGAGATTCCGTTGAAATGTGAAAAGCAAATGTAAACTGTCTCAGAGGCTCGAATTCAGGGAAATGCATGAAAGATCATGCCCTACTAATGGGCAGGGAAGCTTGCCACAGGGGTGTTTATGTGATTAAAAAACACACTGAGAGTTCAGGAGATAGTGTTTTCTGAAAAACATCTATCCCATATGAAAAGTAAAATGTGTCAGTCGCAAGTGTCTTCCCAGCAAAGAGCAAAACATTTTTTCAGCGGTAGGCAACTTAGCCCACAAGCAACATGAGCTAAGGTTCATCTGGTGGCTAGTCTATACAGGTTCAAATATATTTATTGTGGCACAATCCTAGCCTTGTTAGCATTTGGCTCTCTGTGTATGCATGTACAACTGCATAGCTATAAGATGTGGGAGACATAGCTTGGCAGTCATACGTGTGAAGAGGATATCTAGATTGTAGTTGATGAAAAGTCGAACAGAAGCCAGCAGTGTGATGCAGCTGCAAATATGCTAATGTGTATTAATAGTACAAATCGTGGAAAGGAATTCTTCTGCTTAATTCTTGCAGTCTGTCAGCTTCACCTTGTGGAGTGGGTGCAGAAAGGCTGGCAGGAGGCGAGGTGGGCTTTATCCAATTCCTACCATCGGTCCCAAACAACCTGTCTAGCCCTGCATTCTGTTTCCTTTAGTCGTTAAGCCGATGCTTCCAAGAGAGCGTGTAGGAACACAACTTGTCCTGCAACTGGGAGTAGCTTGCTGCCTTTGATATTGGAGGTAATATATAAGCATCATGACTAGTAGCCATTTATCAGATCTCTCCTACATGTATTTATCCAGTTCCCCTTTAATTTAAACTAGTGACAGTCACCATCTCGTAGCTGTGAATTTCATTACAGGCGTACCAAAATGAAGGTCTAGCAGGCTTGCATGCTGAACATGCTGCTTTCCTGTAGCGAGACATGCACAACCTATCTCTCACTTGGACTACTGCAATGCGCTCTATGTGGGGCTACCTTTGAAGGTGACCTGGAAACTACAACTAATCCAGAATGTGGCAGCTAGACTGGTGATTGGGAGTGGCCACCGAGACCACATAACACCGGTCTTGAAAGACCTACACTGGCTCCTAGTACATTTCTGAGCACAGTTCACAGTGTTGGTGCTGACCTTAAAAACCCTAAACGGCCTCGGTCCAGTATACCTGAAGGAGCGTCTCCACCCCCATCATTCTGCCCGGACACTGAGGTCCAGTGCCGAGGGCCTTCTGGTGGTTTCCTCACTGCGAGAAGCCAAGTTACAGGGAACCAGGCAGAGGGCCTTCTCGGTAGTGGCACCCGCCCTGTGGAATGCCCTTCCACCAGATGTCAAAGAGCAAAACAACTACCAGACTTTTAGAAGACCTCTGAAGGCAGCCCTGTTTAGGGAAGCTTTTAATGTTTAATACATTATTGTATTTTAATATTCTCTTGGAAGCCGCCCAGAGTGGCTGGGGAAACCCAGCCAGATGGGCAGGGTATAAATAAATTTATTATTATTATTATTATTATTATTATTATTATTATTATTATTATCTGCCAGGAGTGATGCCACGTGCACTGCGTCAGGAAGATTTTGGGCATCACATGCAAGCCAGAGTCTCAAAGTTGTGCTCGCCCAAGCCCACATTCCCGCCTTGTTTGCACTCCTTAGTAGCGTCAAGGTTGGCTTGGGTCATGTCCACAGTATGGAAGATGTCAGGACCCCCAAGGATGTGCTCTATGGGGACCAGACCTGTTGGCAGACCAACTCTGCATTACAAAGATGTCTGCAGATGTGACACGAAGGCTGGCAACATTAACCCTGCCAGCTGGGGATCCCTTGCAGATGAACACAGCACCTGGTTGTGTATCTGCAGCAGTGAGCAGTGGAAGAATGGCCACTGGGAGGAGTGCAGAGAGAATGCATCTGCATCAGCACAACCAGATACCTTCAACTGCCTCTTCTGCAACAAAACATGTCTCTCCCATATCGGTCTCTACAGCCACAGCAGGCGCTGTAACTCTGCAAAGGTCTGACTTCAGCCCTGAAGGCACACTCTTCCATTGTCTCCTGAGACAGATGCCAGCCAGAAGCCTATCATTTTGACTCTCCTGCCTGTCAGCAGTCCTTGGAGGACGCTCTGCTTGAAAACTGAGAGGGAGAACAACTTTCTACAGTATCTCCTTTCTCCACACTGTGCATAATTTTTTTTATAAACTTCCATTATGTCCCCCAAACACAGCCTCATCAGTTGCTGCATGCCAAATCTGGGCATCATTCCTGCAAAAATTCTCATGACTGCTGAGTGGAGTGCTGATAATATGGCTGTGGTGTGTGCAATGTTTGGCCACATCCCAGAGCAGCTAAGTGGGCCAGAGTGCATATCAGTGGGTCTTTGTGTAGGTTCGTTTACTTGCTTTTTATTACAGAAGGAACCATGTGGCCCAGTTCACGTTTACCAGAACAGTGGTGGTGGTCGCTTTCCTATGACTGGATCCCAGTTAGTATCGATGCCATCTGAATTATGTGTAATGGGTTCACTTTTCATATCAGCCGAGCTTTTTTGGGGGAGCATCAGTGGAAAGCATGGACTTTCCATAACGTCCATCCCAGGAAAGAAGTTTGTGTGCTGTAGGGTTTTGCCATGGAAAAGAGTTAACTCTGTCACACCAGTGGTATGACTGAAGCTTGTGCAATGGCACGGAGATACAGAGTTTTCTCCATGCTGCCACAAATTGCCCATTTGTGTGCCCCGGGTGGCGCTGTGGGTTAAACCACAGAGCCTAGGACTTGCCGATCAGAAGGTCGGCAGTTTGAATCCCCGCGACGGGGGTGAGCTCCTGTTGCTTGGTCCCTGCTCCTGCCAACCTAGCAGTTTGAAAGCACGTCAAAGTGCAAGTAGATAAATAGGTATCGCTGCAGCGGGAGGGTAAACAGTGTTTCCGTGTGCTGCTCTGGTTCGCCAGAAGCGGCTTAGTCATGCTGGCCACATGACCCGGAAGCTGTACGCCGGCTCCCTCGGCCAATAAAGCGAGATGAGCGCCGCAACCCCAGAGTCGGTCACGACTGGACCTAATGGTAAGGGGTCCCTTTACCTTTACCTGGAGGCAAAAAAAGCTTGGGTACATAGGCGGAGTCCATAACATGAATTTCCTACACCAGAATTGTGCCTCTGAACAACCGGCAGAGAAAGACACCACATTGTGGGCTCCTTCAATGCTGATGTGTTCATCCATTGCACTTTGGGTAATGTTTGTGGTAGGTAAGTCCCCACACCACCCAGGTGTTCTGCGAGGGGTGTTGCTGGCATGAAAATGATCCACTAAGTATATATGAACTGAGACAAGTGTGGATTTGCCCTGCAGATTTTCTGTGGCCGAGTGGAAATTATACAGTCGCACTTGGAGATACCTGGGGTCGCTTGCAAAAGTAAAGGAAAAAGTGTTGTGCCTGTTTGAACAAGTCCTCTTATTTTTAATAATAATAATAATAATAATAATAATAATAATAATAATAATAATATCAACAACTAATTAATTATATGCCACCTTTTTAGGTGGCAGGGCTCAGAGCCAGTTACAGATTAAAATATGAACTAAAAATATAGGGGGGAAACGTAAAATAAGTAAACATTGATAGTTTTATTTCTATCTGTTGATCTATTAAAACCATACAAATTACTTCTCCGCCCAGTTGCTTCTGTGTGTCTCCTTCCAGTCTGCAGGGTGGGTTTTCTCCGCTTCCCCGTCTGCCCCCCCCCCAGCATTGCCCCCTCCCCACACTTTTCTCTGCGGATTCCCTGCCCCACCCGGATCTAGCCTGCAGATCTACCCTTGCGGGCGGCCGCATCGCACCAGCCCCTCGGGAAGAAACCCACAAGCGCCAGCCCAAGCAGCAAGCGGACGGGGAGGCCGGGGGTGAGCCCGCGGATGGGCCGCCGGCGCGACAGCCCCTTCGAGCTGCACGGTCGGAGGTGATGCCAGCTGGGCACGCTTTGCCCCGGGCGGGCCCGTCCGTCCCGCTTGGGCTCCGGGCATGCGGTGCGACTGCGATCGCCGCCGTTCTCCGAGGGCAGCTTGGATCCGCCCACTGGGCGCTGCTGCCTCTGCAACTGTGGGTGGGCTGCAGCGGGGCTGGCGGAGGGATGGTCCTGAGTCCTGCGACCGCCCTCCTCTCCTCCTCCTCCTCCTCCTCCCCGGCCCAGGACGGCGGGCCACCCTCCCGCCTCGCATGGAGCCTGGGAAGGAACCGGGCGCCCCTCGGGACGCCAGCGGAAGTGGCTTCCCCTCGCCCGCTCCTCGGGGCGGCTAGAAGCCCGAAAAAGAGGCCTGGCCGACCCTCCAGGCTGGGCGGGCTCCGGGCTGAGTCCGACGGGGCGGGCGGGCGGGCGGCCCTCCTCCCTCCTCTCCGCCTCCCCCGAGTCGCGGCCGCCGGAGCAGCTCAGGGCTCGGCAGGCATCCGAGGAATTCGCTCCCGCCGAGCGCGGCGCGGGGTCCGGGCGAGGCGGGGCGACGGGGCCGGAGGAAGAGGGGGGAGGACGCCGCCGCCGCCGCCCCGTCGAGTGATGGCCCAGCCTCTGCTGCGGAAAACTTTCTCCCGCCTGCGGGGCAAGGAGCGCCTGGGGCGCAAAAAGGCGGCGCAGCGCAAAGAGCCAGGTAACGGCGCCCCGGGGGGACGGGGGTGGGGTGGGGTGGGGTGGGTGCGCCCCCCGCCAGGGAGCCCACCCCACCCCACCCTGCGCCAGCGAGCGAGAGGCGGGGGGTCCGCTGGAGGGCTGGGGCCAAAAGGCATCTCCGGCATTTCCTCTGCCGTTGCTGCTAAAATAGGCAAAAGGAAGCGAGGGGAAGGAGCTGCCAAGGATGGATGGGCGGCGGGTGCCGTCTTTCCTTGTCGGGGGGCTCTTTCCTCTCCAGGTGGAGGGGCACTTCTGCCGGGATATCCCCCACCTACCCAAAAAACAGGTCACAGATCCCTCCAGATCCCACCTTGACAGGCCCTGGTCAGAGTCCCCCCCCCCATGTCACAAACTCGCCCGCCAACTTCTCAGTCGCCTGGCAGTGCCAGAGCCAGCCCAAGGCATTTTGCAGCCTGAGGCTAAGGGCAAGAGGGTCCCCAGGAGAGGGTGCGGGGAAACCAGGAATTATGTTCACATGTGGTGGGGATGTAAATATATATATATTGGCAAAGGGTGTTTAACGAGGTAACAGAAATCGCTGGGTTAAAGCTGACCAAAAGTCCAGAGGTAGCATTATTCTCAATTTATGATGGGGTGGACCTCGGAAATTTATTGACAGCTGCAGGAGTTCTTTTAGCTAGGAAGTGGAAGGGGCAAGGTGAATATAAAATGGATTAATGCTATAAAGAGGTGTGAGATATAGCTGTTAATGATAAATTAAGCTGCGCTATTAAGGTAAGACAGGGAATATGCCGGAGAAATGATTTTGAGGAAGGTGTTTGTTGTAGAATTTGTACCGTTAAAATGGAAAGGGGCCAAACCATCCCAAGAGGAGTTGAAACAGTGGCGTAGCGTGGGGGGTGCAGGGGGGGCCAGCCGCACCAGGCGCAACATCTGGGGGTTAGGGTTAGGGGGCGCAAATCCACGGGTTAGGGGGCGCAAATCCACGGGTTAGGGGCGCAAATTACTTGCCTTGCCCCGGGTGCTGACAACCCACGCTACGCCACTGAGTTGAAATTTTGGGAGGTTGGATAGTTACCATGGAATGGTCTTGGGAGTGGGGTGCACATTCATATTTATTTATGATTATTACTTTGTCAAAATAAAAATGAAATTATATGGGGGAAAAGATGGTCCCCTCCTTGGTTCCATGTTCTGAAGGTGACTGGGCTGAGAGATGATTCCATCTTCAGCACAGGCATTAGGATGGCAGCAGTACCCCTGGCACACCCCGAGGGCTGCTGGCTGGTTTAGTGAGTGCAGGACAGGCCGCCTGGCACACCCGCTGGTGTGCCCTCCAGCAGAAGAGGCAGAGCTGCCCCTCAGCAACTGCTGCCTGAGGTGCTTGGCTCCCTCTACCCAGTGGTCCTGCTGGCCTTGTGTAGCACATTCCATGAGCAAAGTGGAGGGGCTGGCCCAAGGTGGCAGCTTAGAGGGCAGGGGCTGGGGAGGCAGAAAATGGGCAGGCGGGCGAGTCAGGCAAGGGCCAGGCAGCCTGGGGGATACAACAAGTGCTTTGTCCCTGAACTATCGTGTCTTTAGCCCAAGGACAGAGTTGTGCAGCCCCAATCCAGGTGAGCATCTGGCAGACAGGGAGCAGATGGTGCATGCAACTGCTGGTCACCTGATGGACACAAAAGCACCACATGATGCCAATCTAGCTGGGCCATGGTGTAGTTTTGTCACCACAAATGCATTTTTTTCCACACACTCACTTTTTTTGTGGCTGCCTGGCAGAAGCAGAATCCTGCACATGGCAGTTGATGTGCCCACGGCTGTATGAAATGTACCATTCAGGTATTCAAGCCCCGGAGATGTCAGCTGCTGTTTCCTTTAATTGGCTTTCTAGGCAAACAATTGAGAACAACCTTCATTCGGTATCCCTGCAACATTCAGTCCCACGGGCTCAAAATTCTGGGAGATCTGAGTTCATCTCGTTTCTTTCTGGAAAAGCCCGTGGGGGAAGCCGCACTTTCTCAGCCTCAGTACTCCTCCTGTAAAATGAGAACAACAATCAAACTTGCAGGGCTGAGATGCAAAGGCATTTTCAGCGGTGGCACTCTCCTTGCAGAACTCTGCTTGGTCCTGGGTCTGCTAGCCTTTCAGTGCCAGGCAAAGATCTGACCCAGGCACTGGGAATCTCTTTCTGAAGTAATAGAATAAGTAATTTTCTTGTAATAGTTGCCGATTTCTCCCTTCCCCTTTAAGTAAATTGCTGTTTCTAACTTTGTACTGTAGTTTTATGTTTTTATTTTTTTATTTTATGACTGTAAACCTCCCTGAAAATTCTAATGGAACTGAGGGGCTGAATAATAACTGTTTTTTTTTTAAAAAAAAAAAAACACCAACACCCTATAATAATCATTTTTAATTTTTTTTTATTAAAAAAGTAGGTTTCCTGGAATCTTTCCCTTGGGTTGTTGATTATGTGGCATAATATAGCGCCTCCTTCTTACTCCCAGTTGTGCATCTGAGTTTGTCTTTCAGTGGCAGGTAAAAACTCTGGGGGGGAATAAGTATTCAGATATAAGGTTATATGAAATGAAATAAGGTTCTCTAATGCATCTCCTGGGAGCAACGCATCCCAAAACAGCACCAGGGTAGCTCATTTGGTCAGAGCACGATGCTAATAATGCCAGGGTTGCAGGTTCGATCCCCGTGTGGGTCAGCTTCATATCCCTGGATTGCAGGGGTTGGACGAGGTGAGCCTCAGAGTCCCTTCTAACTCTATGAGTCTTGTGTTCTGTGATCGTTTGCTGCTCCTTCCACGTCCCCTTTTGCTCCTCAGCTGCCTTCTCTGTGGCTTGTATGTTGGTTCTTGGGCTGCTCCCTGATCAATGGAGCTCTTCGTGTGCCGAGTTACTCGTGGACCTACAAAGGGAGCTCTGTGTCTTGGCCGGGGAGGGGACTGCGCAGTAAACAACAGGAAATCCAACTTGGCACTGGGTCTGAGCAGCTGGGAGATGGGAGGGACCTCCTGGCCTCAGCTGCATTGCAGGCCTTAGCTGCATGTCTTCAGGCCAAGCCTGGGTAGGAGTGGGCTTGAACCCCTCCAGGACCCTTTCCCCCACCACCTTTCCTCTGCCCCCCTCCCCAATTGGTCCTCACCCAAGGTTTCTGTGAATTGCTTCTATCCAGAGCATGGATGCAGTACTCCGAAATCTGCTTGTGCCTGCTGCTTTCTTCTGCTGGGGGTTCCTTTGCTGTCTGGATGGTTTCAGAAGTTTCCTCCAGAGTTTAAACAGAAGCACTCAAGTCTCAGTGAGCTCATCCCTAGGAACATTCATGCATATTAGCCAGGTCGCCTCAGCAGCCCTGAATCCCTTAACAGTATCAGTCTGTGGAGAAAGGCTGAGTGCTGGAAGGGAGCAGAGTACAGTCGTACCTTGGTTCTCAATCCGTTCCGGAAGTGCGTTCCAAAACCAAAGTGTTCCAAAACCAAGGCACGCTTTCCCATAGAAAGTCATGCAAAACGGATTAATCCGTTCCAGACTTTTAAAAACTACCCCCAAAACAGCAATTTAACAATAATTTTACTATCTAACGAGACCATGGATCCATAAAATGAAAGCAATAATCAATGGACTGTACTATAAAATAAATAAGGCAGTATTGTAGATGTTTAATTAAAAAAATCTTCCCTGCATTAATGATAGTCATTGTTTGGATGGAGGGCTTTAACACATTTCTGCAGTCACTCAGTAGCTGAACTGGTTTCCACACAGTCACAAAAACAAATTAACTGAAAAACCCTCAAAAACAAAAATGCAGAATAAATAGCAAAAGCAAAGGAGCCAAACTTAATCTGTTCCGGAAGTCCATTTGACTTCCGAAATGTTTGAAAACCAAGGCACAGATTCTGATTGGTGCAGGCACCCTGGAAACAATAGCTGACAGCCACATCGGACGTTCGGCTTCTGAAAAATGTTCAAAAACCAAGTTTGGGAACCAAGGCGTTTGAGTACCAAGACACTTGAGAACCAAGGTACCACTATAGTGGACTTTGAAGAGAGACCCAGAGTTCAGTTGGCACAACCCTTTCTTGTTGGGTAGCTCCAATGTGAGGCTGTTTTCAAGCCTAATTCCTATGTGTCTGTGTATGCAGAGGGGGTCACAGTGCATGGGGACATCTGTTTCAGCGCCCTGAAAATGCCCCCATGTGGCAGATAGGCTTCAAAACAGTCAGCCCTGTGTCTGCGTGGGGGGTAGCCTGAAAAGGGGAGATGAGGAGACCCCATCTGTTGCACCTGGTCCACGGGCCAGCTGTTCTGCTCCATCCCAAACAGGATAGCTGGCACCTAGAGCTTCCCTAAGAGCTTCCTGTGCCAAGTCTCTGCTCCTTTCCAGTTGCAAACCACCGTATTGTTCAACAAGGCCTTGCCTAATGTTTAGCCAGTGTGGTGTAGTGGTTAAGAGCGGTGGACTCGTAATCTAGTGAACCGGGTTTGCTTCCCCGCTCCTCCACATGCAGCTGCTGGGTGACCTTGGGCCAGTCACACTTCTCTCTGAAGTCTCTCAGCCCCACTCACCTCACAGAGTGTTTGTTGTGGGGGAGGAAGGGAAAGGAGAATGTTAGCCGCTTTGAGACTCCTTCGGGTAGTGATAAAGCGGGATATCAAATCCAAACTCTTCTCTTCTCCTAATGCAACAAATTCAGTGTGTTCTGAACTTGGGTGGTACAACCAGACACACACACAAACACAGCATGCTTATTTCTGTTCCCCACAGATTCTCCTTCCGAGGCTCCATCAGCTTTGGAGTCCCCCACGGAGTGTGGGCTTCTCCCACCGGGTGATGGACATGCCAAAGGGCCCACCGTCACCGTGTCGAGGAAGCATACCTGGGCCAAGTTTGCTTGGAGCAGCCAGGAAGACCCTCGCAGCAGGAAGCTGAGCTCTCCAAATGCTGCACAGATACCTGCTGACCTCGGCGAAACGCTGTCCCCAGAGAGCCATCCCCACATTGGCTCAGCGGCAACTGGACCCAAGGACGCCGCTGAACCATTGGTCGGCCCAGCAGAGACCCGCACCTCTGGCATTGGTGCCAAGTGCAGCAGCCAGGGGGCCTACCTGCAGAGCCTGGAGAGGAGCAGTCGCCACTGGGTGCTCTCGGGGAAGACCCAGGGGGCAGAAGAACCTGCGGCCAGCTCCAGTACGGAGCAGGAGCCCAGCACGCTCTGCAGCAGCGAAGGGGATATCTGGTACAATCCCATCCCGGAGGATGAAGATCTTCAGCTCCCTAACCTTGACAAGAGGTGGGGCAGTGGTGCTGAGAACAGCAGCAGGAAGGGGAAGCCAAGGGAGGCCAAGGCTACAGGTGAAGGTCTCCACCTGGCTGACTCGCAGCAGGCAGGTGGCGATGGTGTGCGGACTTCGCCGAGCCATGCAAGGCCAGCGAAGCAAGTGGAGGAGCCGAGCAGCAGCCACCAGTCCCGGGCCTTTGGTGAGAGATCATTTTTCTAAAACGATCCCCACGTTTTTACCATGGGGGTGGGAGAGCTGTGGCCAGATGTTGTCAGATTCCAGCCCCCGTCGGAGCCTGCAAGCATTGGCCAATGGTCAGGGATGATGGGAGTTCTAGTCTAGCAACCTGTGGAAGGGGACGCGGGTGGTGCTGTGGGTTAAACCACAGAGCCTAGGACTTGCCGATCAGAAGGTCGGGGGTTCGAATGCCCGCGACGGGGTGAGCTCCCGTTGCTCGGTCCCTGCTCCTGCCAACCTAGCAGTTCGAAAGCACATCAAAGTACAAGTAGATAAATAGGTACCGCTCCGGCGGGAAGGTAAACGGCGTTTCTGTGCGCTGCTCTGGTTCGCCAGAAGTGGCTTAGTTATGCTGGCCACAACCCGGAAGCTGTACACTGGCTCCCTCGGCCAATAAAGCGAGATGAGTGCCTCAACCCCAGAGTCGGCCATGACTGGACCTAATGGTCAGGGATCCCTTTACTTTTACCTTTAACCTGTGGAAGACCACAAGTTCCCCCTCCTTGGTTTATAGCATCACTTCTCCATATTTCCCCCTTTCCCCTGCCTCCTTACAGGTGCTCCACCAGGATGGATTTGGTTTAAATCCAATTGATTTAAATCACGAGTCAGTAAAGACTTGATTGATTTTTTTTTTATTATTTTTTTACAGAAAGTCTTATTCTTGCTGGTATAATCTTAATATTTACAACCAGATGAAGGTTTCATTTTTGGAATAATAAATTTTCAGAGTAGTTTTTACAGTTACATCAAAAACTACTGATTTGGTTATACTATTAGAAATACATAGAGAGATCATTATGAAATTATTGTGAGGTTTAATAAGCTAACTGTTTATATTTAGACAACTGCACTTTATTGGAAGGAGGAAAACAATCATTTGGCGCTGTGGTTTAAACCACTGAGCCTCTTGCCGATCAGAAGGTTGGCGGTTTGAATCCACACAACGGGGTGAGCTCTCGTTGCTCTGTCCCAGCTCCTGCCAACCTAGCAGTTTGAAAGCACGCCTGCGCAAATAGATAAATAGGTACCGCTGTGGCGGGAAGGTAAATGGTGTTTCCATGCGCTCTGATTTCGGTCACGGTGTGCCATTGCACCAGAAGTGGTTTAGTCATGCTGGCCACATGATCTGGAAAGCTGTCTGTGGACAAACGCTGGCTCCCTCGGCCTGCAAGCCGCAACCCCATAGTCGCCTTTGACTGGACTTAACCATCCAGGGGTCCTATACCTTTTACCTTTTTCGTTAACTGATGTGGTTAAACAATTATTTAAAAAAGAAACTCAGACTGAGTTTTAGCACACATGGAAAACTTAAATCCTTGTTTCCTGATGGAATATAATGTAACTTAAATAGAAAACTATCTTTAGAAATATTTTTTCCTCCAAAAGCATTTCATTTTAAAAATCCTATTTAAATAAAAAAAACATTTAAAAAATAAATAAATCATTGATTTTTATCCACCCTGGGCTTCACCCATCGCCTCTCCCCCCCATCCCCTCTCCTGGCTCCATGGCCTCCCAGCCCCATTCTTATGGCATTTCTCCTTTCTCATCATCAGGACCAAGTTAATGACACAAAACCCCACATATCTTATCTATATCTATAATAGAAACATTGCCACCCAACCCCCCCATCTCCCCCCTTTCCCCCTTCTTCTTTCTAATGTCTCAACAAATGACACTGATCTGTAAAAAATAAGAGAGAGAGAGGGAGGGAGACATTGCATGTACTTTTGTAAACGAATCTTTAATAAAAATACATTAAAATAATAATAATAATATCAGGGCCAAATTAACTGCCCCTCTGGCACAGGTGTCCCAGGGCAGCAAGCCAGGTTGCCTTGGGGCGTCATGTGAGTTTTATTCCTCTGACGTTGCGCGTATCCACATCAGGGTTTTGACGTGGAACTGCTCTTGGATGAACCACTTGCCCTGGTTTAACAGGGAGGCTTTGCTGCTCAGCCCCTCTGGCCCTTCCCCAGCCTTCCTTTCGGCTTGATGTCTCATTGCCCTTCTGCCCTCGTCTTCCCCACAGTCCCAGCCTGGCAGCTGCCCGTTCGCATCTTACAGCACCCATTGCACTACAGGCCAACTCAGTCTAAAGCAGATTTTAATAGGCTGCTTTATTGCCCATTTAGATCAGTGGCTCATTGAGTGACTGGCACTGCCTCCTGCGGGGAGGGGGGGGGTTAATT
Source organism: Podarcis erhardii (assembly GCF_964252035.2). NCBI lineage: Eukaryota > Metazoa > Chordata > Lepidosauria > Squamata > Lacertidae > Podarcis > Podarcis erhardii. The sequence continues at coordinate 9,024,229 of NC_138515.1, read as the reverse complement.
GGGGGGGCACTAAGAAGCAAGGGGATTGCTGGGGGGCACTGGAGGTGTAAATGACTATCAGACTTCGAAAAGCTGGTACCACTGGGTCAGGTTCCTTCAGTTCTGCTGAATTAATTTGTTTTGATCGTATTTTGAACAAATGTGCAATTTGTTGTTGCTGTTGTATTGCGTTGCTTTATTCCATAGTGGATTGTGCATGCAGACCTCTTTTCTGAATAATGTTTCTTGTGGGTAGCAGAGGTGGCCCTGGGGATGAGTTTATGGAACCAAGGGGGCGGTGGCTCAAAAAGTTTTGGGAGTCTCTGGTTTGGATTACAGTGGTACCTTGGTTTGCAAACTTAATCCGTTCCGGAAGTCCGTTCCAAAACCAAAGCGTTCCAAAACCAAGGCGCGCTTTTCCATAGAAAGTCATGCAAAATGGATTAATCCATTCCAGACTTTTAAAAACAACCCCTAAAATAGCAATTTAACATGAATATTATTATCTAATGAGACCATTGATCCATAAAATGAAAGCAATAAGCAATGTACTGTACTGTAGAAGAAATAAGACTGTATTGTAGATGATAAAAATTAAAATTATTATTTTTCCCTTACCTGCACTGATGATAGTCATTGTTTGGATGGGGGGCTTCTATCTATCTATCTATCTATCTATCTATCTATCTATCATCTATCTATCTATCTATCTATCTATCTATCTATCTGTAGCTGAACTGGGTTCCACACAGTCACAAAAACAAATTAACTGAAAAAGCCTCAAAAGCAAAAATGCAAAATAAATAGCAAAAACAAAAGTGCCAAACTTAATCCATTTCGGAAGTCCGTTTGACTTCCGAAATGTTTGAAAACCAAGGCGCAGCTTCTGGTTGGTGCAGGTGCCCCGGAAACAATAGCCGACAGCCGCACTGGACATTCAGCTTCCGAAAAACATTCAAAAACCGGAACACTTCTGGGTTTTTGGCGTTTGGGAACCAAGGCGTTTGAGTACCAAGGCACCACTGCAGCTGATACACCTGTCAATAATAACCAGCTGATACACCTGTCAATAATAACCATTGCCCGTGAAAATGGTCTTGCGATGCTGAATTGTGGGTTCTCTAGTGTGCGTTTTGTTTGGCTTTGGCGTATTCTTCTTTGCAGTGTCGTTGTAACGGAGACTTGGCCCGCGTTGTGCCCTCCAGGGGTCTTGGTCTACGGCTTCCACCAGCCCCAGTCGGAACAGAACCCCAGAGCCCAGCTGCCACTCTTTCCCCCGCCGCGGGGGTGATACCCACTGGGTGAGTGGCACTTGGCTTGACCTATCTTATACAGTTTCTCTCTGCAGGGAAAGCGGCAGTCGCTAGTGTGGAGCCTGAGGAGAGGGCTGCGGGCGCCGTGTCAGCGGCCCAGAGCCCCAGTGCCCCCAAGAAGGGCCACTCCAAGGCCAAGTCCCCGGGCCCTGTGCGCAGCCTCTCGATGAAGATGAAGAAGCTTCCGGAATTGAGGCGGAAGCTGAGCCTGCGCAGCTCCCGGACCAGAGAGCCGGACGGAGGCTCCTCTCCCAAGGAGTCGGGCAACGTCATCAGCCGCTACCACCTCGACAGCAGCGTGGCTTCCCGGCAGACCCTGGCGCGGGCCAAGGCCACCAGCAAAGGGGGCTACCTGAGCGATGGCGACTCCCCAGACCTCCTGGCGAAGCCTGAGGCCTGCCTGGGTCTCGAAGGGGGGTCCTTCCGACCGTACAGCTTTGCCGAGCAGCCCGGCTGCCTGCAGCACCTGTCCGGCCTGGTCAGCATCCACCTTCTGGGGGTGCAGGACTTCAGGCCCCCCAAGGCTGAAGCGAAGGAGGTCTTTTGTGTCCTACAGGTGGACTCGGTCAACAAGGCCCGCACGGCCCTGCTGCCTTGCCAAGCAGCCTTCCTCAGTCTCAACCATTCCTTCCAGCTGGAGCTTGAGGACGCCCAGCTCCTCAAAGTCGTGGTCTTCTCGTGTGACCCTGCGGTGGGCAAGAACCGAGTCTGCTGCCATGGCTCCATCCTTCTGCCCCATATTTTCCAAGGTGATTTATTATCTTCTCCCACCCCTCACCATTGAAAACCCAGCCTTTTTTCTCCAAGGAGCTCAAAGTGGCTTGTGTGGTTCTTCCGTCTCCTTATTTAACTCCCACAACTGTGAGGTAGGTCAGGCAGAGAGGCAGCAACTGGTCCAGGTTCACCCAGTGAGTTTCACGGCTGAGTGGGGGTCCAACCCTCCCTGGTCTTCCATGTCTAGCATTTTAACCACCACATCACAATGGTTCTTTCTGTTTAGGGAAATCTTTAATGTTTGATGTTTTATCATGTTTTTAATATTCTGTTGGGAGCAGCCCAGAGTGGCTGAGGAAACCTGGCCTGATGGGCGGGTATAAATAAATAAATTATTATTATTATTATTAAGTAGCAGGTGGATAAGTCTGTTTCTAGGGGGGGCAAGCAGAGAGGTTTGAGTGGTGGTGGTGCTTCAGGTTAAGAACAGTTTCAGGTTAAGAACAGACCTCTGGAACGAATTAAGTACTTAACCCGAGGTACCACTGTTTTATTACTTGCACCTCCCTGGGCATTGATATACTGCAGAGCAGAATCCTCAACAAAGGCCAGCGAAATAATTCCTGCAAATAACTATCCATTGTATTTTCAACAGTGACAGCATACCTCCCCCCCCCCAAAAAAGGACAATAAGAAAATAACAAAACAGAAAAAGAAAATTCAGGGCTAGATTGAAGAGGAATGGTGGGGACTGCATCCCTTTCTCCTGAACCTTCCTGAGAACAGGAGGACAGTATAGATTGGGAACCGTGGTTTGCAGAAGGGCATAGTTCAAAGGCTGCAGAGGGGAGAAGCTGGGAAATATTGGAAGAGGAACAGCAGGAAGAAGAAGCACCACCAGGGGAGAGACAGCTGACAGACTCTGTCTTTGGAAAGCCTTCCTGACCCCTCTTCTCCCAGGACCTGGCGCGCATTGAGAGTGGTAGAACAGAAAGCTCAGAGGCTGAAAGCACAGATCAGCCGGAGCAGGGATGACATAGGATAAGGGAGACTGAGGGGGTGAGACTTACTCAGAGCAACACATTATCTAAGAGAGACTGCATTCCTTCGCCTCTCTCTGTGAATATTGAATAATGTACTTGGTAAGAACTCTTCTTGTTTATCTGCTTCTTGGCTGCCACCGTGGGAGGGATAGGATTCCCCGAAGCCTGACATCTTGGCTCTGGGGCTTGGGGAAGAGTGGATTTGAACTGGTGAAGCCAGACCAGGTAATGTGTTGCCCCTGTATGTGGGCTGAGATCCCCTTGCTGGCCGGAGGGAATGAATAGCTTGGGTCACAGAAGCTCCACGTTTGGGCCGAACATGACCAGGTGGGGAGTGGTGGAAGATTCTGTGGCAGGAGGGGGGGTGAAGACAGATCCAGATGTGAGCACAGACCCTGTTTTCTGTCCAAGGTGCTGAAGTACCCGGACAGGCCTCTTCCATGGTTGTCACTTGACAAAGACAGATGTCACCGGAGCTGACCTGATAGTGTGGCTTTGCCAAGGGGAAGGGTGTGGGGTGGAGTTGAGGGACCAGGCCATCCTCACAGCATCTCTCTCGGCTGCCCCTCCTTCCAGGTTGCAGGAGCCAACAGCTTGCCATGCAGCTGGAGCCACAGGGCCTCCTCTACATCAAACTCACCTTGGTAGACCAGTGGGATCCAGCCAGCAGCCAACAGGAGCCCCAAGTCTTTGGAGTGAAGCTGAGCCAGCTGGTGGAGAGGGAAGGGGCTGCCATCAAAGTGCCATTGCTGATCCAGAAGTGTGTTGCCCAGATTGAGAAGCGGGGATTAAAGGTAAATGCACTCTCTCTATCTCTCTTTCTCTCCATCCACCCATCTCCACTCGACCTAGGCTCTTCCCAGAAGGCATGGCATGGCTATTAAGGGGGTGAAACCTAATCTTTGCAATTTTTTGTCAGTGAGGAGTCTTAAAAATACATTTTTGGGTGTAAGGAAATCAAATCTGCTATTATTTTTGTGATTGGACAACATTTAGCTTGGTAGGTCTACATTTGATTAAGAAGCAGATAAATTGCTCTTGGAAAACCGAAGGATTTTGATTTTACCTTCTGAAAGTGCCAGGTAATGTAAAATACAGTATGATTTATAAATAATATTAATACTAATATAAAATATAACTCCAAGTATTGGGCAATTTTAATGATTTCTGTGTACAGTTGTACCTTGGGAGTGGGGGTGTATAAGATTGTGCTTAGAGAAAATGGACAGGGAGGGTTTTTTTCTCCCTCTTTTGTAACACAGTCATACCTTGGAAGTCAAACGGAATCCATTTCAGAAGTCCGTTCAACTTCCAAAACGTTCGGAAACCAAAGCGTGGTTTTTGACTGGCTGCAGGAGCTTCCTGTAGCCATTCGGAAGCTGCGGAAGCCCTGTCTGACGTTCGGCTTCCAAAAATAATTTGCAAACCAGAACAGTCACTTCCGGGTTTGCAGCGTTCAGGAGCCAAAACATTTGGGAACTAAGCTTTTCAAAATCCAAGGTACGATTGTACTTCGATACACATTTTTTTGACCAAATGAAACTAAATTGATTTAACCAAAATATCTTTTGGATTCCCAAGTCACGTTACAACTTTTTAGCACCGCTCACATTTGGAATTTGAAAGATGAAAAACTGAGCATGCCCTAATGCACTACTGAACCTACCAGGGAAATGCCTTAAGCCAATGGGCCTCAGGTTTCGGGCCAGACCTCCTCCCTCTCTCCCAGGTTTTCCTGCAGCCAGGTCACCTGGCCTATGGAACAGCCCTCTGGAGAGGGGGCCCTTTTGCCCAAGTGACTGGCTGTGTCCTGCTTGTAGGTTGTGGGCCTGTATCGCTTGTGCGGCTCGGCGGCGGTGAAAAAGGAGTTGCGCGATGCTTTTGAGCGGGACAGCACTGCCGTGGTTCTCTCTGAGGACCTCTATCCAGACATCAATGTTGTTACAGGTCAGTGTCCTTGACCCCCAGCTTCGTATTCTTCCCTGTGGGCCCTCCAGAAACCAAACCCTGGCTGCTTTGCGGAGTCTTTGGGGACAAGTAGAGACACATCTATGCAGCTGTGCTTCCTGCCTGCTCTTGGCTGGAAATGCTGGCAGGCACTCCTGGTTTTATACTGCTTCCAAAGTCAATAGTGGTCCTTTAGGAATTGCCTTGCCCCCTATTTGCATGCATTTTGACTTCTGAGGGGCAGGTGTTTTTGAAGGGACAATGAGGGAGTCCTCCAGGGTATCGCAGTCCTCTGCAGCCCTTAATACTTCTGACCGAACCTCAAGTGCTGAGGGCTGTGCACATGTGATGTCAGAGAAGTGGCCTGTTGGCAGGCCTGGAGTATGGCGGGGCTTTTCTGAGAAGGCAGAATCTGCCAATTGTTCGGATCATGGGAAGGGGAAGGGGGAGGCAAGCTCCAAATCATAGCCATTGGAAAGGAACTCAGAGGTCATCCAGCCCAGCCCCGAAGTGCAGGATGCAACTACGTCATCCCTGACCGGTGGCCATCCAGGCTTTACTTAAATGCCTCAAGCAAAGGGGAGCCCATCCACCTCCTGCGGCCGTCTGCCCCCCTGTGTCAAGCAACCCTGCCCGTTTTGGACGGTTTCTATGTTTCTCCGACAGTTTTGCTACCTTGCCATTTCCACCCGCTGGTTCTCCTTCCACTCTCTGGAGCTCCAGAGATGGTGAGGTGAGAGGTGGGGCAAAAATCTCCCCAGCACAGGGGGAGAGGGAGAGATTGAGAGATTATGAGCAGAGGGCCAGGAACTTTAAAGATGAATGGGAACCCTTTACAAAGTATTTGAAGACACAACAAAGTGAACTGGACTCCTTGGCAGGTTTTGAATAAACATTCACAAACTTTTTATTGATAATAATCAGCTAAATAGTTTGAGGATCTATACAACTTTGTAACATGCAGAAAACAGCAGTCTCAGAGAAACCAAGACTGGAACTGAGGGAAGTCAGGGGGTGGGTGGGGGGGGGTGTTTGTGTGGGAGGGTGGGGGGAGGGAGGAAAAATGGGGGGAAAACAAGGATGATATGTTTTTGGATAATGTGTCTTGTTTTAATTTTGAATAAAAAACTTTTTTAAAAAAGAAACTCAGTGAAATGCATATATAAAAATAGTTTTAATAAAAATAAATCAAAACCATATCGTCCATCTGTTTCCGTCTGGAAGAGCAGCTGTGTAGGCCTGTAGCAATAAAGGGGTCTGGCCTGGCCCCTTTCCAGCCCTCCTGCCTCCCCCCACCTGGCCCTGTGCCTCAGTCTTTGCATCCGGCACCCTCACAGTCCTCCCTCTGTGAAGGAAGCTTTTGCCTGAAAATGTCCCTTATGATGGGATAGGGCAGCTTAAGGTGTGGCAAGAACTACTCAGTACCATGATGACAGGAGCCCTCTCTAGTAAGGACTGAGTATGGGAGGGGACCCGTGGTGATGGTTAAATGGACTGAGGTATTTTCTCCTTTCCTCCTCCCCACTTGTCCCCCCCCCCAGGAATCCTGAAAGATTACTTGCGTGAGCTCCCCACACCTCTCATCACTGACCCACTGTACCAAGTGGTCCTGGAAGCCATGTCCAATCGGGCGGCTGGGCAGGAGGCGAAAGAGGCGACCACGACAGCTCTCCTGGATTGCCTGCCAGAGGCCGAGAAGGTGAGGACCCCCCAGAATGGCAGCTCTTCTGAGCCCAGGCCTCTCTGTTTATGCCAAGGGTGACACACCCAGTACTAAAAAAAAAAAAAAGTGAAGGTAAAGGAGCCCTGGATGTTTAAGTCCAGTCAAAGGCGACTGTGGGGTTGTGGCGCTCATCTCGTTTTCAGGCCGAGGGAGCTGGTGTTTGTCCACAGACAGCTTTCCGGGTCATGTGGCCAGCAGGACTAAACCGCTTCTGGCGCAACGGGACACTGTGACAGAAACCAGAGTGCATAGAAACGCTGTTTACCTTCCCGCCACAGCGGTACCTATTTATCTACTTGCACTTTTGAGGTGCTTTCAAACTGCTAGGTTGGCAGGAGCTGGGACCGAGCAACGGGAGCTCACCCTGTTGCGGGGATTCAAACCGCCGACCTTCCGATCGGCAAGCCCAAGAGGCTCAGTGGTTTAGACCACAGCGCCACCTGCATCCCATTATACCCAGTAGTGTAGTAGCCTCAACAGGCTGACCACAATGTGGCCCTTGAAGGAGTTTTGGACCCCCCATTGGAGGAAACGGACTTTCCTTCCCATCAGAACCAGGCCCATCAAATTCCCCCCAGGTTGTTGTCACTGTTGTTGTTTTGAAAAAAGCATCATCATCATCATCATTATTGTCATCGTCATTTTTTATACAGAATAGTTATTGACATAAGTACATGCAAAATGTAGTAAGAGTAATGAATGTAAAAGAATGCAAATAGAAAAATAAAATGAGAATACAGAGGGGAGGGGAAAACATGGAGACCACTGAGAGTGCAGTGCTGCATAGGCTTGTCACATATAAGAAGGAAAAGGTGAGCCAAATTAGTTCTCACTAAAGCCTCGCCACATATTTATTGTGGAGCAGGGGGTTTAGTGGGCTATGCAGATAAGTTAACACTGTAGAAAAATGTATACCTAGTCAAATAAAAGTGGTCTATTAAGGACTCTCCGTTTTTGTGTCAAGTGTCCTGACAGTGCCACATGCCCTACTTTTGGGAAGGAGGTGAGTTGGAATTGCAGTAGGAAGCCACTGGCATTCTGGCTAAGCAAGTAGCATGAACTCAAAAGATTTGTGCATGATGGGCAAATGGGTACCAGGCTCCGAGGGTCGGAGTGCCAGGACTGGGTCCTTGTTGTTCGTTTAATAAATGCACGAACCATTCCATTCAAAACAGTTATCTTCCTGCAGCAGCTAGTGCCATTTTGACGAACATCAAATATTGGAGGTCTTTCTATATATAGTGGTACCTTGTTTCGCAAACTTAATCCATTCCCGAAGTCCGTTCCAAAACCAAAGTGTTCCAAAACCAAGGCATGCTTTCCCATAGAAAGTCATGCAAAACAGATTAATCTGTTCCAGACTTTTAAAAAACAACCCTTAAAACAACAATTTAACATGAATTCTACTATCTAACGACACCATGGATCCATAAAATGAAAGCCATAATCAATGTACTGTACTATAAAATAGGTAAGACAGTATTGTAGGTGATAAAATTTAAAATTACATTTTTTTCTTACCTGCACTGATGATAGTCATTGTTTGGATGCGGGGCTTTTATCCATTTCTGCAGTCATACAATGAGAAATTCATAAAACCAAATCTCACCCCCCCCTTGACTTCCCCCAACCTCCTCTTCTGGTTCTTTAAATATTTGCTACTTCTGCTAATTTTGTTTACCTTGATTTTAAAATCTTTCTACTAATTGTTCTTATAGTCTTATCATTTTTATACCATATCTTTCCCAATTGCATCTTACGATTTGTTGTTTTCCCAACTATTGCTCCTTATACACTTTTTTCCTTAATTGTAAATGTTTACTCAAAGCCTGCTAGTGAGTCATAAATGGTTCCCATTCTTTTTTAAAGTCTTTATTGTCCTTGCCTCTGAGTTTTCCCGTAAGCTTCGCCATTTCAGCGTAGTCTATAAGTTTTGCTTGCCATTCTTCTTTCCTATCATCCTTTCATTTTTTGGCTAGTGAAATCCTAGCCGCTGTTCTGGCATACATGAATAGCTTATTCCGTTCTTTTGGCAAGGCCGGTCCTGTAATGCCTAACAAAAAAGCTTCTGGTTTTTTTTAAACAAATGTTATTTTAAACATCTTTTTCATTTTGTTGCAAACCATTTCCCAGTAGTTCTTGATTACTTTACAGTTCCACCACATATGGTAAAACTTTCTCTTTGCACTTCCAGCACTTATTAGAACTTTTTTCTATACATTTTGGCAATTTTCTCTTCTTCCATTTTCTAGGCCACCCTGACAATGCTGTTGGATCACCTCAGCCAGGTTGCTGCTTTCCATGCCTTCAACCGCATGAACGCCCAGAATCTGGCTGTGTGTTTTGGTCCTGTGTTGCTGAGCCAGGGAGCAGCAGGGCCGGGCCCCTGTGGCCCCGGCCACCACCACCGCACCATTGCCAGCACCATGGACTTCAAGCACCACATCGAAGTGTTGCATTACCTGCTGCAGGCCTGGCCAGGTGAGTGCCAAGTGGGGAGGCCAGTGGGCAAGAGAGGGCAGGTGCCCAGGAAGGGGTTGGCTGGAGGCATGCGGTGCTCTGGGTTTCAGTGACATGGGGGGGCCGGCACCTGCCAGCGTTCACGCTGCAGTAATAATAATTTGATAATAACAGTACAGTCGTACCTCGGATCTCAAACACCTTGGCTCCCGAACAAATCGGCTCCTGAACAAATCGGTTCCCGAACAATCGAAACCCAGAAGTGAGTGTTCCGGTTTTCGAACAAATTTCAGAAGCCGAACGTCCAGCACGGCTTCCGTGGCTTCCAATTGGCTGCAGGAGCTTCCGAATGTTTTGGAAGTTGAACAGACTTCCCAAACGGGTTCCGTTTGACTTCCAAGGTATGACTGTAATGTTATTGTTTATGTGTCGCCCATCTGACTGGGTTGCCCCAGCCACTCTGAAACATTAGCAGGATTTTAATCTCCCTTGTAATGTAACCAGAACTATGGACAATATGGATAGATACAAAATATAGATTACTAAATAATATGCAGTTGAAAATGTTGACAATAGGACCCATGGGGGGGGGTGGGGGGTCTTGAGATTCAGAGTAATCTCTTTATATGGATGTGTATTTGGTATGGTTATAAATTTATATTTGTGAAATCAAAGAGAAATGATTAATAATAATAATAAGGGTTTGGATTTGATATCCCACTTTATCACTACCCTAAGGAGTCTCAAAGCGGCTAACAATCTCCTTTCCCTTCTTGCCCCACAACAAACACTCTGTGAGGTGAGTGAGGCTGAGAGACTTCAGAGAAGTGTGACTAGCCCAAGGTCACCCACCAGCTGCATGTGGAGGAGCGGAGACGCAAACCCGCTTCCCCAGATTACGAGACTACCACTCTTAACCACTACACCACTGCTGGCTCTCCGAAAATAAAATAAACTGTAATGGCTTCTATAAATCCAAGACTGTCCCTGGAAAACAGGGACACTTGGAGGGTCTGTGCCTCAGGCCTTAGTGAACCAGGTGCATTTGGTTTTCATAACTTGCTTTCCCTTCCCCTTCAGCCCCACGCAGGGTAACCGAAGAAGAAGGCGAGTGCCCCCTGCCCATCAAGCCACCCCAGCGCCACTGCCGCCCTCCCTTGGACCTGCCGCTGTTGCAGACCACCGTCGTGGCTCGGAGCCGCCCTCGAGGCCTGGAAAGCCCTCCCAGCAACCGCTACGCTGGGGACTGGAGTGTGTGTGAACAGCAGTTTTCGGCGGGGCCCAGGCCGGGTGGCGACACAGACTACGACGAGGTGGCTGGCAGCGAGAGTGAGAACGAAGAGGACAATAGAGAGGTGACTCTGCCGCACCACAACGGAGCCGTCTTCGTAGGGGACTTCGCCTTGGTGGAAGATTCCGAGGCTCCCTTCAGCACGAGGCTCAACCTGAAGGACTTTGACGCCCTCATCTTGGACCTGGAGCGAGAGATTTCCAAGCAAATCAATGTCTGCCTGTGAGCCGTTCTCTCGGGGCAGAACATTGCGAGGCCTAAGGAAGGGCCGAGTGCGCCTCTGCCGGGCCCTTCGGACAGCCAGGCTGTGACCAAGCCAAGCTCAGGCGGTTGATCCTGCCTTCTTATCAGTATTCTTTCGGATCACGGTACTTCGAACCAAGTGGTCCGTCTTTCGTTGTTTTCGTATGTCTTTTCCCAAAGGGAGGTGCTTTCGCTGTGACTCTGGCTACCAGAGTGCAGTTTGTAGAGCACTTTCAACCTCCTAAATTCCCACCGTGAAATTTATTGTGCGGGGACAGGAAGGAAGCGTTTCTTGTTCCTGCGTGTCGGCGGTTTCGAGGAAGAGAGGAGCTGACCAAGATTTTGTTTTCTTTGCTTGATAATGTTGAACCGGTAGTATTTAAGTAGCACGTTTCTCCTCATCACCCAGAGCACTTCCAACAAACCCTCGAAAGTGGGTCAGTATTATTACCCTCCCTTTATTATAGATGGGAGCCAAGTTTGTGAAGCTGTCGCTTGCCAAAGGCAAACTCCTCTGCGAGTTTGTGCCTGAGCTCAGGTTTGAGGGATGTGTTGGTTTGCAAGCCCCCTCCATGAAGGCTGGCCCCTCTCACTGTCCTCGGAGCTTGCTTACCGGTAACCTCCTCTGGCTGATATCCAGACAGACCAGGGAGATTTTGATAGGCGACATTTGTCCCAAGCGTGGGTAAAATGCACAACCCCTCTCTCCTGCTTCCGCAGGGGAAAGAAAAATAAGAAAAATAAGTCAGAAATCTATTTACATGATGTTTATTTCTGACATTACAACACTAGAGAAAAACACGTCCTTTCAGTTCAGTTCTTCCAGCAAGTCTTATTGTAGCAACCATTGGGCTCTGCTACCATTGTTTATAGTCAAGTTCAGGCTTTCTAGATACACAGTTCTGATCCCGGTCGCTTCCATTTCCTGACCATTGACCAGTTTCACAGTGAAGCATTGCTTCTCAAACGTTGAAAACAGTTCCCAACGTGATGTCATGTGTTGGGTCGCTCCCGTGTCTACAATAAATGAGTTCTCCATGGATGATGTGGCTTTTAGGGACATCAAAGCCATATCTGGTTTTGTCTGGATATCAGCCAGAGGAGGTTACCGGTAAGCAAGCTCCGAGGACAGTGAGAGGGGCCAGCCTCTATGGAGGGGGCTTACAAACCAACAGGATGCCCTTGGCAAAGTGTCCTCCAGGCCCTCTCTGGGTGGGCTTATCTGTCAGAGGCAGTGGTCTGGGCAGCCAAGAACTTCCATTTCAATTTCCCACAATGCCCCTGAAGGAGCATCAAACTGGAGCTTTCTGGGAAATTAAAACAAGAACTCCAAGTCACCTGGTGCTGATTGGAGCATGGAAAATATGTTTGGGGTGGGGGGCAAAGGCAGACATCAATGCAGGGGAGAACAGGGGCATAGTATGGAAGGGGGGGCTGCCAGGGCGATGGCCCTGGGTGCATTTTTTAAGAGGGTGATGCACATTTGGCTTGTCATAGCCCCCTGGAGGTCCCAAGATGGCCCCAGGGCTGCGTTGGCTGGCCAGGCTCCCCACTGCGCAGGAGGGCAGGCAGGGGGGCACTCTGGCAGTGTTGGTGGCAAGGGCTAGGCTGGCGCAGCAGGCTCCATTCACCCTCCATGCCTCACCCCCCCCCGGTGCACCCCAGCCTGCTTCAGGTACCAGCAAACCACGCTATGCTGCTGGGTGAGAAGGCTGACCAGTTGGTTCAAGGGGTCTGCATGCTGAGGCCAGGCCTAGCCATGTTCCCCTAATTCTAATTTACGGTTTTTAAAATGGTGCAGCTTTTGTTTTGACTGTGGAACTGGGTGAGCAGTTCATTTTCACTTTCTTCCTGCCTGAAAGTGGGGTTGCCATATTTCAAAAAGTGAAAATCCAGACAAAAAAAAGTTATTGAGCTTTTTTCTTTGCAAAATTGGACGCTTTTGAGCTATTTCTGAGCAAAAACGACACTGCCGACATCAGCTGATGTACATCCAGATTTTCCAAGACATTTAGCCGATTTTCACCCGGACATTGCTTTGCGGCTACAGTATTCCGGGTAATTCTGTATTTATGGCAACCCTACCTGAAAGTGAAAGGCTAAACTCTATGAAATGCCCAAGTCTTGGGGGGAGGGGCAAGGCAGGAAACCCCAAACCCAGTTTGTTCCTCTGCCCTGGAAGACACTAAAAGTGCAAGGGCTGGGATCCCAGTTCCTTCTCTGAAAATTCTCGCAGCCCCGTCTGTGACAGGGGCTTCAGTGTGATCCTCCCTCTCGTTCTGCATTGCTGTGCTGCTGAGATTCCCCCTCTGGTGCCAAAGGCCAGGGCCCAGACCTTTCTACGGCACTATTAGCGGCCCCTGACTCTGCTAAATTTCTGCTAAAATGCAGAAATAGCCTACTGCTAAGTGGGATGGGAGAAAAGGAGAATGGTGCCACCTTGCCAGAAAAACAAATAACCTTGCTCCCATTTGCATCAGAACATGCCCTTGCAGGATCAGCCCACTATCCCATTTAGGTCAGCATCCTGCCCTCACAGTGACCAAAGAGGACCTGAGTTACAACATCTCTCTCCCTGGCTGTGATTCCCAGCGACTGGCCTGTTGCCTCTGGCGATGGAGCCAGAATGTAGCCATGGATATAGAAGCCATTGATAGCCTCATGTTGCATTAATTTGTCTAATATCCTTTGAAAGCCACCAAGGTGGGTGGGCATCACTACCTCCTATGGCAACAAGCTCCACACGATTAGCTGTTCACTAGACTTACTTTGGTCTGTCCCGAATCTTTCAACAGTCAGCTTCGTTGGGTAGCCCCAGCTCCTAGTGCAGTCGTACCTTGGATCCCAAACGCCTTGCAAGTCGAACATTTTGGCTCCCGAACGCCACAAACCCAGAAGTGATTGTTCCAGTTGGCGAACGTTCTTTTGGAACCCGAACATCTGACGGGGCTTCCGTGGCTTCTGATTGGCTGCAGGTGCTTCCTGCAGCCAATCAGAAACCGCGCTTCGATTTCCGAAAGTTTTGGAAGGCGAACGGACTTCTGGAACAGATTCCGTTTGACTTCCAAGGTACGACTGTCTTACAGGAGAGGGAGAAAAACCCCTCCCTGTCCATTTTCTGCATGCATAATCCTATGCACCCCCCTCCCAAGTTGCAGCCTCGTGGAGGCTTTGCTCATTCTGGTTGCCCTTTTCCTGAACTTTCCCCCAGCTCTACAATATCTTTTCTGAAGCACAGCAACCAGGACTTTTTACACAGTGTTTCAAGTGTGGCTGCACCTTAGGCCTTCTGTAATGGCACGGCGATATTGGCAGTATTATATTCAAGTCCTTTTCCAATACAGTGGTGCTGCGCAAGACGAACGCCTCGCAAGACGGAAAACCTGCTAGACGAAAGGGTTTTCTGTTTTGGAGGCGCTTCGTAAAACGAATTTCCCTACGGGCTTGCTTCGCAAGACAAAACTGTCTTGCGAGTTCCTGTGGTTTTTTCCCGCCTTTTCCCCCCTTTTCCTAAGTCGCTTATCAGCTGATCTGCTGATAAGCCGCTTAACAGCTGCTCGCTAAAAGCCGCTAAACTGCTAATAGCGCTAATCCGCTAAGCTATCAATGGGCTTGCTTCGCAAGACGAAAAAACCGCTATACGAAGAGCCTCACGGAACGGATTAATTTCGTCTTGCGAGGCACCACTGTAATTCTGCCCCCTCAACATGGGATGTGCCCCTGTGTGACAGGAAGTGTGAGTCTGACTCTACCTGAGCACACCTTTTTCGGAAGCATCTCACCTTCCGGCGGTCCTTTGCGGCACCGGCTGGTTGGCCAACTCCTCCCTTTCATAGCAGGAAGAAGTTCTCCAGTGGAGATTGGCCGCCACTCGCTTCATCTTAGTCCGCCATATTGGGCTAGGCCAAGATGCTCTCCCCATAGGCCTGGTTAAACCTTTTATCATTCAAGTGGGGCAAGCATGCCATGGGGCAAGGTGTGTCTCAGAGGGCCTAACTACATGTGACTGAGGCAGCCCCAGCCTGTGCCTGCCTCCCCACTTGCTGGGATGCCAATACACTTGGCACCTCCCTTGCCAGCAGCTGCCACAGAATTGCAGAGGGGTGTGAGAGCAGCTCATGTGCTCCTTTGACCAAATAACACCAGAAGATATGTGCCAGCAGTATATGTCCCCTGCAATAGATTTTTAGACCCTTAGGGTGCCAGGCCATAATCGAGCTGAGAAATCTGAACTCCATTTCAAAATCCCCAGAATGCTGAGTGCGTGTGTTGGTTATTTGCACATCCTTTTCGGTTTCCATCATTTCCCCTTAATGCTGCCTTTGCGATGCAGTTTTCAGCTGATAAGAGACCACTCGGGAGCGCAAAGCCATAGCCAGCCTAATGAAGAAATGCGGTACGGAAGATGTGGGCGTTTTAAAAAAAATATTTGTATGTCCTTATGGACAATTAAATATCTGTGAATGTACGAGTCTGGCTGTTTTTGTTTACGTCCGTGTGGGAGAAGGCATATGGTATTCATGTGCGTATGACGTGTCTTGGGGCCTCGATCCTGTTTGGCGCAACAGTCGTTTTCCACCATTCCAGCACTTGGCTGAACTAAATATAAAACCACCCAACCTCCACAAAACCCTTAATTCTCTAATAGGGAAGTCCAGTGTTCTTTCTTAACCCAATTAAAAAGTAAACACACACACAAAAAAACATACACCGTGATGTTGTAGAATACACATCGCTACCACTTCATTGTGCGGATGGTCAAAACATGAAAAAAAACTGTACTTGCCTTCACAAAATAATGACTTATCCTTTATATTAGATGTCATGGAAGTGGAATTTACACGCATATAAAAAACGCTGTGAAAATGCTTTTACAAAAAAACATTTTGAAAAATACATTGAATTTTGCATAGCTCACCATCGCCATCTAGTGTCACATTTGTAAATTGCCCTTTACAGCACATTTAAAACGATTTATTTGCAGCTGTGTAGCTGAGTCGGGGGACAGGATCTTTCCTAAAGCACAATTTCCACAGATGATGGTGACATGCAAATAAGCAAAATGAAACATTTTACAAATCCCTAGATTCAGAAATTTCTGAAGCATCATATCAATAAAATAAAGCTGTGCTATGTGCAGATTGTAGAAGAAGAACAAACAGGACAATAACAGCACACCGAGCATGTTTCAATGAAATAAGCAAGTTCACATTCATTTCCCAGACTGCTTCAGAACTTGTTTTGCCTGAAAACTTTCGTTTTCTTTGCATTCCGTTTTGACTGAGAGAATAGGGTGTGTCATTTTTTTTGGGGGGGGGTGAAATTTAATTTTAGCAGATTTCTTCATTGAGGAATCCTAAAAATATGTTCTTGGGTGTAAGGAATTCCAATCTTATTTTTGTGACTGGACAACATTTAGCTTGGTAAAGTCTACAGCTGGCGAAGAAGCACATAAACTGTTTTGGAAAACCAAAGAATTTACCTTCTGAAAGTGTCCTGTAATGCTAAATAAGAAGAAACAATAAAAACAATATATAATATATAGAAATAATATTAATTTAATTGCAAGTACTGGGCAATCGTTTTCAAAGATTTCTATGCAATTTTACGCACAATAAAAAATATTAATTTTACCCAAATATATTTTGAATTCCCAAGTCATGTTACAACTTTTTAGCACCCCCCATTCAGGAGATGGAAGTGAGCCGGGAAGTGCTTTTGGTGGTGCCGAAAAAGCTGAGGGCAGGATGGCAATGTTGGCGACTGCACCTCATTGAACAGAAGCTGTCACAGATCCAGATGTTTCCCATCAGGCCACAATTCTTCATATCTCCATGACTGGACTTGTTTTGTTGCCAAGAGCTACAAAAACCCAAGCAAAACAGCATCACATACCAGATACCCCAACGATTCCTCAAAACTATTAAGGTTTCAGTAAAGCAACAAGTCAAATAGTTTAATCAAGTGAAATCATTGTGTGTGGGTTTTTTTGGGGGGGGGGGATAGCCTGAGAACTCGTTTTTCTGCCCATGACCAAGCACCATATCACTTTGCCCATGTAGGGAGTACACCAGGCCACTTAAAGTCCCAAACGTTACAGGACTGTTTGCTTAAGGAGCCAGAAATATCTACTTGGTGGCAGGACCAGGGCTGGATTTAGGTTTGATGAGGCCCTAAGCTACTGAAGGTAATGGGGCCCTTTATATGTCCAGCTGCCCTTTGTCAACAACAAATGGTCGCTGTTTTTTGTGTTGAATATATGCTATATGGTCATTTAGGGAGCTAATAGGTATCTAAAGCCATTTGCACATAACAAAATATGTATTTTATCAAAGTAGGTAATTTTTGAACTGAAATACAATTAAGAAATATATTAATAGTGAAATACAATTAAGAAGAAGTATATTAATAGTGAAATAATGATTAAGCTCTAACTTAAAATGATTTTGGCAATAACAAAAGTCCCTTTAGAAACACAGTTTACAAAGACTCATAATCTAGTCTCTAGAAACTTACTATAACATGAACTAATAATAGGTGTAAATATATGGTGCAAACTATATTATAAATAGCAGAATGTAGGCACCCTATATATAGAAATGAGCAAACCACTGATGTTTTAGGGAGCAGGCGGGGCCCATGACTTACATCATAGGAGCCTACACAACACAAAACACTGTTGCTGTATATAGGTTTTATTTATTTGTTTCTTATCTTATATTTTGGAAATGTACGTCCAGTTTTTTTCCTTTAAATTTTTTTTGGGTCCCAATAGAGTGGGGCCCTAAGCTAGAGCTTGTTTAGCTTATATGTACCGGTAAATCCGGCACTGGGAAGCTGGGAAGAAGAAAGACTCGGTTTGACTAGGTTGCCTACCTTTCTTCCCTCTCATGCTACAGGGTGCCCTCCATGCCCAGTGGTGCTTACGGCTCTTTGGACTGGTGGGGCAGAAGGCAGGGAAACCAAGGGTGGATCTACACACAGGGGAAAAAACAAGTCATAAATTAAATTGTTATAATAAAGGGGGGAAATACTATGTAAAATCGCATAGAAAAGTTTTGTGCTCTACAGCGCCATCTGGTGGTGCATGTTTATAACACATTCATAACACAGACCCAGTTCTACCTCTCTTTTAAATCAGAACCAGTGAAGACGGCGAATGTCTGGAGGCGGTTGGAGGATGGATGGCGGCTAACAGACTGAGATTGAATTCTGAAAAGATAGAAGTACTGTTTTGGGGGGACAGGGGGCAGGCAGGTGTGGGGAACTCTCTGGTCCTGAATGGGGTAACTGTGCCCCTAAAGGACCAGGTGCGCAGCCTGGGAGTCATTTTGGACTCATAGCTGTCCATGGAGGTGCAGGTCAGTTCTGTGTCCAGGGCAGCTGTTTATCTGAGCCGTGCCAACCCCAAAACAGATGCTGATGAGTTTTAGCATCCTTCTTTGCTGAGCTTTTTGAGAGCCAGAGTGTCTGCAGACAGAAATGGTTGCAGTACAACAGGAACATGTCTCGGGATGGGAAGGACACAAATAGCATGTTTAGCTGTCGGTTCTTAGCATCCCATAGCCATCCCTTTGACACGGGCTTTCACCCCCAACACACCCACCCCAGACTCTCCCAGTGTCCCTATTTTCCAGGGACGGTCCCGGAATTACAGATGCTACCCCAGTTTCTGATTTGATCCCGGAAAGTCCCGCTTTCCCTTCGGATGTCCCAATTTTCATCAGAGAAATATTGGAGGGTATAGAGTTATGCGACCACCGAGCCAAAGAGATAAGTAACTACATGGCCTTCAGAAGACATCTGAAGGCAGCCCAGTATTGGGAAGTTTTTTTTCATGTTTCATGTTTTATTGTGCTTTTATATATGTTGGAAGCCACCCAGAGTGGCTGGGGCAACCCAGGTAGAAGGGTTATTATTATTATTAATTATTATTATTATTATTATTATTATTGAATAAAAAGGTAAAGGACCCCTGACAGTTAGGTCCAGTCGAGACCGACTCTGGGGTTGCGGCGCTCATCTCGCTTTATTGGCCGAGGGAGCCGGCGTACAGCTTCCGGGTCATGTGGCCAGCATGACTAAGCCGCTTCTGGCAAACCAGAGCAGCGCACGGAAACGCCGTTTACCTTCCCGCCTGAGTGGTACCTATTTATCTACTTGCACTTTGACGTGCTTTCAAACTGCTAGGTGGGCAGGAGCAGGGACCGAGCAACAGGAGCTCACCCCGTCGCAGGGATTCGAACCGCCGACCTTCTGATCGGCAAGTCCTAGGCTCTGTAGTTTAACCACCACTTATTTTCATTGGAGAAATGTTGGAGGGCATGCCGTCCTCCTTGGGTGCTGAAAGGGGGAAGTACCCTGTCAGGACTCACTGCTGCAGATGTTTTGGCGGGTGCCGTAGGTGACCCAGCGACTCCAGGGCCCGTTGCCGTCAAACAGCATCACCACCCGGTCAAGACTGTTGCCGTAGTTGAAATACAGATCCTTGCCCTCCAGGGCCAGCAGATCGTGATCGCGGCATTCCCACCGCTGGAGCGGGTTCGTCCCATTGCAGGGTTCCAGACGGACGGTCTCCCTTCTTTTGGCCCTGGGTGCTGCCACGCAGAGCAGTGAATCCATGTGAAGGAGGACGCCTCTGGAGAACCAGCGAAAATGCTGCAGCCAATTCGTAGGGTCACAGGGCGCTTGTGTGAGAGAGCTGGGCTCCTTCTTCGTCACACAGTGACTGCGGTTCTCATTGTACAGCAAGAAGGAGCTGGGGACTGGCAAGGGGAACAGAGTTAGCATGGAGGAACAATGGCAGCCAGAGGCAGGCAGGGAGTGAATGGACAAGAGGAGGAAAGGGACTGAGAACGAGAGAACAAATGGAGTCAGGTCTCTGCAGCTTCTTACCAGAGAACAGGACTGAGACAGTAAAGTACAGTCATACCTCAGGTCACAGCCGCTTCAGGTTGAGTTTTTCGGGTTGCAGACTGCCGAAACCCAGAAGTACCGGAACAGGTTACTTCTGGGTTTTGGCGGTCGTGCGTACACAGAAGCGCTAAATCAAGCTTTGCACATGCGCAGAAGCGCCAAGTCACAACCCACGCATGCGCAGACACGGGTTGCGAACATGCATCCCGCACGGATCACGTTCGCAACCTGAGCGTCCACTGCATATCAAGTGCAAGACAAAGCAACAGTCCAGGCTAGGCATTGATAGCCAGTAAAAAGGTAAAGGTAAAAAGGACCCCCGGATGGTTGAGTCCAGTCCAAGGCAACTATGGGATTGCGGCGCTCATCTCGCTTTCAGGCCGAGGGAGCAGGCATTTGTCCACAAACAGCTTTCCAGGTCATGTGGCCAGCAGGACTAAACTGCTTCTGGCACAACAGGACACATTGACGGAAGCCAGAGCGCACGGAAAAGCCGTTTACTTTCCCGCCACAGCAGTACCTATTTATCTACTTGCACTGGCGTGCTTTCGAACTGCTAGGTTGGCAGGAGCTGGGACAGCAACGGGAGCTCACCCCGTCATGGGGATTCGAACTGCTGACCTTCTTATCGGCAGGCCCAAGAGGCTCAGTGGTTTAGACCACAGCACCACCCACGTCCCTGTAGCCAGTGAAGACTATTTAGAACAGCATCTGCCAATGTTCAGAATTCACTCAACATTTCAATTTCAATATAGCCATTTTAAATTAGCATTAAACATATGTTTTTTAAGTACGGCAAGGCTTAAAATATAGACATTTTGACAAAAATAATGACTGGCCCTGACAATATATTATAATATTTTTAGTAGGCAGAGAGTAACGATGAGAAACAAATACGGGGCTTAATTTTATCTTCAAAATGTGTTCCAAAAATGGATTAAGGGAGCCCCTTTTCCCGTATATGTATTGGTTTGAGGAGGGCATGACAAAATGTGTTAATTTTGTGGGAAGCTATCTTCCAGACTATTCAAACCCAGTCTATGATTCTTGGAGATTTTGTGGATTTCCAGTGAGATGTTACTGGCGCTATTAATCTTGCACCTAACTAATAAGTTTGGGACTAATTTCCAGCTCAGATGTTGCTATATTCCTTAGCAATATTCTGAGTTAGGGCTTGGGGCTGGATGATGTCTTGGGGTCCTTACCATACCTGTGATTCTGTGATTGTAAGGGTGGGTTTTGCTGAGCTGGTCGCTCCATTTTTTATAGGACTGCTGGAAATTATCCTATCCTAGCCCGGGGAAGCAGGGCATTTCAAACTTGTCAACTTTCCAATTCCAAAAAATGAGGGGTGATAAAAAGTTGTAAAATGACTCAGGAATCTAAAAGATATTTTGGTTAAACTGATATAACTTAGTTCTGTTTGGTAAATAAAATGTGTGTAAAATCACACAGAAATCATTAAAAATGATTGCCAAGTACTTGCAGTTATGTTATATATTTATATTAGTTTGATTTATATGTTATACATATTTTATATTACCTGACACTTTCAGAAGGTAAAAATTTAGATTATTTGGTTTTCTCAAAGCAGTTTATTTGCTTCTTATTCAGATGTAGACTTGGTAAGCTAAATGTTGTCCAGTCACAAAAATAATAGCAGATTTGATTTCCTCACACCCAAAAATATGTTTTTAACATCCCCTCGCTGACAAAATTTGCAAAAATTAAGTTTCACCCCCTAAAATGACATGCCCTGTTGGGATATTCTCTCTTTTGCAGGCAAATGGTCCCCAGTGACTAGGGAATGTCCAAGGTGGCTTTGCAAAGGGAGCTGCCTCTTCCCCTACTCCCAGCTGGGGAAAATGAATGGAAGCATGGAGTCCTTCGGAAGAACAATAGATCTGCAGAGTGAGAAGGATGAGATAGATGGGGAGGCTGTAAGGAAACGTACAATTCCTTGTCAACTACTCTAGCGGCGTTTGGTTCTAGCAAAATAGCCACGTGCTTGCCACTAAAACAATATTTAGTGAGTACTATTATCTTCACTGCAACTATGTGGAATAGAAACCTACTTTCATAATAGAGCTTAGACTCTTGTCCATGTTTGTACTGAGCATCTAGTGTAGAATTTGAATAAAGCAGTCCCAGATACATCTATGGATAATCTGGTCAAGCTGTCGGGGTGTTTGAACTGCTCCAAAACTGAGCTGGAGGTCATCATAGTTTGGTTTGACGGAGCTCATGAGATCTGAAGCTCTCACCAGCAGGCGGAAGGAAAAGTCCTGCTAACATCTAGAAACACGGAACAACCCCGAGAGGCGTTTTTGGAACATGGAGCTTCTGACAGAGACAGTAAAAAGCAGCTCTGTTGGACTGAAGAGACTAATTTCTGTTTAATATTAACTGAGACAACTGGTCATTTAATTGAGAAACACAATGATTTGTGATTGGGGTAAATAGGGCTGGCCCAAAACATTTTGCCGACTGAGGCAAATGACAAAATGGCACCCTTCCCTTTCCAGAAGCTGACTGGGCTGACGGATGACTCTTACTTCAGCATACAAGATGGGATAGACTTCCCCGCTGCACCTAAGAATTGCAGAGATAATTCTTTACAGAATTATTTGGTCCTCCCTGGAGTCTTTAATTTCCCACCCATTTTGACACTTTAAACATCTGCATACTTCTGGATTCTCCTCAGCAAGCCCATCTTTTCCCCTCTTGTTTATTAGTGGTCCCCTCTTGGTTCCAGTCAGGAGCAGCCTAGCCCATTTTGCCACCCAAGGTGCCTTCTGCCGGCCTGCCTGCATCACCACTTCTGCCGCCTGAGGCAGCTGCTTCACCCTGCCTCATGGGTGGGCTGGCTCTGGTTCCAGTCAGCCACCTAGGCTGGCTGTCAGCAGGTATATCGTTTTCAAACGAGAAGTAAAAGATATTTCACAGCCAAGCGCATCACTGTTCTGCAGAGCTTTCCAGAAGTACCAAGATAGAACTTTTATTCTGCTCTCCAGAAAACCTCCACTCATGCTCCTAGCCTGAAATGTGGAGCTGAGCACCACCTTCCAGCCTTGGGGCAGTGAGGGCAATGAGCTCCTCCACAAGCTCCACCACAACTCCCATAGACACTCACCTGCCTCTTGGAGCTTCCTGTTCTCAGCACGCGCTTGCTCCAAAGCAGCAGACATCTTAGAATCTGTGCAGGGAGCCAACAAGAAGAAGTTGGTGCTGACCTTTAAAGCCCTAAACGGCCTCGGCCCAGTATACCTGAAGGAGTATCTCAACCCCCTGAGGTCCAGCACTGAGGGCCTTTTGACGGTTCCCTCACTGTGAAAAGTGAGATTACAGGGAACCAGGCAGAGGGCCTTCTCGGTAGTGGCACCTGCCCTGTGGAATGCCCTCCCATCAGATGTCAAGGAAATAAACAACTATCTGACTTTTAGAAGGCATCTGAAGGCAGCCCTGTTTAGGGAAGTTTTTAATGTTTGGTGTTTTATTGTGTTTTTAACACAGTGGTACCTCGGGTTACAAACACTTCGGGTTACACCTCCGCTAACCTGGAAGTAGTACCTCAGGTTAAGAATTTTACCTCAGGATGAGAACAGAAATTGTGTGGCCGCGGCGTAGTGGCAGCAGCGGGAGGCCCCATATGCTAAAGTGGTACCTCAGGTTAAGAATGGTTTCAGGTTAAGAATGGACCTTCAGAATGAATTAAGTACGTAACCAGAGGTACCACTGTATTCTCTTGGGAGCTGCCCAGAGTGGGTGATGAAACACAGCCAGATGGGTGGAGTATTAATTAATTAATTATTATTATTATTATTATTATTATTATTATTATCATCATCATCATCATCATCATCATCATTATAGGCTGGCTGAAGGATCAGTCCCAGAGGCTACCTTCACAGTAGCAACTGGTGAAAAAGAAACTTTGAAGGGTGCATGTGTCACAGTCTTAGCATCGTTACCTAAAAGTGATATCCTACCACTGGCTTGAAAAGGGAGTGTGGTACTCACCAAGCCTCATTGACCAAGTGACCATATGGAATTAACATCTGAAAGTGTCAACCATCACTTTTTGTACCATTTTAGTGCCCCCTTTCTTGGTTGCTGGTCTTTTTTTAATCAGTGTATGCCAGGAAAATTGTTGCATAGAGTTAACTCTCCCTAAACTCTTCCTCACTCTCTCTCACACACACTGCTTCAATGCACTTCAATGTTGTACAATTGACTATAATGCACTTTGAATGAAGCTCCACCTTGGGGAGCAGAGGAACCTGCTGTATACTGAGCTTAGACCCATGGTTCCCACATGCCCCACAGGAGGGCAATTTGATTTTTAAGGGGGGCAATTTGGAAGCTGGTTTAGACCAAGTTAATGGCCTTTTCGGCTTCCTCCCATGAAAAGGAGTTCACTTTTTGAATAATAAGAATTATATGTCACGGTGGTGGGGGCATCAGGATTTTAGAGATGCTTAGGTGGGGCATGGCCAAAAAAAAAGGTTGGGAACCACTGGCTTAGACCACTGACAGCCTACCTTGGTATTATCTACACTAGCTGCCAGCAGCTTTTTGGGGTTTCAGACAGGGGTCTTTGTCAGCCCCACATGGAGGTGGTGTGAGGGGCGAAACCTGGGAGGAGCCTATGACATGCAAAGCATGCGCCCGACCACTAAACTATGCCTTTTCCCCAGCTGAGAATCCAGGCAGACACCCAGAGACCCATGCATGTCTTCTGAATGATACAGGAAAAAAGTATATCAGTCTGGCAAACCCCTACCTGGCACCCCAGCAGCCTTTAGAGACCCAGCAGACCAGTTACAGCGCATAATTCCCACCGCAAGCAGCAGCACGTTCAGGAACACCGAGGTAGCCAGCAGAGCCGCAACAGCTACTAAAACCACCTTGCGTGTCCAAGATGGCTTCCCGGCTGAGAAAAGGGGTGGGGGTGGAGAGAGAGAGAGAGGGAGGGAGAGAGAGAGTCATTCTGCCTGTTCTCCACCTCCGCTCTGCCACCACCTTCCCCTCACCTGCCGCACCAATCCCTGTGGTATCACATAATTCTTTCTTCTTCATCATCATCAACATCACTCATAGCCAAGTAAGATTGTCTTCCATAAACAAGGTTTTAACAGTGAGTCCGTAAGTGACTGTGAAGGCCAATTCTGGATCCACACAACCTTCCACATAGGTTCCCGGGCAGGAGTTGATCACAGTGAGGGTTTGCCAAGCATGCCTTCCTCTTAGCACGTTTGTCCCTTGTGTCCTGAGTTCGAGTGTCTTCAAAGGCCATGACACCTTTTGTAAAGGCTGTTCTCCAATTGGAGCGCTCGCAGGCCAGTGTTTCCCAGTTGTCGGGGTTTATACTACATTTTTAAAGATTTGCCTCGAGAGAGTATTTCAACCTGTTTTGTTGACCACCAGCATTACACTTTCCATTTTTAGGTTCGGAAGAGAGTAGTTGCTTTGGAAGACGATAATCAGGCATCTGCACAACATGACCAGTCCAACGAAGTTGATGTTGAAGAATCATCGCTTCGAAACTGGTGATCTTTGCTTCTTCCAGTATACTGGCATTAGTTCGCCTGCCTCCCAAGTGACGTGTAAAATATTTCGGAGAAACTGTTGATGGAATCTTTCGAGGAGCTGGAAATGGCTTTTACAAGTGGTCCATGTTTCACAAGCATACAGTAAGGTTAGTAGTACAATAGCTTTGTAAACAAGCATTTTGGTTTCCCTGCGAATGTCCTGGTCCTTAAACACTCTGCACTTCAATCGCGAGAAAGCTGCACTCACAGAGCTCAGGCGATGCTAGATTTCAGCATCAATGTCTTGTACAGCTTTTTGGGGTTTCAGGCAGTAGAGCTGGAATGGACTCAAAGGGTCCTTGAGCCCAACCCTCTGCAATGCAGTCTTAACTCTATAAGTTTATTGCTTTGGGGCCATTTGCTATTTATTTGTTTCATCATCATCATCATCATCATCATCATCATCATCATCATCATCAGATTTTACGACACAAAAAAGGCAGTAGTAAGCAAACTAAAAAGGAAGCAACCCCCAAAATACAATTTAACAATGGGGGGAGTCTAGAACATGGGGGTTCATTGTAAAATACAAACCACAAGACCCTTGAGCCCCTGCAAGGCGGGGTTGGGGGACAAATGGAGGGAAATGAACACCAGGTTCAAGAAATCATCTCCCTACACCAGTGATGGCCAAACTTGGTCCTCCAGCTGTTTTGGGACTACAACTCCCATCATCCCTAGCTAACAGGACCAGTGGTCAGGGATGATGGGAATTTTGTCCCAAAACAGCTGGACGGCCAAGTTTGGCCGTCACTGCCCTGCACAATATGGAAGGCTTCCCATATCCTACTTTACATAAATCACTCTCCATTTTCTTATCTTTTCTTCCCCAGGCTGGAATAAAGATGGAGGTCCTTTGCATGGCCTTCTTAGTGACAAGGCTCCAATATTCTCCACTGCCAGTGGGACTTTCCCCCCATGGTCCACTGCCTAAAGAACAGCCCCAGGGCAATACACGGTGACTTGTGGGTGAACTCCAGACCCCCCCCACAGGATCCCACTGAAGCTCAGACCAAATATACCTGGGCTCCATGGCGCAGCCACCTGTCCTGCTTGCTTGCCCTCCAAACTGGCCACAGCATCAAAGGGCTCATAGACACTCTCTTCCTCGGGGTACTCCTTGGTGCCTGCATGGAGGAAAGGACGAGCCAAGTTACGGCATTTCCAGACTGTCACTATTTTGGGGTGTCATCCGGCTACATACAGGCCAAGCCAGGTTGCGCACGTATCGTGGGTGGTGTGCTTGACAAACTCACCTCCCTGCCAGAACCAATCTTTTCGTGATAAGGAAAAGGACAAGGAAATGCATCGGTAAGTGTGGTCCCTATGACCTCCATAGCATACCCTCCAACATTTCTCCAATGAAAAATGGGACACCCTATTCCTTAATAATAATAATAATAATAATAATTTTACTATTTATACCCCACCCATCTGACTGGGTTGCCCCAGCCACTCTGGGCAGCTCCCAACATATAAAAAAAAATAATAAAACATTAAAAAACCCTTCCCTGTACAGGGCTGCCTTCAGATGGCTCTGGGGTCAGATAACTCAGTTCACCAATGAAAATACGGATGTCCTAAGGAAAAGTGGGACATTCCAGGATCAAATGAGAAACCGGGGCAGATTCTGTAAATCCGGAACTGTCCATGGAAAATAGGGATGTTTGGAGGGTCTGACAGTGAACTTTATCGTGGTCTGTACAAAAAACTAACTAACTGAAAAAAGCACTCTGCACCAAGTTAACCTAACATTTGTGTGAAGAGGGAAGCTGAAATTCCATGGGAGGGGGGACGACAAATTATGCAAACCAAGCAAAAACCGTGTATTGTTTAATCTGTTTAATTTTTTGTGCTTTTGCTACACGTTAAGTTAAAACCCCTCTCACTCCCATACCCTGCCCCGTGTCTGCTTTGCAGCTATTTCAGCCAAACAGCCTCATTCAAATGTAGAGCAGTCAAGAGACATCTCTGCCATGGAAAATGGAGTGTGGGTTCCGTGTTTCGCCAGCTGTGCTTCAGCTGCCTGTCCAACTCCTTCAAGGCTTTGGGCTTCTCTGGAAACCTGGAAACCTGGGAGCATTTTGCTTTTGGTGTGGAAGCAGACGATGCCTATTGATACCCGAATCCCAAAACTAACCCATTGGGCAAGAGTGGTTGTTGGCTTTCATGGACAAAGAAACATTTTTTAATCCAACTGGAGCCATAAACCTTTTGAGGCAAAGCTTTCCAAACTGTGTGTCGCTCGTGTAGGTGTGTTGTGCGAATGCTCCCTGCAATCCTCCCAGGGCTGGAAAGGGGTTAGATTAACTTCTTGTTTGCCAACAAGACTGAATTGCCATATTTTCCTGTGTATAACACACCCCCGTGTATAAGACTCCAAACTGAGAAAATGGGGGGAGAGTGCCCAGAGTTGTTGAGCTTTTTTGGGGGGAGGGTTTGCGGAATATCACTCACCCACAGGACCGCCACAACCACATCAACGAAACCACCAATCATCAGCACCCCCCCCAACAAAAGCAAGTGCCAATCACCCCGCCCATTTGCTGCAGCAGTCAATAGCCAGTGGACTTTGCCACACCCACCAATCACCCACAAAAACGCCGCTTACAATCTCCTGCTACCGGCAGCCACCAAACGCCAGTCTCACCTCTCCACTATCCATGTATAAGACGACCCTCCCAATTTTTAGCATAATTTTTAAATAAAATAACTTCATCTTATACACAGAAAAATACGGTCCCGTGTCATGAAACGGTGCATGTCCAGAAAGTGTGCCATCGATATGAAAAACTTTGGAAAGCTCTGCTTTAGGACTAGACCATTATCAGGGGTCTGCCACGCCTACAGAAGTTGTGTGCCATTGGGAGAAAATAAGTGGGCACAATTAGGGATGGGTGGGTGGGTGGGTGGGTAGAGAGATAAAAACACAACAGCCTTGGTTGAAGCTGCATCCTGTAGGGAGCTAGGAATGGAGGCAGGAATATGATCACCAACTCTGGAATTGCTCCACCAGGACCTTGCCATCTCCTAATAATCCTCAGCAATGGACCCTTTTCCTATGCGCCTCATTCTGTTTATTTATTAAAGATATTCTTGATTTACAAAAGTGTGTGCAATGCCTCTCTCTCTCGTATTTCCCCCCTCCCCCATGTAACATTTTTACAAATCAGTTTCATTTGTTGCGACATTAGAAAGAAAAGGGGGAAAGAGGTGGGGGGGAGATGGGGGTGGCGGCGATGTTTCTATTTTACTTTAGGGTTTGGTGTCAGCATTGCTTCTGTGGGTTCTTTGCTGTTCACTTGTGTTCCTTTGGTGGTGAGAGAGGTCAGGGTTGGCCTAGGGTTGGCTGTGGTGGTCTTTGTTTTCATGTCTGAGTAGGGTGGAAATTACCCCAGAATTGGCCTTACTAAACATCTTCCAAGACAGCAATGCCCATTTACACCACAAAGAACTCATAACCCACCTACTTTCAGCAGCCAGAAACACCATAACCAGACACTGGAGAGACCTGTCAGGAGTAAGCATGGACCAATGGTAACAAATAGTATGGGAAACAGCCCTACTAGAAAAATTACCCAATAAACTGAAACTGACACGGGGACAAATAGAAGACACCTTCATCCCGGTATGGCTCCCCTTTATCACATACACAGCTCAACAAGACAATGACCAAAATCCACCAACGGCATACAAATAAATATGGCTAACCTAATGTACCTCACTCTGTGCCACATACCTGATTGGCTCCTCTGCTCAGGGGCCTTTGGGTCTTCTAGCTCAAGGTCAACATTTCTGTAGAGTCCCTTCCACGATGCCATCACAGCAGAAGGCTCCTCGGAAAGCGCAACAGAGGATGCTTGCAGGCTGATAAACAGAGAACTGCGGGGCCAAAAGGCAAGGAGCAGGAGGGTGCCACAAAGACCATGGCTGGCTTCCAGGAAGGAAATGATGCATTCAAAGGATGGCTCTCAGGTCCTCGCTGCAAAGTGCAACCAATGAGACCTCTCCCATGGTGCCCTAAACTAGACAGTGGCTGTTTGGTGGGCAAATGCTGGGTGCCACCATCTGATGGGCGAAAGCTGAGGTCTTGAGAGAGGAAACCCAGACAGAGCTTCAAATTTAATTAAAAATTAAAGGGTGTTGTGTGTGTATGTACGCAAAGAACAAAAAACCAAAAAAACCAAACGAACACTTTTGGTAATGTATTATCAACCAGCCAATAACCACATATCATCATTTCACAGAATGGTTTTTAGCTCACACAGCAAAAGTCCATTTCTTCACATCAGCCCAGTTTATTCATGGGCCTGCCTAATCTGCATTCAACCCTGAGTGAATCTGCTTCCTTCCTCCCAAATGACTCCATCCTATGGCACTATCTCTGTTTGCAAGGGATATATTTGCATGCAGCAGCCTTGCAGTTCACTGCTGCAAACAAGGCTCTCTGGGTGAGGGTGGATGTTTTCTGTGAAATTTAAAGCTAAAGGCTTTCTCTGAAAGTGTTAAACCATCATGAACACGGGCTTGCTTTTAAGCTGGGACTGGAACTGTTAGGCGTCTTCCGGACAACGCGTTTCTTGAGCGTTCATCCCGATTTGCTTGCACAAAGTTTGCAGGGAGGGTTCACAATGTCAGATGCTTATTGAAATTATTTCCGGTTTGGTTAAAAGACGTTGTGTCAAGCAACTGTTAGACCAATGCATTTTCCAGTCACTTTTCTTACGGGTAGAAGTCTGTTGTTGTTCTTTTCCAACAGCAGCACCAGGTTCATTGCACAAGAATGCCAAACCTGAAATTGCTGGTGTGTGGATGAATCCTACCTGCATAACAGCAGCAATCTGCACAGATTTCTGCCTTTGTGAGATATATATGGCAGCTGAGTGCATTACCATTTTACGATATTCATTGCCATTTTTAAGTGCAGCTTAGGCTAGAAATGTAAACAGTTAAATGCCCAGGTGCATATAATAGTTCTAGGCAATCTCTTTTATGGGTGGAGAACCATCCTTTCCTGGTTGGAAGCCATGCAGTGCCAGCAGCTGTAGAGGTCCGGGCAGAGGATTAGTTCGGCGGTTAAGTCTTGCTATGTTTTTAACCTTCTGGCAAAGAGGAACACACTCAGGCAGCAAAACAGTTTTCTTTGGATTAAACGTTTGCCTATCAAGTTGCTGCTGTGCTGATCACATTGGACAAAGTGTTTGTGCTGACCTTTAAAGCCCTAAACCAGGGGTCAGAAAACTTTTTCAGCAGGGGGCCGGTCCACTGTCCCTCAGACCTTGTGGGGGGCCTGACTATATTTTGAAAAAAAGAAAAAAAGAACGAATTCCTATGCCCCACAAATAACCCAGAGATGCAGTTTAAATAAAAGCACACATTCTACAAATATAAAAACACGCTGATTCCCAGACCGTCCGCAGGCTCGATTTAGAAGGAGATTGGACCGGATCCAGCCCCTGGGCCTTAGTTTGCCTACCCATGCCCTAAATGGCCTCGGCCCAGTATACCCGAAGGAGCGCCTCCACCCCCATTGTTCAGCCCGGACACTGAGGTCCAGCACTGAGGGCCTTCTGGCAGTTCTCTCACTGCAAGAAGTGAGGTTACAGAGGGCCTTCTCAGTAGTGGCACCTGCCCTGTGAAACACCCAGATGAGCCCTGTAGGATATCGACAAAAAAGCTGTGCCAAGGAGAGGAGGCAAGGTGCGGCAAGATCTCACCTGCCACCCCGAGAAACCACAGACTCACCTGGGTCACTCATCTGCGTCAATACAGCACACATCCAACATGAATGGATTTTAAAAAAATCAGTCCATGTTGCTTCCTGGGTAGTGGTGGCTCATATGAGCCCCCTCGTTTCCACCCCAGGAGCCCTGGCCTGCATGGTCAATGGTCAGGGACAATGGAAATGGTAGTTCAGGGACATCTGGAAAGACAAAGGTTAGATACCCACCCCCTGCACTAGAGGTTGGGGGTCAGCAAAAGGGGGAGAGGCTGCTAAGTGTTTATTTGAGTGCCAGGCCGGAAGGGAAGATCCTGGGTGCACAAGATGGGCAGGAAAAGCACATTGCACACCCTGTCTTGGGCCTGCACAGGAAGCTGCCTCTGTCTAATCAGCAGCCTGGTTCTTGCCCGATGCCAAGAAGTCAAGCCCAGAATCAGAAGAGGTGGCGGAAACAGCCAGCTGCCCCGGTGGCCGTGTGCCTCTTATCACTTCTCCAGCCCTGTGTCCTGTCCCCCTTTCCACCCAGCTGGCTGCACTGCTGACAATCAGTCACACACAGGCATACATACACAAAGTGCCATCCAAGCACAGAATCCCAGAGGCTGGAGCCAAGCTTCGACATCCAACCTTTTCAGGCTCTATTCCTGCCACCTGGCAGCCTGATCTTTATCTCCACTGCCCACTGCTATTGCTTTTCTAGTATGCATTTCTATTTATTGCATTTCTAAGCAGCTCGGGACTGCAATATCTCAAGGACCGCCTCTTTCCATATGAACCTACCCGGACTCTGAGATCATCTTCCGAGGCCCTCCTTCATGTGCCTCCTCCTTGAGAGGTCGGCAACACGAGAACAGGGTCTTCTCTGCAGTGGCTCCCCGTCTGTGGAATGCTCTCCCCAGGGAAGTTCGCCTGGCGCCTTCATTAGACACCAGGCAAAAACGTTCCTTTTTAAGCAGGCCTTTGGTTGATCCAATTTACATCCTACGTCCTTTAAAAATGTGGTTTGGGTTGTTGTTTTTATTAGGTATTTTGTGGTTTTATATCTTGATTTTATTCTGTGAACCACCCTGAGACCCTCAGGTATAGGGCGGTATATAAATTCTAATTCTAATAATGATGATGATGATGTCAGCAGCATAAGAAATCAATTGCCCTTTCTATTGCCCTCCCTGTCAGCTGCCTACCTTGAAAGCTCCTTTTTTGCAGAATGCTTTTGCATGATCTTCGAAGGGTGGCTTTGAAGGCGATAATCGCTGTGCTTCCCCCCTCCCCCCCCCACAGAGTTTTCCTTGCAGGCATGCCAAATCTAGGGGAGCCATTCACGCTAGGCCCCCTCAATCTTGGGGGCAACTTGGCGCCTCTGTTTTCTTGTAATACTTTATGGTCCCAGGATATGTATGGTTTGAATGCAGATGAGCAGACCTGGGTCTGGCCAAGGCCTGGATGGGGGTCTGCCAGACAACCACATGGGCAGCACTTTTGCATCCCAAGGGGAAAGGGAATGAATAAATACAGTGCATGATAAACACCCCCCTCCCCGCCAAACATAAACTCTGTATTTCTTCCCTGTAAATCCAAAGCAAAGGAAAAGTGGGTTTTTCATTCATTTCTTTTTTTCCCTTTTTAAATATAAAATAAAGAACAGTCTGTGCGGCCACAGCCTGAAACCTCAGGCAGGCTAGGAACATAAATGCCAAGGAGTGTCAGGGCTCAGCTCAAAGCAGGATTAAGTTAAGTCAACATAGGAACAAGGTATGTTTCTGTACCCTATTCACGGCGGTGCTTCTTCCATAACTGTTAATGCTTTGACTAAGAACGCTCAGCATCGGAGAGAGCCTCCTTTTGTCAGGTCACTGTGCAAGATCCCTCCCTAAGCTGGTTGGCCTAAAAGGGCACTGCCTGGGGACGGGCAGGATTCGAAACCGGTCCCTTGTGGTACTAGGCCAATGCAGGAGGAATCTGCAACGTCTTTTCCCTGGCCCCTTCCTAAAAATGGAGTGTAGTGTAAGTAAAATGCTGCCCTCTCCTCCCCTTCCCCACTCTCCGGCCCACTTCAGGGCTGTTTTAAGTAGGGGAAAGCTGGAGGAGAAAGGCAGCGGTCCAGCCAAGGAACCCTGAATGCACCCGGGCGCCAGAGTGGCCGGCTCCATCCCCACACCTGGGCAGGTAACTGTGATCAACATCTGCTTGGCAGCATCCTTCGGTTTGTGCTGGGAGGTCTACAGTTCCGTCCAGCGGGTCACCTTCTGGCGTGGCGCAAGAGGATCAAGGAGCACACCAGGGCCCTGCAGGGATGCCAGTGTGGCTGCCAGCCAGGCGGCAAAAGTTACAAACGGTGTGATCTGGAGGGCTCCTTGCTGCAACTTCCAGGAGGGCAAGTGCAAGGTTTGGTCTCAGTTTCTCTAGCTCAAGTAGCAGCACCCCTCTCAGGGGGTGGGGGTAGTCGGAAGGGCAGCGGCTTCCTGATGAGTTCCACGGCGATATCGTAGGCTCTTTTCCTCATCCTGAAAGAAGGGGGAAATGCTGCTGTGAAACCAGCGTTTATGGAAGAGAACCGCAGAGAGGCATTGACTTGATGTGACATTCAGGACACGATCAGGTATCGAAGGCATGGCAACTGCGGGGCCATCTGGCAGGAGAACAGAAACCTTGCCATCATGGCAGAGGCACCAGTGGGATGCTGTCAGGCTTCAAGGGAATCTGATCCCTCCCACAGTGGGCAGCCAAGGAGTAGACAACAAGAAGAGTTCTTAAAGGGTAAATGGACCCCTGACCATTAGGTCCAGTCGTGGCCGACTCTGGGGTTGTGGTGCTCATCTCGCTTTATTGGCCAAGGGAGCCGACATACAGCTTCCGGGTCATGTGGCCAGCATGACCAAGCCGCTTCTGGCGAACCAGAGCAGCACACAGAAACGCTGTTTACCTTCCCGCCGGAGTGGTACCTATTTCTCTACTTGCACTTTGACGTGCTTTTGAACTGCTAGGTTGGCAGGAGCAGGGGCCGAGCAACGGGAGCTCACCCCGTCATGGGGATTCGAACCGCTGACCACAGAACCGCAAGTCCTAGGCTCTGTGGTTTAACCCACAGCGCCACCCACGTCCCTCTAGAAGAGTTCTTACCAAGTCCTTTATTCAATAAACACAGAGAGAGGCTTGGAAAGTGTCTCTATATTGCAGTAATGGCGTTGCTCGGAGTAAAGCCCCACCCCTCTGTCTCTCCTATTCTACGTCATCCCTGTGCCGGTTGATCTGTGCTTTCTGCCTCTGAGCTTTCTGTTCCACTATTCTCAATGCATGCTGGGTCCTTGCGGGCGGAGGGGGTCTGGCATGCTTTCTGAAGACACTGAGTCTGTCAGCTGTCTCTCCCCTGGTCTGCTTCTTCTTCCTGCTGTTCCTCTCCCAATATTTCCCAGCTTCTCCCCACTGCAGCCTCTGAACTATGCGCTTCTGCAAACCGCTGTTCTAAATCTATACTGTCCTCCTCTTCTCGGGAAGGTTCAGGAAGAGGAGGGGTCAGTCCCCACCATTCCTCCTCCATCCAGGCCCTGAAAGATGCTCTGCACCAGCAGGACAGTTTTGCTGGTGAAGATGCCCCAAGCAAGAAATGAGCAGTTGGGCAGCCTTGGATGCCCCTGACCCAGGAAAAAGAAGGCCATGTCCCCCTCTAGCATTCAAGGCTAGAATTTGGCTCCCCTGCACAGGCTGGCCCTTACAGTCGGAGGAAACCTATTTCGTTTATCTATAGCTACAGACGAACATTTTCATAGTACTTTCACATACTCAGAGTACTTTGGCAACTTACTGTTTCAAAGACAGCATTCGGCTCTGCTGGGGCAAAGAGCAGCTCCTGCCCTTCTTCTTCTCGCACGGTGTCCATTCCTTCGTCCTCGTACTCAGTCAAGTAGTCTGACTCTTCCCCTGGTTTGCAGGCACACAGAAGAAGCTTCATTGCTGTGGTTTTGGTTGCTGTACAAAAAGCAGTACCCTTCCCTCAGCCAAACCTCCCACTGCTGCCACCGCAGCTCCTAATCCCCTAGTGTGGGATTTTTGTAAATTTCCAGGTGTGCTCACACATCCTATTTGTGTGTGTGTGTGTGTGTGCTTGTGTGCACGAAAGAGCGAGATAAAACAAACACCAGCAAACCTTGCTAAGTCTTGCCACTGGTTACTTGATGTACATAGAGATAATAATAATAAATAATAATAATAATAATAATTTATTTATAGCCCGCCCATTTGGCTGGGCTTCCCCAGCCACTTTGGGCGGATTCCAACAAAATATTAAAATACAGTAATGCATCCAACATTAAAAGCTTCCCTAAACAGGGCTGCCTTCAGATGTCTTCTAAAAGATATACTTGCTAACTTGATGTACATGGGAACTGTGGTGCCAGGCATGCCACATTCTGCTCACAAATACCTCCAGCTGGAAGCATCCCGAGTCCATTGCTAAAAGCGGGACCTGAACTAAGTTGAACCTGCTAAGCGATAAGTACTCACCATCGGCATAGCTGTCTGACAGGTAGCTCTTGGCTGGCTCGATACGGGACACAATCTCAGCCAGGTCTGTGAATCCTGCGCTGGGACACATCAGTACCTGAGGAAAGGAAAGGAAGTTGCCAGAGCAGCTGAGACTGTCTTCGCACAACACAGAGGTGGTGGAGAAGTTGTGTGTGCCAGTACAGCCGTACCTTGGAAGTGGAACGGAATCCGTTCCAGAAGTCCGTTCCACTTCCAAAAATTCGGAAACCAAAGCACGGCGTCCGATTGGTTGCAGGAAGCTCCTGCAGCCAATTGGAAGCCACGGAAGTCCCGTCAGATGTTTGGCTTCCAAAATTAGTTCACAAACCGCAAGACACTTCCAGGGGTGTGGTATTCGGGAGACAAAACATTCAAGAACTAAGCTGTTTGACTTCCAAAGTACAACTGTAATTAGCAGATACAACATGAGGGTGGTTGGTGTTCTGCCTGCAAAACGTTCCCTAGTTTGGAAGCAAATCATTCCAGTAGGGAATATTTGTTTATTTACATATTTGGATTTATTTTCTGCCCTGTCACAAAAGGTCCTACGTCCAATATTTTGAGTGACACTTTCTTATTTTGCATAAAGTGGGGCCTGGAGCTAAGAACTTAAGTCTATAGGAAGAGCCTGTCGGATCAGGCCGACAGCCTATCGAGTCCAGCATCCTATACTCACAGTGGCTTGTGGGAAACCCACAGGCAGGGCCTGAGCACAAGAATACACTGAATACACTGGTATTCAGAAGCATTTATTGCCTCCAACTGTGGAGAGCAGACCATAGCCACCCTGGCAAGTAGCCACTGACAGCCCTCTCCTCCACGAATCGGCCTAATCCTCTTTTAAAGCCATCTATGTTGGGGGCCATTAGTGACTCCTGTGGGAATCATTTCCATAATTTAACTAAATGCTGCATGAAGAACTCCTTTCTTTTATCCGTCCTGGATCTTCCAACGTTTGGCTTCGTTTGACGTCCACGAGTTTGAGCATTAATTATGAGAGAAATTTTTCTCTATCTGCCTTCTCCATACAGTGGTACCTCTGGATGCGAACGGGATCCATTCCGGAGCCCTGTCCTCACCCAGAAGCGAATGCAACCCGCGTTCGCGTGGGTTGCGATTCACTGCTTCTGTGCATGCGTGTGATTAATTGTCAGATGGTTGAGTTTGAACATATAATGTTCAACTGTCCCTTACATAGCATAGCCAGGACTAAATTCCTGGGTCCTGCTTTACTGCGCTTGGTTGGCAGGCCTGTTGAGTCACATGCCGCACTGCTCTTGCAGGATACAGATCCTTCTGTAACTCTGCAGGTGGCGAGATTCCTGAATGCGGTTATCTCACACACAAAAACCACCAAAAAACAATAACAACAACAAAAACTAATCGGACAGTTATGATGAGAGTGCATGACGGATCTCGTCTCCAGTTCTCCTTTTTCTGTGAACCGTCCCTTGGATCTTTTTGGGCCCCAAGCTGTTATTTGTCACTGCTCAATGACCCACCCTTGCATCATGTTGTTCCCCTTCTGTTGTTAGATGTATTGGTTTTTATGCTTCTGTGCTTTTATGTTTGTACATATTTCATGGGCTAATAGCCGTAAATAAATTATACAATGTGCATGCATGTGACGTCATTTTGACTGTCTGCGCGTGCATGAGTGCATGCACAGCACACAACCCGAAAATACTTATCCCGAAGCTACTTCAACCCAAGGTATGACTGTACTGTGTATCATTTTGCAAACTTATATTGTGTAATCGCTGACTCGTCTTTTCCCTAAACTGAAAAATCCCAAACGCTGCAACCTTCCTTCACGGGGCTTCTGTTCCAGCTGCTCTGGGCGGCTCCCAACAGAATATTAAAAACATGATAAAACATCAAACATTAAAAACTTCTCAGCTGCCCTTTCCTGAATTTTCCAGCTCTTCCGTACCCTTTTTGAGTCGAGGCAACCAGAACTGGGCCCAGCAGAAAGGGCCCCAGGTGAGGGCTGTTTTGGCTCCTTCCGAATCCCCAATCCCCCATCCCCACACTTACATCCATGCGTTTACTCTCATAGAAGTCTGCCGAATGCCGATCCTTGACCATTTTTTCGATGATGTCGCCACGGCACCAGCCGTCAAACACCACCTTCCCATGCTGGTACCCTACGTCCTATGGGAGAAGGGCAGAGGAAAGTCAATTCAGAGTTTCCTGGGTTTATAGGGAAGTTTCAAGAGGGTTCCTTCTGGGGGTTTTGCAGCAGACCCCAAGACCTTTTGACTGGAGATTACAGTTGCCATAGAAATGACACATCACACAGAATTTGAAACAAACGTGTGGGTGGGGTGGGGGTCCCTTGTCATACAAAACAGTGAAGAAACTTTAAAGAGCATCCAAGGACTCGGAGGTTATTGGCCCAGAGGTGGAAAGAAGATAAAGTCCCAAATAGAGAAGAATGGAAGATTAAATCGATGGATTATGCCGAAATGGCTTAAATGACCGGAAGAATCAGAAACCAGGAAGACCAAAATTTTAATAAAGAATGGGAAAATTTATAACTTAACTTAGATTTTTAAATAAAGAATGGGGAAAATTTATAATTTATCTTAAAAACCATTGTAAACACTTAAATATGTTAGCAGGATTGGAACAACACTTGTAGTTTAATGGTGAATTTTGGATATAATGGAGATGTAAAAGATGTGGAGTATTATAAAAGATGCAGGAGGAAATGACTAGCAATAGGACCCACAAAGGGGAGGAGGGAAGTCCAGGAGATTCCGAGGAATCTTGTTTGGTGTATGTTGGCTATGTGATTGTAAGACTGTAATTCGAAAAACCAAATAAATAAATGAAAGGACTCCAAAAGAGTTTCAAGGAGATGAGCACAATTTCCGGGGCTGGCGATTAATTTGCACCCCACCCGGCAACTGGAGATGCTGCCAATCTTTCGTCAGCGGCCAGGAGGCCTGACATCTTTCTTTCAAGAATTTGAGCACTGTGAAAACACAGCTTACAACAGGTTTAGATTGAACCTTCCAAGGCTCAACTGCTCTCCTAAGGAGGTATGCGTGGTCTGGAGAGGTTTAGCCTTCCGAAAAGGAAGAACAGATTTCTCGCCAGGAACACTGTAACTATCCCTCTCTCCTGATCAGAGAGTTGGCCCCTTCCAGCTCTGTGGGTCAGCAGGACGAGGCTGTCCTCCTGCCCTTGGCAGCCATTATGATTGGACGACCCTCCTGATATCTAAGGATGTTTACAGGCCCAGCTGGGGTCCCAGGACTCACATAGATTTCATCAAACTTGCCGAAGTCCATGGTTTTGAAGCGATCGATGGGAGGGCGGATGTACTCACAGTACGAACTGCTCTTCACCACCTCCAGCTGCCTCACGCAAGAGACATAGGCCAGGCGAGACTGGATTTCGGCCATGTCGGGCACCTGGAAGGAAAGGGCAAAGGCACTCTGTGGCCACAAAGAGACAAGGTGCCTGTGTGTGTGTGTGTTTTCCCTCTGGCCATTTCCCAATTCCCTGTTTCCCCCAAAACCTTGTGTAGTGCAAGGAATAATAATAATAGTAACAACAATAATAATTTATTTATACCCCACCCATCTGGCTGGGTTTCCCCAGCCACTCTGGGCACAGAATATTAAAAACACAATAAAACACCAAACATTAAAAACTTCCCTAAACAGGGCTGCCTTCAGATGTTTCCTAAGTCAGGTAGTTGTTTATTTATTTGACATCTGATGGGAGGGCGTTCCACAGGGCGGGCACCACTACCGAGAAGGCCCTCTGCCTGGTTCCCTGTAACTTCACTTCTCAAAGTGAGGGAACCGCCAGAAGGCCATCAGCGCTGGACCTTAGTGTCTGGGCTGAACGATGGGGATATCCTTCAGGTATACTGGGCCGAGGCTGTTTAGAGCTTTAAAGGTCAGCACCAACACTTTGATTTGTGCTTGGAAATGTACTGGGAGCCAATGTAGGTTTTTTAGGACTGGTGTTATGTGGTCTTGAAGGAATGGGTTTCCCAAAACCCAAAAACTGACTGTGCAGGCAGTTTTAAACTGCACCAAAATCCCTATTTTTCCTTAGCTAAAATGCATAAACTTGAGCCGTTGAGCAAATCCATAACAAGAACAAAGCTCTCTCCCTTATCAGTCCGTGGCGGCAATGAGTGACCTTGCCAAGCTCCAGTACAGCAGGGATGATGTGTGTGTGCCTTATCTTATGGGCTGACCACAAAGATGCGCAGACCTAATGCCAGAGTGTGTTCTCGGAAATGGTGACCTCTGCCTCCAAGATAAGAGTAGGAACAGGAATATCCTTTTATGGTCAGGAGTTCAGGAAGGAAATCCTTTTTATGGTTAAGAGTGCCGGAGCAGGAACATCTGTGATGTCAACCTGCGTGTACAAGCTGACGTGGCTGGGGAAGGGGGAGAGGTGCCTGGAGGATATATATACTGCATGAAACTTGTCATTTCTTCGGACTTGCTGTGGACTTGATCACGCAAGTGCCTTCTGCTATCCGGAGAGCAGAATAAACTCTTTCTTTGAACCAACTTGGTGTCATTCGACTTCCTTCCTCCTGTCCCGGAGCAACGCAGACCCAATCGGTGGCCACTCCCAGTCACCAGTCTAGCTGCCACATTCTGTCACACCGTGACGGAAACCAGAGCGCACGGAAACACTGTTTACTTTCCTGTCACAGCAGTACCTATTTATCTACTTGCACTGGTGTGCTTTCGAACTGCTAGGTTGACAGGAGCTGGGACAGAGCAACGGGAGCTCACCCGTGGTGGGGATTTGAACCGCCAACCTTCTGATCCACAGGCCCAAGAGGCTCAGTGGTTTAGACCACAGCGCCACCCGCGTCCCTAATCATCTAGTTCTATATCGCCACATATAAAAGCAGTAATGTGAGTTATTAATGTTTTGCTATTTACATTGGCATTCCTGCGCAAAAAAGTCACTGGATTCCTCACAAAGAAAAGATCTATGCATTTAGAGGACCACCCCTCCAACAATATTTGAAAAGGTCCTAAAATGCATTATTAGAGTTATTATCTTGGAAGCGATGCTAAGGGGGAGGACTTCTTCTTGATTTGTGCTTTCTAGACAACAAACAAGAGATTCAACAACTTTTGAAAGCCTAGGAAGAAGAATGTTGTGACAGATTGGTAACTTATGAGCCCCACCCAGACAGGAATCTTCACCAGGAAGTTGTGGGGTGGCCTTACCTTGACCTTTTCAGCCCAGGGGTTGAGGCGCTTCCAAAGCAGCCACCAACCGGACAGGCAGTCTCCGTAGTTGCACAGGTCTGTTTCATCCTGACTACCCACATCGATGGCAATCACCGTCTTGGCTCCCATGTTGCGGGCAATGTCAGCTGCATCAAGAGGAGAAAGAGAGAGAGATGCCTCAGGGAGATGGAAGCAACCTGGATTTCGGAAGGGATGGGCCAGAGGAGATGCCTAAGGGCATCACAACAATATCAGAGAGCTGCGGTGGGAGAGGGCAGAGCGTTGCCGGTACCCCGAGTTGCAGAAGGGGAATCTCTCTCATCTCAAACCTCTCTGTGAGTGGATGGAAGAGTCGCTGGAGTCACCTGCGGAATCTCCTTTTTGCCACACAGCTATTAAAGATGCCGAAAATTTGGGCCACTAGCTAAGCAGCCTCACAAGACAGCTCCATCTCTTTTCTCCATTGGTTTTTGGAGAAGGGAAAAGCGAGCCAGAAAACAAGGCCAACGTCTCCCTCGGCTTCGCTTAGCAAGACAGCTTAAGCTTACCGGCCTGCCTGAATTGGAGGGACGGCAGCATAGCTTGCAGAGGGGCAGTTAAGGTAGCCGAGCCAAGCCAGACTCCCTTCCTATAAGCTCTAGGAAATGAAAGAACATGAAATTTAACATCCAGGGATGCTAAATCATTATTTAATCAGGTTTGCAAAATGGTTTTCAACCATTTCTTTTAAAAAAATTCCTGATTCGGATTCAACATCTTGCTCACATGTGGTTTGAAGAAAAGTCTAAACTGGCATCCACTGAGTTTAATGTCTAGTATAGAATTGGATTCAGCATTCTGAACTTTCTTTAAAATGTTTCTAGCCCATATGGTGTTGAATACATTTAGAAAAACAACCACATGGGCAGTGAATGGTGACATCTCTGAAGGTGCTGAGTGGCTAAGGAGAGGGAAATGTTTTAGAGGGGGAGATTCTTTGCAACTCCTGTGTAATCATCAGAAGCAGAATATATTGAAATAACGCATAATCTGTTCTGGTATCAGAACATGGCTTTTATTGCTCAGCCATCAGAAGAGCTCTGGTTGCAGCTGAGCACCAGTCAATCAGGCCAATCGGGTGCTGCAAGCACAGAAAACTAAGGCTGCAAGGACAGAAGCATCGGACAATACCAAGGCAGCTTGGGGGAAGCATCCGCACTGAGATGACCTCGTCCGGGAGGTTGCAACCAGAGCTCGTTATCACAAATCTGGAGGGAAGCTGAGAATGGGGGAACAGGG
Organism: Podarcis erhardii; assembly: GCF_964252035.2. Taxonomy (NCBI): domain Eukaryota; kingdom Metazoa; phylum Chordata; class Lepidosauria; order Squamata; family Lacertidae; genus Podarcis; species Podarcis erhardii. Next base: position 8,982,263 of record NC_138515.1, on the reverse strand, counting down.
CAGGGGGAAGATCAGACAAAGGCTACACAGATAAAAGAAGACCCGGAACACATCAACAGCCCTTCCTGAGATACGAAAGGAAGAAAATACGAGTGTGCGTCAGCTCCACTGATCAGAGGAAGAAAAACCACGAGTCTGAATTTTACAAAGGCTGGGAAAGGATAAGTGTTAAGAGAGAGTTCAGCAATAGACCAGAAGCAGAAACACACATGTCCAGCAACATGCAGTAGCCTACGGGAAATGACTTTTGAAAGGGCTGCCTTGCGGCCCAGCCGTTGCTCCGGAGTGGGCATTGCTGCACAAGATCTTGAGAACAAAAGGACGCCCACATTTTCCTTCTACCGTGTTACATACCTGCCTCTTGCAGTGCAGGCATTGGGCTTAATAGGAAGTAACCCGTCATAAGTCCACCTGCAGTGCAAACCTGGGAGGAAATCTGGGAATTATAGTTTGGTGAATGCTCAGAGCCAAACTAAGTGCAGTGCGGAAGAGTCACCATCCCATCTTCTAGCGTCGTCTTCCTTTTGCTAAAAGTAGTCACGCTTTCGGACAGGGCTGATATGAACTGAGACTGAGGCGGAAAGGTTCTTTTAACCCTTTCCCAACTGAAAATCCTGCCCACCTGGGCTCCCATCAGTGACAGAGGGGAAAACATAAAGGCATATATATATATATATAATCTTGTGCCCTATGTTTTTTGCTCTGTGATCAACAACAGTTCCAGAGTGATTGGGGAGAATTTGCATCAGATAATTGGCACAGGGGAACGAGGGACCATAATCAGGCAGCCTCTTTGTTCTGAACTGTGTGACAGCTTTTGAGGAAGACCCATGTTTTGTTCTGGGTTTTATTCCTCCATTATTACAGCCAAGGATTGTGATTGGTTTTTTTTTTTTTTTAAGCAATGGGCAATGCCTAGCAATTCAGGATAGGGCCCTCCTGGTTGAGGTGTCCCAAATCTGAGATGTGCAAAGGCTCCAAAGGGATTTTTCTGTGGCGTGACTATTAGTTCCTAAGAGACATCCAACGCTTTTTAAAAAGAAATCCTGATTGGCGTAGGGGCATCATTTTCCTGGAACACCGAATGGGACTTGAACAGGAGATGCTCATAGGTGGATGGTGTACAAAAATGTTAGTCCTAATTAGCTGCAGAGATAAAATGAAAACATTGTATTGGAAATGTAAAATGAACAATCTGGCACAAGGCTTTCTTGGTTATGGTGCCCCAGATTTAGAATGTGCTCCCCTGGGAGACTCTGCTGGTGCCAATGCTGTTCTGCTTGGAGTTTTTTTGTGTGTGAGTGAAACCCCCTTGTATTTTCTCAGCCCTTTCAGCCCTTTTGGTTGTATGCTGGCTGGAAGTTTCTCCTGTTGTTGATGTGACATGATTTTTTAAACAAAAACAAACTGTTGTTATTCATTCAGAGAAGCAAACCACCTGAAGCAGTGGGACAAGATGAGAAAAGAGGAAACTGAGAGCTAATAGCTATCTTCAAATATCTCAAGGGCTGTCCCGTGGAAGATGGAGAAAGCTGGTTTTCTCCTGCTCCGGAGGGTAGTACTTGAGCCAATGGCTTCAGTGATGGCTCCGACCTGGTGCTCTGTCCCACGGGACTAGGGCCCTGCAGGACTTGATCTCCTTCCGCAGGGCCTGTAAGACAGAGCTATTCCGCCTGGCCTTCAATTTGAATTAGCCTGATCCTCTATTCCCTTTTCCCTTTCCTTTTCTACGAAGAAACCCTTTCTGGGATCCCACATTTAAATTCTTCCCTGGTCTCCTTGCTGGCCCTAATAGGACAAACTTGGCCAGTTAGCCCTGGTGATCATTTGATGTCTACTGACTGGGCACCCCCCCCCCTCCCCAAAAAAATCACCCCTGAATTTTTGAATTTTATTGATATTGATGCTGCATTTTATGTTGTATTTTATGCTGTTTCTAAGTCTCATTTTAATCAATGTTTTATATTTGCTGTTAGCCGCCCTGAGCCCGGTTTTTAAACTGGGCAGGGCGGGGTATAAATAAAAAATTATTATTATTATTATTATTACAGTGGTACCTCGGGTTAAGAACTTAATTCGTTCTGGAGGTCCGTTCTTAACCTGAAACTGTTCTTAACCTGAGGTACCACTTTAGCTAATGGGGCCTCCTGCTGCCGCCACGCGATTTCTGTTCTCATCCTGAAGCAAAGTTCTTAACCCAAGGTACTATTTCTGGGTTAGCGGAGTCTGTAACCTGAAGCATCTGTAACCCGAGGTACCACAGTAGTAGTAGTATTATTATTATTATTATTATTATTATTATTATTATTATTATTATTATTATTAAAGTCGCAATAAAGGAGATTCTGACTAAACTTCAGGAAGAAGTTTCTGAGGGTAAGAGCTGCTTGACAGTGGAACACTCTCCCTCCGGAGAGAGGTTTTTAAGCAGACGTTGGCTGGCCATCTGTCAAGGATGCTTTAGCAGAGATTCCTGCATTACAGGGGCTTGGATTGGATGATGCTTGAGGTCCCTTCTAACTCAACAATTCCTCTCCTCTCTCTCTCTCTCTCTCTCTGAATGAATAGAAATGAGCATGTGGGCCTTAGTCCACAGGGGCTCAAACTGGAAATCCCCCACAGGTTTCTCCCCTCACTGACACTGAGGAGCGACGGGGCAGGCAGGAGACCTGCGGGAGATGAAGTCACAAGCAGGTATGAACTGTGACCATACGATGCCTTCCTCTTCTTATGACTGCGCTATAAAAAGGGCCTCCTGGATGACCAGCTCAGTCCAGCCTCCTGCTCTCAAAATGGCCACAGGGGCCTGTTAGAAACCTGCAAGCAGGATTCAAGCGTGAGAGAACTCTGCTCGTGATTCCAAGCAAATGGAATTCAGATGTACGGCTGCCTCCGACCACAGAGGCACAGCATACCCATTATTCTGTGAACCGCCCTTTATTCTCTGAATCGCCCTGGGACTCCCCCCCACCCCCCAGGTATAGGGCAGTATTTAATTTCAATAAGTAAATAAATAACGGCAAGCAGTCCTGGGCAGCCTCATCCTGCCCTCCCTCAGCTCAGGGGATGTGGAATTCAGCGCCGAATTTTTCTGCATACTCTTCCCAACAGCAGATGTTAGTTTATTAGGGTGAATCCCTTTGTGTGAGCGGAAGCCATCATAAGGCACACAGAGAGTTCCCAGGCCATTACGGTTTGTTCACTTCCATAACTTATGGCAAGGCGAGGCTTTAGTTGGTTCCCCACTTCCAGCCCGTGTCCTCCTCGTGAGGGCTGCTAAAGGTGTGTGCCCGCTGCTGAAAATGAGATGTTTCATGGAGTCGGGAGGCAAGGCGGGGTTTCCGCAACCCTGCTCCTTTTCCTCCGTGACCGGCCGATACTTGCCTGGGAGGTTGTTGATGTAGCCGCCGTCCATCAGCAAATTGCCGTCCTTGGGGTCGCAGAGTGGCGGTAGGTACCCGGAAAGGGTCATGCTAGCTCGCACGTACCGCCACAGCGAGCCTAACCAATGTGGGAACAAATGCAATCAGTAGAAGAGAGAGAAACCCAGAGCAGCAACGAGCCCTTCGGAAGAGGGATGGAGAAAGAGGCCCACAGCACGGCTCCCAAGGCCACCTTTCCCCTGGCGGGAGAATTCTGCATGGCTATCTTAGGGCAAACTCTTCCAGCCCCAAACCTACCGTATTTTTCACTCTATAGGATGCACCAGACCATAGGAGGGGGAGAACAGGAAAAAATAATTCTCCCCCTCTCTGCTAAGCGCCCCTTCAGCGAAGCAGCAGGAGAAACAGAGCCCCTTCCATTTCTCCTCCCGCTTCGCTGAAGGGGTGCTGCGCAGAGAGGGAAAACTGTGCAGTGCCTCTCCAGCGAAGCGAAGCCTGGAGAGCAAGAGGGATCGGTGTGACCAACCCCTCTCACTCTCCAGGCGGCTATCCGCAAGCCTTCGGAGCGCAGTGGGAACTCCTGCTGCGCTCCAAAGGCTTGTAGATAGCTGCCTGAAGCCCCCCGGAGTGCAGTGGGAGTTCAGGCAGCTTCAGCGAAAGTAACACCAAGCCTCCGGAGCATGGGGGGAACTCTCCCTCTGCGCTTCGGAGGCTGCGCATTGATATCGCTGAAGCCAAGGAGCCTGCATGCGCTCCATAGGACGTACACACATTTCCCCTTCATTTTTGGAGGGGGAAAAGTGCATCCTAGGTAAAGGTAAAGGTACCCCCCCCCCCGCCCGTACAGGCCAGTCGTGTCCAACTCTAGGGTTGTGCGCCCATCTCACTTAAGAGGCCAGGGGCCAGCGCTGTCCGGAGACACTTCTGGGTCACGTGGCCAGCGTGACGAAGCTGCAGCTGGCGAGCCAGCACCAGCGCAGCACACGGAACGCCGTTTACCTTCCCGCTATAAAGCGGTACCTATTTATCTACTTGCACTTTTAAGGGTGCTTTCGAACTGCTAGGTGGGCAGGAGCTGGGACCAAAGGATGGGAGCTCACCCCGCCACAGGGATTCGAACCGCCGACCATACGATTGGCAAGTCCTAGGCACTGAGGTTTTACCCACAGCACGACCCGTGTCCCAAAGTGCGTCCTATAGAGCGAAAAATATGGTACCAATTTGCCTCCCCTTCTAAGCCCAGCAGCAGCAGTAGGGAAGAACTGTTCCCTTTCCATCTTGGCCTGTCTTCCCATATTGGGAACTGTCCTCCACGGTGCACCAGCTTCCCTTGCCATGCAGAACCGCCAGCCCGGGGAAAGGGTGCCCGTGGGCAGGAGACAGGCTTGTCGTAGCAGACGAAGGGCGGCGGCAGCGGTTCAGAAGGGTGAAAAGCGTGTCCCAAGTCAACTGACTGTCTCCATCCCCACTGCGCCCAGCAGCCAAGGTAGCGAGGCGAACGCGATGCTGACCTGGGACATTGTTAACATAGCAGCCATCCACAAGCAAGTGACTGTCCTTGGGGTCGCAGAGAGGAGGCAAATAAGGGGTGTAAGATGCACTGGCTCGGACGTAGCGCCACACGCTCCCTGCCGGATGGAAGACGGGAGATTCAATCAAAGGGAGAGAGGGGAGGGGAGGGGAAGGGAGAGGGGAAGGAGCACAGGACAGGAAATGACATCATGACAGAAGCTTCAGAAATACAACGTGCACGTGGTGGGGGAGTGAGGGTGGAGAAAAGGATTCTGGGAAGGCTTTCTTCACTGGAGGAGGACCAGGGTGTGCATCCATCAATCCATTCGATGTGAGAGGCCACGAAACAGAGCAGGCTTCTTGCTGAAATCCTGCCCTCTGGGAATGCGGCTGTGCTTCCTATCTCCTGTACAACTCTGCCACCTACCCACTGCTGTGCCATGTCACTGAATTTGTTCCCTGGCCTCTCCTCCTGTTTAAGCTCCAAGTAGCATCTGAAGGGACACGGGTGGCGCTGTGGTCTAAACCACTGAGCCTAGGGCTTGCCGATCAAAAGGTCGGCGGTCTGAATCCCTGCAACGGGGTGAGCTCCTGTTGATCGGTCCCTGCTCCTGCCAATCTAGCAGTTCAAAAGCATGTCAAAGTGGAAGTAGATGAATAGGTAAACAGCGGGAAGGTAAACAGCATTTCTGTGTGCTGCTCTGGTTTGGAACCGCCGACCTTCTGATTGGCAAGTCCTAGGCTCTGTGGTTTAACCCACAACGCCACCCACGTCCCAACCTCTACGGTACAGCAGGCCAAATTAGGCCTGAGGGCCAGAAGCTCTCCATCGCTGGAGTAAAGGATATGGCAGAGTCTTCAGGGCAGCCATCATGGCCAAGAGATGGCAGAGTTCCAAAACAGGGAGGCTGGTTCTGAATCCCAAATCACTGGGAAACCAGAGAGCCCCTGCCTATGGAGCAGCAACCATAGTTACCTGGAACTTACGTTGCATGGAATGGGGGTTGCAATGAGATTGATTTGTTTCTTGAGGTTAACAGTCAGCCCTAACCAGGGTTCTCTGGGTGACAAACCATCTAAACAGTTCAAGAAAACACAAGGCCACTAAACCAACAACACAACAACCAGAGAGAGGTGGGACATCCCCTTCAGTGGGGTGGGGTGGGGGGGTCCAGTAGGAGACTCTCCCAGGGGACTTTGCAAAGAGAAGTGTTGGAGTCCTTTGGCAGCTGACATGATGCAGACAGATTGCCACCACCATTGCTGGCAAGTCTAAGGCAGCAGCAGATAACTTGCCCTGCCTTGGTTGGCTCCCCACTCCCAGACTAGAACAAAGAGAGCAGGTTGCTACCAGGAGCAGCACTTCATAGGAAACACTGGAATTTTCAGCCCCCCAAAGAAGAGAACATAGCACACTCGAGGTTTCCTCTGCAGGGTTTCCCAAACTTGGGTCTCCTCTCCAGCTATTTTTTTTTTTACCACAATTCCCATCATCCCTGACCACTGACCCTGCTAGCTAGGGATGATGGGAGTTGTGGTCTAAAAACAGCTGGAGTTTGGGAAACGCTGCTCTATAGCCAATCTCTCGCAGATGGCAGGATCTGCAATGAAGCCCCTTCCTCCACCTTAGTTTGGAAGATCCGACTCCCTAGGTATGAAAAGATATATACAGTGGTACTTTGGGTTAAGAACTTAATTTGTTCTGGAGGTCCGTTCTTAACCTGAAACTGTTCTTAACCTGAAGCACCACTTTAGCTAATGGGGCCTCCCACTGCCGCTGCGCCATCAGAGCACGATTTCTGTTCTCATCCTGAAGCAAAGTTCTTAACCTGAGGTACTATTTCTGGGTTAGCGGAGACTGTAACCTGAAGCGTCTGTAACCTGAGAGCATGCACACACACACACACACAGCCTGACTACCTGGGGATGGGGAAGAAGGTGTTAGCTGTGTTAGGAAGGACAGAAAAGTGGGCAGAGAATGAAGAAAGCCAGGCAGTTATAGCCTCCCGGTACCCCTGCCCTGCAGACGGGCACGGCTGCTGTGACAATGTCCCAGGTGAGATCTGATGTTTGCAACAGTGGGGCCCGGAGGGGAAACGGCAACACCCCCCCCCGCCTCCCTTCTCTGCCCCAGACACGATCCATCCCCCTTCTGGAGCAGGTTACAAAGCTCATTCATTCATTGCAGTTCACGGCGTTAAGACCGCTTGCCCACCCTTCTCTGCCCCGGCAGGACGCAGCTTGCAGGCACCCACTACCTCTCCCCCCTTGGGAAGGCTGGGAGAGGAGAGCTCTAGCCCCTGCTTGCCTTCTGGGATCCCCCAAGACATGGGAATCCGGTGCAAATATGGCAACAGTTAGTGAGTTTAGTGCAGAGCAGAAGGGTTACAAGGAAAAGCAGGCCGCAAGGCTGGGCTGGAGAGTGAGGAGGCCGTGGTGAAACAGATCACAGAGTGCTCTCTTCACTCTGCCAGCGCTGCCATTGGAGATGGAGGAATGGGACCCAATGAATGCCAGGACTCAACAAACCCCTGTCTCCCCGCCCCCCAAAACACCCCCTTTTGCAATCCAAGGGAAGTAGGTGCAACCTTAGTTCTTTCTGGCCTTCTCTAGTTGCCTCCAGAGCAGCGGTTCTCAACCTGTAGGTCCCCAGATGTTGTTGGACTACAACTCCCATCATCCCTGAGCTCTGGCTTGCTAGCTAGGGGTGATGGGAGTTGTAGTTCAACAACATCTGGGGACTCTCAGGTTGAGAAAGACTGCTCTAGAGAAAGGCAGGATGCAAAGGACTCATCTCCGGCCAAGTCTTCTATATTAAGGAAAGGCTAGCCACCCTGAGGGGCCACCCCAGATTTGGGTGGCGACTTAGGTCTTCTCAGCTTCTCCTGGCCTGCCTTTCAGCAAGCTGAAGACCTAACCTCACCAGATTGTGCTGCTAGGAGAGAAAGAAACTTGGGCCTTGCTCTAATGTGGGAGCTCTTTGACCAGAGACAAGTGTGAGGCCATAAAGGCCTGGGCCAGGATCTTTGGAAAGAAGAAACTTCTCTCTAAAGCAGGAAAGTTAACTGGGGGCCTGTGGGCCACATCTGCCTCCTCCAATTTTGTGTGTGGCCCTCTCAAGGACCCTCCCCCCCAAATTATCATTGTTTTATAGATCTATTTCTCTCTCTATCTCATTCACCCCATGGGCCCTTCCTGCCATGGTGTCATGATGTCAAGATGTTTTATTGTGGCTTCGCAAGGTTTCCCTCCTCCCCAAAATGTTGTCCATTAAACGAGGCTTTGTTCTGAAGGGCGCCTTGTCTTGGCTGTTGAGTGGCGTCTCCTTCTTTGGAGGTCTTTAAGCAGAGGCTTGACAACCATATGTCAGGAGTGCTCTGATGGTGTTTCCTGCTTGGCAGGGGGTTGGACTCGATGGCCCTTGTGGTCTCTTCCAACTCTATGATTCTATGATTCTATTCTATGATTCTATGAGAACTGAAGGGAAGCATCTGCCACAGAAAATTGTGCGTATTCAGGGGCAGGGTGACACAGTCGGCTCTCGCTTGGGCAAGCAACAGGCCCTCACATCTGTACCCCCCAACCTGAGGGGCCTGGGATTTTGCAGGAGACTCTACAAGTACATCAGTAGGACCACCACACCTCTTCCTGTGCCAGGAATTGAGTGTTACGATCCTCAAATGGGGATGCGGGCAAGAACCAAAACTGAGGCCTGGAACAACAACAGCAGTGCAACAGACCTATTTTCAGCAGGAAACCAGGGTTCTCTGGAGACACCCGTTTCCCCTTCAGTCTCATTACCTCCAACACCCCAGGGGCCTCTCTCTAGGGCATTCCCGAAACCACATTTCCTTCCAATTGGGGGGTTCAAGGCCAGAAGTGTTTGGACCTCATGGACCGTCGCTGAACTTCAGGGGCCTGGTGAGTGAGTGTGTGTGTTTCGAACCCAAGCCCCCTGGGCCAGAAGAGGAAATGCACACTTACCATCTTTGTGGACTCGCATGGCGGAAGCTGTGATGTCTGTCGTCACGTTAAAATACGGGAGCCACAAATCCTGCATTGGACACAGCAGAGTGGGACAGTGATCACATACACAGGAATCCCATCTTCAAGGGCTCTGAGGAGGGGGTGGCGAGGAAAGCCGCCAAGAGGACACATCTGACCTGCACATGTGAACTCACTTGCTCTCGCCCGAGTTCTATACCAGTCAAATTCTGCAGCTGGTACAATTTAGGCATATTGCTGTCTCTACTTGATTTGCTCTGTTCCTGGTAGCCTTAAGGGAAACATGCAGAGCCTTGCAGAGAAGGGATGGCTAACCTTTCTTCAGCCAGACAGCTGCTTTGATGGTCAGCCAGCCCTACAAGGGGTGCAGCAAGGGATGCGGTCAGCATACTGATACACTCACATGCCACACATGCACTGGGTATTTTAACACACACTCACTTGCAGTGCATACCCACCAGACATAGAATATCTTGCTCTTTTACCCACACACATATGCGTACACACTCATACTCACGCTCACTGGGGAAGACACGCAAACTAATACCAGTGTACTGGAAGAAGCAAAGATCACCAGTGTCGAAGCAATGATTCTTCAACATCAACTTGGTTGGACTGGTCATGTTTTGCAGATGCCCGATTATCGTCTTGCAAAGCAACTACTCTATTTCCGAACTTAAAAATGGGAAGTGTAATGCTGGTGGTCAACAAAAGAGGTTTAAAGACTCTCTCGAGGCAAATCTAAAAAAGTGTAGTATAAACCCCAACAACTGGGAAACACTGGCCTGCGAGCGCTCCAGTTGGAGAACAGCCTTTACCAAAGGTGTTATGGGCTTTGAAGACACTTGAACTTGGACTTCCGGTCGGCGCCAGCGCTTAATGGCGGTCCTCCTTTCGATCTCCGGAGGACTGCTTCACGAGTTCGGGTCTGACCGCTACGGCGAAGCGGGGACCCCTAAAATCACAGGCACGGAAGCCTGTGAACAAGGAGACTCGGTGGGCACCATTTGCGCCCCCCCTTTACTGTAAAAGAGCCTTTTTAAAGGCTCCGGAGCGGCATCAGGGGTGCGTGCGGTGCTGAGAGTCGCTACCCAGCCCGTGAAGTGAAGCCGCGTCGCCATAGGCGGAGAGCGCCGATTCCTTCCTGAAAATCTGGACTTAAATTGAACACCCGTAAGTAAGATTGGGAAACTTACTGGGACTTTTAAAAATTGCTTGAAATTTGGCTGAAAACGGGGACGGTAAATAAAGGAAGTCTGCCTCCCCCGGACTGCATGACATTTAAAGCAACGGAACTAGAAAGCTGCAATTGGAGGAGAAGTAATTTTGAAGTGTTTGAACTGTTTAACTCTGACATTGAAATTGAACTTCCCCCCCAGCAAGCAGGAGCAAGGGGGGAAGAAAAGGGAATTTGGCTTAACCTGCATGAAAGGAAATAAAAGGAGAAAATTTTCTGCTGTCTCTGACTCTGGGAACAGACTGCCTGGGTGAAACACTTTGACGGGGACTGTCAGATAAGATTTGCTGCAAAGCTGAGACTTTATTTGATACATCGGGACTCTACTGAAACAACAAATTGACAGTCTGTTGCAGTTAGAAGACTTGAAGATTGTTGTTAAAAACTTTCTCTCTCTGGGGGATTTCTTTCTTTGTTTCTCCTGCTTACTGGATACATTGAATTGCTCCCTCTAGAGGGTTGAAAGGTAACAGTTGCAACACAGACTGTAAAAAACAAGTCACTGGATTTTTCCATTCAAAAGCTGCTCCTGTGGGAACGACCTTGGGACATGAGCGGCTCAGCAGAAGAGATAGCAACAAGGTCTAAAGCTAAAGCCGCCCAAAAGAAAAGGGGTTCAACATCAGGCATAACAGGAGCAGCTGGGCAGGAAAAAGGGATAGATATATTCATGGATTCAGTGACTCAAGCATTACTTAAAATAAATGAATCCTTAGAAAACTTGACAAAGCAGAGCACGGAAAATACCAAACAGCTGGCAGAACTTACAACAAAATTAGATTTGAACACCAAAAGCATTACATCCAACACAGAAACTATAGACAAACTGATTCAAGAAAATGCTATAATTCGAAAAATTGCTGAAGAAGCTAAATCCACTGCAGATACTACACAGGAAAAATTAGCACCAGTCTGTAAGAAGTTGGACGAGCATGAGGCCGCCTTGTCTTTGTGGGAGATGCAGAGGAAGGAGAGGAACTTAAGGCTAAGACTGGTCCCTGAAAGTGAAGGGGACAACCTAGTGGACTTTCTCACAAAAGAATTTTCAGAATTTTGGCAGGTAAACACAGAGGAAGAAGAATTTAAGATAACAGCTGCCTTCAGACTGGGTAGAAGGCAAAACAGAAAAATTCCAAGGGATTGTCTGATAACTTTGAGATCTAAAGAGGAAAGAGATAAAATATTAAATCTACATTACCAGAGAACTCTTGAGATTCTTTTGTGCAAATTTACAAGGACATCCCAAAATACATTCTGGAGGCAAGAACCCATTATAAGAACCTGGTTCACCTGCTGAAAAGGAACAGCGTACCTTTCAGGTGGGAATTTCCACAAGGTTTGTCCTTTAGTTACAAAGGAAAGAAAGTTAAAATAAGAACAGTACAAGATAAAGAGCAATTCCTGGATAGAAACGAGGAGGACCTGCAGAAAGGAGTGGTAGAATTGCCCTCTGAAACAGACCTTGGAAACCTGACATTTGGACTTAAATCACCAACGGAAGAAGAACAGCTGCTGGGAGCAGCAGGAGGCAACTAATTAAATAACAATGTCTCTGCGATTTATAAGTTGGAACTGTAATGGACTGAACCTTCCCAGAAAAAGGCGTGAGGTTTTTCACATTTTGAAAAAAGAACAATTGGACTTGATTTGTTTACAAGAGACCCACGTGACAAGGGCTCACAGAAAATTGCTTATAAATAAAAGATTAGGACAGGAATTTATTTCATCGGACAAAGTCAAGAAAAGAGGTGCGGTGATCTATGCAAAGGAGAAATTGGCCCCAAAATTGATTTTTAAAGATGAACAAGGAAGATTTTTGGCAATTGAGATACAAATCCAAGGAGAAAATTTTTTGACAGTTGGTATTTATGCACCAAATGAAGGGAAGGCAGAATTCTTCAAGAAGTTGCACGAGACATTAATGGACTATCTGGACTACAATGTAATTTTATTAGGAGATATGAACGGCGTGGTTTCCACCAATATGGACAAAGCACAAAGACAGGTGGTCTCCAAGGATGGGAGATTACCTAAGACTTTTTTTGAAATGACCGAAAATATGGACCTGATCGATATTTGGAGAACAAGAAACCCTCTTGAGAGAGAGGGAACGTTTTTCTCTGAGGCACAAATGACATGGACAAGAATAGACCAAATATGGATTACTAGTGGAATGGCTCCAAAGATAAAAAATGTGGAAATCTGCCCAAAGACATGCTCCGACCATAATGCTGTAAAGATGGAAATGAAATTAACAACAGCTGGTTCCTTCAGATGGAGAATGAATGACACCCTATTTAGAGATGATGAGATTTACAAAAAGGCCCAAAAAACTTTGAAGGACTATTTTGAGATAAATCTGAGGACAGACGTTGAAAAAAGAGTGATTTGGGACGCAAGTAAGGCCGTGATGCGAGGTTTCCTAATACAACAGAATTCTTTAAAAAGGAAGAAACAAAATGAGAAGAAAGATAAGATCCTGGAAAAAATAAAAGAAGGAGAAAAGAAATTGAGATCGAAACCAAAGTCTCATGAGATTTTGAGAGAAATTAAGTTTTATCAGATGCAGTATATGGAATGAACCAAGAGATAGAACGGAAAATCAAGCAAATGAGACAAAGGACATTTGAATCAGCAGATAAATGTGGGAAACTTCTTGCATGGCAACTGAAGAAGAGACAAAAATTGAATACAGTCACAAGTTTGGAGGTGGAAGGAAAGAACATTTCTAAACCAAATGAGATTAGCAACTGCTTTCAGAGTTATTTCAGAAGACTATATGCACAAGGGCCGGAGAACGAAGGAGATATAGAAGATTTTCTTAAGAAATATGGATTACAAAAAATTTCGCAACAAAGTATGTTGGTTTTGAATGAGAAAATAACAGATCAAGAAATAGAGGGTGCCATTCAAAATATGCAATTAGGTAAATCTCCAGGACCAGATGGATTAACCTCCAGATACTATAAAGCCTTGAAGGAATGGTTAATACAACCGTTGAAGGAGGTCTGCAATGAAATACTAGAGGGGAAAAAGGCACCTGAATCGTGGAAAGAAGCTTTTATTACACTTATACCAAAGACTGAAACTGAAAAAAATCAGATCAAGAACTACCGCCCTATATCATTACTTAATGTGGATTACAAAATATTTGCTGACATTTTAGCAAAAAGATTGAAGAGGGTGTTGGTGGAGGAGATTCATAAGGACCAGGCAGGCTTTCTCCCAGGAAGACATTTATCAGATAATGTAAGGAATATAATTGACATTATGGAACTGTTGACAGTAAATATTAATACAAAGGCAGTTTTAATATTTGTGGACGCGGAGAAAGCTTTTGACAATATTTCTTGGAATTTTATGAAGAAGAATCTCCATGGGATGGGGGTAGGCCAAAGGTTTGAAAATGGTATAGGTGCAATATATTCTGAACAAAAGGCAAAGTTAATTGTAAATAATGTGATTACTGATGAGCTTCCTATTGAAAAAGGGACACGACAGGGGTGCCCAATATCCCCATTACTTTTTATATCAGTCCTGGAGGTTTTGTTGAATATGATTAGGGGGGACCAGCTGGTAAAAGGAATTCAGGTCGGAGCCAAACAATATAAATTGAAGGCATTTGCAGATGATTTAGTATTGACTTTACAAGAGCCAGACACTAGTACAAAAAGAGTTTTAGAACTAATTCAAGTTTTTGGTCAGGTAGCAGGATTTAAGTTGAACAAACAAAAAACTAAAGTCTTGGAAAAAAATCTAACAAATGTTGAAAGAGAGAGGTTCCAAAGTGAAACTGGGTTAATGGTGGCAAAGAAAGTGAAATATTTGGGGATTAATATGACATCTAAAAATGTGAACTTATTTAAAGACAATTATGACAAATGTTGGACAGAGGTAAAGAAGGATCTAGAAATATGGTCGAATTTGAAGCTTTCCTTGTTAGGTCGAATTGCTGTCATCAAAATGAATGTACTGCCTAGAATGTTATTTTTGTTTCAGACATTACAAATTGTGGACAAACTAGACTGTTTCAAGAAGTGGCAGAAAGATATATCTAGATTTGTCTGGCAGGGCAAAAAGCCCAGAATAAAATTTAAGATATTAACTGATACAAAAGATAGAGGGGGGTTTGCCCTGCCGGACTTAAGACTGTACTATGAATCGGCAGCTTTTTGCTGGTTGAAAGACTGGCTACTTCTTGAAAACACAGATATTTTGGACTTGGAAGGATTTGACAATAGATTTGGTTGGCATGCATATATATATGGTATGACAAGGTTAAAGTTCATAAAGGTTTTAAAAACCATATTGTTAGGAAAGCATTATACAATGTTTGGATTCGATATAAGGATTTGTTGGAAAATAAAACTCCTAGGTGGTTATCACCAATGGAAGCCATGGAGGTGAAGAAACTTAATATGGAATCTAAATGGCCAAAATATTTTGAAATCTTAGAGCAGGAAAGCGGTAAATTTAAACTACAGAGTTTTGAGAAAATAAAGTCCAAGGTACGAGATTGGCTCCATTATTATCAAATAATGGAGACCTTTAAACAAGACAGGAAAATTGGTTTCCAGGTGGAGAAATCGAAATTAGAAACAGAATTGTTAGAACCCAATACTAAGAATTTATCAAGAATGTATAACTTGTTGCTGAAGTGGAATACAATAGATGAGACAGTTAAATCAGCCATGATTAAATGGGCACAGGACATTGGTCATGACATTATGTTTGCTGACTGGGAACAGTTATGGACCACCGGCATTAAATTTACGGCATGTAATGCCTTAAGAGAAAATATTATGAAAATGATTTACAGGTGGTACATGACCCCAGTCAAGCTTGCGAAGATCTATCATTTGCCCAATAATAAATGCTGGAAATGTAATGAGACTGAAGGCACTTTCTTTCACCTTTGGTGGACCTGCCCAAAGATTAAAGCCTTTTGGGAAATGATTTATAATGAAATTAAGAAGGTACTTAAATGTACTTTTCATAAGAAACCAGAGGCATTTCTTTTGGGCATGGTCGGCCAATTGGTGTCAAGAAAGGATAAGACTTTTTTATGTACGCTACTACAGCAGCAAGGATTCTTCTAGCAAAGTATTGGAAGACACAAGAATTACCTACACTGGAAGAATGGCAGACGAAAGTGATTGACTTTATGGGATTGGCAGAAATGACTGGCAGAATCCGTGACCAAGAGAAAGAGACGGTGGAGGAAGACTGGAAGAAATTTAAAGCTTATCTTAAGAACTGTTTTAAAATTGATGAGTGCTAAAATGTCAAGGGAAAGGAAGATGCAGAATTACAGCTGAAATTGTTTGATGAATTAAGATGAAATTGAGAATGAAAATAAGTTACAATTTAATTGGAGTAAAGGGTTGCTGAAAAACTGTTAAATAAGGATGCAGAAAGGGTGAGGTATGGGGAAGTCCGAGAAAGAAGGCTTATGAAAATGAGGTTATGAAATTATACTTGTTCGTATGTTTTTGTTTGTTGATGTATGTTTGTTATTTTGTTTTAAAACTGGAAAATCAATAAAAAAAATTTTTTAAAAAAATGAAGACACTTGAACTCAGGTCAAAATGTGCTAAGAGGAAGGGACACTTGGCAAACCCTCACTGTGATCAACTTCTGCCTGGAAATCTATGTCCCCACTGTGGAAGGACGTGTGGATCCAGAATTGGCCTCCATTGTCACTTACGGACTCACTGTTAAGACTGTGTTCATGGAAAACAATCTTACTCGGCTACAAGCGATCGCTAAAGAAGACAGACTCATACATACATTTTCACAGACAAACACACACACACACAAACAAACAAACAAACCATGTACTGAGCATTCCCAGTGCTCCTCCCTCCAGGACTGGGGCGGAATTGCAGGAAAACCTCGCCTTTTACTTTGCATAGAAGGATTTGTGAAAAGCAAACAGCAGCATTTCCACACATGCTGAAGTCCATTCTCGGTGCTGGCAGAAGGAAATGCTACCTTAAAGCCTCCTGCCTGCTCTTTGAGGTTAATCTCCAGACCGAGTGTTGCGGTGCTTAGTGCTAAAACCAGGGATAACAGATCCTTCTG
This sequence comes from Podarcis erhardii, assembly GCF_964252035.2. Lineage (NCBI taxonomy): Eukaryota > Metazoa > Chordata > Lepidosauria > Squamata > Lacertidae > Podarcis > Podarcis erhardii. The sequence continues at coordinate 8,966,042 of NC_138515.1, read as the reverse complement.
ACTGCTATTTATAGATTCTCTCGAAAAGGGCAGCCAGAGGGATTTGTAAACTCCCAATAAAGAGGGCTGATTGCCCTTTAGAAGTTGCTCTTTAAAGAACAGAAAAGCTTTATCTCCTGCTCAGATCAGCCGGGGGCTGGGGGGTTAGAGCGCTGCCAGGGTTGGTGAGCTCCTTCCTGTGGTCTGACAGGCCACATCTAGCCCACAGGTTTATCCTCACTGATGTAAACCAATGAATCTCTACTGCATGTGGCTCCAGACATTTAACACGGCAGCTTCCATACAATATCTTTATTGTCATTGTCCCATACAGAACAATGAAATTGAAAATCTACATAAAACATTCAAAAACCCCTAAAAACTCTGAAACCCCATTTTAAAATAAATATACTATAGAGACATCTTATGTTGCATCTAGAACCAGAATTCCACATGTGGTAATTAGGAGAACGAGCCACAAAGCAGGCACCACCAAAATTATGGATTCTGCAATCCCCAGATCTCAACATCCTGCATTTTGGCAGTAAAAGTGTTAGCACAGGATGTTTCGGTGCTGGGGGCAAAACACACCACACCGCAGATCCGAACCCTGCCGATATGTTTTCAAGGAAAAGCGCTTGCAGAACCTCGCCATCAGGAAAGGGTAGGCCAAGACACCAGCGGGCATTTTGTTCCTTGGAGGCCAGATCTGCTGCTTCTGTGGATGCTGCTGCCCAAGGCAGCCGCCTCACCTGGCCTCACGCACAAGCCGGCCCTGACCCAGCCCCTTTGCCAGACACAAAGCTGCCATGATACAGATCAAAATGGCAGTGGAAGAGACATGCGCAGGCATCCCTCATGGTGGCCCTGGGAGCATACCTCAATCTGCTTGTCCTGGAACACCTTGTGAATGCTGGTGTTGAAGGCAGAGCCCGAGAACATGGAAGTTATGGGATAGGTGAGGTCCAGCACTGTGGCAAACACCGAATTCATGATCTGCAGAAGCGACAGAAAAGTGTCTTGATGTTAGACAGAAACGGGTGAAAAAATTAAAAAGGATTCAGCCTCACCGAATCTAGAACAATGGGCTTACTTCCTCACTCATACTGCCTCTTATAGCTTTATCAAATTTCATTTACGTGTTCTCATTTCTCAACTTATTTCATCTTCTGCATTCATGCTAACTTTTTGGGAAGAAAGTGTTGTTGCGTATACAGATTAAAAAGCATGAGGGAGACAGAACCCACCTCATCTAAAACTCTGAATATGTCCTTCCAGTAAACATTCAAGAATTCAGTTGGCCCTCCCCCATTTTATTTACTACCTTCTAAGGCTGGGCGATACTTGGTTTTCAACATTGTGAGGTTTTCCCGGCTAACCATCGTGACACAGCGACAGATCACGATGTCTGAAATAACACTGGAAAAGGCTGGAAAAGTGGCTGGGCTGGGGAGATAGGGAACAACCAGGAGAAAGGGAAGGAGATTGCCTGCTTGCTTGGGCGAAGGAGGTCCTGCTTGCTCCCTCCCTCTCTAGCTCAGTCCTGGCCTTGGCAGAGGGAGCCTGAGAAGCTCCTCCATCTGCCTGCCTGCTGGTCTGTTGCTTTGCCTTTGCAAAGCAAGCAGGGCTGGCTCTTTCCTCCCGGTGGGTTGCAGGAGGAGTGAACATAGAAAAGATGTAGCCCACTTGCTTGGGAGAATCAAACGTGTAGGCAGATGTGCGATCAGGCAATTTAAGCTGCCAGTACATTGCAGCTCCCCGGCCGCCACCAGCACCATGCCTTTCCCTCCTGCCTGCTTGTGCTGGGGAGCCGTGATGTATCGCCAGCTCAAGAAATCTGAAGTAGGCATTGCGATCTGAACTTCGAACCTGTTTCAGACAATGCATTGCAATAGCTCTACTGCCTTCTGCCCACTTAGGGCTAAAAAAGGTTAAAGGATCCCTGGACAGTTAAGTTCAGTCAAAGGTGACTATGGGGTTGCAACGCTCATCTCGCTTTCAGGCCAAGAGAGCCGGCGTTTATCCATAGACAGCTTTCCAGGTCATGTGGCCAGCATGACTAAACCACTTCTGGCACAACGGGACACTCGGATGAGTGCCAGCGTGCACAGAAACACCGTTTACCTTCCCGCCGTTGTGGTACCTATTTATCTACTTGCACTGGCATGCTTTCGAACTGGGAGATGCCAGTGGCTCTGTGCTCTAAACCACTGAGCCTCTAGGGCTTGCTGATGAGAAGGTCGGCTGTTCGAATCCCTGCGACGGGATGAGCTCCCGTTGCTCTGTCCCAGCTCCACCTAGGAGCCCTCAGTCAAGAACCTGGGATGCAAGAGAGAAGCGGATGTACCCGGCGTGCAGGACTCCAAGTGGAAACTCCCGCAAGGCACACTGGAATGCCTCTCTTAGCTTGGGGGAGCGCCGTAGCTCTGTGGAAGTGCAGCTGCTTGCATGCAGAAGGCCAACATCAACAATGTCTAGGCAACACGATGACCATATACATACGTAATAGACAATCTTTATGGAATTCCCTCAAACCATAAAAAGTTCAAGATGAAATCTTTAGTCTCAAAGCCTCTGAAAATCTTTAAATGAAGCGAGGTGCCAAACTTTGTACGATGAAAGACAAGCTGTGAAGCTTTGTGTATTCAACAAATATGATGTCCAACACTGAACAGTGATTCTGGATATTGACTACTGTTTCGTAGAATTCTTCGTCAGCGTGGTGGGTGGATATAGAATGCTTCATAAACCCATCTTATTTCGAATGAATGCAGCGACTACATTATTACACAAGCACTGTTCCACAGCATTTGATATTTTCATTTACATACATTCATTCTTTGAGACTAAAGATTTCATTTTCAACTTTTTATGGTTTGAATGAATTCTATAAAGATTGTCTATTATGTATGTATATGCTCATGGTGTTGCCTAGACACTGCTGACGTTCTCTTGGCAACACAGGGGTTTGTTTGGATACTTACTGCATGCAGAACGCCCCAGGTCCAATCTCTGGGATCTTTGGTTCGGACTGGGAATGCCACCCGTTTGAAACCTTGGCGAGCCACGGCCAGGCAGTGAAGGCAATACTGGTCGGGACAGCCTCCTAGGTCCTTATGTTTCCCGAAATTTGGCAGGCTCAAATCAGCTGGAGTTTCCCCTCCCATTCCAAACCCTGCCGCTTCCAATACGTGCTCACTTTGGCCCACTCCCTGGCTCGCTGCTTCGTGCGCACGGCGCTCCTCTCCTCCGCGTACAAGGCGCCGATGAAGGAGCCGATCGAGGTGCCGCCAATCAGGTCGATGGGGAGACCGGCTTCCTCCATAGCCTTGATCACACCGATGTGAGAACAGCCCCTGCGGCGAAGGGAAGAGCCACACCTGAAGCAGGCCAGAGCGCAAAGACCGAGGGCAGCCGCGATGTCCCAGCCCTGGGCTGCTCCAACAGTGTCTGGGCCCCTCCTTCGCTCCTCCCTAGGCCAAGGGAACCGGGACGGCTCTCCTCTTCTTCCAGAGGCGGGGAACGGTCAAAGGAAGGTCTGCCATGCTGCTCAAAGGCATCCCACCTCCCATTTCGTGAGTGGAAGAAAGGTGGGCTCCAGAGGCTTGGTGGGGAAAAAGCTAGGCTCCTCTTCGGGGCAGGGGTGCTGGGCAAATAGCTGCCTTCCCAGGACCCAGGCAAGCTGCATTCGGGCACCCTCCGGACCTCCCTTTCAGCCCACCCCGATTATGTTTTATTAAGTTTCAATATTTTAAACTTATTCAATCAAAACACAATTTCTCCTTTTCTCTTATTTTTGTCAACTTCCTACCCTCATTTTCCATGGAGTTGTTGTTTCTCCCCTTCTGCTGTACCCTAACCATACAATTATAATCTAATTGCTTCAGTTGCTCATAGTTCAAATCCTGTGATAATATTTCTTCAAGTACAGTGGTACCTCAGGTTACAGACGCTTCAAGTTACAGACTCCGCTAACCCAGAAATAGTGCTTCAGGTTAAGAACTTTGCTTCAGGATGAGAACAGAAATTGTGCTCTGGCGGTGCTGCAGCAGCGGGAGGCCCCATTAGCTAAAGTGGTGCTTCAGGTTAAGAACAGTTTCAGGTTAAGAACGGACCTCCGGAACGAATTAAGTACTTAACCTGAGGTACCACTGTAGTCCAAAAAAAGATATCCATTCTTCTATAAAACATTCATCATTAGGTTCTCTTAATTTTGCTGTTAATTTTGCCAGTTCTGCACAGCCCACTATCTTACTTATCCATTCTTCTTTGGTGGGAAATTCTTCTGCTGACCAGAGACAAATGGCTGATGAAGATGATGGACTATGCCGAAATGGCAAAAATGACCGGGAAAATCAGAAACCAGGAAGAGAGGAACTTTAATAAGGAATGGGAAAATTTTACAGTGTACTTAAGAGAACACCGTAAACATCTAAAAACTTGGGCAGCATTTGAGTAACGTTTGTAATGTACTAAAAACTAAGGTAAAAATGGATTATTTAAGAAAAATAGAGAAAATATGTGAGGCAGTTGAAAAAGGTTGAAAATGGAAACCATGGAAGGGTGGAGGGGAGTCAAAGGATTAGGGAATCCTAAATGCTGCTGATGGTGTCTAATGTTTGAATTTAAATGTTTAGTGTAAAACTGAATAAAAAAGATTGTACAAAGGAACTTCTTCCTTCTTTCCTTTTCTGTGCATAAAGAATCCTAGCTGCTGCTGTTACATACATAAACACCTTTAACATTTTCAGGGGGATTTCTGCCCCTATAACACCTAACAAAAACGCTTCAGGCTTTTTAATATATATACTCATTTTAAACAATTAAAAAAAAACTCATCACGTATAATTTCCCAAAATACCCTCGCTACTCCTCAAATCGTATAAATTTTTCAGACCTTCCCCAAGTGCTTGAGGGCAAATTACCTGGCTCCACCGCCCCCCAGCACTAAAGCGATGGTGTTCCCCGTGAGGACTCTCGCCAGGCGGGAGAAGTCGCTGTGGCGATCAGCGTTCTTCTCAAAGACCTTCTCGTACATCTCCCTCTGCAGCGGGGGAAGCAGAAAAAGAGGGGAAGGGGGTTACTTCCACCAGCCTCCCAAGAAGCAGGAGACTGTGAAGGGGAGTCCTCGAGAGTTTGCCTGCTTCAAGGCATCAACTTTTCCCATCCAGAGAAAGGCACTCACTCAAAATACCATATTTTTCACTCTATAAGATGCACCAGACCACAAGACGCACCTAGTTTTTGGAGGAGGAAAACAAGGGGAAAAAAATTCTGAATCTCAGAAGCCAGAACAGCAAGAGGGATCGCTGCGCAGTGAAAGCAGCGATCCCTCTTGCTGTTTTGGCTTCTGGGATAGCTGTGCAGCCTGCATTCACTCCATAAGACGCACACACATTTCCCCTTACTTTTTAGGAGGGAAAAAGGGAGTCTTATAGAGCAAAAAATACAGTAGGCACCCGGTGGGGAGGGAGGTCCACTCACCTAGCAGCAGAGCCCAAACAACAAAGCACACTTTCCCATTTAAGCAGCTGAGAGGTAGGGCTGTGCATGGTTAGAGCGTCAGCCTAGGAGACTAGGGTTCAAACCTGCACTTGGCCATGAAGCTCAATGGCAGGGGTGGACTTTGGTAAACTTTGAGCAAGACTAAAATTTGGCACCCCCCCCCAAAAAATGCGTTATACGTAGGGCTGCCTCTGGAGACGGTTCGGAAACTTCAGCTAGTGCAGAATTCACTTGCTCATCAAAGCAAGACAGTTTGAGCATCTTACACCGATCCTGGTCTGACTGCCCTGGCCACCAATTAGTATCTGGGCCCAACTCGAAGTGCCGGTTTTGACCTATAAAGCTTTAAACGACTCAGGGTCACAATACCTCAAGGACTGCCTCTTTCCATATGAACCTACCCAGACCCTGATATCATCTTATGAGGCCCTTCGTCGTGCGCCTCCTCCTTGAGAGGTTTGGAGGGTGGCAACATGAGAACAGGGCCTTCTCTGCAGTGGCCTCCCTGTCTGTGGAATGCTCTCCCCAGGGAGGTTCGCCTGGTGCTTTCATTATACACCTTTAGGCGCAAGGCCAAAATTTTCCTTTTTAACCTAGCCTTTGGTTGACCCGATCAACAATCTACACTCTTTTAAAATGTGGCTCTTTTTTAGGGGGGTGTTATTAGGTTATTGTTTTTATTTTATATAGTGTGATCTTTTCTGTGAACCGCCCTGAGACCTCCAGATATAGGACAGTATATAAACTCAATAAATAAATAAATAAAATAAATAAAATAAAATAAAATAAATAAAACAAAACAAAACAAAACAAAACAAAACAAAACAAAACAAAACAAAACAAAACAAAACAAAACAAAACAAAACAAAACAAAACAAAACAAAACAAAACAAATCTCTATTATGGCTCCTCTCAGTTTTGGGCCCTTTAGCTTGGCGCCGGGTGCAGTGGAACTGCCCGCAGCATCCTAAATCTGATGTCGTCACTGCCTTGGGACAGTCACTGCCTCTCGCACCCCAACAACAGGGTTGTCGCGAGGATTAAATGGGAGAGCCACATAAGCCACCTTGAGCTCCTTGGAGGGAAGAAGACAGGGTACAAATGCGACAACCAACAAATACCGTATTTTTTCCTCTATAAGATGCACCAGACCATCAGACGCACCTAATTTTTGGAAGAGGAAAACAAGGGGGGGGGGGGGGAATTCTGAATCCCAGAAGCCAGGAGAGCAAGCAGGATCGCTGCGCAGCGATCCCGCTTGCTGTCCTGGCTTATGGGATAGCCGCGTGCAGCCTCTCCTGGGCAGAGGATGAAGGCTCCCCTTGCCCAGGAGAGGCTGCGCGCGGCTAAGCAAGAAGCCAGGACAGCCAGCGGGATCGCAGCACAGCAGTGTGTCCAGCTCTTGGGGGCTTTTCCCCGAGGAGGGAGAACCGCACACACGCTCCACGCGGCTCTTTAAAGGGAGCGCTAAGCAGAGCCTCCAGCCTGCATTCGCTCCGTAAGACGCACACACATTTCCCCTTACTTTTTAGGAGGGGAAAAGTGTGTCTTATAGAGTGAAAAATACGGTAAATAACCAGGGGAGGGGGTAGGTGTGGGAGGGAAGGAGGCTTGGAGTGAAGGGAAACACTATGCAAAGGCGACTGGGGTTCTAGCGAGGAAGGAGACATGGAGATCCAGGGTGCTAAGCTCAAACAAAATGGGTTCAGGGCAGGCAGTAGCATCTTCCTAAGAACGGGCAACTAAGCCTTGCCAGGGAGAGCAGTGGGATGGAGGGACAGGCTTTTGGGTGGGGAACACACATGGGAAAGTGGAATTGGCTGGTACCAGCTTGTTTGGGCTGCGTCTGGAGAAGACCCGACGCGGGCATTTGATGTGCAGGTGCCCCGAGCACCAGCTGCGCATGTTGAGCCACTCCACGGTGCGGGCAGGGCTGGGGCCGTCCTCCCGGTGCAAGAGGATAAGCTGCTTCAAGGCTCGGACGGCCGTGCTCTCCAGCATCTGCTCCAGCTGGGGAAAAGCAGAGAGAAGAAGGACATGGTGGGCAGGTCCTCTTTTTATCAAGTAATAATCATGAATAAATAAAAATAAAAATGTGCACCCCACCTCCCGAGGCCATTCCATTGTAACTATCCAACCTCCCAATATTTCAATGCCTCTTGCGATGGTTAGACCCCTTTCTATTTTAACAGTACAGAGTCTACAAACTCCCTCCATATCTCCTCAAAATTGTTTCTCCTGCATATTCCCCACCTTTATCATTAATAGCTATATCCCACACCTCTTTATACCACTCTTCCATTTTATATTCTGCTTGCCCCTTCCTAGCTACGGTAATCCATGCAGCCATCAATAAATTTGTGAGCAAGTCCTTCATAGCCCGCGAACCTTCCACCCCATCGTAAATTGATAACAATGCTACCTCTGGACTTTCGCTCAGCTTTAACCAAGTGATTTCTGTTATCTCCTTAAACACCCTTTGCCAAAAAAAAAAATTGTACAGATTTACAACCCCACCAGATGTGAACGTAATTCCCTGTTTCCTGGCATCCCCTCCAACATAACACTGAATATTCCTTGTTTATTTGATTTAATCTGACTGGTGTTAAATACCATCTCCAAACTAATTTATAGTAATTTTCTTTGATTCTTATAGACATTTTCAACGTACATCCTCTTGTCTCTACCAAGGGCTCCCTGATCCCTCCCTCCCGGGTCTCCGATCCCAGCAGAGCACACCTCGCTTCCCAGACCCTGCTCACCTCGCCCAGGGTGGGCTCCTGGTCCCCGAGGCCCACAATGAGGATGCAGTCGGCTTGGCGGATGCAGCGCACAGTCCACGGGGTCAGGGTGCAGTCAGTCTGGTACAGCACAATGCGATGGATGTCCTCTTGCTGGGCCAGCCAGCCAGACAGGCGGTATTCATGGATGCTGGAGGGTGTTTGGGGACATGTGAAATTTATTTTTATTTACTGCCATTTTTTATAGCCCACCTTTCAGGATGTGAACCCTACCAAGGTGGTTGACAAGCAGTATTCAACTATGTGTTTTAAAAGCTACAACGACGATATTAAAAATAAAAGGCAAGCTTTCAGACTTGCACAAACAAGACTTCTCTAACATTGAAAGCTTGAATTCTATTTCAACCAAAAGAAAAATGTTTAATTATAATTGGGGAGAAAAGGACAGCCGTTCATGTTCTCACTGTACCCTCCTCACTAGGTGGTACTCAAGGTGAGGAACGGAGGTGGGAGAGCAAATTTAGGGAAGTCAACCTTTTGCCTCTCTCCTTCCTATCCCCTCTTGACCCCGCAACGCAGCTGAAGAAGAGTTTGGATTTGATATCCCGCTTTATCACTACCCTAATGAGTCTCAAAGCGGCTAACAATCTCCTTTCCCTTCCTCTCCCACAACAAACACTCTGTGAGGTGAGTGAGGCTGAGAGACTTCAGAGAAGTGCGACTAGCCCAAGGTCACCCAGCAGCTGCATGTGGAGGAGCAGGGAATCAAACCCGGTTTACCAGATTACGAGACTACGGCTCTTACCCACTACACCACCACTGCTGAGCTTCTAGAAAACCTAATATATGGGAAATAACTGTGTACAGCTGAAAACGCTGGCAGCATTAAGATAAATTCAACAGTGTAAACAAGTTTTGATGGATGCAATAATGGAATACTGAATGGTATAGTTTTTGTAAAATATGCAGGGATTTGTGATATGCAAAATGAACCGTGGAAAGAGAAGAAGGGAAATCACTGATATCTTAAGGAAGTAAAATAAGTTTTTGAAATTGTAAAACAGGAAATGTAATAAAACCTCTAAACCCCTGGAAGAATCTGGCAATCACGACAATTCTACCTTCGGACCCTGTGCAGGGGCACACAGGAGCACACAGATAACTTACCTGTCCAGGGCGGAGGCCCCAAGACGGGCCCGGATGATGTCACTGGTGAGAAGCAAGGTTGGGCCTGAAAAAGCCAGAAGAAAAGTGGTCATGACTGGTGGAGCCAGGGCCAAGGAACGGGAGACAGAGAGAGTGAGCGTGAGAGCGAGAGAGGAGAGCGCTGTAGTTGGGCTCACCAATGGCGTTCAGGGCGTGCTTGAGTTCCAGGGTGAAAGCTGCCATGGGAACGTCGTCACACACCGGGAGGACGGCCACCGTGGAGAGGTTGCTGGCTGGATTGGTCAACTCTGAGCTGGAGGTCATGCCCAGTCCAGAACCTAGAGGACGAGACCCAGTGAGCATGTGGCTGGCCCAAGCATTCTATGAATGAAAATGGGACTCTCTACACACTCCTACCTGGGAAAGGGCCACGCAGCTGCTGCAAGTTCCCCAAGATCTTCTGGCTCAGTAGGTGTATAAGGCGAGTGACAACCTGTTTAAGGCAGAGGAAGTCAAGAAAACACAGAAACCAGCGAGTATCTCTGGCATGCTCAGCCTGGTTAAGCAGAAAGCCGGATGAGCTGTTGTTGCCAGCTCCTGAGCAACACACACATTCATCTGATGTGGGGCTCTGAGCCAGGTATTGGATATACTATGAGCAAGGGGCTGGCTGGGCCACTTCCTTGCTTGAAGCTCACAGGACAGCCCTTCCTCTAGTCTTCCCTAAACAAAAAAGGTAAAGGTAAAGGACCCCTGGACGGTTAAGTCCAGTCAAAGGCGACTATGGGTTGTGGTACTCATCTCGCTTTCAGGCTGAGGGAGCCAGCGTTTGTCCACAGAAAGCTTTCCAGGTCATGTGGCCAGCATGACTAAACCGCTTCTGACAACGGGACACTCTGACGGAAACCAGAGCGCACAGAAATGCTGTTTACCTTCCCACCACAGTGGTGCCTATTTATCTACTTGCACTGGTGTGCTTTCAAACTGCTAGGTGGCAGAAGCTGGGACAGAGCAATGGGAGCTCACACTGTTTGTGGGGATTCGAACTGCCAACCTTCTGACCCACAAGCCCAAGAGGCTCAGTGGTTTAGACCACAGCACCACCCGCATCAAGGTCCTAAATAAAACAACAATAACTTCCTGCACACATTTTTAAAAATAGCTCCCTGAATGTCATCACTTCTGGCTACAGCTTCACTCAGGCACTAAAGAGCAATTCCAAAGTGTACTCCTTGGTAGGATTCTCTCCAGCTACCCTTTATGGGGCAATGGACTCTAGCCTGATAATAATATTTGTAGGAGGCATCATGTTAAGTGTGAAGTAGCAACTTCTTGTTGCTGCTCTCACTCACCAAGGCGATGCAATATGCGTGTGTTTCAGAGGGTCTTTCTGCTACATGGCACAGCAAGTTCACGGCAGTCCAGGAGAAACTGCAATATGAGGATTTGCCTGCCTTCATCAATCAGATGTGTGGGTCTCAGCAACATCTCTGGGCATATTCAACAAACTTGGGATTAAGTTCATTTTGAAACAAGCAGAGGGCCCAGCACCCAATTAAAAACTGTCCAGAGAGTTTGCAGGCAGAAAAAGAAATTGCTAATTTGTTTTATAATCACCAGGAAAGTCAACTCTCTTTTTTCTGTGCGTTGTGCATTTATTCTCGTGGAATTTTAATACATATTTTGGGCAGTAACTGCTTACAATGGTGTGGTAGATGTTAGAAAAGTGCTTTGTTACGGCTCCAAGCTTTGCTCTCCTGCGCTTTTACCACTACTCTCTTTACTTTGAGTGTTTATAAAGCTACTTTGCCTGGGTACATCTTCTGTCCCAAACACTTATCCCATATGTTTACTATGCCAGGAGTTTCATATTACAAATGATGCTGAAATAAACCCTCAAACCAGTTGCACAAATTAAAGTATGCGAGTTCGGGACCTGTTTGTGAACCGGCATGCATAACTTACTTTGAAGGCAGAATCTGGTATTTCTTAAGCACAGAATTCCTCGCTACCCACCTGAGGATACCGTCGCTTGATGTTGTTGAGGGTCCCTTCTGGGAGCTTGGCCAGCTCTGTGTCCCTTACAGCGTGGACAGTGGTGGCTCGGACTTGGTGAGTCAGGGCTTCTACCTGAAGGGGAAAGAGGGGCAGGGGTGTCAGGAGTTCAGCCTACACTCAAGTAGGACCCTGGCAGAGACACATGCCCGACTGACATGTTCCCTCCCTCCTGGTCGATCATTTGGGAGCTTCATAAGCTTTCTTCAGCCTGAACATCACAGCGACTGATGCCAACCGACACTGGCACACTTAGGGATCCACAGAGTTTGTGCATCATGTGTGACAAACCTCAGCAACTCAGCATTTTGGCTAATCTACTTTATTTACATATAAATACACACAGAGCACTGCAACATGGCTCCCTCTCTCTCTAGCATCGGTCAGCAAAGAGAAAAAGAACAAAGGACAATAGTCCCACTTCACGGAACACAGTAACACAAACATCCTGTCTCCGTCACTTCCCACTCTGTGGAGCCAAAACATATACCGTCATGTGAAAGACAAAAATCCCATGACTGCAATCATGGAGCAGGAATTCTAACATCGGGGGTCACATTAAGCAGAATTCCTAGCATGAAACGGATGATGTCAGAGCTGTGCCTGACAAATAATATGTTGGCATTAAATGATTTATGTTCCAGCCACAGAAGGATGGATATCTAGGAGGAGCCATGACTGGGCAAAAGCAGAGGTGCCCACTGTGTGTGTTCAAGACTAGGCTAGAGCAAGGGTCTGATACTGATGCTTGTAAGTCCAGCTTAAAGGAAGAAAGGGGCCACTGTACCCCTTCTTCCAAGAACAACCTTTGGGACCAAATTGGGTGGGCAGGTCTCTTTGTCACAATTACAAGGAAATAGGCCTCTGTTCCAGGAAGACCTCCCCTGAGCAGGTCCCAAGGTTGCTGCAGATAGTTCACCAACTACACGGATCTGCTCAGAGGAGGATCTGTATCTGCAAGGAATCTAACATTAGCTGCAAGTCCCAATGTTCTGCTGGAACAGAGGTCACGCTGATAGAGAGCGCAGTTTGGTGGTGCTGTGAAATTCTCCGTCGGCAATTAATGAGGTCTCTCCAACCCTACTTGTAGAATCACTCTGTTTTCCAGTCTGTCTCCCTGAGCCTTTCACCCTTGGACAACTTCCCACCTTGAACTTGTATTTTCTGCTCACTATCTGCCCAACCAAACCACAACACTTTGCAAGGAGGGAGGAGCAAGTGGGCACAGATGGGTCTCAGTTATGGCTTGTAAACCCTAGAAGTTACCAATGCCTTTGATTTGATAGGGGAAGTTGGAGGAGAGGGAGAGGGAGGGAGAGACTGTACCCGGGAGCAGAAGCATCCATTCAGTGACTTAGAATTGCAGAGTTGGAGGGGACTTAGCCAGACACACAGAGCAGGCAAGCTGCCCAGCATTCCTCTCCAAGACCCCCTTCTGCAACCCTCCGCTTAATAGCGACTCACCACTCCAATGAGGTCTCCACGGCCATATTCCCCAACCAGCTCCTTCTTGCCGTTGCCCTTCTGGATGACGGAGCGCAGCCGGCCATTCAGCACAATGTAGGTGCAGTCGGACCTGTCGCCTTGCCTGGGAAAAATGGAAAGAGGAGGAAACCCTGGTCAAATTGCCCTCCCCCTCTCTGCAGGGCATCTCTTTTGACGGCTGGCTATAGGGGACAGCAGAGGCCATCACCAAAGAGAGAAATAATAATAATAATAATAATAATAATAATAATAATAATAATAATATAATATGATTTATACTCTGTCCATCTGGTTGGGTTTCCTCAGCCACTCTGGGCAGCTCCCAACAGAATAATAATAATAATAATAATAATAATAATAATAATGCGATAAAACTTCAAACATTAAGAAATTCCCTAAACAGGGCTGCCTTCAGATGTCTTCTAAAAGTCAGAAAGTTGTTTATTTCATTGACATCTGATGGGAGGGTGTTCCACAGGGTGGGCCCTACTACCGGGAAGGCCCTCTATCTGGTTCCCTGTAACCTCACTTCTGGCAGGGAGGGAACCGCTAGAAGGTCCTTGGAGCTGGACTTCAGTGTCCGGGCAGAACAATGGGGGTGGAGACGCTCCTTCAGGTATACTGGACCGAGGCTGTTTAGGGCTTTAAAGGTCAGCACTAATACTTTGAATTGTGCTTGGAAACTTACTGGGAGCCAATTTAGGTCTTTCAAGACCGGTGTTATGTGGTCTTGGCGGCCGCTCCCAGTCTTCAGTCTAGCTGCCGCATTCTGGATTAGCTTCTAGTTTCCAGGTCACCTTCAAAGGTAGCCCCATGTAGAGCGCCTCAGGGCTGAGCAATGGGGGTGGAGGTGCAACTTCAGGTATACTGGGCTGAGGCTGTTTGGAGAGTGGTTTGGAGAGAGGTTTGGATGGGAACATGGTGACATGGGGCGCGTGGGGAGGGGGGAGGACCCACTAGGGCTTCCTAGCAAGAGGGTCCTCCTTCAGTGATGTCCTGGAAGCTCCTGATCCACTCCCCACACTGAAGCAGCAGGAAAGGACGAGAAACTGCCCCGTGGGGAGGATAACTTCAGAGTCCTGCGCCAAGGAGAAATGGGGGGTTCTGGGCACAGGCTGGGCATGGGTGGCAACAGTGCTTGCCCCTTACCTGTAAAGCGCCCGGCCAGCCTCCACAGCCATCCAGTCAATAGCAAAGTCCATCTGGCGCACAAAGGGAGACATTCGAGCTGCTACCGTGTGAGCCACACTCAGGACCACACTGGGCTGTTCCCGCATAATCCTGGGGGTGGGGGGAAGAATCGCAGGTTAGTGGTAGAGGAAGTTGCCCCAGTTTGTTTCCCCCCACAGCCCAGCCCAGCATGTCCAGGGCCAGCCCCCAGGAAGCACTTCTGACTGAGACCCAGGAAAGACCAGCCAGTGCTCACTGTACAAGGCTAGCTGGAAAAGTGCCTGGGCTCAGTGCAAGGGCCAATTCACATACCAGCACTGAGTCACGACTAACAGCAGAACAGCCCTCCCCAAAAACGGGGAGCAGGACTCTTTTGAAGATGTGTTTTTTTCCTCAGGCTTTTAGACGTGTGTTTTTTTCTCAGGCTTTTACTGACCGCTAAAGGTGGGCCCTGCCCTTTTAAACACAAAGATCTTAATTACGATTGTAAGGATAATAATTTTATGATCGTGCTTTAAGATCTGTCCTTTTGAACTTTTATCACCTTAAAGATCATGATTTTATGATCGCACACTTTGATCTGCCCTTTTGAACTTTTATTTCCCCCCTCAATTTTTAAAAAATCGATTTTACATGTGCAAAATTCCAGTCATACCACAACACTTTCCAAAAATACAAGATTCCCACAAATCTCTGGACTTCCCTCTTCCCCCTCTGTGGGTCTCGTTATTAATCCTTTTCTCCAGCATCATTTACAATAATCCAAATTTTAATATCTCCATTGTTTCCATAATTCTTGCTACATTGCAAGTGTTATTACAATCCGGCTAACAATTTTAACTCTTTGAATGGTCTCTAAGGTAAGTTATAAATTTTCCCTTTTGAACTTCATGACGTTGTGCTCATCTTTACCTTTTGTACTTCATGATCATCAGGTCTATTTATTTATTTTTAATTAACTGGTGTGGCTTTTACTGGCTTAAGCGGATGGTTTTACTGTACGCTTGAGTTTTGCAGAACAACATTTGGTTATTTTTTTTAAAAAAATATAGTAACCAGTTTACTCCATTGCCCTAAATAAAGTAAATGAATAACAAATATTAAAATAAAAAGATGGGGACTGTCATAGTACCAGTTTCAACCATCCCAGCCAATCCTTTTGTTTTCAAAGAGATTAGCCAGCACACTGAAAAAGTGAAAGATTTCCAGTGGCTGCTTTGCTACTCAAGAAAGGAATGAATAATCCTTAGTGGTGGAGGATAGGAAAGCCCCTCTCCTCCCCCTGTCCCCGGACTGTAGCCACATTACCAGAATGAAGAAATGAATGGAATCTGGGCTTTTAATTCTGCCCACCTGACCCTCCCTGGATCACATAGCAGAGGAGGAAGGATGGCAAAGGCGAAGAGAGCGGAAGTAACTAGGCAAGACTTGAGGAACAATATCAAGAGTCCAGGAGTGAGGAATGACAGGTGGGGAAAAAACAGGTACCGCATGGCAAGGCGTGGGTGGAGATGTGTTTCTCAGTTTGCATTTCTTAGTGCAGAAAGTATTGATCGGATGTGTGTGATCTTTCCTATTCTACTTAATTCAAGAGGGTTCTGGAAGCTTCTCTGTGTGAAAGAAACAAGCAGAAGGTTCCTCATGTCTGGGTTATTCCTTCAGAGAAGCTGAGTACAGCTGGCTTAAACTGGTCCTGTTATCTCTTTCTGTCAAGGTCATGCTGACTGTAATAAGAGTTTACAACAAAGAAAATCCCCTGTGTTGCAAAACAGAAAACTCTGAACAACCACAAGCAACATGCAGCTAATAATGTATTAACAATAAATTTGTAACATTATATTGTTCCACAATTGATAAACAACAAACATGTAAACATGCATAAAGTCACAAATTATAGGAGTCGAGTTCCATCAGCTTACTACACTTTTAAGTGATTGTTGATCCATTGCTATTAGATGTACCTGAATGGACAATCTATTTGCTGATAAAGAATCATCTTTGAAACAGTTCATCTATCCAGGAAAAACTGTTCTGTTTGCTGCTGCCTTTTGCTGCGCTCGGTATACCGTATTTCTACATTTGGAGCACTTACCACCGCATATTTGCAGGATAGACTGTTGAAAGGCTTTTTGCCTCCATCTCAGTATTCTCTGATAGTCACTGACTACGCCAAATATTTCTGTTCATGGAACATTTATTGGACTCCTATCATTTGTGACTTTATGCATGTTTACATGTTTGTTGTTTATGAACTGAGAAACAATATAATGTTATAAATTTATTGTTAATACATTATTAGGTGCGCGTTGCTTGTGGTTGTTCAGACTATAATAAGAGGCCAGAAGGCGTCTGCGTTTCACTTTCTCTTTCTATCTCTTTTCCTTCTGGTGTGGTGTTCTGCAGATAGTGTTAAGGCTTAGTCTTATTATAAGTTACTGTAAGTTAAGTCTACTGCAGGTGGATTCCTTATGGACAGTGCCAACCCTGAATGTATTGGATTTGTGACCATTATGCTCATTTGCCTTCAGTAGCAGTAAAGCTCTGCTGGATGCAATACAATTGCCTCTGGTCTATTTTGGGGGGAATCTTGCAATGTGTTTAAGTTTGTACTCTGCTAACTACTGTATTTTTCGCTCTATAAGACGCACTTTTCCCCTCCTAAAAAGTAAGGGGAAATATGTGTGCATCTTATGGAGCGAATGTAGGCGGGAAGCTCTGCTCAGCGCTCCCTTTAAAGAACCGCGTGGAGCGTGTGTGTGCTTCTCCCTCCTCGGGGGAAAAGCCCCCAAGAGCCACACACACACTCCACACGCTCTTTAAAGGGAGCACGGCTCTTGGGGGAGCTTTAGCCGCGCGCAGCCTCTCCCGGACAACAGGAGCCTTCAGGAAAACAAGAAAAAAATATTCTGAATCCCATAAGCCAGGACAGCAAGCGGGATCGCTGCGCTGTGATCCCTCTTGCTGTCCTGGCTTCTGGGATTCAGAATATTTTTTTTCTTGTTTTCCTCTTCCAAAAACTAGGTGCGTCTTATGGTCTGGTGCATCTTATAGAGCGAAAAATACGGTATACACTGGAGTTCCATGACCGCATTCACGTGCCACTCACTCGTAAAAGTCGGACTTGGAGATCTTGAGGAAAGTGCAGTCGCGGTTGGCCTTGATGGTGAAGATGAGCGGCTCCCCAGTAAGCACGGCCAGCTGGCCCACCATCTCTCCGGGCTGTGTCAGGAAGAGGCACACGTCTTCGGCCTTGTCAATCATCCTCTGGTAAACGTGCAGGCAGCCCCAAAGCACAAAGTGCAGACTGACATCCTAAAAGAGAGATCAGCATGAGCAGTGTCTCCCCAGGGAACAGGCTCACTTTGGAGCATGAAACCCAACAGCAGAGCTCTAGAAAAAGCACAGTATTATTTTTTTAACAAAATATTTTATTAAAGTTTTCTTGGTTTACAAAGGTATGCACAATGTCTCTTTTTTCAAGTTACATTTTCCACAGGTCAGTTTAATTTTTGAGACATTAGGGTTACATTAGGTAGAAAAGAGGTGGAGGGGGCCTTGGTGGGTGGGAATGGGGTCGGGAGGCGATATTTCTATTTTGCTTAATGTATGTGTGGATTTTTGTGTCAGCACGTTCTCTTAGCTATTCGCTTGTGTTCCTTTGGTGGTGAGAGAAATTGTGGTTGGCCTAAGGTGCGGTTAAAAGCACAGTATTTTATACATTTTTAAAAGCCGCATTCTGCTCCTTACAATCTGAAATCACATTTGCAGTTTCTGCTGAAGATTTCAAAATTCCAGAGCAGGCATTCTGACGGTGGCAACAAATACTTCTTGGAGCCAGCCTGGCATTCCGCTCCTTTTCTCTTGCTCCAGTTCTCATGCCCTCTCCTGATAGATTTATTCCCCTCCTTTTCTAGTCCATGACAAAAAATGTAAAAAAAAAAAAAGGTCTGTGCTTTAAATTCCACAGAGCAGCAGCAAAACACAGAATTAGAAATGTAAGGCAGAGAGGAACCTCCAGCAAGATGAAAAACAAGTAACTCATGCAACTCACTATCTGTAAACACTCGTTCTATTTGCTTGTTGCTGTGTTTGGGTTTGCTGGTGCTAAGAGCCTGAGGCCATCCCCTCCTTTTCTAGTCCATGACAAAAAATGTAAAAAAAAAAAAAAGTCTGTGCTTTAAATTCCACAGAGCAGCAGCAAAACACAGAATTAGAAATTAGAAATCTCCCTAGGATCTTCCATAGCTGGTTTGCTTGTTAAGTGCTAATCATGGACCCTGAGGCTCTGGGTTCAATCCTTTCACCTCCCAATAAACTTAGACCACTATGATGTGCAAGGATTTGTTAATTTGTACACAAGTGCCCATCTCATTGTGTTAATTGCTAACTGTGAGTCAATTTAGTTCAATGGGTTGCAAATGAGTCCATCCCAGCATTAGAAAAATAATGATGATAATAATGATAATATTTATATCCACCCATCTGGGTGGCTTACAGCATACATAAAAATATAATAATAATGAGCAGTTTTATTTATACCCCGCCCTCCCCAGCCAAAGCCAGGCTCAGGGCGGCTAACAACCAATAATAAAAACTAGTTGAATGAATACAACTTAAAAACAAGATTAAAATGCAACATTAAAACATTAAAATGCAGCCTCATCACAGGAGGAGAAAGGAAAAAAGAAAGAAGGGGAGGGAATCAAACTGACTCCAAGCCTAAGGCCAGGTGGAACAACTCTGTCTTACAGGCCCTGCGGAAAGAAATCAGATCCTGCAGGGCCCTGGTCTCATGAAGCAGAGCGTTCCACCAGGCTGGAGCCAGTGTTGAAAAGGCTCTGGCTCTGGTTGAGGCTAATCTAACTTCCTTAGGGCCCGGGACCACTAGGGTGTTGCTATTTATGGACCTTGAGGCTCTCCGTGGGGCATACCGGGTGAGGTGGTCCCGTAGGTATGAGGGTCCTAGGCCGTGAAGGGCTTTAAAGGTCAAAAGCAGCACCTTAAATCTGACCCTGTACTCCACCGGGGGTCAGTGCAGCTGGAAAAGCACTGGGTGAATATGCTCCCATGGCAGAGACCCCATGAGGAGCCTCGCTGCAGCATTCTGCACCCGCTGGAGTTTCTGGGACAGCTTCAAGGGCAGCCCCGCATAGAGGGCAGACTCAGCTGGTGCCTGCATCTGAGGATCCAGCACAGGTGAGGACCCTTCGGGCTCAAGCCACAGCCCCGGCTCAGCTGGTTCTGGAGGCAGGGAATCCAGCGCAGGCTGGGATCCCTCAGGTTCAGCATCTGAGTCCGAATCCCAGGCCATCACAGTGTGTGTGTGTGTGTGTGTGTGTGTGTGTGTGTGTGTATTTAACACTGCACCCCATCCTCCCTCCTCTGGGCAGACGACTTTGCGGGTGCCACCCATAAAACTTACTTGATCTCCTTGGCGGGCGATGACTGTCCCAGCCTTGGCATGGTGCAGCAACACCCGGTTATTGAGCAAAGAGGAATCCTGTGGAAAGAGAAGAAGGGTGAGGGCATTCTGGGACGAGGTTGTGCTATCAGGGCTGTAGTCCAAGCCCTGCAAGAGGAGCCAGGGTCTCCAACACCTGGTGGAGCAAAATAATAATAATCATAATATTTTTTATTTATACACCGCCCTCCCCAGCCAAGGCCGGGCTCAGGGTGGCTAACAAGCAATAATAAAAACACGTTGAATGAATACAACATAAAAACAAGATTAAAATACAACATTAAAATATTGAAACATCAAAATATTAAAATGCAGCCTCATCACAGGAGGAGAAAGGAAAAAGAAAGAGGGGGAGGGAATCAAATTGGCTCCAAGCCAAAGGCCAGGCAGAACAACTCTGTCTTGCAGGCCCTGCGGAAAGAAATCAGACCCTGCAGGGCCCTGGTCTCATGAGGCAGAGCGTTCCACCAGGCCGGAGCCAGTGTTGAAAAGACCCTGGCTCTGGTTGAAGCCAATCTAACTTCCTTAGGACCCGGGACCACTAGGGTGTTGCTGTTTATGGACCTTAAGGTCCTCCGTGGGGCACACCAGGAGAGGCGGTCCTGTAGGTATGAGGGTCCTAGGCCGCGGAGGGCTTTAAAGGTCAAAAGCAGCACCTTAAATCTGACCCTGTACTCCATGGGAAAGTGCAGCTGGAAAAGCACTGGGTGAATATGCTCCCATGGCAGAGACCCCATGAGGAGCCTCGCTGCAGCATTCTGCACCCGCTGGAGTTTCTGGGACAGCTTCAAGGGCAGCCCAGCGTAGAGCGAATTACAGTAGTCAAGCCTGGAGGTGACCATCGCATGGATCACTGTGGCCAGGTCGGGGTGGGAAAGGTAAAAGGAGCCAGGCCAGTGACCGATCCTGCAGCAAAGAAGCCAGGTCCTCAGCATGTCAAGGCCCATGTAGAGCCCAGCTCCTGCAGCGGCAGACGTGGGGTAGCTGAGCTCCCAGAAGGGAAACAACCTGCTGGGCCAGGTGAGGAAATCAGCACTCTTGAAAATTCCCTGGCCTGATTGTGACAGGTGAACATTGCACTGGCTCTCAACCCAAGCATAGTAAAAGAAACATCAACCCAAGAAATGAAACTAATTCGGAACCGGTCTAGCTATCATGGCTCGCCTCAAAGACCCTGGGAACCGCAGTTGTCTCAAGGCACCAAAACTCACCTCCTTTCCAGGCCTCAAGAGGCTCTGAACCTTAAAGCAGTTGGATGTAAGCCCTGACCCCAATTGTTTATGTAATTTACAGGGCATTTAATTTCTGTTAATTTCAATGCAAATTGACCTGATCGGCACCTCCCAGACTAATGTGTAGATCAGAACGTGATTATTCTTTTACGCAATCAGGCTTTTATGAGTTTTGCAGTCACAGTTCTTGAGTGACTCCAGGCTGTCGGTATTTTGTGGGAGTGATTCAACCGCATGTCAGAAATTTAGGTTTCCGCAATTAAGGAGGATTAAATGGGCCTTGCCGCCAACAAATCCACGACCAAATTCTTACAGGTAGGAAGAAGACAGTGTGGGATTAACAACTGATTGATGGAAAGATGCCTAGTCTTTGAAACCTTAAGTTCTTTTTCCTAACCAGTTTTTAAAATTGATTTTTAAAAATTCCTTTTAATGTAATTTTGTATGTTGTATAACACCTTGCTGCATCCCCCCCCCAAAAAAAACCCCTCAGTCTATGAACATTGAAATATATATGAAATATATATTTAAAAGCCTCTGCACAAACAAGTAGAGAGAGCTCACTACTTGTGATCCCCAGCAACTGGAAATCAGGGACGTAACGGCACAAAACTAGCCACTGATGATCAGAAGCCTCTTATGTGGCCTTGAAAACAGAGCAATCGAGAATTTCTGAAACAACAATGAGATATTAGCTCTGCCCAAGGCGTGATGGAGTACAGCAACAACCGGGAAAAGATAGACATAATATTTTACAAGGACAGGAAGAAACATCACGGACAGAATAATAGCCACACACAGGAAAAACAAGGATACAGTTTGAGTGCCTCACCTGTAGCTTTATAAATCATTTAATGCATGGGTAGGCAAACTAAGGCCAGATCCAGCCCAAATGCCTTCTAAATCCGGCCCACAATGGTCCAGGAATCAGCATGTTTTTACATGAATAGAATGTGTCTTTTTATTTAAAACACATCTCCAGGTTATTTGTGTGGCCTGCCTGGTGTTTTTACATGAGTAGAATGTGTGCTTTTATTTAATGTGCATATCTGTGTTATTTGTGGGGCATAGGAATTTGTTCATCCCCCCCCCCTAAAAAAAAAATATAGTCCGGCCGCCCACAAGGTCTGAGTGGACTGGCCTCGTGCTGAAAAATTTGCTGCCCCCTGATTTAATTTGTCAATACAAATGTAAGTCGTTAATATTTCAGTTGTTGTATAAGGGATTGTCATTTTGACCGGAGTGTAATTGAAATTAATAAGATTTTGGAACGCAGAAATAAAGTAAATCATCCAACCATCAATTCTAGCATGCGCGGGGGGTGGGGGGGTGGGGTGGTAAATGATGTAATTTGGCATCTGAAAGATTGGTACAGTGGTGCCCTGCAAGACGAAGGCCTCGCAAGACGAAAAACTCGCTAGACGAAAGAGTTTTCCGTTTTTTGAGGTGCTTCGCAAGACGAATTTCCCTATGGGCTTGTTTCGCAAGACGAAACGTCTTGCGAGTTCTTGCGAGTTTGTTTCCTTTTTCTTAAAGCCGCTAAGCCGCTAATAGCCATGCTTCGCAAGACAAAAAAACCGCAAGACGAAGAGATTAATTTCATCTTGCGAGGCACCACTGTATTAGGAACTGTATTATAATTTGGCATTGTTAAAATGAGGCTATTATTGGTTTACAGTGGTACCTTGGGTTACAAACACCTTGGGTTACACTTAGGGTTACAGACTAACCCGTAAGTAGTACCTCAGGTTAAGAACTTTACCTCAGGATAAGAACAAAAATTGTGTGGCAGCGGCGTGGCAGGCCCCTTTAGCTAAAGTGGTACCTCAGGTTAAGAACGGTTTCAGGTTAAGAACGGACCTCCGGAACAAATTAAGTTCATAACCAGAGGTATGTATTGTATTGTACAGTGAAACAACCAATTCCCATGCAGAATGAGAGCAAGGGATCCCAGACGGCACCTACCTCAATCTTCATGAGCTTGACCAGCTCCCGCTTGGCAGCCTCAAAGATGGCGCTCGTCTGGCATCCTTGGTAGGGGCCGAAGGGGCAGTCGCCTGTTGCAGAGTCATCCTCACAGTAGTTGTAGTGGTAGATCCCAGACGGCTGCTCCTCCACCGTCACAGACTTCCGCTCCCGGGGCTCATGGGATGTCGACTGCCAAGGATGGTGACAAGGTAAGCTCGGGGTGGGGGGCAGAGGGGGCAACAGGCTTGTTGGGTTGGAATAAACGACAGACGAGTAGTGGGTGTCATCTGGGAGGCATCCTCTCAAGCATGTCTCGGGGAGTCCCTTTTATTGAATAATACAGCATTGCCACATATGTGCTTGTTGCTGATTGGTTAACACAAGTACAAAGCAAAGGTTACATATAGGTATTAATCACTGATAGATTAAAGGCTGAGAAAGGGAGCACAGAACTAGACAGGCATGAAAACCTCCTAATTAAATTATAATTAGTGATTAATAGAACAAGACCTAAAACAATTACTTAATGATTGATAATGTAAGACTTAAAAGGACATATCAATCACGTTCCATAGATGTGATCAACTATGCATTAAGAACAGGTCAGAATGCCATCTTTATGTGAACTAACTGTGAACTGAACATCCTAGGAATATTTCAGCTTGGAGCGGTTTGTGCAGAAACATGTGCTTTCCTTCAGAAGCTACTGGAGAGGAAGGCTCCCATGAGAGGGCAAGGAAAAAAACCCACCATCTCCACCAGGCACAACCCGTTTTTTTATATACTGTATAAATACACTGGAACCTTGATTTTGGTTTTTTTTTACTTTTTCAATTTAAAGTTTTACAATCAATTATCCAACAACCAAATAAAAACAAGATTACAAAGATTCTCCTGAACTTCCCTCCTCCCCTCTGTGGGTTCTTTCATTAACCATTTCCTCCTGCATCTTTTAGAATAATCCAAATCTTTTACATCTCCATTATATCCAAAAATAAACTACAAGTGTCATTCCAATCCTGCTAATGATTTTAGCTGTTTACAATGGCTTTTAAGATAATTTCCCCCCATTCCTTGTTAAAAATTTGGTCTTCCCGATTTCTCCTTTTGCCCTTCTAGGCTCTGACGCTTTCTGGTTTAAATTTCTGATTCTTTGCTTCTTTTTGTCATATGCTTGCACTTTGGTTGTTGCTATTGAATCAATAAGAAAAACAAATCAATGCAAGAGTTTCTACAAAAGCAGGGTAGCTCTAATTCCCTCTCACCTGAAGTCATCTGACTGAGAGACTACAACCACACATCACCACCTGACAGGCTCCATCTTGGGGAAACCCAGCCAGATGGGTGTGGTATGTATGTATGTATGTACAGTGGTGCCCCGCAAGACGAACGCCTCGCAAGATGGAAAACCCGCTAGACGAAAGGGTTTTCCGTTTTGGAGGCGCTTCGTAAAACGAATTTCCCTATGGGCTTGCTTCGCAAGACGAAAATGTCTTGCGAGTTCCTGCGGGGTTTTTCCCTCCCCCCCCCCTTTTCCTAAGCCCTAAGCCGCTTATCAGCTGATCCGCTGATAAGCCGCTTAACAGCTGATCGCTAAAAGCCGCTAAACCGCTAATAGCGCTAATCCGCTAAGCTGTCAATGGGCTTGCTTCGCAAGACGAAAAAACCGCTATACGAAGAGCCTGACGGAACGGATTAATTTCGTCTTGCGAGGCACCACTGTATGTATGTATGTATGAATAAATAAATTATTATTATTATTATTCCCTCCCTTGCTGTGTATCTATCTAGGGCAGCAGCAGCAGCAGCATCCCAATGGCCAGAGACTCACCCGGGCGAAGCCAGCCAGTGAGACGGAGCTGTCTTCCTGAAGGGACACTGAGATGCGGCCTCGTTCGTAGGCCATGTCGAAGTCTGAGCGGGGCCCCCTCTGGATCCCTGGGTGAGGAAAGAACACCAGAGAAATGGAGCAGACCGAGTCCAAGGCCCTTGGATGCTGCATCTCCGCAGGAAGGCAGAAGGTGGTCAAGGCAGAGAGAGAGAGACACATACCTGAGATGTCAACTGGCATGGAGATGCAGCGACTCAGCAGCGGGGCAGCAGGAGGTTCCAGCAGACCTGCTTTCAACGGGTCACCTGGCAGTATAAAAGACTGTCACTCACCAGGCCCAGGAGAAACGTGGGCACCTCATGTTGTAAGTAAATAAATAAATAAATAAATAAATAAATAAATAAACAAATAAATAAATAAAATTTATTTATTTATACCCCGCCCATCTGGCTGGCTTTCCCAAGCCACTCTGGGCGGCTCCCAACAGAACACGAAAAACAGAATAAAACTTCAAACGTTAAAAACTTCCCTAAACAGGGCTGCTTTCAGATGTCTTCTAAAAGTCAGATAGTTGTTTATTTCCTTGACATCTGATAGGAGGGCGTTCCACAGGGTGGGCAGCATTACTGAGAAGGCCCTCTGCCTGGTTCACTGTACATTTCTCGCTGTGAGTGAACGGCCAGAAGGCCCTTGGAGCTGGACATCAGTGTCCGGGCTGAACGATGGGGATATCCTTCAGGTATACTGGGCCGAGGCCATTTAGGGCTTGAAAGGTCAGCACCAATACTTTGATTTGTGCTTGGAAACGTACTGGAAGCCAATGTAGGTCTTTCAGGACCAGTTTTGTATGGTCTCAGCGACCACTCCTAGTCACCAGTCTAGCTACCGCATTCTGGATTAATTGTAGTTTCCGGGTCACCTTCAGAGAAAGCATGGCAGTAGTCCAAGCAGGATGCTCACATCCATGAGAGGGACACCCAGACCCCCCCCCAAACTCACACGTGCCACAAAATCATTCCCGGGGACATTTCTGCCCAGGGATAACCATCTCAGATACTGTCAGGGACTGGCTGGATGAAGGGAACACCCAGAGGAAGAAGGCTCAGAGCCAGGGGATTGGTGGCAGGACACTGAGAAGCAGCCAGAGGGAGAAGTTTGGTGGGAGGTGGTGTTAGAAGCCGAAGGGGCAATAGGCTTTAGTGAGCAGGAAGAACCTGTGACAGAGAGCAGTTCAGACCAGTGGCGTAGCGTGGGGGGTGCCAGGGGTGCCGGCCGCACCGGGCGCAACTTGGGCGGGGGCGCACTCGCACTAGCAGCTCTCTGCCCCTACTAAAATCCACGGGTTAGGGAGCCCGCGCTCGCTCGGCTTGGCGAGGAGGTCGCAGAAGGGGGAGAGCAAAGCCTTCTGCCACGGGCAAAAAAAGGAGAGGAAGCCGGGCTGGCTGGCTGGCTGGCTGGCTGGCTGGCTGGCTGGCGGGGGTCTGGCTGCGCCTGCTGCTGCCGTTGCCGCTGCTGCCGGGCTTTGACAGCTTGGCGAAGCGGAGGGAGAGGAGCTTTATGGTAATTGCGGCTCTCTCTCCACTGGCCTGCCTTCTGGGTAGCGAGCCGAGCCGAGCAGGGAGTCTGGCAAGGGGGCGGGAAGAGACTTTCCCCCCTTTTTTCCACCTCGCCTGGTCAAAAAGGAGAGCGGAGTCTCCTCAGGGCGCCCTCAGGCAGGGCAGGGCAAGGCAAGCAGAGCGAGGAGGAGAGAGAGGGGAAGGGGGGGGGAAGCAGCCAGGAAACGCCGCGGTGTGGAGGGGGAATCATTTAAGGAGAGAAAGCGAAAAGCCTTGGAGAAAGGGAAAAAAGGAAACAAAAGAGGCAGCTCCGGGAGAGCGCGGGGGAAAGAGAAGCCTCACTGCTGCTGCTTGGGAGAGTAAATTACTGTACTTGCCTTGCCCCGGGTTAGGGGGCGCAAATTACTTGCCTTGCCCCGGGTTAGGGGGCGCAAATTACTAGCCTTGCCCCGGGTGCTGATAACCCACGCTACGCCGCTGGTTCAGACTTCGAGGCTGAAGCAGAGGAGGGCAGTCAAGAGGCTGCTGAAGACTCCAGGGAGTCTCCCCTCTCCTGCTGCGACAAGCTCCCCTCTCCACTGGTCTCCAAGAATGCGCAGGATAATGATGGCAACGGAGCAGAGGCCAGAGGTGCGCAGAAGCATTTTGAGACTGCTTGGGAAGCACCCAGAAGAGGAGGAGCCTTAAGGTTGGCAGATACCTTCAGTCCTGGCAACTGCTCCATAGGGGCAAGAGCTACTGGGAGGTGTTGCTGAGACCACTAGGCTGAGTGTATGTTCATTTCCTTGAGAAAAGAGTTCACTGAAAACAGAGAGCTGCTTCTTTTAGCGCTGACCTTCATCTGGCTCCAGCCTTGACAGATACGTACACCTGCCAAGGCCAAGGCTATGCAGGGAAAAGAGGAAGGACAGCGAAGAGGGGAGAATCAGCCGAGACAATGTGGGGTGCTGCTCTCCCAGCTGCTATGTAACTCGGACAGAGTCCTGCAGAGGCCGCCAGTAGCATCACAGCCTCCCTCCCAGCTCCTGTGGTGCCATATTGAGGGGAAGCCACTGGAGGCAGAAGCCAAGCTTCTTTGCTGCCCCAAACATTGGTGCACCCAAGAGAAGCGGCTTAAATTTCTGCCTGCTCGGAAGGAGTCAAATACAGCTGTCTGGGGCACAGTAGACAAGAGGGCAGGCTCAGACTGCTCAGAAAACTGACAACCCACGCTTGTCTCCCCTGAGCTCCAGTTTTGATTCCAAGAACAGCCCTTATTTCCTTCCCCCGGAACGGACAGCTAAATCCACGTCTGAGGCGGCATCCTTTGTTTTTACCTCCCTCGCCTCATCTGCGTTGGAGAAGTTGAAGATCAAGCTGGGGATGAGCTAAATGTTGAGGAGCTGGGGCCTGCAGAGCACCAGGCTCTCTGGAAACAGAGGACCCACCCACAGCCTCCCCATGGATAAGTCAGATGTACGCGGGTTAAATTCCCTTACCTTGGTCCCTGGAGGAAGCTTCCCCCTGCCTTCCAGAGCTATCCTTGGCATCCTCGATGGAGGAGGCGCTAATGACACGCTTGCTGTGTCGGACGGGGCTGGTACGAGAGGTGTGGCCCGACTGGGGGAATAGCCGGAGTGGTTGCATCTCCTGGAGATGGAGAACACAGTCATGTTTGTCCGAGTACGTTTCCGAGTA
This sequence comes from Podarcis erhardii, assembly GCF_964252035.2. Classification (NCBI taxonomy): domain Eukaryota; kingdom Metazoa; phylum Chordata; class Lepidosauria; order Squamata; family Lacertidae; genus Podarcis; species Podarcis erhardii. Next base: position 8,938,236 of record NC_138515.1, on the reverse strand, counting down.
CAATTCAAAGTGTTGGTGTTGACCTTTGAAGCCCTAAATGGGCCTCGGTCCAGTATATCTGAAGGAGCGTCTCCACCCACATCAATCAATCAAAATGTTTATTCGGCTTTACGCCCATCATGAAACACAACACAACAAAACAAATCAAATCAAATAAAACAGCGGACTCGTACAAGCCACAAGCAATACAACACAGTTCACAACTCACAAGGACAGACATTAGCCATTTACAAGAAAAGCTCAAGATTAAGACTAAGATTCTGGCACCACACCAAAATCAACAACAACATCTGCTGTCACCACAGAAAACCCTTACAACTATCAATAATCAGCCAACATTCCATTCCGTCTCTTGTACGAGAGGACGGCTGTTAGGAATTTAGCAACCTGTAGGGTAATATAAGGATCCACATCTTGAAGAACCCAGGCAAGCTGTAGGTCTACTGGTTTGTATGCCATAGGCTGGATGATGGGGTTTAGTATACTAGCATGGGCTGAACTGTACAAAGGGCAGATAAACATAACATGATGTAGAGATTCCGATGTTTTCATTTCACACGCACACATTGAAGGGACTTGGCCCTTAGTGAATCTATGTCTCAGCACATTTGTTGGAAAGACATTGAACCTAGCTCTAATGAAGGCATATCGGTGAGACGCGGCCATAAGCGATGTTAAGTAGCACGGAGCGCGGTAGATAGGGGTTATGCCGAAATTTAACGGCGAGCAGGCTCCACCACCAGCTACGAAATTTTGGTATAGCTCCAGGCCACCCACATCGTTCTGCCTGGATGCTGAGGTCCAGCGCCGAGGGCCTTCTGGCGGTTCCCTCACTGCGAGAAGCAAAGCTACAGGGAACCAGGCAGAGGGCCTTCTCGGTAGTGGCGCCCGCCCTGTGGAACGCCCTCCCATCAGATTTCAAAGAGATAAACAATTACCTGACATTTAGAAGACATCTGAAGGCAGCCCTGTTCTGGGAATTTTTTAATGTGTGACATTTTAATGTATTTTTAATCTTTGTTGGAAGCTGCCCAGAGTGGCTGGGGAGACCCAGCCAAATGGGCGGGGTACAAATAACATATAATTATTATTGTTGTTGTTGTTGTCATTGTTACATAAGCGGGGGGGGGGAAGGGGGGTGGTAGTGGAGGAGAGATGCTGCCCGCCAAAGCCTTTTGCTTAGCTTAGAAGCCCTAACCCCTAACACAGCAGAGGGAAGGTGGGATGCGTTCTGCACATGCTCAAGGGAAAGGTAAGGTTGCTTCCCACTCTGAAAGCAGATTCCAGCCAGACAAGGGTGGGGGAGAGAAGGTGGAATGGGGTAGGACAGGAACTCACGTGGCTGAAAAGCTCATTGGTCAGGCCAAGGTAGTTGTGCAAAGCCAAGAAGGTGACTCTCTGAAGGCGCACCATGATGATCTGAAAGGGAAAGAGGCAGAAGGGCAGGTCAGTTGTACAATTTCCTTGCAAAGGGAGCTTTTCAATTCTCTCAGTCCGAGGGTTCCTTCAGTCTGATCATAGCTTGTGGGGTTCTCTATAGCAGGGACTGGCGAGGAGGTTTCAGAAACCTCTCTTCACCACCACCGCATCTTTAAAGGACTTGGAAGCTGCTTGGTTTATCAAAAAGACTGAGCCCCACAATTCTGCCTTGGATTGGCTAAATCCAAATGGCATTTGCATGCCTAGAAGACGAAACCCCTCCCAAAAAGGATAAAAGCCTCCAGCAGCTGTTAAGTTCCTGGGCATGCCTTGGCTGAACACTTTCAGAGATGCGGTGTTCTGAAGATTGTGACAAGTGGGAGATAAGCCCTCTTTTTCCATCATCATCATCATCTCGTGGCCTGCTTCTGCCAATCATGGGGAGAGTCAATGACTTACACAAACACACACAAACATCCCAGAAACCCCTGCTCAACCCTCACCCATGGCAAGTATGTGAAATATGCTCAACAACATGATCTGGAGGTCAATCGTTGTGCATGTAAGCCAGGCCAAACGCATGAACCAGTGTCAGTCTGCTGCCAGCAACTCCTGGCTGGTTGCCCAGGAACGTACAAAGACAAGGGAATGTTTCTTACCGTCCGTTTTTTATTAGTATTTACAGAGAGAAGCTATAGAACCCAGCCTCTGGGATAATGGCCTTGTCCCGAGTGAATATCCACCCCGTCTCTCCCACTTCCTCATTCATCATTCTCATAGTCTCCTCTACATTCCCTCTGTCCTTGAGCTCTTTGCTCTCCTACTTTCAAGGCTCGTCAGGTTCTGGGATCTGGAGGATCTGGAATGCTTTCTAAAGACACTGTGTCTGTTGGCTGTCACCCCCTTGGTGCCTCTTCCTCCTCCTCCTCCTCTTCCATTATTTCTCAGCTTTTCTCCTCATCTGCCTCTGAGCTGCAACCTCCCGCAAACCCGTGTTGTAAATCTAAATGGTCTTCCTTTTCCTCCTCCCTGCTCAATCTGGGGAGGTGGTCTCCACCATACCTCCTCTGCCCAGTCCCTGACAACCAGAAAATAGAGAACAGAGATGGTGGAGGCGCAGAAGTAAGGGGAGACAGAGACAGAGGGAGAGAGAGAGAGAAAGAGGGGGGGGGCGAGAGAGAGAGAGAGAGAGAGAGAGAGAAGGGAGGGAAGGACAGGGGACAGAGAGGAAAAACCAGAAAAATAAAAACCAGAAAATAGAGAACAGAGAAAAAACCAGAAAATAGAGAACAGAGATGGTGGAGGCGCAGAAGTAAGGGGAGACAGAGACAGAGAGAGAGGGAGAGAGAGAGAGAAAGAGAGGGGGGGGAGAGAGAGAGAGAGAGAGAAGGGAGGGAAGGACAGGGGACTCAAGGGCATCCTGATCAAATTTGCAGATGACACCAAACTGGGAGGGGTGGCTAACACCCCAGAGGACAGGATCACACTTCAAAACGACCTTGACAGATTAGAGAACTGGGCCAAAACAAACAAGATGAATTTTAATAGGGAGAAATGTGAAGTATTGCACTTGGGCAAAAAAAATGAGAGGCACAAATACAAGATGGGTGACACTGGCTTGAGAGCAGTACATGTGAAAAGGATCTAGGAGTCTTGGTTGACCACAAACTTGACATGAGCCAACAGTGTGACGCGGCAGCTAAAAAAAGCCAATGCAATTCTGGGCTGCATCAATAGGAGTATTGCATCTAGATCAAGGGAAGTAATAGTGCCACTGTATTCTGCTCTGGTCAGACCTCACCTGGAGTACTGTGTCCAGTTCTGGGCACCACAGTTCAAGAAGGACACGGACAAACTGGAACGTGTCCAGAGGAGGGCAACCAAAATGGTCAAAGGCCTGGAAACGATGCCGTATGAAGAACGGCTAAGGGAGCTGGGCATGTTTAGCCTGGAGAAGAGGAGGTTAAGGGGTGATATGATAGCCATGTTCAAATATATAAAAGGATGTCACATAGAGGAGGGAGAAAGGTTGTTTTCTGCTGCTCCAGAGAAGCGGACACGGAGCAATGGTTCCAAACTACAAGAAAGAAGATTCCACCTAAACATTAGGAAGAACTTCCTGACAGTAAGAGCTGTTCGACAGTGGAATTTGCTGCCAAGGAGTGTGGTGGAGTCTCCTTCTTTGGAGGTCTTTAAGCAGAGGCTTGACAACCATATGTCAGGAGTGCTCTGATGGTGTTTCCTGCTTGGCAGGGGGTTGGACTCGATGGCCCTTGTGGTCTCTTCCAACTCTATGATTCTATGATTCTATGATTCTATTCTATGATTCTAGGGAGAGACCACTCTGGAGACAGTGAAGCAATGGGCAAGGCACTCACCTGCACCACCCGGACCAGGCTCTCAGGGTACTTCTCAAAGACAGCCGAGAAGGCCTCCACTGGCAGACGCAGGACTGTGGAGTCCTCAGCTACCCGTGCAGAGACTGTCCGGTACGGGCGTTGGTGACCCTGTTGGGAAGCCAATCTTAGAACAACAGGAGGCTGGTCCCTGATTCGACCCACACCCGCCACTCCAAAGAGCCCATCTTCCTAGACAACTATGCCTTTTTTGTCAGAAGGCAGTGTCAGTACGCCTTTCAACCGATGTCAGTGACTGGGCTCAATAACAGGTTCTGCCCTGACTGGGCTAGGCGACTGGAGCACTTTCAGAGACCCTCCAATCCTGGAAAGCAGGTCTCAGTGCACTGGACTCACAACTGTGTATTGTGAGCACCAGACTCAGCAGAGTATAAATAACATGGAAGCTAGCTGTGAAGAATAACTGCTTTTATTTCTAATAGCTACTACAAATTAAAGAACTACTGGCTTGCATGAGTGTTACAGCTCCCACTCAGCCATCTAGTCACTACATAGATAACACACAGACTCCCCACAGAGTCAGGCAGGAGCAGAAGAAGAGAAGAGTAGTTTCTGCCCCCTCCTTTCTCAAAACATCAGATCAGGAGATTCTTGGAATGGGAGGGGTGAAAATATCAACAGGCAGACGCTTAAAACGGGGAAGTGGCGGGGGGGAGAGGAACCTGCGGGGCCCCACCAAGCATTGTTGGACTCCAAATCCAACCCTAGCCAGCACGGCCAATGGTCATGGATGATGGGAGGTGGAGCCTAGCAACAGCTGCAGCACCATGGGTCAGCACCCCTGGGGTTAAACGGATCTGGATCCTTCTGCTCCACCAATTCCATTACACAGAAGAGATCATGGTGCCTTGGCTGCTGCTAGCCTAGGGATCGGTCCCTACCTTTAGCTCATTCCGTGGGACAAGCCAGGGGAGGGAGTGGCATGGGTGGGAGAAGGAGCAATGAGGCTGGAGCCCACAAGAAGAATTAGAGTTTGGATTTGATATCCCGCTTTATCACTACCTGAAGGAGTCTCAAAGCGGCTAACATTCTCCTTTCCCTTCCTCCCCCACAACAAACACTCTGTGAGGTGAGTGGGGCTGAGAGACTTCAGAGAAGCGTGACTAGCCCAAGGTCACCCAGCAACTGCATGTGGAGGAGCGGAGATGCGAACCCAGTTCCCCAGATTACAAATCTACCGCTCTTAACCACTGCACCATACTGGCTCTCAACTAGAAGAATGTGGAGCCTTGAGCCACATGGTGGAAATGGCAAGGAAGCAGATTTAGGCTGACGACGAGGCGAAACTTCGTAACCACAAGAGTTGTCTGACAGGAGAACAGACTTGCCTCAGGAAGGGGTGGGCTCTCCTCCCCTGGAGGCTTAGGATGCTGTGGTTGCATCCTGCACTGCAGTCCCTGCGTGGAGGAAGGGGCCAGACTAGATGGCTTCGCAGGCCCCTTCCGTATCTAGGATTGAGGAGGACAAGGATCCTACCGTGATGACGTCCAGGATGCTGAGGAGGCTGTGCACGCTGTCGCCCGGAAAGACCTCCTTCACAAGGGTCTCTTTCCCATCCTGAATCAAACAAAGAGATTTAATTTTTTTAAAACAATTGTTTATTTGGTTCTCAAATCAAAGTTTTACAATCACATATCCAATATATAACAAGACAATATATAACAATATATATCCTGGACTTCCCTCCTCTCCTCTGTGGGTCCTATTGTTAATCATTTCCTCCTGCATCTCTTATAATAATCCAAATCTTTTACATCTCCATTCTGTCCAAAATTCAACATTAAACTACAGTCGTACCTCAGCTCCTGAATGCCTTGGGAGTCAAACATGCCGGCTCCCAAAAGATCAAAAACCAAAAGTGAGTGTTCTGGTTTTCAGATGTTTTTTGGGAAGCCGAATGTCCAGTGCGGCTTCCACTATTGTTTTCAGTGCGCCTGCGCAATTAGAAACCAAACGGAAGCCACACCTTGGTTTCTGAACATTTCGGAAGTCGAACGGACTTCTGGAACAGATTCTGTTCGACTTCCGAGGTACGACTGTACAAGTGTTATTCCAGTCACGCTAACAAATTAAAACTATTTACAAGGGTTTTTAAGATAAATTATAAATGTTCCCCATTCCTTATTGAAATGTAGGTCTTCCCGAGTTCGTGGTCATTTTTGACAATTCGGCATTTTCCATCAACTTAATGTGCCATTCTTTTCTGGCAGGGACTCTGTCTTCTTCAACCAAACAAAGAGATTTGCAATTGGCTAGCCATGCTCCGAGCCAACCAGGAGACCACTCCCCACGTCATCCTTTGCAGGAACCACAATCAAGGTTTCCTACACAACCCCCACTGAAAGAAATGAGAGCTGCATGCAACTGTGCCAATGGGTGTTGTGCAGCTCTGTTCGTTCCTTGCCGCGACGAACGCCAGGCCATGCCCAACTCTTGCCCTCTGAGCCGCATAGCCATGCACGGCTATGGAATCGTCCCCATGGAGTTTCCTGGTGTTGCCCGACTGAGCTCCCCGCTGCCCTCACCTGCTCAGACAGGAAGAGCTCCAGCTTTCCATCTTGGACCACGTAGATGCTGGTGTCAGGCTGACCTGGGCGAAAAACGTACTCGCCTTGCTGGTACTGCTGGAAGGTCATGTGCTTGCACAGCTCCAGGAACAAAGGCTTCTCAAAGTGGCCTAGCACCCTGCGAGGAAGGAAAAGGGCACCATCACCACAACACTCTCCTTGCACCATGCCATGCCCCTGAAGAGGGTTCAGAAACATCAGCTAGTTCAGAAACATCAGGATTCAGTTGCTCATCGGAGCAAGACGGTTTGAGCATATTACACGGATCCCGGTCTGACTGCCCTGGCCACCGATTAGTTTCCGGGCCCAATTCAAAGTGCCGGTTTTGACCTATAAAGCCTTAAATGGCTCAGGGTCACAATACCTCAAGGACCGCCTCTTTCCATATGAACCTACCGGGACCCTGAGATCAACTTCTGAGGCCCTTCGTCGTGCGCCTCCTTCACGAGAGGTCCAGAGGGTGGCAACACGAGAACGGGCCTTCTCTGCAGTGGCTCCCGTCTGTGGAATGCTCTCCCCAGGGAAGTTTGCCTGGCGCCTTCATTACACACCTTTAGACACCAGGCAAAAACATGCCTCTTCAACTAGGCCTCTGGCTGATTTGAAATTTGTTTTAAAATTTGTTGTGGACAAGGAGAATTATTGGGTTGTTTTTATTACATATTTTGTGTTTTTATACTGTGATTTTGCATTAAGAACCACCTTGAGATCTGCAGGTATAGGGTGATATACTACTACTACTACTAATACTAATAACAATGTTGGCTATTTGCCTTGGGCTGGCTGCAGAACCCATAAGGACAGCAGCAGCAGCAAAGCTAAGGAGCTGGGGAGAGGATTTAGCAACCTGTTCCCCAGGCACAATTTCCTCTTCACAGTGAGGCTATATGCACATCCTCTATGAGGTGTGGTGAATGTGCACAAAGGCCACTTGTTCGGAACATTAATTCTTGTTATTCCCCACGCACAGCAATCCAATTTGCTTGAATTCCCTTCCTTCCCCGACAGGCATTTCTGTGTACTGTTCTAAAAACCAGTTCGTTGGATTCTCTTGAGAGTAGCAGAAGCAGCAAGAAGAAGAATGGCAGAAGCTAGTAAACGGCCGCCCCAAATGTTGTGTGGAACCGACACTGCTCAAATCTACACCAAGGGAAACAATGCAGGGGAACGTGAAAGCTGGAGATGTAGCTGTTACTTCAGGGATAGCCAAGATGGTGGCCTCCAGATGTTTCGGACTACAACTCCCATAATCCCTTGCTGGCTGAGGCCGATGGGAGTTGTCCACAATATGAGGAGGGCACCAAGTTGCCTGTTCAGCAGCCTCAAATTGGGAAGCGTTTTGGCAAAAGCTGAAAAACGGCCTCTTTCCCGCTTGAAGCATGCATGCAAAGGCATCACCTTCCCCACCGCCATCATATTCTTATTAATTTTGTTAACTGTATCATCATCTGGCTTCCTACGTTCTGGTGAAGGGTTGTGGCCTGGCAACAGGATCCTGACTCTGTGGCAAAGCAGAGGCACGCTCTGTTCAATGGCAGTGCCAGCTGCCCAGGTACTTTCTGCGGCTTCCGCCTTGACCTCCCATCCAGGTCACAACCTGAAACCCCAGCACGTACCGCACATTCTTCAGCATGTAGAGCACTTCGGAGGGCAGGTGGGAGTTGGCCACGTCAAACTCTGTGAGATCCGCCTCCAGGACAGAGGGGGGCGGCTCCTTCAGCTGAAGGGTGGGCAGCTCCTTCTTGATACGCAGGATCCTGTGCGGAGGGAGGAAAAGGTGGAGGTTCCTCAGAGGGATGGAAGGAAGCCAACCAGCCAACCAACCAGCTTTTTGTTCTTGCAAATAAAGACAGAGACTCCCTCCTTCCCTCTACAGTGGATGCTCGGGTTGCGAATGTGATCCACGCAGGAGGCACATTTGCAACCCGCAGTGTTCGCAACCCGCAGCGCCACATCTGCGCACGTGCGGGTCGCGTTTTGGCACTTCTGCACATGCACCAAAATCCGGAAGTAACCCGTTCTGGTACTCCCGGGTTTGGCGTAAAATAAATAAATAAATAAATAAATAAATAAATAAATAAATAATTTTTTTTTTATTTATACCTTGCCCATCTGGCTGAGTTTCCCCAGCCACTCTGGGCAGCTCCAAATTGAGTGTTAAAAACAATACAACATTAAATATTAAAAACTTCCCTAAACAGGGCCGCCTTCAGATGTCTTTTAAAAATAGGATAGCTGCTTATTTCCTTGACATCTGATGGGAGGGCGTTCCACAGTTTTAAAGGCCTGAAAGAGGCACTGATTGACTCCCTCCCTCACACCGGGTCCTCTGTTTCATTTCTATATCGCTATTCTGCCCCGAGTTCACTGTGCCCACTTAGGAATAAACAACTTTGCAAGTTTCAAGGCTCATGATGCATGCTCTCTCTAGCTCTCTTCAAGTTTCTAGTCCTCACAGGAGAAGGGAGCAAAGATGCAGAACTTGAAGGGATACAGAGGCATGTCCGAAGAAGGACCCAATTTGTGCCTTTGTACAGGTTACCTACCTGCTTGCAGACTGTCTCACCAGAGTGGTGCATGCTCTAGTTATCTCCCGCTTGGACTACTGCAATGCGCTCTATGTTGGGCTACCTTTGAAGGTGACCCAGAAACTACACATAATCCAGAATGCAGCAGCTAGACCAGGCATAGGCAAACTCGGCCCTCCAGATGTTTTTGGCTGCCATGACCCCTAGCTAGCAGGGCCAGTGGTCAGGGATGGTGGGAACTGTAGTCCCAAAACATCTGGAAGGCCAGGTTTGCCTATGCCTCTTTCCCTGACATGTGCATGCTTTCTGCTCTAGCTCAGTGTTCCCCAACCTTGGGCCTCCAGCTGTTTTTGGACTACAACTCCCACCATCCCTCGCTAGCAAGACCAGTGGTCAAGGATGATGGGAATTGTAGTCCAAAAACAGCTGGAGGCCCAAGGTTGGGGAACGCTACTCTAGCTGACCGACTCACTTTTTGGCAATGTTCAACATCTTGAGCTTCTTCTTCATGCGCGGACGGGAAGCAGACATGGTGGTGTCGACCAGAGAGGAAGTGGATTGAGAAACCTAGCAAGAAAGGAAATGTGGTTAAGTGGAAGGAGGAACCCTGCAGCCACCCAGCCCTATATACCTGCTGCTGGTCTTTTGTTACGCACATTTACTAGCCAGGATCAAGGCACCTCAACAAAGGCTGCAGGTTACCCTCCCAAGAGCCATGCATTACATATCAGCTTCTCCCCTTGGGAACCACATGACAAATATCAACAGGAAGGGAATATTTTGGCCCAGCCACACAAACACCCTCAACAGTCCCTGCTTCCACACCTGCCAAAGCCTTGACTGTCCAAGATATTTTCCTGAATAAGCAGACCGAAATTCCCAGGTGTCGAAAAGGGTCATTTATATAAGCCACTACTGTGGCACGAGTTTCGTTAGCCCCAAAATGGAAAATGAGTGAGGTCACAACCAAAGAAGAGTGGCAACTTTAGTTGACAGAGTACGAGCAGCTTGCAGACTTAACATATAGAATAAGAGAACAAGAAGAACAGGCGTTTAGAGAAGATTGGAAAATGTTTATTGAATAGATGGGAAATAACCGTGTACAGCTGAAAACGCTGACAGCGGTAAGATAAATTCAGCAGTGTAAATAAGTTATGATAGATGTAATAATGGAATAATGAATTGTATCGTTTCTGTAAAATATGAAGGAATTTATGATATGTAATATCAACCATGGAAAGAGAAGAAGGGAAGTCACTGATATTTTAAGGATGTAAAAATGAGTACAGTCATAGCTCGGAAGTCAAACAGAATCCGTTCCTGAAGTCCATTCGAATTCCAAAACATTCGGAAACCAAGGCATGGCTTCTGATTGGCCGCAGGAAGCTCCTGCAGCCATATCGGAAGCCCCGTTTGATGTATGGGTTCCAAAGAACGTTTGCAAACCGGAACACTCTCTTCCAGGTTGGCAGCGTTTGAGAGCCAAAACGTTTGACTCGCAAGGTGTTCAGGATCCAAGGTGGGACTATACTTTAAATTGGAAAACAGAAAATTTAATAAAAATTATAAGCAATAGCAGAAGGGCCAGAGTCACGGTGACCGACCCAGACAGACCGACCCCAAGTGAGCTTTGGGATGCATAAAAGTCATTCGCTGAGACGCCGCATAATTCCCCATTCCCAAGTCAACCAATTCATCTCAAAGAAGTCGTTCTACCACTCCAGCACAACCATTCCATGCCACACACACACACACACACAGTGGGTCCTGTCCCTTTCCTCCAATTACCTTGCGCATTATCTTCCTCCCGTAGAACAACACTTTGTCCCGCTTGCGAAACCGATATTTGGGTTGTTCCTGGGCCTGGACCTCTGCAGGGAAGGGAGGAAGGAGGAGACCAAAGATCAGGTCAGGTCAGCAGGCCCGGCCCGGCCCCACCTTGGCAAAAAAGCTGCCCACTGGCACGGTGCGCCCACTTCCCACAGCCCCATAGGAACTTACTCTGAAGGCGGAACCGGCGGATCAGCACCAGGATCAAGGCGGCAACAAGCAGCACAGAGAGACTGACTCCTATCATGACACCCAGCACCTGTGGGGAAGGGTTAGCGCCCAATTGACGTGTGGGTTATGGCCTGCTGGAAAAGTGGCAGGCTGGCATTCTGTGCCCGGCCATTGATTCACTTTACTGTGGGAGTCACTCAGGACAGCCCCGTCCCTTTGTGCAGAAACATAGCCCAAGAGGCTCTACTGTTCTAGGTCGATGCATAGAAGATTCCAACCTTGAACAGACAGCTGTCAATTATCTGTCGTGGGCGTGGCCCCAGGGGTTTGCCCATCACTGGAATTTATAGGTAAAGTGGATTTGGGTGTGTGAGATAATTGCTTTTAACATCCACCTGCCCTGGAGAGCCAGAATGCGACTAGCCTTAGGAAGCCACATGGACCGCGAAGCTCACCAGTCCAAACCTCTTTACTGCCTTTAAAATGCAATAGCAGGATAATAATTTTGTGACTAAACGGGCATAATTTTAGCCTCCAATGAGCCGAGTCTGTTTTCTTGACGCTGCTGGTAAATGCAATGAAACAAGCCTCTGGCGCCCGTCTCGGCACACAGAATCTAGCTGCTGTGTGTATAGCAAGCCAACACTGTGGGACAAACCCCCCCCCCATTCAGAGATCTTCTTCTCTTCCTGCTTATAGGAAGGTACCCGAGACTCTACTGCTTTGACAGGCTTTGAATTCTCAGCGATAGATGTTGCTGATTGAAGTGTGTTTAAATCTGGCTTATTCCTTATCTTGGAGACCATTGTAAGCAGATGAAAACACTAGCAGGGTTGCAATAACACTTGTAATGTAGTAAGAACTATGGAGACAATTGAGTTTTACCAAAGATGGACTATTGAAAAAGATGTAGTAGAGAAGGTTTGATAATGGGATCCATGGAGGGGGAAGGTGGGAAGTCCAGAGATTCAGAGGAATCTCTCAACCGTTGATGTGTATGGTTGTATTGCTATAATTTTATATGTGTAAAATCAAATAAAAAATATTTCAATAAATAAATAAATCTGTCTTATTCCAGGGCTGTTTTCTGAGGTGCTTCAAGTGGCTTACTCTGAGATTACGGTATTTTTATTGGCTGCTTTTATATTGGACTTCGATTAGGCGTTAATGGTTGGGTCACCAACTTGCTCAGAGAAGATAAAACAAGCAAACAAAGGCATGGCACTTTGCTTTTATCGTGCAAGAGCAAATATGGTGACAGTTCCCACATCCACCTTATAAGGTGGGGAGGTGAAGCCCGGAATCTGCTTTCCGAAGGACTGAAGAAACAGATCCCTTTCCTCAGAATTACACAACCCATCCTCTAGCAGTGTGTGTCCTTCCCCACTTAGTTTGACACCCATGCAAAGAGGTGTCTGTCCCTGGCAGCAGGAAACACAGACCTAGCTTTCCTGGTGTCTCTGCTAGGAGGTGGTTTTGTACAGGTGTGCCACAGGTGGCAGCACCCATCGCATATCTCCCTGAGGCAGACCCCCAAAAGTGGTCTCTGTCCCCTTTCTACTCACCATGCTGGCCTGCAGCTGATCTGCCACAAAGAGCTTGACGTTGGAAAGTACAGCGGTCAGGGTTGCATCCTGCAGTGGGAGAGAACACAGCAGACACTGAAGGGCAGGATCAAGGATGGAGGACTCCAACGCAGAGGAGGGGGAAAGAGATTAGAGGGCTTCCTGGGGCAGTGGGTATAGGCCAGGTTGTGGCGGGTGTTTCAAGGATATAGTTAAGAGTGCCTCACTTGTAGCTTCATAAATCATTTAATGTGTGAACACAAATATGTTATTAATATTGCAGCTGCTGTATATGGAATTATTATTTTGACTGGAATGTAACAGAAATTTTCTAAGATTTTGGAACGCAGAAATAAAGAAAATCATCACACCATCAGTTCTAGCACGTGGGGGGCCATCTAAATTATATAATTTGGTATTTGAATGATTGGTATTAGTAACTGTATTATAATTTGGCATTGTTATAATGAGGCTATTATTGGACTATAATTGAAAACTAATAAAAATTATTATATAAAAAAGATTATGTTTCAAGCAGTCATGCCCAAGTTTCCATTCAGCTCACACAAGAAATGTTCCTTTGACAGCAACTAAAAGGTAAAGGGACCCCTGACGGTTAGGTCCAGATACGGACGACTCTGGGGTTGCGGCACTCATCTCGCTTTACTGGCCGAGGGAGCTGGCGTACAGCTTCTGGGTCATGTGGCCAGCATGACTAAGCCACTTCTGGTGAACGACAGCAGCGCACAGAAATGCTGTTTACCTTCCTGCCGGAGCGGTACCTATTTATCTACTTGCACTGGTGTGCTTTTGAACTGCTAGGTTGGCAGGAGCAGGGACCAAGCAACGGGAGCTCACCCTGTCGCAGGGATTCGAACCACCAACCTTCTGATCAGCAAGCCCTAGGCTCTGTGGTTTAACACACAGTGCCAACCGCATCCCATTAATTAATTAACTAGGGTCCCATTAATTCCCAAGGCCTTCAAAGAACAGAGCCAACCAACAAGCAAAAATAACGTCTCCGTCTAGAAGCAAAGCTGTTTCTCTGTACGGCAACAGAAACTTAACAGGGATAAAGGAAAGCTGCAAAAAGGATGGATGGGCTAATTGCAGGTGGGAAAGCAGAACAGCTCTAGCCCGTTCTTGGCGTTACCTCTTGCTCCTCCTGTGGCTCTGATTCACTCTGCCCCATGACGGCTATCGATGTCGCTTCCAGGCCCAGTGCATTAAGGACCCTGCATACAAGAGAGAAATTTTATATAGCACCCAGGACAATATAAAATGTGTGTTTTTCATGTAACTGGGCTTGAAGTCGTGTACGGTTAGTGGGAGAGGAATCGAGGTGGGCCTGTCAATAGTGGTGGTTCTACGGCAGACACCACTATGGTTTTCCAGGGAGTAAGAGCCTCTGTACACCCTCATTCATCCAAGACATTATTTTACAAACCTCTAGGCTGGGATCTTTCAAGAGAAGGATATGGCTTGATTTTAGGTTGCCAATATTCTGTCTAGCCTGTGGGACATGATGGGCGACACATATGTAAAAAAATTGGTTTCATGACCTCCAACTTTTCACGAGAAAAAGATGAGTCGTTTTTCTACGTTAAGAGAAGAATGGTTTCATAGGGAGCATGATGAACCTCTGAATGATCTGCAAGCATGCCTTGCCAAAGAAGTATTGAAATATCATTTACAAAAATATTTGTTCTTTATGGAACATTGGGCTGTGTTCAACATAGCACCAAGAAGCATTTGCACAAGTGGAAAAACTGCTTGTACTATGAGACTTTCCCCTGATCCTCCCATCTCCTGTGCTCCCCCAAATCTCTCTGGAGAAGATTTGAGCACATAACAGAGGGGCAGGGTTTGGAGTGAGAGTCCTGTGGCACGGGTGGAAGTTCTTCCGCTCACACATTTATATTTTTTAAAAAAGGTTTTTTATTTATATTTTTCAAATTTATACATTTCATTAGTTTTACAATCAAGTTAACATTTCAAAATTTGACTTCCTTCCCCCTCTCTTCTGCAGTTCCTTAAATTTATTTTTTCAATATCTTCTGCTTATTTATCTATTGCAAATATATACTCATATAAAACTGCAGGTTATTACATTAATCCTGCCAATGTTCTTATCTGTTTGCAATTGATCTGTAGATATTCAATAAACCATTTCCATTCTTTTACAAAAGGTTTGTTGTCTGGATTTCTTACTCTTCTGGTAAGTTTCGCCATTTCTGCATATTCCACAAGTTTTCATATCCATTCTTCCTTTGCTGGGACTTCTGCTTCTTTCCACTTTTGGGCAAGTAGCATTCTTGTCGCTGCAGTAGTATACATAAATAAATTTCTATACAGTCGTACCTCGTTTTGCGGCCAGGATCCATTCCGGAGCCCCGGCCGCTAGCTGAAAAGGATGCAGGGCAAAGCGCCATGCCTGCGCACGTGCACGTAGCGCGATTTAGCGCTTCTACACATGCGGCAAACCTGGAAGTAACCCATTCCAGTACTTCCGGGTTTGCTGCGGACGTTCGCCGGAATGGACGTTAGATAAGGCGGATGTTAGCGGAGGTAAAAGGTAAAAGGTAAAGGTACTCCTGACCATTAGGTCCAGTCGTGACCGACTCTGGAGTTGCGGCGCTCATCTCGCTTTATTGGCCGAGGGAGCCAGCGTACAGCTTCTGGGTCATGTGGCCAGCATGACTAAGCTGCTTCTGGCAAACCAGCAGCGCACGGAAATGCCGTTTACCTTCCCTCCGGAGCAGTACCTATTTATCTACTTGCACTTTGATTTGCTTTCGAACTGCTAGGTTGGCAGGAGCAGGGACCGAGCAAAGGGAGCTCACCCCGTCAAGGGGAATCGAACTGCCAACCTTCTGATCGGCAAGTCCTAGGCTCTGTGGTTTAACCCACAGCGCCACCCGCGGCCCGTTCGCGGAGGTATTACTGTACAATTTAGATAGTTCTGTCTCCATAATTCCCAAATTCTTTGGGGCACATTTATTTAATTATCACCCACTGCCTGGGATCCTCCACCCTCAAACCAGCCAGCAGGTGTGTGAGTAAAGAACAGCCAAACTTTGCCACAGGACCATTTGCAGTGCTAGCTGGGCCAGTGCTAGAGGGAGCAGGAAGAGCTCTCCAAATGACAGGGATGGAGCAGCTGGAAAGGGGAGCTCCAGATGCCTCAAAATTAATAACAAAGCAAGAGAGGTGGAGGGAGAACTGCCTGTCAGGCATTATTCAGACAGGGAAGGTCTGGCCTGGGGAGAATCAGGTCCATCGCTCAGGAGAGGAGAGGAGTGTGGGCAGCAGGTGAAGGAAGTCAGAGTGTCTGGAGGCGGTTGGAGGATGGATGGCAGCTAACAGATTGAGGTTGAATCCTGACAAGACAGAAGTACTGTTTTTGAGGGAACAGGAAGTGGGCGGGTGTGGAGGACTCCCTGGTCCTGAATGGGGTAACTGTGCCCCTGAAGGACCAGAGGCGCAGCCTGGGAGTCATTTTGGACTCACAGCTGTCCATGGAGGTGCAGGTCAGTTCTGTATCCAGGGCAGCTGTCTACCAGCTCCACCTGGTACGCAGGCTGAGACCCTACCTGCCTGAAGACTGTCTCACCGGAGTGGTGCATGCTCTGGTTATCTCCCGCTTGGACTATTGCCAAGCGCTCTACGTGGGGCTACGTTTGGCAATAAATTTTTATTGATTTTCATTAAACATACATTCATTATACAAATAAATTTCACATATATCTTTGGCTCTGCCGAGCTTCAGACTTCCCTCCACCCCTTCGGTAAGTATCATACATTTTCTTACACCGCGTATTCTGTTTGTTTATCTGGTTGACTTTTACAATTGTCTCTTATATACACCAAATATTTACTCCAACTTTCATAAAACTTCTGTTCATCCTGATCTCGTATTTTCCCTGATAATCTGACCAGTTCTGCGAAATTCATCATTTTAACCTGCCATTCCATAATACAGTGGTGCCTCGCAAGACGAAATTAATCCGTTCCGTGAGGCTCTTCGTATAGCGGTTTTTTCGTCTTGCGAAGCAAGCCCATTGACAGCTTAGCAGATTAGCGCTATTAGCGGTTTAGCGGCTTTTAGCGGATCAGCTGATAAGCGGCTTATCAGCGGATCAGCTGATAAGCGGCTTAGGGCTTAGGAAAAGGGGGGAAAAGGGAAAAAACCCCGCAGGAACTCGCAAGACATTTTCGTCTTGCGAAACAAGCCCATAGGGAAATTCGTTTTGTGAAGCGCCTCCAAAACGGAAAACCCTTTCGTCTAGCGGGTTTTCCGTCTTGCGAGGCGTTCGTCTTACGGGGCACCACTGTAGTAGGTATTACATATGTTTTCCAATTCTGGGCCGGCATAGTTCTTGCTGCCGTCGTGGCATACAGAAAAAGGTTTTTATCTTTCTTTTTGATTTCCTTCCCTATCAATTCCAATAGAAAGGCTTCGGGGGGTTATGGGAAAGTGTACTTGAAAACTTTTTTAAGTTCATTGTAAATTAATTCCAGAAGCCCTTCACTTTACCACAGGTCCACCACATGTGGTAGAGGTCTCACGCGGGGCTACGTTTGAAGGTGACCCAGAAACTACAACTAATCCAGAATGTGATGTCCAGCGCTGAGGGCCTTCTTGCGGTTCCCCCACTGCGAGAAGCTAAGTTACAGGGAACCAGGCAGAGGGCCTTCTCGGTAGTGGCGCCCGCCCTGTGGAACGCCCTCCCACCAGATGTCAAAGAGAACAACAACTACCAGACTTTAAAAAGACATCTGAAGGCAGTCCTGTTTAGGGAAGCTTTTAATGTTTGATGCATTACTGTATTTTAATATTTTGTTGGAAGCTTTCCAGAGTGGCTGGGGAAGCCCAGCCAGATGGGCGGGGTATAAATAATAAATTATTATTATATTATTATGAAAGACAGTTCCCTTCCTTCCCATTCTGAGGCTACTGAGGAGGAAGAACCGGGAAGAGAGGCCTCTCAAAGCTGAAACACCATTTCACATTTTTAAAATTTCAATTGTCACCAGCATCTCATTCCTTTCACACTAGCAACATGACCAAACAGAGTCCTTGCCACTCAATTTCCCATTTCCTGGGAAATGATATACAATGAATTGAAAAGGATAAGTTTTATTTAAACCCCCAAAAAACCCAGAAATCTTTCTTTTGGTATTTTTATGGACAAAGCTACCTAAATTGTACAGTGGTCTGTTGAATTCTGCATGCAGAATGCAATTAAAAACAGGAATAGAGAGAAAAATAAAGAGGAAATTCTAAAACAGATAATGGTAAACGAACAAAAACTATCTCAAAAACCTAATTGCCAAAAGGCAAAAGAAAGTATAAAAATGCTACAAACTCAGTTTGCTACTATAATAAACAGAGAGGTGGAGTGGAACATCAAAAAATTGAGACAAAAAAATTTTGAATTTTCAAACAAACCAGGTAAATGGCTCGCCTGGCAAATCAAAAAAAGGAAGGAACAAGGTACAATAAACAAAATAATAGTGGGGGGGGGGGGAGAAAGAACAGATCCCAAAGGAATTAGGAGTGAGTTTGTCAACTATTATAGAAGTCTGTATAAGGATAAAGAGAGAGTTGGTTTAAGGAGAATAGAAAGATTTTTGAAGGATAAAAAGGTGCAGAAAATCTCAACAGAGGATAAACAAAGATTGAATATACCAATTGTAAATGAGGAGATAGAGGAAATAATTAAAGATTTAAAGAGGGGCAAAGCACCAGGTCCTGATGGATTCACTGCTGGTTATTATAAAGAGATGAAATCTATCTTAGTGGGACCCCTGAAGGAGACTATGAATAACATCTTAAAGAAAGGAGAAATCCCTGAGACTTGGAAGGAGGCATATATTACGCTTATCCCCAAACAAGATGCAGATTCAACTCAAGTCAAAAATTATAGACCAATTTCACTGTTAAATACAGACTATAAAATATTTGCAGGAATCCTTGCAAGAAGGTTGAAGAATTTGTTATCAGAAATTATTCATAAGGACCAGGCGGGATTCCTGCCAGGTCGGCAGATGAGAGACAACACAAGAAGCATAATTAATATGTTAGAATATCTATCTGTTAGGATTGACAAACAAGTTATTATGATGTTCGTGGATGCTGAGAAGGCATTCGATAATGTGATATGGGACTTTATGCTGAAAAACCTGGAGCATATGGATGTGGGCAATGATTTCTTCAATGGGGTAAAAGCAATATACACAGAGCAGAAGGCCAAACTGATTATAAATAGTACGGTGACAGAAGAGATAAAGATACAGAAAGGCACAAGACAGGGTTGCCCACTTTCCCCGCTACTATTTATAATAGTTTTAGAAGTACTCTTGAATTCAATAAGACAAAATGGAAAAATAAATGGAGTATCATTAGGACAGAATGTGTATAAGACCAAAGCCTTTGCTGACGATGTAGTAATAATGACAGAAGAACCAACAACTGCAATAGAAGAAATATTAAAGGAAATAGAAGACTTTGGAGAAGTAGCAGGCTTTAAATTAAATAAGACAAAAACGAAAATGATACGTAAAAATGTGGACCCAAAAACAATAGAAATAATCCAACAGCAATCACAGATAGAGATAGTCAAAAAAGTCAAATATCTTGGTATTTGGCTAACACCTAAAAATATAGACTTATATAAAAACAACTATGAGCCGATGTGGAAGGAAATAAGGAAAGATTTGGAAAAATGGGGAGGGCTGAAACTGTCATTCTGGGGAAGGATTAATACAATCAAGATGAATGTTTTATCAAGACTAATGTTCCTATTCCAGACCATCCCTATAATTAAGGGGAGCCGAATCTTTAAAGATTGGCAAAGAATACTTTCAAGATACATATGGCAGGGCAAAAAACCTAGAATTCAGTTCAAATTGTTGACAGATATAAAGGAAAGGGGGGCTTTGCCCTGCCAGATTTAAAACTATATTACGAGGCTTCATGCCTCTGCTGGATAAAAGAATGGGTAAAGTTGGCGAACACGGAGCTACTCGATTTAGAGGGCTTCGACAATAGATTCGGCTGGCATGCCTATTTATGGAAGAACAAAAGGAAAGTACATAAAGGATTTGAAAATCATATTTTTAGAGGCCCGCTAATTGAAATATGGGAAAAATACAAAAATCTGTTAGAGCCGAAAACACCACATTGGCTATCACCTCTTGAAGTAATGAGCATAAAGGCTATTAATATGAGAAGCAACTGGGCAACATATAGCCAGTTGCTAACTAAGGTTGATGGGAAATGGAAGCTAAAACCGTATGAGCAAGTAAAGGAGTATGTCTATGACTGGCTACACCATCTCCAGGTGAATCAGATGTTTAGTAAAGATATTAAAGAAAGAGGTTATGCAGAAAGAGATTCCAAATTCCAGACGGAGATAATAAATAATGAAGTGAAAATTATATCTAAGATGTATAGGATGCTGCTAGACTGGAACCTAGGCGATGAGGAAGTCAAATCAGTGATGATCCGCTGGGCAAGGGATGTAGGTCATAGCATACAATTTGAAGATTGGGAAAAACTTTGGAAGGATGGGCTAAATTTTACGGCGTGTATAACGATAAAGGAAAATGTCATGAAGATGTTTTATAGGTGGTATTTAACGCCTATGAAATTATCAAAAATGTACAAGGTGGACAAAAAGTGTTGGAAATGTAAAGATGAGGAGGGCTCCTTCTACCATGTGTGGTGGGAGTGTGGAAGGGTGAAACAGTTCTGGGAGAAAATATATATTGAATTAAAGAAGATCTTAAAATATATGTTCAGAAAGAAATCAGAAATTTTCCTGTTAGGGATATTAGGGCAAGAGATAAAAAAGGAAGATCGTAGAATAGTATATTATGCAGTAACAGCAGCAAGGGTAGTATTAGCCCAAAAGTGGAAACAGCAGGAAATACCAATGGTGGAGGAGTGGAGATCTAAGCTGTTGGACTACGCAGAGCTGGACAAATTAACAGGAAAAATTAGGTATATAAGAGACCAAGTGTTCATCAAGGATTGGGGAAAGTATGTAGATTATCTGGAATGTATTAGTGAGGGACAAACAACGCTAAAGGGATTCAGAGACGCACTGTGAAAGACTATGAGTTATTGTGCAAAGCAAATAGGAGACAGGGATAGGTACAATGACAATATAAGCAGAGAAACGCGTGATCTTAATTATCGCTTCGAATGATTTATGGACAAGCTGAAGGAAGTCTCGAAAGGGATGGCTATGTAACAATATTGATGGGAAAATTATAAGTTTGTGTATCTCTTATTTTCCTTTTTTCTGTATTTCTTCTCTTTTTATTTTTTATATTTTGACTTTCTTGTATGTGTGTTAGTTTTCATTTTCCTTTATGGAATTAATCAATAAAAAGAATGATGAAAAAAATAAAAATAAATTGTACAGTGGTACCTCGCAAGACGAAAAGAATCCGTTCCGCGATTCTCTTCGTCTAGCGGCTTGTTCGTCTTGCGAAGCAAGCCCATTGACGGCTTAGCGGATTAGCGCTATTAGCGGTTTAGCGGCTTTTAGCGGCTTAGCGGATAAGCGGCTTAGAAAAAGGGGGGGAAAGGGGGGGGGAAACCCGCAGGAACTCACAAGACATTTTCGTCTTGCGAAGCAAGCCCATAGGAAATTCGTTTTGCGAAGCACCTCCAAAACGGAAAACTCTTTTGTCTAGCGAGTTTTCCGTCTTGCGAGGCATTCGTCTTGCGGGGCACCACTGTACAGAAATTTATTTACGTATGCTACTACAGCAGCAAGAATGCTACTTGCCCCAAAGTGGAAAGAAGCAGAAGTCCCAGTAAAGGAAGAATGGATACAGAAACTTAGGCAATATGTGGAAATGATGAAACTTACTGGAACAATAAGAAATCAAGATAACAAGCTTCTTATAAAAGAATGGAAATGGTTTATTGAATATTTACAGATAAATTGTAAACAGATAAGAACATTGGCAGGATTATTGTAACAACCTGCAGTTTTATAAGAGTATATATTTAAAATAGATGAATAAATGAGCAAATTAAATGAATTTGGATATGCAGAAGATATTAAAAAATAATTTAAGGAACTGCAGAAAGAGGGGGAAGGAAGTCAAACTTTGAAATGTTAAATTGATTGTAAAACTAATGAAATTGTATAAAACTGAAAAGTATAAATAAAAACTTGCCACTCAAAATGCAATGACAAAACAGGCCATGTGCAGATAATACGCAAAAAGCAGGATACTCCTGGACCGCTTGGTGGCTTTTGATCCCAATGACCTCAGGTATGGGGCTGGAGTCTACCATTTTGAAGTGGCTCCGAAGGTACCCAGTGTAGATTCCAGAAGCTGATGCCGAAAGGCTGCTGCTCTGCTCCATAGCTGTTGGGTTAGAGGGAGCCACAAGATTTCATCTCAGGTCCTGTGCTTTTCAATCCCTATGTCGGGATGAAGAACCTGCGGGCTTGAACCTCCACCATCCTTAGCCATTGACCATGCTGGCTGGGGCTGATGTCAGGTGGCAACTCATGGCATCGGGAATGCCAGTGTTCCCGGCCCCTGGTCTACGTTAAAATTCTGGGACCCAGAATGTGGCTGGAAAGGCAACTCCCATCCCCCCCAGGACGATGCGTATGACTGACACCGAGCACCGAGCACCCACCCTCTTGCTTCCAACTTCTGAACTCCAAGAGGCAGGAGAAGTTTTGAACTGGTTGGCGGTAGGCCTGGACCAGACGGAGATGAACAAGATGAAACCTAATAAAAAAATTCCTTCCAGTAGCACCTTAGAGACCAACTAAGTTTGTTATTGGTATGAGCTTTCGTATGCACGCACACTTCTTCAGATACCTAATCCCTTCCAAATGTATTAAAGCCCTTCTCAGTGAAGGTGAGGATTTGCCATTTGCAGAGTTCTCCTGCACCTGAATGCTCAGGTAACACCAGTGGCCACATATATATGTAGATCGTCTTCCAAAGCAACTACTCTATTCCGAACTTAAAAGTGGAAAGCGTAATGCTGGTGGTCAACAAAAGAGGTTTAAAGACTCTCTCTAGGCAAAGCTAAAAAACATGTAGTATAGACACCGACAACTGGCCTGCGAAACACTGGCCTGCGAGGGCTCCAACTGGAAAACAGCCTTTACCAAAGGTGTCATGGGCTTTGAAGACACTCAAACTCGGGACGAAAGGGAGAAATGTGCCACACTTGGCAAACCCTCACTGTGATCAACTCCTGCCCAGAAACCTATGTCCCCACTGTGAAAGGACATGTGGATCCAGAACTGGCCTCCACAGTCACTTATAGACTCACTGTTAAAACCGTGTTTATGGAAGACACTCTTACTAGGCTACGAGGGATCGCCAAAGAAGAAGACGACTCCACATAAGACAATGCCCAGAGCCACAAAGACAAGACAAGGTGGCGAGGGCTGCACAGTGGGAGCCAACACCATGTGTCTACTGACCCACAGGAATCTGGAGATCAATAGTCACCAAGTGTGCCTTCCTCAGCAGTCACACAGGAACCCTGCTCTCCCACTCTGGGGGAACATGATGCGCACATGCGGTGCACACACACAAAGCACTTACCTGTCCTGTGGCGTGGAGGCAAACAAACAACAAATGCTGGTATTCGACAAGGCAGCCAGCCTACAAGAGAACCTCCTCAGGCAGTTCCCCTGACCACAACTTGTGGGGAACTTGCCTCCCCCCCAGTAGATTTTGCATTAAAGCTGAGCTTTCAGGAATGGTCCATTCTTGCTCCTCTTCCCTGATCAACCGGCCAACCAGCAGAAGTCGCGCACTGTGTCTTTAGCCGGCTTCCCGGCGCAAGAGCAGGGTCATGTTCTCCTTCTGGCATGTTTCACAATAGCGAGAGCCTGAGGTGCAGTTGCTTCATGCCCAGGGATTGCAGCATCGGCAGACTGCTCCTGCTCCAAGACACACAGAAACCTCTTTTCTCCTCTGGAGCCAGCCTCAAAAAGAGACAGAGGAGGTGGACAGAAGCTCCAAGGAGTGTAGCTGCGCTAGCCTCAGGCAGCAGAAAGACACAGGAATAGCCAAGGGTTAAACCACATTGCTCAGATGAGGCAACAGGAAAACAACATCCTCAGCTGGCAGGGCTAAACAGGGGTTTCATACAGAGCCCAGCTTCTGCCGGAAGGTCAAAGCATGAATATGCAGCTTCCATAGACCACGTCACCAAGTGGGAGACAATTACTATTGTAGTGCAGGAACCACCCACAATCGTATTATAGGAAGAATAACCATTAAGGAATGGGGAATCCTCAAACTTGCCTTCAGGTGTTTGTTGGGACTTGCTCAGCGCAGGCACGGAGGGCCAGACAAGAAGCAGCAGCTCATTTTTTCAGAAATCTCGATGACGCCCCACCCACATAGTAAAAGCAACACAAATCTAACTCAGCATGGATGTGGCCACTGCTATTTAGACTGCAAGCCTATGAACGCTTGGCTAGGGGGAAGCCATACTGAAAACAGTGGGGGCTCATACAATGCAGAGGACTGAGGCTACTGCTGACTGGTAGTATAAAGTAATATTGCAGGATTAAACAGGCAATGGGCAAAAAACACAAGTGGTGTAAAACAGGATGCAATAAGTTCTTTCTGGACAGCGGACACACACCTATGCTAATGAGTGCAGAGAGGTTGTCTCCCTATTCCCATGTGTCAAAAAAGCTTGTTTATGTATGCCATTACTGTGGCCCGTGTTTCATTAGCCCAAAAATGGAAAACGAGCAAGGTCCCAACTAAAGAAAAATGGCAACTTAAACTGATGGAATATGTGCAGCTTGCGGACTTAAACATATAGAATAAGAGAACAAGAAGAACATACATTTAAAGAAGACTGGAAAATGTTTATTGAATAAATGGGGAGGGAATTGTGTACACTTGAAAATGTTGGCAGCATTAAGATAAATTCAACAGTGTAAATAAGTTTTGATGGATGTAACAATGGAATACTGAATGGTTTCGTTTATGTAAAACATGCAGGGATTTATGTTATGCAAAATGAACCATGGAAAGAAATGAAGGGAAATCATCGATATTTTAAGGTTGCTTAAATGAATATTCTAAATTGTAAAACAGAAAATTTAATTAAAAATTATATTAATAAAAGAGAAGTTGCCTCCCTAAGATCGTGGCAGACTTCCACACATGGCTTGTGGTCAGTTTAGAGACGCAGTGCATGAACTCAATTTGAAGTGAAATAAGAAAGCATTCACCCTGCCATTTGAACTCTATTTGTTCTGGCCAGGAAGCAGCAGAGTACACCCCTCCCTCCTTTTTCTCCCGATCACAGATTCAGGTGGGACAACACAAAGATATACCCGTTCCCACCCTCTCTCTAGGGGAAAGTGAAGATGTGGAGAAGGCTGGGAGAAGCAACTTGGTTCTCCAGCAGCACCCAAGTCTGACAGTTAGCAGGAGGCAAAATAAGCCCGGATAAGGTATGGGGGAACCTGGTGAGAAATAACCAGGATTAAACAAAGCCGGGGGGGGGGGGGACAGGCAACTCCACTGGCAGCGCTTACCTCTCCTTCCAGTTCAGGGGACAGTCATGCTAAGAGATAAAGAATAAACCAAAGACTCAGACAAACTGCTTCAAGGACTAGTTGGGGGGATACTAAAAGGCTGCGGAGCCTTACTGTGGCTTAGAACGTTACAAATCCTGCTCACTTCAATGGGGCAGGCACAGGACACACCCCTGGCAGAAGGACCCACATCTGGCAAGACGCTGGAAACCCATTTTGGAAAACAATGGAGCAAACACACCAGCTGCCCTGTAGCCACAAACAAGAGGAAGCCTGGAACCGACAAGAACTGATGGATTGCAGTGAGCGTGTTAATGTCTGACTTGGCAGAGGGCCAGGCAGAGAGGCAGCTAAGAGGTCCTGGGAGGAAGCCAAACACAACCATTTATCCAGTCATCCTCTTTTCATCTGGGATGGGCGAGGGTGGAGCTCGTCCAATCAGTTCTGCTAAAGGCAAAAGTTCACTGAGAGGGAGACCCAGGAACAATCGAGCTCTGCTGTTTTGTTTTCTTTGCCCGGCGATTGACTGCAGATTAGAAGCCCATAGCCTAAGACTGGAAAATGTTTATTGAATATATGGGGGGAAAATTGTGCACACTTGAAAACGTTGGCAGCATGAAGATAAACTCAACAGCGTAAATAAGTTTGGGTGGATGTCAAAATGGAGTACTGAACGGTTTGGTTTATGTACAATATGCAGGGTTTTATAGTATACAAAATGGAAAGCGAAGAGGGGAAGTCATTGATATTTTAAGGATGTTTCAATAAACCACTGAGACTAGGGCTTGCTGATCGGAAGGTCGGCGGTTCGAATCCCCGCGATGGGGTGAGCTCCCGTTGTTCGGTCCCAGCTCCTGCCAACCTAGCAGTTTGAAAGCATGTCAAAGTGCAAGTAGATAAATAGGTACTGCTCCGGCGGGAAGGTAAACGGCGTTTCCGTGCGCTGATCTGGTTTTGCAAGAAGTGGCTTAGTCATGCTGGCCACATGACCCGGAAAAACTGTCTACAGACAAACATTGGCTCCCTTGGCCAGTAAAGCAAGATGAGCGCTGCAACCCCAGAGTCATCCGCAACACACACACACACACACACACACACACACACACACACACAAATCCCATACCCAGACAGCAAAAAGCCAAAAGATGCACAGGGATCTCCATGGCCATGGCTTTGCTTTCTCAAGCATTCAGTGGCTTGCCATGCTCCTGAAGCAGGGCGGGGAGCAAGAAGGAAGATGAGGAAATGGGAGCCTCAGGGGTTGTTGACACAATTCAGGAAGTTATCCTTCCAGAGAACTCCTGGCTGCGTCAACCTGGCCTCTTCAGGGACATCGCCAACAGTGCATGTTTACTCAGAAGTCAGTCCTACAGTGTTCAGTGGCGCTTACTCTCTAGTAAGTGCGTTTGGGAGTGCAGCCAACACACACCTCTCTCTCTCTCTCCGGCGGGAACAAGCAAACCCTGCTACTGCTGGGTTGTGTGTTGGAAGATGAAAGATGGTGTGTGTTGGAAGACAAAGAACCTTGTTTGTTGACTCTGCCGCACAGCCTGCTGAATATGCAAAACAAAGCAGAGGCGAAGTGAGTTCACAAGCGCTTAGCTCGGGGTTACTCGTTCTGTAAGTTCTTGCCTGGAACAGCAGCTCTCATGTCCTAACATCCTCATGTGCACCTGCCAGAGCCTTTCACTTGGCTTCTGTGGGTCACCACGCCCTATACCTGGAACATTTTTGCCGGGCGCCTGAAGGTCTATAATGATTTGTTTGTTTGTTTGTTTGTTTATTGATTGAATTTATATACTGCCCTATACCCGGAGGTCTCAGGGTGGTTCACAGAAAAGATCACACTATATAAAATAAAAACAATAACTCAATAACACCCCCCTAAAAAAAGAGCCGCATTTTAAAAGAGTGTAGGATGTTGATCAGGTCAACCAAAGGCCTGATTAAAAAGGAATGTTTTTGCCTGGTGCCTAAAGGTGTATAATGAAGGTGCCAGGCAAACTTCACTGAGGAGAGCATTTCACAGACGGGGAGCCACTGCAGAGAAGGCCCTGTTCTCATTTTGCCACCCTCCGGACCTCTTGTGGAGGAGGCACAGAAAGGAGGGCCTCAGAAGTTGATCTCAGGGTCCGGGTAGGTTCCTAGGGAAAGAGGTGGTCCTTGAGGTATTGCAGTCCTGAGCCATTTAAGGCTTCATAGGCCAAAACCAGCACTTTGAATGTGAGGAGGCTTAGGGAAACATCTTCCGGCCTAAGGGCTGCCTTCCCTCCTGAGGCAATACTCTGGATGGAACTCTCACCAGTGAAGGAAGAGCTGCATTCTAGCCATACGAAAGTCAGAGGTTTCTCTGCTCATCACACTGGCCTCTGTCCTGCCCTTCTCCATACAGGAAACTAGAAGCACAATCACAGTTACAAGAACACACTCCAGCCAGGCAAAAGCACCCAAGCAAGGCTGGTGCTGACTGGCCTGAAAAGCCCTAACGCAGGACTGGACACAAAGCCTGAGGGTCTTGACCCCTGGGCTAGAGAAAGGAATTTCCCTTGCACAGCCATACACTGACACCGGGATGAAGTCATAAAGCTATTTTTCTCCTTTTTTTGTGCAAAAGCAGAAGGAATCCTAAATACCCTCTGGCAAAGAAATCCAATCACTGTGGACGCCAATTCCTGCTTATCAAACGGCACTTGCTGATCAGAGGAACTTGAGAACACCAACCTTGGGCTAAAGCTGGTGAGCTGGAATCAGTGCAAACTTGCCAGCTTTTAAAATCCCAAAGCACAGAGAGGATTGAGGGCCCCAGCTTTACAGATTTTGGTTTATTCTTTCGGGTCCGTCTCTTGGCTCTTGTAATGTATGAAGGGGCCTGGAAATTCTGAGCCTGCAAAAGGGCCCACTGGAAAGGGGAGAATTGGGACCAGAGGATGCACAGTCTGCAATGACCCCATCTCTCGCACTCCTTTGAGTGTCAAAGCTGTTAGGCAACAATGCACCAGCAGGAGCACGGGCAGCTAGGACAGACTTCCTGAAACTCGGCCCTCCAGATGTTTGGAGACTACAGTTCCCATCATCCCTGACCACTGGTCCTGCTAGCTAAGGATCATGGGAGTTGTAGGCCAAAAACAGCTGGAGGGACGAGTTTGAGGAAGCCTGAGCTAGAAGGTTGCCACCACATCTTAAGAGCTCCTGGGATAGGAAGGCCCCAGGAGATCCCTGCCAACAAACATCATCTCAACCCCAGGTTACTTCGTGCAGAAAGTTCACATGAGAGGAGGGAGGCCACTTTTGTAGGTGGTGGCAACCGTCTGTCTCGAGAGACAATGGAGTGTGCCTCTGGGGGTGAAGCCAAACCGCTGTGTTAAAAGCACTGAAGTGACCTCCAAGGGGTGCAAGTCTGGGCAGTGTGTTTGGAGGTCTTGGGCTGCCCAGACAAGACCGCCGCCCCCAGTCCAAAGGAAAGCAGAGCAATACATTTGGCACCAGTCTGGCTGCAGGAGTTGCCAGGAGGAGGTGTACAAGGCACTATCCAACCGTCTCCAGAATTTTTTTGTAGTAGTAGTAGTAATAATAATAATAATAATAATAATAATAATAATAATAATAATAATAATTTATTTATACTCCGCCCAACTGGCTGGGTTTCCCTAGCCACTCTGGACGGCTTCCAACAAAACACTAAAATACAATAACCTATTAAACATTAAAAGCTTCCCTAAACAGGGCTGCCTTCAGATGTCTTCTAAAAGTTTGGTAGTTATTTTTCTCTTTAACATCTGGTGGGAGGGCGTTCCACAGGGCAGGTGCCACTACTGAGAAGGCCCTCTGCCTGGTTCCCTGTAACTTGGCTTCTCGCAGCGAGGGAGCCGCCAGAAGGCCCTCGGTGCTGGACCTCTGTGTCCCGGCAGAACGATGGAGGTGGAGACGCTCCTTCAGGTATACTGGACCGAGGCCGTTTAGGAATTTACTCCTTTTCTTTTCCCGAAGATATCCCACAAAGCAGCAGAAGTTTAGAGTCAGAGTTTTCCTTCTCCTAGATGGGCTACCCTTCCCAAGCAGAAGAACTCCATTTGCCCCTCATTGAAGTATAGGCAACATTTTCTGCATTCCCTCCTGGGCAACTCCCTGCAGAGGCTGTACATACCACTAGTACAGGCATCCCCAACCTTCGGCCCTCCAGATGTTTTGGACTACAATTCCCATCACCCCTGACCACTGGTCCTGTTAGCTAGGGATCATGGGAGTTGTACGCTAAAACATCTGGAGGGCCGAAGGTTGGGGATGCCTGCACTAGTAGGTGGACCCCAAACTGGCAGTGAATGTGGCAAGGTCCAAAAGTTGGCAAGACTGCAAAGGAAGAGATATAATGCTCAGGAACTGATTGCTCACAAGGTGCTTTTGACCTTAATCTGAGGGCTTCATTAAATTAGTTGGAGAGCTGCCAGGGTCCCTGTCCTGAATTTGGATTAGATGACCCTTAGGGTCCCTTCCAGCTCTACAACTCTATAATCAGGAGCGTAAACATCTATCATATAATGTAGTGTCAGGCATGGAAATAAGGATTCTAGAAATCTCAGCTTTCTTTAAAGAAAGAAAAAACACCCTTTTGTCCTTATAATGGCAGAGCCCATTTCAAAGTGTACAGTCCATGTTGGTAAACTCTTGAACACCAAAAGGCTTTATTGCCACTGCCCCTCACTGGGACTCGTGGAAGAGGAACAAATTGTGGAAAACGAGCAAATGCATGCCAGTGCAATTTGTGCAAATGTTTCGGATCAACCCTAGGAATAAACAACTGTCAGATAATGAACCAGCGCCGCAACAATTTCACCACAGTATGCAGAAGGAGGCATGGAATCCCTGAAAAAGATTCCCCAAGGCAGCCTTCTAGATCTCATTCACAAAGAAGGAAACCTTGATAAGTGTGGGGACAGTTTGTGCACATAGCCCCTGGGTCCCCCTGCAAGGAAGTTCTCCTCATTCAGCACAGGTACCCAGTTCCTGCCTTTCTGTCTTGTAATAAAGTTGTATAAATAAATATAAATATAAATATAAATATAAATATAAATATAAATATAAATACCCACACACACACACACCCTGCCCTGTGATCCTTGGGTGAAAGGTGTTATAGAAATTTAATTAATAAATAATAATATACCCCCTGATCATCAACAAATAACTACAGTGGTACCTCGGGCTAAGTACTTAATTCGTTCCGGAGGTCTGTTCTTAACCTGAAACTGTTCTTAACCTGAAGCACCACTTTAGCTAATGGGGCCTACTGCTGCCGCCACACCTGCCGGAGCACGATTTCTGTTCTCATCCTGAAGCAAAGTTCTTAACCCGAGGTACTATTTCTGAGTTAGCAGAGTCTGGAACCTGAAGCGTATGTAACCTGAAGCGTATGTAACCCGAGGTACCACTGTATTATTATTGTTGTTGTTGTTGTTGTTGTTGTTGTTGTTATATCACCTTTTATCTGAAGATCACAGGGCAGTTCACAACATGAAAATACAAAGCGAGAACAAAAAATACCTAATAAAAAAGAACCAAAACAAAGACCAACCGGTAACCCCTCCCCCATCACGCAAACACATTTAAAAAGCCGTGGAATGTTAATGAGCCCAAGGCATGATTAAAGAGAAACCGTTTTTTTTGCTTGGCAAGTCCTCCAAGACTGATAGCAGGATGGCCCTCGGAGGAGCGAAAGGCTGAGCCACAGTGTCCTCAGGGTAAAGTTTAATTGCCAGCTCCATGAGTTTTCAATCTGAACCAGCCTCCCCTGCAAGCGCATGTTAATTTTCCTACCAATGAAAACAAGACACTGAGTATATATTTACTTACTGCATTTATATCACTCCTACTCCCTGGCTGTGGGGTCCAGCCTTTCTCTCTGCAGCTTCATGCCAGGCAATCCCCCTGCCCACCCACCCCCATTTCTGCCTAGGCAATGGCTCTTCCATACCTTCCCTCCTTCCTCTGCTTCTGTTTTGCTGGGGTTTTAAAAATTACTGACTTACTGCATACATACCACCCTCTCACGGCCTGTTTGGACAGTCTGATTTCATCACGCTCTGCCCCTTTTGTGCCCCCAACAAAAGCCAATTCGTGCCCATCTGATGATAAACAGATGACCTTGAGCCTAGGCTGGGCACGTGTTGCTGGAAGGGGTCCAGGTTGCCAGGCAATGCGGCCTGCTTGAAATATTGGCTCCTGTGCAGGGCCCCACTGAACACCCCCTGCCTTCATTGGATGGCACCAACCCAACTGGGCAGGACCACCAGCAGGCTGGGATTGGTCAGCTGGACCCCTCCCCGGGTCACTTAATGGGGGGGGTGAAGGGAGCAGCTGTCCTGGCCCTCATCTGGACAGTCAGCCGGCCCCGCTCTCTGCCATCAGACCCCCCAGCCCAGCAGGAGTCTTACTGACTCTTTGGCACCGTCTTTCCTGACACACCTTTTTTGCCTTCAGCTACGCCCCCCTGCCCACCTGATAGCTCCAGAAGGGCATGTGCCACCTTTGTGCTCCAGGCAGCACCTGGTCCACCCGGGGAACAGCAGCCAAGCCAGGCCGTGGAGGGGGCCGGCTGGCCTTAGCCTCACCCAGAGCGGGTCTCAATCTCTTAGCAACGCTCCATTGGCATGACCCAGGCCTGGGGAAGGTTTTGACCCCAGAGCCCAAGTTTCTCTTAGGGAGACTATGCTCTGTGACCACAAACGAGGGCAGCAAAATGAACCAGGATTCCAGGTACACGGCAGTCTCCATCCCAGTGCCTGAATGTCTGCAGCACAACTCCTGCTCCCAGCCTTTCTCTCTGCGGCTCCATGCCAGGCAATGCCCCTGCCCACCCGTCCACCCACCCATTTCTGCCCAAGCGACGGCTCGTCCATGCCTTCCCTCAACCCCCTGCTGCTGCCTGGCTGGGGTTTTAAAAATTCCCAAATGGAGAGGGACCAAGGCTCAAAGTCTCTCCCCCTTTCGGCGCAAGATATAAGGGCCAGCGTGGCCTCAGGGTTACAGTTTCGGGCTAGGACCCTGGGAGAGACCCGGGTTCAAATCCCCACTACTTGGCCAGGAAGTTCCCTGGGGTGACCTTGGCCCAGGCACTGACTGCCTCATCTCTCGGCCTAACCTACCTCCCAGGGCTGTAGCGGGGATTCAATCTGGAGGGGGTGGGTAGCTCAGTCCGTAGAGCACGAGACTATGGATCTGAGTCATGGGTTCCAGCGATGGGGCGAAAGGGGGTTGGACTAGATGACCCTGGGGGTCCCTTCAACTTCTAAGAACGTTTGTGGGCGGGGGGGGGGTATGTACACCGAGAAAAAGCTGGGCTACAAGTGCAATAAACACGCGAATAAATATTTGACGTGGTGTTTCTGGCTGAAGGAAGAGCGGGTGGCGGGGAATACGCGCGCGCACTCTGTGCATGCTCAGAGGCTCCACTGCCGCCTCTTCATGTCTTCGCACGTTACCGAGCGGGACCCCAGCGCTGGGCTCCAGCCTTTCTTTTCCTTCCCCCGCCCTCTCGCATTGCTGTTACCCGCTCAAGACTCACCCGCCGCCGCCGCCGCCGCCGCCGGCTCCGATCTGCAGGGCGGCCCTTTGAAGCCCATGCCTCTCTCTCTGCCTCCGGCTCGTAGCGGCGCCCTGGCCAATGACATCATCGCGCCGCGCCGCCGAGCTGGCAGCCGGCCGCCATGTTGCGAGGGGCAGAGAGGCAGCGCCCTTGCGGGAAAGACGCCAGGGGAGGCTAGGAAGCGGATTTTGTAGGGTTGTGGGAAAGGGTTAGAAAAGGGTCTAGAAAGGGGTGGTGGTGGAGGAGCCACACCCCTAGGAAGGAAGGTTGCAGTGCTTAGGGCTTGTTGTCTATATAATAATAATAATAATTTTTATTTGGCCGCCCTCCCCAGCCAAGACCCGGCTCAGGGCGGCTAACAAGCAATAATTAAAAAAAAATTGAATGAATACAACTTAAAAACAAGATTAAAATACAACATTAAAATATTGAAACAGTAAAATATTAAAATGTTAAAATGCAGCCTCATCACAGGAGAGAGGAAAAAGAAAAGGGGGGAGGGAATCAAATTGGCATTATTATCTAATAATAATAATAATAATAATAATAATAATAATAATAATTCATTTATACCCCGCCCATCTACTTTTTCCTCTGGCCTAAAGTTGAGATTAAGATAATTGTAAAGTTGGAAGGGACCCTGAGGCTCATCTAGTCCAACCCCCTGTGTAATAAACAAAAATCTGCCCTTATTCCTTTATGGGGGACACAAGAACCCTTATACTGTAGAGTCCTTTGTAGGTTTCCATTGGTAGGAGAAAAGAACAGAGGCCAACCAGAGAATATTGAGAAGCAAAGCAGCTCCTAAGCCTGAACTTTATTGATCTGTTGCAACAGGGTGCTCCCATCACATGCAGGAAAAGAGGAGAACCCAGAGTCAAGGGTTCACCCTTATATAGACATTTTAAATTCCCTTCCCTGGAGTTCAAGATTACCCCTCCATACATCATACCAACATCACAGAAAAGGTGGTCTACAACAGAAATTTGAATGTTGTTGTTTTTCCTGTCTGTCAGGTTATCTGAGAATGCCTTATCTGATTGCCTTTCCTGGTAGTCTGGCCATTCCTGAGATGGTGATTACCCAATTCCTGAGACAATGGGAAGGTTCCCTCACCCCCTCCCTCCTTGCAGAGAAAATACTTGGTCAGTTTGGGAGTCAAAATGGTTTCAGGACTCTTTTCCTGTGCTGCTTCAGACATGTATATTTATGTACGTGCTTTGTTGGTACATTTATAAACACACACACACACACACACACACACACATATATATATATATATATGACCTTCAATTTTTTATTTCATCTGCAATGCAGGAAGATGTAGTCGAACAAACTGGGAAACTTGGCATTATCAGCCCCATGCTCTAACCAGCTGAGCTCTCTAGAAAGGAAAAAGAAAAGGCACTTACTATATGAGGATTACAACACTGTGACACCAGATGGCGCTGCAGAGTTCTGTTTTTGCCAGCACGATTTCTCATATAAAGTTTACAACGGGATTCCCTTTTTTATTTATGCTTTTAAGATTTATATATGTCACTAATTTTACAATCATTTTAACATTTCAAAGTCTGACTTCCTCCTCTTTCTGCGGTTCCTTAAATTTATTTTTAACATCTTCTGCATATCCAGATTAACTTAAATTTGCTCATTTGTTCATCTACAGTCGTACCTTGGTTCTTGAACGGAATCCGTTCCAGAAGCCTGTTCGACTTCCGAAAACGTTTGAAAACAAAGGCGTGACTTCCGATTGGCTGCAGGAGCTTCCTGCACTCAATCGGAATCCATAGAAGCCACATCAGATGTTCGGGTTTCAAAGAACGTTCACAAACCAGAACACTCACTTCCGGGTTTGCTGTGTTCCAGAACCAAGGTATGACTGTACTTTAAATATACACTCGTATGAAACTGCAGGTTATTACAATAATTCTGCCAATGTTCTTATCTGTTTGCAATTTATTCATAAATATTCA
Source organism: Podarcis erhardii (assembly GCF_964252035.2). Classification (NCBI taxonomy): domain Eukaryota; kingdom Metazoa; phylum Chordata; class Lepidosauria; order Squamata; family Lacertidae; genus Podarcis; species Podarcis erhardii. The sequence continues at coordinate 8,903,615 of NC_138515.1, read as the reverse complement.
ATAAACCATTTCCTTTCCTTTTTAAAGTTTGTTGTTATAACCCCCCAGCAAGTTTCACCATTTCTGCATATTCCATAAGTTTTTGTATCCAGTCTTCCTTTGCTGGGACTTCTGCTTCTTTCCATTTTACAACGCATTTTCCGGAAACACTTCTTCGATGTGTCTAGATCCAGCATTGTGAAGTTTCTAAGGTGGGTGTCAAATGGTCCTCAGGGGAGGATCACTGTTATATGATATCAATTAAACAATCGTTCGGTAGCTGGGACAGAGAAGTGACCCCTTCTGCTGCTGTGCAATTCACCAAAAGGAAGGTACTTCTGGAACATCTCCATATTGGACATATGGGATTTTTGGGGGGTGGGGGGTGAAACAAGCATTATCTTGAAGGGGGCAAAACTGTTGTCTGCAATGCAGTTGGTCATTTAGTTAAATATTTTTATTTTCTTGATGGGGGGTTGCCCCCCCCCACCTACAGTCATGACTGGATATCACATTTTTTTGAGTTAGTCCGTTCTGTCTACACCAGTCTTTCTCAACCTATGGGTCCCCAGATGTTGTTGAACTACAACTCCCATCACCCCTAGCTAGCAAGGCCAGAGCTCAGAGATGATGGAAGTTGTAGTTCAACAACATCTGGGGACCCACAGGTTGAGAACCACTGGTCTACACCATGGGTAGGCAAACTAAGGCTCGGGGGCCGGATCCAGCCCAATCGCCTTCTCAGTCCGGCCCATAGATGGTCTGGGAATCAGCGTATTTTTACATGAGTAGAATGTGTCCTTTTATTTAAAATGCATCTCTGGGTTATTTGTGGGGCCTGCCTGGTGTTTTTACATGAGTAGAATGTGTCCTTTTATTGAAAATGCATCTCTGGGTTATTTGTGGGGCGTAGGAATTTGTTCATATTATTTTTCAAAATATAGTCCGGCCCCCCACAAGGTCTGAAGGACAGTGGACCGGCCCCCTGCTGAAAAACTTTGCTGACCCCTGGGTCCACACCACACCATGACAGCAGCATGACAGCAGCTGGTTGCAGTTAAGTTACAGTGTGTGAAATGTTCTTATGCTGCTATGCCTTTGACCCACGCTGGCCCAGGGTATTTGGCCACCTGAGGCAAACCACAAAATAACTCCCGGCCCCCCTGCCAGGAAAGAAGGGTGAAGATCTGTGTCGGGAACAAGAGGAGGAATCAAATCAACCTCACCCGACAGTTGACGTGGGAATCAAAGGCTGCCATGGGGCAGGGAGCAAGGGGCTCACTCTGAATCATGCTGGGTGAGTGCAGGAGAGCAGCTCCTGCAATTTCCTCCTCTTGAGAGACCACTGTAGAGGTGGCAATGGAGGGCTGAAGCCAAGGAGGCCTCCAAGGAAGAAGTCCAAACCGTTGCCACTGTGGCAGCGGGCGATGCATTCCTTGCAGGACAGATCTGCTGGCCCTGTGGATCCTGCCGCCTGACGCAGTCGCCTCACCGCTAATAATAATAATTATTATTACTATTATTTATACCCCGCCCATCTGGCTGGGTTTCCCCAGCCACTCTGGGCGGCTTCCAACAGAATATCAAAATACAATCATCTATTAAACATTAAAAGCTTCCCTAAACAAGGCTGCCTTCAGATGTCTTCTAAAAGTCTGGTAGTTGTTTTTCTCTTAGACATCTGGTGGGAGGGCGTTCCACAGGGCAGATGCCACTACTGAGAAGGCCCTCTGCCTGGTTCCCTGTAACTTGGCTTCTCGCAGCGAGGGAACCGCCAGAAGGCCCTCGGCACTGGACCTCAGTGTCCGGGCAGAACAACAGGAGTGGAGACACTCCTTCAGGTATACTGGACCGAGGCTGTTTAGGGTTTTAAACGTCAGCACCAACACTTTGAATTGTGCTCGGAAACGTACTGGGAACCAGTGTAGGTCTTTCAAGACTGGTGTTATATGGTCTCAGCAGCCGCTCCTAGTCACTAGTCTAGCTGCCGTCACTGGCTGTGGCGTTCATACAGAGCCCCCAGTCGTTTCACGGACTATTGACCTATACACCACTGCTTTATTCTTCCGCTGCCACCAACCAGGTTTCTTCTGGTGAAATACTGAGTCTCTGTCAGGTTGTAAAGTCAATAACGAAGATTAAAGTTTATTGAAGAACAAACAAGTTTTAAATATGTTTAGAACGGTTTCTCAAATGTGCGCCCTTAACTAGATGTGGCACTATCTCACATTGTCACATTGTTCTCTCTCAGTTCCATCGCTGTCTCTCACTCTGTCACAACCGCTATATTCGTCTTTTACTCGCTCTGTCCGACTCTGACTCTCCTATCTCCCCATGGCAAAACCCCTGGGCTGGGCTGAGCCTCAAAGCCAGGTAGGTTCCGCCTCTGAGCTTTCTCACTGGTCAATCTACATTAAACATCCCCATCCCCCTGTACAAACATAATCACAAGGAATGGGCAAACGCCACACTGGCCAAATTGGTAATTACTGGACAAAAGGTAGGGGGATGAGACAGCATTGTCTGGCTAAATTATAGCATCAAGAATAATAGTTTCTCAGCTGTTCCTGGCATTGAAACAATTGGCTGCTGAGAACTTTCCCCTCAGAGAGGTCTTGTCTTAGCTGGGAAGTTCAAATGATGTACAAATGTTTATGCAGAATGACTATGCATCTATTACAACCATGAAGGACATTCCCCTATTTTTTTTTAAGAATATGGAACAGGCCGAGAGGGTTACTTACTGAGAACTGGCAAGTTCTGTTGGAGAAAGGAACTTTCTTGCTATGTTCCAGTTGATGCCTTCTTACAGCTCTTGAAAGCACTGCAGCCAGGATGCTACCTCGCCACTGAGGTTGAGATGTGGCTAAGAATCTTCCCCATTATCTATTCAATTAATCACTGACACAAGTTGTTACAGTGATGTACCTTGCCGATACGTTAATCTCGCAAATATGTGTCGCAAGCAGAACATTCTGCCTTTTAAGGATATTAAGATACCAAGAAGAACAGTCACATTTCAAAAGAACTAGTCAAATTTCACAAGGTAGACACACAAGATAACACTGAAGAAGCTGGAGTGTTTACATGGTTTCATTTTTATTTTTGTTTCATTATGGCTAATGGCTACCAATAATCTTAAGATTAAGAATTGGTATGATGGAAACTCAAGCCTAGGTAAATTACTGGCTGAGCTGGGTTTGGTCATTTTGGGTCAACTCCCAGATTTTACTAAGTCGCTTTTTATTGATTTCATTACATTTTTCGCACCATATCAACCCACCCATTTTATTTTATAATGACTTTGGTTGCATTCATTCCTGTTTTAGTTTAGATTGTGATAGGCTATGGTTCAAGGCAATGTGTTTGAACAGATTGACTGAACTTCAGCACAAACAGTGACAGGTAGAGGAACACATTTAATAATTCCTGCTTGCTCTTAGGCCAGTTCCCAGCAGACACTGCATACTGCTCTCTCCCTGAATTTTCCAAGAGGCTGCAAAGCCTCCTTTGGCGAAGAGAAAGCAAGTGGTAAATTGTGCCAAACCCTGCGGTGGAATCTCCACCCCCATCGTTCAGCCGAGACACTGAGATCCAGCGCCGAGGGCCTTCTGGTGGTTCCCTCATTGTGAGTAGTGAGGTTACAGGGAACCAGACAGAGGGCCTTCTCGGTAGTGGCGCCCGCCCTGTGGAACGCCTTCCCTTCAGATGTGAAGGAAATAAGCAGCTATCCTCTATAAAAGACATCTGTAGGCAGCCCTGTTTAGGGAAGTTTTTAAGATTTAATGCTGTATTGTTTTTAACACTTGATTGGAAGCCGCCCAGAGTGGCTGGGGAAACTCAGCCAGGTGGGCGGGGTGTAAATAAATAAATTATTATTATTATTATTATTATTATTATTATTATTATTATTATTTACATACTGCTTTTGTCTCGAGCACATTCACGCAGGGACAAGCTCACAGAAAGCAATTCACAGAAAGAGGAGTGGAGATTCTTCGCTCCTGAAGCTATCAGCAGCAGAAAGGGCAATCTCCTCCTCATAGGAGCCAGTGTCTAAGCTAACTGAGATTAGACAATTTCACACGGCAGACTTCTAGTCTGCTTTCTCTTGCACCATGTGCTCCTCCTATCTCCCTTGCCTAGTATTTGATGGCAGGAGCCGGCACATGACCTTATGGTGCCAACGAACTTCTTTAATCAAAGCAACCTTTCCACCAGCATTCAGGTTTTGGCTATGAGGTTTCCGGCAGCATGGGTGTTCCAACCTTGACACCACAGTACACCCATGTTTGTGCTTCTATCCCTCCCTCTTCAAGATGAGGACATGCGTTATATTTCAGCCCCCCGGCCAACATATCAGGAGGTTTCCTCTGCTGTTCTTGAGAAGCTGCAGCGGCTCCAGAATTCACAAAAGCCAAGAAAGAATCTGCAAAACCTACCTCGCTTTTTAATGTGGCGCCAAATCACCCCAAGGGAGAACCGGCAGGGGAAGGGAAAAAATCTGTATGCAAAAGCACATGTTTGATGAACACACTGTTCCTGTCACCGCAACAGACCAGAGAAAAACTTAGCATGAATTTTTTAGACCTTCAATAAGAAGAAAGCTAATCAGCTCATGTTCACACGGGCAGGGACACTTGTCAATTAGTTCACCAACAATTTCTTAAAGCTGAGGAATTCTTTACATAGATGGCAACCTACTATTTTAATTGTAGATGATTGTGCCATCAGGTGAAAAATAAGCAGTATTATTATTATTATTATTATTATTATTATTATTACCCACCCATCTGGCTGGGTTTTCCCAGCCACTCTGGGCAGCTCATAGCATATCTAAAAATATAATAGAGTGGTACCTCGGGTTAAGTATTTAATTCGTTCTAGAGGTCTGTTCTTAACCTGAAACTGTTCTTAACCTGAAGCACCACTTTAGCTAATGGGGCCTCCTGCTGCTGTTGCGCTGCCGCTGCACAATTTCTGTTCTCATCCTGAAGCAAAGTTCTTAACCCGAGGTACTATTTCTGGGTTAGCGGAGTCTGTAACCTGAAGCGTATGTAACCCAAGGTACCACTGTAAAAACATCCAGCATTAAGAACCTCCTGATACTGGGCTGCCTTCAAATGTCTTCTAAAAGTTGTACAATTCGTTATTTCCTCGACATCTGAAGGGAGGGCTTTCCACACGGAGGGTGCCACTACCGAGAAGGCCCTCCTCCTGGTTCACTCTAACTTTGCTTCTCTCAGTGAGGGAACCAGCAGAAGACCATTGGAGGACCTCATAAGGTTGCTGTTGCAGACCCTTCTGCAAAGGGATGCAGAAGGAAGGGAAGATCCTGGCTACACACCCACCACTTAGAACAGGTGTGGCTAACCTTTCTCAGCTGGAGGGCAGCACCAATCCTCTGAGGGCTGCATGCCGGTGCCAGGCATGGCCAAAGCAAAAACGGATGTGTCCAAATTGGGCATTACACTCATGTGCAGGCACAACAAATGCAGGTAACCTCTCCTCCCTGCAATCTCTCCCGTGTTGCTGGACCTTTCCAACCAGGGAGCTTCCGGCTTCAGCATCACCTTCTGGCAGATCTGGGCTCTCTCTTCCTACTCAAGCCAGCTCTGCATTCACTTTTCCTCTTCAAGAGAGAAAAGGGGGTCAAGGCTAAGCCTCCAGGAACCCCAGCTGGCCGACCTGACTGGAAGAATCTGCGACCAGAAAGAAGAGGAGACACAAGAGGACTGGAAGAAATTAAAAGAAGATTTAGCTAAATATTGTAATATAAGATAAATAGGAAATTCTTAGAAGTAACAAATAGGCCTAGGGGTAGAATAAGAATATGTGTTAGTAATTATTATGGATTTCAATATTAATAAAGGAGAAGAAGTTAGTAAATGAAAGAAGTTAATAGTACAGTGGTACCTCAGCTTAAGTACTTAATTCGTTCCGGAGGTCCATACTTAACCTGAAACTGTTCTGAACCTGAAGCACCACTTTAGCTAATGGGGCCTCCTGCTGGCGATGTGCTGCTGGAGCACGATTTCTGTTCTCATCCTGAAGCAAAGCTCTTAACCTGAAGCACTATTTCTGGGTTAGCGGAGTCTGTAACCTGAAGCGTATGTAACCCGAGGTACCACTGTATTAGAAATATTAATTTGGAGAACTGTTAAATAGGGGATATAATGAAATTCAGTTAGAGGGGATTTGAGGAAGTCAGTTATTATTGTAATGAAATTAGTAATTTGAAGTAAGAGTTTATTTTTGTGTGTTTTTTGTTGTGTGTTTTGTAATGTTTTTCCTTTTTCCTTTTTATTTTTTATGTGATAAATGTGAAAATCAATAAAAAAAAATTGGGAAAAAAGGAACCTCAACTTCAAGACACTCCTCACTCGCAGCTCCCTAGCTGGCCTGCAACGAGGATAGGGACAGCCGCAATAAAGCCGGAAGAAGCCTCTGAATAGCATCCTGGTCAGAAAGATCCAATGAATTCATCAGGGAGCTCAGAAGCCTCTGAGCTGTGGAATTAATGTTGAAGGAGCCCCCTCTGCCTTTTCCCATGTTAGGGAATGGAATATTCATTCTTAAGAACCAACAAAGCTTTCGCAGTTGATATTTGAAATTACAAATACAAGATCCATAACTGTTTTAGCAAACCCTCCAGGAGACAAAAGCCAAACAAAAAACAACCCAAACGCTGAAACATCACTTTTCTCATACCTGTATTTCTGTTTAGCTGTAAATTATTTACTTCAGTCATTCAGAACTGAACTTCGTTGTTTCATAAATTATATTAACACTCAAAATTGGTTACATCTCATTTGTTGCAGCAGTTCTATAAAATTAATGCTTTAAAACAAGTGACCATTATTTGACAATACTTAAGAGGTCAAGAGACCTCCCTCTCTCTCTCTTTTTTCACTAGTTCATTTATAGACAGTGGAAGGGAAGGGACGGCACAGTTAGCTCCTCTTCCTCCTGACAGAGTCCGGTAAGGCAAGTTCTAAACCTGGTCGTAGACATTTCTGCGCCTGAAGTGAAGAGTTGCAATAATCCCCCTCGTCTCCTGGAACAGAGCTCATTTTTCTAAAGGAGGCCCAGAGAAAGCAGGAGAAAATGGTGTCCTTACTCATAAAAGCAACTGTTTCGGAGTAGAGCCAGAGCACTCTTGGGAATCAGTGGATGTGGTGATCCCTCGTTGGCATAAATACCAATATCTTCCTTAGCCTCAATGCAAAATCCCAAACAACATGGAATTGTGTGCAAGAGACTGCCTTGAAGATCAAACTACCCACAGAAAGCAGTCCCATGCCTTAGCTGTAGGCAAGTGCCTCTTCTGAAGCAGAAAAACATGTTCTCCAAAGTAGATTCCAGTCTTAGCCTACTGACATTTCATTTAAGATCCCACATTCTCTTAATCCTAAACTTGACCAGTGAGCATGCTGCAATCTTCCTGTGCAACAATCCAGGGGAAATAAATTGATATACTGATACCTGATTGAAACGCAAGCCATGCCCAGCACAGTTGTCTATACAGAGGCTGCAGAAATGGGATTAGAGGTGTCATCCTTAAGACAGGCCTACCTGCCTGATCGAGAACAGAACCTGTTCCAAACCAAAACAGCAACAAGGCCACGGACTGGAAGAGGATGGGAAGGACACTTTAGCCGAACCCCAGAGCAAATCCTGCACAGGGCAAGGCAGGAAAAGCCTTGCCCTTCACCCCAGTGTTTTGAAACCGCTCCCCCCCCCCCTTACGATGTAGAGGCTTTGTTAAAATCCATCCTGTAGCATCCCGAACCTGCCAAGTGCCAGCCAGATGTCAGGTGCTTGAGGGAAACAAAGCAGAACCTTTGCGCCAGTCTTTCAGAGGCAAATGTGGCACTTGAAAAGGTTGATGCGCAGGCAGCGTGGAAACCTCCACAAAGTCCTCAAAAGCGACGTAAAGGGCTTTGCCTTGACTCACTCCTGGCGTGACCCTTTGCAAGTCTTTTTTCTTCCAAAATAAAACTTTTCTTAAAAAACAACAACACAGCAAAACTGCATTCCCCCGCTGCAACTGTCTGGCAAACCTGCTAATCCCACAGGGAGCCTGGGAAAAGCCGGTACACACAGGCCAGCAATAAATCAGCCGGGACTATTGCAGCGCCAGTTCAAGACTGGGGGAGATACTGGTTAAAACTCTAGTCCCTGCCCCCTCCCCCTGGTCCCCCAAGTGTCTGTTGCTCAGACACCAAGGACTGTCTCAACGGCTCTCCGTGGAACCGGCACCATAGGAGGCAAGCCCATAGGAGGCAAGGATATCGGCTGCCCCCTCCCGTCCTAGTCCCTGCCAGAAGACAGGAGACAGGAGGCGTCGTCAGTCTCAGAGGTCCAGCTGCAGGTCCGTGCCCAGCAATGATCAGTCAAGGCAGTCCTTCTCGCTCTCTGTCACAGCGCTCAGTTCACCACCAGGACATTCTCCTGCAGTGGGGTTCTTGTGGGAGGGTTCAAGGAGGGAGAAAAAGAGGGTCCTTGAGAAATAATCTTACAACGGAGAATAGATTGCAAACGCTGCAGAGAGAACGTGAATCGTGAAACAATATGGGGCCCAACACAAGATGGGCGCTGACTGGTGACAAACAACTACTGGAAAGTGAAATATGAAATGCAGAAATAAAGAAAATCATCAAACCATCAGTTCTAGCAGGCGGGGGGGGGGCACCTAAATTATGTAATTTGGTATCTGAATGATTGTTATCAGTAATTGTATTATTATTCGGCATTGTTATAATGAGGCTATTATTGGACTGTAATTGAAAACTAAAAAAAAATTATTATCAAGATGTGAAATGTGGTGGTGAAGATAAAAATGGCGGCAAACGCAAAAGAAAGTAAAATTAATATAGATATAGTAATGATTTAAAGTGGACAGGCAGGGGAATGTATAACTTTAGTTTTTTAAGGGAATATATTGTATATACGAGCAGGAATTGATAGATAGCTGATGGATAAGGGCTAAGGGAATTTAAAAGAAATAAGAACTGTAAATTGAATATAAGGAATGAAATGCGAATTAGAAATAAATATGTAATATCAAGCAATGGGGGAAAGTAGGGACACATTTAGGATGAAGAGTGGGAAGACAACTTTTTGGAAAAATTATATCCAATTTGATGTAATTTGGTATTGATGCATTAAAAATTTGGAAAACTTATAAATATTATGTGGGAAAGAAAAAGGAGGGAGAAGAGAGAACCACCAAGCTTTGCGCCCTAAGTGCCCCCTCCCCCAAAGATGTGTCCTGGGCTCCAAGCGCTGGCTTCTCTGTCCCCAATGAGTCCTTTAATACCTGTTCTGGAGGAACAGCCCTGACCCCCTGCACAGAAGAGGGATTTGGAAAGGGGCAAGGTGGGGTCTTATGGGACACGGATGACGCTGTGGTCTAAAGCACTGAGCCTTGGGCTTGCCGATCGGAAGGTCGGTGGTTCGAATCCCCACTACGGAATGAGCTCCCGTTGCTCGGTCCCAGCTCCTGACAACCTAGCAGTTCAAAAGCACACCAGTGCAAGCAAATAAATAGGTAAGGTAAGGTAAGGCGGGAAGGTAAACGGCATTTCCGTGCGCTGCTCTGGTTCGCCAGAAGTGGCTTAGTCATGCTGGCCACATGACCCGTAAAAACTGTCTGTGGACAAACATCGGCTCCCTTGGCCAGTAAAGCGAGATGAGTGCCACAACCCCAGAGTTGTTCGCGACTGGACTTAACCGTCAGGGGTCCTTTACCTTTTTTTTTTTTAAAGGTGGGGTCTGTTCTTGGAGTACAAACGGGGCCTGGTCACCCAAAGAAGAGTTTGGATTTGATATCCTGCTTTATCACTACCCGAAGGAGTCTCAAAGCAGCTAACAATCTCCTTTCCCTTTCTCCCTCCACAACAAACACTCTGAGAGGTGAGTGAGGCTGAGAGACTTCAGAGAAGTGTGACAAGCCCAAGGTCACCCAGCAGCTGCATGTGGAGAAGCAGGGAAGCGAACCCGGTTCACCAGATTACAAGTCTACTGCTCTTAACCACTACACCACACTGGCTCTCTCAAATGGCTGGAGTCCAAGAACAGGCGTTCAGAATAGTGTGGAAGTCACTCAAGACCCATCCCCTGCAGACTCACCTCTCGCAGCAGCAGAAGACCGAACACGAGGAACCACTGTCCTGGCGGAACTTGCCCGATTTGGGGCTGTCTTTGCACTCGGCTATGTAAGCGTGGAGCTGGGTGATAGCTGCTTCCCCCTCAGACTGATGCTGCAAGAGCAAGAGACGAGAGAGAGGGTTTGCATAGCACTATCTAGGGGTCAGAGCAGTTCTGGGACTGCAGGAAGGAGAGGACTCCTACCAGACGCAAAAATTCAGACGGTGTCTCTGGACTGGCGCTAGGCCTCAGGGCTGGAGTCAGATGCAGCTCAGCAGAAAAAGCAGAGCCAGCTGTTAGTGAAGTTACCTTCTTTATTCAAGGCAACAAAGACACACTGAGCAACGCTCTTAATAGGTCTTGCCAGGGTGGATAAAAATCATTTTTTTAAAAAAATAAAATTTAAAAATTGATTTTTTTTTATTTAAATCAGATTTTTAAAATTGGATTTTTAAAATAAAATGCTTTTGGAGGAAAGTATCTTTCTAAAGATAGCTTTCTATTTAAGTTACATTACATATAGTCCAAAGGCTATTCATCAGGAAATAAGGATTTAAGTTTTTCATGTGTGCTAAAACTCAACCTAAGTTTTTTTTTAAAAAAGTCATTTAACCACATCTGTTAACAAGCATGGATACATATCCTATAATGTTATCGTTTTAGTTAAATAAATGGTTTAAATGGTTATTAAGGAATTGATTATTTTTCTCCTTCCAATGAAGTACAGCAGAAAAGTTGTCCAAATATAAACAGTTAACTTATTAAACCTCACAATAATTTCATAATTATCTGTCAATGTATTTCTAATAGTATAAGCAAAGCAGTAGTTTTTGATATAACTGTAAAAACTACTCTGAAAATTTATTATTCAAAAAATGAAACCTTCATCTGCTTGTAAATATTAAGATTATACCAGCAAGAATGAGTCTTTCTGTAAAAAAAATGATTTAAGTCAAGTCTTACTGACTAGTGATTTAAATCAAGTCCTACTGACTAGTGATTTAAATTGTGAGGGCACAAGGAGAAGGAGACGACAGAGGATGAGATGGTTGGACAGTGTTCTCAAAACTACCAGCATGAGTTTGACCAAACTGCGGGAGGCAGTGGAAGACAGGAGTGCCTGGCGTGCTCATGGGGTCACGAAGAGTCGGACACGACTAAATGACTAAACAACAACAAACCTTGATGGTCTCGTAGGAGCCAGTGATGAGAGCAATGAAGAGGCTGAGCACCATGTAGATAAACAGGCTGATGAAAGTGTACAGGTAGACCTGGCTAAAAAGCCACACCAAGTAGCTGTTCTGCTGCATCGCGGCAAAGGTCACAAACATGTCGTCCCCGTTGATGAGCGAAAAAAGGCATTCTGACACCATCGAGAGGGTGCGGAACTGAAACCAAAACAGCAGACAAGAGCTGAGGACAAGCGAGGCCCCAAATCTGGAGACAATAGGTGAGTGGGAGAAACAGCCATTTATGACAACGACGACAACGATTTTCAGGTTTTCAATAATTTGACAGCTCTGCTGGCTTCACAGCGAAGCGGGATGAGGGACGGAAGGGGCTCTGTGTAAGGGCTCCCTTCCGTCCCTCCTACTGCTTCGCTATGAAGCCAGAAGAGCAAGAGCCGCTGCACAGCTATCGCTCTTGCTCCTGCTGGCTTCCCGCCTCACTGTAGAGCAAGCAAAGCACCTGTCCCGGTGTCTCCTCCTTTTCTTGCTCTGGCGTCGCCGCGCTTTACAGCGAGGCGGGAGGCGGGATGGGCAAGCAAAGTGGGAGAGAAGCCATGTAAGCGGCTCTCACTTTGCTTGCTTTAAAGCAAGAAAAGCGAGAGCCGCTTACATGCTCTGCACAGAATTATTATATTTTTTCTTGCTTTCCCCCTCTAAAAACTAGGTACGTCTTATGGTCAGGTGCGTCTTATGGAGCGAAAAATACGGTAATTCGGTATTTGAATGATTGGTATTAGCAATTGTACAGTGGTACCTTGGGTTACATACGCTTCAGGTTACAGACTCTGCTAACCCAGAAATAGTACCTCAGGTTAAGAACTTTGCTTCAGAATGAGAATAGAAATCGTGCTCCGGTGGCGCGGCGGCAGCATCTAAAGTGGTGCTTCAGGTTAAGAACAGTTTCAGGTTAAAAACGGACCTCCAGAATGAATTAAGTACTTAACCTGAGGTACCACTGTATTATAATTTGGTATTGTTATGATGAAGCTATTAAAGGTAAAGGTAAAGGTACCCCTGCCCGTACGGGCCAGTCGTGTCCGACTCTAGGGTTGCGCGCTCATCTCGCTCAAGAGGCCGGGAGCCGGCGCCGTCCGAAGACACTTCTGGGTCATGTGGCCAGTGTGACGAAGCTGCAGCTGGCGAGCCAGCACCAGTGCCGCACACAGAAACGCCGTTTACCTTCCCGCTATAAAGCGGTACCTATTTATCTACTTGCACTGGTGTGCTTTCGAACTGCTAGATGGGCAGGAGCTGGGACCGAACAACGGGAGCTCACCCTGCTGCGGGGATTCGAACCGCCGACCTTGCGATCAGCAAGTCCTAGGCACTGAGGTTTTACCCACAGCGCCACCCGCGTCCCTGATGAAGCTATTATTGGATTGTAATTGAAAATAATAATAATTATAATAATAACAACAACAATAATAATAGCTACAAGCGCTTGGCTCTATTGTAGCGTTAACTCTTCCAAGATTTAGGCAACCATCCCTTTCCCCAAGGAAGACACATATTAACAGTGACAATGATCTGAAAAGTTCATTGCTTTGTTTGCACTGAAGCTGGTGGCTCCAGGACAGTTCTGTCCCCCCTGCTCCCCCTTCCACATACCTTGACATGGTAGGGTCCCAGCACAATCCAACCACAGAAGCAGTAGCCCAAGTAGATGACTGCCACGCAGCAGCAGAAACGGATGACATTGGGGAGGGCAACCCGCATGGTGACAATGAGGATCTAGGGAGACAGCAAGCAAGAAAACCTGAGTGGGAAAATGCCGCCCACAATTCCGATCAGGGAGACCTGGTTACAAGTCTCAGGTCGGCTCTTGTCTTGGTGAAATTAGTAGTGACCCAGATAAGGAACATTGAAGCTGCAAGAGCATCGGGCAACAGGCAGGAGATGCAAATACAACATTTGTTTTGGGGTACAGAATCCATCACCCGGGAAATCTCAGGTTTCTCATACGTGCTGGACGTGTAAGGTAGTAAAAGAATTGTGGGAGAAGATATATAATGAACTAAAAAAAATGTTCAAAACAACCTTTTCTTAAAAACCTGAAGCTTTTCTTTTAGGAATTTTAGGTGCCGAACTCCCAATGGATCAGAAAAGACTATTTATGTACGTGACCACTGCTGTTTGGATGTTATTAGCTCAGAGACAGAAAGAAGAAAGAGTCCCTATCAGAAAAGAATGGCAGATTAAGTTGATAGACTATGCCGAATTGGCAAAAATGACTGGAAGAATCAGAAACCAGGAAGACCAAAATTTTAATAAGGAATGGGGAAAATATATAATTTACCTTAAAAACCATTGTAAACAATTATTAGTAGGATTGTAGTTTAACTTGTAGTTTAATGTTGAATTTTGGGTATAATGGAGATTTAAAAGATTTGGATTAATAGAGGATTAATGCAGGAGGAAAAGGTTGATATAAGGACCCACAAAGGGGAGGAAGGAAGTTCAGGAGTCTTCAGAATTCTGTTTCTATGTTGGTTGTTTGATAATTGCTTGTAAATTTCAAAATTTGAAAAATTAAATAATTAAAACAACAACAACAAGGGGAGCTTTGTTTGTCAACATTTAGCAGGTGAAACTCTTCCTGATAAGGAGATGCCAGGAAGCAGCATCTGGTAAAATTTTGCATTTCATGCAGTTATTAAAGGCACGGGAATTGTATGATGGAAAAAAATATGGATCCCTAATGTAGATCTGTAAGGAAATTTCCACTGGGTGGAGAGAAACTCAGAACACCTGAATCTCAAAACCAAATAATTGTTTTTTTTAAAAAAGAGGAAATCTCAGGTTTCATTTTTAAAAAGATAAAATAAAGGATTCATTTTGGGATCTTGCTCCTGCCTGTATATACTGTATAGGGCATGAGAAAGCAAGCAAAGGGACTCAGCTCACATTGTACTTCTGGAAGAAGCTGAGATAACGCATGACGCCGACCCAAACCAGGAGTGTAGAGGTGCCCAGGAGAATTCCACATACGTCATAGTTGGCAAAGTTCTGCAAATAAACAACACATTGTGCAGGGTTGCTCTTTAGGTGTGGTGAGAGCAGGGTCTCTTCTGCTCAGACTGTAGCCCAGGATCTGAGACCTTCTTCCCTGGGCTCTAGCCCTCAAGCTGCCTGGTGTCAAGGCTTCAGGAAATCCTATCCCTCCCCCGGTGGGATGCCGAAAAGCAGAAAAACAAAAGAGAGTTCTTACCAAGTATAATAATCATCATAATCATAATTTATTATTTATACCCCACCCATCTGGCTGGGTTTCCCCAGCCACTCTAGGCGGCTTCCAAGTGAATATTAAAAACAATACAGCATCAGACATTAAAAACTTCCCTAAACAGGGCCGCCTTCAGTTGTCTTTTAAAAGTAAAATAGTTGTTTATCTCTTTGACATCTGATGGGAGGGCGTTCCACAGGGCGGGTGCCACTACCGAGAAGGCCCTCTGTCTGGTTCCCTGTAACCTCACTTTTTGCAGCGAGGGAACTGCCAGAAGGCCCTCGGAGCTGGACCTCAGTGTCGGGCTGAATGATGGGGGTGGAGACGCTCCTTCAGGTATACAGGACCGAGGCCGTTTAGGGCTTTAAAGGTCAGCACCAACACTTTGAATTGTGCTAGGAAACGTACTGGTAGTTTATTCAATACAGTCATACCTCGTGTTGCGCTAGGTTCATGGTGCGTCTTTTCAGCTTGTGAACGCGGCAAACGTTTTGCCGGGCGCACACGTGCAGAAGCACTCTTGCGCCGCCCCAGTTGCGGACTTTTCGGGGTGCGAATGGCACTCCGGAACGGATCGTGTCCGCAACTAGAGGTACCACTGTATTCACAGAGAGACAAAGGAAGCGGTCTCTCTTGGATAATGGCGTTGCTCTGAGTAAAGTCCCACCCCCTCAGTCCCTCCTATTCTACGCCACCCTTGCGCCGGCTAATCTTTCTGCCTCTGAGATTTCTGTTCTGCTACTCTCATTGCACACCTGCTTCTGGAAGAGGGGGAGATCAGGAATGCTTTCAAGAGACACTGAGTTTGTTAGCTGTCTCTCCCCTGATATTTCTTCTTCCTGCTGTTCCCCCAATATTTCCCAGCTTTCCCCCTCTGCAGCCTCTGAACCATGCCCTTCTGCAAACCACTGTTCTAAATCTATACTGCCCTCCTCTTCTCTCCCCCCCCTTCCTCCTCAGTCCAGCCCCTGACACCTGGACTGTTTCTTACCTTGGACTCAATCCCAATCTTCATGATAGTTCCAGACACAGTAAGGATGTCGCTCACCACCAGCAGGATGTACCAACCATTCACAAATTCCATGCGGTCGGACAGGCAGATGTCTTGATTGTAGCGGTGCTGGAAAAAATGGCTGAACTCCTGTGCAAGGAAAAGGAGCTGCTGGTGAGCTTCCCACCTCCTGAAAAACACACGGCCTCTTGTTCCCTCCTGTCAAAGTCCCCGCTGCTCTCGATTGCTCTCCTTTCCTGCTTCCCTTGCTCCAGAAGGGGGAGATAAGGACTTCTACCATTAAGCTTGGAAGACCCCAACCACGATGCACAAGCCTAGACAGCAACACAGTTCTTACGAGGCAACTGCTAGCTATTCCGCAATGGAGGGGGAAAACTAAGGCTGGGCGATATCTGGTTTCCAACATCGCGATAACAGCTAAACATTGCGATATACTGATATATCACAATGTCTGAAATAAGGATGGAGCCACGTAGAGGCATTGACTGGCTTCACGGTTTTCCCCCCACATTGTGATTTTTGCATAGCGCACACGCACACGCACACATACACACCAGGAGTCACAATATATTGCCAGGTCAAAAACTATGAAACCAATACAAGATATGGAATTCAAATCGGGTTCGGATGATATATTGCTATATCACCCAGCCTGATAAAAAAACCTGGCCGACATAGTCCCCACTGCTAGAAGAATACGGCACTGGAGTCTCTGCAGAATAAAGGCTGCTGGATCACATAAACGCAGGATTTTTAATTTTGAAAGCAATTTTTGATTGCTACATTAAGCATTGCCTTAAGCAGACAATGAAGTTTTCACCAATGTCCTTTGCTAACATCCCTGGGCAAATGTCTCATCTACGTTCTGCCCCATCCTAACAACATTTTTCATGTTCTTCTTTTAAAAGTTGTTTTGGCACATTATTCCCCACCCCACCCTGCTACAACCACCAGAACTCCCTGCAATTTTATGTGTCTGTGTCTGTTCTGGAGGGGTTGTAGTCACCTGGTGCCTTTCAAACCCTTCCCCTCCCTATTTCTGCACTCCACACAACTATTGCTGTGCCATGGCCTGGCCAGACCTTGAGTTGCACGGGATCCAGGTTTATGAATGCAAACATACTTTGGAATATTTGTCTTCTTGCCCCACCAACGCTACAATCACTTTTAGCTACTGCTCTTTACTGGAGCAGATTAGCGCAACAAAGCTTTTGCCTGCAGACAGCAGCCCCCTGAAATTTGTGTGTGGCTGGCTCAGTGACAAGAGCATAGACTTTTCACGCAGAAAGTCCTGGGTGGTACGTCTGTAAATAATGATGACCCAGCAATGCTCACATGCTGCAGAAGAAGCCCCCTGATGATGGAGCGGCCACACAAGATGAAAGATAGTACGCAGATGAGGAGCACCACCACGTCAAAGAACATCCGGAAGCTGTTGTCTCCTACAAGAAAGGAGGAAGGCCGTGTTGGGTTTCTAGAAAATGCGGGGATTTAGAGAACAAGGAAATGGCCACACTCCCCACCAGCAGAATTTTCAGTCCAAATAGGCTAGTTAGAGAACCCAGAGGTTGTTGGGGGATGGAAGTTTCTGCAGGCAGCAAAAATGATGCTATGAGGCACATGGAAGAAGTCCTAGAGTCTCTGGAGGGAAAAGTAGGCCAGCTGGAGCAGGGACAGAGAGAATTGTGGGGAAAGGGGGCAACGGGTGGGGGGGGTTGCCAAAAGCAGAAATGGGAGAGGAAGAGAGAACAGCCTGAGCTGTAGGGACTTAGGACTGATCAAGCCTAATTGGGATAAAAAACACACAGGACAAAGACCTTGAGATCACTGAGAATATAAGCCATTTGGCTGTGACCATTGTAAAAAGGGCCAATTCAATGCTAGAAATCATTAAAAATGGAACTGAAAGTACCGTATTTTTCGCTCTATAAGACACACTTTTTCCCTCCTAAAAAGTAAGGGGAAATGTGTGTGCATCTTATGGAGCGAATGCAGGCTGCGCAGATATCGCTGAAGCCAGAACAGCAAGAGGGATTGCTGCGCAGCAATCCCTCTTGCTGTTCTGGCTTCAGGGATAACCGTGCAAAGCCTCTTCAACAACATTTGATTCAGAATATTTTTTTTCTTGTTTTCCTCCTCCAAAAGCTAGGTGTGTCTTACGGTTGGGTGCGTCTTATAGAGCGAAAAATACGGTAAAACAGCAGGTGTCACAATGCCATTATACTAATCTGTAGCATGCCTGGAATATAAGGTATAGTCTGGTCATCCCAGCCCTTCAAAGAAAAGTTTATGTGCTTGAGAAGGTCCAGAAAAAGGACAAATAAACCTTAGTGATGCAGACACCCTTCCCTATGAAGAAAATCTTAAAGAGGTTGAGACTTTTGAATTTAGAAAACGAAAATCACCAGCTAATGAGACGAATATGACAAAGAGTTTAAACATCATCATCGTTGTGGACATCAGTTTGTGAAACTGGATACTAAAGAAATATGTTCCTTTCTGCAGCATAAGCTTATGAAATGATCGTCTCAGGCTTTGGCAAGTCATTAAACTAGATGGCTAAGAAGGAACTGAGAGGTTTCCATAATCAAAGATGCAATTCAATGGGTTCATGAATGAGATAAGTCAGCAACGTGGAGGCTGAGAAAGAGTTCCACATAACACTCAAATCTCTTTTTCTGAAGTCTGTATTTTGGCAGGATGAGGCTAGCCTTATGGACACATTCAGATTTACAGTGCCATGAAAAAACCAAATATCCTTTAAGTCAATTAGGATATTGATTCTCATTAGCCAGGAACTAAAGACCAAACCCTTAAAAAAATCGATCTGCAAACGGTCCCTGAGCAGTTCTTTAAACGCTGCTCTTATACAGGTGAGGTGCTGCCTTCGAAAAGGTTTATATTGCTCCCCCTGAAACCCCCTGATACCTTTGCCAGAGACACTGGGGTCTTTGCATTCCTGGATATCCACTTTGTTGTCCAAGTGAATCTTCACTCGGCCACTGTGTGCTTTATTGTCAAATGTGATCTGAGGGTGGAGGAGGAGTAGAAGAAGAAAAGAATGACAATGTACATCCTGGGGGAAATTCCACCGGGTAGCACAGCAGAAGAAGCCCCAGAGCAGTATCTCCGGCCCTCTCAGACCAGCGTGTGAATGAGGGCTCCTCAAACACAGGCGGAAAGGAGGCAAAAGCAACACCTCCTCAAGCATCCTTACTCACTGTGATGGAAAAGGTGTAGCAGTCCGGGATTTCGTTGTTGATGATGGTTTGGATGTTGATGGCTTTCAGCTTAAACCGGATGGTGACATTGATGAGCCTGGCAGAGACAAGACGTGGAGGGTCAGCTCTGTCACAATCTACCACCGAACGTCACAGTTTCCCACTGAATGACTGCAAACAGAATGGAGAGCCTCTCTTGTCGGAAAAACTGAAGGGAGCTGAGCCTTATAAGCTCAGAAAAAAGGAGGCAAAACCTGCACATTTTGAAAACCATGTGCTTCAGGGACTCGACTTCCTCCCCGACTTTTGGCCGTAGATAAGCAGAACAAAGCGAAAGGAGTCTCTTACCACTTACAAATTTTAATGATCACAGCGAGAGAAGAAAGAACCCATCCCTCGGAATGAAGGTGCTCCCAATTAAGGGTTCCACTTCCTCCCTAGTCCCCCCCCCCCCGTCACTCCCGCATCTTGCAACCTGATCTTGCAACCATTGTGCTTTCTGTGCTGCCCTCCTTGACCTTGGGCTGTGCTGCTCTCCCTGACCTTGGGCTGAGCAGATGGACGCTTTCCAGAGAAAGTGGATCTGTTAACTCTCTCTCTCTCCCAGTTCTTCTCCTCCTAGCTGGACTACTGCAATGCGCTCTACTGGGGCTACCTTTGAAGGTGACCCGGAAACTACAATTAATCCAGAATGCGGCAGCTAGACTGGTGACTGGGAGCGGCCGCCGAGACCACATAACACCAGTCTTGAAAGACCTACATTGGCTCCCAGTACGTTTCCAATCACAATTCAAAGTGATGGTGTTGACCTTTAAAGCCCTAAATGGCCTCGGCCCAGTATATCTGAAGGAGCGTCTCCACCTCCATCGTTCTGCCCGGACACTGAGGTCCAGCGCCGAGGGCCTTCTGGCGGTTCCCTCATTGCGAGAAGCAAAGCTACAGAGAACCAGGCAGAGGGCCTTCTCGGTAGTGGCGCCAGCCCTGTGGAACGCCCTCCCGTCAGATGTCAAAGAGATAAACATCTGAAGGCAGCCCTGCTCAGGAAAGTTTTTAATATGTGATATTTTAGTGTATTTTTGGTCTTTGTTGGAAGCCGCCCAGAGTGGTTGGGGAAACCCAGCCAGACGGGCGGGGTACAAATAATAAATTATTATTATTATAGCTGTTCCCCACCCAGTACTTCCCAGCTTCTGCCTTCTGAACTATGTCCCTCTGCAAACCGCTGTTCCAAATCTATACTACTTCCCTGCTGCTGGGAAGATTCAGGATCCTGATCAGGAGCAGGGGGAGGCTCCCACCATTCCTCTTCAGCATGGTCCCTGACACCATGTTGGGTACAAAAATCAACAGCTGTAACATGTCAATTGATAAATGTAAGATTAGTGGGCAGAAACCTTCAGATCTGCAAAGCTGTCCCCCCCAAATGTAATGGGAGGCAGGAAGCATCAATGACTTAAAAAAAAGTTGCAAGGAAAAACATGAATTCCCCCCTGCGAATTCCTCCAGTTGGAGTGTGTGTCTTACCCTTCCGGCTATTGCAAACACCAAGAAAGTGTGTCTACTTACTTGTAAAACTTGAGAGTAAAGTTCCTGTAGCTGCGGTCTGGCTCCAGGAGGGCTCCAGATGTCTCCTCAGAGTCCTGGGCAGAAGGTATATTCTGTGGGGGATCAACGCCAACGCACTCTACACAGAAAAGAGGAACAGATTCATATGTGTAGGGGCAGCATTGGGGAGAAAGGAAAAAACGCCAGCAGTTTTGTGGTATCTTTTCAAACTAAAGTGACACCTGCTACTCATTTTTTATTGGTAAGAGGTAAAACGCAGAGAATAGCATTCCATAATAGCTCCTGCACGAACAAGGCAGCTTCCCTCAATCTGGGTCACAGATCAACAAGAGTCAAGTAACTTAGAAACCTGAAAGAAGCACAACTCAGGAAAGCAGAAAGTGTAAAGAGCTGAGTTTCCAGACTCTACAAGGAATTGTGCCTTAACTCTAAACGCACGCCTTTCCTCTAAACTAGGTTTGCCATGTGTCAGGAAAATTCCTGACATGTCCTGGTTTTCAGGTGTAAAAATGGCATTGGGGAAAAATTTGTCAAATTGGAAAAATGTCCGGGAATACTTGGATGTATGGCAATGTGATGGAAAAAGCAGCTGGTTTGTTCCGAAAACAAAGTTCAACAATTTTGGTGTGTTTCCAAAAAAAACTCCCCCAAAAAACCCCTCAACTTTATGGGTGTCAGGAATTTTACTTTTTGAAATATGGCAACCTTACTCTAAACCACAGTGTGGTACTCAAACAGCAAGATGGGTCATCTCCACAGGTAAGGTAAAGGACCCCTGGACGGTTAAGTCCAGTCAAAGGCAACTGTGGGGTTGTGGAACTCATCTCGCTTTCAGGCCGAGGGAGCCAGTGTTTGTCCACAGACAGCTTTCCGGGTCATGTGGCCGGCATGACTAAACTGCTTCTGGCACAATGGGACACAGTGACGGAAACCAGAGCACATTGAAACGCCGTTTACCTTCCCGCCACAGCGCTACCTATTCATCTACTTACACTGGTGTGCTTTCAAACTGCTAGGTTGGCAGGAGCTGGGACAGAGCAACAGGAGCTCACCCCGTCGCACGGATTCGAACCGCCAAGCTTCCATTCAGCAAGCCCAAGAGGCTCAGTGGTTTAGACCACAGCGCCACCCGCGTCCCTTGCAGAGCATAGAGGATGCTGGAGGCCCTAGGAAAGGCACTTGCTCACCTGTGATGACTTTGGGGTCGATGTTGAAGGTGTCATTGGCCGGGTCAATTCTTCCTTTACGGTAGTAATGCTGGCAAAGCATGAGCGCCGACTGGTTTGCACTCCCCGCATGCACGTAGGCATAGCGTCCGACTGTCTCGTTCGCAACGGCCAGGTACTACAGGGGGAAGTTGCAATGGTCATCCCAGTCAAGTCCAGCTGCCTTCCCCTTCCCTACCAGCTTTCTACTCGCTTCTCACCTTATCCACTGCGTAGACCATGTGCTCATAGACATCTGCCTGCGTATAAACTGCATAGGTCTCCTCTGCCCCATCCACATAGTTCTTCAGGAAGAGGTGCTTGAAGGTCATCGTGTTCTCCTCTTTGAAGGTGACCACCATCTGATTGCTGAGCCCAAAGAGGACGAGCTGTGTGGAGGGGAGGCAGAGAGCAGGGACCAAGCAGAGGAGCAGTTAAGAATCTATGACACACTGGGCAATAGATATAGGACATAATATAGATTTTAATTTTCCAGATTCATTTCTTTTTTAACGTTTCAGTTTAATATTTGGTAAACGAGCAGCTATATGTCCTTTTCAAGGGGGTTTCAGCATCGTAAGTCTGTGTTGCAGTTTATCTGGGTCTGAGTAACTTCTGTTTCTGCTTGTCTTACTTTCATATTGTTAAACTTTGGCTGTATCTGCACTACACATTAAAAGCTCTGGGATAAGATTTTTGAATAATGGGAATGGGGCTCTCTCAGGGTGAACCCCCCACCCTCCAGCTCTCATTCCCCACCCCAGGGTATCGGGGGCATCCTTCAAAGTCACTATGGCCTCATACTCCTTCCAGTACTGGAGGCAGCCTAGCTTACCTCAGAGGGTTATTGCCAAGATAATTTGGACAGGGAAAGCACATCATGTATACCACCTTGAGTTCCTTGGAGGAAAGGTGGGGTGTTCAAGTAAAAATAAAGCACCAAGGAAGATCCCCTGAGAGTACAAAAGTGTTTTTGAAAGCGCCTAGAGGTGGTGAGTTAGCCAGGTGGAAAGAGAAGCCCCCACCCTAAAATGAAAAGGCAAGAACTTTCAAACCACTGGAACCAATAATGCACAATGACTAAAGGAGGAACAGCCAGCCAGCCAACACCTTGGGCAGGCAGGCAAGTTTTCATGAGGTGTTGGAAACTGGATCACAATCAGGGCCCATTTTATTTCCTTCGATTCCCATAGGGATGTGAGGCAGGGGGTGTTTGGGGGAATCTATAACGGAAGCCCAGATCCAGCTGCCCTGGCCCTCCTGGTGAGGGGTAAATTAAGGGGCAGGGCAGGTGCTTGGAAGTTGGATGAGGATACCAAGTGTTGACATGGGACTGAGATGGAGAGAGAGAGAGGGAGCCCCCAGTCCATTGGGCGAGGTCTTGGCCAAGATCTGACTTCACAATGGGCTGCAGAATGTTTTGTTTCCCAGGAAACCAGGTGAGTTGTTTGAAAGGCTCCTGAGATCAGTTAAAAGCTCATTCAACTGTCTCCTTCAGATCAGTTGACACCAGAGATGCCTTTCTGCTTTAGAGAACTGTCTTTTTTGGATCAGTTGGCATCGGAAACATCTCTCTACTTCGGACAACTACCTTTGGCTCAGTTGAAAGCCCAGAGAATGGTCTTCTGCCTCCCCTCCTGCCACAGAAGGTAAGGTAAAAGGCGAAGAGGGGAGACATTCTGAAGCTTTGTTCTCCCCCCCACCCCACAGGCAGTTTTTAAAGATGCTCCTTGGTTATTTGACCTTCATAAATCCCATGCTCCCAGGGAGTGTTCTGGTTAATTTTCTGAGTTTTTCATTTGTCTCCATCCAAATGTCGGGATAACTGCCACCTCCCCCCCCCAAAAAAACGAGTAAAATCCTCCCCCTCCCTCAATTTTACCACCCACAAATTTCTAGGAGCTCATTTTTCACTCAGCCCTAAAATACACACCCCACCTCGCAGGGCTCACACCTGCACCCTTAAGGTCTCCCTCCATCAGGTGCATTTCCAGCAAATTGAATTAGTTTCTCAACTCCCAACTCCTATCAGCCCTAGACAGCAGATCCAGGGTGCCAGATGTCATGGAGTGGGGGGGCAGTTGGAATCTAGCAGCAACATCTGGAGGGTTTGGACACATAAAACAAGGTGATTTATCATAACAGCATTGGGTAACTAGTCAGGAGTTTGTCCTGACCCTGATTATGAATGGCCAGAACTAGCCACTCACTGTCTAGTGTGGAAAGTGGAGCAAAGGACGTTTTAGGAGAGCAGACCCTGGGATCAGCTCTGCACTCAGAATGAAAAATTGTGTAACTGTGTGCAAAGAGAAGTAACCGGCTGTGACCTTTGTTTAAAAAAGTCAAGTGGTGACCTGACACATAGGTAAGAGAGGCTTTCCGACTGAGAAATGCCAAAATCACCTCAAAATGTGTGGCTGATGGGCACCATCTGCAAGGAGGAGGAGGAGGCCCTCACCTGCATCTGGAGAGCTTACTCTCATTTGCTTGGCACCTAAAGGTGTATAATGAAGGCACCAGGTGAGCCTCACTTGAGAAAATAAAAGCCCTTTTATAAAAATTCCTCCTTGTTCTTGGTGCCCGCTTGTGGACCCACAAACATGGCACCTCTTCCTTCAGCCCTTTTCTTGGAAATGCAGGCAGAGCACTGCAAGAAAGAGGGAGAGAGGCAATGTCTTCTGCTCTGAATCTCTCTCTGTGTGTTGGGGGGCAGGCAGGGGGCAGAGAGACTTAAAGGCCAAAGGCCTGGTTATAGAAGAAACCTTTTTGCCTGGTGCCTAAAAATATATGATGGTAGTCCCAGTACAACTGTGAAACCTTTTCTATCTGTGGTAACTGACTAGAGCAGGTTACAGGTAGGTAGCCATGTTGGTCTGCCATAGTCAAAACAAAACAACAAAACAAAACAAAACAAAACAATTCCTTCCAGTAGCGGTTAAGTCCAGTCAAAGGTCACGATGGGGTTGCCGCGCTCATCTCGCTTTCAGGCTGAAGGAGCAGGCGTTTGTCCACAGACAGCTTGTCCAGTTTGTCCATGTGGCCAGCATGACTAAACCGCTTCTGGCACAATGGGACACCGTGACAGAAACCAGAGCGCATGGAAACACCGTTTACCTTTCCGCTGCAGTGGTATCTATTTATCTACTTGCACTGGCGTGCTTTCGAACTGCTAGGTTGGCAGGAGCTGGGACTGAACAACGGGAGCTCATCCCATCGCGGGGATTCGAACTGCCGACATTCCGATCGGCAAGCCCAAGAGGCTCGGTGGTTTAGACCACAGCGCCACCTGCATCTCACATACCTGAATGGTGACTATTAGGATCTTGATCAGCTGGAGCACCAGTTTGAATGGCTTGCGGCCTTTGGCACGAAACTTGTCACAGGGGCTCATGAAGAAATACTTCAGACGCCTGCGGAGCTCCTCTTCTTCTGGTTGAATGGAAGCAAAGCCCAAGTCTGGCCTCATGTCCCCATCCTGGGACCCGTAGCTATTCACTGGGGTGAGCAGCTTCTGTGTCTCTGCAAAGAGGGGGGAAAGCGTGCAGGTTTCTACAGTCCTGATTTCATGCCATAAGGAAGGGGACTGAAATCCTTTCTGTTCACATCAGCGTGATCCAGAGATTCCTGTGGTTTAGCCAGATTAGGCTACTCAAGCGCTGAAACATACAGTGATACAGCAATTAACCCCATCAAAGCATAGCTCAATTTTACATCCCGATACCCAGGAATCTGACCAATCAACAGGAAATAAACTTCACAGCTTTGCAACGTTCACAGCAATGTCCTCTGCCCTTACCCATCCCGCAGTTTCGGAGTCAGCTGCTATCAGAAGAGTCTCTCACAAGACCGGCTTTGTGACTTTTTGCTGCTTTTCGATCCCCTTCGAGGCGTTGTTTGCCAGCGAGGACCTAAGAACAACACGAACACATGTCTTTGAAGATGCAGCCATGGCAAATTATGCCTAGGCGCAACATCAGCCCCAGCAGCTCTAGGAAATGTGAGCAGGCAAGACAGGCCTTGCCACAAAACAGCTTGTTTTGCCGTTTGTGATGCTGTTGTGCAAAGCGAGCACAAAACAGCTGCTCCCAGCTCCTTTGAGGCAGGGAAGGAGGGAGGTGCACCTAGCGCTCCAGCAGAACTGCAAAAAGGAGGAACCGTTCTCAGTGAGACAACCCTGTGTTTCTGGTTACTAGTCCAAAGAGGAAATTCCACACGGGATCTAAACTGCTGATTGGCACAGACACAAAGTTCAGCACACTGAACAAAAGAAACCACAGTGTTGTATTCTTCAGCACGCGTGCGCGCGCACACACACACACACACACACACACACACCCTAAAATCCAAGACATGCCCCCTGAGAGCCTCTGAAGGCAGGAGAGTTCCCTAAACCAAATATAAATATTGCATTTATATCCCACTGTTCATCCGCCACCATTTTTTCCTCAATCAATCCTGTGAGGTTGGTTAGGATGAAATCGAGCAGCTAGCCCACGGGTGGGCAAACTAAGGCCCGAGGGCTGGATCTGGCCCAATCGCCTTCTAAATCCAGCCCGCAGACAGTCCAGGGAACAGCGTGTTTTTACATGAGTAGAAAGTGTGCTTTTATTTAAAATGCGTCTCTGGGTTATTTGTGGGGCATAGGAGTTCGTTCATCCCCCCCACCAAAAAAATATAGTCCGGCTCCCCACAAGGTCTGAGGGACAGTAAACTGGCCCCCTGCTGAAAAAGTTTGCAAAAAAAGTTTGCTAACAAGGTCACCCAGTTAGCTTGATGTCTCAAGTGAGGATTTGAAGATAGCTCTCTCCCATGCTTTAGCTAACAGACAAATGACTACTGGGGTCCCTTCAAACTTTACCATTCTATGATTCTATTATCCTAGCTCATTTCGCTAACCGCTGCTCCCCACTTGCTCTCAGGTAACCCCACCTCTGTCTCCTCAAAAGGCTCGGCTGGTGAGATTTTGTAGTCTTTCACTTCTTCATTTGCCCTCGAGACTTTTCATTCAGTCAAGCTCACGGGATTTAGAACACAACAAAATGCAATTTTAGCACACGCCCAACCGATCATGACAAAGGACAACCAACTCCTTGAAGAAGGAATTTTTGCACATTTCTGCATCGGCAGCCGTGACAATACCCGTATTATTGTTTTGAAACTAAGAACGTAGTTATCTGCTATAGTGGATTTCCACTGAAAGCAGTTTTACTGGGGCCACATAAGGCGAGAACGGCAAGTTGTACACGTTTGAAAACTAATCATACAGTAGGCTACTGTCCTTGTGAACACTTTTAAGTTTAACAGGGCAAGCCAGGTTAAATATTTAGAGAATGCCTTACTGTTGTTAGCCGCTTTGAGCCCAGCTCTGGCTGGGGAGGGTGGGATATAATTATTATTATTATTATTATTATTATTATTATTTAGAATTTGTCAGCTAAGGAATGAGAAGCACTTTGGGACCATTCTTCTATTTCTGCCTTCGGAGAAGCTCAACTCTTTCCCACCTAGACTTATCTGTTAAAGATTAGCTGGGCAGTGCCAGGCTTACGTGGTGGAGACTAGGGAGTGCATATGAAGGGATACAGGACTTGTAGCCCCATGGAACATGTTTTTCCCCCCAAGCACCCGCTTGCAGAGCAGAGGCAGAGAACTGGCAAGGCAAGCTCTCTCCAAGAGCAGTTTGTACGGCTGTTGAGCAACCTCAGGTTTCCACCAGACACAATCGGAAAACCTGAAGGGTTGGGTAAGGACACTTGGAACTCCATCTGGGTCCAAACATTAAAAAGCGGCATGAGAATGTCTGGGGGAAATGATTCACGGATGACATTTAACTCCGAGTAAGCTTGCTAAGATGTATAAGACTGAATCAAGTAAGTGCTGGAGATGCAAAGAGATGGAGGAAACGTTCTTTCATACGTGGTGGACTTGTAAAAGGGTAAAAGAGTATTGGGAAATGATCCATAATGAATTGGAAAAAAAAATGTTTAAAAGTACTTTCCCAAAAAAACCCAGTCTCCTTCCCGTTGGGGATAATTAAGACTGAAATTCCCAGGTGTCAAAAACGGTTATTTATGTATGCTACTATTGCAGTCCGTGTTTTGTTAGCCCCCCAAAAAAGGAAAATGAGCGAGGTCCCAACCAAAGAAGAGTGGCCACTTAAATTGACAGAATATGCACAACTTGCAGACTTAACATACAGAATAAGAGAGCAAGAAGAACATACGTCTAGAGAAGATTGGAAAACGTTTATTGAATAGATGGGAAATAATTGTGTACAGCTGAAAACGCTGGAAGCATCAAGATAAATTCAACTGTGTAAATAAGTTTTGATGGCTGCAATAATGGAATGCTGAATGGTATAGTTTTTGTAAAATATGCAGGGATTTAGGATATGTAAAATGAACCGTGGAAAGAGAAGGGAAGTCATTGATATTTTAAGGATGCAAAATGAGTATTTTAAAACAGAAAATTTGATAAAAATTATATATAGAGAGAGAAAGTCAGGAGAAAGAGGAGAGAGAAGAAAAGAGAGGAATTGGTAGGACTGGACACACTTTTGATTAGTAAAGGGGAAGCAGAAAAGAATTGGAATGCGATGCTGCCAAATTTGGTCCCAGCAGATCCAGGGACCTTCTAGCTCACCACAGAAACTGTCCCTCTTTATTCAGCTATTTCATTCTTGACACTATTGATCCTGTTACAGATAGGTAGCCGTGTTGGTCTGCCATGGTCAAAACAAAATAAAAAAATTCCTTCCAGTAGCACCT
The DNA here is from genome assembly GCF_964252035.2 of Podarcis erhardii. NCBI lineage: Eukaryota > Metazoa > Chordata > Lepidosauria > Squamata > Lacertidae > Podarcis > Podarcis erhardii. The sequence goes on along the minus strand of NC_138515.1, from coordinate 8,875,261 downwards.
TAAAGACCAACTGAGTTAGTTCTAGGTATGAGCTTTCGTGTGCATGCACACTTGGTATCTGAAGAAGTGTGCATGCACACGAAAGCTCATACCTAGAACTAACTCAGTTGGTCTTTAAGGTGCTACTGGAAGGAATTTTTTTATTTTGTTTTGACTATTGATCCTGTTACAGATAGGTAGCCGTGTTGGTCTGCCATAGTCAAAACAAAACAAATTCCTTCCAGTAGCACCTTAAAGACCAACTAAGTCAGTTCTTGGTATGAGCTTTCGTGTGCATGCACACTTCTTCAGATACTATTGATCCTGCTATTCTCGGTTTCTGCTCCCAGACTTTGGAACTCCCTGCCCAGAGAAGTCATTCCTTTCTTGTTCCAACAGGCTTACGGGAACCAACTGCTTTTAATGAAAGTGTCGGTGCAGTGCTGTTTTAATTGCAATTATCAGTACGTTCTTAATAGATCTTACACCCACATACATAGTTTTAAAAGCCAGTGTGGTGTCGTGGTTGGAGTGTCGGACTAGGGCCTGGTGGACCAGGGTTCGAATCCCTGCTTGAGCCATGAAACTCACTAGGTGACCTTGGGGGCTGGTCACTGACCTACCTCAAAGGGTTGTTGTGTGGATTAAATGAGGAGGGGGAGAACTACGTACAGAACCTTGGGCTCCTTGGGAGAAAAGGTGGGGCAGAAATGCAATCAATCAATCAATCAATCAATCAATGGTTTGTTTTTAATTAAATGATTGGCGCTCCCCACAACTATGTTTTTAGCTGTTCTTATTTTTATGCATAAAGTGCCTTGAGTCCCTGTCAGTGGAAAAGGTGGAGTAATAATAATAATAATAATAATAATAATAATAATAATAGCCAGTCTGCAGTAGACTATCCTGCTCCCCGCTCTGATAGGCTCTCATTCATTTGATTAGATCCTGTGTGCTATTGTTCTCTGAACTGTCCTGGGGCAAAACACCTCCTCTCCATTGCTCTTCAATTGTGTGGCAACTTTTTGCCCGTGTTCTCCTTCCCTCCCCGTTCGCAGGATCCGTCTCCTCCCCTCCCCACAACCACCCCAGGCGAGGCTCCATCAAGGGGCGCTGGGGGCAAACGGTCGCACCCCCTTCCCTCCCTCCGTCCTTCCATGCCGCAGCCCCGATCCAACCCGCCTCCCCAGCCCCCGATGCGGGCAGCTTTCCCGCAGCGAAAATAAAGGTCGTCGGGATCCCCCGGACACGCGTCCCTCCTACACGTCACGTCTGGTTTCACCACTTCGGGTGACAGTCAGCCAGATGCTCTTTGGCTTTCCGAGGGTCGCCCGCACTCAATCCCGGAATCCCAACGCCGGACCCACATAAGTACACGCGCGCGAGCATGCACACGTTCAACATGAAAGCTTCGTTTTTTTCGGGGTTGGGGGGACGACGGCGGGACTCCCTTACCTCCTTCGCGGCCGGCTCGGAAAGTAACAACAAGAGGATCCCAACATCCGGTCAGGAGCCCAGAAGGGGCGGGCAGGGGCGGGGCGAGGTCGCGTCAGAACCCGGAGGAAGCGGGAGGGGAGGCGGGGGAGGCGGCGCTGGATTTCCGGGTTTAGAATGTGGCAAAGAGGCGCGGGATTTAAATTAGAGATGCTCGGAGCTGCGCACGTTTCAGTTCAGATATGCACGCGTTTATGTGCAGGCCCTTTAATCCAGATGTGCACGCGCGTTTCGATTCAGACATGCCCGTGTTTAAGGTCAGATGTGCACGCGTTTGAACTCGGATATGCACGCGTTTATATGCACACGCTTTAATTCAGATGTGCACGCGTTTATATGCACACGCTTTAATTCAGATATGCCCGTGTTTAAGGTCAGATATGCACGCGTTTGCACTCGGATATGCACGCGTTTATATGCACACGCTTTAATTCAGATATGCCCGTGTTTAAGGTCAGATATGCACGCGTTTGCACTCGGATATGCACGCGTTTATATGCACACGCTTTAATTCAGATGTGCACGCCTTTATATGCATGTGGTTTAGTTCAGATATGCCGGTGTTTGAACTCAGATGTGCCTGTGTTTTATGTCTGATACAAGGCCGGATTTAGGTTTGATGAGGCCCTAAGCTACTGAAGGTAATGGGGCCCTTTATATGTCCTGCTGTCCTTTGTCAACAACAAATTGTCGCTGTTTTTTGTGTTGAATATATGCTGTATGGTAATTTATGGACCTAATAGGTATCTAAGGCCATTTGCACATAACAAAATATGTATTTTATCAAAGTAATTGTTGAACTGAAATACAATTAAGAAGAAGTATATTAATAGTGAAATACAATTAAGAAGTATATAACAGTCCATGCAGAATGTAGGCACCCTATACATAGAAATGAGCAAACCAGTGATATTTTAGGGAGCAGGCAAGCAAGCAGGCCCATTACTTAGAGCAAAATGACATTTAGAAGAACAGTACTCCTAGAACCATAGGATTGTAGAGTTGGAAGGGACCCTGAGGGTCAACTCCTGGCAATGCAAGGAATCTCTTGCCCAATGTGGGGATTGAACCCACAACACTGAAGTTAAGAGTCTCATGCTCTACCAACTGACAAAACATTTGGTACCACATAAAAACTTAAAAAGCAGATACATCACCTTGCCGACATAGGTCCGTATAGTTAAAGCCTTGGTTTTCCCAGTAGTGATGTATGGAAGTGAGAGCTGGACCATAATGAAGGCTGATCGCTGAAGAATTGATGCTTTTGAATTATGGTGCTGGAGGAGACTCTTGAGAGTCCCATGGGCTGCAAGAAGATCAAACCTATCCATTCTTAAGGAAATCAGCCCTGAGTGCTCACTGGAAGGACAGATCCTGAAGCTGAGGCTCCAGTACTTTGGCCACCTCATGAGAAGAGAAGACTCCCTGGAAAAGACCCTGATGTTGGGAAAGATGGAGGGCACAAAGTGAAGGGGACGACAGAGGACGAGATGGTTGGACTATGTACTCGAAGCTACAAACATGAGTCTGACCAAACTGCGGGAGGCAGTGGAAGACAGGAGTGCCTGGTGTGCTCTGGTCCAGGGGGTCACGAAGAGTCGGACATGACTAAACGACTACAACAACCACATAAAAACACATTAGGGGTAACAGCAAAGAGTAATGGCCCCTTTAACCCAAACACCGGTGCTCAGTTGAATAATGTACAGTACTTATTTGGAGACAAGACTTATTTGGAGGCAAGGCACATTGTACTCCCCAACAATGCACAACGGAGATAAAAGATTTGTAAAAAGAAGCAGCAAGATGGTGGGTCTACAGGCGTTCACCTTCCGCTTTGCCCTTTGCTCTCCGGGTGTGGAGAGGTGCCCTTTGCTAGGCTGATTGCTTGGATAGATGACAGTGATCAATTTATATTTTCTCAAAGGGAGGCCTGGGGACACTCTGGTTAATAATCTACACACAGAGTGGGATCTGAGATAAGTGTTTTTGAAGCAGTAGCTGGACCTAAACCAAATCCTCAACAAGTTACTTAATACCCTGGTATTGATTTCAATCTCCTTTCTCCAGGGCATTGAAACTGTTGTTTTCTGATCCAAGGTTCAACCACAACGTGTGTAGAACCTATGGAATTTGCCCAGTGATGCCAAACGCAGCAAGCATTTCACTAAATGTGCTGCAAGGTGCTTATTTCTTGCAAAGGTGAAGGACATGCAAATTTTCCAAGAAGCAGTTGTGTGGTACCATAGAGACCAAACTATTTTGTGGCATGGGTTTTCATAAGGCTAAGGCTAGCGCGCTTCTCAGATAGCTTGGAAAGAACTTCTAAAAGGCGACATTTTGTGGACTCGCCAGGTGGGCACATTTTAAAGGTTTTACAGCCTATATTTCCATGCTTTTCTTTGCTGCCTGCTTTGCAGTGTTAAATCTCAGCTGCCGTTCTCTCACCAAAGAGTGCTTGGGTTGTACTGTGGTCCCCTCCATGTAGGTTTTTTTCTAAGGTCTTTTGTACTTTTGCAAAACTTGGGCATCGCCCCACCCTGGAGACACCTCCATTTCAGAAGAGGGAAATATTTTCTTTTTCACGCAAAAACGTTTCCGATTCTTAATAACTGTCAATGATTTTGAACTTGGTTTTGAAGACTGAAACAATAGTGGCTTATAGAAAATAGAATAGTTGGATGTTAATGAGTGAATACTATATTTAGGTGGCAGAGATCCAGATGTCTTTGCCTCTCTGTTTTTCTTTTTTCTTCTTTTTGCTCCTGTTCCTTTTTAGGTTACACCCTTGTGCACATTAATTGAAACAAAGCATGTTTTCTATGCCACATCGATCAGTCTGTCAGGCACCCACAAAAGAAGATGTTTTGGGGATACTTCAGTTATTATGCTGTCAGAAGCCTGCTATATATTTGTGGGCTATATATGCAAAAGTTGCCTCTGAGCTGTAGACTGTACGACTATGGAGAAGCTCACTCAGGCGCTGATTCAGGTGTGGTACAGGGATGCGAACATCCACAGTGGCTGTTCGAAACTAGTAGACTCCATGCCAAACCGTGTTCAAATGCGGCTTAAAAATAGCGGAGGTCATATCCATTACTAATGTACATATATCTGAATTTTGTACATGTATATGTGAGTTTTGTACAATAAAGTACTGTACTAAATTCATTGTTAGTTTCAATTAATTGGCATATAGCCCACAAATTCTCAATGGGATTTATGTCTGGGGAATTCCCTGGCCAATCAAGTACCTGTATTTGCTGCTCTGTCATGAATTTCTTCACCACTTTTGATGTGTGACAAGGGGGCTAGATCCTGCTGCAATATCCCAGTACCGTCAGGATACCTCTTTTCCAGTTCTAGAATAACTCTCTTTTGTAGAATCTCAATCTATTGTGGCGAGCGCATTATTCCTTCTATTGGCTGCAGGCTTCCGACACCATAATAACTGAAGTACGCCCAAAACATCTTTTGTGGGTGCTTGACAAACTGATCAATGTGGCATAGAAAAACATGCTTTGTTTCAATTTAATTTCCACAAGGGTGTAGATTTAAAAATATTTCTTTTATTCTGGTGTATTAGAAAAAGATACTTTGTAATGGGCATGAATGTTATATATCTTTTGATAAGTATCAATAAAAATATATATTTTACATAGAAAGAGAAGGAACATGCAAATTTTTCAAGAAGCAAAGCGACTATACTATTTTTTTTTTTTAGCTCTCTCTCATCCAAAGGTTGGAGGCCCTGGTCTTCTCAAGATCAGGACCAAGGGGAGCACTCAACCAACATGAAGTGTAAACAAGGGAGCCTCTTCCAACCGAAGCCAAAGTTTGTTTGCAATGCCTGCCTTCAGATGTGCTCCTTTACAACTCAGGAAGTAGATTCTCTTATTGATACCAGACAGGTCCTATGGCTAGAGTTGTGCAGCAAACTGCTAGGGAGATGGCGGGTCTTATGTGCATGCCATTATCTGTCAGGGATCTACAGCAAAATCAAAACTGCATTTTATGGTCAAGACACTTCATCTTTAATGTAGCACAAAACTATTGCTAGCGCCTTCACAAAGGCAAGACGGGAACAAGGGCTCGGAGGCAAAGACAATTGAGTCATGCCTTCCGTGTTGTTTGAGGCAGAGGGCTCTCTGGCCACCATAAATCTCTTTGCACATTACAGTGCAAGCTGAAACGCTGGAACAGAGACTTCAAATCTTCTGCATCTCCCCGATCATTGCCGGGCACGCACTGGCTCCACCTGTAGCCACAGTCCATTTTCTGCCCGTAGAATTAATGCTGGCAAACGACGCACGGCTTGGCTCTCATCCAGCCTCACCACAAACCTCAGCAGGGTCAAGGCCAGGGCCACCTTCAACTCCGACATAGCAAAGTTCTGCCCGATGCAGTTCCTGCAAACGTAAAAGAAGTCAGTGTCGTGGAAGGCACCCCAACATTCCTTCCCCCACCACACTGCCAAGAGGAAATACAGTGGTACCTCGGGTTACAGGCGCTTCAGGTTACATATGCTTCAGGTTACAGACTCCACTAACCCAGAAATAGTACCTCGGGTTAAGAACTTTGCTTCAGAATGAGAACAGAAATCGTGCGGCGCAGTGGCAGCGGGAGGCCCCGTTAGCTAAAGTGGCGCTTCAGGTTAAGAACAGTTTCAGGTTAAGAACGGACCTCCAGAACGAATTAAGTTCTTAACCCGAGGTACCACTGTAGATGATCAATGTGAGCATGTAAGGAGAGCAGTCAACAATGATTCCGTGGGCCAAAGACGTAAGTCATCGTATTGATATGGCTTCTTGGGAGAAGTTATGGGAAAAGGATATGAAATTCACTGCTTGTAAATTAAGAGTAAATTATCTTCAAATGATGTACAGGTGGTATTTAACAGCATATAAACCAGCCAAGATGTATAAAAATGTGTCAAGCATATGTTGGAAATGTAAGCAGATAGATGAGTCTGTTATAAGAATTTTAAGGCCTCAAATATAGAATATTCTTAAATCACACATATGTGTGGTATATGAACCATGTGTCTGAAATAGTATGGGAGAGCAATCCTGGAGCCATTTTGACTCTCCCAATGACCTCCTATATTCCTCTGAAGTAAGGCAGGCAAATGGGGAAAGCCTTCCCATTGTCTTCTTGCTTGCAAATCCTGTCTTAAGGGCGTATTTGTGTATGAATAGGGTGAGCCTATTCAAAAGAATAGCCGTACAAAAGAATGGCCAGGCTGCCCAGGTAATGCAATCAGTGACCATTATCAGGTATCCTGGCAGGCAGGATTTCTGCTGTAGACCGCCTCCTTCTGTGATGTATGTATAATGTTTTGGGGGTGGTCTTGGGCTACAGGGTGGGCAATTTCAAAAGTTTATATAAGGGCTTGCACACTATTGCTCTGGGTTCTCCCTCCTGCATGTGGTGAGTGGGGATCAGGCTTACTAGCTGCTTTGCTTCTCAATATACTCTGGTTGGCCTCTGTTATTTTCTCCTACCGATAGGGAACCCATTTAAGGACTCCATACGGGCTCTGGAATACCTCATAAAGCAAAGGGAGCAGATTTTCTTACGATAGGTCATTCTTCCATATATGGTGGACATGGAAAAAAGCTAAAGGCTTTTGGGAAATGATATATAAGGAAATGAAATTTAAATGGGCTCTTCCCAAAAGATGAGAAGCTTTCCTTACAGGCATAACAGGGACGGAGGTTCCAAATACGATGATTAAACCATTTATGTACGTGGCAATGGCAGCTAGAATATCATATGCACAGAAATGGAAAGGAGAGCAGGTTACAATCAAGGAAGAATAGCTTTTGAAAGTAATGGACTATGCAGAAATGGCAAAGCTGACAGTGAGATTAAGAAATTGAAATGACGAACTTTTCATAGAAGAATGGAGGCCTTTTGTGGACTATTTTTTAAAAAATACTATACAGTGGTACCTCTGGTTATGAACTTAATTCGTTCTGCAGGTCCGTTCTTAAGCTGAAACCGTTCTTAACTTGAGGTGTGCTTTTGCTAATGGGGCCTCCTGCTGTGCGCGCACCAGAGGCGCATGATTTCCATTCACATCCCAGAGCAAAGTTCGCAACCAGGAACACCTACTTCTGGGTTAGCGGAGCTCGTAACCTGAAGCCTTCGTAACCTGAAGCCTTCGTAACCAGAGGTACCACTGTAGGTTGCCATATTTCAAAAAATAAAAACCAGGACACTCCAAAGTTGTTGACAAAACTTGGTTTGCCAAAAACGCCCCCCCCCCCAAAAAAACCATGATTGACTTGCCTAAGATCCAGGACAAAGCGCCGCCTTTTGAAAATTTCCCCCGGATGTCAATTCCGCCTTTGAAATACAGTGGTACCTCAGGTTACAGACGCTTCGGGTTACAGACTCCGCTAACCCAGAAATAGTACCTCAGCTTAAGAACTTTGCTTCAGGATGAGAACAGAAATTGGGCAGCGGCAACGGCAGCGGGAGGCCCCATTAGCTAAAGTGGTACCTCAGGTTAAGAACAGTTTCAGGTTAAGAACGGACCTCCAGAACGAATTAAGTTCTTAACCCGAGGTACCACTGTACCAATAATGTCCAGGGAAATCTGGATGTATGGCAGCCCTATTATCATAGCTAGTAGCCACTGACATCAGTCTCCTTCATGGTTTGATGTTATGTGCCCATAGATAAGCTGTTTACATTTTTACTGATTAGCACTGGAAACGTCTATCCCTTTCACACAGGGACCAAAATAAATTCAGATGTCCCTGACCGCGAGCTCTTTCTGGGAGAATAACTGCGGAAGGAGAGGGCTTTTCATAGAATCAGAGCTCGAAGGCACCATGAGGGTCATGGCATGCAGGAATCTTTACATCCTACATGGGGGCTCAAAACCACAACCCTGAGATGAAGAGTCTCGTGCTCTACCAACTGAGCTATTTCGCCTGCAGCAGTCTCCTCCATGAATTTGTCTAATCCTCTTTTAAAGGCCTCCAGGGGGAGGGAGTTCGATAGACTGTGCACAGCATGAAGAAGGACTTTCTTCTTCTAAGAAGAAGTGGCCACTGTCAGTATTATCTAGGCCAGAATATCTCACGATACCCTGCAGTAGCCAACACTCAAGAAAATTAAGACCTGGCTCCAAGAGGCTCTCTGTTACCTGGGTCCCGCTGAGAAGGGCACGAAGGCCAGCGGCGACTGGTTCTGCAAGGCCTTCGGTTCAAAGCGGTGTGGGTTATAGACCTATAAGAACAAAAACAGACTGAGCTTATGGGTGACTGGAAAGAAGGTAGGTAGCCATGTTGGTCTGATGCAGTCAAAATATATATAAAAATTGTCCACTAGCACCTTAGAGAGGGATGCGGGTGGCGCTGTGGTCTAATCCACAGAGCCTAGGACTTGCCGATCAGAAGGTCAGCGGTTCGAATTCCCATGACAGGGTGAGCTCCCGTTGTTCAGTCCCAGCTCCTGCCCACCTAGCAGTTAGAAAGCACGTCAAAGTGCAAGTAGATGAATAGGTACCACTCTGGTGGAAAGGTAAACGGTGTTTTTGTGCACTGCTCTGGTTCACCAGAAGCGGCTTAGTCATGCTGGCCACATGACCTGGAAGCTGTCTGCGGACAAACGCCAGCTCCCTCGGCCTATAGAGTGAGATGAGCGCGCAACCCCAGAGTCGTCTGCGACTGGACCGAACAATCAGGGGTACCTTTACCTTTGGCACCTTAGAGACTAACTTTGTTCTTGGTATAAGCTTTTGTGTGCATGCACACTTCAGAAGAAGAAAGAAGAAGTGAGATGTTTGGGAGTAAAAGAAATTAGCAACATGACCTACTGAGTCCTCGTAGAGCAGCCCCCACGCCCAGGAAAGGGTCCCAAAGGGTCCCAAGGGAGAGGGGAAGAAACAGAAAATACACAGCAGAAACTGATACCTCAGGCTCTGGCCAGACAGCAGGGTTGTGATGGGTTCCGAAGATACTGACTAGGCAGATGTTCCCTGCGGAGGGAAGAGTTTCTAATCAATGCGTGGATATGCACACCATAGAGAATGTCACGCACAATGTGTTGGGTTGTTGTTTTTATTCTGATTATATATGTTATGATCTTTTCTGTGAACCGCCCTGAGACCTCCGGGTATAGGGCAGTATATAAACTCAATAAATAATAATAATAATAATAATAATAATAATAATAATAATAATAATAATATTAATAATAGGAGAGGTTCGGGAGAGCAGAACACTAAAGACTATGGACTCAGCTTAAGAGCTACCGTTAACGCTTTGCAACGGCACATTCTGAGCAAAAATTGCTCCACATCTCTGTTAGTGTTGCTGGCTCTCAATGAACTCAGGATCTTCTTTTGGCTGGGGCGGGGGTGGTATCCATGTACATCATCATCATCATCATCATCATCATCATCATCTATTATTTATACCCTGCCCACCTGACTGGTTTCCCCAGCCAATTTGGGCGGTTCCAACAGACTATTAAAAGCACAATAAAACATCAAACATTAAAAACTTCCCTAAACAGGGCTGCCTTCAGCTGTCTTCTAAAAGTCAGATAGCTGTTTATTTCCTTGACATCTGAAGAGAGGGTGTTCCACAGGGCGGGTGCCACTACCCAGAAGGCCCTCTGCCTGTAACCTCACTTCTCGCAGGGAGGGAACTGCCAGAAGGCCCTCGGAGCTGGACCTCAGTGTCCAGGCTGAATTATGCCGTGTTCTGTTCATGCAGTGGGGCTTCGCTTTCCTCTCCTGTCTCTGTACACCCTTAACGTCTTTTCCAGAGGGTCAGTCAACCATCTGGAGCAGATGTTAGGGGTGAGCAATGGTAGCAGCCACGTCCGAGGCATCCCACCCACAAGACGAAGGTCAGCAGTGGATCCAGAGGCCTAGCTTGCTGCGGTTACAAAAAGAGCCCTAAGGGCATACAAACAGTGCAAGCTTCTCAGTACTATGATATATTCAGTGGTATGTTCCAAGGATTAACATACCATTTACTTGTCACGGGTAATCACCCGTGGAACATACCAACATGAATGCTGCTGTTAAGTGTCCTTGATCATCCTTTTGGTGGAAAAGCAAGGTAAAAAGTCAAAACAAAAATGTTTTTATAAGTCACCATCACTGAGGTCCAGACTATATATCACCAGGGAGACATGATAGCCCCTCTGAGCCATCTCTCCCTTGTAACTTTTTGATAATGTACACTTGAAAATGCACAACTTGATCCCACCAGGTGTTGCCTGATCTCCTGAATGTGGAAGCCAAAGAAGCAGAGCAGAGTGCAGGAAAACAACCAAAACCAATTAATGAGGCTGGATTTCTTATTAATGTCCTTCCTCAACACTTTTAGACTCACAACCATGGCAGTGAACGAATGATGGGGGGGGGTATCCATTCCCTTCCCCATTTTCTGATACAATTTTGCATCAAATACGGCTTCTGATGAATCTTACGACTTGTAATTATAGATTAACCTGGACTGAAAAGATGTACCCTCAAAGCATTTGAATTTTTCAACATTAAGTACAGTCATACCACATGTTACGTTTGCTTCATGATACGTTTTTTCAGGTTCTGTCCCGCGACAACCTTGAAGTACCGGAAAGGGTTACTTCCAGGTTTCGCCACATGTGCAGATGCCCAAAACGACATCACACGCATGTGCAGAAGCGGCGAATCGCGACCCGCACGTGCGCAGATGCACAGACGCGGGTTGGGTTCTTTTCGGGTTGCGAACGGGCCTCCGGAATGGATCCCGTTTGCAACCAGAGGTACTACTGTAAATGTATACGTAAAGACTTCACGGTATAAGAGTGAGCAAGCCAACAAGCAACCCAGTTCCCGCGGGACATTCTGAAATATGGACTTAATTCCCTACCGCCAGTTTGAATACCTTTAGGGCTCACAGCCTCCTGCCAACCTAGCAGTTTGAAAGCATGTCAAAGTGGAAGTAGATAAATAGGTACCACTGCGGCAGGAAGGTAAATGGCGTTTCTGTGCGCTGCTCTGGTTCGCCAGAACCAGCATAGTCATGCTGGCCACATGACCTGGAAGCTGTACGCTGGCTCCCTCGGCCAATAAAGCGAGATGAGCGCCACAACCCGAGAGTCGGCCACGACTGGACCTAGTGGTCAGGGGTCCCTTTACCTTTACCTAGGGCTCACGGCATCTCTCGTTCTGACAGGGCAGTAAAAATACAACAGCACAGCAGCACCTTTAACCCCAGACTGCCGCTGCTGCAGGATGGAGGATGGGAGGAGTCCACCTGCCAGGTGCTGGCACAGGGCATGATACCAACTGGCATGGGATGGGCTGAGGCAGGTACCTTTGGGGATTATCTTTCCATCAGGCAGTTTCACATCCTCGGTGCAGCGGCGGGAAACGGCCGTGACTGGCGGGTGGAGGCGCAAGCTCTCTTTAATGCACATGGTGGTGAAAGGCATCTGGGACAGGTCTTCCCTGAAAAGAGGAAACATCACCGTTACTGTTTATGACGGCCAACTGGCATCATGGCATCACGGAACCATAGAGTAGGTGCATTATAGCATCAGTGCGCAGGACTACAGGTGGCAAACCCTCTACTCTTCCTCTTCCTGCCCTAGGGATGTGGCGTGGATGTTGCATTCTGGGGACCTTGGTAGGGAACTGTGGCGTTTGCCTCCTAGGTGGGTCATAAGGAAAGGGTTAAAATGAGTGTGATGTGATTGGCCAGTGAGAATGCAAGGGGGGAGTAAAAGTTAGAGTGGGAGGTTTTGAAAATCAGTGGAGGTTTGGGTTGTTTGACAGTTGAGGTTTGGGAGTTGAGAGTTGAGGTTTGGGAGCGGAAGAAGGAAGAGGGAGGAATAGGCAGTGGGTTGGTAGAGTTGTATTGTGAGAAAGAGTGAGAGGAATTGTTAGGTTTAGTTGGAATAATCAATTTGGAATTGTTAGGAACTAAGATTAAGAAACTGACAAGAGAAAAATAAACTGAAACCATACGCTTGTTCCTGCATTTAAAAATAAACTTGATTATTTGTTAATGTTAACAACGGTCTGGACTCTGTGTGTCCCCGTGAGAAACGGGGTGGTGGCAGCGAAGAAAGCAATCACAGTGGTGGCACAGGGTCAATAGATCGTCAAACGTTCGGGGGCTCTTGTGTGATCGCCACAGGAACATGTGGGAAACTGCCACAAGATAGCTTACCTTAAGGCTGTGTTGACTGCATTGTATCATTCTTGTTGAAATGGGTGCCCCTCGTCGTGTTCCCCTTTCCCTCACTTCAAAATAGGGAATGAGAACAGGAGCGGTGCCAAAAAGACACACCCTTTGAGAGTTTTCGCTGCGGAAGCACAAATAATGGTGCCTGCAGACTTTCCCTATACTGCATAATAGAAACATAACTGTTCTTTGAGATTTGTACGCAAGGCTTTGTGCTTGTCTGTCAAAATGCTGGCTCTACAGCAGTGGTCCTCAAAGTGTGGGGGTGGGCTGCCTTGGGATGCTCAAAATGTCAGGGGAAAATAAGAGTCCTGAGGCAAAAGGCATAGGCATACTTGGGATGGATGCCCCCATGGCAGAGGCTCCACGTTGGATTTGTGAGGGTGGCTGTTCCACCTAATCAAATTTGGGAAGAGCTCTGCTTATCGTTCCAATATCGTTTCCCTCTGTGTGGTTTTAGGCAGGCCAGAAATACCCAATTACAGTGGTACCTTGGTTTTTGAACAGAATGCATTCCGGGAGTCCATTCGACTCCTGGAACCGTTCATAAACCAAAGTGCAGCTTCTGATTGGCTGCAGGAGTGTCCTGCAGCCAATCAGAAGCTACGGAAGCCACGCCAGATGTTTTGCTTCCGAAAACCGTTCGAAAACTGGAACACTCACTTCCAGGTTTTGATCATTTGGGAGCCAATTTGTTTGGGAGCCAAGGTGTTTGGCTGCCAAGGTACAACTGTATACTCCTCTTCTCATGTTGGGTGGGAGAATAACAGACCCAGATATTAAACAGCAGATAGTATCTGCACAATTTTGAACACAGAACCTTTTCCCGCTCACCAGATGACTGGTGCTGAGCTGAGGGATCCAGAAGTGTATTTAGAAAGGAGACGTAAGATCAGATTTGAGGAGTACCGCTTGGCACACCAGATTCATAAACGTAATATGCTGCAAGATGCCTTTTAAGAAAAATAAGCACGGGAGATCTGCAGAGGTGTGTCAGTGAAGCTACGCTTTGTCAACGCTCAGCCATTTTCATTTTCATTGGCAAGACTGGATAAAATGAGAGCCTAGCACTCAGTCCTCTGTGGATTATCTTATTTTCGAAGCTGTGCGCATGCAGATGGACATACATGCACAAAAACATTAAACTGCATTGTAGATGAGCGACCCACACCTGGGCTCAGTTCCACCTGCCACCCTCTTGATTGCCCACTTCATGTCCCATCACCATTCAATCTCCTCTGTCTCCCGGCCTCGCAGCAGATTCTGAATCTCTTCCCGGCACTGGTCTTGGTAGTTGGGATGTCGAGCCAGGTTGTACAGCACCCAGGACAAGCCGCTTGCTGTCGTGTCGTGGCCTGTGGGGAGGGAGAGTGAGTGTGAACTCACAGAAGAGGCGTCCCGGTCCACCCGGAGCTTCAGATCAACCACAGCACTGGCTGACAACAGAAGGTCCAACCAGGGAAGATTTCTCTGGACCTCTAATTGTCTAATTGGCTGTCAATAGTACCAAAAGTTGGAAGATCCCAACTGGAGAGGACTGAGCTGCAACCCCAAAGTAAAGCTGGAGGCCTACTACCCATGAGCACAAGGAAATAATAATAATAATAATAATAATAATAATAATAATAATAATAATAATAGTTATAATTATAATTATAATTATAATTATAATTATAATTATAATTATAATTATTCTACCCTGCCCATCTGCCTGGGTTTCCCCAGCCACTCTGGGCGGCTCCCAACAGAACACTAAAAAAGAATAAAACTTCAAACATTAAAAACTTCCCTAAACAGGGCTGCCTTCAGATGTCTTCTAATAGATAGTTGTTTATTTCCTTGACATCTGATGGGAGGGCATTCTGGATTAATTGTAGTTTCTGGGTCACCTTCAAAGGATCATCCAGCTGACAAAAGCATCTAATCCCAGAGAGCCCCCCCCCCTCTCTCTTTCCACCTTACCCCCAGCTGCACATATAACCCCAGAGTCTGGTTTTTACTGAAACGAAAGTATTGTGTCTCAGGAAACCAGTACACAATGACTGACCTGACCCCAATGGCTGTGGATAAAGGCTGCAGTGTGTATGGAGCAGAACTGGGGCAACAGCAGGTCAGAACCACGGACAGCACACAATGATCCTCACTGGGAAGTATTTCACCTCATGGGGGGTCAGAACCCATAATTCAACCCCTCCTAAACACTCAGTTGCTGAACATGATCTGAAAATCCTTCTTGTCCTTCTGATTGTGTCACCCCAGAAAGATACTGCAAACGGTGACTGATCAGACCCAATCCAGGCACCTCACCTTCAAACATGAAGGTGTCAGCTTCAGCTGCGATGTCAGCATCAGACAACTGGCGACCCTCTTCATCCTGCAAGCACAAAGGCAGGTGTTTGCAACGACACAAAGACCCGTTGATAGTCTCACAAGCGTCTCTGCCAGGGGAGGGCACCAGGGTTAGACCCCTGGTTAGTGTAGCTCAGGCTTCCTCAAACTCAGCCCTCCAAATGTTTTGAGACTACAATTCCCATCATCCCTGACCACTGGTCCTGCTAGATAGGGATCATGGGAGTTGTAGGCCAAAAGCATCTGGAGGGCAGAGTTTGAGGAAGCCTGGTGTAGCTCAGCTCCACACTGACTGGAAATGAATCTCTGTAATGGACTACGCAGAATTAGATAAGATGACAGGAAGAATTCGAAATCTTAGGGACCAAAGATTCACAGAAGATTGGAACAATTATGCGAACTATTTGAAGAGCAACTGTAATCAACAAATTACACTAGTAGGGCTACAAGAAGCTTTGTAAGGAGGAATATATGAAATATTGCAAAGAAGATAAAGAAGAGAGACATTAGTTATGATAATTAAAAGCAATAGTGAAAGTAAGAAATGTAAATTAAGTGGAAAAGACTTGAAAATTTTCAGATGTGATTGACGAAAGTCGGGGAAAAAATTGTATAAGATATAAAAGTATGTTTTATTATTGTTGGAAATCATATGTTAAAAATTTTTATATACCGTATTTTTCGCTCTATAGGACGCACTTTTTGCTCTCCAAAAATTGAGGGGAAATGTGTGTGCGTCCTATGGAGCTAATGCAGGCTCCTTGGCTTCAGCGATAGCAATGCTAAGCCTCCGAAGTGCAGAGGGAGCACTCCCTCCATGCTCCAAAAGCTTCGCGTTGCTTTCCCTGAAGCCTGGAGAGCGAGAGGCGTTGGTGCGCACCGACCCCTCTTGCTCTCCAGGCTTCAGGGATAGCTGCGCGCAACCCCTCCGGCAGGGAGAAGCTGCAGGGGGCTATGGCTTCTTTAGCCCCATGCAGCTTCTCCCGGCAGGGAGAGGTTGCACGCATCCTGTACGCTGCTCTTTGGGGCTAGGGGGGGAATAAGATTTTTTTTCTTGATTTCCCCCCCAAAAAACGGGGTGCGCCCTATGATCCGGTGTGCCCTATGGAGCGAAAAATACGGTGTGTATATATAGAAGGAAATGAATCTCTGGGGTTTCAGATAAGGGACCTTTTCCATTTAACACAGATGGTTAACCACTGAGCTATGGCTCTTCCCTTTCCTTGTCTCCAAATAGTCTGGTCTACCTCTTCTATAAGCCACAGGGTTAAGCTTTCCCAAGTTGACGCCAACCTTCCTCTTTAGGCAGGGCCTCAGTTCCCATAAAACTCCCCTCTTCCTTGCCCTCTTTCTGCCTAGTACCTTTGCCAACAAAAGAACATCAATGAAGTCCACGGTTTTGCCTTGCTTGGATTTGAGCCAGGCATCATCCCCCAAGCGGCTATGTGCCATTCGTCGCTGCTGAATCACATTGGCTGTGAAGCGGTGCACAGTGTCACACGCACGGCGGAAGCGGCGGCCGTTCGTCGATAGATAGTAGAGCCAGTCAAAATGGTGGATCAGGGCATGCTGCCGCAGCACGACAAGATTGCTGAGTTCCAAGATGGCAGCAATGTAGTCACTTGATTTCCTGGAACATATAACAAGTCTACTTGTCAGGAGAAGACATGGGAGGAAGTCTCAGCAGAAGCTGTCCAAGGGAGTCTGAGAACAGGTTCTTTGGGGAACATTGTTCAGGTCTTGACATGGCCCCAGTATGATAAGAATAAGAAGAGGAGTTTGGATTTGATATCCCGCCTTTCACTCCCTTTAAGGAGTCTCAAAGCAGCTAACATTCTCCTTTCCCTTCCTCCCCCACAACAAACACTCTGTGAGGTGAGTGGGGCTGAGAGATTTCAAAGAAGTGTGACTGGCCCAAGGTCACCCAGCAGCTGCATGTGGAGGAGTGGAGACGCGAACCCCATTCACCAGATTACGAGTCTTAACCACTACACCACACTGGCTCTCAAGTGTGCAAGCAAGCAGCAAGCAGCACAGTCCCAAACAGCTGAAAAACTCCCCAAAAGATTGAACATTTAACAGGTAACAGTACCTGTTTCTTATTAGCACTGAAACTGCAAAAAGCCTCGGCTTTTGCTGTTAGAATGCCCACGGAGAAACATCTAGTGAAGTACTGTCAATGGATACTTGTGATGCCCCAATAACACAGGTGTAGCACAGTGCTAGGTGTTTACTCCTTGGTAAATCCCACTGAGTTCAATAGCGTCCCAAGGCAGCCCTCTGCTTCATGAACCTGTTGCAGACCAACATAGCCACCCTTCTGAGTCAAATACTTTTGTTTCTTCCTGTGCAAAACATTTAAGGCATTGTCAAAGCTGCTGAGCTATTGCGGATCCCTGCGAACACACCTTGTAGGGATTTCCAAGGAACACTTGTTTACATCCCGAGGAAGCCCCCTGCCTACTGGGTTGCTACAAGAGTGACTCATACACGCCATTTGCTATTCTGTCACGTAACATAACCTCGTATCTTTTTCTGTGGGGGAAAAATCGAGGATCTAATCTGAGAACAAGCAGGCAGTTCCTCCTTCTCCTGAGTCCTGGTTTACCCTCTCTTCCCCACTTCCATGGGCTTTCCAGATCCTTATGATGTTGGGGCTACAGCACTGAAGCTAGCTTGCTCCAGAATCAATGGGTAAAGGGCCTTGTGGAACAACCTAGAGGCTGGGCGACAAAGGATCTGGAAAGCTATGAGTTCCCCCAGCGTTCCTTCTGCCAGCCTACTCACTCTTGGCAGTTGCTGTCGTAGCTGAAGACACATTTCTGCAAGCTGTCCAAAGTCATGAGGCTGATCTGCTCAAACATGTCAATGGAGGCCGGGCCTGCCGAGGTCAACTTGCGCCACTTGGCCTGCCAAAAAATGGAAGGGGAGAACAAGAATCAACATTTCGGAAGGCAGCAAATGGCGAAGGACTGACCAGTGAGGTGACACAGCACGGGCAGAAGGGCAGCAGGGGAAGGCCCAGGCTGGGGACAGAACCACATTACACAGTGGGTGCAATGATGGCAGATGAGTGAAGCTGAGAGACAGAGAAAGACAGTCAGACAGAGATGTTCAATATCTATGCAGGAAAGAGCTGAAAACAGAACTTTCAGCAGCTGACTGTGTAGCATCCCTATTACGTGGCCCCTTTGAGGCATGCTTCCATGTCATGCTTAAATTATATTCAAACACGCACAGCCCATGCATACATATTTATCAACATTAAAAATGAAACATGAGTTTATTCAGTGCTAACTGCAGGTGTGGCATTCTAAAGTAGAGGAGCAAAGTAGGATTCAAAAAGTGCAGTTACTTTACAGGCAAATCCCTATAAAGCCCTTCAAAACTGCTCGAGAAGCGGTAATATATTATACTTTTGCAGCACACTGTCAGCAAGAAAATACTGAGTGGGGAGGCAACTGAAAAAGCATACAAACCTTCAATACTAAGATAGGTACAAGCAGTGGAAGTAGCTGGGACATTGCAAGTGTTCAAACACACACCCCCCCCATTTGTATAACATAAACTTACTGAAAAGCTTGGATGGAGAAATGAGTTTCCCAATGTCGGAAAACTCAAAATTATTTTTTAAAAATCAACAACAACAACAACACTGAGTATTTGAATAAAACAAGGAGATAGGATGAAGTTTCTCTCTGACTAAGTGTTCCTTTGCAGGTATTCCCCCCCCCTTAAAAATCACAATCTCTACAGCAATTATGGAGGAAAGGAATGCCCTGAATGCTGACACACAAGTTTCCCAGGCACAAGGCACAACTCTTTGATCGGAGTACATGACAAGTGGAAACAACAGAATGAATGCAGGCCATCTCTTCCAAACAGAAAGCAAGTGTGCATTGACCCTCACACACAAGGTCGTGCAGACGAACCCCAGTTCATATAAGTTCCAGGGTAGAAAGCAACCCAAAATTGGTTGCATTGCACAGATGGCGCTGAGGCAGAGCGATGTGTAAGAGCAGGGCTCAGCAAACTTTTTCATCAGGGGGCCAGTCCACTGTCCCTCAGAGCTTGGGGGAGGTGGACTATATTTAGAAAAATATAAATACCCTGCAAGCCGCAGCTGCCTCTGGACCTGGAGGAGGAACGCACTCTGCACGCGCTCAGCAGCGCGTCTCAGCGCCGCCCGCTCACCGGCGTTGTTGATGAGCAGCAGTCGCTCCATGGGCCCATCCCCGTGGAGCTCCCAGGTGGAGTGCACCATGCACTGCGGCCCGTCGTCCAAGGCCACATCGGCGGGCAGGCAGCGCACGCGGAACGCTGGGCAGTCGGTGTGCAGCTTGCCCTCCAGCTGTTCCAGCAGCAGCAGCACTGAGCCGGGCACCAGGCATGGGGCCAGAAGGCACGCCAAGCTCCAGCTGAAGCCCCACGATGTGCCCGTCACGATGTCCATGGCGAGGCCCAGACCCGACGCCCACCCACCGGCCTCTCCATCCACGGCCGCACTGGGTTTACCTCAGCACGCGGGCAGCAAGGCCTTGGATTGGCTGCAGGAACTTCATGCAGCCAATCCAAAGCTGCGCCACTCAGAGGTGTCTGTGGCTTCAGATTGGCTGCAGGAACTTCCTGCAGCCAATCCAAAGCCATTCCAGCATCCTGGAAGTCAGTCCCCTCACGGCGAGGAATCCGCGGCTTCTTTTCAAGGAAATGCCACGCTGGACTGACCGAGTGGGCATCAGAGTCCACGGGCCGGATTTACAAACCTGGTGGTCTGCATCCGGTCCCCGGACTGTAGTTTGCAGACCCCTGTGTAAGAGCATGAGGAGAAGCACATGGAGCGAAAGTGCATTAGCATGAGTATTTTGAAGGCACTCACGTGCATGATGTCTGTGCTCTGGTTGAAGAATTTCATGTAAGGCTTCAGGATGTCAAAATGAAAAGCCGGGGTGAGCATCCGCCGATGTCGTCCCCACTTCTTTCCACCGCTCAGAAGTAATCCATCGCCTGGCACAAGGAAACACAGGCTCATTGAGGTGCAGTATCCTGGCAGCGGAATGGCCTGCCTGCAGCCAGTGAGACTCCCAGAGAAGATGAACAGCTAGGTCCACAAAACCACACCCCAAAGATCAAAATATCCACCCTGATGGGAAAACATGGGTGGAACTGTCAGCGCTCGATTTTGCCTAGGTATACCACTAGTTCTACTAGTAAAAAAGGAAAAGGTAAAGGACCCCTGGATGATTAAGTTCAGTCAAAGGTGACTATGGGGTGCGGCACTCATCTCGCTTTCAGGCCGAGGGAGCTGGTGTTTGTCCACAGACAGCTTTCTGGGTCATGTGGCCAGCATGACTAAACCACTTCTGGCACAACAGAACACCGGGATGGAAACCAGAGTGCACGGAAATGCCGTTTGCCTTCCCGCTACAGCGGTACCTATTTATCTACTTGCACTGGTGTGCTTTCAAACAGCTAGGTTGGCAGGAGCTGGGACAGAGCAACCGGAGCTCACCCTGTCATGGGGATTCAAACTGCCGACCTTCCGAGCAGCAAGCACAAGGGGATCAGTGGTTTAGACCAGTGTTTCCCAACCTTGGGCCTCCAGCTGTTTTTGAACTACAATTCCCATCATCCCTGACCGCTGGTCTTGCTAGCTAGGGATGATGGGAGTTGTAGGCCAAAAACATCTGGAGGCCCAAGGTTGGGAAACACTGGTTTAGACCACCCTGGGATTATCTGGCTTGCTTCTCCTGATAGGCAGGGTGTTGAACTGCATCTGAGCTCAGAGGACATTAATCTGGTGGGGTTGTCTACGGAGACTAAGGGGCGTCACTGTGGATGCAAAATTATCTCTTCACAAGGAAGTTCTAAAGGAACAGATAACAACTTGATCTCCCAATCAGAGGTCGACAGACCTGCAGGTAATTAGTTGCCCTAATTAGGCGGCAGTTGTGAAGTCAGCTCAACAATGATGCAACAGCCCCTTCGGGAGATGAAGAGCGGTAGCTTTCTGGCGCCCACAAATTAGAAGCCTTGCAGAGAATGATTTTATTGCTGTAAAGTGTCTCCTACTGTGTAGATCAAGGGGACACCAACAACTTCAATGAGTGCTTGTTCAAGATTAACTGCAATGTGAGAGGGGAATTTCTGAGCTTGCAACTGGGGAGGGAACTCCCCTCCCTAGTTGCAATGCCTTAAGGGCTCTCACATGGAAGATAGAGCGAGCTTGTTTTCTCCTGATCTGGAGGGCAGGACTCGAACCAATGGCTTCAAGTTACAAGACAGGAGATTCCAACTAAGGGTCAGGAAAAACTTTTTGACAGCAAGAGCTGTTTGGCAGTGGAACAGTCTCCCTCAGGAGGACTCTCCTTCCTTGGAGGTTTCAAAGCAGAGGTTGGATGGCCAACTGCCATGGATGCTTTAGCTGAGATTCCTGCATTGCATGGGGTTGGACTAGATGACCCTTGGGTCCTCTCGAACTCTACAATTCTATGTTCCTGGCTGCTGTTAAAATTCATCCCTGTCTTTAAACAAAAGGCTGATCCAGGTACAAATTAAACTCCCAAGATTCACGTTTGTTCGTGGCTCGTCTTGTCTTGTGCTGTAACGCTGGTAACTCTACTCTCTCTTTTTTAAATAACTTTTTTTAGTCAAAATTAAAACAAAACATATCATCCAGAAACATATCATCCTTATTCCCCCCATTTTTCCTCTCTCCCTCCCCCCCCCACAACCCACCCACCCCCACCCCCGACTTCCCTCAGTTCCAGTCTTTGATTTCTCTAAAAATGCTGTTTTCTGCATGTTACACAGTTGTATAGATCCTCAAACTATTTAGCTGATTATTATCAATAAAAAGCTTGTGAATGTTTATTCAAAACCAGCCAAGGAGTCCAGTTCACTTTGTTGCGTCTTCAAATACTTTGTAAAGGGTTCCCATTCATCCTTAAAGTCACAGTTATCCTAACGCTGGTAACTCTTATAAGGTAAAGTAAGCTCAGTTGTTTCATTGGCTGTAAAAACGACTCTCATACTGTGCTTTCAGTACTATAGCACAGAGATTCCCAATCTTGGGCCTCCAGCTGTTTTTGAACTACAATTCCCATCATCCCTGACCCCTGGTCTTGCTAGCTAGGGATGATGGGAGTTGTAGTCCAAAAACAGCTGGAGGCCCAAGGTTGGGAAACACTGGTATAGCAGGTATGGAAGCACCTTAACCATGTCAGGGTCCTGTCTGATGTCCCTACCTAAGCCCAATCAAGACCTATCTATCACTCCAAAGTGACTGGAAGCTTATGCATGCCAGGATAAGCACTCCACTGGCAGACAGCATACAGTCCTTTTTGAACTTCTATATTACTGGTCTTCAATTGGTGGGTCGGGATAGGAGCACTAGCACCGTGCAGATATATGGTTAAAGGTTTGAAAATGGGTCCCCAAAGGCATGTTTGGGTGAAAAGCAGGGCAAGGATCTGAACAGGTTGCAGATCCCTGACCGGAAGAATCAGAAATCAGGAAAACCAAAATTTTAATAAAGAATGGGGAAAATATATAATTTATCTTAAAAACCATTGTAAACAGTTAAAATTGTTAGTAGGATTGGAATAGGGACGTGGGTGGCACTGTGGGTTAAACCACTGAGCCTAGGACTTGCCGATCAGAAGGTCAGCGGTTCGAATCCCCGTGACGGGGTGAGCGCCCGTTGCTTGGTCCCTGCTCGAAAGCATGTCAAAGTGCAAGTTGATAAATAGGTACCGCTCCGGCGGGAAGGTAAACAGCGTTTCCATGTGCTGCTCTGGCTCGCCAGAAGCGGCTTAGTCATGCTGGCCACATGACCCGGAAGCTGTACGCCGGCTCCCTCGGCCAGTAAAGCGAGATGAGCGCCGCAACCCCAAAGTCGGTCACGACTGGACCTAATGGTCAGGGGTCCCTTTACATTTACCTTTAGGATTGGAATAACCCTTGTAGTTTAACAGTGAAATTTGGATATAATGGGGAGGTAAAAGATTTGGATTACAGCAGACCCTCTACTCACAACCACAATCCATTCCGGAGGCCCGTCCGGAAGTCGAAACAGGTCGCTGGGAGAGGCGCCGTTGTGCGCAGGCACAGGTAGCATTTGCCTGCTTTTGCGCATGCGCGAACAGCAATCACCACTCCTGCGCATGCGCGAACGGCGGCAAACCCACCGGTTACTTCTGGGTTTGCCATGGACGTTGGGCAAAATGGATGCGAGTGGAGGCGGGCATAAGAAGAGGTTTGACTGTATTATAAAAGATGCAGGAGGAAATGATTAACAATAGGACCCACAAATGAGAGAAGGGAAGTCCAGGAGATTCTATGGAATCTTGTCTTTATGTTGTATGTTGGATATGTGATTGTAAAACTGTCATTTGAAAAACCAAATGAACTGGTTGCAGACATAACTGTCAACTTACAGATTTGAAAATAAGGGGCCAGCAGCCTCGGAAATCAGGGATCAGCAGCCAAAATAAGGGATTTTTAGAGCGCAGGTATGTTTGACTTCTGAGCCCCTCCGAGCCAAAGGCAGAAAGCCCAACCAGCAGCCAAACAAAGCCTCAAGCGGTGGTTCCCACAGCGCAGCAACCCGGCAAAGGGGGTCAGCAAGGAAAACCACTGTCACCTCTCCGCTGGGAAGCGCTGAGCAAAGGCGAGTCCCCAGGCAACGTGGCCGATTTGATCGGCACAAGGCATGCAAGCTCCACCCCCCAGTCGTTCTTAGACTCCTTATTGGGTGAGCAACGCAGCCAAGCAACACTGTTGGAGCCTCCCTCCTCCCTGGCCAGCAGGGAGGGAGGGAGAGAGAGGAGCTGCTTCCTTTGAAACCTGGGAAATTTAAGGGACATCATCAATAAGGGACAGCAGCAGGACACGGTGCTGGGATAAGGGACTTTCCCGCCAAATAAGGGACGGTTGACATTTATGGTTGCAGATCCCTGTTCTGCATCAATTGTGGGGAACCCCTGTCCCTCCAGATGTTGCAGAACTACCACCAGCTCCAGCAAGCATGGCCAATGGCCAAGAATGAGGGGAGTTGTAGTTTAGTAACATCTGGAGGGCCAAAGGTTCCCCACACCTGCTCTACGTACTTATCCCTGGCACAAGAGCTCATGGTCTGACAAGTTTCAGGTGTGGGGCAGGGGTACCTTACCAAGCCAAGGCTTCAAGAAGCCGTAGAAGAGTTTGTCTTTGGGAGCAACAGCAGCTGTAGGGCAGAGAAAAACAGAAACACATTCAGTCTAGTCCTCTCAGATCTCCAGACATTTAAGTATTAAAGAAATTAGGCATACAATTATTATGATGTTTATTTATATCCTACTTCCCCACCCCCAAACTGCGACTCAAAGTGGCTTACACAAATCAAAGCAATAAAAATAATTTAAAGTGTTTTCAGGGGCACCTCCACTGGGGAGTGGAGCAAGGGAATTGGAACGCCTTCTGCCTAGCAGCACAGAGCAAAGGCTCAGGAAGGGATCATCCCAGCCCCAGATATTTGCATCTGCATCAGACTAGAAGCACAGAATGGGCGCACTTACAGGGAAGCTCACTGAGGCCAAGCAGCCACAAAAATGGAATTATCATCAGATTAAAATAAAATTAAAAGAAAAGAAAATAAAAGAAGCATGGCAAAGATAGCACAGGCTTACTTTTGCCATGCTTTTATTTTGTCGGAGAGGTGGTGTAGTTGTTTTTATTTTCTTTACAAAAATCAACTTTTTCCCTACAGAACTCCGCATCCTCGGAGTAATGCAGCCATGCTCAGATCCCATAATCTGCATGGCACCCTTCAACGCACTTTACAAAACCTTCCCTCTCCCATCTCAATTGAAGCAAAATTAACCACGCAGCATTACATTTTGAGTCTACAAATTAATAGATGCAGAGCATGAATA
Source organism: Podarcis erhardii (assembly GCF_964252035.2). NCBI lineage: Eukaryota > Metazoa > Chordata > Lepidosauria > Squamata > Lacertidae > Podarcis > Podarcis erhardii. Next base: position 8,850,324 of record NC_138515.1, on the reverse strand, counting down.
TAGACATACACAAGCACACTCCAGGTAAGGCAAAGGCAGGGTGGGACATTCTCATTTCCCTGACAGAGAAGGAAGATACAGATCTGGTTTTCACATGATTTGTTTAGGCTTACTATGATTTACGGGTGTGGGGGGTGTTAAGGGAGGGGTAGTACTTCTGGCAAGGGACACGTCCTGCTCCTTTGGGGGCAGTTTGTCCACCTTTGGTCCCCACACTGCACTCGGCTCTCACCTGCGGCTCCATGAAGCTGTTGGTGTGACAGCGGCCACACCCTGGAATGGCTTTGATTGGCCAGCTAAACCAGGTGAGGATAGCCGAAGGGTCTCAAACCCTCAGTGAGTTAGGGACCTCCTCTGCATGCAAAGACAGGCTCTGGCAGATTGAGCGGACGAAACCAGTAGAGGGTCCAGTGGTCAATAAGACGGTTTCTGCCCATGCTCTAGAGGCAAGTGAGGGGCAGGTGGGGTTTGTCAACCTGGAAAGGTGGTCCATGTAGGATGGGGTCAGCAAGGCTTACCGGGCATGGGCTGGATCACTCCTGCGGAGATCCTCTGTGGGCCGGACCGACACAGCGCAACACCGTAAACCGCGCCTGCACATGTACGTGGCGCTGGAAGTCACTCCAGACAATCGCCGAGGCACAAAAACCCAACGCAAGAGCAGTTGGGAAAACAAAGCAAGCTTTGGAAAAACAAGTCGGGGCTCATTTGCTTCTCTGCAGGGAAGCTCACTGAGGCCAAGCAGCCACAAAAATGAAATTATCATCAGACTAAAATAAAATAAAAATAAAATAAAAGAAGTGTGGCAAAGAGAGCACAGACTTACATTTGCCATGCTTTTATTTTGTTGGAGAGGTGGTGTGGTTGTTTTTATTTTCTTTACAAAAATCAACTTTTTCCCTACAGAACTCCGCATCCTCGGAGTAATGCAGCCATGCTCAGATCCCATAATCTGCATGGCACCCTTCAACGCACTTTACAAAACCTTCCCTCTCCCATCTCAATTGAAGCAAAATTAACCACGCAGCATTACATTTTGAGTCTACAAATTAATAGATGCAGAGCATGAATATAGACATACACAAGCACACTCCAGGTAAGGCAAAGGCAGGGTGGGACATTCTCATTTCCCTGACAGAGAAGGAAGATACAGATCTGGTTTTCACATGATTTGTTTAGGCTTACTATGATTTACGGGTGTGGGGGGTGTTAAGGGAGGGGTAGTACTTCTGGCAAGGGACACGTCCTGCTCCTTTGGGGGCAGTTTGTCCACCTTTGGTCCCCACACTGCACTCGGCTCTCACCTGCGGCTCCATGAAGCTGTTGGTGTGACAGCGGCCACACCCTGGAATGGCTTTGATTGGCCAGCTAAACCAGGTGAGGATAGCCGAAGGGTCTCAAACCCTCAGTGAGTTAGGGACCTCCTCTGCATGCAAAGACAGGCTCTGGCAGATTGAGCGGACGAAACCAGTAGAGGGTCCAGTGGTCAATAAGACGGTTTCTGCCCATGCTCTAGAGGCAAGTGAGGGGCAGGTGGGGTTTGTCAACCTGGAAAGGTGGTCCATGTAGGATGGGGTCAGCAAGGCTTACCGGGCATGGGCTGGATCACTCCTGCGGAGATCCTCTGTGGGCCGGACCGACACAGCGCAACACCGTAAACCGCGCCTGCACATGTACGTGGCGCTGGAAGTCACTCCAGACAATCGCCGAGGCACAAAAACCCAACGCAAGAGCAGTTGGGAAAACAAAGCAAGCTTTGGAAAAACAAGTCGGGGCTCATTTGCTTCTCTGCAGGGAAGCTCACTGAGGCCAAGCAGCCACAAAAATGAAATTATCATCAGACTAAAATAAAATAAAAATAAAATAAAAGAAGTGTGGCAAAGAGAGCACAGACTTACATTTGCCATGCTTTTATTTTGTTGGAGAGGTGGTGTGGTTGTTTTTATTTTCTTTACAAAAATCAACTTTTTCCTACTCCGCCCTGAGAACAAGCAGGGAGTGATGCAGTCAGGCTCAGATCCCCTAATTTGTATAGCACCCTTCAACGCAGGCGCGATTTCCAGCATCTGGGCATGCGCAGAAGCGATTTCTGGAGAAGTGGAAGATGGTCCCTGCGCTGCACCGGTTTAGCGCAGAGCGTGGGGACTCACCGAGTGGGCGGCTTGGTTCGGGGGCAGCTCACGAGCCGGTTAAGCGACGCTCATGGACCACTTCTGGCCCATGGGCCTTAGGTTGCTGACCTCTGATGTAGGAGAAGGAAAACTCTGATCCAAATCTGCACTGCTTTGCAGGATATATTAGGGAGAAGAAAAGGCTAAGGAGTAAACCCTACACAAATCCAAAGTAGAGTCCCTAAGATGGTTGGATGGCTCCTTATATGCCTCCTTCCAGACCACATCAGCGAGGCCGAAAGGGGGGTCTCTTCGACTGGGCAGCCCAGGACCCCCATGCACATTGCTTAGGCTTGCACGCTGCAGAGGTCCCTTTGGTGCTGCCAATGCAGCGGTCTGACTTCAGCCCCAGAGGTGAACTCCATTGTCTCTCAAGAAAGACAGATGCCAACGACAGCAAACCCAGCTCGGCAGACTAATCAGAAATTGTTTTCTGCCAAAAAATTGTGGTGGAACGCCATAATTTGGTCTTAGCTTATGACCCATGGCACGCTTGGTGTTATGTCTGAACCAGATAGCCCTAATTGGTCCAATCCTATTTGGCCAGTCCACTCCAGACAATTGCTGGGGCACAAAAACGCAATGAAAGAGCAGTTGGGAAAACAAAGCAAGCTTTGGAGAAACAAGTTAGAGATTGTTTGCTTCTCTGCGGGACAATTCATGGTTTCCTGAACAAACCATGGTGAAAACAAGCCTTCCTAAAAGCGTCTAACAATGTCCCTTTGCAATGATGAGTGGAAGGATTCCTCTGACAAAGCCATGCTGCACATTCAGCTTCCGACAATTGACCATCCATTGTAATTACAGAGAATGCATGATTGGGTATACAACTGCCAAAGGCTCCAGTGAGAAAATATAATGGAAGCCATCTCCATTGATAATTGATATATCCACAACCAGTTGATTATCATTTTGCATTTATGGCCATGCATGAACACTATTGCAAATGCAGCAGTTTCCCGAGGTTTCTTGCTGTGGAATATTCCGAATGTGTGTGTTTGTTGTGCAACTCACTTCATTTCCTCTTATTCGTCACATAAAAGAATTTCTCCCTATATTATCGCCAGCTTTCCATATTAATTTCTCTCTCCTCCCCCAATAAAGTCACGTCTAAGATGGTAGTCTGAAGGTCAAAACCTGAACCAAGCAGGCAGGCATGGGGCAAGTTGTCAATGGCTCATTGAATTCTATGGACTGAAGCGGATAAGCTGCTTTGAAAATAGGGATGCCCAGTGCTATTTTTCAGAAAAAGGTGCCAGAACTCACCATGAACACCTCCCTCGTTCTCTTAGAATGGCAGTGCTGCCAGAACTGAGCTGCTGCTGTTGTTTTTGTTTTTTTAAAATATTACGTATACTTTTCAGATATATACATTTCACTGATTTTACAATCACTTTGACATTTTAAAGCTTGACTTCCTTCCCCCTCTTTCTGCAGTTCCTTAAATTTATTTTTAATGCCTTCTGCATATCCAAATTAACTTAACTTACTCATTTATTTATCTCCTTTAAATATATATTCTTACGTAACTGCAGGTTATTACAATGACCCTGCCAGTGTTTTGATCTGTTTACAATTTATCTGCAAATATTCAACAAACCATTTCCATTCTTTGCTAAAAAGTTTGTTATCTTGATTTCTTATTCTTCTAGTACGTTTTGCCATTTCTGCATATTCCATCAGTTTTTGTATCCATTCTTCCTTGAGTTCTGGTGAGTTCCAGCTGAAAAAAAGCCCTGGGGACATCCTATTCCATAGCCTCCAACGTTTTCCCAATGAAAATAGGGACGCCCTAAGGCAGGGGTCTGCAACCTTTAAGACAAAAAGAGTCACTTGGACCCGTTTCCAAAAAAAAAACCTGGGAGCCGCAAAACCACTGCGACATTTAAAACAAATATATCTCTGGACAGCAGGCGGGAAGGTGACGTCAGGACGGTGCATGACTAACGCACGCACCGCCCCCATGCGACGTCACAGCCAGTACAGCGCCCGCCACAGTGGGGAGTGCCGGGGCGCACAATGCGCCTCCTCCCCTCGCTAGTATCTGCCCCGGAGCCTCGGCAAAGGTGTAAAAGAGCCACATGCGGCTCCGGAGCCGCGGGTTGCAGACCCCTGCCCTAAGGAAAAGCGGGACATTTCAGGATCAAATCAGAAACCGGGACGGCTTCTGTAAATCCGGGACTGTTCCTGGAAATTAGGGGCGCTTGGAGAGTCTGATCCAACAGGCTCTTCTTATGTTCTTATGCCCGACATGAGACCTACAGGCAGCCAGGTGCCACCCCCAAGTCAGCCCGCTGCATGGCTCCAGCTTTGTGCCCTAAGGAACATCCTCTACACGTGCCCACTTCCTGTGCCACAATCTACCTGATTCCCGGAGCACAGGACCGATGGTCTCTGGATGGAAAAGCCTCAGAATTGGAACCCAGGGCCCAAACCACCAGACACAGATCTGCCCGTACTGGGCAGTCAGCTGCGCGGCGTCCTGCAGCCCTTCCTCGTTGCTTCGTGCCTAGGACAAGGATTGGGTTAGCAGAGACGCCAGCTCCCCAAGATCTGTGTGAGTAAATAACCCAAAAAGCTTGCTAGCCTGCAAAGAAACGGTTAGTTAAGAGTCCTGAGGTCGGAGAGCTCCAGCTTGTCGCATTTCGATTGTAGGTACAGTGGGGAGCCGGCACACTCCATGCTCTGTCCACCAACCCATTCACTCACTTGTGTGTAATTCCTCGTCACCAGTGGCTTCCAGGCTACTGACTAATTGCAAGGCCCAAGCCTTCCTGGAATGGAAGTGATATTAACTCTCTCCATGTGCCAGGGGGAAAGATGGCAGCCCGCAAGAAGAACCAAGCAGAAAAAGAAGGAAAGACAAAATGCAATATACTAGACCTCTCCATTCTCAACCTTGGGTCTCCAGATATTAAAAAGGTAAAGGGACCCCTGACCATTAGGTCCAGTCATGACCGACTCTGGGGTTGTGGCGCTCATCTCGCTTTATTGGCCGAGGGAGCCGGTGTACAGCTTCCGGGTCAGGTGGCCAGCATGACTAAGCTGCTTCTGGAGAACCAGAGCAGTGCACGGAAATGCCGTTTACCTTCCCGCTGGAGTGGTACCTATTTATCTACTTGCACTTTGACGTGCTTTCAAACTGCTAGGTTGGCAGGAGCAGGGACTGAGCAACGGGAGCTCACTCCGTGGCGGGGATTCAAACCACCGACCTTCTGACCAGCAAGTCCTAGGATCTGTGGTTTAACCCACAGCGCCACCCGCGTCCCTCTCTCCACCCGCGTCCCTCCAGATATTACTGAACTACAACTCCCGTTATATCTGACAGTAGTTCTACTACTCCTGACCGCTGGCCATGCTGGCTAGGAATGGTAGGAGTTGTAGTCCAACAATGCCTGTGGATCAAAGGTTGAGAAAGGTTGCAGTTATAGAGAGAACTGGTACTGTTCCTATGACAAGTGTGATAGGAACACGAGGAAGCTAAAAAGCTGTGGTGTCTTCTTTAGACGCGCACCTTAGCTAGAAATTGACTAGCTGGCCAGGGGGCATAGGCCAATAGTGAAACGCTTGCTTTGTTTACAAAAGGCCTCTGGCTTCTCCAGGAAGCAGATGTGCCAACTCAGGCTTGTGGGTGCCCACCGCCACAACGTGGACATGCGATGTCACACACACATGCCTGCACATAGTGCATTTGACATCACACGCACCACGTGCAGACGTGTGTGTGTGATGTTGCATGTACGCGTGGAGGCGGCTCCTCTTTGCAGCCAGCGAGGCACCCTTTTCCACAAGGAGGGGCTCACTCAGAGACCGTGCCTCCATGTCTGAGGTCTTCCCCCCGTCCGAAAAGGGTGCTTTGTTCGCTGGCTGCAGAGGTCAGAGCTGAACTGCTTCTCTCTCGGAGAAGAGAGCCATCAGAGAAGAGAGCCACTGCCGCCTCATTGACTTTGTGGGTGCCAAGCCCCCAATATTATATTATTGTGGGTGCCTAAGCACCCACGGCCCCCTGGAGTTGGCTCCTGTGCCAGGTAGGGTTAGGGAAACGCTGGAAAGCTTCTGCAAGTGTTCACAATAATGAGCAACCTTGATCATCTTGGGAGAACGAGATAAGAGGCGGATGTGGCGTTGAGAAGGAGGAGGAGGAGTTGTTTGGACTCAATATCCTACCTTTAACTCCCCTTCAGGAGTCTCAAAGTGGCTAACAATCTCCTTTTCCTTCCTCCCCCACAACAAACACTCTGTGAGGTGAGTGAGGCTGAGAGACTTCAGAGAAGTGTGACTAGCCCAAGGTCACCCAGCAGCTGCATGTGGAGGAGCGAAGACGCAAACCCGGTTCTCCAGATTACGAGACTACCACTCTTAACCACTACACCACTGCTGGCTCCAAAAGTGTCTGGACTCCAAACATCTTTCACTTCTGTGCTTTCCTTCTACATAGGCAGCAAGCAAAGAAGGCCTGCTTCAGGAAAAGCCAGGACCACAAAGGTCATACCCTTGTGGCTCTAGCTGTGTTAGGATCGTGGCCAGAATGGTCATGAGAGGGGGCAGGAAACGCTACCTGTCATGACCTCCATTATTAATGACACCAAAACTAGGGCAACCAGTGTTTCACCAGCAAGAGGATTTGGGGAATCCTGCCAGTCAGTGTTAGCCGTTCTCTGATCCATGGCACATCATATTCCCCTTCTGTCTCAAGAATGGACTCAGGAACCGCTTAGTTAGAGGCTGCTGCCCTGACTCCTCGATCAAATCAATCATCTTAGCTTCAGCATCTGAACTGCAACCCACTTCCTAGCTGCCTTCCTACAAGATGCTGAATTCATTACCTTCTAGCACCCCTGCCTGCGCTTGAAAGGGTCCGCCTTTCACAATCATGGCTCCTTAGGAACTCTCACTGTCATCACCACGGCTTATTGCTAGATCCATTTCAGCTGGAGTTTAGGACTGGTTTGGACACAGAAACTACTTTGGTCACCCTGTATGATGACCTATGTCAGGAGAGAGACAGGGAAAATGCCTCCCTGTAAATTCTCCTCAACCTCTAAGCAGCTTTTGAAACCATCAACCATGGTATCATTCTGGAACAGCTTCCCAAGTTAGGGGGGCAGTGGCACCACTTTGCAGTGGTCCCAGTCAGGGCATAGAGGGCGTAGCAAGGGAGGTGCGGTAGGTGCAGTTTGCCCCGGGTGTCCCCATTGGGGTGTGTGTGACAAAATGGCAAGCGGCACTCACCATGGGGCCTGCAATGCGCCCCAGCCACGCGACTTTAAGCTATGTCTGTGAGGTGTGTATGTGTTCTTGTCATTGCTTGCTATGCTGTTGTGTATTTCTGTGTATTTCTGTTATACAGTGGTACCTCAGATTACAAACTTAATTCATTCTGGAGGTCCATTCTTAACCTGAAACCATTCTTAACCTGAGGCACGCTTTCACTAATGGGGTTTCCCGCTGCCGCCGTGCTGTCGCTGTGTGATTTCCATTCTCATCCTGGGGCAAAGTTCGTAACCCAAGTTACTACTTCCAGGTTAGCGGAGTTCGTAACCAGAAGTGTTCGTAACCCGAAGTGTTTGTAACCCGAGGTACCACTGTACTGTCAACCACCCTGTGATCCTTGAATGAAGGGCGGCACAGAAATTTCATAAAAAACAATAATTATTATTCCTCTTGCAGGTAGATAGAATCACTAACACACACCCTATTCATAATAATAAAACCATCCTGAAAATCCGCCATCAGAAAATGAAAAAAATACTTGCAGTGTTACATTTATTTTTGTTTGCTTCTTCATTTAAAACATTGCATACTGCCCTTTCACTAGGGTGGTCATGTTACTCAGTTTAAGTCTGGTTTAAGGATAATCAATCCTAAGGAGGAAGGAGTTGTCTATCAATAGTTAGCTACTGGACAGCAGACTGAAAGGGTACACCCAGTTCACCCAGTTAGCCTTTGACAAGACGGCAAGATGTCCTGCATTAAATCAATCATTAACAACTTTGCATCTATATATGCAAATCAGTACACTTTACATGCAATTTTCTGTCCTTTTTTGGGGGGGGGTGAAGGGCCGCTCAACCCTTCCTCAACAGATTCCTGGGTGGTAATGAAACCCTGAAAACACAATAACATTGTTGCATTAAGGATAATACAAGGCGGCCACTAAAAATGTCCACAAATTAAAATGTCCAAGAAAGCAAAACGCCCTAGTCTAGAAACAAAACAAGAATCGAATGTAGGCACCGGCTCCACTTCTTTAAGTAAGACATGTGCTAATTCATTATTAAATGAATAAAACAAAGTCTTCTGCTTTGTTGTTATTCGGAGCACTTCCAATTGGGAAGGGCCCTTAGAGAAGAGCCTCAGCAGATCTCAGCACGTGGGCAAACTGGTTTCAATCACAATACAATATCATGGTTAAAGTTATTGCATCTCTCATCTCAACACTGTTTCCTTCACTCCCATCCTGCCGTCCCCCCAGTCAGTTCAGTGCCTGTGTTGAAACTCTGGTCTGAGGGGTGGGGGAAACAACTTCATACCAGCATGAGACCATGTATTTGGCCAAGGTCCACCTTTCGCTATGGAAACTCCATCATTCATGCCTGGGGAAGAGGGCCGCTACTGAATGCTCTTGGGCCTGCGATCGACTCTGAGTCTTGCCACAATCTACCACCACAGTACCTGAGGCTGTTGCAACTGGCTTGATATAATCAGGATGAACCAAGGAAATGAGCGGTATGAAGGGCCCCATCCACGTCACAAATCCCTGGGAGTAGGTGGCTACCAGCTCGGAGACTTTGGCCAAACCCTCATCACAGGGCAAAACCTGGAAGCAACAGAGGCAGTGAGTGTGGGCACTAGCAGGGGCCGCGGTGCCATTGGGACAGGATTCTGGGGGCTAAGTACGAAGCCCACCGGCCAGCAGAATGAGGAAGAGGGCCACCAAAGGAAATAAGTGATATAGAGAGAGGGACCCATGTGGGGCTGTTGAGTCCAAGGTCCAACCACGTCTAATGGCATCACTGTCCAAGTGGCAGGACTGCCAAGAACGAGGCAAAGGCAGCAATGGATGCCGGCCAAGGTTTGCAACAAGGACAAGAGGGAAGAGGTGGCGCTTCATAAAAGGAGCTTGCTGTGGGGCTTGGGCTCTGGCCGCCTGCCATCAGCAGGCATCTCAAGGACTGGCAAAGGCCCCGTTCATCTCAGTGGGACGGGCACCAATGTTCCCACTGGCTGTGTAGGTGACTATACATACAGCAGCTGGTAAGCAGCAATGAGTCCCAAAGCCAGAAGCTTTCTCAGAATTCCAGAGTGGTGCTTCATATTCACTAGAGATGCTAAAGAGACAAGAGCATTGGTTAAGGAGGCATATACTGCCACCCAGTGCTTTTCTTCTAGATAAAATGGGCCTGGTACTTGTTTACCCTCAGAGATAAGCACTGTTGCCACCCATCCCTAAGCCTGGGGGGAGGGGAAGGATGGGGGAATGAGCAGCGGCAGAGCAAGTCAATCGGGCGACTGGGGCGGCGTGTGTGCCCTGCACCCAGAGGCAGGGCCAGCTGCCCGGGGGGGGGGGGAGGCAGCTGTGGCAAGATGCTCTGTGGGTGTGATGGCCTGGGATTCAGACTCGGAGGCTGAACCTGAGGAATCCCAGCCTGCACAGGATTCCCCGCCTCCAGAACCAGCTGAGCCGGGGCTGGGGCTTGAGCCTGAAGGGTCCTCACCTTTGCTGGATCCTCAGGTGCAGGCACCAGCTGAGTCTGCTCTGGCTCCTGAGGTGATGGAGGACCCATTGCCTGCAGGTGCTCCACTCTCAGCCCCGTCAGGGGAAGCTGAGGTTGCCTCTGGGTCCAGTAACTCTCCAGCCTCTCCTGAGCTGCAGAGGCTCAGGGCAGAGTGGCGGAGGGAACTATGTTCCCGCAGGAGGAGTGCTCGCCTCCAGGCCAGGAGAGGCGAGTCACCTGTGGACCAGGGCCGCCCTATGCCTCGGGGCAGATAAAAGCCAGCCAGCCCCAGTCCCAGGTTGCGGGAGCAACATTGTTGGTAGCTTGTTCCTGCCTGCACCCTGTCCTGCTCTCCTGTCAGAGTTCCTGACCTCACCTGACTCCCTACCTTGGACCCCACTTCAGCTTTGACGGGCTGCCTCCATACTGCACCCCCAACCTCAGACTGTACTCGGACCTCACCTCACGGTTAACCCACGGGACCAGCACAGTGGGGCCTCCGAGGCATCTGCCTGCCTCCTCTCACTCAGCTGCCCTACAGCTGAGGGGGAGGCGGCGGGTGGACTGTTTGGGGCAGCGTGGAGCCTGCGGATGCCCAAGCCACTACGTCACTCCCAGGAGACATGTGTGGCTTGGGCGCGCTGCAGACCCCGTGGTGAGTGCCACCCGCCATTTTGCCACCCCCCTCAGTGGTGACACCCGGGGTGGCCCGCCCCCACTGCCCCCCTTCCTCCGCCCCTAGGAATGAGGATGATGAGTGCATAGGGGTTGATTGGGTGGGGCAAAGGGCCCAAGCTTATGAACCTCTGGGGGATAATTTGAGAGAGATACCCATGCCAACAGCCAGGAACAAAGGCAAGCAAATGAGGGTTTATCCTCACTCAGTGACTGAGTGCTCTTTTTTTTCGCCCCACAGCTTTCACCACAAAAGGATGACACAAAAGCATGACAAAAAGATATGGAGGTTATCCACAGGTTGCCATCAGCTCTGATTCAGTGGTAAACAGTGTTATTTTGCAGGGAAACTCCAGAATTAGAGAGAGAGAGAGAGAGAGAGAGAGAGAGAGAGAGCGCGCGAGCGCACTTGACACGGAGCTTTAAAGTGCAGACTGTGACTGGAAATTGTGAATAAAACCCGAGCTAGCCTTCTTGCCATGTCCCTGCCATGGGCACTGCTCTACCCGGGAGTCATCTCTGGGTTCATGCCCAGTCCCATCTTGGCAACTATGCTCCAGGGAAGCCCGGCCTGCTCATTAACAGCTCAGCAAAGACCTCAGCAGCTCCTGCCAAGAAGCTGGCCTCCTGAGAGACGTGTCACCAGGCCCAGGGCTCACAGTGTGCCTTGAAACAGTCCTGCGAGCGAGGGATGGCAAGAGGGAGAAACAAAGAGGGAGAAAACAGAGGAAGCGCTGTGAAGTTTTGGGGAAAGAAGAGCAAGGAGCCCGCTAGGAAGGGAGCTGAGTGCACATTTCTGGAGCCTTTAATTTCTCTCCACCCCCAATTAAGGTGACCAGGTCTTGCTGTGATTGCATTCTGAAGGGAGTTGCTGGGAGCAGAAACTTCTGCCTGACTTCTACACGGCTCTGCCATTTCTGTGGCTGGGAGCAATCTGCAGGGAGAACGAGCCAAACTGTGGCAGAGCAGAGCTGGGTTCAAATAACCTGGAAGGAGAAAATGCAAGGAAGAGGAAGACAGGACCGTGGTTGGGGATGCGGCCACATTTGAGCAAGCTGGGAGTGGAAGTTGTTTGTGAGAACAAAGGACCCATTCAATCTGTCGCTGTACCCCTTGTGGCAAGCAAGATCTATTTTCTGAAACAAATGTTTCTCCCTTCCTCACATTCCAGCTAGAGCGCGTTCCCAATCTGAATACATATGCCGTTTGGGCTGGCTCTCTCCTCATTTCTGCCTCCTGTTTATAACACAAATGAATGGATGGATGGATGGATTGTGTCTCAGACTGAAAGACATTCTTAGAATGGCACAACCAGCCTGCCCTGCAGTTCTGAATTTAGGCAAGCCTTGCGAGCCATCGGCATGCAGTACGAGGGTCTTCATCCCTCGCCCACCACAAGGAGGGCTGGATGCTTCAGTGCCCCCTCCTTTCCCTCCCCTCAGCCAAGCTGGAAACCTCCCTCCTTGACCAAGCCAAGCCAGAGGCCACACTTACCAGGTTGAGGTGCCCTAGGAGCCAGTTGCGACGCGGGGGCTCTGGGAAGCAACGCAATCTCTGGCAGTTAACGTAAAAGCGGTGGCACATGCCAAAGGCGTCTGTAAGCAAACGGAAGAGCAAAGCCAGCAGCAAAAGCCAGAGGCTGGAGACAGCCATGGTCCGGAACAGGGTCTTCTCGAGAGCCAGTTTCTCCAGGATCCAGTCAGTGAAGGGCAACATTCTGGAAGAGGGAGGCAAGAAGGAGAAGGAGGCAGAAGAGACACAGTGTGCTCAGTGGGAGAGGGAGGCTGAGAGCAAGAATTTAAGCAAGCCTCCACCACCCCCAGAATCGGTCACATTGGACTCTCTCCCTTCACATTGGCTCCCCCCCCAAACCCGCTACACCCTGCCAGACCAGTGCACACTGAAACTGGAATAGGCGCCCTTTGGTGATGGGCCAAAAAACAATAACATTCCACCTTCAGACAGACTCACTTTCCAATTTCCCTCACGGTGCTGGCAGCCGTGGGCAGAATGAGATTCCAATTAGTCATGTGTATTCACCCTCCACTGTCCCTGGAACACTTTTATTCATTCACTTAAGTTGTCTTGGCGGTTGTGATCAGGGCCAGGAGACTGGCTGGAGGGGGGCTACTTTCCCTGCCACCTTTTTTTTGCCTCACTCCAATTCACTTCCATGGGAAAGATAACAGTGCTAACATATTTTCTTCCGGGGGGGGGGGGAATGCCTGGGGGCAATTTTGAGTGCAAAAATAGCACAATGGGATATGGTGAAGCTGCTCAGGACCGCAATACTTCAAGGACACCTCTTTCCATATGAACCTACCCTGACCCTGAGATCACCTTCTGAGGCCCTCCTTTGTGTGCCTCCTCCTTGAAAGGTCCAGAGGGTGGCAACATGAGAACAGGGCCTTTTCTGCAGTGGCTCCCCGTCTGTGGAATGCTCTCCCCAGGGAAGTTTGCCTAGCACCTTCATTAGACTCCTTTAGGCGCCAGGCAAAATGTTCCTTTTTAACCAGGCCTTTGGTTGATCTGATTTACATCCTATGCCCTTTTAAAATGTAGGGTTTTTTTGGCGGGGGGGGGGGCTATTGGGTTGTTGTTTCTATTTTTATTAGGTATTTTGTGGTTTCTTATCCTGATTTTGTTCTGTAAACCGCCCTGAGACCCCCAGGTATAGGGCAGTATATAAACTCAAGAAATTAATAATAGTAATAATAATAGTAATAATTTCCTCTGCTGGTTCTCCACTCAAACTCAAGTCTCCTCCAGAGTCTGGCAGAAAGATAATCAATTTGGACCCAAAACAAACATCGACGCAAAGTAGCTTCTTTACGTCTGGGAATATGCTTGCTGCCTTGACCAATTGCTCGCCTCTCATTTATCACCATTCAAAAAGCAGAAAACCTGCCGTGAGAATGAAGGGTGACTTTGTGACGTCACAGGAGGCAGCCAATCAGAGAGCTTTGTTCTGCAGGCTGGCTTCCGTCACTGTTAAGACCCAGCTTGCAACCAAAGTGGATGTTGGGGTGAATAAGAGGGATCCCACCACCCGCTGCCCCGGGCAAGTCCTGTATGTAGAGATTGCCTTTGATTCCCCAGACAGAAACTGGGAGCATGGGAGGGGATGCTGCTTGGGGTGACTCAGAAAGAGCACTAGTGTTGCCATAGCCGAGTTTCTCAAATCTGGGCTGCCTAATCCACTAATTGCTTTCGGTTTGCACAGTAGGGCAAGGTGCAGCAGAAAAGATTGCCTGCTTGCACAAACTTTTGAAAGAGTGGTCTCCCTCATCTGCTCTGCCTTCCTTCCTTCTGAGAACACGAGACCCCAGTGGGTCCTTGTCTCCCACTTCTGCAGCTCAAACAGTGCAGGACTTCACGTAACACTCTGCTCTGCGGTTACGTGAGAGTAGAAATTACAAGTGTGAGAAAGAGGTTATTGTTTTCCCCCTAAACCCTTGGCAGCTGTGTGCTAGAAACACAACACTCATCTTTAACAAGTAAAGTTTCAGGTGACATAACCAGTTATACTGAATGCATTTGGGGGGGTCGGGATAGTGGTGGTGGGAAAGGTAAAGGACCCCTGGATGGTTAAGTCCAGTCAAAGGCGACTATGGGGTTGCGGCGCTCATCTCGCTTTCAGGCTGAGGGAGCCGGCGTTTGTCCACAGACAGCTTTCCGGGTCATGTGGCCAGCAGGACTAAACCGCTTCTGGCGCAACAGAACACCGTGACAGAAACCAGAGCGCATGAAAATGCCATTAACCTTCCCGCCACCTATTTATCTACTTGTACTGGCGTGCTTTCAAACTGCTAGGTAAGCAGGAGCTGGGACAGAGCAATAGGAGCTCACCCCGTTGTGCGGATTCGAACCTCCAGCCTTCCAATCGGCAAGCCCAAGAGGTTCAGTGGTTTAGACCACAGCGCCACCCGCATCCCCTATGGTGGCAAGCCCCATAGGGCACATTATTTCCATAGGGCTTAAAGGCAACAGTCTGCAATCCTAATACTGGTGTGAAGAAGAGGAACACCAGAATGCTTGCATTCATGACTGCTGCTATGAATGGTCCATATGGGCATCTTGAGTGTTACATGGACCATGATTCCCCCCCCCCCCCAATTTGGACCCATTGTTCTCTTTCTTTCCCTCCCTTCTTCACTTTGGTATTCCTTTTTTTTTTTTTTTTTTTTTTGAGAAGGTTGCAAATTCCAAGACAGTGTCCTGGGAGACTGAGATATCCTCCCACTTTTATTTTCCTTTTAAAAGAAATGTTGCCATTTCTGATGGCAGATTGGTGCCCATTTGTTCTTTTAATATAGCGAGAACAAACACAGAGACTGTACTTTTTGCATTTAGTTATCACTTGGTTCCCCCCTCACCCACCCACATCCCAAAGTATGCACGTATAGGGATTAAGTGAAGATGATGCCGTCTCTAGTCTGCCAAAGTTCATACATTCTGCCAGAGTCAGTGTGTTGGTCTTCCTCACTGCACTTCCTAGGTCAGGGTCCATGTTTTTAGAGTGCTAGCCCTTTGACAGGAAGACGTGGCCAGACTGCGTCCACTAGAAAAGTGTTGGGAAACTAAGGCAGCCAACTTTCTTTCTGTGCCACAAGCGCAGCTTGGTTTTTCTAGGTGCCGAAATTCCAACAGATCAGAACAGGGTAATTATGTACGTGACCACTGCTGCTCGGATGTAACTAGCAGGGTCGGATTTAGGTTTGATGAGGCCCTAAGCTACTGAAGGTAATGGGGTCCTTTATATGGCCAGCTGTCCTTCGTCAACAACAATTTGTCGCTGTTTTTTGTGTTGAATATATGCTATATGGTAATTTATGGACCTAATAGGTCCAGACACAACACAAAACACTCTTGCTGTATTTTATTTTATTTGTTTTTATCTTATATTTTGGAAATGTACATCCAGGTATTTTTTCTTTAATTTTTTGGGGGGCCCCCAAGAGAGTGGGCCCCTAAGCTATAGCTTGTTTAGCTTATACATAAATCCGGCACTGGTTACTAGCCCAGAGATGGAAAGAAGACGGAATCCCTACCAGGGAAGAGTGGCAGATTAAGTTGATGGACTATGCCAAAATGGCAAAAATGACCGGAAGAATCAGAAATCAGGAAGACCAAAATTTTAATAAGGAATGGGGAAAAGATGAAATTTACCCTAAAAACCATTGTAAACAATTAAAGTTATTAGTAGGATTAGAATAAACACTTGTGGTTTAATGTTGAATTCTGGCTGTAAATGGAGAGTTAATAGATTTGGATTGATAGACAAGATGCAGGAGGAAAAGGTCAATATAGGGATCCACAAAGGGGAGAAGGGGAGTCCAGGAGATTCTTCGGAATTCTCTTTCTATGCTGGTTGATAATTGTTTGTAAATTTCAAAATGTGAAAATAAAATATAAAATAAAATAAGGGCAGCTTGGTTTGTCAACATTTAGCAGAGGGCCTCCTCGGTAGTGGTGCCCGCCCTGTGGAACGCCCTCCCATCAGATGTCAAGGAAAGAAACAACTTACCTGACTTTTAGAAGACATCTGAAGGCATCCCTGTTTAGGGAAGCTTTTAATGTTCAATGTTTTATTGTCTTTTTAATATTCTGTTGGGAGCTGCCCAGAGTGGCTGGGGAAACCCAGCTAGATGGGTGGGGTATGAAATAACAACAACAACAATTGTTGTTGTTGTTGTTGTTGTTGTTGTTGTTGTTGTTGTTGTTAAAAGTACTTTTGGGGGGAAATTATGGGTAAATATACCCCCAAAAGAGGACATTAGGGGAGGCAGGCTTTGGTTGGGGGCAGGTTTCCGCTGGGGGGGGGGAGAACCTCAGTTAATTGAGTACTTTCAATGCTTTCCCATATTTTTTGTTGATCTAGGGAAGGCAGCCGGCCCCCTTGGCTACACCCATGGGGGCGCGCGTCTGTGCCCTTTTTGTAATATTTATTTCCTCTTGATTGCATACTTACATAGTTTATCTCCCCTTTCCTTTCTAACACACAAACCTGCGAGGCACTCCGCGTTACGCACAGGAGGAAACCCAGCAACCGACCGAGCGAGCGCCTCCCGATCCCCCTTCCCCTTCCCCTGCGGGGGTCTCTGCGCTCCGCTCCGCCTTGCTCGGGGCCACTTTCCCGACGTTGCTTTGGCAGGTGCCAGGAATGCAGCCGAGCAGGTGCGGAGGGGTGGGGAGCCAGGGAGGGAGGCGGCGCTTCGGCGGGATCTGGGCTGCCCAGGAGCCGACAGCATCACCTCTCCACCCCGGAGAGGATGCCCTTTGGACTGCTGCAAGCTGGCGCAGGACCTTGGCTGCCAAAGCCAGAAAACGTGTCTCGTCGGAATGGCTGGAGACCCGCGAGGAACGCGGACGGCAGCTCAGCGGGGGCGAAGCATCTCCTCTCTCCAAAGAGTCCCCCTGCAGCGCACGGCTTCGCTTCCTTACCTGGCCTCGCGCGTGCGCTCCCCTTCCCCTTTTCTACTCCGTCTCTTTCTGTGCTGTGCCGCAGGTGAGAAGCGAGCCGGGAGCCACCTGAGCATGCTCAGCAGGCGCCCATCTCCGCCTCCCCTCTTCCCGCCCCTCCAGGCGGGGCAAAGATGGCCTTACCCATCTCCAGGCTCATCCACACTCCCCTTTGCCCCACATTTCTTTCTGGTGTTGTAAGAATTCCAAGGTGTCAAATATAGAATGAATATTCATAATTGCGCACATATCTAAATATGTAAACCACGTGTCTGAAATTGTACAGGAGAGCAATCCTGAAGCCATTTTGACTCTCCCAATGACCTCAAATATTCCTCTGCAGTAAGGGAGGCAAATGGGGAAAGCCTTCTCTGAGGAAAAGCCCCACGCCCCAGCAGATCACACACAGCCCTCTAGTGGGGAAATAGGAAAACCAAAGGAAATTCCGGCTCCCATGCAACCAACCCTTCTCTTGACATTGCAAAGAATTCCCGTGTACCCTAACAAAACAAAAAAGGATCAAGATAAAACAACACAGACTTGTTGGAAGCTAATGTTAAATAATCACAAACTTGCCTTCACAATACTTCTCACAAATTGAGGTCACCCATCATATGCTCAAAGAAAAGTAAATATTCCCAAAAAAATCGGAATAGTCACCAGGGGCCTCGTGACAGCAGAAAATATCATCAAGGTAAAATTCCTTCCTCATGATATACGGCCCAAAATAGGGCTATAGTGACTTTTAAGGACGGGCTCTCAACTAAACAGACCCTTTCAAATACAGACAATTTCCTGAGGGCTGGTTTGCTTGTGCACCATTTCTTCGAAAACATCGAAGACCCTTTACCACTTCTAGGAGCACATAGGCCAGCCAGACCAAAAACCAAAACCAGCACTGCAGAATCCTTCCCATCATCTTTTGCTTACAAATTCTGTCTTAAGGATGGTACCTCGGGTTACATACACTTCATGTTACATACGCTTCAGGTTACAGACGCTTCAGGTTACAGACTCCACTAACCCAGAAATATTACCTCGGGTTAAGAACTTTGCTTCAAGATGAGAACAGAAATGGTGCTCTGGCAGCACGGTTTTGGGGTGGTCTTTGACTAAGGGGGTTGCACAATGCCAAAAGTCTTTAAAGGTTCCTGCACACTTTTGTCCAGGGTCAAAGCAACTCTGTTCAACAGAAAAATAAATATCTCCCTTGATTTCTGCTGGATGCTGCCTCCATCCCTCCTCCTCTGAGCGATCATGGACTGAGGGGACTCAAAGTCCCATGGGGAGTTGGGCAGCAAAAGCCCTTTAAATATTTGAAGGTGGATATCAGCTCTCCTCTCAGTTTCCTCTTTTCTAGTCTAATCATACCCAACTCCCTCAACCATTTCTTGTAAGGCTTGGTTTCTAGACCCTTTCTCCCCTGGGTCCTCCTCCGCTGCACACATTTCAGCTTGCTAATATCGTTCTTAAATTGTGATGCCCAGAACTGGACACAGCACTCCAGGTATCCAGGTATTGTCTAATCAAGTCAGAATCGAGTGGTACTATTACTTCCCTTGATGTGGACACTATACATCTGTTGATGCAGCCTAGAATAACATTTGCATTTTTCCTGCTACACTACACTATTGACTCATGTTAAACTTGCAGCCTACTAAGACCCCTGGATCCTTTTCACATGTACTACTGGCAAGCCAGGTGTCCCCAATATTATACTGGTGCAGCTGCTTCTTCCTACCTGAGTGCAGAACCTTACATTTATCCCTTTACTACCCCCTTCCTCATTTTCCTCTTGCCCACAGCATGAGGGTACAGTCATACCTCATGTTACATCTGCTTCATGTTACGTTCTTTCAGGTTATGTCCTGTGGCGACCCAGAAGTACCGGAAAGGGTTACTTCTGGGTTTATCGCTCACGCATGCGCAGAAGCGCAAAATGACGTCACGTGCATGCGCAGAAGTGGTGAATCGCAACCCGTGTGCAGACGTGCCGCTGCGGGTTGCATTCTTTTCATGTTGCGAACAGGCCTCTGGAATGGATCCCGTTTGCAACCAGAGGTACCACTGTATTGGGAAAGAGTGTTACTCAACACAAAACCACTTTGAAACCATTGTTCTGTATATAATGGGAACTGCTCTGCGTCCATACAGGGCTGGGGTTCCTTTTATATTTCCTGGCAGGGGCGATGGGTGAAGGTGGGGTGGAACAGGTGCTTGCCTCCTGCTCTGCTGCCCTCAGCTTTGGCCGCTCCCTTCTCCTGGGTGACATGGAAGTGTGGGCAGGCGGGCACCTGCGCTTCAAACATTTGCACTAGCCTGTCCAGGCTCTGACCAATGTTGGCAAGCTCCGAGCGAACGCGCCGCACAGCCGGCACCAGCTCCTGCAGCCACAGCGTTTGCTGCTCCTGCACAGCCTTCAGCCTGGCCTCCATGTGGGACAGCTGCTGCTCAAAGTTCTCTTCCTTGTCCCTCAGCTGCCTTTCCTCCACCCCAAGGCAAAGAGGTCTGGGTGCTAGCAAGGAGGAGGGAGACTTCAGCGAGCCAGGTGGCGTGGAGCAGCCGGCCTCTTGCATTGCACAGAGTGGGGTTCTGGGCTGAGGAGGGCAATCCTCTGGGAAACGGGAGAGGATGCAGGAACCTGTACTCCTGCTCGGAGGCAAAGGGAGCTGAGAAGAAGACTTCTGCGACTGGGCCTTGCTTGGGCCTAAGCGTCCTGACTTGAGGCTGCTCGCTGTCTTCAAGCTGATGGCATCGTCGCTGAGGGAGCTGGACTTGGAGGAATCACTCTGCATGGGGAATGTACTCACGCTCTTGGCAGCAGGACTTGTGCGGGGGTTGGAGACCAGAGAGGAAGAAGAGGAGAGGTCCTCCTCGGAGCAGGACATGGGCAGAACTGGAGTGGCATGGGAGACGTCTAATATCTGAGTTTCGGGTCGGAGAGTCCTGTGCTGCTGCTTCTTCCCTGAGGCTGGGGCTCTGGTTGAAAAGAGGCCCGGTGGCGGAGCAACCATTTTGTGCTTCCACAGAGGTGGCACAAGTTGGGTTTGGACAGCATTCCAAGGCTGCCCTGGGATGGGCACCTTCCTTCACTTCCAGGGAAACCCAAGCGGCAGGACACCCAGAGGGGGTCGGGTTTTATGCCAACACCAAGCAGTTGACGCAGCTGCTCCAAAGTCTCGGTGTGCCTCTGCCACTATCCCTGGGAAATGAGAGCAGTTCTGTTAATCCTGCAGCTGCAAGCGAGCGTAGACTAATCAGAAGCAGATCAAAAGGATCTGGTGTCAGTGAGGGGATGGCAGTCAATTGCCTGGGTTTTGCTGCAAAACTGTTGCTGCACTTTGGCACTGGCTTGGAATGAATTGGACAACGCTGGGTTTCAAGGTGATAGCTATGACCTCGGGCTGGCGTAGTGATTGCTTGGTTGGTGGGGTGCAGCAAAAGGCACAGTTTTTGCTGCAAAACGCTGCAAAACAACTGCAACAGTTTGGCACAGAGTTGTTTTTTTAAAAAAATATATATTTGCATTTTCAAAAACTGGAACAGAGAGCATATTTAACCTACCTCCACTTCCCTTCCCCTCCCCCACTTACAACTTCATACCAAATACAGCCTGTATACATATACCATGGACACAGGTGGCACTGTGGGTTAAATCACAGAGCCTAGGGCTTGCCGGTCAGAAGGTCGGTGGTTCGAATCCCCGCAATGGGGTGAGCTCCCATTGCTTGGTCCCTGGTCCTGCCAACCTAGCAGTTCGGAAGCATGTCAAAGTGCAAGTAGATAAATAGGTACTGCTCCGGCGGGAAGGTAAACAGCGCTTCTGTGTGCTGCTCTGGTTTTGTCAGAAGCGACTTAGTCATGCTGGCCACATGACCCGGAAAAACTGTCTGCGGACGAACGTTCGCTCCCTCAGCCAGTAAAGTGAGATGAACGCCACAACCCCAGAGTCGTTCGCGACTGGACATAACTGTCAGGGGTCTTTTACCTTTACTTTTTACAGCTAAGTTGGCACCAGAAAGATCTATGCAATCTGAGGGAAGTGGGGGAGGCAGAATCTGGAACTGGTTTGATAGTTGGCAGGGCAGAAGAAAAAGGAAGGCCTTCTTTCTGCTTCCCTGCTTTCAGCCACTACTTGAAGACTGGAGAACCCACATAAGGATATTGTGGAACTGGAGGACCCACATAAGGATATTGCTAGGCTGGGAGTGGGGCTGGGCCAGGCACCTTAAACCTTGCCTTCACTATTTGGAGACATCTCCAGTTGACAAACTGTGAATTTGCCTCTCAACTGAACTTGAGATCCTGCCCTTATGTGGACCTGCCCTGAATCAATAATATAAACTGCAAAGGTCGAGGAAGCATTCGGTTCTTCAAAGTGCAATACGAGTCTGTTAGGTAACACCTGATTGGCTGGTTTTATTTGGTTCCTCTCTTCCTTCCTGTCAAATTGTAGATTGTGAGTGCTCAGAGCGAGGGGCTTGCCTTTTGTTTTTTTTTAACTATGTGTCAAGAGACAGGCACATTTCTGGTGTTATATAAAGGATAACAGAGCAATTCTAGCTGGGCCCAGTGGCGTAGCGTGGGGGATGCAGGGGGGCCCGGCCGCACCGGGCGCAACATCTGGGGGTTAGGGGTAGGGGTAGGGGTAGGGGGCGCAAATCCATGGGTTAGGGGGTGCAAATTACTTGCCTTGCCCCGGGTGCTGACAACCCACGCCACGCCACTGGCTGGGCCAAGTCATTTGTGATGTTCTTTCCAGCTCTAACCCATTGTGCTTTGTTGGTTCTTGTTAAAAAAAAGGGATGTGGTGAAACCAAGCTTAGGGGTGGCTATTAGAACTGTCATAGTTTAAAAACAAAACAACAAAAAGATGTACATATAAAATACCACAAAACTCAACAAAAAACCCAAACCTGATGTATTATGAATTGAAGGCTAAGTTGGAATATTCACAATAGCAGCTCAACAGTACAAACTGTTGTTGATTTCACAAATGTTGTGAATTGGCCCCCAAGTGGGCTCTTAGGTGCTTACACTTAGGTGCTTACACTTTATCCGTCTCAACCATTAAAGACGGAGAAATATGGGGTCTGGCCTGATCCAGGAGAATCAGGTTATGCCCATGCTCATGTGGCAGCACTTCTGATGCCACAGATCCTCTAAGCTTGAATTGTTCTGTTTCTTTTCTCTCTTTCAAATGCACACCCCCTTCCAGTGACACTTTGGCAAGCTGTGGCGAGAGAAGCTAGCCACAGCTTGCAAAATTCAGTGTGAGTTTGCCTGTCTTTTTCCACTACCTATTCCAGGAGCCTTGACTTCAGCACTTAGGTGATTTAAAGTAGCTCAGGAATTTTCTTCAGTGGGGGCAAGGAATTCCTTGAAGAGACAAGGAGAGCTGTTTTGACACAGGGGCAAGACCTAGAATAACGTCACTGTGTACTAGAACGATCCTCTTCTTTCATTGTACAATTATGTAAATCTTTGCAATTACGCATGAAAGTTCAAGGCAGCGTGCACTGTTACAATGTTTACAGATGACTGCCAAAGAATACTGTTATCTTGCATGACGCTAGAAACCATCTGGCATGGACATTGAAAAATATACACTTAGTATTTGGCTTAAAGCTCCAGGTCAAATCCAGGCCTGCCATCCTCTCTCTGAGCAACCTGTATCATTGGGCAAAACATTTTCCAATTCTGGGTGTGAACTCCTGGTTCCTCTCAAGGGAGCGGAGTGCTTCTCCCCAACAGATTGCCCAAGCACCTCTCCGATTAAGCACAGGATATCCTGCATGGTGTAGGACCAGTGGCGTAGGGTGGGGGGTGCAGGGGGGGGGCGGCTGCACCGGGCGCAACATCTGGGGGTTAGGGTTAGGGGGTGCAAATCCACAGGTTAGGGGGCGCAAATTACTTGCCTTGCCCCGGGTGCTGACAACCCACGCTACGCCACTGTGTAGGACTGGCATCTTAGCAAGACTCGGGCTTTAAAATGGAGTTGCAGTAATCTAGACACACTGGCTTTTCGAAGCAAAGCCAGGCAATGGGTTTTCCACTGACTTGAAATATCACCATTCATGTTCTGAGAATGCTTGTTCCTTGGGTGGTTCTGGCCTTCAATTATACTTGTCAGAAAGCACTGTGCTATGAGGAGAACATGAATCACACTGCAACCCAATCTGACTGTGTATCCACAAGGAAGTAGGATATCAAATGAGGGCATAGAATCATGTACAAAACTGAATATCCATCTGTATCGCGATTGGTCAAGCATCTTATTTACAATAATTGATGCTTAAAGCTAGAGTTTTGTCATGGTAACCCCTAAGAGCTGGGGAACAGGAAAAAAATGGGAAATCCTTTTATAAATAAGGATCATTTAACTATTCTCACTATAATCTCACAGGTAATCCTTGCTAAGCAGTGGCGATTATTGTGTGGATGAAAACTCCATTCTTGTTTTCATTAGTCTGAATGGGCTGTTTTGTAAAGCTGGGGAGACAGGGTTGTAACAGGTATGTTACTTGCAGCCAATAAGGTTACAAACACTCTTCTTTGGGGAAAGATGTGGCCATGTTCCATTTGCAATGTCCTCCTTCAAACAAGATGGTCCCAAGATACTCAATGCCACAACAGTGTCATGCCTCTCCACCCTTGAATAGCAGCCGGACCTTATTCCTAAACTTAATGGCACCAGTGCTTTTTATGTAGGGTGTATTGTGCATTCCACAGGATCCCATGGGATCTGCTCCATGCTGGTGGTTCTGAGCCATAAGAGAAGCTCAGTTGCTGGTGCAACCATCGCCTGCGATCTTCATGTGTGCAATGATTGTTTCGATATCCAGACATAACACTCCACATCACTGCAGGCACTTAAAGCCATTCATCTCATCCTCCTGCATTCTATTACATCAGAGAAGCAGGAAGGAAAACAGCAAAGAACAGCTTAAACAGACAATGTCAGGCTAGGCATCTGATCACAGTTCCAAAAACCATGGTGAGGGATCTCAGTTCCGGGTTGTCTAACACCCAACCACAAACCAGTTTCACTGCGTATAGGAAGAGTCCTTCATAAACCCCAATTATAGCACATGCTGGGTATGAAAATCTATCAGTCAAGGTCTACCTTCCACACATATAAATATGATTGGAGTGCATGTCTGCTTAACCAGGCTTGTTATTTTGGGGGCACATACCTCTAAATAACTGGAGATTGTCAGCAAACGGGTTTATACCAAACACTCCAAAAGGTATGCTCTCAATCTGGGATAAGCCCACCTCTGAATCTTGGTTGTGCAAGCAAGCCTAGCAATGTAGCTTGGCTAGACCCACTGAGACCCCCAAAGCAGATCATCTTGAAGGACTGGGCAGTGCTAGTTTTTGACTAAAACATAACGGCCAATGAAAGATCATAAAGTTTGAGAAGAGTCTTGCCGAATTCTTGGGCCAACACCCATTTCCAGAGCTGTCCTCTCTGCCCTTCATCCTCACACCTTCCTCTTAAATCTATATGCTGAGGTAACGACCTTCTCATTTTCTCTTACCTGTGGGTAGCCATGACCATCACCCATCAAGACCTCCCAGAAATAACCAGCTCTACCTGGCTAAATTTCAAGGCAAATGAGTGGTTGGCAGGCTGGCCAATAGGAGTGGGGGAAAGGAAATTGTGAGAAACCATTGGTCAAAGGCATAATCACCAGCCCATCTGAGGCCACACCCCTCACTGTGAGGTACACAATGGCTCCTGGGAGGACAGGTGTCAGCATGTGAGAGGCTGTTCTGTAGCAAGATGAGAGTGCTCACTACTATGTTCAGTCAAAAGGTCACATAAACGCAATAGCTGAAAAAGCAACACTCCTCTCTGATCCCAGATGTCTTGAGTCAGGTTATCATCACTTACTCAGAAGGGACGTGGGTGGCGCTGTGGCCTAAACCACTGAGCCTTTTGGGCTTGCCAATCAGAAGGTTGGCGGTTCAAATCCCCGTGACGGAGTGATCTCCCATTGCTCTGTCCCTGCTCCTGCCAACCTAGCAGTTCAAAAGCAGGCCAGTGCAAGTAGATAAATAGGTATGGCTCCGACGGGAAGGTAAACAGCATTTCTGTGTGCTCTGGTTTCCGTCATGGTGTTCCGTTGCGCCAGAAGCAGCTTAGTCATGCTGGCCACATGACCCTGAAAGCTGTATGTGGTTTGTGGCTGTTACATTAGAGAAGCTGCTGAACATTTTGAAATAAACGTTGCCACTTGACACGCTCAAAGGCTTTTTCTGCATCTGTTACTTTCACAAAGGGGTAATGCAAATACAAAGGGGTGCAGAGGCACACCTTTAGCTCTAGCCATGTAGACCCTGTGGTCATGTGGCTTCTTGTGGCTTCCCATGTGTTTGGTCTGCAGTGGGGAGCCTGTTGTACTTGTGTCGGATTCCCCATGCATCAATGGCCATAAGTATACCTCTGAATACCAGTGGCTGGGAATCACAAGCGGAGAGAGGTCTGTTGCACCCAGGTCCTGCTTTCCAGGGGCACCTGGTTGGCCACTCTGAGAACAGGATGCAATACTAGATGGGCCTCTGACTTGATCCAGCAGGGTTCTTATGTTTTATGCCATCTAGAAGCCCCACAGTCTTTTCTACTCACATGACTCTTTCACACAAGTAACAAATGAATAGGGCTACTATAGGAGAAATCTGCCTGCAATACAGCCCAGTGTCTTATTAGCTTGTTTACTTTGTAAACTTTACTAATTATAAAGATCTTATTGACCTGATTTGACAATTGTACAGCTAGAGGATTTCGTCATTGTGGGGTTTCCCTTTTTCTTATATAGTAATTAAATCATTGCTTCATTCCAAGTATTTGGAACTGGGATGTTGTTGCAGACATGCATTTAATAGATTAATTCCTAGAAAGAAGCGAAATACCTATAAGAGTCTTACACTGTTTAGTTAGAAGGCCATCCGATCCAGGTGCTTTGTTTACCTTCAGACTCTTTATAGACTCCATAGACTTTTTCACAAGACAACTAAAATACTGCTATTTCCTTTGGGAAAGAGCGGGTTTTCATGGGGAAATGCACGGCGGAGGATCAGGAAAGTCTGGATCTGTGCCTGGAAATGCAATGCAAAGGTAAGTCTGGATGAGCCTCATGTTTATGTCACAGAGTTTTTGTGAAAAGAAAATGGGGAACGAGGAAATCAATCTGGCCCATATACCCAACTCCAGCATTAGTCTAGTGGGACTATAAACTCCAAAACCGATCTCCCAGCTGAGTCATTTTTGACTCTTCTTGAGCAAATTGCAATTCACATGGGATACTTAATGCAGGAGTCATATATTGGTCCAAGCTTTAATCCTGATAAATACTGTAAATATATATTATCAATGTTTGTTCTTGTAGGGAAAAGCTTATTGTTCCAAGAATTGAGCTATGTTTTAAAGTTTAACAGTTATTGGTTCCTTTAACATTCAGCATCTAAACTTTATTTTACTTATGACACAGTCTAAAAAAAAAATAAAAGAAGAAAAGAATATTTAAATAAGGCCATATAATTGACTGAGATTTGTTCATGTCTGTCCTTATGTAGGCTTCTAAGGCTTCAGTAATCAGAATTATTTTCTGTAATTTTCTATGTTTTTGATTCATTGTTCTGAAACTGTGCTTCTGTCATATCTGATTTGCCTAAAGTTACAGTTCTGTACTTGAAATGGGAGTAAACCCATTGCACTCAGTGGAGCAACATTGTGCCGCAATAAATTCCTCCGTCTCCTCTTTATTCTTGGTGTTCTTGTTCTTCGCACACGTATTTCAAAAGGGAATCCCCATTTTTACTTAATCTTCCCTTTAATCTCACAGTGAGATATTTGAAACCTGTGTTCTCGTAAAGTTATCAGCAACCTAGTTGCCAAAAAGACCCCCAAACACTGGAAATGTTGACCTTTCAATGTCAGGTCTCCCAAACAGCTGATATTATTGCTATGGGACAGCCAAAGAGACAAATATCTGTTTAATGTTTTCCTTCATGCTAGCACTGGATCAGGGTTCAGCAAACATTTTTATCAGGAAGCTGGTCCACTCCCTCAGACCTTGTGGTGGGCCAGACTATATTTTGAAAAATATAAATTAAGTGGTACCTCGGGTTACAGATGCTTCAGGTTACAGATGCTTCCAGTTACAGGCTCCGCTAACCCAGAAATAATACCTCGGGTTAAGAACAGAAATCGCACAGCAGCGGTGCGGCGGCAGCGGGAGGCCCCATTAGCTAAAGTGGTGCTTCAGGTTAAGAACTGACCTTCAGAACGAATTAAGTTCTTAACCTTAGGTACCACTGTACCCTGCAAGCCAGTCCCGCAGCTGCTTCCGGACCTGGAGGAGGTACACACTCTGCATGTGCTCAGGAGCACGTCTCAGCGATGCCTGCTCACCGGCATTGATGAACAGCAGCCTCTCCATCGGCCCGCCTCCATGGAGCTCCGAGGCGGCATGCACCATGTACTGCCACCCGTCGTCTGAGGCCGGGTCAGCGGGCAGGCCGCGCACTCAGAGCGCTGGGCAGGCAGTGTGCAGCTCGCCCTCTAGGTGCTTCAGCATGGCTCCCGAGCACTCCACCAGCAGCAGCACCAAGCCGGGTGCCAGGCACGGGTCCAGCAGGCACGCCATGCTCCGACTGAAGCCCCGTGATGCGCCCGTCATGATGCCCATGGCGCAGTCCAGACCTGCTGCCTGTCCGCCAGCCTCTCCATCTATGGCTGCGCTGGGCTTACCTCAGTGCACGGGCAACGAGGCTTCGGATTGGCTGCAGGAGCTTCCTGCAGCCAATCCGAAGCTGTGCAAGTGTCACAGAAGTCAATCCCTGCGTGGTGAGGCGTCTTCGGCTTCTTTTCAGGGAAATGCCGCACTGCGCTCGTTTAGCTCAGCGCAGGGACTGACTGATGGGCAGCAGGGTCCACGGGCCGGATTTACGAGCCTGGTGGGCCGCATCCAGCCCCCGGACCGTAGTTTGCTGACCCCTGCACTGGATGAATACCATATGCTACTCAAAGTCTGATCCCAGCATTCACAAGAAGAGATATCTGCATGAAATCCTTTGGGAAGAAGGTTAATAATAATATTATTGCAACATCTGCATAGACTGGCAGCAGCACTCCAGGACAGGAGCCTCTCGCAGTTGTACATGGAGATGCAAAGCAGATGAGCTCCAGCTTTCTCCCTTTCTGTCTATGCTTTTCTTCCTCTGCTGATCTTAAGATTCTTTTGTCTGCTCCTATAGAGCACTCCTATAGTGCTGTGTCTGCAGCAATCGGCAGACCTGTCACAGACTCTCCAAGTGTCCCTATTTTCCAGGGACAGTCCTAGATTTACAGAAGCCATTCCTGTGTCTGATTTGGTCCTGGAATGTCCCACTTTTCCTCAGGACACCCCTATTTTCCTTGGAGAAATGTTGGAGGGTATGGGCTTATGCGACCTGCTAAGCCAAGGATATAAGTAACTCAACAACCTTCAGAAGATATCTGAAGGCAGCCCCGTATAGGGATGTTTTTTAATGTTTAATGTTTTATTATGTTTTTATATATGTTAGAAGCTGCTCAGAGTGGCTGGGGCAACCCAGTTAGGTGGGAGGGGTATAAATAATAAAATTATTATTATTATTATCATGGAATAGGGCACCTCTACTTTCATTGGAGAAATGTTGGAGGGTATGATATCAGCCTAATTTTGTCCCAACTAAAGGTAAATTTTACTGTGACAGGAAGGTAAATGGATTTTCCGTGTGCTCTGGTTTCCATCATGGTGTCCCGTTGTGCCAGAAGCGGCTTAGTCCTGCTGGCCACATGACCTGAAAAGCTGTCTGTGGAAAAATGCCGCCTCTCTTGGTCTGAAAGCGAGATGAGTGCCACACCCCATAGTCGCCTTTGACTGGACCTAACCACCCAGGGGTCCCTTACCTTTACCTTTTCCCCCAAGTAAGGTGGAATCTACACACACATAAAAAACCATTCTGAAAATGATTTTTAAAATAGCGTTTTTAAAAATACATTGAATTTTCCATAAGGCTCACCATCTCCATCTAGTGTCACAATGGATATTGCACTTAAAACACATTTAAAACGTTTTATTTGCAGCTGTATAGCCGAGTCCTAAAGTTGATGGAAAAAGTTATTGAGATGTTCTAATAGTATGAAGGAAGAGTTTGGCTGAGGAAAATAATTGCTTTGGCGGTCACCAAACTCTTAGAATTCTTTGAGGACATCAGCAAATAGAATGGTATATCAGACAGCTTACAACTGGGCTTACAGCCAGGTTTTGGAAAATTGGCACCAAACCCTCTTATTAAAACTTAGCTATCATGGGGCAAGGGGCCGTATCCTCTTTTTTGGGGGGGGGGAAATAATAATTTTTATTAATTTACAATTACAGTTGAATAATAGCCTCATTATAACAATATCAAATTATACCAAATTATATAATTTAGGTGGCCCCCTGCATGCTAGATTTGATGGTTTGATGTTTTTCTTTATTTCTGTATTCCAAAATCTTATTAATTTCAATTACATTCCAGTCAAAATAATAATCCCTTATACAACAGCTGCAGTATTAATAACTTCTATTTGCGTTGACACATGAAATGATTTATAGAGCTACAAGTGAGGCACTCAAACTATATCCTTATTCTTCCTGTGTGTGGCAATTATTCTGTCTGTGGTATTTCTTCCTGTCCTTGTAAAATGTTGTGTCTATCTTTTCCTGGTTGTTGCTGTTCTCCACCATGCCTTGGGCGGAGTTGATATCCCTTTGTTGTTCCAGAAATTTCTCCATCGCTCCGTCCTCATAGGGACTAAAAAATGTTTACAAAAATAGGAAGCTGATCAGGAATAAAGAAGCAGCTTTCATGATGAAAGAGACATTGAAATGTATACAGTGGAACAATTTCTGTTTTATCTGTCCACTAATTATATGTTTATTGGCCTCATCCTGCCAGAATGCCCTTGCAAATAGCTAGGAGCCTGCTGGAGTTACCTTGGCCTGCGGCCAATCTCTTGACAGTAAGATTTCTCTCCTTGTAGCAGCTATATAGATGAGGGAAGTTTGGCTTTTCAAACCCCTCCTGCACAACACTTGGAAACTTACTATTTGTGCTGCACCCCTGGCTCCCTTGGCAATGGTCTAACAAGGGTGTTTTTAAGCATTCGTTTAAAGCAATGCCATATCTGTCCTCCCAACATTTCGGTCCTTCAGCTTCACGAATACTCTTGAATGAATGAATCTTTATTTGCCACGGACAGAATAACTGCCACACAGAGGAAGAACAAGGATATAGTTTGAGTGCCTCACTTGCAGCTCTTTATTTGCTATGGCCGATGCCCATAGCAGTAAAACAACAATATGATATACAGTGGCACCTCGGGTTAAGTACTTAATTCATTCCGGAGGTCTGTTCTTAATCTGAAACGGTTCTTAACCTGAAGCACCACTTTAGCTAATGGGGCCTCTGGCTGCTGCCGCGCCGCCGGAGCACGATTTCTGTTCTCATCCTGAAGCAAAGTTCTTAACCCAAGGTAATATTTCTGGGTTAGTGGAGTCTGTAACCTGAAGCGTATGTAACCTGAAGCGTATGTAACCCGAGGTACCACTGTACAAAGAATAGGAATAAAAAGTCAGTAACATAAAATACATTTTAGGGTTTTGAATCAATAGTCAAATAGTGGATCTTATTCTGATTGCCCCAGCTAGAAACCTTACAACCTTTACTATCACCTGCTCATCTTGATCTGCCAAGAGAAAGGACACTGTGGCAGTGGTTGGGCCACCCGGAATGGACAATAAAAGAGGAGTGATAATATCTTTCCTAAAGTCTTAATAAAGAGTGCAAGCCAGAAGAGTGCCACCAATTCGGTACTGCCATCTCCACAGGAACATAAGCGCTTTTTGTGTGGAATCTGTTGGAATTATCCGTCAAGTACAGCCAAGGGCAATACATTCAATCACAAATACTTTTTGGCAGCATTCCTCTACCTTTGTTGACTTCTGACCTCCGCCCGTACAGTCAGTGTTTTTCCATTCTTACAACACAGCTTAACCCGCAAAGCCTGATCTGGCCTTATTGCCTCATAGTACCCTACATTAAAGAATGGCTTATACATCTGTAAACCTGGAAACTGGACAAGACCAGAAATCTCACCTAAAAGGAGGGAAACGATGTGCTACGTGCATGCAACCAACAGTTACCCTTTCTATTACTGGCATTCAGTATTTCATTTGGCGTCAAAATGGCGCTAGCTGCTGTGCGGAACAAAAGAAGCCGTGTGGTATCATTTCGGAGGACTTGCAGTCATCCCTAGATAAGCAGGTAGGTGGAGTTTAGTTAGGTCATTGCAGTGACCCAGGAGCACCTTAACATGATAACAGTCCTTAAAGGAATGATGCTACTCTTTCAGATCTGGACGGACCAGAACAGGCATGACCTGCAATTAATACTCTGACATTTATTTATTTTGTTTCGCAAGCTTTAGATACTGCTCGATTGTAATAACACCCGGAAGCAATTAAGTAATAAAAGGCTAAAATGATAATTTTTCAGGGAACAATCTATCTCATCCGGCAATAAGTCATTGGTCTGTTAGGGATTCTCCACCTTAAGCAAATCTGGATTTAGTTGCATGAAGCTCACTGGAAGATAACCATTCATCCAGCCCCAGGGGGATTGTGGGAATAAAATGGAACGGAGAGAACTATGTTTATGGCCTTGAGCTCCTTGAAGGAAAGGCAAAATATAAATGTAGGCAATAAATATGATGCAACATGGTAATTACCCGCAGATCTTAACTAAATTGCAGCACCTGACCTCCACTATCGCTATGTCATGTTTGGTGTCAATGCTGGCCAGCAAATCAACATTGGACTAAAGTTCTGTTTGTGGCAACTGATTGGTTGCCTTCCTCTTCCCATGTTCCAGCTTGTCGATATCCTTGTTAAACTGAGGTGCCCAGAACCTGTCACAGGACTCCAGGTGTGGTTCACAACTGCACAGATCTGGAGATGCCGAGTGGGGATCAGTGGCTAGCCTGGAGATTCTGGGGGCTAGATCCATAGGGGCACCAGTTGCCTATGGTTGTCCAAGAAGAGACTCTATGGCACACAGAAACGTTGGCCTCCATTAACAATCATGGGGCTGTGTTGCTGAGGGTAAACATTCTCTCCCTAATCTAGAAGTAAAATATCTGTAAGCTAGAAAGAAAGTTAGGCCTCTTAGCTGCTGTGGGTTTGTTGGGTTAGGAGTCAATACAGAGATGTTTCTATGCTAATGAATAGAGCAGGTAATTGAGTGAGCAAATGTGTTTTCTTTCTCTTTTTTTAATAATATTTTTGTTAGTTTTCAATTACAATCCAATAATAGCCTCATCATATCAATACTAATTTATTACAGTGGTACCACCATTTACGTCCACCCTGTCTTCTGTCCATTGTGGTGAACGGGTTACTTCTGGGTTTGCTGCTTGCACATGCACAGAAGCACTAAAATACGCTTCACGCATGTGCACAAGCGCAAAACTGCTCCGTGTGTGCACACAGAATGGTGCTTTGTTGAGCATCACGTTCGTCGGGCGTCCGGGGCTCTAAAACGGATCCCGGACTCAAAACAAGGTACCACTGTATACAATTATTATTACCAATCGTTCAAATACAGATTTAGATAATTTGGATAAAGTGGGCCCCCGCGTGCTAGAATTGGTGGCTTGATTATTTGCTTCACTTCTGCGTTCCAAAATCTTATTCATTTCCATTACATTCCAGTCATAATAATAATCCCTTATACAACAACTGCAATATTAATAACTTCTGTGCCTTGGGCAGAACTGATATCCCATTGTTCCAGAAAATTCTGCATCGCTCCATCCCTTGCTTCATTGTTTTGCAACTTTAACAACAGCTGCAAAAGTTACTCTGTCCCAAGAAATAATCTGTTGTCACCATTTTTCTTCTCGGCCTGGGAAGCAGAGTGGTCTTTCAAACTGCAGATGACTCATTAAAGAACCTTATCAGTTCCTTGGCAAGTTCACAGACTCCTTTCATCCTGCCTTCCAACTGAAGATATATGAGCAATTATATTTCCAATTAAATTAAATTCAAAGTCCTCTGCGTTATTCAGTTCGCTCCATAAATAATAAACAACGGGGAAGAGTCAGCTCTACAATCGTACATTGGTTTTCAAACAGCTTAGTTCTCGAACATTTTGATTCCCTTATGCTGCAAACCTGGAAGTGACTGTTCCGGTTTGCAAACTATTTTTGGAAGCTGAACGTCTAATGGGGCTTCCGCAGCTTCTGATAGGCTGCAGGAGCTTCCTGCAGCCAATCAGAAGCCGCGCTTTGGTTTCCGAATGTTTTGGAAGTCAAACGGACTTCTGGAACAGATTCCATTCAGCTTCCAAGGTATGACTGTAATGTGTTTTCTCCCCATCCTCTGCACATGGTGGACACTTTCATCAGCAAACACAGAACATCATCTTCTTCTCCACTGACTGAATCCACCAGGAATAATTTCTGCCACTTTGGAGATGCCGAGGAAATGAAACCCTTACCCTGCTGCCTCGGTTTCCCCACCCCCAGATACCAAAGGATTGCGTGCCTTCATGTGTTGCCCTACTTTGTTTAGGTTCCTTGTGTCAATAATGTGCCTCCCAGCAGAACACTGCCAAATCCCTGCTTGGAGCACTTAGGGGATCTCCCTCAGCAGGTCAACAAGGTCAGAGCACTGGGAATTCCTCCAAGCAGAGGGGTTGGGTAGCTCACCCACGTTGACAGAGCAGCTTTGCTAGCGGTGCAGAAACGGCAGCCTGTCGCATCTGTCACGAACGTGGGGAAATCGTTTGGGTAAGGCTGGCCAGCTGTCGGGAATGATTTAAGATCCCTGAGCCCAGGTAGCTGGCAGCATTACCACACTGGTTCCCTGCATGAGGAAGGTAAGCATCCATTTTCCAATTAGAACATTAGCAGTGGCAAAGTTTTTATTGGCAAGAACCAATGATCCCTATATTCTGAACAAAATGCTTGTTTAACCTGGAGGTAGGCTGTATGAATTGTGTATTGCTTTGTAACAATTTGTTGGGTCTCTGGACCATAATAAAGATTGTTGTTGTTGTTGTTGTCCAGTTAGATAGCATAGGGGAATGGCTCTTGCAGGCTTTGGTGATGGGATTGCACAGAGAGCACTGTGCATAGAGGTGCCCTCTTCATTTTCTCCTCCCCTAAAAGAGGACAGGCTATTCTCCCCACGGCTACTGCACTCACCAGGAGTTCAGTCCTAAATGATTTTGCAAACTCCCTATTTTCTGGTTCTAGGTCTCCTCTGCATCTCACCCTTGTTGTTGTTTAGTCGTTTAGTCGTGTCCGACCTTTCGTGACCCCATGGACCAGAGCACGCCAGGCACTCCTGTCTTCCACTGCCTCCCGCAGTTTGGTCAAACTTATGCTGGTAGCTTCAAGAACACTGCCCAACCATCTCGTCCTCTGTCGTCCCCTTCTCCTTGTGCCCTCAATCTTTCCCAACATCAGGGTCTTTTCCAG
Organism: Podarcis erhardii; assembly: GCF_964252035.2. Taxonomy (NCBI): domain Eukaryota; kingdom Metazoa; phylum Chordata; class Lepidosauria; order Squamata; family Lacertidae; genus Podarcis; species Podarcis erhardii. The sequence goes on along the minus strand of NC_138515.1, from coordinate 8,815,738 downwards.
GGAGTCTTCTCTTCTCATGAGGTGGCCAAAGTATTGGAGCCTTAGCTTCAGGATCTGCCCCTCCAGGGAGCACTCAGGGCTGATTTCCTTCAGAATGGATGCGTTTGATCTTCTTGCAGTTCATGGGACTCTCAAGAGTCTCCTCCAGCACCAGAATTCAAAAGCATCAATTCTTCGGCGATCAGCCTTCTTTATGGTCCAGCTCTCACTTCCATACATCACTATTGGGAAAACAATAGTTTTAACTATATGGACCTTTGTCGGCAAGGTAATGTCTCTGCTTTTTAAGATGCTGTCTAGGTTTGTCATTGCTGCATCTCACCTTAGCTGTGCCAAAACTGTTGTGATCCCATAAATTCCAGGGATTTTATGCCCTTGAGTGAAATGGCTGTGGAGTGGAGAATCCCTGTAGGAGGACTTTTCCAGGGCAGCACTGAATAGCTTTTCTCTGTTGCGTTTAGTAAGCTGAAATGTAGAATTACAAAATTCTTCTGTTTACAAATAGAAAACCCATAGGGGCTACTGTGGTGGAAAGGAAGCTATGCTGAAATGCGGCTTCCTCACCTCCAGAAACCCTACAAAGACATGAGTGATTCCACTGCTATAGAAGTCTGCTGGGTGCTGTAATAAGCACAGAAATGCTGCAGTTACTTGCCCAAAGGAATGTTATTTCTGGATTCAACTGACAAGAACAGGGAGGGATCAAGAATATACGAGTAATCTGGATAGCAAGACAGGTTTTACTAAAGAAGCGAGGAAAATGGAATTCTGGTTTCCAAACTTACAGAAGAAAGAAGGCGTTTGTCACCTATGTTCTATCAACATGAGGACTAGAATCCTGAAATAACAACTGGATTCTGCATCAGAGGCCATTTGCTGCAGATTCTGAGATATACAACCTTGCCCGTGCCATGGCTTTCATCAGAAGGGGCACACTTATTTTGGTGATGTTCTAAGCTTTGATCTAACCACAGTATCCTTGTTGAATTTTGAGGTGGGCAGGTAGGGGGAATAACGACCAAGCCCCTCTTGCAAAGAGAGGAGGAAAATGAAGTTGTTGTGCAGTGAGCAAGTTGTTAATAATTGTTTATATTCTGCTGGGAGAGGCCTAGAGTGGCTGGGAAAACCCAGTCAGGTGGGTAGGGAATTAATAATTAATTAATAGTGGGTTGTGATGCCTAGGTCCAGATTAAGATGTGTAGGATGAAGGACAGAATATAAATTTAATCAATTAATTAATTAATTAATAGAAGAAGAAGCAGCTGGATAGGCAGTCCAGCCTAAATTCTTTCTCTCTTTGGAGGAGAAAGACACAGTGACTTTTTTTATGAATTGAGGCCAACTGGGCGCAATCATCGCCACTAGAAAACTGAATGAAAATTGTGCATGGGGATGTGTCAACTCTGCGTACAACCAGCTAGTTTCTTGCAGGTGCCACCAGTGGCTTTGAATTAAGAGTTTTTGATGACACCACCGCAAACGACTTAAAAAACAGGTACCTACCGTAATTCTGTTACTCGAAACCAGCAGCCTGCAGAAAAGGAGCTGGTTTGTGCAGGAGCGAAGTAGTTGCTGCATGCCCAGCAACTGTTAGACTCAGCCCTTGGCATGAGTCATGCTGCCTTCTGCACATTCAGGGAGGCAAACAAGCATACCCACTCGGGTTATGAGGGAGGAAAGTTCACAGAGTTACAAAATTACCCCTCAGATAGATAACAGAGAACTTTGTTTATTCTTGGAAAGGCATGTACCGTATCTGGTGAAATTGAATGATTTAGATAGGACTGGACGGGGTAGGAGACCAGCTGTTTCCTCACCAAGGGAAGTGGGCAGTGTGTGTGTGTGTGTGTGTGTGTGTGTGTGTGTGTGTGTGTTCAGACTTGCTGCTAAATCATTAAAGTGGTACCTCAGGTTAAGAACAGTTTCAGGTTAAGAACAGACCTCCAGAACGAATTGAGTACCCAAGGTACCACTGTACTAAGTGTCCTTCCAGATACCTGCTTCTGCCAGGTAATGTCCCCACTCCCAGTCTGGCTTTTATTTTTAGAAGCTAGAGAAGTGCAAAAAATGACACTTCTGGGATCAGTAAGGGTCTGGTACAAGGGCTCCTTCTTCCATGTGTTTCCGTCAAGTTTGTTTCAGGGTTGATCTGCACATTTCCTGCATCTTCAGACTATAGGCAATCCGTCATAGCTGCAATACTGGGTGCCTCAGGGACACAGGTGACGCTGTGGTCTAAACCACTGAGACTCTTGGGCTTGCCAATCAGGTCGGTGGTTCGAATCCCCTTGACTGGGTGAGCTCCTGTTGCTCTGTCCCAGTTCCTGCCAACCTAGCAGTTTGAAAACATGCCAGCGTGAGTAGATAAATAGGTACCACTGCAGCAGGAAGGTAAACGGCGTTTTCTGGTTTCCGCCATAGTGTTCTGTTGTGCCAGAAGCAGTTTAGTCATGCTGGCCACATGATCCGGAAAGCTGTCTGTGGACAAACACTGGCTCCCTCGGCCTGAAAGGGAGATGAGCACCGTAACCCCATAGTCACCTTTGACTGGACTTAACCGTCCAGGGGTCCTTTACCTTTACCTTTTACTGGTGCCTGTTTGCTGCTGTTCAGCAAGCCTAGCAAGGTCCAAACTGACAGTTCCCCTGACAAAAATATGCTCCATTGCATGTTCTGAGCAAGCCAAGCTGATGTAATACTTACACCACAATCCTAACCACATCTACTTGGAAGTAAGTCCCCCTGAGGGACGATAGGGCTTACTCCTGGGTAAGTGGGGCTAGTCCCTAGTCCTGTATGCACTTATCTGGGAGTGAGGCCTATTTAACTCAAGGGGATTCTTTCTGGGCAGACATGTATATGATTGTGTTGGTAACTGAAACGCAGTGTTACATCTAGAGAAACTTTGGCTGTGTATGTCACTGAGGAGGAATAAGAGAAAAAAATATGTGTTGGTCAGCTGCATTCATGGACAGCTGTTGTTGCAAGGCACTTTTCAAGGAGAAGTCAGACATGCAGTGCATTGCACTAATCTAATCCAGAAGTCACCAAGGTTATGTGTGACCTCATAGCAGGATCTTTCATATCCAGGAAAGAACGCTGTCTGTCACAGCTGCCTCCTGAATACCCTGAACAAAAGCCAGGTTCAAAAATAAGCTATGCACTTGACCGTTCTTTCACTAATAAAATACAATGGGAAGTTTTTTAAACAGTTCCAAGAACATTCTGCACACATGTGTATCTCTGGACAGCTTTCTAGGTATTTCCAGATCAATTGCAGCAGAACAGGGTACAAAAAAATATTAGAACTTGTGGAACATCAGCATTTGCTTTGCAAAACCATTCAAGGGTCCTTAAAAAGCCACTTTCTACAGAGCTTCTCAAGTGAAGAGGTGAAATTTGCATGTTCTGAAGACAGGCTTTGCCATTCAGGATGGGGGGGGGGAGTATGAGCTGGGGATGTTGTGAAGCACTGCCTTTCCTCATTGGCCTCCAGCTCACATTCAGCAGTCCAGCCCCTTGACATTTATTTGTTTCTCCCCTCCACACCTCATTGCTTCAGGTGCCAGCTGGCTCCACAATCAAAGGCTGCACTTCACCCAGCAGACGAGATGTTGCTACCATGGCTGAGCCTCGTACCTGTGCTTTTCTGTGTCTCCGCGGACAGTACAGGTAAGACTCGACCAATATGCACCCAGAGCTGTGCTAGCTCTGTTCTCACAAAGCCTCTGGGGTGACAAACAAATGAGTTTGAGAAGGACAGAAGGGAATGGGTTTGAATGGCCTGAATTCTGTTTGAAATCACAGGTGTCCAGGTCTTAAAGTCTCGGCCAGGGAATTTGCTTCTAGCCCTGCCTCAAAACTTCCACTATTCCTGCATGCTTTTGCCGGATGAATAACCAGAAAGCCTTGTGAGCACTATTCATTTCTGTTTTAACTCTCTCTCTTCACAAAGGGCATGTTCTGATAGACCTAATATGAGTCAGCCGATATGGGTACCAACAGCTGACTTGCATTAGCTGAGCAGTGTGTTAATTTTACAGTCCTGGCATCGGTTGCCAAAGGGCAGCCCAGTTCATTCAGGTGTAGGCTACAATCCTGTACCTACTTACTTGGTGGTTGCCTGATTTTCCTCTGTGCCAGCCCAGCCCTTGCCACCAACACCTCCAGGCGGGTGGGCACAGAGCCTATGCACCAGCCCATGCCTTGCCACCAGAGCCAAGCTGGGCTGCACTGTGCCATCTGCCTGCCTGTGGAGGGAGGAGACCAGCCATCAACACAGCCCTTGACAAGTGAATACCCCCAGTGCTGGCTGAGCAGCCATTCAGTGAGAGAACCCCTTGCCTGGGGGCACCTGGTTTGCACACCCTGAAAACCATGTGCCCGGGGCTATGCCCCCCCGACCCCATGCTATGCCCCTGGGTCTGCGCTTTTTTGGTCCGTGTCTGAGCACTTCTGCCAATGCCACTTTCCCCACAGAAACCTGCTCTTTAAAATCTTCTTTCTCCTGTCCTACTGTCTGCTTGCTCGCTCCAATTGTGATATTTCAATCCTGCCCTTTCCAGATTATTTGACATTGCACATGGACTCTGTGACTGGAGTTTTGGAAGACTTTGAATCCCAGCTGAGAGGGACCCCGGACCAGACTCTGACAGAGCTTTTCCGGGAGCTGGAGTGTTGCGAGGGTGAGCTCTGCCAGCTTCTCCTCGGCCCCGTGACGTCGGCGCCCTCAGACGTGTCTTATTTGAGTGAGCAGCAGAGCATTTTCCTCAAAAACCTGGTGAACCACGAGGTTGACGCCTCCTTGGTAGAACATGGGGTGGTCTTGACTCCTGATGGGACTACAGTTTCGCTGAGTCCTCTTCTTGCTGGGATAGCTGCCGGGCTCCAGAGGAGCCATAAGGAGACTCTGCGTGCCACACCTTTGATAGCCAACTCCACCAATAGTTCTGTGGTAGAGCTACCCCTTACTCTGGAGCCCCTCTTTGCCACAACGATTGCCATGGACCTCGGCAAAGCCTTTCTCCTCTTTCACACCAACCAAAGCCAGGTGGCCCTGGGACCAGACGGCTGCTGGGACAGCATCTCTGCACCTCAAAAATTCACCTTGATGGGGGCTCCCTCGACTCTTCCAGACGCTTTTATCAATGGTGCAATGGATGGCCTCATTCTAGGTACTTACTTGGCAGAGAAAGCAGATCCGCCATCCAACATCAGTGTCCTGCTGAAGGACTATTATGGTGGAGAGGGCCTGGGAGGCGAAAGTCCGATGCAGAGCAACTTCCGACGAAAGAACTTTGCAGCTCTGGTGAGCGAGGAAAAGCTGAGGATGCAAGTAGAGGATTCTCTCCTCCTGCTCCGGAGGCTGAATGAAAGCAACCCCTTGTTTGATGGCCTCACAAATGAAGAACTGAGATCCATCGCAAACCAGGCTGTAGAAGAATTCACGGCTTTGTATGTAGGTATGGATCACATGTGGGAAACCATATCTCCAGAACGGATTTATTCCTGTCTCCTGTGTACTTAGGCTGGAGAAATACATTGGCAAAATTAAAAGAAGGGCACATTTTGAAGGATGGGTGCACTTTAGTTCTCAGATTGTTTCGAAAAGGGCAATACATTCTGCTGTAAATGCACACTAAATCAAATCCCTTCCCACATCCCTTGTTAGAGGTCCTTAAATGTAAAGATACTTCTCCCTACTAGTTCTCTGTTTGTCTCCTACCCTATTCCATCCTAAACAAGAGATCCTCTTACTACATAGATGGGATGCTGCCCACATGTACTTCTTTTCAAAGCCCTTTGTTCACGTGGTTCATTTATTTAACATAATCATATCCCACTTTTCTGCTAAGACCTTTGGAGCAAATTACACAGACTCTCATTTTGTGGAGGGAAAGGGGAAGAGTAGAGGACATGCATCACTCCAACCCATGTGCAAAACATTTGGGGCTGCTTGCCTGCCTCCCATGACCCCTCCCCATCCGCCACCCCCTTGCCTCTCCTAATGGCCAGCTGCCCTTGTTCAGACATGCTCAGAAATGGTGCCAAAAAGGAGGAAGGCACCAACTTGCACAAAATATTGTGTGTGTGTCCCCCTAAATATTTTATTGGAGGGGCAAAGGGGCCAGGGCCCCATAGAGTTGGTGCCTATGACATTAGCAATGTAGACCAGGGGTCAACAAGGTTTACCTCACCTGGGCCGGTTCACTCCAGCAGAGATCCCTCCATGGGCCGGATTGCAGTTGTGCCCGCGATTTCCAACGTCTGCGCATATGCAGACATGATTTCCGGCACCGTGGAAGTGAGTCCCTGCGCCACTCTGTGTCGGTTTAGTGCAGCACGCAGGGACTCACCGAGCAGGCAGCTTGATTCGGGGGTGGCTCATGGGCCAGTTAAACGACCCTTGTGGGCCGCTTGTGGCCCATGGACCTTAGGTTGCCTACCCCTGATGTAAACTGTACATGAACACATACCTTTCAAGTATCCCGATTTGAGTGGGAACTCCTGGAATTATGGAAACCATCCTTGCTTCTGGCTGGATCCTGGGGTGTCCCCATTTGGGGTCCATTGCTCTAGCACGAGTCAGCTGTCTCCCGTAAGAGCTTGGGACCAATTCTGATCACTAGGATGTTGGAGGGTATGTGATCGCAAAATGTAACCGGGTAGGGGGGACCATATGAGCCTGGTTTGTCCTGATGCACAAGGATAGCTGAGGGTGGAATCACATAGTAGCTCTAAGCACATGGAGAGCTGGTTGTCTGTGATCTGGCCCTAGGATGCAGGTGGCACTGTGGTCTAAACCACTGAGCCTCTTGGGCTTGCTGATCAGAAGGTTGGTGGTTCAAATCCCTGTGACAGGGTGAGCTCCTGTTGCTCTGTCCCAGCTCCTGCCAACCTAGCCATTCGAAAGCACGCCAGTGCAAGTAGATAAATAGGTACTGCTGTGGCGGGAAGGTAAACGGCATTTCCGTGCGCTCTGGTTTCTGTCACGGTGCCCTGTTGTGCCAGAAGCGGTTTAGTCATGCTGGCCACATGACCTGACAAGCTGTCTTTGGACAAACGCCGGCTCCCTCGGCCTGAAAGCGAGATGAGCGCTGCAACCCCATAGTCGCCTTTGACTGGATGGATCTGTCCAGGAGTCCTTTATCTACCCTTACCAAGGAGCTGTGCCTCAGATAACACCTTTGTCCTATAATTTGCCCCTCCACCAAGCAGACATGCTGGCTGACCTGCTTTTTAAATGAATGACCTACTTTACCAGCCGTGTTCTTCTCCCCTCACAGAGTGTCCTGCAATCATCCCACGGTGCATGTGGGGTGCCCGACCCTACAGAGGAATACCCTCGCAGCTTCAGTTGCCCCTGGGCTTCGTATACATCCACCACACTAGCACCCCTGCAAAGCCATGCCGAAGCTTCCCATCGTGTGCAGCGGACATGCGCTCGATGCAGAGATTCCACCAGGATTTCCGTGGCTGGGATGACATTGGCTACAGGTAAGCACAGTCCTATTGCAATACACAACTGGGAATGGACAGATCTGTCACCTGTTAAGAGTTGTTTTCATAGGTTTTTCATTCCATTTCTGCATTAATGTGCATTAAAAAATTCAAAGCAATGCTTTCTAAACCCTATCTAAATGTGTATTTTCTCTCACCATGCATATCTAAAGGCAGATTCCAATCAACTTAAGCTGCAAAATAACTGTCTTGCAACCTTTGAAGAAGTGCAGAATCTGGTGGATAACTTAGTTCTCATTTGTCTGTTAGGGTGGATCTAAACACAGATCTAAACCACAGAGCGTAGGGCTTGCCGGTCAGAAGGTCGGCGGTTCAAATCCCTGCAACGGGGTGAGCTCCTGTTGCTCGGTCCCTGCTCCTGCCCACTTAGCAGTATGAAAGCACGTCAAAGTGCAAGCAGATAAATAGGTACCGCTCCAGCGGGAAGGTAAATGGCGTTTCCGTGCACTGTTCTGATTCGCCAGAAGCAGCTTAGTCATGCTGGCTACATGACCCGGAAGCTGTCTGCAGACAAACACCGGCTCCCTTGGCCTATAGAGTGAAATGAGTGCGCAACCCCAGAGTCGTCCACGACTGGATCTAATAGTCAGGGGTGCCTTTACCTTTAAACACAGGAAAGCAATGCTATAAATAAGCCAGAAATTACATTGTTTTAACAAAAGAAAAAATCTCTATGGAAAATAGCGTTTTAAAATTTCTTCCTCTCTGGCACCATCTGGTGTTGTATGTTTCTTTGCTAATGTAGCTGAGTCCTTATTCCACCCAGGGCATATCAAGGCCACTTAACTAATAAGTATCAATGAATATCAAATTCTTCAAGCATCCCTATGCACCGTAGGCTCAGAGAAGATTTCCCAGTGCAGAATCCTGCGAAAGGTGAATTGAGTTCTGCAAGTTGGGGTGAAGTTGCAGTTAGATGTCGTTCCCATCCCAACCCATGCCATTCTTGGCTAAAAATAAACAAATGAGGCCTAATTCTCTGTGTTTCAGACTTGACTTCATACTGCTGGTGGTGGCTTATTTAATTAAATAACTAAAAACCCTGCATATGGGAAAGTCAGTCTAGAACCTATTTCCAGACTTCCAGTTTGGGGGTATTTTTGCATGGTTGTTGAGCATTCCATCATGCCAGGTGCCTTCTCACCTATGGCCTGAAGCTATACCTTCAAAAAAAAAGTTTATTACCACACCAAGAACTATGAAATTCCTAGATCAAGGAAAGGATCATAATTTAGTCCAGCTTCTGATCTCAAAAGCTTAATTTCACTCCTTTTGACACTGGAGTATAACACTAGAGTTCATGGAACACGTGGGCTTTTTTTCATCTGGAACTCACCGGAACTCAGTTCCAGCACTTCTCAGGTGGGAGACATTGTCATTATAAGAGAATGAGGGAGGTATTCAGGATGAGTTCCTGCACCTCTTTTTCTAGAAAAAATAGCACTGTGGAACCGGATGAATAGCCTACCTTTCAACTGGAAAACGAGATTGCAGACTGGTTTTTGCTCTCAACCACAGAGCCTAGGACTTGCCGATCAGAAGGTCAGCGGTTCGAATCCCCGCGACGGGGTGAGCTCCCGTTGCTCGGTCCCAGCTCCTGCCAACCTAGCAGTTCGGAAGCATGTCAAAGTGCAAGTAGATAAATAGGTACCACTCCGGCGGGAAGGTAAACGGTGTTTCCGTATGCTGCTCTGGTTAGCCAGAAGTGGCTTAGTCATGCTGGCCACATGACCTCGGCCAATAAAGTGAGATGAGCGCTGCAACCCCAGAGTCGGTCACGACTGGACCTAATGGTCAGGGGTCCCTTTACCTTTACCTTATGCAAAGCTGTGGGCAGCATTCAAGTAGCACATCCTGTCCCTTGCATGTGCCCCACACCCTCCCCAAATCTTATCCAGAGCATTGTGAAAGCCCCAGAATCATATTTAGGGGACATCCAGGGGTAGGACAGGGGGTGACTGTTCCATTGTGCAAGTGGAAATCCTTGAACCGGTAATGATAATGATAATTTTTTATATGCCATCCATCTGACTTGGTTGCCCCAGCCACTCTGGGTGGCTTCTAACAAATTAAACACATCAAGCACAGTAAAACATGATGATAGTCATTGTTTGGATGGGGGGCTTTTATCCATTTCCGCAGTCACACAATCAATCCATCAGTAGCTGAACTGGGTTCCACACAGTCACAAAAACAAATGAACCGAAAAAGCCTCAAAAGCAAAAACGCAAAATAAATAGCAAAAACAAAGCGCCAAACTTAATCCGTTCCGGAAGTCTGTTTAGCTTCTGAGATGTTCAAAAAACAAGGCGCAGCTTCTGATTGGTGCAGGTGCCCCGGAAACAATAGCTGACAGCCGCACCGGCCATTCGGCTTATGAAAAATGTTCGAAAACCGGAACACTTACTTCCGGGGTTTTGGCGTTAGAGAACCAAGGTACCACAGTATAAATATATACAGTCATACCTCGGGTTAAATGTGCTTCAGTTTGAGCATTTTCAAGTTACGCTCCGCAGCAACCCGGAAGTAACGGAGCGTGTTACCCGTTACTTCCGGGTTTCGCCGCTTGCGCATGTGCAGATGCTCAAAATGACATCACCCGCATGCGTGGAAGCGGCAAAACGCGACCCGTGCATGCGCAGACGCACAGTCACGTTTTACGTTCTATTAAGGATGCGAACGGGGCTCCGGAACAGATCCCGTTCGCATCCAGAGGTACCACTGTATAGAGAGAGAGAGAGAATGACAGCAAGGCTGAGCTCCTTGGTAATACAACACTTATCTTCTATCCTTGCACAGCTATGTTGCCGGAGGTGATGGCTACATCTACCAGGGGAGAGGCTGGCACTGGGTAGGAGCGCACACACGGAGCTACAACACCAAAGGCTACGGCATCAGCTTCATCGGGGACTACATGGAGGCGCTGCCAGACGCCCACAGCATGGAACTGGTGAAGAACAATTTCATAAAGTGTGCTGTGAGGGGCGCCAAGCTGCAAGCCAACTACACCATCCATGGGCACCGCCAGATGGGGAACACCCTATGCCCGGGAGACAGACTCTTCAAAGAGATTCAAACCTGGAAAGGTTTCGCAGTGAGGTGCTTTATAGACAAGGGTATTCGTCGCTGCATCTGACATAGAGCTTCCTGATGTTGTTTCCTGATGTGAGAGTCTTCAAGAACCCATCATCCCACAGACTGGGGGAAGAGTGCCCTCAATGCCCAAGTCCAACACCAGGGGGCGGCTGTTCAACACCTGCAAGGAAGCCAGGGCTGAATTCAAAATCCTTAAGCAAAATAAATGATGACAGTCATACAATACTTTGATTTGAAAAATTGGGGAATGCAAATATAAGATCCATGGGACTATGGTGGGGGGCAGTGGTGTGGAAGAAAGGGACTGAAAATAATGAAGGAATGCAGCTGGAGGTGAACTAGAGAAATCTGTCCAAGAATTACACAGCCAGCCCACTGTGTGCCTCTGCTCCTCTCCGCAAGGGCAAAGATACAGAATAGAGATACAGAGCCACTGAAAAAAGGCACTTTCATGTGCAAATTTTGTGTTTTCCCTAATGATAACAACATGCCGTCCCAAATCAGAGCAGGGCAATACCATGCTATATCCAAGGCAGATTTTTTTTTGGGGGGGGGTGAGACCCTGCAACTATGACATCCAATGAAAGGGAAGAGGTGGGAGAGGATGCCAGATTTTGGCATCGCCCGGGGTGCCACTGAAATTTGAGCTCTGCCACAGCTATATCATCAGCCCCGGACCTGAAAGCCATAGGGGGAGATTGCACCATTTCACATCTAGCTATATGATAGATGACCGTTGTTATAAGAATAATACGTCTAATTCCCTTATGGGTTATCTAGAGCTCATATAGAGTCCCTCAGGAGATTTCTATTGGTTGGAGAAAATAACAGAGGCCAACTGTTAATTGAAAGCAAAGCAGCTAGTAAGCCTGAACTTTATTAAAGGAAATAAACCGTTGCAACAGGGTCCCCACTCACCACACGCAGGAGGGAGAACCCCAAACAAGAGCCTATAAAGACTTTTGAAATTGCCCACCCTGTAGCCCAAGACCACCCCCCAAAACATCATACATACATCACAGAAGGAGGCGGTCTCCGGCAGAAATTTGAGAGTGTTGCTTCTCTCCCGTCTGCCAGGATACCTGGTAATGCCTTATCTGATTACCTTTTCTGGGTAGCCTGCCCATTCCTTTGAGATGGTAGATACTTTAGTTTCTGAATCTCTTACACATATTGATAGTAGGCTCAGCTTAACAGATACGGTACTTGCCTGACTATTTGAAAAGAGAGGTATAAGCCCCTACAGTCCAAAGACAACTGGAAAGCTTTTCCTATTGCCTTCCTCCTTGCAGAGAAATATTTGAGCTCAATTTGGGAGAGCCAAAATGGCTTCAGGAGTGCTCTCCTGTACTATTTCAGACACGTGGTTCATATACTTATGTATGTGTTTGCCTTGTACATTTGTGAACATTTATTCTATATTTGAGACCTTTGAATTCTTATAACACTGTGTCTACGTGGTTTCTTCATAGCTACCAAGTTAGCAACAGCAGCTGTAATAATTGTTCTCATATTAGTTTCTCTGGCCCATCTGCACTGGACATTTAAATCAGTATCATATCACATGAAGCAGTCATGGCTCCCCCCTCAAAAAGAAAAAAATTCTGGGAACTATAGCTTGTTAAGGAAGCTGAGAGCTGTTAGGGGACCCCTTTTCCCCTCACAGAGTTACAGTTCCCAGAGTTCCCTGGGAAGAGTGATTGACTGCTAAGCCACTCTGTGTAGTTAAATCTATAATGTGGTCAGGGTCTCTGTGTGGCTCTGTCTAGGTTACGAAAATCAACACTGCAACTGCTTTCATGTCCAAAACAAAGTAAGACATCCTCATTCTATGTGATAAGCATGCATATTCTCCCACAGTAGACCACAGAAAAGGCATTGTCACCCCACAGAAGAAAATACCCAACAACAATACAGAGTTCTGCAGAAAAATGCCAACCTTTTCACCATTATTGAGGCCGTGTGTTTAGCAGCTGTGTTTTTAAAATAAACAGCATACCACTTTTGTAAAATATGATTGAATTGTCTAAATAGTTCAGTTGTCTAAGCTTTGAGTGAAATGGGTTCTACTTCTTGGGAAAACATCAGCTTTCTGATGGACAAGGTGGGCAAAGATACCAAATGAAAAGCTGTCTTCTTAGGGCGGCTGAAAATGCTGTCATATTGCAAGGGCTGTCATATTTGCAAACTGCTGATGAAATCAGTCAGCCCAGTTAGGTTAATAATCTCTGTGCCAACAGTTGCCAGGGAAGTATCTGCTTTGTGATGTAAGCTTGGGCCAAAATGTTGCTATGGAAACTAATTCACTAAGGATGCTTCAGGAAAGGGAGCAGAAAAAGGCACAACTTCCTCCCTTGACCCTGCCTGGAGATGATGCCATCAAAGTGTCGGTGTCCTTGAGGGAGAAAACCAGGCAGCTCTGGGACTGGTGCTGGAAAAGACACAGAGGCCTAACTTGCCCTCTGTCAGTTTGGGTGATGCCCCTAGAACCCTAATGGGGTCTCTGCTGGAGTGTAATGTTGGCAACCCCTCCATCTTCTGTTCAGCCTGAATATACATGTAAAACAAGCCTTGGACCATAGAAAAAGACACCAGTCTCCAGGAAACCTTCAATTCAAGGAAGCCAGATGGAAGGTATGTCCTGAAACACCTGGGCTGCTCAGAGCCTGGGGTGTGGAGAATGAAAGGATATTTAGAAAAATGGGCCACTAGTCCAGTGAAATAACTTGCCCAGGATGCTGCCAATGATACGAAAGGCTGCCTCCATTCCTATCACTCTTTTCAGGAGTTAATATCTGCATGGCGGCAGGTTCTTGTGTTAGTTCCACCCACCATCAGACATGGGGAGGGGGGGGGATGGAGGGCAGGAGGTGGGGGAGACAGGGCTTTCTGCATGGCAGCCCCTACATAGCGGAGCTCCCTCTCCATGGAGATTTCCCTCCCTGCTGAAGATTTCATCTTTTTTTTAACCCTGACATTTCTGTCACACTCATCTCCTTTTGTTGAAATTCAACAACTGTTCTCCATCTGGAAACTGTTCTCCATCTGGAAACTGTTCTCCATCTGGAACAGTTTTACTGGGGAAGCTGCCCAGAATGGCTAGAGAAGTCCAGCCAGATGGCCAGGGTATAAATATTATTATTATTATTATTATTATTATTATTATTATTATTATTATTATTCCCACAGAGGGTTGGACTAGATGATCCCTGGGTTCCCTTTCTAACTCTGGGCTTCTTTAATCTATTTTTATAATGGTATGCTATATAGCTGTCACCCACCCTGGGACCTTCTTGTGAAGGGCAGGTAAGAAATCTTACAAATCAAATAAAAGGGAAGAAGTGAGAAGGGAGATGCTGGATGTGGTGCGGATGATGGAGACCACCTCCCCAAAGCTGGACAAAGAGAGCAAATTGGACCTTGGGGGAGACGGACTCACAGCTGGGAAGACATGAGAGATACCTGCAAAAAACAGGGAGTGGGCAGGTGGGGAAAGCAGAAATCTGGCCAACCCTGAAGGCCAGCAGCCCCATCCCCTTTGCTGCCATCCCCAATTATAAGCCCATTTCATGAGGGGAACTCGGAGGCCTGAAAGACGGAGCATGGCCAGGGACAGGACTGTTTGCAGGTGTGCACAGTTGCAGAGCAGCTACAGTCTTGCATCCTGCAGAAACTCCATGCGCCCCAGTGGCCATGATGTATGGTCCTCGCCAGGATGTTTCCCAGGCAGTCCTGAGCCCAGCTGCAGCCAACCCACCGGGAAACCCGTCTGTCGAGGACAATCTGGCCTTGGGCATCAGGGACCATGACATCCCCTATGGTGGGCAAAAGTTAAAAGTGTTCTGTCAGAATGACGAAACTTCTGGAACGACTGAGGCACCTTCAAATGTGTAGTGTAGTTTGTTGGCAGAGATCAGTAGTTTTCAGAAGTAGGCACACCTTGAAAGAGGAGGCCTTCACCCCGGTATGGCTTCCCTGTATCACATATGATGGTAGTCCCAGTGCAACTGGTACAGATGTGAAGCCTTTTCTATCTGTGGTAAATTTGTCTGTGAAAGAAAGAGTTCTGCATCTTGCTAGAGAAATTGAGAATCTTAAGTTCCTTTTATGCTTTTATCCTTTTTTTGTTTTAGGTCACTTTTTTCAGATTCTTTTTTTAACGTTTCAGTTTAATATTAGTTAAATAAGGGGCTATATTTCCTTCTCAAGGGGGATTCAGCATCATAAGTTTGTTTGTGTTGTAGTTTATCTGGGTCTGAGGTAACTTCTGTTTCTGCTTGTCTTACTTTTGTATTGTTTAGGGAAGTCTTTAATGTTTGATGTTTTATCATGTTTTTAATATTTTTTTAATATTCTGTTGGGAGCTGCCAAGAGTGACTGAGAAAACCCAGCCAGATGGGCAAGGTATAAATAAATTATTATTATTATTAGGCCGTATCTGTGCTACACATTTAAAGTTCTGGGATGCCATTTTAATAATGGGGCTGGGGCTCTCTCAGGGTGAACCCCCCAGCTCTCATTCCCCAGGCCCCAACCCAGGGTGTGGGGGGCATCCTTCAAAGCCACTATAGCCTCATACTCCTTCCAGTATTGGAGGCAGCCTAGCTTACCTCAGAGGGTTATTACGAGGATAATTTGGACAGGGAAAGCACACCATGTATACCACCTAGAGTTCCTTGGAGGAAAGGTGGGGTTTTCAAGTGAAAATAAGGCACCAAGGAAGACCTCCTGAGAGTACAAATGTCTTTTTTGGAAGCTGCCTAGAGGTGGTGAGTTAGCCAGGTGGAGAGAGAAGGTGTAGCCCACACCCTAAAATGAAAAAGCAAGAACTTTCAAACCACTGGAACTCATAATACACAATGACTAAAGGAGGAACAGCTGGCCAGCCAACACCTTGGGCAGGGAGGTGAGTTTTTATGAGGTGTTGGAAACTGGATCACAGTCAGGGCCCATTTTATTCCCTTTGATTCCCACAGCGATGCAAGGCTGGGGGTAGGAAACTGTCAGGAAAGCCCAGATCCAGCTGTCCTAGCCCTCCTGGTGAGGGGTAAATTAAGGGCAGGGCAGGTGCTTGGAAGTTGGATGAGGATACCAAGTGTTGACATGGGACTGAGATGGAGAGAGAGAGAGGGAGCCCCCAGTCCATTGGGCGAGGTCTTGGCCAAGATCTGACTTCACAATGGGCTGCAGAATGTTTTGCTTGCCAGGAAACCAGGTGAGTTGTTTGAAAGGATCCTGAGATCAGTTAAAAGCTCATTCAACTGTCTTCTTCACATCAGCTGACACTGCAGATGTCTGTCTGCTTCAGAGAACTGTCTTTTTTGGATCAGTTGACGTTGGAAACATCTGTCTACTTTGGACAACTATCTTTGGCTCAGCTGAAAGCCCAGAGAATGGTCTCCTGCCTCCCCTGCTGCCACAGAAGGTAAGGTAAGAGGGGAGAAATTCTGAAGCCTTGTTCTTCTCCCCCTACCCCATGGGCAATTTTTAAAGATGCTCCTTGGTTATTTGACCTTCATAAATCCCATGGTCCCATGGAGTGTTCTGGTTAATTTTCTGATTCCCCCCCCCCCATTTGTCTCCATTCAAATGGCAGGAGAATTGCCTCCTCCCCCCCCCCAAAAAAATCAGTAAAATGCTCCCCTGCCCCAGTTTCTCCACCCACAACTAGGAATTTCTAGGAGCTCACTCAGCCCTAAAATACATACCCCACCTCGCAGGGCTCACACCCGCACCCTTAAGTATTCCCTCCCTTGGGCGCATTTCCAGCATCTTGAATTAGTTTCTCAACCCCCAACTCCTATCTGGGGGGTGTAAAGGTGCAGTCAAGTACAACATTCTGACAGAGGACTAACGGCCTCCATGTTCTAACCGGTTGCTGTGACAACCAGTTTGTCGGTTGCTGGTAGTTTTGAAAAATAACTGCTCAGTTGCAGTCACCTCAGGACCAGCTTCCCTCTGGTATAGTTTATGTGCTTGTTATGTAACCTAAGCCTGCCTTCAGGTGCAGTTCTGTAAACCTGAATGAATCTAAGAGTAAAATAGTTTTATATTAACATGAATCAGATTCGTGTGTATATTCTTTAAGATGTATTCAAAGGGATTTTTAACCAGGAAGGCATCTTTACTAGTAGAACTCAGACGACTCAGCAACAAGCTGGTGGCTGCATAAACTTATAAAGAGGATTGTTTAACTCTGCTAAAGTAAAACTTCCCACACTATCAGCCCTAGACAGCAGATCCGGGATGTCAGATGTCATAGAGTAGGGGAAGGAGGGCAGTTGGAATCTAGCAGCAACATCTGGAGGGTTTGGACACATAAAACAAGGTGATTTATCATCATAACATTGGGTAACTAGTCAGGAGTTTGTCCTGACCCTGATTATGAATGGCCAGAACTAGCCACTCACTGTCTAGTGTGGAAAGTGGATCAAAGGACCTTTTTAGGAGAGAGGACCCTGGGATCAGTTCTGCACTCAGAATGAAAAATTGTGTCACTGTGTGCAAAGAGAAGTAACCAGCTGTCACCATTGTCTGTTTAAAAAATTGTGGTGACTTGACACATAGGTAAGAAAGGCTTTCCGACTGAGAAGTGCCAAAATCGCCTCAAAATGTGTGGCTGGTGGACACAATCTGCAAGGAGGAGGAGGCCCTTACCTGCATCTGGAGAGCTTACTCTCATTTGCTTGGCACCTAAAGGTGTATAATGAAGGCACCATGTGAGCCTCACTTGAGAAAATAAAACCCCTTTTATAAAACTTCCTCCTGTTCTTGGTGCCTGCTGGTGGACCCACAAACATGGCACCTCTTCCTTCAGCCCTTTTCTTGGAAATGCAGGCAGAGCACTGCAAGAAAGAGGGAGAGAGGCAATGTCTTCTGCTCCGAATCTCTCTCACTGTGTGTGTGTATGTTGTGGGGCAGGCGGGGGGCAGAGAGAGTTAAAAGGCCAAAGGCCTGGTTATAGAAGATCCCTTTTCACCTGGTGCCTAAAAACATATGGTGATCGTGCTAGTTCAACTATACAACCGTGAAGCCTCTTCTATCTTGGTAACAGAGGATAATTTGTCTGTGAAAGAAAGAGTTCTGCGTCTTGTCAGGGAGATTGAGAATCTTAAGTTCCTCTTATGCTTTTATCCTTTTTTTTTTTTGGTTATAGATCACTTTTTCCAGATTCATTTCTTTTTTAAAAAATTTCAGTTTAATATTTGTTATAAATGAGGGACAACATCTCCTTTTCAAGGGGAATTAAGCATAATAAGTTTGTGTTGTAGTTTATCTGGGCCTGGGGTAACTTCTGTTTCTGCTTGTCATACTTTCATATTGTAAAAATTTGGCCGTATCTGCCAAAGGTCTAGGATACCATTTTTGAATAATGGGGTTGGGGCTCCCTCAGGGTGAACCCCCCACCCTCCAGCTCTCATTCCCCAGCCCCCAACCCAGGGTATCGGGGGCATCATTCGAAGCCACCATAGCCTCATACTCCTTCCAGTATTGGAGGCAGCCTAGCTTACCTCAGAGGGTTATTGCGAGGATAATTTGGACAGGGAAAGCACATCATGTATACCACCTCGAGTTCCTTGGAGGAAAGGTGGGGTGTTCAAGTAAAAATAAAGCACCACGGAAGACCCCCTGAGAGTACAAATGTGTTTTTTGGAAGCTGCCTAGAGGTGGTGAGTTAGCCAGGTGGAAAGAGAAGGTGTAGCCCACACCCTAAAATGAAAAGGCAAGAACTTTCAAACCACTGGAACAGATAATACACAATGACTAAAGGTGGAACAGCTGGCCAGCCAACACTTTGGGCAGGGAGGTGAGTTTTCATGAGGTGGTAGAAACCGGATCACAGTCAGGGCCCACTTTATTCCCTTTGATTCCCACAGCGATGCAAGGCTGGGGGTGCAAAACTGTAAGGGAAGCCCAGATTCAGCTGCCCTGGCCCTCCTGGTGAGGGGTAAATCAAGGGGCAGAGCAGGTGCTTGGAAGCTGGATGAAGATACCAAGTGTTGATATGGGCCTGAGAGGGAGAGAGAGGGAGCCCACAGTCCATTGGGTGAGGTCTTGGCCAAGATCTGACTTCACAATGGGCTGTGGAATGTTTTGTTTCCCAGGAAGCCAGGTGAGTTGTTTGAAAGGATCCTGAGATCAGTTAAAAGCTCATTCAACTGTCTCCTTCAGATCAGTTGACACCAGAGATGCCTTCCTGCTTTAGAGAACTGTCTTTTTTGGATCAGTTGGCATCGGAAACATCTCTCTACTTCGGACAACTACCTTTGGCTCAGTTGAAAGCCCGGAGAATGGACTTCTGCCTCCTCTGCTGCCACAGAAGGTAAGGTAAGCGGGGAAGAGGGGAGACATTATGAAGCCTTGTTCTCCCATGGGCAGTTTTTAAAGATGCTCCTTGGTTTTTTGACCTTCATAAATTCCATGTTCCCAGGGAGTGTTCCAGTTATTTTTCTGAGTTTTTTTGGTTTGTCTCCATCCAAATGGCAGGAGAATTACCACCTCCCTGCCCCCCCCCCCATCAGTAAAATGCTGTCCTGGCTGGCAAAGGGCCATTGCTCAGTAGTGGAGCCTGTCTTTTTGCATGAAAAATCCCTGATGGCATTTCCAGGCAGCGCTGGGAAGGCCCCCTAGTGAGCTGCTTCTGCCAGTCAGTGTAAACCATAGGGAGCTAGATGTGCTAATGTGGTTTGAGTCAGTAGAAGACAGCATCCTGTGTTCTCATTTAAATCAGCCCTTTGGGACTGTGAGGACTAGAATCTTATATTGTATTTAGGCAGGGGAGAAACTAGGCTTTATTTTCCCCAGGTCAAAGACCCAGTTTGGCACCCCGCCCCCATGCACATAGGACTGGGAAGGAAAGACTCCTGCCTGAGGCCCTGGAGTGCCACCTTCCAGTCAGCGTGGAGGTAGACCAATGATCTTACTGGACAAAGCAGCTCCTTAAGGCCCCACCAAGGGTGACTCTTTGGGCATTGCTCCCAGTCCATCTCTCCTTGAAAGGCAGAACCCAACTCTTCTTTAAAAACAAAACCTACTTTAGCTGTGTTGTTTCCGAACTCTGGTGGGATTTGGCGTCTATCTGATGTTCCTCCCCTTTCTGCCTTCTTTGTGCACAGCTGCTTATGATGGAGGCCTCTCACCTGCGGTTCCTGCACATCCCAACTGTCCTTCGCCAACCTTGGAGAGTTTCTAAAGATCCCAAATAAGGCTGCTTCTCTTGCTCAACTGGAGACCCTCCAGACTGTTGTGCAGGCCATCGCCTCGTCGTGGGTCCCTCTCCCCAGCTCATAGGCCTCGCTCAGGTTGTACAATTGGAGGACAGCAGCAGATGAGCCCTGCAGCAACTGGATCATGCCCAAGGAACCCTGATAGAGTGGCAGCCTGTTCTCAAAAGGGCCTACAAGCAGCATGGCAAGAGGCCAGTGATAAAAAGGGAGACCATAAAACCACGTTTCCTCATTCAAAGGTGGGAAACTGCACAGGCCAGTCCTGGTGGGTAGACTCTTCCTCCGTCTTGTCTCTCTTCAGATCCACAAGTGTTCTACCACTTCGTCAGCACTTCAGAAGTGACACCCCAGGTATATAAGTTGGTGGCGTCCAGCCCTTCTGAAAGGAGGCAGGGGCTTAAGCCACAAATGGATCAGATTTGGAGCCAGACTATTCTGTATGTGGCTGTGGCACATTAATCCTCCACTTCCCTGCTTTTTCAGTCATGGATGTTTCTTGCTATTCAACTGCTTGCTGTCCAGCTGTGGGTGAAGCTTGACAAGATGCCTCCAGCCTGAGTTTGGGAAGATTTTGAAGCTCCCACCACAGTCCTCCACCAAGAGAAGCAGACAACAGCCACCACATAAGAAGGGAGCAGCCCCCCTAAGAGACGAGAGCATCTCTACACTCCCAGAGTATCTGTTTCTTTAAAACATATTAGCATTTTTTTTCTTTTATTAATATTTTCATTTATTTTCCAAAACAACAATAAAAAACCCAATTGTCCAACAACAAACAACTAAAACTTGTCCTGGTATTTGTACAGACTTGTATCACTGGAATAAAGTTTCATTGAATTATTCAAAAAGGTCTCATTCAGTGGTTTCCTTCTGTGATCAACCATTGTTTCTCAACCTTGGGCCTTCATCATCCCTGACCACTTGGCCTACTAACTAGGGATGAAGGGAATTGTAGTCCAAAAACAGCTGGAGGCCCAAGGTTGAGAGACACTGATCTAAACAATTCATATACTTAATAAACATTTGCCAGGTATCATAACATGAAAATTTATTGTGTTTGCCTCTAGTTGCTCAGACCTAACAAGTCAGTTTCTCAGCCAGTACTACTGACTACACTCTAGCATACCAAGGTTCAGTGTTCAGATCCTCCCCTTTCTTCCAGGATCTGGGTAATCTGCATCCATGCAGGTGTTAACAGAAATGTTAGAAGCTCATTATTTGGCTAACCTTGAGTGATCAAGAGTCTTAATTCCTAGCAGCACCAGTGCAGGAGACAATTTAACCATCATGTTACATACCAAGTTAATTTTTTAAAAATACATTGCTCCAGAAAGTTTTAATGTTATTGAGGTGCCACCACATATGAATATAAGTACCTTTAACAGCACATTTCCTCCAACAATTGGGGCTAATTTCTTTAGCTATCCGGGATAGCCTTATTGGTACATAATGCCACCTATACAATAACTTTAATGAAGACTCCCAGATTATGACAGAAACTGATTTCAGTGTCAGACTACAAGGCAGGCTATTTTTCATTAGGTATGTGAATTTCTAAGGGACACGGGTGGCACTGTGGGTTAAACAACAGAGCCTAGGACTTGCTGATCAGAAGGTCGGCGGTTCGAATCCCCGCGATGGGGTAGCTCCCGTTGCTTGGTCCCTGCTCCTGCCAACCTAGCAGTTCAAAAGCACGTCAGAGTGCAAGTAGATAAATAGGTACCACTCTGGCGGGAAGGTAAACGGCCTTTCCGTGCACTGCTTTGGTTCGCCAGAAGCTGCTTAGTCATGCTGGCCACATGACCTGGAAGCTGTACACTGGCTCCCTCGGCCAATAAAGCGAGATGAGCTCTGCAACCCCAGAGTCTGTCACAACTGGACCTAATGGTCAGGGGTCCCTTTACCTTTATGTGAATTTCTAGGTCCATTGCCCAGGACATTCTTGCACTTACAAAATTGCCATATTCAGGGGCTATTAGCACTCTATAAATTGAAGATGCTATCTCCTTAAACAGAATCTTTTTAAAGTAGAGTCTGTTCCCAACTGCTCCAATCCTGCCATGCCCCCCGCCTCCTGAAAAGACAGGGTGCGAGGGGTGAGAAGAGAGATCAGCGGGACTAGCTTAAAAAACTTTTGATTTCCATATGGTCACTGTAGCATATAGGAAGGGGTTTGTGCCTTAGCAAGCAAAGTAAGTGAGAAAAGACCTGCTCTATAGATTGATTCTGAAAGTTCTGTTTTCACACATGGTTTCCCCTTCAGCTAGTGGATTAGTGCCATCAAGTTAGTGCATCACACGGGGCTTGCAGGGCCTTGCAGAGCCAGGCAGAGGCCTGGGCCAGGAAGATAATGTGCCCCCCCCCTTTTTACCCTGGGGATAACTGAAGTCTTATAAATAAGTAAGTATATAAATAATTTTTGTGAAAGTTATGCTGACAAATAATTTTATTTCAAGGCTTGAACCGTATCTGCATATAAAGACAAAATGGAAAATATAGATATACAGTGGTACCTCTAGATGCGAACGGGATCTATTCCGGAGCCCCGTTCGCATCTGGAAGCAAACGTAACCCGTGTCTGCGTGTTTGTGTGTGTGCGGGTCACGTTTTGGCACTTCTGCGCATCCATGTGACGTCATTTTGAGTGTCTGCGCAAGCAGTGAAACCCAGAAATAACATGCTCCGTGGTGGAGTCTCCTTCTTTGGAGGTCTTTAAGCAGAGGCTTGACAACCATATGTCAGGAGTGCTCTGATGGTGTTTCCTGCTTGGCAGGGGGTTGGACTCAATGGCCCTTGTGGTCTCTTCCAAC
Organism: Podarcis erhardii; assembly: GCF_964252035.2. NCBI lineage: Eukaryota > Metazoa > Chordata > Lepidosauria > Squamata > Lacertidae > Podarcis > Podarcis erhardii. Next base: position 8,793,084 of record NC_138515.1, on the reverse strand, counting down.
TCTATGATTCTATGATTCTATGATACTTCTGGGTTGCTGCTGAGCGCAACTCGAACGCGCTCATCCCGAAGCACATTCAACCCAAGGTATGACTGTACAATAGTGCTTTTTAAAAATGCATAGGGAATATATGCTGACGGAGGCCCCCTTTGGAATCGGAGGCCCGGGCCTCTCCAGGGGCAGCCTCCCCTCCTCCTCACCCACTTTTAGGCAGCCGCTATGAGTTGCCCAAGGGAGGAGGTTGGCAACAGGGAGTTCTTTGCAACTGCAGCCACTGTGGAGACAACCGCAGGCTCATCCTCTTCCCCGAGCGCGATGGCAATGGCAGGGAAAATCGGGACATTCTGGGGCCAGGTCAGAAGCCGGGATGGCTTTCATAATCCCAGGACTCTCCTGGAAAATCGTGACACTTGGAGGGTATGATAGTATATGGAACTGAACCTCCTGATGGGATGATAGAGGCCTGCAGAGATCAGTTGAATATGTAAGGGGTGAGATGTTTTTTCAGGTATCCTGATCCCAAGCTGCACATATCTTTTCACACCTTGAACTTAGCTTGGTAGTTGACTGGCAGCCAGTGCATTTCTTCAGCATAACACGGTGGTGACAGTGTTTTGGTGAGCAGCCGAGCTGCTGCAATCCACACTCGGCACATTTTCCGGGCCAAGTATACAGGCGAAAGGAAATGCTGGTCTAGAACTTTCTGCAGCCAGCCCGGCCCTCAGCGCTGCTGCTGAAGGGCGAAAAAGGAGTGACTGAAGCTTTGCCCTGGGATCCACACTGAAAATAATGAGCTTTTACTTTTATGTCAGCGCCACAGTGCTGTCAGAGGAAACAGTAGCGCAGCTATTTTGAGAAACCACAACAATTTAGGTAAATCATGCAGTGCATTCAGTTGTGTGTGTGTTGGGGGAAGAGGACTCTACACATATTTTTTGATTCTGAATTGAACACCTTTTCATATCAGTCTGGTGTGGAAAACAGCTTGAAGCGCTGAGTTAAGTCTGCTTCCAATTACAGGCCTTTGTCCTCAAATGTAAGTCTGGTTGCGCTGCATGGGGGCGGGGGGGGGGGGGGGCAGTACGATTATGAGTCTGCTGTCTGCATTTGATGGCTGTGGTGAAAACTGACAGACCTGCTCTTTCTAGCTGCTGTCAGTGGCCTCTGAGAAACAGGTCAGGTATCCTATCTGATGTAGCACTCTCCATCACTTGCAGCTTGGCAGGGCTTAATCTGGACGAGGGCTCCTCCGACCTACTGCAGGTGGTCTGTTCAGTAGCAGCGTGCATCTGAACATCTGCAGAGGGCTTTTGCCTTCCCAAAGAGTTGTGGGGATTGCCACCCATGCCTTTGTATTAGAAAGAATGTTTCCAGACCAGAGGATGTGGTTTTCAGGCAGGCTTGAGCGCCAGGCTTTGAGAGACGTAATTCTTTTTTTTTTTCAAATTTTATTTACACTTTTCAAGTTTATACATTTCAGTAGTTTTATACATTTCACTCATTTTTCTTTCTTCTTCTTTTTGGGCAAATCATTGGTTTCTTTTAAGTTACATTCATAGAATCACATCATAACATCTCAGTTCTCCTATGGTGAAACATGTATTTATAAATAATAATAAAACAAAAATAAAAATTGATTCATTCGTATTCCTTTTATACTTGACTTCCCTTCCCTTCTTACTTGGGTCCTCAGTTTTACTTATTTGAATGCCTCTCTTAACACATCTCTGAGTTTGTTTTCCTGTTTTTCCACCGCTGGTTTTGAGTGTTAACTTGGGACAGATTTTCAGGGCACTATGTTATTTCCATGTGGATTGCAACAGTCACGTTAGTTCACCTATGTTTTAAACTGTGGTTTAGGGGGTGAAAGTGCTTGGCTCCTCCCCTACTGCTGTGCTGCGGGAAGGTAAACCATGGTTTGGCTTGGTGTTATGTCTAAACTTGGACTTAAGGTTTGTTTTCCCCAAACAAACCATGAGTGGTTAGCCAAGAATAAACTTTGGTTACAGTTCACTGTGGATTGTTATTATTATTATTATTATTATTTATTGCATATTTATTATTGCATATTTGCAGGGACTCAAGGCAGCTGACAGATAAAAATAAGAGCTAAAAACATAGGAAATAAGCAATTGTTTTCTTAAAATTAAGCTTTGACAGAATTTATCTATATTAAAAAAAAATCTATTAAAACCATACAAATAATAACAGTAAAACCAGGCCTTTCATTAAAAGCAGTCTGTTCCCAAGAGTCCTTGTCGGCAGAGGGACAACAAGGAGAGAAACAGTCAAAACAGGGAGGGAGTTCCAAAGTTGCCTGGGAGCAGGCACCAAGAAGACCCTTTCTCAGAATCTCAGAACCAGGGCAGGTTCACATGCGGGAGTATGGTATTTCAGAGAGGTAGGACCTAAGCCACGCAGGGCTTCATAGGTCATAACCGGCACTTTGAATTGTGCCTGGACACAGACCGGTAGCCGATGGAGCTCTTGCAACAAGGGAGTTGTCTGCTTCCTATAACCATCGCCAGGCAGCAATCTGGCTGCAGCTCTTTGAGCCGGTTAAAGTTTCCGAGCACTTTTCAAAGGCATGTTGCAGTAATCCAAACGGGGTGTAACTTAGGCGTGTGCCATTGTGGTAGGGCTGGTCCTGCAGTACTCAGGTTTAGGCCTGGAGAGTGTGGGAAAGGATGAGGAGGAAGCCTGAAGGCCGGGTGCTGCTGTTGTGTTGTCTGAGCAGCTGGAAGGCCAGGATCCTCGCGTCGAAGCCAGACTTGGCAAATCCAGAGGCTTCATACTGCTCACCAATCGGAGACGCCGGTGTTGTCCATACTGGTGCAAGGGAAAAATAGATATAAACAGAGAATTCCTGGGTGCCAAGATCCAAGTCTGGGGCAAGTACTCTTTGGTGGGAGAAACACCAGTGGAGATTTAAAGTCACAAAATATGCAGCAAACAGTGGAAATATAGACTGTTAGACCTTTAAAATATGCCCTTCAAAGTGAGTTCCAGAGATTCCCTCTTCTTCCGGCATAGGAAAAAGACCACAAGTTTGGTAAGTTAAAATTTTTGCTTGATTATAAACTCTCTAAAGCTCAGATTCATGTGCTTCAGAAAGTTCACAGGCAATAAAACCTGGCTAAGTATAAAAGGAGAATAAGTTAGGTTAATTTAGAATATGCAGAAAATGATAAAATAAATGCAAGGAACCACAGAAAGAGGAGGAAGGGAGGTGTGAAATGTTAGAACTATTGTTAAACTATTGAAATGTATATAAATGAAATCTATAAATAATTATGTTAAAAATTTAAGCCGGCTTAGTTGCAGAGTGGTGAAAGTTCCTGAATTATTGGTATAGGAACTCAAGAGAGGCTTGTGAGAGCCATGTGGTCTGAGCTGCAAGCAACCAACTCAAACCTCTTTACACAATGAGCTTCTCATGTTGACTGAATACAACATTAGGTAGGGGGAAGTGACCCAGCTAAGCCTGGCAGGACAGGACAGAGCTTACTCTACGGTTTTAACCCCTTCATACATGAATTAAGCATGGTGGTTATATGAGGCTGGTTGTCCCATCGTCCACCCATATTCTCTTCTGCACTTGATGAAAGCTGTGATGCCAGAGCTTTCACAGTTCCAAGAAGTTTGCTGCAGCCTATGAACATCTGCTCTGAACTTTGCTTTCATTTAGGTGTTAGGCAAAAAAAATTTTCTTTTCACCTAGACCTTATAAAATTATTTCAGAAATCATGAATATTTTGACATCTCTCATTGCTAATTGTGCTTTGATCTGCTGTATGTTTTGTTTATATTGTTTATCATTATTGAACTTGTTTTTAATGTTTATGAACCAATTGGAAATTATTGACAAAAGGTCGCTTATAAATATCAGTCAGTCAACCATAGGTCACACCAAAACACATAAACTTTTCGAATAAATAAAAGACACACGTAGAATGGGTCAATGGCACAAGGTGAGAGGATTTAGCTCACATCCCCATGTGTCATGACCCTGATCTAATTTGGGCTCCTTCACTTTGATCTTTGAAAACAAAGAAGATCCAATCACAACTCCTGCTGTCGCATTTAATTTGGCCCTTGCTCCAGGGTCTTACCTGTTCAATTGTCTAAGAATCCTCTTTGCGCTGTTATGCTGGAGGCAGGCATCATTTGTCCTAGGAAACTTTTGCTGGCACTGCTGCAAAATGGACTTGCAGCATCTGATTGGTTCACTGGGGGCTCATCCACACTCCCCCCTGTCCTGTTGCTTTTCTCCAAGGAAAACTGCTCTTTAGCGCTCAATCGGAGCAAACAGCAATTCAGGTTTTCCCCAGATTGCCATTTGTTCTGACCTATCACTAAAGAGCTGGTTTTCCCTTGGAAAGAAGTGGAAAATTGCCGAGACCTGGGCTTTCTAGGCCCAAGACAAGCAGAAGGATGGGCAAGCCCTTTGATGCACAAGCAAGATGCAAAACTGAATGAGTTTGATTCAACTGAATAGCCAGTACAACAGGTCCCACTAGTCCAATAAGGGCTTTTCTCCCCTCCTCTCCCACATCAGCTCTGCAGGATCTGAAGAACCCCCAAAATAGCATAAGGAAGGGAGAGATGGTTTGGCAACTGGCTCAAAGAATGATCACTGTAGCATGGTGTTAAATTCCACTCAATGTGTGCTCGTCACACACAAGTCTGGAGAAGAGCGATCCTGGGGTCCTTGGATGAAGGACGGATATGAATTTAATAAATAATAGTAATAATAATAACAACATCAAGGCTTGGCCCCCTTCAGCAAGTTGCCCGCTCTGAACTGGGTTGCCATGTGGCTCCTTATAGGAAGAAATGCAGATGTGAAATGTGTATAACCTGCTCTCTGGTGGCAGAATGGATCGACCGGGAGAGAGCTTTGGCTGAGCCTGGTCCAAGCAGCCCATTTTGCAAATGTGCACCTTCTGAGCTAGACAGACAGAGAATGGCTTCAGCCACCCACACTGTAAGAGGCAGCCTTGGTGCTGCTCAGGCAGAAGGAGGTGAGATTGTTATCTTTGATGCAGATCACATGGGGACTTGCAGAGCACAGGATGAGGAGGGGAGGAAATCAGCCAGACAGTGAAGTGGTGAAGGCAGGATGGGGTGAGAAGCTCAGCAGGAAGCCAAGGTAACTGGGCAGATGGCTCTGTGCTGTGGTGGAAGGGGAACTGGTTATTGAGTGGGGGTTGCAGAATGAGGGGCGAGGAAGAGAAGCAACAGAATTGGGACAGGGAGATGTACTCTGCACCCCTTTGTTGCAGCAGATCTTGCCGTTGATTGGGCAGATACATATGAAAATAAAACATTTTTTTAAAATGCAACAAAGGCAGGGCAAAAAACCAGAACATTTGTGGTGCAAAAGCTTGTATAACTAATGATTAAATTTCAGCAGGAAGCTATGGGGCATGCACTGATTGCAAAGGAAGCAGTATGTTCCCCCCGAAACCTTTGCAGGTGGAAACAGTATTGAAAAGGGGATTGTGTACAACTGCCCTGATACCATCAGGAGCACAAAGAAATACTGATGCACAACAAAAAGTATATCCAAAGAGCCCAGGAAAGCACAACTGAGACTGAACGAAATCCTGCACAAATATGCCCTAAAAGATTTTGCTCTGCAGGTGTTACTCAGCCAGGATTTCCCTTCGGTGGTTTTTTGATGAACTTGTGCCAGACGAACCTGCTGCCCCAGTTCCTGTGGGTCCCATATTCTCACCCTCTGGACACCTCTGCAGTATTAAACCGGGGCTGTGGAGCTAGCTGCCTAGAACAAAGCAGTGCCCACAGCAGGGAGGAGGGTAGGAAATGAAAGGTTGGTCCTCTCTATGGGATGCACAGCAATCCCAGCTCAGAGCAATCCCTGCTCCAAGGCTGGCACCATGCAAGGAGTTGGGCAGGATGGCTTCCCAGTGCACAAGGGATGTGGTAGGACAGGTTCTGTGGGTCAGGGCAGAGCCGGTTGCTCAAGAGGCAAGCCCCACAGTGCCCCACCCATCGCTCTTTGGAGCTGGGCCACAGTCTGCGAGGTTTGGCAAAGCACGGCGAACCTTCTCTCGACGGTTTCAGACAAGGCAGATGGGCTTCTGTTGATACTCCACTGTCCGCTCCCAGGTTCTGCAAGCCTCAAGGAGCTTAGCTTGCAAGTTACAATTAGCAACTCTGCGCGGTGCAATCTCTTTCATCACAGGAAGTGTCTGGGTATGAGAATGACAGTGTGGGGTGCAGTTGGGCTTGCCATCTTATTTTCTGTTCCTGTTGTTAAAGGCGCAGGAGCCTTGCTAGAAACATGTCTGTGACTGAAACACAGCCAGTTCAGGGCAGCATCTCTCAGGACCAGAAACCTCTCAGTTGCACTCCACGAATGGACAGGGATGGAATTTGACTGCGGTAACCCTGCTACAACATCCACCTGCCACTAAAAAGGACTGTTCCTTGGTGGGGAAAGACTACCTTCTGGGTTTCAGGAGGAGAAAAGTGCATCTTTCAATTGCCCTGAGAAGCATAGCTGTCAACTTACAGATTTGAAAATAAGGGACCAGCAGCCTCAAAAATAAGGGATCAGCAGCCAAAATAAGGGATTTTCCAGGCACAGGTATGTTCAACTTCTGAGCCCCTCCAAGCCAAAGGCAGAAAGCCCAGCCAGCAGCCAAATGAAGCCTCATCAATAAGGGACAGCAGTGGGACATGGTGCTGGGATAAGGGACTGTTCCGCCAAATAAGGGACGCTTGATAGTATGCTGAGAAGGCAGGTATTGCTTGTGTTTCCTTGCTGCTCAGGAGAGGGAACCATGTGGCTTTGGTCAAACTGCCAAGACAGGAAGAGTATTAGGCCATTCAGTAAGAACCAGAAGGTGGGAAATTTGGGCTCACTTTTAGCTTGACTGTGATATCCCGAAACCTTGCATGGAATACAAGGGTCTTTTGTTTTTGATGCTTTTCTGGAACCTTCTGCATTTACGCTTTTGCTTTTCAGATGGAGGCTCCCCAGAAACACAGGTCCGGAACAGATACGCCGTCCTTGTTGAGGTCCTACAGGTGGCAGACAGTTCTACAGAATGGGGAGAAGGAACAGGAGTTGAACCATGCGACATGGGGCGGCAGCAGCCGCAGGGACAAGTTACAGAAATGGAGGCGAGTACAAAGCCAGCCAGAGACCGAGCTTTCTGAATCTAGCCATGAACATCCACAAGCATCGGCGGCCCCCCAAGACAGCAGAGCTGCTGCTAAGAGATCCGTCTTCCAGAGGGCTTTCTCCACTCCAGCCAAAGTGCCCAAGGCCCAGGAGAGAAGCAGTAAGATGAGTTTAAGGAAGTACTTGCGCTCTGTGTCCCACCGAAGGAACCAGGAGGGGACCCTCCGATCAGAAAGGGAGACTAAGGAAGCGAGCAAAGGTAAGACAGCTCTCCCCAAGGGCAGTTTTGTGATGGACCTTGCTGGGTTTCTGTGTTGTTTTGAACTAGAAGAGAGCAGCCCATACGTGCAGGACAGGCTGGGGGAAGTAGGTAGCTGCATAAAGCTGGTTCAAGGCCTGACATTGCTCAAAAACACCTTCCACATCCTGTCTAGGGTTCTATCGCTTACGACTGAGATATATTTTGAAAGCATGAAGGCAGCGATTGGTGAAATCCCAGGTGACAATGCAAGGAGCCACGAGGAATTGATGCTTCAGTGCTCTGCATGACTATTTGCCTTGCACCCACCATAGTAGACTATATGCAAAATAAAAAAGTAAAAAATAAAAGTAAAGGACCCCTGGACGCACGGAAACGCCATTTACCTTTCCACCGCAGCGGTACCTATTTATCCTTTTTTTTTTCTTTCAAAGTTTCAAAAAACATTTTTACATACACACACACACCCATAATCCATATCAGTACATATATGGGGTTCCCTGAACCCCCAGACTTCCCCCACCCCTCCCTTGGCTTCCATAATTTATCTTCCTTTTTTACTGCATCTAATTCAATTTATCTAAACTATTACACTTCAACTTTATCCTTTGTTGTTTTAAATTATAAGTGCTAAATCAATCCTGCTAACATTTTTAAATGTTTACAGTGTTCTTTAATATATTGTATAAAGTTATGCCATTCTTTGTTGAATTTATTATCCTCTTGGTGCCTGATCTTCCCAGTCAGCCTTGCCATTTTGGCATAGTCCATCATCCTCATTATCCATTCTTCTTTCAATGCGGTTCTTTCTTCTTTCCATCCCTGGGCAGATAACATTCTTGCTGCTGTCACCGCATATATAAACAGTACTTTCTTATCCTTCGGTTATTCTTCTCCTATTATACCTAATAAGAAAGCCTCTGGTTTTTTAAACAATAGTTATTTTAAACATTTTTCCCCAGTTCATTTATAAATCATTTCCCAGAAGAGAGGGGTGGTACCTATTTATCTACTTGCACTGGCATGCTTTCAAACTGCTAGGTTAGCAGGAGCTGGGACAGAGCAATGGGAGCTCATCCCATCATGGGGATTCAAACTGCTGACCTTCCAATCAGCAAGCCCAAGAAGCTCAGTGGTTTAGACCACAGCGCCACCCACGTCCCTATAAAGAGCAAAATAAATGCTCTTAATGTCCGTATTTTATTCATGCACAGAATTTGGGTTGTTTTAGCCAAGCTGACACAACCCCATAACTGTTCTGATCGGTATTAGAACGCAAAAAGAACCAAAGTGAAGTCGATATTCTGGATTAATCTGTCAAGGAAAATAAATGATGTGATACTATGTCTGGGCTGCCAGTGTCTTCCTCTGTTTCTCAAAGGGTGAGCCTCTTCACCTCTCCAGGAATTTCTCTTCTTGCCAAATTCTGGGAAGAATAATGGTTGGTTTTAAACCACAGTTTAGAAACTATTGTGCAATAAGTAAGAAGCTGTCTGTCTTTCATCAGGCTGCCGTGAAAAAAAGAAGAAGAAAAGAACTGGTTTGGTGATTGGCTGGGGAGATAATTAAAAGTTTAGGAAAGTGCAAAGTTCCTAGTCTTCTTCAATTTACCCCTATACCACATTTCAGTTTAGGTGCAAAATTGAGTGGGATTTTCTTCCCTGTGGGGCAGAAGGGAGGAATGCTGGCTGAACTAAAGACGATGCAAAATAGATCTATTGCTGACCCAGTTAAGCTGAAACGATTGACTGCCAACCACTTCCGTCCTATTGACACCATTCTGAAGTCAGTGAGGCTCTTGATGCCTAAAGTCGTCTGAGCACATCTGAATGTGTTCTTTGATTTGATTCCAACTCTCGACCTGCAAAGGAAAATCCCTTGACACTCCCTGCCCTCTCCTCCTCCGTTGCTTCTGCCAACTGCTAATAATATGGTTTGGGTGAGCTTAGGTCTTCCTTAGGTGTCTGTTTCATGCCTTAGTTTGGTTTACTTGACTGCACCATTAAAAAAAGTCTGCATTGAAACATGCAAGCTTTTTCGTTCTGCTGGTGTTGAAATGATGGCCGTAGCAGCTACTTCCTTCACTTTGGTGAAAGGCCTTTCCTACATGAGTTGGCGTTCTTCTCCATAAATCTGCACTTGTTTGTTGTGCACGGCCCACACTCCTTACCTCAAAGCCGCGCTTTTGTGGAATGTGATTGCAAAACAGCTGTGTGTGGCGTATTTTATATCATTTATAATGAGTGACACATCCTCTCCCTTTGCTGCCGGTGCTACCACTCTGCCTTTTGTTCCAGTTTATATTTTATTATTTAAGTTTGTTTGTTTGTTTGTTTTAAAAGCAAAGAAACTATTTATTTGGTGGCGTGCTTTTGTGTGAACTCCTGCAATGGGGAGGAAAGCGCAGCCAGTTTTCTTTCCTTTTAAAAAGTTTTATTTATGCTTTTCAGGTTTATACATTTCACTAATTTTCCAATCATTTTAACATTTCAAAACTTGACTTCCTTCCCCCTCTTTCTGCGGTTCCTTAAATTTATTTTTAATATCTTCTGCATGTTCAGAGAGCCAGCTTGGTGTAGTGGTTAAGAGCGGTAGACTCGTAATCTGGGGAACTGGGTTCGCGTCTCCGCTCCTCCACATGCAGCTGCTGGGTGACCTTGGGCTGGTCACACATCTCTGAAGTCTCTCAGCCTCTCTCACCTCACAGAGTGTTTGTTGTGGGGTAGGAAGGGAAAAGGAGATTGTTAGCCGCTTTGAGATTCCTTAAGGGGAGTGAAAGGCAGGATATCAAGTCCAAACTCCTCCTCCTCTTCTTCTTCTTCTTCAATTTAACGTAATTTTCTCATTTATTCATCTTCTTTAAATGTGTACTCTTATAAAACTGCAGGTTATTACAATAATCCTGCCAATGTTCTTATCTGTTTACAATTTGTAAATATTCAATAAACCATTTCTATTCTTTTATTAAAAAGTTTGTTATCCTCGATTTCTTAGTTTTCTGGTAAGTTTTGCCATTTCTGCATATTCTGTTGTGACGTGGGGTTTGTGATTTCAGCTCTCTTGACATAATATGCTGGAGACAGTTCTCTAGTCTTTCCGCACGTCCGGCACATAGCATCCCGGAAACGACAACTCTTCCGCTCATGGTTTCCGCCACAACCAGGGCACCTGCCTCGGTGATCTTTGTGCACTGTGCAGGCCTGACGCACTGACTCGACCCCACGAACTGGGCTCTGGCTCGGAGTAGCCTCTAGCTCGTCCATGGCATGCGCAACTTCTATCTGTGGCTTAGGGGCTCTGCGACTGGCATCAAGCTCCTCTCTTTCATAATTCTCCGTGGCGGTGGCCTCCTTCAAGGCTGAAGCAAGGGTAACCTCTTCTTTAGCCACGATGCGTCTTCTGGCTTTCTTGCTGCTCAGACCACCGACAAACCGATCCAGGAGAGTCTCTTCCAGATCTTGGAAGTTGCAGTACTGAGCGAGCTTCCGCAGTTCAGCTAGAAATGCAGATACAGACTCCCCAGCACGCTGCTGCCTCTTATGAAACTCCATCCGCCGGGCCATCTTGGTCTCAGTAGGCACTAAATGGCTTGTTAGGCAGGCAAGAATATCTTTGAGAGATGTCTCACTTAGCTTCGCTGGGGCAAGCAATGCCTTGGCCAGCTTGAAGGTCTCAGGCCCACAGTAGCTCAGGAATGTGGCCCTTCTTTTGCTGGCATCGGTGATCCCTTGAGCCACTGTGAAGAACTCGAAGCGTTCAACGTAGTCTTCCCACGTGTGGGGCTCTGATGGCTGGAAGGGCTCCAATACCCTTGGATTCTCCATTGTCCTGTGGGCAGGGTCGTCTTCTCAGCTGGCCAGTGAGTCTTGTTCTTAGCTACAATCCGGACTCTGAGGCAGGGCTGCATTTAATCGCTCCTCAGCATTCCGGATCCCACCTTCGTCGCCAGTTGTTGTGACGTGGGGTTTGTGATTTCAGCTCTCTTGACATAATATGCTGGAGACAGTTCTCTAGTAACACTTCTTTATTAACGCAACAAGACTGAAACTTGAGGAGGGGAGAGCTACATTTATAGGGACAGGGAACTACCTAGAAAGGATACATTTTGGAGGGAACAATATCAGGCAATCACAGTCCTGCCTTTTGGAGGCAACCAATAAGACAGAGGATCCAAATACAGCAGCTTAAATGAACCAATAGTAGCTGTACCCTCTGGAACCAAAAGGCAGTTACTTTACCCTAATGCAAATACAGACAATAATAATACAGATATAAAATCCTTTGACTCAATACACAACATATTCCATAAGTTTTTGTATCCATTCTTCCTTTGCTGGGACTTCTGCTTCTTTCCATTTTGGGGCGAGTAACATTCTTGCTGCTGTGGTCACATACATGGATAAGTTTCTATACAGTTAAGGTAGTTCTGGCTGTATAATTCCCAAAAGAAAAGCTTCTCTGTGTTGTTGTCAGGGGCTCAGGAGCAGAGGCACAGGGAAGATGGGAGATGGAGAGCGAGGGTGAGGAATCAGAGGGCAGTGTAGGAGGAGACAGTGGTCCGAGGGATTCCATAAGCCTCTCCAGCGAATCGGAAGATTCACAGAAGGGAGCGCCAGTGGCCAGGGGTAGGGGGGTCCCAAGGGGAAAGCCCCAGGAGCAAGGGGGGAGCAGGGACTCCCAGAGTAGTAGTTGGAGATCAGGACCAGCTTCCCCACCAGAGCAGAGTGGGGGGAAGGGTCCCAGGCATCGGGACCAGTACTTCCCTCACCAGGGAGAGAAGACGAGGCAGAGCTGACCACGCCTTCCTTGGAGAGTCGTACAACGGAGGGGAGGTCAGATCCGGCCAGTGTCACGGAAGAGGGAAGCAGTGATAGAAGCAGTGTAACGGTTAGGGGAAAGGTCACTGGGTTGGCGCGAGAAGCAAGTTCAAATGTACAGGAGCGCGGGACAGCAGAGAGTGAGGATTGGGAACCGGGTCCTAAAGCACGCCGGAGGCAAGGGGAGGAGCTAAGCGACTCAGCGTCGGAAGAGTCCAGGAAGGGCAATGCCCCAGAGGGCAGGAGGACCCAGAGGAGGAGAGAGCAGCGCAGAAGGTGGAGCAGGGCTAGGATCTTAAACTGGTGCGGAAGGGGAAGTGATTCAGATAGGACTTCGCTGATCTAGAGTCTAGACGTAGGGTTGCACGCTCTGGCTTTAAAATGGAAACTATACTTCAATAAAGACTTTTGTACATAATATCAGCCTGGCGTTGGTTCTCTGTGAGCTGGGACCTAGAGGCAGCCCTGACAGTTGTTTTTTTAACAAACATTTTTTAAAAAAATATATATTTATTATTTTCCTCCTTAAACAGTATTTTCGACATTACAATACCAAACACAAAGACTTTCTGCTCTGCTCAGCATACGACTTCCCTCCTTCCCTTCAGTAGGTTTTCCACTTTCAGATCCAATCACACAGTTTAAATCGTTAACCTATTGTCCACATTGTAGGATTTATTTCAATCCTGCTCGTGTCTTCAGATTTTTGCAATTATGGTATTATTCAAATATGCAATAAATTTACTCCAGTCCCTTTGGAATTTCTGATTGTCCTGGTCTCGAATCCTGCAAGTCAGTCTGGCGAGCAGTGGCGTAGTGTGGGTTGTCAGCACCCAGGGCAAGGCAAGTAATTTGCACCCCCTAACCCGTGGATTTGCGCCCCCTAACCCGTGGATTTGCGCCCCCTAACCCTAACCCCCAGATGTTGCGCCCGGTGCGGCCGGCCCCCCCTGCACCCCCCACGCTCCGCCACTGCTGGCGAGTTCTGCAAAGTTCATCATCTTCGCCTGCCACTGCAATGGTAGGTACCTCTTGTAACTTCCACTTTTGGGTCATTAAAGTTCTCGCTGCAACTGTGGCATCCATAAATAGTCTTTGGTCTATCTTCGCAATTTCCTCTCCCATCAAACCTAGCAAAAATGCTTCTGGTTTTTTGGGGAAGGTATATCTAAACATCTTTTAAAATTCATTATAGATCAGTTCCCAAAATATTTTTACTCTGTCACGAGTCCACCACATGTGATAAAAGTCACCGTCTGATTCTTTACATTTCCAGCATGTTTTATCTCTCATTCTATACATTCTATCTAAATTTACTGGTGTCAAATACCACCTATACATCATCTTCATTACATTTTCTTTTAATCCCATACATGCTGTAAATTTCAAATTTTCATTCCACAATTTTATCCATGAATCAAACTCAATGTTGTGCCCAAAGTCTAGTGCCCATTTTATCATCACTTCTTTCACTTCCTCATCTTTGGTAAACCATTCTAACAACAAATTGTACATCTTAGATAAAAGTTTACTTCTGCTTTCCAACAGATCGATTTGAAATCTTGATTTTTTTGTTTTTAAAACCAACCTTCCTCTTATCAACATTAAATATGTCACTAACTTGATGATATTGCAACCACCCTGTAAATAAACCTTCAGTTTGATCATATGTGTCAGAGTCACCCGTGGTCCCAGCTCACAAGAGACCAAAGTCCACTCCAGCTTATGTACAAAAGCTTTTATTGAAGAACATTATTAGCTTTACATCCGAGCTCCGTGACTCTACGTCTGTTACGCTTAGACCGCTGAAGTCCCCTCTGAGTCAGTACCGCCTCTACACCAGTTTAAGAGGCTTGTACTGGTCCACCTCTTTCTCTCTTTCCTTTTCCGCAGGGTCTTTCTGCCCCCCTGTGTTCTCTCCCTTCGGGACTCCCCAGAGGCTGAATCCTCTGCCGCCTCCTCCCCCCTCCTTCGGGCTTTGGGACCAGGCTCCTCCCCAGGACTCTCTTCATTTCCGCGTGCCTCCCATTTTGAACTTGGCGCGCGTACGTTGCTCCTGACCTTCCCTTCGACAGTTACACTGCCCTCGATACTACTTTCCTCCCCTTCCGGCAGGACGTTTTGCCCTGATCTCCTTCCCCTCTCTGCTTCCTGTTCTGCTCCTTCTGACACACTGGTCACTCCTCCCCCCTCACTCCGTTCCAGCGGAGCAGCCGGTCTCGCTCTCCAACTCCCACTGGGGGTTCCCCCTTCGTTTCCCTGCTCCTGACTGCTTCCCCCTCTAGCTCCCCTTGGCTTGACCAGAGGGGCTCCCTTTTGGGAGTCCTCCGATTCACTGGACGGACTCATGGACAATCTTGGGTCATTGTCATCCTCTTCCTCGTCACTCTGGAATCCTTCCCCCTCACTCTCTGTCTCCTCCCTCATCTGCGTCTCTCTCCCTGAACCCCTGACAATATGGTTTAAGTTTTAACCCTTGCTTGGTTTCTGTCAGGGAACTGCCATCGGAGAGACAGGTGGTAGACAGGCTCCAGGAGAATAGGAGAGAATCCGCAGCAGAAGAGGGAACCAGCAGGGGGAGTGCAGGAGTCACAGCGGAGGGGAGGCTCTGGGATGCTTCCAGTGAGAGTAGTGGAGAGGTAACGGGACCCCCGTTGGGAACTCCCACCCTTCGCCGGAAACTGTCACACAGAGAGTCACGAAGGCGCATGTCCGTCAAACAGCTTTTATGTTGGCGTAAATTCCGTAGACGCCCACTGTCAGATTCTACCAGCGACTGACGGAGTCATGCTTTGGGGGCTCCGTTAGTGCATCGGTTTGGATGACCAGCCAAACCCCAGAGGGATCAAGCTTTTACGCACAAGCAGCTCATTATCCCATCACAGTTTCCATCCAAATCTCTTCATATGTGGCCCACCTTCCCTCCATATTTAATTTTTTGACCGTCAATACCTCAAACATTATTTTAAACAACCCAGCCAGTTTTCTCTATGTGTGTGTGTGTGTGTGTTTTAAAAAGAGGAGATACAGTAGCATGGTAGTGTTGGGCTCCATCTTTTTTTTTTAAGTTAAGTCATCATAAACCTCTTAAAAATAAAAATAAAAATTCCAAGAGGTATGTGACGGGTGGTGAGAGAGAGAGGAAGGAAGTGAAGTTGTAACATCTCAAGAGCTAGCCAGTTAGTGCTCTGACTTCTGCTATGAACAGGAAGACCTACGATGCATCCACACATCAGTTTAATGTACAGTGGTACCTTGGTTTTCGAACAGCTTAGTTCACGAACAACTTGGAACCCGATTGCTGCAAACCCGGAAGTAGGTGTTCCAGTTTTTGAACTTCTTTTCAGAAGCCGAATGTGCTCCGTTTTGAGTTCCCCTGTGTTTCCTGTTGCGCTGCTAAAATGAACCATGAAAAGAAAAGGAGGGAAGTCATTGATATATTAAGGATGTAAAAATGAGTACTTTAAATTGTAAAACAGAAAAATTAATACAATAGTACCTCGGTTTACAAACTTAATTCGTTCTGGAAGTCCGTTTTAAACCAAAACTGTTCTTAAACTGAGGTGTGCTTTCCCTAATGAGGCCTCCTGCCGCCGGTGCCCTTCCACCGTTCAGATTCCGTTATTAGACTGAGGTAAAGTTCTCAAACCAAGACACTATTTCCGGTTTTGTGGAGTTTGTAAATCAAATCGTTCTTAAACCAGACTGTTCTTAAACCGAGGTACCACTGTAGTGTGTGTGTGTGTGTGTGTGTGTGTGTGTGTGTGTGTGTGTGTTGTTTCAGCTTGAGGGATCTGCCCTGTATCTTCTGCTGTGAAGACAGAATTAACACAGCTTCTCTGAAAACTCCTTCTCCTGCCTTTGCCTCCCTTGTCATCCAACGGTCCAGCTATCTCCCTAGCTTATTTCCTGCTGCTGATGCATTTAAAGAATGCTTGACTGTGGCAGGGATTGTGTGGAGATGGGAGGGACCAGTACCTCCTTCTACCTGAGCATATTTTTCCTGGTGAGGAGCGCCTTGGGGAGCTGCTGGTGATGAGGGGAAGGAACAGGCAGCGACACTCTGTTGACGTTTTTGAGCTACATGGGTTGCCATATGTCCAGATTTTCCCAGATTTTTTTTTTAAAAAGTTTTTATTTATACTTTTCAAGTTTACACATTTCATTAGTTTTACAATCAATTTAACATTTCAAAGTTTGACTTCCTTCCCCCTCTTTCTGTGGTTCCTTAAATTTATTTTCTAATATCTGGTTGCACTCGTATGCTTCTGAACTGCTAGGTTGGCAGGACCTGGGACAGAGCAATGGGAGCTCACTCCGTCGCAGGGATTCGAACTGCCGACCTTCCGTTCGACAAGCCCAAGAGGCTCAGTGGTTTAGACCACAGTGCCACCCGCGTCAACCTAGCACCTGTCAACCTAGCAGTTCGAAAGCATGCAAGTGCAAGTAGATAAATAGGTACCACTGCGGTGGGAAGGTAAACAGTGTTTCCATGCACTTTGGTTTCCATCACAGTGTTCCGTTGCACCAGAAGCGGTTTAGTCATGCTGGCCACATGACCCAGAAAGCTGTCTGTGGACAAACGCCGGCTCCCTCGGGCTGAAAGCGAGATGAGCACCGCAACCCCAAGGTCGCCTTTGACTGGACTTAACCTTCCAGGGGTCCTTTACTTCTTTTTTTACCTTTGCCTTGTCTTATTCTTCAGCTAGAACAGGCCTGTCACACCAAAGAAGATTCTGCAGACTTTGGAGACGGCATCTTCCATTGATGAGGTTCTTTAGACCGAACGAAAAGTTCAAAACTGCATGGTTTCCTTTAGTTTAAAACCCGTTTTCCTCCTCCTGTTCCTGCTCTTCCTTTGCAGGCCATTAAATATCTAGACCCAGGTGTCTAATGGCCTATGCATAGCTCATTTTCTTCAACCTCTTCTACTCTGAAGATTTTCCTTTTGGATTCTTTGCCAGCTTCCACTGAATGTTCTTCCATTCGGCAAAATGCTTCCTGAATAGTGGGGTTTCAGCAGCTATCTTTTTTTTTAAAAATGATATTTATTAAAGTTTCAACAATTACAAAAAGAAAAAATAAACATACCACGTTAAACAAAAACCAAGCAACACACCACAATATAAAAAAGAAAAAGAACAAAAAAATAAAACCCATTAAACAAAAACAAAATTAGAAAAAAGAAAAAGCATCAGTTCTCCTTTCTATTCTTTAATTAGCTTGTTTCCTTGACCTCCTCACACCTCCCTTTTTTGTATTCTAGGTCGATTGTCTATTTCAGCAAATCCTTTCCCTCTTTTAAAATTTTTGTCCTGTAAATTGTCTTAATATAATGTAATTTTACTTTTCCTCCTTTCACCGGGGTTTCAGCAGCTATCTGCTCAGCTGTTTCAGATGCAGGAATCTACCCTAGATGATCAGCACTGAATTGAGAAACACATTTACTTCCTCAGCCCTAGAAATGGTGCTTCTCAAGTGCTATGGGTCCATCAGCAGGATCCCATGCAAGTGCAGAGAAAACGCAGAATGCAAACCGTGCCCAGAATTCTGCTTCATGTACTGAGAACGTTTTTGCTATTGCACGGAATGGACAGCCCCAGGTTTAATGTACAGCGAATAGTTTTGGTCTCTTGGGGTGTGATTTAATTTATGCAGGCTCTTATGAGAAAGTCAAAAGCAGTTTGGTTCCAGAAATCCTAGCCTGATCCTAAGTGGGTGACAGCAACCTTGCTGAAGAGAAAAGACTGCATGTGCTCAAGCATTCTCCTTTTAATCCTTCTTAGAGTTCACAGATCACTTTGGAAGCTGACAATAAGCCATAGAAAATAGATCCTAAAAAGAATTGAGGGCAAAACTCGTGTCCTTTGCACAGCCATGATTCCTCTTTCATTGCCTCATTGTTACATTCCTTTTTTTAAAATTAATTTTTATTATTTTCAATTAATTCACATTACATGTTAATTGCCATACACCTTTATCATTGTACATCTGTGTCCGAATCTGACCGGACACAGGTTAGAGCTCAACGTCGAGCCTACCAAGTGGCGATAGCGGCGGCGAAGAAGACTTTCTTCACCGCCTCTATTGCATCTGCAGAAAATAGTAGCAGGAGACTTTTTCAGGTGGTTCGTAATTTAACGGAACCACCTTTACCACCGGGGCTTTGTAAAGACCCCAAGTTTTTTGCAGATAAAATCACTCATATTCGGAAGGAGCTAGACACCACCGTGGGAGCAGGGCTGGGGCGGGAGAGTGCTAGAGCTCTGTCTGGTCAAGTTGCATGGAATCGATTTCAATCCATTACCCCCGAGGATGTGGACAGGCTGCTTGGACGCGTGAAACCAACCACCAGTCTCCTGGATCCTTGCCCATCCTGGCTAATAAAAGCAAGCCGGGAAGGGCTGGGCGATGGGCTCTGCGGGGTGGTGAATGCTTCCCTCTGTGAGGGAGCATTCCCAGATCCGCTGAAAGAGGCGGTCATCAAACCACTTCTTAAAAAACCATCTTTAGACCCGGCCAGTATGGCCAACTATCGCCCAGTCTCAAATCTTCCATTCTTGGGCAAGGTGATTGAGCGCGTGGTTGCTGAACAACTCCAGGCACGCCTGGAGGATGCGGACCATTTGGATCCCTTCCAATCGGGATTCAGGCCTCATCATGGGACTGAAACTGCCTTGGTCGCGCTGGTTGATGATCTCCGGCGAGCTAGGGACAAAGGTGAGAGCTGTTTCCTAGTTCTGCTGGATCTCTCAGCGGCCTTTGATACAATCGACCATAACATCCTTCTGGACCGTCTAGAGGGGCTGGGAGCTGGGGGCACTGTTATACAGTGGTTTCGCTCCTTCCTCCTGGGCCGTGTTCAGAAAGTGGTGGTGGGGGATGAGTGTTCAGACCCCTGGGCCCTCACTTGTGGGGTGCCTCAGGGTTCCGTCCTCTCCCCCATGCTTTTTAACATCTATATGAAGCCGCTGGGAGAGATCATCAGGGGGTTTGGACTGGGTGTCCATCAATATGCAGATGATACCCAGCTCTACCTCTCTTTCAAATCAGAACCAGTGAAGGCGGTGAAGGTCCTGTGTGAGTGCCTGGAGGCAGTTGGAGGATGGATGGCGGCTAATGGATTGAGGTTGAATCCTGACAAGACAGAAGTACTGTTTTTGGGGGACAGGGGGCGGGCTGGTGTGGAGGACTCCCTGGTCCTGAATGGGGTAACTGTGCCCCTGAAGGACCAGGTGCGCAGCCTGGGAGTCATTTTGGACTCACAGCTGTCCATGGAGGCGCAGGTCAATTCTGTATCCAGGGCAGCTGTCTACCAACTCCACCTGGTACGCAGGCTGAGACCCTACCTGCCCGCGGACTGTCTCGCCAGAGTGGTGCATGCTCTAGTTATCTCCCGCTTGGACTACTGCAATGCGCTCTACGTGGGGCTACCTTTGAAGGTGACTCGGAAACTACAACTAATCCAGAATGCGGCAGCTAGACTGGTGACTGGGGGCAGCCGCCGAGACCACATAACACCGGTCTTGAAAGACCTACATTGGCTCCCAGTACGTTTCCGAGCACAATTCAAAGTGCTGGTGTTGACCTTTAAAGCCCTAAACGGCCTCGGCCCAGTATACCTGAAGGAGCGTCTCCACCCCCATCGTTCTGCCCGGACGCTGAGGTCCAGCGCCGAGGGCCTTCTGGCGGTTCCCTCATTACGAGAAGCAAAGCTACAGGGAACCAGGCAGAGGGCCTTCTCGGTAGTGGCACCCGCCTTGTGGAACGCCCTCCCATCAGATGTCAAAGCGATAAATAACTACCTGACATTCAGAAGACATCTTAAGGCAGCCCTGTTCAGGGAAGTTTTTAATCTGTGATATTTTAGTGTATTTCTGGTTTTTATGGAAGCCGCCCAGAGTGGCTGGGGAAACCCAGCCAGATGGGCGGGGTACAAATAATAAATTATTATTATTATTATTATTATTATTATTATTATTATTATTACATAAGATGAATATATTATTTCTGCAAATTCCCCACATCTAACCCTGCAACCACCTCCCCTTGTACCCAAATACCCGTGTGACTTCCTTCACCCACATGTGTGATATCCAACTTATTACTTAATAAAAACCTATAACATTGTGTTCATTTTTATTCATTATGATAGTCATTCATCTATTTAAAAAAGAGAGAAAAGAGGAAAACATAACTTCTTAACCTAATGGGTTCAGTCTAGAGATTTCTAATAGAATGATTTTGTACAATATATTCTTCAACCCATTTCCATTCCTTTCTTAATTTTTGTTTTGATTGCAATCTGATTGATGCTGTCATCTTGGCTAGTTCAATATATTTGCAAAAATTTATTTGCCACTCTGAGATTGAAGGAGTCTCCTCACTCTTCCAATTTTTGGCCACCAGTATTCTAGTGGCTGCTGTAGCATACAAAAAAACTCTAACCTTATCCTTGGGAATGTCTTCTGAGACTAGTCCAAGAAGACTTATTGTTACATTCCTATGTGCAATCCCTCCTGTCATTCACCCAACTCTTTTTCTTCCTGTTCCCATGTTGCTTCTGGCCACAAGGAAATGCCCAGATTCTGATATCTCAGATTACCTAATGCAGGTGAAAGCATAGGGCAGCTGTTTATCAGCTCCATCTGGTACACAGGCTGAGACCCTACCTGACCCTCCCTGCCCGCAGACTGTCTCGCCAGAGTGCTGCATGCTCTGGTTATCTCTCGCTTGGACTACTGCAATGCGCACTATGTGGGGCTATCTTTGAAGGTGACCCAGAAACTACAACTAATCTAGAATGTGGCAGCTAGACTAGTGACTGGGAGCAGCCGCCGAGACCGTATAACACCGGTCTTGAAAGACCTACACTGGCTCCCAGTACGTTTCCGAGCACAATTCAAAGTGTTGGTGCTGACTTTGAAAGCCCTAAACGACCTCGGCCCAGTATACCTGAAGGAGCGTCTCCACCCCCATCGTTCTGCCCGGACGCTGAGGTCCAGCGCCGAGGGTCTTCTGGCAGTTCCCTCACTGAGAGAAGCCAAGTTACAGGGAACCAAGCTTAGGGCCTTCTCGGTAGTGGCACCCGCCCTGTGGAACACCCTCCCACCAAATGTCAAAGAGAAAAATAACTACCAAACTTTTAGAAGACATCTGAAGGCAGCCCTGTTTAGGGAAACTTTTAATGTTTAATAGGTTATTGTATTTTAGTGTTCTGTTGGAAGCCACCCAGAGTGGCTGGGGAAACCCAGCCAGATGGGCGGGGTATAAATAATAAATTATTATTATTATTATTATTATTATTATTATTATTATTATTATTATTAACAGGGCATACTGACTGTGCAAAGCCAGCCCATCCACATTATCAAAACAAAATAAAAAAATTCCTTCCAGTAGCACCTTAAAGACCAACTAAGTTAGTTCTAGGTATGAGCTTTTGTCTTCAGGTATCTGAAGAAGTGTGCGTGCACACGAAAGCTCATACCTAGAACTAACTTAGTTGGTCTTTAAGGTGCTACTGGAAGGAATTTTTTTATTTTGTTTTGACTATGGCAGACCAACACGGCTACCTATCTATAACCATCCACATTATGTTGCATTTTTGTGTGGAGCTAGGTATACAAGTCTCTTTCCACTGGGTTTTGGTTTCCTTTCCCCGCCCTTCCTAATTGCACCCAAGCCCTCTATGCAAATTTTGTTTGGGATTGTTAAACTGACAAATAATTGCTAGCTGCCGCTCAAAGGAGAGGGCGGGTTGGGCAGGGCTGCTCTTGTGGGTGGGAATGTCTTTCAAAGATTATCCTGTGGTGATTGGCATGTCAGAAAGAAGGTGGAACGGTATGGCACAAGCTTTGCTGTTTTGCAGGAACTAACTGCCCAATGATGCAGCTTTTGGAAGTAGTGGAAACTGCAGCTCGATGCTTTTCTGCTGCAACTGATTATGCCAACCCATCCAGCTTTCCGATCTCTATCTGCACATAACCGCACAAGTGCGGGCAGGATCCACCTCAGGGACAGGAGGAGCCTGCAGCCACCCCCTCGTTTCCCTCTGACCTCTCCCTGTGCTTGAGTGGGATAGAAAAATCTCAGCCACCAGGAGGACAGCTGCGACTCATAGGGAGGGCATGAGATGCTTGACTTTCCGGTGCCCACAGCCTGGCAGCGTAATATTTGAAAAGACCCTAAATGGTGTGCCCATCAACCCCAAAACACCAGTACAGTGGTACCTCAGGTTACAGACGCTTCAGGTTACAGACTCCGCTAACCCAGAAATAGTACCTCGAGTTAAGAACTTTGCTTCAGGAGGAGAACAGAAATTGCGTGGTGGCGGCGTGGTGGCAGCGGGAGGCCCCATTAGCTAAAGTGGTACCTCAGGTTAAGAACAGTTTCAGGTTAAGAACGGACCTCCAGAACGAATTAAGTTCTTAACCAGAAGTATCACTGGATTGCCATTTTTTCGCGTGTGTGACACAGTGAAGCCAAGTTACAGGCTGTGCTACTTTCCATTGTTCGAGGCAAATCTAACGAGGTGACCCTGGTCATAATGGTTGAACTCAGCTTCCAAATAGATTTTGTTTGGTCTGTGTTTTTAAGGGATCCCATTAAGTGGGTGATTTGCAATTCCTGGATTAATATGCAGATCTGATGTCCTGCCTCGGTTCCCTAGAGCAGGGGTAGGCAACCTAAGGCCCAGGGGCTGGATGCGGCCCAATCGCCTTCTCAATCCGGCCTGCGGACGGTCCAGGAATCAGTGTGTTTTTACATGAGTAGAATAATAATAATAATAATAATAATAATAATAATAATAATAATAATTTTTTAAAAAATTATATCCCGCCCTTCCCAGCTGAAGCTGGGCTCAGAGAGGCTAACAGCAGTAAAAAATAACACAGTTTACATAAAATCACAATCAATTAATTGAAATACTTTCTAAAATCAGTTCCTTCTAAAATCAATTCAAAATCAAATTAATGGCAACCCTTGGGCTGGAGTGCTATGAGGATTACAGAGGGAGGGGGTCAGACTGTGCCTTGGCCAAAGGCCTGGTGGAACAGCTCTGTCTTGCAGGCCCTGCGGAAAGATGTCAAGTCCCGCAGGGCCTAGTCTCCTGTGACAGAGCGTTCCACCAGATCGGGGCCACGGTTGAAAAAGCCCTGGCTCTGGTTGAGGCCAGCCTAACCTCCCTGTGGCCCGGGATCTCCAAGATGTTTTTATTTGAAGAGCGTAAGGTCCTCTATGGGACATACCAGGAGAGGTAGGTACGAATGTGTGCTTTTATTTAAAATGCATCTCTGGGTTATTGGTGGGGCATAGGAATTCGTTCATTCCCCCTCCCCCAAAAAATATAGTCCGGCCCGGCCCACCACATGGTCTGAGGGATGGTGGACTGGCCCATGGCTGAAAAAGGTTGCTGACTGCTGCCCTAGAGGAACTCACAGAGCAAGGCAGCAAAGCAGGCCAGGCATTGCAGCACTAAGGAGAGCTCCAAGTGTGCTCCAACAAAGGTCTAGGGGTGAACTGAGGACTTTTGAGCCTTTGTCCAGCTGTTCACTGCTGGGCTCTGAGCCCATGGCAGAACATCAGTTATCCTTCAGTTTTCACACATCTCTGAATCTTAAGATACACTTCTCTGGCCTAAACAAAAACAAACACTGTTCATAAATGCATATTGTATGTTAGAATGCATATAAAATGCCCCCCTATATATAATTAAATTTTCTTTTTTACAATTTAAAGTACTCATAATTACATCCTTAAGATATCAGTGACTTCCCTTCTTTGCTTTCCATGGTTCATTTTACATATCATAAATCCCTGCATATTCCACAGAAACTATACCATTCAGTATGTCATTATTGCATCCATCAAAACATATTTACACTGTTGAATTTATCTTAATGCTGCCAGCATTTTCAGCTGTACACAGTTATATATATGCTAAATCTAAAGTTGCCTGATTTATTCAATGGTGGTTATCTAGTCTTTTATATATTGTATGTGTTTGGATTATCAATGTATTTGGATGACTTTGTATGATTTTACTGTTGTAACTAGCCTTTATTGGCATAAGTTAAAAGTTACAAGTCACAAGGGCATAGCATATAATGGAAAGACACGTTGATGGTAGTTACTTAGTTGGGAGGAAAATACAGTGGTGCCTCGCAAGATGAAATTAATCCGTTCCGTGAGGCTCTTCGTATAGCGGTTTTTTCGTCTTGCGAAGCAAGCCCATTGACCGCTTAGCGGATTAGCACTATTAGCGGTTTAGCGGTTTTTAGCGGATCAGCTGATAAGTGGCTTAGCGGCTTAGGAAAAGGGGGGAAAGGGGGGGAAACTCGCAGGAACTCGCAAGACATTTTGTCTTGCGAAGCAAGCCCATAGGGAAATTCGTTTTGCGAAGCGCCTCCAAAACGGAAAACCCTTTCGTCTAGCGGGTTTTCCGTCATGCGAGGCGTTCGTCTTGCGGGGCACCACTGTATATTTTGCTCTTACGTCTTCATTAGCAAGTATGAGCCCGGGTAAACCCAAATGCCTCCTTGTTCTTCTTCTTGCAGGTGATGCTTCTACTGTCCAGTTGACCCAACTGACTTCGGCTGTGCCAACAGATGCAACCATCTGGAATGTGGCCAGTGTGTCGCTGGTGGATCGACAGCTAATGGTCTTGGGCAGAGATGAGGAGGTGGGGCCATCTCTGACATTCAAAACTGTAAGAGGGAGAAGGAGGGTGTATGTGTCTGTCTGAGCACACCCAGCACATGGTCGCATGTCAAGGAAGTGTATGCTTCTCAGGCCGTGAACTGCTGGCCAAGTGTTGACTGAAGCCACCGCTGCTCAGAGACCTGAGTCCAACTTTGCTGGTTATGGATGGCATCAGTACAGTGGAACCTCGGGTTAAGTACTTAATTCGTTCCGGAGGTCCGTTCTTAACCTGAAACTGTTCTTAACCTGAAGCACCACTTTAGCTAATGGGGCCTCCTGCTGCTGCCATGCCGCCGGAACACGATTTCTGTTCTCATCCTGAAGCAAAGTTCTTAACCTGAGGTACTAAATCTGGGTTAGCAGAGTCTGTAACCTGAAGCATCTGTAACCTGAAGCGTATGTAACCCGAGGTACCACTGTACCTAAAGGTTCCTGCCAAATTTTCTACACTGCCAGTAAGAATTCATAGAGTAATGGTCCTCCATGGGTCACAGATACAGGTCTCTCAACTCCAGGAAAGTAGAAAGGAAAATGGGCCTTCTATCCAGCCCCAATGCAGCACTCACTCTGGGGGTGGAAGAGTAAAAGCTAGGATGTCAGCGCCCGGGAAGCAGAGCAGAAATGGGAACTCTATGTTAAGCTTGTTCTACAGGATCCCATGAGAGAAATCATCATGGGCCCATTTTCCTTTCTGCTTTCCTGGAGTTGAGAAATTTTCTACACTGGCTAAAAAGCCTTCTTCTTAACACACTGCTTTGGACCACGAGGGAAGTTGCCTCGTTTGTTTGTTTATTTATTTATCTATTATTATATTTCATCATATTATTTATATACTGCCCTTCATCAAAAGATCTCAGGGCGGCTCACAAGATAAAAATACAAGGGGAAAGCACAAATAAATAGTTAAAACAAGAACAAGAACACATACACCCCTCCCTCAAACACTAAAAATATATAATGAAGGCACCAGACGAAGCTCCCTGGGGAGAGTATCCCACAAATGGGGGGCCATTGTGGAAAAGGCCTGTTCTGCGTTGCCACCCTCTGGACCTCTTGTGGAGTAGGCACACAAAGAAGGGCTTCAGTGGTTGAATACAGAGTCTGGGGTGGTTTCTATGGGGAGAGGCAGTCCTTGAGGTCTTGTGGTCCTTGTTGTTGTTTAGTCGTTTAGTCGTGTCCAACTCTTCGTGACCCCAAGGAACTGTCCAAGTCCCTCAACTTCCCATTACATCTCCACCCCCGCTGTAAAAAAGTTATCAAATGGGGATAAATATGAGATAATTAAAATAAAACATATAATATTATCACTCAAAACTATCTGTTGGTTCTGCTGCATAAGCATAGGCATGCCTTTAAAAAGATTTTGTTGTTGTTGTTTAGTCGTGTCTGACTTTTTGTGACCCCATGGACCAGAACATGCCAGGCACTCCTGTCTTCCACTGCCTCCCTCAGTTTGGTCAAACTCATGCTGGTAGCTTCGAGAACACTGTCCAACCATCACGTCCTCCGTCATCCCCTTCTCCTTGTGCCCTCCATCTTTCCCAACATCAGGGTCTTTTCCAGGGAGTCTTCTCTTCTCATGAGGTGGCCAAAGTACTGGAGCCTCAGCTTCAGGATCTGTCCTTCCAGTGAGCACTCAGGGCTGATTTCCTTCAGAATGGATAGGTTTGATCTTTTTGCAGTCCATGGAACTCTCAAGAGTCTCCTCCAGCCCCATAATTCAAAAGCATCAATTCTTCGATGATCAGCTTTCTTTATGGTCCAGCTCTCACTTCCATACATCAGTTGTGGTCCCGAGCCCCATCTTTTTCTCTGAAAGAGACTCAAGGAGGCTTACAGCTAAAATACAAACCAGCTTAAAAGGTTGAGGGTGGGGGGAAGCAATCATTTAAAACAATCAAACTTTTTTTTCTGTTAAAACATACAGATCATTCAAATAAAAGCATCAGAGCACCAGCCCTTTCCTTAAAAAACATTTAGTTCTTTTTGTTGGAAGAAGAAAGTCTTCACCTGCTGTAGTGTAGAAGAATGGGGAAGAGGGAAATCATTATCACCATCATCTATTTTGTCCGTGGTGTTTGGTTTGCCATTTTAGGGTCTGCTCCAGAATGGGAAACGAGCCAGTTCTGCTTCAGAGTCAAGTTTACTATACCCGCCAGGTACCCAGAGGGACAATGGTGAGTACTGAGAGACTGCCATATGCACAGAGAGAGAGAGAGTCTGTTGAAAAGGAGAGCAGGGCGTTGGAAGGATCCAGTCCTTGCCAGCCTCCGAGATCATGCCCAGGGTGTTTGTATTTTTGACATCAAAGCACAACAACCCAAATCATGTGAGCCACGGAGTCAGAGCCCTACCAACCACTGGGAAGCTAGTCTTCAGTAGCCACCAACCTGCTCCATAAATTGGGCCAGTGAGATCCTTTAAATGAGGTAACAGAGGTGGTGGAGCCTGAACAATTTCCCCTGGCACAAGATCAGGAGAGCCATTGTATCATGTGTCAAACGTTCCCTTGAGAGCTCCAGTGTAGAAAGTACCGTATTTTTCGCTCTATAGGACGCACCAGACCGTAGGACGCACCAGACCATAGGAGGGGGAGAACAGGAAAAAAATAATTCTCCCCCTCTCTGCTCAGCGCCCCGAAGGCTTCGCGTTGCTTTCGCTGAAGCTGCCTGAAGCCCCCGGAGCGCAGCAGGAGTTCCCTGCGCTCCGGGGGCTTCAGGCGGCTTCAGCAAAAGCAACACGAAGCCTCTGGAGCGCAGGGGGAGCTCTCCCCCTGTGCTTTGGAGGCTTCGCATTGCTATCGCTCAAGCCAAGGAGCCTGCATGTGCTCCATAGGAAGCTCACACATTTCCCCTTCATTTTTGGAAGGGAAAAAGTGCGTCCTATAGAGCGAAAAATACGGTATTTGGTATGTGACCATTCATTTCGCAGGCCCACCTCACCCATGAGGCAAGGTGAGGCAGGTCCACGGGAGCAGCCGGTCCTGATGTCAATCTTTATTCCCCTCGTATTCCTTATATAGATCTTCCCTCACCCCTGGTCCCCTGGTGGGGAGGGGGGACACCATTTTGGGATCCGCCTCCGGTGCCAAAGTGCATTGGGTGGGTCAGAATTGGGCTGGCAAAGAGCCTCAGTCCAAGATACAGAGGGAGCAGCGAATGGTGAGCTGGGTGCTGGGTACTGGGTACCGCTTGCTCCCATCTTCCTGGAACTGCCTCTTCTGGCCAACATGACAGCCAACCAGTCCACTTTGCTTGGTCCATTTTGCTCCCGACAGAAATGCTCATCGAGGGAAGAAGCTTCTTAGACTCACAGACTCCCGAAAAAAGACCCTGCCAAGAGACTTCCTCCAGCTCGCAGCTCAGCAATGTGAAGGTACAGAAGATGTTCAGTATATTGCAGGTTCAAGGAGCCCAGACTGGTGCTTACTGGGAGGAGAGGACAGATGGGGCCTTAGGAGGGAGGCATGACTCCTCAAGGGAGACGACGAAGAGCTATTTCATTTATATATTATTAGTTTTTTTAGCATATCATTTTCAACAATTATTAAACATACTTTTATATCTTATACAATTTTTTTTTACTTCCATCAATCACATCTGAATATCTTCCAATCTTTTTCACTTAATTTACATTTCTTATTTCACTATTACATTTAAATATCATAACTAATGTCTCTCTTCTTTCTCTTCTTTGCAATATTTCATACATTCCTCCTTACAAAACTTCTTGTAGTCCTACTAGCGTAATTTGTTGATTACAGTTGCTCTTCAAATAGTTCCAATCTTCTGTAAATCTCTGGTTTAAAGGTAAAGGTAAAGGGACCTGACCATTAGGTCCAGTTGTGACCGACTCGGGTTGAGGTGCTCATCTCATTGGCCGAGGGAGCCAGCGTACAGCTTCCGGGTCATGTGGCCAGCATGACTAAGCCGCTTCTGGCGAACCAGAGCAGCACACGGAAACACCGTTTACCTTCCTCCCAGAGCAGTACCTATTTATCTACTTGCACTTTGAGGTGCTTTCGAACTGCTAGGTTGGCAGGAGCAGGGACTGAGCAATGGGAGCTCACCCCGTCGCTGGGATTCGAACCACCGACCTTCTGATCGGCAAGTCCTAGACTCTGTGGCTTAACTCACAGAGCCACCCGTCTCCCTAAATCTCTGGTTTATGAAGAACTATTTCAAAACAGCACTGGGCTGAGTGGGCTCATGATGGTCTGGTTTGGCATAAGGTACTACCATTATCTGAGCTGGGGCGCTTGTCAGATGAGACCTGTGTTCATCCAGATGTTGTTGGGCTCCAACTCTTGTCAGCCCCAACCTCCATGGCCGATAGTTGGGAGTAGCGGACATTGCAGGCCAGTCGCATCTAGACCAAACCAAGTTACATGCTCCTGTCATGGGGCAAGTCACACAGATAAACTCTCTTCTGTCCTCAGAATTCCTTCGTTTCTTCATTTATTGATTGATTTTATTACATCTCACACCATCTCTAGGGGTTGCTATGGAAACGCATCAAGGACCGGAAAGGACGGCTCCAGGCCAAGACTGACTCCTCTACTGGACTTGTTGCTAATGGTAACAGGTAGGCCCTGAAGCCAGTTTGGAACAGAAGAGTCCATTGTTTTCTGTCTTTTATGCCTCTTTATGGATGCAATGGGCCCCATTTCTTTCTGCCTGTGTTTATATTTCCTGAGATCTAGAACGAGACCAAGATTAGATCAGGGGATTTGTCTAATAACTTGGATTGGCTGCATTAAATGCTGGCACCGTGTCTTTTTCAGAGGGGTTAGGATGCTATGGAAATTTTGTCAAGCTCACCATGCCTGAAAGGATGCTCTGTTTACTTTGTTGTGGGTACCATATTGCTTCACAACTGCTCTGTTTGGCTGGGGGCCCACACAGCCTCTTTCCTGGGTTGTGATCCTAGGAAGGGGTGACTCCCCTTGAACCCTGTATGTGCTCTGCCCCGTGATAGGGTCTTGCTCATCTTCCAACGCCTCCTCCAGTTCCAGGTTGGTTCTGCTAGGAAAATGGCAGGAAAGAAGACAAAGCAAGATGTTAAGGGAGCGACAAGCCTCTAATAACTTTTTCTGCCAGATGCTGCAAAGTTAGTATAATCTGAGCAGAAATAAAAGTCTTAATAAAATATGCAAGGAAGGGATAATAATGCTTCTGTTGGTGATGGTGGTCAGATGTTCAGGGTTGTCCATCCATCCACACTGTCTGCTTCTGTCCTGGCCCCTCTTGTCACTTCCTCCAGGGAGGCCCTTCCTGGCCCAGCTGTTCTCATGGACTTGGGCAACGAAAAGGATGCCTTGATCCGCCCACTTCACAACAGCCTTCTGGGAGAGCGGTACTGCTTTGAGGTATGAGCCTATTGTCATCCCTTGACCTGAGAAGCTGCATTTCTCCAGTTATGAAGGGAGACGTTCAGGGCCAGGCCTTGAGTGGGTGGGAGCTTGACCCAGCAATGAAAGAAATGCCTTCTGTACGCACTCGAGGACTCTGTCTCCTCCAGCTGGTCCAAGACGTGGAGAACTCGGCTTCCCAACCTCGACAAATCTGCCTTCAGGCTGAAGCTCCATCATCTGCTGTGTTGTTCTATCTATAAAGCTGTCGTGGCTACATGAGGGGCTGCAAGAAGCTCCTTTGTTGGGACTGGACCTGTAGATGAAGCAGAGGAGCATATTTTGGGGAAGGAGTAGGGCAAAGCCAGAGGCTGGCCATTCTTAGCAGGAGATAGCAATGCAAGCACTTTTTTAAAAGCTTACAGCGAGGCCCTAGCATTGGCACTGGGACGCAGTGCTGATGCCTGGCTTGGATTAAACCATGCCTGTTCCTTGTCACTCCCAAGTCCCCCAGGGTTTGGTTGCCCATGGGACAAACCCAGGGCGTGCTCTTAAGCACAACCCTCCCTTCCTCTTCTCAGGTGCTAAGCACTGCAGGGCGCCGCTGCTTCAGCTGTGGCTCTGCTGCCGAGAGGACCCGCTGGATGGATGACTTGCGCCGGCTTGTCCAGCCCAGTATGGTAAAGAAGCATCTTCTGTACTTTGTGTTGCTTGCAAGGTGCGCATGATGCCTTTGTAACCGGTTTTCCCACTTGCCCTATGGTGTATTTGCCCACTCACCCACCCTTCCCTCTTGTCTTCTCCTACCCTTATTCCCTGTATAAATCCCTGTCCTCTATTGTCAGGCTTCGGGAAATCAGATCCCTCCCATGGTGGCAGCAAAGAAGCAGATAAAAAAGAAGAGTACCAATTAGTTTATTCAATAATCACAGCGAGAGACAAAGGAATGCAGTCTCTCTCTAGAAATGGCATTCCTCTAAGTAAAGTCCCACCCCTCCTTCGTCTCCCCTAATCTATGTCAGTCCTGCATCTGAGCTTTCTGCCTCTGAGCTCTCTGTTCTAATACCCTCAATGCCCATCTGGTCCGCGGGGGGCGGGGGGCAGCGGGTCAGGAATGCTCTCCAAGGACACTGGACTCTGTCAGCTGTATCCTCACTAGTGCTTCTTCTTCCTGCTGTTCCTCTTCCAATATTTCCCAGCTTCTCCCCTCTGCAGCCTCTGAACTATGCCCTTCTGCAAACCGCTGATCTAAATCTATACTGTCCTCCTGTTCTCAGGAAGGTTCAGAAGAAAGGGGGGTGGTCCCCACCATTCCTCCTCAGTCCAGCCCCTGACATCTGTCCTGTTCTCTGCACTTGTCCACACCTCTCCTCTGGGGCAGAAGTTGTGACCTGACCATTCCATGGTCTCATAGAAGAGTTAGCACTGCTGTACTTAGAAGCAAACACAGGCCCTGAATTCCTCCCGTCTTTTGGCCTTGTCTCTGCTGGATTCTGCCACCATTGTTTTTTGTCCACCCCCCCCCCCAGCTTTTTTTATTAAAAAGATGAATTAAGTCATCACTCTTTTAGTTCATTTATCAATGCGGGTTCATCTCTGAGCTATATACATTGCATAGCACATAGTTAAAATCCACAGTGGACAAGTGCATTCAAAGTCATTGCACAAGGCATTTTTTTCATTGGATGCAAATTCAGGTTCCTTCCTCCCAACCCCCAATAACAAAATCAAGCAAATTAAATTTAACTTTGAGAATGAAACATATATTCTGCCTCCATTGTTGAACTAGATGACCCTCGGGGTCCCTTCCAAGTCTACAATTCCATTATTCCACCTTGACCCACCTTCCGCCTTCAACCTCATCCCACTTGCCTCTTGCTTTCCCTTCATCCTGCGTTCAGTCTGCCTCTCGAGTGACGGATTTCTGGCTGCATCTGCTTGCCTTGCTCCCTGTCTCGGTGTTTCTTAACCAAACCGCTGGCTCGTTTCCCCAGGACAACTGCGAGCGGATCGAACGCATGCTGAGCCTCTGGGTGTACGAAGCCCGCGACCTTGTTCCCAGGAAGCGCTACCTCGGCGAGGTGCGACTGGATGGGGTCCTCTACGCTCGCACCACAACCAAGGCAGCCAGCCCCGCTGGAACCATCTTCTGGGGGGAGCACTTTGACCTGAAGACTCTTCCGCCAGCAGTGGAGCTGCAGGTCTGCCTGGTGCAGGAGGAGGACGGGCAGCAGCGGGCAAAGGGCAGCCCGGTTGCCAGCATGGCCGTTCCCCTGAAGGAACTGGCTGCAGTCCGCCAGCCCTTGGAAAGGTGGTACCCCTTGGGCAGAGACAGGCCCAACACACCCGCCCTACGGCTACGTGGACGCTACTGCAACATCCGAGTGCTGCCCATCGTGCAATACAAAGAGTTTGCTGAGTATCTCACCTTCCACTATCGGGAGCTGTGTGCCGGACTGGAGCACAGCCTTAACGCCCGGGACAAGGAGGAGCTGACAGGGGTGCTGGTTCGTGTCCTGCAAAGCACAGGGAAAGCCAAGGTATCTCTTTGTTTGCAAAGGTAGACAGGGTCGGCCCACCCATGAGGCTAGGCAAGGCGACCGCCTTGGGTGGCAGGATCCACAGGGCCAGCAGATACCTAGGACTAGATGATCCTCAGGGTTCCTTCCAGCTCTATGATCCTATTATTCTCCATCTGGAAGGGACCCTGAAGATCATTCAGTGCAACCTCCTGCAATGGAGGAATATGCAGCTGTTCCGTACGGGGATTGAACCTGCACCTATCAGGATGCTGTCAGCGGCTCCTGGCTGGCTGCCCAGGAAAGTATAAAGACGAGGAAAAGTTTCTTACTGTCCTTTTTTATTTCAGTCTTTACAGAGAGAGGCTATAGAGCCTAGCCTCTTGGATAGTGGCATTGTCCCGAGTGAATCTCCACCCCCCGTCTCTCCCACATTCTCATCATCTCCTCTACGGGTGCTGCTACGTGCCCTTTGTCTTAGAGCTCTTTGCTCTCCTACTTTTAAGGCTCGCTGTGTTCTGGGAGATGGAGGGTCTGGAATGCTTTCTAATGACAATGTGTCAGCCAGCTGTTGCTCCAATTCTGCCTCCTCCTTCTCATTATTTCCCAACTTTCCCCCTCATCTGCCTCTGAGCTGTGACCTCCCGCAGACCACTGTTGTAAATCTAAATTGCCTTCCTCTTCCTCCTCCCTGGGAGGGTCAGGATGGGGAGGTGGTCTCCACTATTCCTCCTCCACTGCCTAGACCCAAACATCACCCTTGGCATTATCAGCACCATGCTCTAACCAATGGAACTATTGAGGCTGACTTATCCCCACGACCACCTTCAGCACTAGAGGTGCCGGAACTCACCATGAACACCTCCCTCGTTCTCTTAGAATGGCAATGGCGTCCACCTGAGAGGTTCTGGAATTGCGTTCCAGTGAGTTCCAGCTGGGGAAAAAAGCTCTGATGTTCCTGCTGTAGATCTTCACCCACCCCTTCTTCCCTGGCACGGAGTGGGACGCCATTTTGGGATCTGCCTCAGGTGCCAAAATGTCTTGGGGCTGGCCCACAACGTAGAAGATGAGAAGGCCTTGGATACAACAGCCGCACAGCCAGTTCAAAGCTGATTCCCCTCACCTGTCATTGTGTTCCGCTGGTTCTAGCCTTACAGCCTGCTGCCCTTCTAGGGTTTTCTAGTATTGCAGGGTTACTAAAGTGGCTCTCGGAAGCCAAGTTTGCTGCAAGAATAACCCTGGACTGCTTTGCGCTTTCCCAGAGCTGCAGCATGGACACAGGGCCCTGGATATCACTAGGTTGGGAGCCTGGTTCAGAATCAGGATTCCAGGGTGAGTCAGTTGGTATGGGAGATCTCTGAGGTTTGTTCAACTAACCCTTCCTGTCTTGTGTTGCAGGACTTTCTCATTGACTTGGGTGTGTCAGAGCTGGACCGTTTCGATGAGCGCGAAGCACTGATTTTCCGTGAAAATACCCTTGCCACCAAAGCCATCGATGAATACATGAAGCTGGTGGGAGGCCCTTACCTGCTGTCCACACTGAGTAAGTTGGCAACCGGCGGATAGGGGCGTGCAGCATTTTCTGAAGGAGCTAGTTAGGTTTCCCTGCTTGATTGCTGCCAGAGGAAACTCCAGAGTTTGGGCCTCTAGCAACAAAGAGTATTGCGCTCCCTTAAAGACTTAACATATTTTATTTTGTGAGCTAGAACCCACTTCAACATCTGCATGAGTGCTATCCTCAGTTGCAGGATTGGTACAGAATGTCATTCTTCTCTGGTTAAACTTAAACTGGCAGATTAGGTTGATGGATTATGCAGAAATGGCAAAAATGACTGGAAGAATCAGAAATCAGGAAAACCAGAATTTTAATAAGGAATGGGGAAAATTTATAATTTATAATTCAAAGTAATTGTAAACAGTTAAAATTGTTAGTAGGCTTGGAATAACACGTAGTTTAATGGTGAATTTTGGATATAATGGAGATGTAAAAGATTTGAATTATTATAAAAAATGCAGGAGGAAATGACTAACAATAGGACCCACAAAGGGGAGGAGGGAAGTCCAGGAGAGTCTTTGAAATCTTGATTTTATGATGTATGTTGGATATGTGAGCGTAAAATGTTAATTTGAAAAACCAAATAAATAAATTTTAAAAAAGAAAAGAAGTGGCAACGGAATGCAAAAAGTACAGCTTGCAACTCTCTATGGCCTGTAAAAGTGTGGGCGAGAGGATAGTTATTATGATGATTATTTTTTTAGTAGGCTGTTGGTCAGTATGCTTTCTTTACTAAGTTATTATTGATGTTTTGTAAAGTGTTTCTAATGTCATGCACCGCCTTGAGATCTTTTGATAAAGGGTGGTATATAAAATTGAAATAAGAAGAAGTCATTTTGACCTCAGGTCTATGCAAAACGACCCTTCATGGCAGTATTAGCTGGGAATGCTCAAGTAGTCTGGTCAGTGCCAGATTTACGTGTAAGCTAAACAAGCTATAGCTTAGGGTCCCACTCTCTTGGGGGGGGGGGCAAAAAAATTAAAGGAAAAAACTGGATGTACTTTTCCAAAATACTGCAAAAACCTGCAAAACCTGTGAAGAAAAGTTAACCTGCAAAATAAGACATTAACTGAGGGTGGGTAGGGTGGGAGAAGCTCTGGAGCCAAGTGAGGATTCCCAGGTAAGATCCTCCCTCTATTGTGTGGGCAGATAATCCCTCCCCTACCTGGCGTGGTCTCCTTGGCAACGCCTCCCCCCAGGTGGGATTGGACAACTGACTGAGGTAGGCGGAGACCTCCAGGTATCCCACCTGAGGGAAGGCAAAGCCAAGCCTATGCTGTTGGAGCCGCTCCAGATCTAGGGGCTGCACGTGTCCACGCAAAGGGCGCCCCCCGTTTTAGGCGGGGAGCGGTCATTCCAAAATACAAGATAAAAAACAAATAAAACAAAACCTACATATAGCAACAGTGTTTTGTGTTGTGTAGGCTCCTATGATGTAAGTCATGGGCCCCGCCTGCTAGCCTGCTCCCTAAAATACCACTGGTTCGCTCATTTCTATATATAGGGTGCCTACATTCTGCATGGCAACATGTACAAATGGCTTTAGATACCGATTAGGTCTATAAATTATCATATAGCAAATGTTCAACACAAAAAAACAGAGGTAATTTGTTGTTGACAAAGGACAGCTGGACATATAAAGGGCCCCATTACACCAACCTAGCAGTTCGAAAGCACGTCAAAGTGCAAGTAGATAAATAGGTACCGCTCTGGCGGGAAGGTAAACGGTGTTTCCGTGCGCTGCTCTGGTTCGCCAGAAGTGGCTTAGTCATGCTGGCCACATGACCCGGAAGCTGTACGCCAGCTCCCTCGGCCAATAAAGCGAGATGAGCACCGCAACCCCAGAGTCGTCCGTGACTGGACCTAATGGTCAGGGGTCCCTTTACCTTTACCTTTACCTTCAGTAGCTTAGGGCCTCATCAAACCTCAATCCGGCCCTGAGTCTGGTCTTCATTGTGGGTCATGTTGTAGTCCAAGGTATCCCTGTTGTAACTCTAGCCAACACTGTAGCCTGGCTGAAATTAAAGCATGAGGCTGTGTTGCAGGTGATATAGTTGCCCAGCCATACACTTTAGAGGACAGCTGTGAAGTGGATCCCAGCAAATGTGCGCCGTGTGACCTGGCTGACAACCGCAGCAACCTGCAGCACATCTGTGAAGAGATCTTCCGGAGGATTGCTGTTTCTAGCCAGTGAGTGCTTGAGTGGGTCATTGGCGGGTGGAGGGGGGCGGACGCTCTCCCCACTGGGCCTGCAGAAGTGAAGCCGGGGGCACCATTTGTGGTTTTCTGTCCCCGCCACTATGCCTCTCATTCACAGAGTATCGAGCCAGAAAGTTGCAGTCCGGGATCCCTCTTACGGCCCCCTCAGCCAGGCAGCACTCTGGCCC
This sequence comes from Podarcis erhardii, assembly GCF_964252035.2. Taxonomy (NCBI): domain Eukaryota; kingdom Metazoa; phylum Chordata; class Lepidosauria; order Squamata; family Lacertidae; genus Podarcis; species Podarcis erhardii. Next base: position 8,756,335 of record NC_138515.1, on the reverse strand, counting down.
AAATGAATGGGAAACAGCAGTGTGGGAATGTTCAGGGATGCAGGAGAGGATATATTGTTTGATTATAACCTTTCCAACTTGTGTAAACAAGTTCACAATTTAGCAGAGTAACTTTCCCCTTTTTAAACTCACAGCGGATGCGTTTGCTCAGGCTCGCTAAAGCCTCTATAATAACTGTTCTGGTATTCCCCCCCCCCCTTATTGCCGCATAAAAGATAAGACATGCCACAGTCTTCTATAAAAGTATAGAAAGAGTTTACTCACTCACATTCTGTTCACAATTGGATCCCAGAAGGCAGACTTAGCTTAGAAAAGCAACATACACCTGGAAACTATCTCATAAGGAGACAGTCCCTTTGTCTTCTCTTGGCTTGAGAACAAGAGAGCATCTTTGGCTAAGCAGATGTTGCTTCTTTGACGAAAGTAGTCATAGAGATGGAGAGATGGCGGCCAGTCCTATGCTTTTGTTACCTGCACAGGTGAGGCCACGCCCACCTCTAGTCACATGCAGAGGAAGTCCGTCCCAGCCCAGAAGGAAACAGGAAGTTTACCTGCTGGCTGGACAAACATTCCTCCCCAAGTGTAAATATGTTCACTCTAGGAATGTTGTACTTGACTGCTCTTGTGTTTCACATTCCACAGGCAGGGCATTCAGTTTGAGGAGGGGCTCCCCGAGATGTCGGGGCTCAGCAAGCGCTACCAGAGTGTCACTGTTTCGGGGTGGGATTCAGTCAAGTCCCAGGAAGTTCAGGCTGCACAGTTCATGCTGATTTGGAGCTCTTGTGAAACAAACCCACTTCCCCCAAAGATTGGATTTTTTATTTTATTTTTTGCGATAAGGAAAGAGTGAAATGGCAGCTGCTTGATGCAGATTTGTCTTATCAAGATGATTGCTCATTAGATAGCCAAGGTTGTCTAATCTCTGTAAACAAATTGGGCTGAATGCTCATTAAACAGGCTGCTTGGAAGCGACCTTAGTCATAATGAAAAGAGTGCCTTTGATCCTATGCTGGATAAGACAAGCAACTCTCATATCTGAGGACAAGAGAAAGGATTTCTAGCAGAGTGGATTGCACTATTTAGGTTAGTGCAATTGAAGTGGCATGCTCCATTACCCCTGGGCAACAAATCCATTAAAAAACCCCCAAACAAACCTGTAGCCTTTTTGCAGTTAGGAAAGTGACATAGAAATGCCCTGAGAAGTGTGGGACGAAGATTAACAGGAAGATTTTTACGTATGCAACAGCTGTGGCCCATGTTTTGTTAGCCCAAAAATGGAAAACGAGCCAGGTCCCAACCAAAGAAGAGTGGCAACTTAAGCTGACAGAATATGCACAACTTGCAGACTTAACACATAGAATAAGAGAACAAGAAGAACATACATTTAAAGAAGACTGGAAAACATTTAGTGAATATATGGGAAATAATTGTGTACAGCTGAAAACGCTGGCAGCATTAAGATAAATTCAACAGTGTCAATAAGTTCCGATGGATGCAATAATGGAAAACTGATTGGTATAGTTTTTGCAAAATTTGCAGGGAATTAAGATATGTAAAATGAAATGTGGAAAGAGAAGAAGGGAAGTCATTGAGATCTTAAGGATGTAAAATGAGTATTTGAAATGGTAAAACAGAAAATTTAAGAAAAATTATATTTAAAGAAGATTAACAGGAAGACTGCAAGGAAATCAGGATGAATGCTCATTGTCATATACTGTAAGCACCCTATAAGCAAATCAGAAGAAACACTCAATCAAGTATGGACTGTGGGCCTCTCGAGGCAGGTGTATCCTGCAATATGTCATCGTCAGTGATATATTTATAATAAATAAATTTATATTTATAATAAATAAATTTATTAGTTCTCTAATTCCTCCCCAATGTTTCCACATTATGCATGTCTAGGTGGGCTCTCTTGCACTATATAACACAGGAAAAGTGGGACGACAAGAATCGCCAGAACATTTGTGGGATTTCAACAAGAAGCTATAGGTCATTCACTGCTTGGGACTGAAGCAGTACATCTGTCCTGAAACCTCTGTGGGCACAAACAGCATTGGAAGTGGGATTGCATATACTGTAACTGCCCTGACATTTTAATGAATGCCCAGAAACAAGGATGTCTGGAGAGGCCCATAATCTAACTGCTGTGTAAGCGAATCAGGATGATTGCAGAATAAGCAGATTGACAGGAGGATTCCTCAGAGTTTCTGAGGCCAGTCACTGAGCCAGCCATTGGCAAATCATTACTTTGGCTCAGGTAACAATGTGAACTAGTCAAGAGACCTTCCTTGGGTCTGTTATTGTTCACCTTCAGGATGTGCTTCTGTCCAACTCAGCTCTGTGTCACTCCACTAGAACTGCAGCCATTGTGGGGAGAGCGGGGAGTTTCAGCTGAGGGATATTCCTGGATCTTTCACCAAATGTCCAACTTCCACTTTAAGCGGCTGTAAAGTATGAGGAAAAAACGACGGAGCAGTATCATACTGCATTGTCCAATAAGCAGCAAAAATGCCTGACTTTGGCATTGTGTGCAAAAAACGCTGGCATCGCTGTCAAGCAGAAACTGATAATTTTATGAAACGGGGTATTATTTTATGAATATCATAGTTTCAGATGTCTTAGACGGTTTTGGCTTGTTCTGTAGCGATTCCCTATCCTATCCAGGTGTTCTGTGCGGCCCCTTCATCACAAAATGTCTGCCCTCAGGCCTTCTCACAGCCCGCCAACTCCTTCTTTTCTCTCTGCAGCTCCTTCCCAGCTGAGCTCAGTGAGGTCTTCACTGCCTGGCAGGAGGCATGCCAGCTGAGGGGCAAAGCGAGCATCGGGCAGCGCCTCATCTCTGCCTCCTTGTTCTTGCGCTTCCTCTGCCCGGCCATCATGTCGCCCAGCCTCTTTGGCCTCACTCAAGAGTACCCGGATGACACCACCTCCCGCACCCTGACTCTGGCGGCTAAGGTTATCCAGAACCTGGCAAACTTTACCACGTAGGTAACTGTGTCTCCGGCTGTGTCCAGGAAGGGTGATTCAGTATGAGGCTTGAGAATGGCTTGGAGCCAGTGTGGTGTAGCGGTTAAGAGCGGTAGACTCGTAATCTGGTGAACCAGATTTGGTCGGCAGTTTTTAAAAGCAATCTGAAATGAGCACAAACAAGTAGATTGTTTAATTGTTCGATATAATAAGAAATTAATTATTCAGAAATATTACAGTGTACAGTGGTGCCCCGCAAGACGAATGCCTCGCAAGACAAAAAACTCGCTAGACGAAAGAGTTTTCCATCTTTTGAGGTGCTTCGCAAGACGAATTTCCCTATGGGCTTGCTTCGCAAGTCTTGTGAGTTCTTGCGAGTTTTTTCCCTCCCCCCCCCTTTTTCTAAGCCGCTAAACCGCTAATAGCGCTAATCCGCTAAGCCGCTAATAGCTGTGCTTCGCAAGACGAAAAAACCGCAAGACAAAGAGACTCGCGGAACGGATTAATTTCGTCTTGCGAGGCACCACTGTACTCATGTCTTGTTTGGGCAGGGTTAACTCCTTGAAATACAATTGTCTTCTGCGTTTCCACTACAAACGCCCTCCCAGCAGATGTCAAGGCAATAAACAACTATTTTACTTTTAAAAGACAACTGAAGGCGGCCCTGTTTAGGGAAGTTTTTAATGTCTGATGCTGTATTGTTTTTTATATTCGGTTGGAAGCCGCCCAGAATGGCTGGGGAAACCCAGCCAGATGGGTGGGGTATAAATTATTATTATTATTATTATTATTATTATTCCATTTTCTGCAGGTTTGGAGAAAAGGAGGCATACATGAGCTTCATGAATGAGTTTCTGGAGCGCAACTGGGGCACCATGAAGTCATTCCTCTGCAGCGTCTCCAGCCCTGGCAGTGCCATCCACTTGCCTGCTTATGACGACTCCATTGACCTGGCCCTGGAATTGTCCATCCTGCATTCCCTGCTCTGCAACATCTTTTCTACCCTGGAAGAGGTACCAGCTGCCTGTCTTGTGTGGCACCTCCACTTGGATGGGCTTGGCCTGCCCCCTGGCGGCAAGATGCATTGACTGGGCTTGCTCATGGGTAGCGGGGCCTAGGAGGAGCCAACAATTGGAGCAGAAGCCAATCCATCAGGGACTTTGCATCTGTCAACGCCCGTCATCCATGTTCCTCAGTCCCGCTGTGTATCCCCCTCCCTCCTGCAGCTCATTGGTGGCTTATACCAGCTATTTTACATAAAGGTGCCATCAGTTTGGCTAATATTGCTATGGGCTGCTTACAGGCGGGTGTTTATTATAGGATGGGTGCTCCTGGTGTATGGAAGCTTTTTTATTTTTTGCAGTAACTCCATGACATTCTTGGCACCAAAAGGTCAGCCCACATTTTCTCACCGTCTAATCCAAAAATTTCCTTTTCTGTGAAAAATCCGATAAATAATAACCACAAATCCCTGCTAGCCAGCTATCTGTTTGCAATATCTCAGTGACCCATTCACAAATTAAGTGTTAAATCTGGAAGAGAGGAACTCGGTGGCATTGCAGTCAAGAAAAGGAATTGATTTGGGGACACAGGGAGACACAAGACAGGGAGCAGTTTTTGTGATGGGATGTGTGAAGGTGGATTTGTTTCTGAATTTTGAAATTCACCATTTATTCTTCAGATATATTTGCTCATTCAGGCAGGATTGGAAGGGTTAGGTGGGTGGAGGGAGGTTCACCCAAAGCAGGAGATACCATTAAAATAAAGTGTGTTTGTATATTTTAACAAATGCATAAATGTGACTTGTAGGGTCTAATCCAGGTGTGAATGTGATCCTCTGCTCCCCTTTGTCAGAGGGAGAGCAAATCCTTCGGTCAGTCGTGCCACGCCAGTAGCAGTGGTTTCTCATTTTTGCAAGCCCTCTGACTGCGTTCTTCTTACCTGTACTTTTTGCTCTGTTGCATATAAGCGGACAAAAGACAGACTGGAGCCTCTGCCCACAATCCTCCGTGCTATACAAGAGGGGACACCAGTTCCTGTCATCATTCGACTTGGGCCCAGTGCAGAGGACAGGTAACAAACGACTCACTTCTGGCTCTTGGGGTGGCTGGCAGGGAGGGATATACTGATATCGCAGCGATGGTTGCTGGCTCTTGAGGCTCAAGAAGAAAACCAGCTTTCAGGGAAATCCAGGACATAGATCTTGATCATGCTCGGGGTTGAAATGGCCACTACATTTAATAACAACAACAACAACAACAACAATATTAATAATACATTTTATTTATACCCCGCCCTCCCCAGCCAAGACTGGGCTCAGGGTTGGCTAACACCAAATATAAAAACAATTGATTGAAATACAGCTTAAAAAACAAGATTAAAATACAACATTAAAACATTAAAATGCAGCCTCATTTCAGTGGAAACTCAATCAAAAACTTTTTGGGGGATAAAAACGTCAAGTCTTCACCAAGGCTAACTATCCAGACTGGTCCTACATGGGCCAGAAAAAACCAGGGAAGCCCCCAAATCGGAGTTCCAACACAGAAGGAGAAAGGAAAAAAGAAAGAGGGGGAGGGAATCAAATTCATTTGGTGCTGGAAAGGCATTTCCCCCAGATGGGATTGGCTTGTGTCCTGCCATGGAGTTGCTTTCTTTGCGGTTTGGGTGTTGAGGGTTTGATAGGATGATGGTCAGTTCCCTCACTGTGAAAAGTGAGATTACAGGGAACCAGGAAAAGGGCCTTCTCAGTAGTGGCACCCGCCCTGTGGAATGCCCTCCCGGTATCTGAAGAAGTGTGCATGCACACGAAAGCTCATACCAAGAACTAACTTAGTTGGTCTTTAAGGTGCTACTGGAAGGAAGGAAATAAATAACTATATGACTTTTAGAAGACATCTGAAGGCAGCCCTGTTTAGGGAAGTTTTTAATGTTTGAGGTTTTATCGTGTTTTGAAAATTCTGTTGGGAGCTGCCCAGAGTGGCTGGGAAAACCCAGGCAGATGGGTCGGGTATAAATAATAAATAATTATTATTATGGTCCTACATCTTGGATAGAGACTAGGTGATTTCCTGGAATTTTCAGAAGGCCCCACAGGCCCTTGTTTACCTCAGCCCCAATTCCTGGCACCCATGTACCTCCTTGCCTGAAATGATACTCCATGTTTTGCATGTTCAAATATCAGATTAAAATCAAAGAAACGTGAGTCCTTTATGCCATTTTTAAAAAATGCATATATTTCAGCTTTGCTATTTTTACATGAAATAAGACCATCCCTGCTATGTGCCCCTCAGCTCTACTCACAAACAGTAAAAAAAAAAAAAAAGGTAAAAGGTAAAGAACCCCTGGATGGTTAGGTCCAGTCAAAGGCGACTATGGGGTTGCGGCGCTCATCTCGCTTTCAGGCCGAGGGAGCCAGTCTTTGTCCACAGACAGCTTTCCGGGTCATGTGGCCAGCAGGACTAAACCGCTTCTGGCACAACGGGAAACCATGACAGAAGCCAGAGCGCACGGAAACGCCGTTTACCTTCCCACCACATCAGTACCTATTTAACTACTTGCACTGGTGTGCTTTCAAACTGCTAGGTTGGCAGGAGCTGGGGAGCTCACTCCATCGCGGGGATTCGAACCACCAACTTTCCGATCAGCAAGCCCAAGAGGCTCAGTGGTTTAGACCACATGTTCAGTAAAGAATTAACAGCCAGGGGTCATATCTCTCTCTCTCTCTCTCTCTCTCTCTCTCTCTCTCTCTGGGTTTGACAGGTTCAAGTGCTGCCTGTTGCATTATAGTCACGCTGCACTCCCACCCTTCCAGCCAGTGTGGTGTAGTGTTTAATAGCGGTGGACTCATAATCTGGTGAACCGGGTTCGCGTCTCCGCTCCTCCACATGCAGCTGCTGGGTGACCTTGGGCTAGTCACACTTCTCTGAAGTCTCTCAGCCTCACTCACCTCACAGAGTGTTTGTTGTGGGGGAGGAAGGGAAAAGGAGATTGTTAGCCGCTTTGAGACTCCTTTGGGTAGTGATAAAGCGGGATATCTAATCCAAACTCTTCTTCTCTTCTTGTGTTCCAGACAGGCGGAAAACCAGAAGCCGGGTTTTGTGCCCCCACGGGAACTGGGCAAGCACAGTCCTCTGATCAAGAGCCAGTCCATGACCAGCATTCAGAAAGGCCGAGGAAAGGAAGAGCCGCTGGCCCCTTTGCACCCAGTCAGAACCAGGACCAAAGTGCAGCGCACCCAGAGCGTCCCGACTCAGAACAAGGCAGCTCGACGTCTCCAGAAGCAGAGGAGCACCGAGCACGTGGCCGAGAGCAGGGAGAGCAGCCCTCGACTTTGCACCTCCTACCCGCATGGCAGCAGCAAAGCATCCCAGGTAATTGGGGCTCTAGACTGGCCCTCCTGACTACTGGTGGCCCCCAACTGCCTGCAGCTCAACACAAGTTCCCTGGAAAGGCGTAAAGAACCGGAATCTGTAAGACCCACAGGGAGTGCAGAATAGGCACCATCATGGGGGTTATCCACCGTCATAGAATCATAGGATCTTAGAGTCGGATGGGACCCCAGGGTCATCTAGTCCAACCCCCTGCAATGCAGGAATCTCAGCTAAAGCATCCATGATAGATGGATGTCATCTTTAAAGGGGTCATTTTTTGGAGAGTGAATAGGGTCTGGGTGATCAGGGGTGACCTTTCTTCTTGACATAGGACAGCACCCTTGTCTTCCATGTCACTTTCCTAATTTGTTTACCCAGGAATCCCACTGCAATAGTTCAAATCCTCATGACGGGGTCAGCTCCCGTTGCTCTGTCCCAGCTCCTGCCAACCTAGCAGTTCAAAAGCACACCAGTGCAAGTAGATAAATAGGTACCGCTGCAGTGGGAAGGTAAACGGTGTTTTCGTGGGCTCTGGTTTCCGTCCCGGTGTTCTGTTGTGCCAGTAGCCACTTAGTCATGCTGGCCCCATGACCCGGAAAGCTGTCTGTGGACAAACGCCGGCTCCCTCGGTCTGAAGCAAGATGAGCCCCATAACCCCATAGTCACCTTCGACTGGACCTAACTGTGGGATGTAAACACAGGAGCAGTCAATGACAACATTCCTAGAGTGTACATGTTAGAACATGGGGAGGGATGTCTGTCCAGCAAGCAGGTAAACTTCCTGGGGACGGACTTCCTCCGCATGTGACCAGAGGTGGGTGTGGCCTCACCTGTGCAGGTAATGATAAAAGCACAGGGCAGGCAGCCTCTCTTGCCTCTTGCCTCTTGCCTCTCTGCCATCTTCATCTTCTGAAGGAGCAACATGCCCTCTTGGCTCCCATCCAAGAGAGGACAGTACTATCTTGCTACAAGATAGATTCTAAGTGCATGTAACCTTTTTAAGCCTGCCTACCTTCTGGGATCATATTGTGAACAGAACGTGAGTAAACTCTTTTATACTTTTATAAAGACTGTGTCGTGTCTTGTATTTTAAGAGGGAACAAAGGGGAAATTACCAGAGTAATTATTATAGAGGTTCTAGCGAACCTGTGCAAGCGTTACCGTTGCGAACTTAAAGGGGAATGTCTATAAACTCTGCTGATATTTTGGGAACTTGTTAGTACAAGTTGGATAAGGATATAATTAGTCAATATATCCTCTCCTGCACCCCAGAACATTCCCACAAAGGGTTATTGGCCCCAGTATTGCATATTTCTGCGTATCTTTGAAGGATTGCGTTGGATTGTGATTTTGAGTTGAGTAGTATTTTTCTGAGTTAACTTCCTGGTAAGCACATGGTCCTTTGTTCCATTGTGCAGTGGGGATTAAGCACCCCCCCCCCTTCCCTCAGAGTTCACAGTGACCCAAGGCAGTGAAGATTTGTTTTGAATTTTGAGATTTTTGAGATTTTGATTTTAAAATTTTGAGAAATTTTGAAATTTTGAAGAATTTTCAAATTTTTGGATTTTAAGATGGCTAGAGCAGCTTTTGATAGTGATGCAAAGCTAGGAATGCCTGTGCTGAATGAACACAATTTCATACACTGGAAGCAGCGCTTGATAGCATGTTTAGATTATAAGCACATTTTGGAAGCTTTAAACCCTCAACCTACGGGATCGTCTGAGGAAGCTTTAGCCAAGATAAGTGCTTGGAAACGCATGAACAGCGAAGCTAGACACATAATTTTGAGTGGACTTCGTGATGAGCAGCTATCATTAATAAATAGTACAGATGATGCATCTCAGATCTTAAGAGATATTGAGCGCGTGTATGGAGAATCTAGCATAAACTGCTTCAGAAACTTGGTGTGTAAATTAACCAGAGTGAGGATGAATTCAAAAGAGGAATTCACAGAGCACATCAACAAGTTCACTGAGATTATTCAGAGAATTGATTTGACTCCCAAAGCTTTTGATGAAGATACAAAGATAGCATTTTTGTTATCATCACTTGGACCACGCTTTAGCGCATTTGTAAGTTTGATGGATCATAGACAAGGTCTGACTTTTAAAGACTTGATTGGTTATTTAAAAGAAGAATGCAGAGATAGAGCTGAATCTCCAGTGAGAAATGCTAGAAGCAAAGACAGTAGTTATGCATCTAGGCAATTTACAAAGTCCAAAGAGATGCCTAAGAAAGTGATTTGTTTCAATTGTAACAAAGAAGGACACATTGCAAAGAATTGCAGGGCTCCTAAAGCCAAGAAACCCCACCCCTTTCAGCCAAAAGGAGAAAAGAAGGGGAAATGTGAATGCACATGGCTACTGCAAGAAAGGAATTTAACTGTCCAGAATCGTGAGAATAAACGTAATAAATGGATTTTAGATTCAGGTGCCAGCTCACATTTTTCATATAAAAAGGACTATTTTAATGAGATAAATGATGAAGAAGGATCTGAAATTGAAATTGCAGATGGGAACATTGTTAAAGCAAAAGGTGCAGGTTCCATGAGTCTGAAATGCAATATAAACAATGAATGCATTGAGAACACAATCTCTAGAGTTTTGTATGTACCAGAGCTGAGCTGCAATTTAATCAGCGTGTCCACACTGGACAAGAAAGGTTTCCAGATCACATTTGGAAATGGAGAATGTAAAGTGACTAGAAATGGCAAAGTGTTTGCTCAAGCAGAGCTAATCAATGGTGTATATGAGCTTGATTTTTCAGAGAATCAGTCTGCAAAAGTGGCACATTCCAGCCAGAAGGATGAAGCAGATCTGGACCTATGGCACAGAAGGCTTGGACATAGAGACACCAACGTCATCCTGGATCTACAGAAAAGAGATCTTGTAAGAGGTTTGCAGGTAAAGCAGAGCAACAAAGCTCCAGCAAAGTGCATAAGCTGTATTACTGAGAAGGCTGTAAAACCTTCATTTCCACGTTGTGCAGAACAAAGAAGCAACAAAGTGCTTGACATAGTGCACACTGACATATGTGGACCCATGAGTGTTCCCTCACTGGGAAAGAATAGATATATTTTAATATTTCTGGATGACTTTTCAAGATTTTGTGTTGTATATTTCCTCAAAGAGAAGAGTGAGACAGTGGACAAGCTCCAGGAATACATTGCCATGGTCAAGAACAAATTCCAGAGAGCTCCAGCTGTGCTAATGAGCGACAATGGAGGTGAGTACTGCTCAAATGAAATGCAGGCTCTCCTGGCCAAGGAAGGAATTGCACATGTAACCACAATTCCTTACACACCACAGCAGAATGCCATAGCTGAGAGAAAGTTTAGGTCCATTATGGACATGACAAGGTGCATGCTAAAGGATGCATGTTTGCCACAGAAGCTGTGGGCCGAAGGAGTGTACACATCGGTCTATTTGCAGAATAGACTGCCAACTAAAGGTGCAGAGCGCACACCATTTGAACTTTGGCATGGGAAAGCTCCCAATCTGTCGCACATACGTGTGTTTGGAAGTCCGTGTTACTTCCACGTGCCCAAGGAACACAGACACAAGCTTGACTCCAGGGCAAAAGCAGGTATCCTGGTGGGATACGCCTCTGGAGGCAAAGGATATAGAATTATGGACTTACAAACTGGTAAGACAAATGCATACCATGCGGTTTATTTTGATGAATATGGAAAAGTAGACACTAAGAACACTGTTGTGGATTCTTCCGATGAGTCAGAAAGGACTCAAGAATTTGTATATTTCCCTTTTGAGACCCCACAAAGTACTAATCTGCCTTCGAGTGTTACAGCACCCCCTACAGGCGACACAGAGGACCAGAACCCTGGCGGCACCAGAGACGAAGATGAGGACTCAGATGGGGACATGCCTGCGTTGGAGGAGGATGAGGAAGCTGATGCGGTCGCAGAACCAGAGGTCAGGCGCTCGTCCAGAACCAACAAAGGTGTCCCACCATTACGGTTGTCCTACTTTGCAGGGTTGGCGTTTCCACAAGAACCTTCCACTTGGGAAGAGATACAGGAGATGCCAGCTGCAGAAGCCAGTCTCTGGAGGAAGGCCGCGCAGGAGGAGATGGATGCACTGCATCAGAACAAGACCTGGACACTCACTGAGCTGCCTCCCGGTAAGAAGGCCATTGGCAGTAAATGGGTTTTCAAGGTTAAGAAGGGGTCAGAAGGAGAAGTGCAGCGCTACAAAGCTAGACTTGTAGCACAGGGATTTTCACAGTGTTTTGGTGAAGACTATGATGAAGTTTTTGCACCAACCGTGAGGTACAGCAGCGTAAGAATGCTTTTGAGCATTGCAGCCTCCAAGAAAATGAGAGTGAAACACATAGACATTGCTACCGCTTTTCTACACGGGCAGATTTCTGAAGAAATCTATATGAAACAGCCCAAAGGTTTTGTGAAACCACATGAGGCACATTTAGTGTGCAAACTGCAGAAAGGACTTTATGGACTTAAACAGGCTGCTAGAGCCTGGAACCAGAAGTTGCATAAAATGCTGACGCAACTTGGGTACAAGCAAGGCGACGCTGACAAGTGCTTGTACAGTAAGTCAAATAATGGACAATTCTCATATATCTTAGCTTTTGTTGATGACCTGATTATTGCCACAGCAAGTGAGAAAGACTATACACAGATAGTAAAACACCTTAGCAAAGAGGTGGAGGTCAAGGAGCTAGGAGATGTCCAGTACTACCTCGGGATCCAGGTGGAAAGAGAAGAGGACGGCTCATTTCTTCTCAGCCAAAGACAGAAGATCCACGAGCTAATTGAGCACATGCAGATGCAAGACGCACATCCAGTTGCTACACCGATGGCTACTGACTTCCTGAAGAATCAGCAGGATTCGAAGCAGTTGCCAGACAACAATGACTACAGGTCGGCGATTGGTAAACTTTTGTATTTAGTTACCACATGTAGACCTGACTTAGCAAATGCTGTGGGGATTCTTAGCAGAAAAGTGAATTCTCCCACTGAGCATGATTGGGCAGGTGTAAAGAGGGTGGTGCGATATTTGAAGGGTACCATGAATTGTAAATTAAGGTTACCAGCCGTCAGAGACCCTAAGTTGGTTGGGTATACTGATGCGGATTGGGCTGGGGATAATGCTGATTATAAATCAACAAGTGGTCATGTTTTCATGTTTGGTGATGGACCTGTTTCATGGGGCAGTTATAAACAGAGCTGTGTAGCATTATCTTCCACAGAATCAGAATACGTTGCAGCAACAGAAGCCTGCAGAGAGATCGCCTGGCTTGATCAACTCATAAAGGACTTTGGGTTGGTGAGAAAAGGGCCTGTCAGCTTGCTAGAGGACAATCAAAGTTGCCTGAAGCTGACGCAGAGTGAGAAGTTCCTGGCCAGAACAAAACACATTGGGGTTAAATACCACTACATACGCCAGATGATCCAGGATGGACTTGTGGAACTATCCTACTGCAGCACCCAAGAGATGACTGCTGACATCCTGACGAAACCCCTACCAAGAGAGAGTTTCCAGAATCTACGTGTCAAGCTGGGACTCTGGGTGGTTGAATAAAGTTGTTTATGTTTTGTGTATGTTGTATTGCCTGAGAAGGGGTATGTGGGATGTAAACACAGGAGCAGTCAATGACAACATTCCTAGAGTGTACATGTTAGAACATGGGGAGGGATGTCTGTCCAGCAAGCAGGTAAACTTCCTGGGGACGGACTTCCTCCGCATGTGACCAGAGGTGGGTGTGGCCTCACCTGTGCAGGTAATGATAAAAGCACAGGGCAGGCAGCCTCTCTTGCCTCTTGCCTCTTGCCTCTCTGCCATCTTCATCTTCTGAAGGAGCAACATGCCCTCTTGGCTCCCATCCAAGAGAGGACAGTACTATCTTGCTACAAGATAGATTCTAAGTGCATGTAACCTTTTTAAGCCTGCCTACCTTCTGGGATCATATTGTGAACAGAACGTGAGTAAACTCTTTTATACTTTTATAAAGACTGTGTCGTGTCTTGTATTTTAAGAGGGAACAAAGGGGAAATTACCAGAGTAATTATTATAGAGGTTCTAGCGAACCTGTGCAAGCGTTACCGTTGCGAACTTAAAGGGGAATGTCTATAAACTCTGCTGATATTTTGGGAACTTGTTAGTACAAGTTGGATAAGGATATAATTAGTCAATATATCCTCTCCTGCACCCCAGAACATTCCCACACTAACCACCCAGGGGTCCTTTACCTAGTAAAATATGCAGGTAAAATGAACCACAGAAAGAGAAGAAGGGAAGTCACTGGGTATCTTAAAGTTTGTAAAATGTTTATTTGAAACTGTAAAACAGAAAATTTAATAAAAATTATTGCATAGTAATAATAATGTTGATTGTGTTCTAGGGGTATCCGAAGCTCCACCCATCTGCATCACTGCCCCGGAAGCCCACTGTGCCTTGGCTGAGGCACTCTGAAGAAGCAGCTGCCCAGCAAAGCAGCCTCTATGCCATGCAGCCCCTGGAACAGGTGGGAGAATCACTTCCACTCGGAATATCAAACCCAGACACCCCAACTCCTGAGTGTACGCGCTAGTAGCACTTTGCATTCTGGGACCAGAACGGCAGTCCACTATTGACTTGAGTTAGTTGTGATTTCTCAAAAAAATGTTGTTCTGGGCAATGATGTTTGGGTAGTTTAGAGGGGGCTTCCACCCTATAGACTGGTGCCCTGCCATGTCTAGAAAGGTATGAATTATGTCACCTGGAGGCAGTCTTTTGTTCCAGTACACAGCTACTTAAGGTAGAGTCCCCCTCCACTATAATCCTGTTTCATGCTTGGCATCCCATCATTTTGCAGACTTGAGGAAGAGAATGGGATAGTGGGAAGATTCAGGACCTTCGGATGCTTCTGTAATGCTTAGACTTAGGAAGCAGGCCTGTTAATGTCATTCCTAGGCTATAAGAGGTGATGGTGGAGGACTGGGAATGCCTCCTAACAGGCTGATGGCCCAGGCAGGATTTGAACCCAGAACGGATCTCTCAGGGCTTATCCACACTTACCTTTCCCCAGCTCTTTCCAAGCACGGTCCGTGTTTTTTTGCCCTAGAGCTTTCTCCATGAAAACCCACTCTTTAAAGCTCAATCGGAGCAAACAGCCATCTGCAGAAAATCCACATTGACTTTTGCTACGATTGAGTGCTAAAGGGTAGGTTTTCACAGGCAAAACTCTGGGCAGAAAACAAAACAAAAACACCATGCTAGGACACAGAGCTTTTAAGTGCAGACCTCTGCCTGGAAAGAGTGGGGCAAAAGTTAGGTGTGAATAAGCCCGATGCTTTAGCGGCGGGATTCCTGCCTCTGGGCCCCTTGCCACGGCTATGACCTTGCTTCTGCCCCATTGACCCTGTGCAAGGCCACCCGGGAGAGAGAGGTTTCACTGCTTCAAGCCCCTGGCTGCTCTAACTACTAGCCTTGTTCACCCCCACAGTATGGGAAGCAGATGGAAGAGCTACAGATGGAGCTGACCACAGCGAGGGAGAAACAACAACTCTTCGAAGAGCAGCTGGAAAGACTGACGACCCAGAACCAAATGCTGCTAGAGGAGCAGACCAAGTTCCAGGAGCGGGAAGAGGCTCTCTGCAAGAGGCTGGAGGAGACCGAGAGCTGCCTTGTGCAGCTAAGCACCAGGTGAGGGATCCCACAAGATCCTCTAAAGACCTGCATGGTCACCTTAGCTCTGGTGCCTTGGCTCCTGGAAGCTTTTCAGTCTGTCCCTGATTTGAGTGCCTAGTCACGAGGCACTATCTTTTTAAAAAACATTTTTATTGATTTTTACAAATAATTTCCAAAAATCACATAACATGCTTTCTTATCTTATACAATGTTTTGGACTTCCATCAACTGCATCTGAAGATTTTCCAGTCTTTATCACTTAATCTGCATTTCATTATTTTCAGTATTACATTTAATGCTCCTTCACTAATAATTCTTATCATAGTTTTCTCTGCAATATTTCGCATAGTCCTCCTTACAAAACTTCTTGCAATCCTACTAGCTTAATCTGTCGATTACAATTACTTTTCAAATAATTCATATATTTACTCCAGTCATCTGAGAATCTCTGTCCTGCAGGTTTCAAATCCTTCCTGTCATCCTATCCAATTCTGCATAGTCCATTAATTTTGTCTGCCATTCTTCTTTGGTCGGTAGTTCTTCTTGGTTTCCATTTCTGTGCCAACAATACTCTTGCTGCTGCTGTTGCATATAAAAACAGTTTATTGTCCTGTCTATTAATGTCCTAAGGGACGCAGGTGGTGCTGTGGTCTAAACCACAGAGCCTAGGACTTGCCGATCTGAAGGTTGGTAGTTCGAATCCCTGTGACGGGGTGAGCTCCCGTTGCTCGGTCCCTGCTCCTGCCAACCTAGCAGTTCGAAAGCACATCAAAGTGCAAGTAGATAAATAGGTACCACTCTGGTGGGAAGGTAAATGGTGTTTCCGTGCACTGTTCCGGTTCACCAGAAGCGGCTTAGCCATGCTGGCCACATGACCCAGAAGCTGTACGCTGGCTCCCTCAGCCAGTAAAGCCAGATGAGTGCTGCAACCCCAGAGTCGGTCACGACTGGACCTAATGGTCAGGGGTCCCTTTACCTTTTATTAATGTCCTACTTCATGAGGCACTGTCCTGGCCCATGTCCCCTGCTAGGAAGCAAGACGAAGAGGATGTTTTCTGGAGCCAGAACCAAGCTGACCAAGGGCAGCTGCCCTGAATCTTGGGAGTCCAGTAGGTAGTTGCTAGGACACAAACCACTTGTGCCAAGTGACTTGGTTGAAAGAAGGTCAGCTGATGAGTTAAATCCTGCTCAGGTCGGCAGGATTCCATGCAAACCACATCAGATCCACTGCTAAAATGAAGAATTTTTCATCTGCTTTTGAACAAGGTTTAAAGAATGGGTTTTGCATTAGAACCCCCTGCCAGAATGAAGAGGTGGCGGAAATCTTCAATTTAGCAGCTCCTTATAAGGTTCTTTGAAGTTCCAAGTCCGATGAGGAAGTGGAGTAAAAAATGTTCCCCAGTGGTTTAGTGTATCTTAGTGTGAGAAGAGTTTTGCATCTCTTTCTTATGTCCTTTGTAAGCCTTGTGAGGCCTTGGGCTGAGAGACAGTGACTTGTCCAAAGGCAGCCAGCGTACCTATGGTAAGGACTGAGGAGGTTGAAACCAGGTCTTGCAGCTTGAGTTCGCTAGATTATACTGGATCCTCTTCTGTTGCAGGGTGACTAGTGTAGAGACCAGCTGGAAGAAGGATCATGAGAAGCTTCGAGCTAGTGAGGAGAAGACCAAGAATCTGGTAAGGGCTCTCTGTAGCTATTTAACCTGGTGGTCAAGGGGTAGGGGCAGGAGAAAATGGGGAGCCACTCAGGGGAATTGCTCAACAAAGGCTCAGGAACTAAACATCTTCCAAGATAATAATGCCCACTCACATCATAAAGAGCTCATAACCCACCTTCTCTCAGCAGCCAGAAACATCTTAGCCAGACATGTACCAATGGTATCAAATAGTGTGGGAAAACAGCCTTATTAGAAAAACTAACCAAAATATCCAATTCAGGTAAACTCCCACTCTCCTTTTTTGATTTAATTGAAAATTTAAATCTTTACGATGCTTGGAGAACAAAAAACCCCAGGGTAAAGGATATAATAATAATAATAATAATAATAATAATAATAATAATAATAATAATTTATACCCCACCCTCCCCAGCCAAGGCCGGGCTCAGAGCGGCTTACAAGCAATAATAAAAACAAGTTGAATGATTACAACTTAAAAACAAAATTAAAATACTGAAACATTAAAATATTAAAATGTAGCCTCATTGCAAGAGGAGAAGGAAAGGAAAAAAGAAAGAGAGGGAGGGAATCAAATTGGTTCCAAGCCAAAGGCCAGGCGGAATAATAACACATTACTCTGAAGCACATATATCAGGTGGACGAATTGATGCAATTTGGGTATCTAAAAAATTGATGTTGAATCTCAATAAAGCGGAAAAATTAACTAGATCGATATCAGATCACAATCCTGTAGCAATCTACATGAACAAAGAGTAAGTAAAGTGAAAGAAATCTTGAAAGAATTCTTTGAATTAAATGAGAACCAAGATACAGATAGGAAAATAATTTGGGATGTGAGTAAAGCGTTTATGAGAGGCTACAGAATACAGCAAATGGGGAGAATTAAGAAAAATAAGGGAAATAAATAAACAAATAAAAGAAAAAGAATTGGTAAAAAAATCCAAAAAATGAAGAAATGCTTCAGAGTATAAAAAAATTTACAATTGCATTTATCAAATTTACTGAAACTGAAACGGGGACAAATAGAAGATGCCTTTACCCCGGTAGGGTTCCCCTTTATTCCATACACAGCCCAGCAAGACAATAACAAGAATCTGTCGACAGCATATGAATCAATCTGGCTAACCTGATCCAAACACACCCGCACACACACACCCCACTCTCACACAAAAACAAGTCTCACTACAGCCAACCAAAGACAACCAACCACACTCTAGGCTACACCCAACCTCTCTCACCACCAAGGAAATACAGTGGTGCCTCGCAAGACGAAAAGAATCCGTTCCGCGATTCTCTTCGTCTAGCGGTTTTTTCGTCTTGCGAAG
Source organism: Podarcis erhardii (assembly GCF_964252035.2). NCBI lineage: Eukaryota > Metazoa > Chordata > Lepidosauria > Squamata > Lacertidae > Podarcis > Podarcis erhardii. The sequence goes on along the minus strand of NC_138515.1, from coordinate 8,738,342 downwards.
CAAGCCCATTGACGGCTTAGCGGATTAGCGCTTTTAGCGGTTTAGCGGCTTTTAGCGGCTTATCGGCTTAGCGGATAAGCGGCTTAGCGGCTTAGAAAAAGGGGGGGAAGGGGGGGAACCGCAGGAACTCACAAGACATTTTCGTCTTGCGAAGCAAGCCCATAGGAAATTCGTTTTGCGAAGCACCTCCAAAATGGAAAACTCTTTCGTCTAGCGAGTTTTCCATCTTGCGAGGCATTCGTCTTGCGGGGCACCACTGTACAACAAACGAATAGTAAGAGAACCCACACAAGTGACGCTGACACAAAACCCCACAGAAGAAGACAAGCATTGCCACCCCAACCCAACCCACTCACCATTCCCCCCTCTTTTCTTCCTAACCTAACACTGTATGCAACACTAATGTCTCACAACAAATGAAACTGATCTGTAGAAAACACAACTTGAGAAAAGAGACAGTGCATGTATTTTTGTAAACTAAGAAATCTTTAATTATTATTTTTTAATGGCTCAGAAAGAGTAAAGCATCCGTATCTCATTTAGAAGATATATTTCAGCACACAGGCCCATTTCATTGCAGTAAGGTGTGAGTCGCTGGACCAGCTGCAAAACGCCCACCTGATTGTTTTACTGCACATAGATATGCTGAAGTTAGACAATTGATTCACTGGGGGGTTCGGTGGCCCCCGCTTGCCCACTGCTTGATTTGTACAGTGAGAGGTGCTGGGGTTTAATAATAATAAATAATAATAAATTTTTATTTATACCTTGCCCTCCCGGGCCAGAGCCAGGCTCAGGGCAGCTAACACTAGTAAAATTACAATTAAATAAATATATAAACCAATTTAAAATACAGGTTAAAAGATAATTTAAAATGCAGCCTCATTTTAACAGTAGCCCATAGATCAAAATCATAAGGGGGAGGGAAACATAAGAGTCAGACTGAGTCCAAACCAAAGGCCAGGTGGAACAGCTCTATCTTTAAAGCCCTGCGGAAAGATATCAAGTCCTGCAGGGCCCTAATCTCTTGTGACAGAGCGTTCCACCATGTCGGGGCCAGTACTGAAAAGGCCCTGGTCCTAGTTGAGACCAGTCTAACCTCCTTGCGGCTCGGGACCTCCAAAGTGTTGTTATTTGTGGACCTTAAGGTCCTCTGCAGGGCATACCAAGAGAGGCGGTCCCGTAGGTATGTGAGTCCTAGGCCACATAGGGCTTTAAAGGTCAAAACCAGCACCTTAAGCCTGACCATGCACTCCACCGGGAGCCAGTGCAGCTGGTAAAGCACGGGATGAATGTGATCCCACGGCAAGGACCCCGTAAGGAGCCTCGCTGGGGCATTCTGCACCCGCTGGAGTTTCTGGGTCAGCTTCAAGGGCAGCTCTGCGTAGAGCGAGTTTCAGTAATCAAGCCTGGAGGTGACCGTTGCATGGATCACTGTGGCCAGATCAGGGCGAGAAAGATACACAAGCCAACTGTTTCTCCAATGTCCCCTTTGCAGGAGCGCCGCCTGTCTGGGATGGAGAGGGACCACGACCAGCTCCTCCGTGCTGTTGGCCAGATGCTGGGATATGCTGGGAAACCGTCCAATGCACAGCAGAAGCCCACCTCGGGGCCAGTGTGGGTGGACAGGGCTGAGAATGGGGACGAGACCTAGCCCGCTTCCCTTCGCGTCCGAAAATGCAAAGCTGGCGCATCTCCGTAGTGGAAACTCTCCTCTCCCAGGACAGCCCTGGAAGTCTCTCCAAAGTGGACCTTCCTACACATCACTCTGGTGGATCCTTCAGCTGGAGCCCACAGGGAGCTTTGCTACAACCTCCTGTGCCTTCCTCTCGGCTTAGTTTCCAACGCTACGCAGCCATCGCCACCCTTTCATCCCCGCCTGAGATGGCATCCATTCCACAAGCCCTGGCTCTGCTTTCTGGCTGCAGCTTTCATCCGCAACGGCTGCTTTCCCTTCTCTTCTGAGATGAACCATTTCTCCTCCCATCCGATTTGCCCCCCAGTATTTTCATATCACAAGGGACGCGGGTGGTGCTGTGGGTTAAACCACAGAGCCTAGAACTTGCCGATCAGAAGGTCGGCGGTTCGAATCCCCGCAACGGGGTGAGCTCCCATTGCTCGGTCCCTGCTCCTGTCAACCTAGCAGTTCGAAAGCACACCAGTGCAAGTAGATAAATAGGTACCGCTCCAGCAGGAAGGTAAACAGCGTTTCCGTGCGCTGCTCTGGTTTGCCAGAAGCGGCTTAGTCATGCTGGCCACAAGACCTGGAAGCTGTACGCCGGCTCCCTTGGCCAATAAAGCGAGATGAGCGCCGCAACCTCAGAGTCAGCCATGACTGGACCTAATGGTCAGGGGTCCCTTTACCTTTACCTTATTTTCATATCACTATAGCAGAGATGTGGGTTTTTAAATCTGGATTTCCCCCAGCTATATAGAAAGGATGTGGGCTTGTTCACGCTTCACTTCTCCCATGTCTAGAAAGCACGGGTCCGAGAGGTTTTCCACTTGCCCCGTTTGTAAAAACCCGATTACCGTTTGTTCCAACTGAGCGCTTAACCGCCCCGGTTTTCTCTGAGGGAAAGTGGCCAGGAAAATGTGGATGATCCCAAATTGCTAGGGTTGCCATACGTCTGGAATTTCCCAGACATAGCCGGAATACTGCAGTTAGAAGCAGTATAATGTCCGGGTGTAAATTGCTTTAAAAAGGTCTTGGCCAAACTTTTGTGTCCGGATTTTCACTTTTTGAAATATGGCAACCCTACAAATTGCAAACCACCTTCTTCTTCTTGCGAATACAGTGGATCATTTGGATACAAATGTAATTCGTTCCAGGGGTCCGTACGTACCCCGAAAATCCGCAAGTAGAGGCACTGCTTCTGCATGGCATAATAGAGCGCTTCTGCGCATTCACACGCGACAAAAGAATACACTTCTGGGTTTGCCGCGTTCGCAACCCGAAAGTTACATTACCCAAAGGTCATGTAACTCGAGGGTCCACTGTATAGCCCATCAAGCAATAAAGGCATAAAAGTGAAAGCACTTGTGTGAGGACAAAGATACACAATTGTACACACAGAAACAGCAGCCCAATGTACACATGAATGCCCTAGTGTGGACACAGCGTAAAAGAGTGAAGGGGGAAGAAACTGCACCTCTCTGAGCACACCACTTGCCTCCCTGCATTGTTTTCTCTTAGCCAGGCTCACTTCCAGTGTCAGAATCTGGCCAGGGGGCAGGCTCATTCTCCTGGAAGACAAAGACTGGTGAGAGAAGTGAGCCATGAACAGAGAGCGGCTCCATACCTTTCACCCCTGCATCTCCTTTGCTATTTGACTCGGACCCTCCTCTGCCTCCCCCTTTTCCTGCACGATCAGTAGAGATCCAGGTTCAAATGCAGGGATCTGATGACACCTTGTTCAATTTGAAGCTGAGAATCAATAGTTTGTGTCTTTCTGCCAGGCTTGTTTCGGCATGCCTGTATAATCCAGTGTCTGCCATTGAGCTATGCAATGCCTCAACTTTTCTTTTACCATGCAAATATAATTCTGGTTTGTCGGTTTTGAGATATATATGTTAAGAGCTTGCAGTTTTTCGGCATGTACAAGGCTGTGGGGCGGGGATGTGGGGTACAAATGGATAAACTGTGTGCGGAGGGCCATCAGGACTCCTGCCCCCTTTCCATCAGAAGGTCTTAAATTATTTCTTTATAGGCATAAAGAGCTGGATTTTCTTGGGAGGGGGTGTTGTTCACATTAACCCGTCAATGCACTGAATCTCCAACTGGCCTTGGGGAATCTGCATAAATTGACTGAATTTTGTTCATTCTTCAGCCAAGCTTTGCAGATGCTTCAAGGGCCTCTGGGATGCACAGTGCTGGCCTGAGTCCTGGACATTGGCCCGGATCAACTGGAATCTTACTTTCTTGGAGTCCTTTCCCATTTTGGTGGTTCTTTTCAGATGGAGTTCAAAAACATCAGAGTCCACATTTGATGTGGCAGCCAGGTTGTTGTACGACTCTGAGTGGGTCTTGTGCCTGGTGAGAGCATTTGTGCTGGTGTGCTTGGGACCAAACGTCTTTTCAGCCTGCCATGAAAACAATGATGCTGATGCACCGGCTCAATTTCAAGAGACAAGGTCCTGAGCTCAAGCACTGGGAACTCCCATCAACTCAGAACCATTCCTGGAGGGCCTGTGGGAACGTGGAATTTTGTTGCTGTACCGTGTGAGGCTTTGGGGACTCGGCTTCCTACACCCCCCCTTGGCCGTAGATAAACAGAACAAAGCAAAAAGAGTCTCTCACCATTTAAAGAGTTTTTAATGATCACAGCAAAAGAACAAAGCATCCATTCTCGGAACAAAGGTGCTCCCAGTTAAGGTTTCCACCCACTTCCCCGCTAGTCACTTCTGTGCCTTGAAACCTGATCTCACAACCACTGTGCTTTTTATGTAGCCACCTTATCTGCTCTGTGTGACCTTGGACTGATAGGCTGGACACTTTCCAGCGAGAGAGAGAGTCTGTTAGCTCTCTCTCTTCCAGTTCTTCTTCACCTTGCTGTTCACCCCCCCCCCCCAGTTCTTCCCAACTTTTGCCTTCAGAACTATGCCCCTCTGCAAACCACTGTTCCAGATCTATACTGCTCCACTGCTCCTGGGCAGCTTCAGGATCCTGGTCAGGGGGAGGGGGAGGCTCCCACCATTCCTCATCAGAGCCGTACTCCTCAGCCTGGTCTCTGACATACTGAAAACATATGTCCCTTGATTTCCAGGCACAGGTCTGAGCAGTTTTGCTTTTGTCATTCCACTTTCCCTGGGAAAACCCACTCTTTGCTGTTGAATCAGTACAAACGTACGTTGGGTTTCCCCAGAGATTGAGATTTGTTCTGCTTTAGCAGCAAACGGCGGGTTTTCCTGGGGAAGGTTTCCTGTGCCTAAGAAATTGTGGGGCAAATGGAAGTAGGGATGAGCTCTTGCAACAGGGCTGGAGAAACCTTCCAAGGATTTTCCAGGAGTTGGCATCAGCTGAGGCCCCACATCATTTTAGAGCAAAGCGAAAGATTGGTTTCATTTGCTTTCAACTGCCTTGTCACATAGCCAAATCGGATTGGCTACATAGTGCCATGATATCACCACCTTCCCTACATATAATCCCTGCTTGGCTGGGATCACCTGGGGAAAAAGAGATCCAGGGCAGTGGGAAGGGGGTGATGGCGATGAAACAGGAGCAGAAGGGGAAACTAGAGCTCAAAAACTCAGTGAAAACTGAAAAAGTAAACGTACTGTTTGGGGGGGGGGTCATTTTGTGCCACCAAAATCTGCTTTTCCTCCAAAAACATCCGTAGGGATAAAATCCGTGTCTCTAGGGCAGTTTACATCCAGTGAAGTCCCATCACTGGTTTGGGAAATGGTTTACACACAACAATGTTAGTTGCAATCCGTATCAGTCCTATATCTATTCAGGGTTTTCTTAGGAGACGCTGAATGCTGATGCATTTTCCAGAAATCCAGCTTTAAGCTGAGCAAAGGAGGTGGGGAAGAAACAACCTAGCTGCATCTTAAGCCAGTCAAGCGTCCAAAGCCAAGCAGCCAAAACTATATGTTGCAAAAAGCACTTCTGGACACTAGGAGGTGCCTTGTTTCCAAAAATAAAAGTTTTCCTTTTGACATACTTGTTCAAAGAAAAGGGACGCCTGCAACTTTCACCTCCAGGGCAAGGCAAATATTGTGCCCCCTAACCGGTGGTTCCTGTCAAGTCTGGATGGTGATGGGGGTGAGAAAGGGTTTTCCCGGCAGGGAGAGGGAAGCTGGGGATGGAACAGCGCCAAGCGTTAATTTTATTATTATTTATTTCACCGATTTTTTACACCGCCTGTAACCCCTCAAACTGGATCGTTTTTCTTTTGAAATTTTGTGGGGCTCCTCTCTAATTTTGCACCCACGGCAACAGCCCCTCTACACACACACACTGCTGTGCCATTGGGCTCACCTACTGAACATGCCATCACACGTGTCAAAAACTCGCCTCTAGGAAGAGGCAGTAGTGGAACCTCCATACCTGTGAGTGTTTTGCTTCTCTTTTCTTCTTCCTTCAGAAAAGGAAAAAGGGAAAAAGAGAGGTTTCACTGCAGAAGCTCTGTTCAAGGTCGGAGTCACCAGAGGTGGACTTCGGTATTTCAAATTTCAGCGGCGCCCTGTGCGAAGCCAAAATTTGGCACCCCCCACCTTCTGTTCTGCTCATTTCACTACATCATAGATCTGACGCCCTGCACTGCCCACTAGGCTTGGTGCCCAGTGCGGTCGCGTTGCCCTAAATGTGCCTCTGAAGTCATGACATCAAAATGCCAGTTCCCAAGGTTTTGTCACACTCTGCTGATGTGACAAAAAAACAAAACCTGGGAGGGTGTGAATGATCTGCAGTCTGCTGAGAAAGGACTAAACTTTGGAAAGAAGCAGAAGTCCCAGCAAAGGAAGAATGGATACAGAAACTTATGGAATATGCAGAAATGGCAAAGCTTAAGGAAGAATAAGAAATCAAGATAGCATTTTTTAAAAAAAATAAAAGAATGGAAATGGTTTATTGACTATTTACAGAAAAATCATAAACAGATAAAAACATTGGCAGGATTATTGTAGCAACCTGCAGTTTCATAAGAGTATATATTTAAAGAAGGTGAATAAAGGAGCAAATTAAGTTAATTTGGATATGCAGAAGGTGTCAAAAATAAATTTAAGGAACCGCAGAAGAAGTTTTGAAATGTCAAAATGAATGTAAAATTGGTGAAAGGTATAAAACTAGTGAAACGTATAAATGTGAAAAAACTAAAATTGGTGAAATGTATAAAACTAGTGAAACGTATAAATGTGAAAAGAAAGAAAGAAAGAAAGAAAGAGGGAGAGAGAGGACTAAACTTGCGTCATATCCCAGACAAAGGCAGTATGTCTTTTTATTTTCTCCAGTACACATGAATGTTTGGTGGTTTCTCTTAAAGAGAAGGAAAGTACTGACGCAATGTTGTGGTTGGGGCAAACCGGCTTGCTGCCCCTGACCCGGAGACGCACCATGCTCACCACCAGGGCTCTGACAGAAAAGCATGCTCAGTGCTTCGAGTGCCACTGTGGAGTCGTGGTGAAGAGTGTCGTGCTAGGATCTGGGAGAGACCAAGTTCAAATCCGTCCTGGACCATGACCCTCCCTAGGTGATCTTAGACCAGCACCTGTCTTTCAGCCCAACCTACCTTACAGGGTTGTTGTCGGGGTTAAATGAGTGGGGGGGACATGAGACCACCTAGAACCCCTGGGAGGAAAAGGTGGGATACAATTGCAATAAATTAAACAAACAAATCCTACTGGATGTCTTTGAGGCACATTTATGGAATTTTATTTGCTTGGTTTAAACAAGTGTGGGCTGTGTTTTTCTTCTAGAAAGAAGGTGCCAGTACTCACTTTGAAGTTGCTAGAGTAAGTGCCACACTTTTGATTTCTTTTTTAAAGAAAGAAACTGTCCTGTACTGCGTACCCGTGAGTACTCTCAGAAAAAAAACACCACACTGAGTGTGGGAAAAGGAAGTAGGCCCCACTGGTCATCGTCGTCGTCGTCTTCTTCTTCTTCTTCTTCTTCTTCTTCTTCTTCTTCCTCTTCTTCTTCTTCTTCTTCTTCTTCTTCTTCTTCTTCTTCTTCTTCATATCTGACCTGACCAAGGCTGAAACTGAAAACCCCTTTGTCCTTTGTCAACAGCAAATTGTTGCTGCTTTTTGTGTTGAATATATCCTATATGGTAATTTATGGACCTAATTGGTATCTAAAACCATTTGCACATGTTGCACATGAAAGCCAGTGTGGTGTAGTGGTTAAGAGCAGTGGACTTGTAATCTGGTGAACTGGGTTTGATTTCCCGCTCCTCCACATGCAGCTGCTGGGTGACCTTGGGCTGGTCACACTTCTCTGAAGTCTCTCGGCCTCACTCACCTCACAGGGTGTTTGCTGTGGGGGAGGAAGGAAAAGGAGATTGTTAGCTGCTTTGAGACTCCTGAAGGGGAATGAAAGGCGAGGTATCAAGTCCAAACTACTACTACTACTACTACTACTATTCTTCTTCTTCTTCTTCTTCTTCTTCTTCTTCTTCTTCTTCTTCTTCTTCTTCTTCTTCTTCATATCTGACCTGACCAAGGCTGAAACTGAAAACCCCTGGAATTCCCACAGTAGTTGCAGAAAGAGACTGAGATAAATTTCTCGGAAGAACAGCTCTGGAGTGGCAGTAAGTATACACAACCATATAGCAAATAGTGTGGTTCCTTAAGAATGCAAATTGTCTATCTATAGGGTGGGAATCTTTTCCCACCTCCCCACATTCATCAACTCACAGACAATCTTCCTGGTTAGGACATGCTGTTTCACCGCTTGAGGCAAAATGGAAAGTTCCACCCCTCTCTGCAGCACTGATCACCCCATCTCTGCCACCCCACCATTCACCTCGGCTGGCACTGCCACCCGCCGCTGCCCCCTCTGCTAACTTAGGGCGAGCTCTCACGAAACCTTGCTGAAGCCTCACAAGATCTCTCACTCTCCATGAGATCTCGGCGAGATCTCTAGCCGGAAATTGGCACCAATGCTTCTCCACCTGCAGTGGAAGTCAGCAAAGCATGAAGCACTTGCAATTGAAGCTGCAACATGCTAGGGAATGTGTTCAGAAAGGACTAATAACAGTGTCCTACATGCCGGGTAATGAAATTCCTGCTGATTTATTGCCCAAGGTTGTTCTGAAGGATCAACACTGTACCTATGTACAGAAACTGGGTTTGTACTGAGATTGTACTAACACCCTGCCCAGTGGTGTTCACAGAAAGGGGGAGGATGTTAGTTTCTGTTCTTATCACTGTGCAGCTGCTTGGAGTCACAGGACTCTGTTTTACATTCCAGAGACATTCCAGACTGTTGGAAGTCTCACGGAAGACGGATGTGATGTTACTGTTTCCTGTTCCTTTGTTTTTGCAGTTGCTCTCTGCTTTCACAGAGAGAGGATGTATTTATTTTCTGTCTGCGTAGCTTAGTAATAAAACTCTTAGCATGTAGCTCATAAATCTCGTCACTTCTGCTGCTTTGAAACTCTAATGGGAATGTGCTTGGAGCCTTATCAAAGGCTCAGGTCGTTAATCACGTCGGAGGAGTCGCTCGGTCGAACGCAGGTCCCGACAGCCATGTGGGTGCTGCCTCGGGGGGCTTCAGCCTTATTTACGGAAGGCTTTTTAGGGGGTGCCCCACTAGAAGGGACATCTCCAGGCTCGGGGAGGTGGGAGGTGTAGGTGTGTGTGTGCGTGTGTATGTGTGTGTGGTGCTTGTGCATTACATTGTAATGAAGGGGGGGTCTCCTGCTACAAGGGGAAGGAGGTTTAACAAACTAAGGGACATTGTCCTCTTTCTATGCTCCTCCTGATGGAAACATGCAGATGGGGACAGATATGCTCCTGCTTTAAGTTGTTTACATACTGTCTTCTCTTGCACATTATTTACTATAAAGCTTGATGACTAAGCTCCTTAGTGACAAAATGTCGGATTACCGGACTGACACCCGAGCACTTAACCACTGGTATATCACAAGTAGGGCTGTGGGTGGCACTGTGGTCTAAACCACTGAGCCTCTTGGGCTTGCCAATCAGAAAGTTGGTGGTTTGAATCCCCATGAAGGGGTGAGCTCCTGTTGCTCTGTCCTAGTTCCTGCCAACCTAGCAGTTCGAAAGCATACCAACGCAAGTAGATAAATAAGTACCGCTGTGACAAGATGGTAAACAGCATGTTTGTGCGCTCTGGCTTCTGTCACGGTGTCCCGTTGCACCAGAAGCAGTTTAGTCATGCTGGCCACATGACCCGGAAAACTGTCTGTGGACAAATGCCAGCTCCTTTGGCCTGAAAACAAGATGAGTGCCACACCCCATAGTCGCCTTTGACTGTCCAGGGGTCCTTTACCTTTACCTTTTTTATATCACAAGTGGACTCTTTATTACTGTGTCTGCAATTGTTCAAGATAAAATCCATTTTGGAAAGAGAGGAAATTGAGCACCAAACCAGTTACAGTGGTACCTCGGGTTAAGTACTTAATTAGTTCTGGAGGTCCGTTCTTAACCTGAAACTGTTCTTAACCTGAAGCACCACTTTAGCTAATGGGGCCTCCTGCTGCTGCTGCGCCGCGGGGGCACGATTTCTGTTCTCATCCTGAAGCAAAGTTCTTAACCTGAGGTACTATTTCTGAGTTAGTGGAGTCTGTAACCTGAAGCATATGTAAACTGAGGTCCCACTGTATTATATTACAAGTGAACTCTTTATTTACTGCGTTTGCTATTGTTTAAGATAAAATCTATTTGGGAGAGAAACTACTTTTGCCATTTGCATGGATGTCTATTGTTTGTTTACAGATAGTTGTCTTGGGGATATTATCTTGTGTCGATTGCAGGGGAAAGAGGCAGCAGTTTCCTCTCAATAGTGCTACTGCAGTGTTCATCAGATGGGTAGGGACAAGGTTGCAGCAGCAAGGTCAGGGGAACTCGTACCCTCCAACATTTCTCCATCCTATTCCATACTACTACTACTACTACTACTACTACTACTAATAATAATAATAATTTATTAGTTATACCCTGCCCATCTGACTGGGTTGCCCCAGTCACTCTGGGTGTCTTCTGACATATAAATAATAATCAAACATTAAATGTTTTTTTAAAAAACACCTTCCCTATACAGGGCTGCCTTCAGATGTCTTCTAAAGGTTGAAAAACTACTTATCTCCTTGGCTTGGGGGTTGCATAACTCCATACACACAACATTTCTCCAAGGAAAACAGGGACGTCCTAAGGAAAAGTGGGACATTCCGGGATCAAAACAGAACCAAAACAGCTTCTGTATATCTGGGTCTGCCCCTGGAAAACAGAGACACTTGGATCGTCTGGGAGCTTGCCCAACCTCACTGCTGCCCCCTTACCCCACCCTGCCCTCTTGCAAGCCACCGCTGTGGTCTAGAGAGGTGGCATAGCCTGTCCCATGGGCAGGACAGAGAGGCCCAGAGGTCTCCATTTGGTCCCCATGCCTGTTGCATTCCCACTGCTGGTCTCTGGTTTGCCAGGAAGAAGCACCAGAATAGGAAATGTTCCTACCTGCCACTCCCAGATTTGCTCTTGCAGGCTCTGGTTCTCAGGAGTCTTTTCCCCACAACATGAAACAGGATGAAGTCATCCTTTCCCCACTTCTCAGGTTTGTTGACAAACCTGTCCAAGAATTTAAGGCTTGGTACCTATGAGTAATTCAGATGTGCCAATGCTGCCAGGTCTTCTTGACATGGCTTCTTTGCCTCAGATAATGTCCGTCCCAGGGAAGAAAAGGTTCAAGACCTGTGAAGTTTTGTCTTCCAAGTGGGCGCAGATTCCATTAGAAGGGGCTGCCTCTTAAGGCACACAGAAACCTTCACCGGACAGATGAGTTCTGTGTAAATCAAAAGTCTGTGTGGAACTCTTCTGCTGGTGAGCCTTGAGGTAACAGCTGTCAGAACCCCCATAATCATCATGGAAATGTGAAGCTAGAGAAGACCCCACTCTGGGGGCCTGGGCACAAAAAATGGAGGCAAATTATTTCCTCAGTCTCATCTGAGAGTCAGAGATGCCTCATTGCAAGTGACAACTGCCACACCTTGTATGAGCAGAAAGCAAGCAGGCGGGCACCAAATCAGAAATAAACAGCACTGGATGTCATGGCCCCTGAGAAGACGGGTGTGTATATGGGTCATGCTGCCATCTATAAGTGGGCCCCTCTGCCCCAATACCTCTAAGGTCCAACAAGGCTTGGGGAATTGGGTCTGTTTGTTTTTGCTGGGTGTCTGCTGGGGTCTCTCCCCACCAAAGCTTCCCCTGCCCCCCAATGCTTTATTTGATACCCCCAGGGCTAGCTGATGAAGGTTTTGACATTTCAGGGTACAGAGAGTTGTGGACAAAATAGTATTTCTAGGGTGAGTGCAGGATGGCCTATTGGCCCCAAGACTCCAAACCATTCTGGTTTAAAGCCAAATGAGATATAATGGGGCGGCTACTATGAGTAGATGTTATTTATGCACCATTCACACATAATCTGAACAAACACAAACCCCTGTGTTGCAAAATGTAACAATCTACAAAAATGCAAACACAACACGCTGGCTAATAACTGTTAGTGAATTGGTTATTATGTCATTCAAAATATACGAATAAGCCACTTCAAAATGATGTATATATCATACAACACATCTCACAAAATATACAAGTAACTACAAGTTGTGATATGTATCAGAGTCAAACAAAGAATCAAACAAATCAATGAATGGCGAGGAATGCCAAGCCGTCTCTCAAAGGAAGACATCTCACAAAAGTCTCAAAACCACAGTATATCCGGAAAAGTTCAACTGTTTCGGAATAAAATCTTCATCAGCAAAGAATTATCAATTAAATATTCATATTAGTGGGGATCCACTAGCATGATCCCCACTAGTATGAATATTTCATTGATAATTATTCCAAAACAGTTGAACTATCCCGGATATTTTGAATGACATCATAACCGATTATATATTCACTAACAGTTATTAGCCAGCGTGTTGCATTTGAATTTTTGTAGGCCATTCACACATAAGGCAGCATCTGAGATGTCTTTAAAAATAAATAAATTGAAAGGAGTAAACTTAATTTACCTCTCACACCATATAACTGTGGCAGTTACTTTCAGTCCATAGGGATATCACACTGCTTTAAGACAAAGGACTCATGTATCTCCAAATCCCATGGGTGATGGTGCGTTTTTGACAACATGGGTGTGTATGTGTATGAAATCATGAGGGATGCAAAGTGCCTGCATGACCCACAGAAATCGGATCCTTATGATCCTTTGGCCTAAAGGGAAAAAACCTCAATGATTACGGGAGCTGAACATAATGCATGTAGTGCCAAAGCCGTCTTTCCCATTGGGCTTACTGGCGCGTTGCGCCAGGGCGCCAGCCTCTCGGGGCACCTCAGCAAGTGGGGGAGCTGCACGGCTTTGCCAGCGGCCTCCCCTTTCCCTCCCGCATGCCCGCCAGCTGCGCCCTGTCAACCATATGGCTGGTGGGCGTGCAGCTTGCCTCGCAAGTCTCCTCGGGAGGAGAGCGATCCCCGCAGAGGCATAGGATGGAAGCCGCGTCCCACCAACTATATGGCTGGCAGACGTGCAGCTTCCTTCCCAAGCCCCCATGGTAGGAGGCCGATTCCTGCAGAGGCTTGGGAAAAGGTTGACAACTCTGGGAAACAGGGGGTGGGGTGCCAGAGGGATCTTTGCACCATGGTGCCGGATATGCTTAAGATGGCCCTGTGTAGTGCTCACTCTGTCAGTTCCACAGCAAATAGACGAATACATGTGCAAGCCATGCTCCACTAGACACATAGGGTTTCCAGATGGGTGAGCATGTGAATCATGCCAAAGATTCACCCAGGGGCAGCCCATTTAGCCACCTGAGGCGAGGCAAGAATGTGCCACCCCTTGAACACGCTCTTCTCCCAAAACATGGCATGAAAGAGGTGTTCCACAAGGCCTCGCTATTTGTCTTTTCCACCCGGGGGGAAATATCAGCAACACTGCGCCCTCTCCTCAAAATGTGGCGACAGTGGGGGCATCCTGGCAGTGGCAGAATCTGCAGGGCAGGTGGGGTGCTGCCTCTAGTGCTTCTGCCGCCCGAGGCAGCCGCTCTGTATGTGCCTTGAAAAATGACAACCTCCCACACCGGCTGAGCTTTCCTAGGCAAGAACCTGCTTCATCGTGACCTAAACAGACGTCCAGAATGGCTGAAGGACCCCAGCGCATAGTACAAATTCTAGCGGGAGGGAGAGGCAAATTGAAAATAACTGAAGCACAAAAGGAGCGGCTTAAGGGCTCATCTGCTGCCTAGCAAAGCTCCTGCAAACATTGCATGCAAACACTCTCGGTTTCTGCCACTCCAACCAACCAGCTCTTCCGCCCATGGGTGACCTAGGAGGGCTGTAGTCTGGAAAGCTGCTTCAGAGGCAGGAAGCCCAGCCCAGGATCTGAGGAGAAGGCTGCCCTCTGCAGCTGTTTTGGGCTTGGGGATTCCGCACATTCTCTGCATATCTCTACCCCACTCCATGCAGTCTTGCAGCCAACCCACGGCAGCGAGGGGAGGAGTTGCAAAGTGGTCTGTTGCGCGTCATTGCGAATCAGCAGCATGTAGGAGGGCCTTTCCGGGGAAGCCAGAGATTCTTGAGATGTGGGCTGGGTGCCGCGTTCCCGGCAGTTGTGCATAGCTGCACATAGAGTAACGTCCCACATGAGGGTGCTGTGTTGAAATGCTAGAATGAAATACATCTTTCTGCAGTGAGAGAGGGAGGAGGAGAGATTGTGGCCCTCAGCGTGGAGGCAAACAGTATGTCTTATTTATGCCTTCAAAAAACATCAACAACCCTGCCCCATTGCTACATCTTTAGACTTCCTTCCTGTAATATTATGGGAGGAGTTCAATGTCGTGCTAAGGCAATCGTCCCACCAGGGCAAACTTTTAAAAAAACCACTTTATATTTTTCAACGTTGTTGTTGTTTAGTCGTTTAGTCGTGTCCGACTCTTCGTGACCCCATGGACCAGAGCATGCCAGGCACTCCTGTCTTCCACTGCCTCCCGCAGTTTGGTCACATTCACATTAAAATAAACCTGTCCCCATTCACATCTTTCTTTAAAATAAACCAGTCATTTACTACTTCCCTTCTTCCCCTTCCCTGGTTCCTTTAATTTTCCCACCTATCCCACATATTCTTGGCTATCCATCTAACTCCCTCATTCCTTTATGATTCCTTTGTTATGTGTTATAACTGTTGAATTTACCTTGACCCTACAAACGTTTTCACGTGCTTACAGTTGTTTTCCAGATACTCCACAAAAATATTTTTCCATTCCTCTTTATATACTTGATCTTCCTGTTCTCTTATTTCACTTCTTAGACCTGCTTACTCTGCATATTCTGTCATTTTTAATTGCCAGTCCTCCTTATTCACTCATTTGCCAATTTCTGGGCTAACAAAATCCTAGCTGCTGTAAGGAGGCAAACATTTTGGCTTGCCAAGTAGCATACTTCTCTAGAGATGTCTTGACCCACCTACCCCCTCCCCCGGGCCAATTTTCTTTCTTCATTTATTTATTTATACTTTTCAAGTTTGTACATTTCACTAATTTTATACATTTCACTAATTTTGCAATCATTTTGACATTTCAAAACTTGACTTCCTTCCCCCTCTTTCTGCGGTTCCTTAAAGTTGTTTTTAATATCTTCTGCATATCCAGATTAACTTAATTTGCTCCTTTATTCATCTTCTTTAAATATATATACTCTTATGTAACTGCAGGTCATTACAGTAAACCTGCCAGTATTTTTATCTGTTAATGATTTATCTGTAAATATTCAAAAAATTGTTTCTATTCTTTTATTTTTTAAAAAAAATGTTATCTTGATTTCTTATTCTTCCAGTAAGTTTCGCCATTTCTGCATATTCCATATTTTTTTCAGAGTCAATTTTGGGGCTGTGCGGGGAGTAGCTTTGCAAGCGGAAGCAGCTGCTCAGGGCTTCCCTAAGCTGAGTCCCACCCCTGTGCCGAATTGACTTAGGCTATAAGCTAAACAAGCTATAGCTTAGGGCTCCACTCTCTTGGGGGGGGCCAAAAAAATTTAAAGGGAAGAAACCTGGATGTACATTTCCAAAATATAAGATAAAAATCAAATAAAACCTACATACAGCAACAGTGTTGTGTGTTGTGTAGGCTCCTATGATGGAAGTCATGGGCCCCGCCTGCTAGCCTACTCCCTAAAATATCACTGGTTTGCTCATTTCTATATACAGAGTGCCTACATTCTGCGTGGACTGGTTGCATGGGAAGAAGAAGAAGAAGAAGAAGAAGAAGAAGAAGAAGAAGAAGAAGAAGAAGAAGAAGAAGAAGAAGAAGAGTAGTAGTAATAGTAGTAGTAGTAGTTTGGACTTGATACCTCGCTTTTCATTCCCCTTAAGGAGTTTCAAAGCAGCTAACAATCTCCTTTCCCTTCCTCCCCCACAGCAAACACCCTGTGAGGTGAGTGAGGCTGAGAGACTTCGGAGATGTGTGACCAGCCCAAGGTCACCCAGCAGCTCCATGTGGAGGAGCAGGGAAGCAAACCCAGTTCACCAGATAACGAGTCCACTGCTCTTAACCACTACACCACACTGGCTTTCATGTGCAACATGTGCAAATGGTTTTAGATACCAATTAGGTCCATAAATTACCATATAGCATATATTCAACACAAAAAGCAGCAACAATTTGTTGTTGACAAAGGACAGCTGGACATTTAAAGGGCTCATTACCTTCAGTAGCTTAGGGCCTCATCACTGGCCCTGTCCCACCCACTGAGTCATTCTGTCGGCTTGCCCTGTGAGGTCTTTGCAGGTTTCCCCCTCAATCCCTGCCATTCCCCAACCCTACCCATTACTGCCCTAGATTTGGAACGGACTTTGGAGACCAACAAGTCCAACTCTCTGCCAGCTAGGATGCAATGAAGGCATCCCTGACAGACGGCCATCTAGCTTCTGCTAGAATACCTCTAGGGAAGGAGAGCCTGTCCACTCTACTGTCAGAAGGTGGGACGCAGGTGTCGCTGTGGTCCAAACCACTGAGCCTCTTGGGCTTGCCAATCGGAAGGTCGGCGGTTCAAATCCCCACAATGAGGTGATCTCCCATTGCTCTGTCCCAGCTCCTGCCATTCTAGCAGTTCAAAAGCACACCAGTGCAAGTAGATAAATAAGTACTGCTGCGGCGGGAAGGTAAATGGCATTTCTGTGCTGGAAGTACTTTAGTCCTGCTGACCACATGACCCAGAAAGCTGTCTGTGGACAAAAGCTGGCTCTCTTGGCCTGAAAGCGAGATGATACCTCGCCATAGTCACCTTTGAGTGGACTTAACCATCCAGGGGTCCTTTACCTTTACTGTCAGAAGACTCTTGTGGTTGGGCAGTTTCTCATAATGTTTGGCCAGATTCTGCCTCCTGACAATTCCAGCCCTCTGGCCCAAGACCCACTCTCTGCAGCAATGGAGAACAAGTCCACTCCATCTTTCTGTACACTCTGGTTTCTGTCACGGTGTCCTGTTGCACCAGAAGCATTTTAGTCCTGCTGGCCGCATGACCTGGAAAGCTGTCTGCGGACAAACGCCTCCTCCCTCGGCCTGAAAATGAGATGAGTGCCACACCCCACGATACCTTGAGCAACCGTATGTTGGAAGCATTGTGCAAAATTAAAATGACCATCCAGACCTAGCTGCTTGGTATGAGGAGTCCGGGGCAAACATCAGGTCAGCAGTGGAGAAGCTTCCTGGTAGTGCCCAAAAGTGTCCTGCGGTAACATCAGACCTTTTGTGTATGTGTGTGTGGTTGTGGGACAGGGGGAGGAATATCCTCTTAGCAATGGAGGAATCTTCCTCATCCCAAAATACCCACTACAGTGGTAACTCGGGTTACAGACGCTTCAGGTTACAGACTCTGCTAACCCAGAAATAGTACCTCGGGTTAAGAACTTTGCTTCAGGATAAGAACAGAAATCACACGGTGGCGGCGCAACGGCAGTGGGAGGCCCCATTAGCTAAAGTGGTACCTCAGGTTAAGAACAGTTTCAGGTTAAGAACGGACCTCAAGAACGAATTAAGTTCTTAACCTGAGGTACCACTGTAGTCCCCTGACTCCTTTCCTTCAATTCACCCTCACAGAAAAAGTCACTTTAAAAAGTAACACACACACACACACACACACACACACAGAGAGAGAGAGAGAGAGAGAGAGAGAGAGAGAGAGAGAGTCCTGAGGAACGTGGCAACGATTGGGGAACAGGGCATTTTATCTCCTTTTTAATGGCATTGAAATGAGCCAGACAGACATCCTTGTGTACCCCAGGGGAGATGATGCCGAGAGGTGGGGAGGGTTCCTCTGGCATTTGGGGAATGTGAACAAGCCCCTGGGTTGCAGCTGCTCCAGGAGTCTTTGTAGCAGCAGAATCCTGGAACCATAAAACCGTGTCCTCAAACCAAGGCAGGCATATGTTTGGTTTTGTGTTGGTAAACACAAGCTGAACTCTAAACGCAAACAGAGGGCAGGTTGAGAATGGCCTTTAGAAGGAAGATCTCTTTCTCCTCAGACAAATGACCCGGGCGGGAAACAAATAGATTCGATGCCGGTGGTGGAATACTAATCCCCCAGACACCGGCCGAGCTCTGCAACGTTCCCCTGGTGCAAAAGCAAGCTTGGCAGCAACACCTAGAATGGCTTGCAGCAGCAGCTATACATACAGAATAATCGCAAACTCAAAAGATGTGCAGATCTTTGCAGAGCCAGAAAAGCACCACCTGTTCCACCTGCAAGTAGGAAGTATCACCTGGCATGATGGGGGAAACCCAAGATTTGCAGGTGTTCAAAAATATTTTTCGGGGCAAAAGCTACATTTTACTTGCCCCTCACCTCCCATTGGCTCCCCCAGCCAGCCAGCCACAATCGGTTTAAAAGCTGCTCTGCCATCTTTTTTTAACTTAAGTGGCAGCAGTTTAGGTCCATCCTTCTGTACATGCCCGGTTTGTCTCAAAATGTTCCCAAGCAGCTAACCTCGTCCACATATTGACCCTGCTCAGCTGTGGGACTGGCAGCATTTCAGAAAAAAGCTACCTTGGACATTTCTGGCTTTCAGCCTCCTAAATAGCGACCTAAATCTTGCTTCAAGGACTTCACGCAACTCTATTTCCCCACATCGGGGGTGTCAACAAGAAACACAGACACTCACTTATAACTACATCACAACCCAGCAAACACCTGCACTCTCTTGAAAAGGGAGCCGTTGCTGTACACCAAAAGGCTCATTTTAATTTTCCACTGCATTGTACCAAATGGGAATTGAGGAAAAGGTGAATCTGAAGAGAAACCAGAGTATTGAACAGGAATCAATTAACTAACCAAGTCTAATGCACCACTGAATCTAATGCGCACCTGAATTTTCAGAACCTTGAAACCCAAAAAAATTATTTGCTGGTGAATGCAAATGTGCCATCAAATCTAATGTGCACCTTAATTTTCGCAATGTTATTTGGCCAAAAACAGTGAGCATTAGATTTGAGTAAATAAAGTCAGTTAGATTTCAGTTGGGTCAGCTTCTGAGTATGATGACCTAGACCCAACCCAATAATTTGAAGCAGCAGTTTAATCTCATCAAGCAGTAGCAATAGCAGGTTTTTGCTGCAGCATAAGAAGGACTCCTAACTTCACCTGGAGAAATTAATATTTGGCTCGCTGCTGAGGAGCATTGCCTAATGTGATTAGCTCAGTGTGGTTGCCAGGATTTAAATGTTATTTCACCACTCTTGCGCCTTTGCCATTAAGAGCAACATGAAAGTGAAAACGTAGCAGGTGAAACTTTCTCTATCAAATCATCTCCCTGCCAAGAACAACATACCTGCTGGATGAGGAGAGGATTGTGCACTCTTCCCCAACCTGGTGCCCTCAAGATGCTCTGAACTTCCATCACACCATTGGCTGTGCTGACTTGGGCTGAAACACCAAGAGAAGATTAGCTTAGGAGAGGCTAAACTAGTTGTGTGGAATGCAAATACATGCCAATTTCACTCTCCTTTTACAATGACATGTGTCAGGGCACATCTGAAATCCTACGATTACTCAGAAATTGCTCCTGTCTCTGAAATTGGCATGATGGTATTCCTGCAATTAATCAGTTAATTTTATAGTACATGCCTCATTAATACTCCCACAGCCGCAGACAGAACCAACAGTCCTCCAATCAATCCAGGAGGGAGAGGGGGATTGACAGTTAACGAAACACCGTGGGACCACCCTCCCCGCTTGGGGTGTGGTTGGTTGGGTTTTATCTTCTAGGGATACTTACCCTATCAAACCTTCACCTCTTCCCCAAACCATTTTGGCCCAGGAGTCCTGGCCCAGGGATGACTTGTTAATGAGGGATGTTACCCCTCTATTGGAGAGGCTAATATGGGGTCTGGGATTCCCACTATTGAAGGGCTAGGGAGGAATGGCGGCGGGGCTAGATATCACTATCGGCGAAGGGTTTTGAGATGCAGTGATGCTCAAACCCCTTCCAATCTACGCCCCATCCCAAGGGACGAGAGTAGGGCAAACAGGGATTACACACCTCCGTCATTGGTGCTGTGCAGTGCCAGGTCCATAGGCAACAAAACTACCATCATTACACTTTCCATTGTTAAGTTTGGAATAGAATAGTTACTTTGGAAGATGATAATCAGGCATCTGCACAACATAACCAGTCCAACGAAGTTGATGTTGAAGAATCACTGCAAGCTGTCAGGAATCTCTTACTCCTAGCAGGGTCACCCAAGGCGTTAAGATCAAAGGGAAGGAGCTAGACAAAGAATGATCCAATCCAGTCCAGTTGAGGACTGTTCTGCAGTCCTCAACTGCAGAACAGGCGGATGAAAACAATGTTGCAATTATAGCAAAAGCAGCACCTGGCAGGATTTTGCCTTCTTTGCAACTCTTACAGGTGCAAGAGACTCCAGCTCTTGTGATGAATTTTCTATTGAGCAGTACTGTAGTTTTCTTGGGAAGAGGCCATACTGTGTGAGACTAGTTCTGTAAGACATGCCAAATAAGGATCAGCATATGAGTTCATAACTTTCTTTAGGAATCTCTTCGCTAGGCCATTCTCAACAAGTTCATTGGATTTTGTAGATCCCTTGGTCTGGATGTTTTGTGGATAGAGCCATCTAGCTCTGCAAATCCTTGGAACTTGCAGCCATCAAACCGATGTGTATTATCTGATTGTACTACGGCAGGCATGCCATGTTGAGCAAATACTGATGCAATGAGGGTGATTACTTAAACGGCTGTCATGTTGTCCAGTTGAGCTGTAAAACCTATTTTGAAGCTACGGAGCACAGCTATGGAATAGCTCTGTTCTCCTCCTCCGCATGTTCTGTTGATGTAAAGATTAGCTCCCTGCCGCCACATTCTATATGAATGGGGCAAGCATGTATTTCATGTATTGCCCTGCCTATTCAGTTTGGCCCAAGGTCAAAAGGAAGAGAATGCCATTAAAAAGAAGAGCTAACGCTCAGAGGTGGACAGCTGCACTCCTGCAACGGACAGTTGGCTCTCCCATCCTATTATTGCAATTATAGAGAAAGCAGCACCTGGCAGGATTATCCCTTCTATGCAACTCTTAAAGGTGCAAGAGACTCCAGCTCTGTGAACCTAGCAGGTCTATGCCCTCTTGCTATTTTGGTCACAAAATTAACCCAGTTCCTTTTCCCTGGGCAGTGCATTTCATTCCGTCCCCGTGTGAGGTTTTGTCCCAGCCATAGTTCTGTCTTGGACCTTTCTTTTCTTTTCTTTTCCTTCCTATAGAATTTTTATTTAATTTTCTGTTTTACCATTTAAAATACTCATTTTTACATCCTTAAAATATCAATGACCCCCTTCTTCTCTTTCCATGGTTCATTCTGCATATCATAAATCTCTGCATATTTTACCAAAACTAAACCATTCAATATTCCATTATTGCATCCATTGAAACTTATTTACACTGTTGAATTGATCTCAATGCTGCCAACGTTTCCAGGCATACACACTCCCCCCCCCATATATTCAATAAACATCTTCCAATCTTCTTTAAACGTATGTTCTTCTTGTTCTCTTATTCTATATGTTAATTCTACAAGCTGCGCATATTCTGTCAGCTTAAGTTGCCATTCTTCTATAGTTGGGACCTCGCTCATTTTCCATTTTGGGGCTAACAAAACACGGGCTGCAGTAGCGGCATACATAAATGACCTTTTTTGACACCTGGGAATTTCCGTCTGAATTATCCCCAACAGAAAGGGCTCTGGTTTTTTGTTGTTGTTTTTTTTTTTTGGTTCTGCCTTGAACCTTGCTTTTTTAATGCCTCTACTGCCCTAGTACAGCTCTACATGTGACATATTCCAGCATGGGAAATTGCTAGACCATGGGCACTTTTCATTTTTAATAGCATGCACCACTTTGGAAAAAGTAAACATGGAATTTGATGTCACGCTATGCTGGCGCAAGCACATCAGCTTGGTAGACAAAAGGTCCTCCCCTTCCCTCACCCTGCGCTCTGTTCTGGGGCTCCTCCTGACCTCTCCAGGGCCAGTGGCAGGCGTGGTACATGAGGGGAAGAGGTGGGGAAGCCCCATAGTGCCTTGGGAAGCCCTTCCGCAGGACCTTCAAAGACAAGGTTTGTTAGATGCCTCTTTCCCCATTCTCATGCAAAGTTAATGCATAGGCAGGGTTGTGGGTGTCAGATTTCAGCCTAGAGATTATCTCTGCCCCTTTCACTTGACTATTAAAGCAGGAAGGGATGGTTTCTCTTTCTCCAGCCCATTCTCTCTCTGCCGGTCCTTCCTTCTACTACTCTTCCAAGGCAGCAATGCCCATTTACACCACAAAGAACTCATAACCCACCTACTTTCAGCAGCCAGAAGCATCATAACCAGACACTGGAGAGACCTGTCAGGAGTAAGCATGGACCAATGGTACCAAATAGTATGGGAAACAGCCTTACTAGAAAAATTAACCAATAAACTGAAACTGACACGGGGACAAATAGAAGACGATGCCTTCACCCTGGTATGGCTCCCTTTTATCACATGCACAGCCCAACAAGACAATGACAAAAATCCACCACAAGCATACAAATCAATATGGCTAACCTGATCCAAAACACCCACCCACCCCACTCACACATGAAAACAAAGACCACCACAGCCAATCGCAAACAAACAACCACACACCCTAGGCCAACCCCAACCTCCCTCACCAACAAAGGAACACAAGTGAATAGCAGAGAACCTGCACAAGTGAAGCTGACACAAAACCCCACATATATTAAGTAAAATAGAAATATTTCCACCCCCACCCCCCCTTTCCCCCTTTCCTTCCTAATGTCTCAACAAATGAAACTGATCTGTAAAAAATGTTACGGGGGGGGGGGAGAGATTGCACATACCTTTGTAAACCAAGAAAATCTTTAATAAAAATAACAAAGAACAAACAGCAAAAAACCCCAAAAAAACAAAAACAAAATACAAAGCCCACACACCACGGAGCAGATTGGGGAGGCAAGCAAATGAAAAGGTCACACAGGAGAAGCTGCGATTTCTCCATCTCCTACCTCTGCAGTCATTTTGAAAGGACAAATAAAAATATCCAGAATGTAATCTGGTGGCTAAAAGCAGACTGTTCCATTTAAACAATGCATTCAATGGAAATAAACCTGGCGTTAATATGGAAGGAACTCAATGTTACTCTGTCATTCTGCGGGCGCAAGCATTTTGGCTTGCCGTATGGAACAATCCTCTGCACCCCACAAGAGCCAACTTCAGGAGGTGGGGTGAGGTGGAGTGGGGAAGAGAGTGGAGGAAAGCCCCGTTGCATAAGCAGAAATCCTTGAGCAGAGCTTCCATTGACAAAACTCACTGTGGCACCTGAGGTCAACCTCGAAATGATGCCTGACCGTCGTGCCAAGGTAGAAAGGGGGAGTGAATACAGTGGTACCTCAGGCTAAGAATTTAATTCTTTCTGGAGGCCCATTCTTAACCTGAAACTGTTCTTAACCTGAGGCACCACTTTAGCTAATGGGGCCTCCTGCTGCCGCCGCGCTGTGGCCGCACAATTTCTGTTCTCATCCTGAAGCCAAGTTCTTAACCCGAGGTACTATTTCTGGGTTAGCGGAGTCGGTAACCTGAAGCGTATGTAACCCGAGGTACCACTGTACCTACATTGGGAACAAGAGTAGGAGGAGGTGAGCTAGAGAAGGAGGCGGCGGCGGCGTGTTGAAACGGCAATGGTGACGAGTTGCGCAACAACTGGGCTGCACGGGAACATATAGGATTTCAGATGTAATCTTCATGGTATCGTGCTAGAATCTTGAGGTTTTAATCTGAGTCACCCCAATGGATGCGGAGAGTGATGTTGCCTTGGACATTTTAATCACAAACGTAGTCAGAGTCTTCCAAACAAGATGTCATTGAAAGATTGCGTTAGAGGGAGCAAATGTAATATACAAGCGTGGTGTTGGGAAAGTATTAATGAAGCTTCGGAAACCAAGGATTACAGCAACAGTTTGGTCCTCAGGAAAAGTAATTTGCACAGGAGCTAAAGTGAAGAAGAAGCTAAATTTGGTGCCAGACGATTAGCTTGTAGTCTGCAGAAACCAGGTTTCCAGGTGATTTTTAGAGATTTTAAAGTTGTCAATGTTTTAGCAGTATGCAATATGCCCTTTGAAATCAGATTGCCGGAAATCACAAAAAGCAACAGACCCCATGCTAAAATCTCTCAGAGCCTCTTTACAGTTTTTTTTCAACAGGAAGTATCACAGTTACAGGGCCAAACGTAAAGGCTGTTGCCACTGCAGTGGAACAAATTTATCCATTTGTGTTTGAAAGCAGGAAAGAAATTTTATAAGTTGCCACTTCACGATTAGGCAACCTAACCAAGCACCTTTTATAAGACTGGACTAATAGCAAAAAAAAGAAGAAGAAGAAGAAGAAGAAGGTGGGGAAGAAAAGGACAACTGGACCAACAGAGCTGAGGGGGTGCAAACTCTTGGCCACGGTGATAATCTCCAGTCCCCTTTGGATTTTATTTGGAACAGTGTTATATTGTAAAAACAAACGTTTACAAGATACGATTTTTTTATTTTTTTTTACAAGGCATTCTTGTCTTGTCTCTTTTACATTTTGAATTATGGTGCTGGAGGAGACTCTTGAGAGTCCCATGGACTGCAAGAAGGTCAGACCTCTCCATTCTTAAGGAAACAGCCCTGAGTGCTCACTGGAAGGACAGATCCTGAAGCTGAGGCTCCAAGACTTTGGCCACCTCATGAGATGAGAAGACTCCCTGGAAAAAACCCTGATGTTGGGAAAGATGGAGGGCACAAGGAGAAGGGGACGACAGAGGACGAGATGGTAGGACAGTGTTCTCGAAGCTACCATCATGAGTTTGACCAAACTGTGGAAGACAGGAGTGCCTGGCGTGCTCTGGTCCATGGGGTCACGAAGAGTCGGACACAGCTAAATGACCAAAAAACAACAACAACACAAGACATTCTATTTATTTCTGCAGTAATTTCTGTGTGTACATAAGCAGATTTGTCATGCTATGCACTAAATCTGAAAACACTTCTATAGGTTGAGCTTGTGTTTTTATTTGTGAATATTCTTTACATTTTTGTACACTGAATATTGGGCACCAAAGAAGCTGTAGACATTACCCTTTTTCATCTGATAAAACGTGCACACATAAAAGTCTGTAAAACTTTTTAAAAATATTTTATTAAGGGTTTTCTTGTTTTACAGTGCAAGTGTAATGCCTCGTATTTTTTCCCCCCATGTAACATTTTTACAAATCCATTTCATTTGTTGAGGCATTAGGGGGAGAAAAAAAAAAGAAAAAAAGGGGGGAAAGGAGGGGAGATGGATGGGGGTAGGGTCAGGTAGCGGTGTTTCTATTATGCTTAATGTATGTAGTTTGGTGTCAGCGTGCTTGTGTTGTTCACTTGTGTTCCTTTGGTGGTGAGAGAGGTTGGGGTTGGCCTAGGATGTGATTGTTTGTTTGTGATTGGCTGTGGTGATCTTTGTTTTCGTGTGTGAGTGAGGTGGGTGGGTGTTTTGGATCAGGTTAGCCATATTGATTTGTATGCTGTTGGTGGATTATTGTCATTGTCCTGTTGGGCTGTGTATAAAAAAAAAAAAGAGTGGGAGGAGGCCAGCATTACCTCCTACTTGCCAAGGAACCGGTGTGCTGCTGAGGGGCATATCCGGCTTCCAAGAATTGCACTGTAGCCGTTGCTGCAACAATTCATTCCTCGGAGGCGGTGTGATCCTGTCTCCTGAGGTGAGCTGCCTTACTTTGCCTCAAGAGTGAACTGGCCCTGCGTGAATTTCACCCAAGGAATTGCAGATGCTATATAATTGAGAAGACACCCGATCACAGGGGGATTTTCAAAACCCCACACACAATCTCACAATGAAATTGACAGGCCAGAGTTTGTAATGCTGAAAAATAATCAGTGATAACCTCCTCCAAAACAGCTGAAAAGACCAAAATGTTTAAGGCATGGAGGGCATCCCTGTGGTTTCTCAATGCTGTTAGACTCCTCTTGACCACAACCAGCTATTATTTCATCTGTCCAGAAGTTCTTATCTCACTCAACGCACTTTCCTTGAATTCCCGGGCCTTGGACTCCGCTTTCTCTGCAAACATTGCAAACGTTTCAAGGGCAGATAAACAATTAAGCTCACCAAGGCTTTCTGTGATGCTGTGGCAGGTCAGGGATCGCGAGGCCCTTCAGATGGGTGTTGCGTACGTCCCTCCGGAAGGATCGCTAGCCTGGTGATCAAAGGCAAGCTATAATTCCCCTCTGGCCTTGGCCCTTCTTGGGGGGGGGGGAATGCCACTGTGATTCCTGAGGCTTTATGTAGAAAGAAGCAGCAATCCCCTCGATTTTAGTGGTGCTCTCTCAGAATCTGCAGCCTGCTTTGCTGCTCCACTTACATCTCCGCCTTGTCCCCATGACAAGTAACTTCAGCATCCTGTCTGTGCTGGATTGCGTTGCCAAGTCCTTTGGTCACCAGATTTCCCCCCTTATAAAATCCTTTCTCCTCTGGCAAGGATGGATAAGCTGCTGAGGCCCTGCCCTATATCCCACCTGGTTGTCAGGGAACATCTGTTGTCAGGGCTCTGCGACAGCGTTAGCTGCTCACCTGGTGGGTGCCCTAAGCCATGGGTAGGCAAACTAAGGCCCGGGGGCCGGATCCAGCCCAATCGCCTTCTAAATCCGGCCCACGGACGGTCCAGGAATCAGCGTGTTTTTACATGAGTAGAATGTGTCCTTTTATTTAGAATGCATCTCTGGGTTATTTGTGGGGCATAGGAATTCATTCATTTGTTCCCCTTCAAAATATAGTCCGCCTCCTCCCTCCACAAGGTCTGAGGGACAGTGGACCTGCCCCCTGCTGAAAAAGTTTGCTGACCCCTGCACAATAGGAGAGCAATATCTCCTCGTAATGCTGGGAGGACAGCTTGAACGAGGTTTGTGTGAGGAGGGGGAGACACTGGATAGAAAACCTTAGAATGTCATAAGCAAACAGAAGACATCAAAGCGATACCAGCTCCCTCTCTCTCATTAAATTTTCTGTTTTACAATTTAAAATACTCATTTTACATCCTTAAGATATCAATGACTTCCCTTCTTCTCTTTCCATGGTTCATTTTACATATCATAAATCCCTGCATATTCTACAGAAACTATACCATTCAGTTTTCCATTACAGTATTACATCCATCATAACTTATTTACACTGCTGAATTTATCTTAATGCTGCCAGCGTTTTCAGCTGTACAGTTCTTTCCCATATATTCAATAAACGTCTTCCAGTCTTCTCTAAACGTATGTTCTTCTTGTTCTCTCATTCTATATGTTAAGTCTTGCAAGCTGCACATATTCCGTCAACTTAAGTTGCCATTCTTCTGTGGTTGGGACCTCGCTAACAAAACACAGGCCACAATAGTGGCATGCATAAATAACCTTTTGTGACACCTGGGAATTTCAGTCTGAATTATCCCCAACAGAAAGGACTCTGGATTTTTTTTTGGGGGGGAGTACTTTTAAACATTTTTTTTCAAGCCATTATGGATCATTTCCCAATACGCTTTTACCCTTTTACAAGTCCTCCACACATGAAAGAACATTCCCTCCACCTCTTTGCATCTCCAGCACTCATCTGATTCAGTCTTATACATCTTAATAATGTAGCAAGCCTACTCAGAGTTAAATACCATTTGTGAATCATTTTCAAGTACGGTAGTTCTCCTTCAAAGAATAACATTCTGTGAACTTCAAATCACATTCCCAGAGGTTTCCCCAGAGGTTAAAATCTATACTGTGAAAGGCAGAGCCAACTCTCACCTCCTTCACCCCTTATGGCACCAATGAAATCAGCACCTATTTTGGTCCAGAGTGGAGACCTAAACCTTCCTGACAGATGTCAGAACTCTTCAATCTAATGTTGTTTCATCTATTGAACAACTGGAGGAGACAGTTAATATTACTTTCATCGTGGACCTGTGCTACCTCCCACCTGCATTCTGCCTCTTGCTGAGGCACCACCCAAATATATAAACTCCCAGAGGGTTTCCCTCCCAAACATGACATACCTCTTAAAGGGATATCACCACGTCTCCCTCTTTTGATATTAATAGTACCAACTGGAAGCAAACAAGAACAGAATAAGGTAATATCCAGTGTTTTTTTCGGGGGGGGGGAACACAAGGGTACGCGTACCCCCGAACATTTTGTGAATCTAAGTTTGGCCTCATTGAGGGGCAGTAGTTCAATAGACGTAGGAAAATGAGAGTACCCCTAAACATATTTTTTTTTAAGAAAGAAAGCACTGAGTAATATCAAAACAAATGCTGACAAGTTTGTCTGTCTTTCTTATGGCTGTTGGACCTCTGTAAAAGGGTTCCAGTTTCTAGTGCCTGTTTGCTCATACCATTTTCTTTTGCTGGCCTCCTCCTCTTTCATGGATTTCTTTTCTTTTCTTTTTTCTTTTCTTTTTTCTTTTATTCATTTTAATACACAAAAAGGACAATTATCTGTATACATCAACACAAAACAGAAAGAAAAATAATATACCAAAGAATAATCACAAAACAAAACAAAACAAAACAAAACAAAACAAAACAAAACAATAAAATAAAATAAAATAAAATAAAATAAAATAAAATAAAATAAAATAAAATAAATAAAATAAAGATGGTCTTTTTATTGTAGATCAGACTTCCCGTCCGCTCCTTACTTCATTTACTTGTCATTAACTTGCTGCCAATACATATCAAGTTATTATCAGAATTTAAATAAGTTTTAATCTGTCTTAGGTCTCACATCATATTTGAAACTACTACTGAAATTATTCGAATGCTGCAACAGATTTTAAGCTACAATAATTATTTTTCAAATATAGTTTGAAGACTTCCCATTTTGAGATAAATACCTGTTTTGGTTTATTCTTTATTTTTTCAGACAAGCTATCTAATAAAAAATATTTTTTTATAAAAAGGTGGAACCTTGTGGCATGATCATTTAATATGATAGCGGATCCCCTCGGCGGGACATTATGGCTTTCTGTTTCCATGTTGTGCCATCTGAAAGCAACACATTGTCATTTTCCTGAAGTGGTGGCAAGTTTTTAGCACCCTTATCGTAATGCCATTTTCTCTTGACCTTGCTGCGTGGTAACTAGTTCTGTAAGTAAGACATGCCAAATAAGGATCAGCCTTTGAGTTCATTGCTTTATTTGGGAATCCCTTTGCTAGGCCATTCTCAACAAGTTCATTGGATTTTGTAGATATCTTGAGCTGGATGTTTTGTGGATAAACCCATCTAGCTTTGCAAATCCTTGGAACTTGTGGCCATCAAACTGATGTGTGTTATCTGTTTGTACTACAGTAGGCATGCCGTGTTGAGCAAATACTGATGCAATGAGGGTGATTACTTAAATGGCTGTCATGTTGCCCAGATGAACTATCTCAGGGTAGTTGGAAAAACAGTCCATTATTAGCAGGACAGTTCTTTCCTGCTAGCTGAAGTCAGTGCCCACCTTTGACCGTGGATGCAGAAGCTCTCCCCAAAACATCACAGGTTCTTCTATCAGAGCTGATATAAATTCCTGACATGCCAGGCTTTCCCTCTTCTTTCTCTGTCTACATTTATGTTTGGCCAGTAGCCTCTAGAAAAGTCTATCTATAATTACATTTTTCTATACCCAAGTGGCCTTCACGTACTCTTTGCGTCATATCTTCCTTTGAAGCCTTGCATGCAGTCTTGTACATTGGAACAAGATGTCACCTAGTACTGACAGTTCTTCCTTGAACTATATGACGATTCCAATTCTTGAGAGCCAGTGTGGTGTAGTGGTTCAGAGCGGTAGTCTCGTAATCTGGGGAACCGGGTTCGCGTCTCCGTTCCTCCACATGCAGCTGCTGGGTGACCTTGGGCTAGTCACACTTCTCTGAAGTCTCTCAGCCCCACTCACCTCACAGAGTGTTTGTTGTGGGGGAGGAAGGGAAAGGAGATTGTTAGCCGCTTTGATACTCCTGAAGGGGAGTGAAAGGCGGGATATCAAATCCAAACTCTTCTTCTTCTTCTTCTTTTGCAGGATATCATCTCGATCTATGAACTGGGCAAATGCGAACCTAGGGCTGCCATAGTTCAAAAAGTGAAAATCCAGATACAAATGTTGTTTTTGGAGGAGGGAGACAAAGTTGATGAGCTGGAGGCAAAGTTGATGAAAGCTGTCCGAGTCATGTGGTCAGCATGACAAAACACTGGCTCCCTCAGCCTGAAAGCAAGATGAGCACCACAACCCTCTAGTCTCCTTTGACTTAACCATCCAGGGGTCCTTTACCTTTTTTACTTTTTAATGGTAATACCATGCTTTTTGATCTCTTTCAGGCAGCTAAAGTACCGTATTTTCTGCTCTATAAGACGCACCAGACCACAAGATGCACCTAGTTTGGGGAGGAGGAAAACAAGAAATAAAATATTCCGAATCTCAGAAGCCAGAACAGCAAGAGGGATCGCTGCGCAGTGAAAGCAGCAATCCCTCTTGCTGTTCTGGCTTCTGGGATAGCTGAGCAGCCTGCATTCACTCCATAAGACGCACACACATTTCCCCTTACTTTTTAGGAGGGGAAAAGTGAGTCTTATAGAGAAAAAAATATGGTGTTTATTGCCTTTGAATTTCTAATTCTAAAGCTTTCTACTCTTTCTATGGTAAGAGCAGTTAACCAGTTGGAAGGACTACCTTGGGATGGGAGGTGGTGGACTCTCCTTCGCTGGAGGATTTTGAACAGAAATTGCATGGCCATTTATCAGAGATTCTTTAGGTATGATTCTTGCATTGGAGTGGGTTGCACGAGTTGAGTCTTGGCGTCCTTTGCAACTCTGCAATTCTATGATTCTTCAGTTTTGTGGCTTTAAGAAGGTGATGGTCTTCATATTCTCTTTCTATTTGTATTCCCAAGTAGCGTGTTATGTTTCCTATATCCTTCTGTTGTAAGAAAATCTGCTCCTCTTTCCTTATGGGGTATCCAGGAGCCCATACAGAGTCCTTCTAAGGTGCCCTATCGGTAGGAGAAAGTAACAGAGGCCAACCAGAGTATATTGAGAAGCAAAGCGGCTAGTAAGCCTGATCTTTATTCAAGGAACGGTTGCAACAGGGTCCTCACTCATCACACACAGGAGGGAGAACCCCGAACAATGGTGCACAAGCCCTTATATAGACTATTGAAATTGCCCACCCTGTAGCCCAAGATTCTCCCCAAAACATCATGCATACATCACAGAAGGAGGCGGCCTAAGGCAGAAATCCTGTCTGCCAGGATACCTAATAATGGTCACTGATTGCATTACCTTGGCAGCCCAGCAATTCTTTTGTGATGGTTAACACTTTAGTTCCTGAGTCCAGGTCACAGGCTCACACTATTCATACACAAATACACCCTTAAGACAGGATTTGCAAGCAAAAAGACAATAGGAAGGATTTCCCCATTTGTCTCCCTTACTGCAGAGGAATATTTGAGGTCATTGGGAGAGTCAAAATGGCTTCAGGATTGCCTTCCCATACTATTTCAGACACATGGTTCATATATTTAGATATGTGTGCATTTATGAATATTTATTCTATATTTGAGACCATAAAATTCTTATAACACTTCTTTCCGAGTTTTGGTTTAATACTTTAATTAGTTCATGATCATCCCCATCTTGTTCAAAGCAGATCATCGGATTATCTACATGCAATGGTACACGAATCCATCTCTGATCTGTTCTCTTTGAATACAGGCAGAGATCTGCTTTACTTTGGGTGAATTTCCCCTTTGTCAGTACTTCATTTATTTTTGCATTCCATGCTCCGGCAGCTTGGTTAACCTTTGGGGGTCTTTAACCTGGAGGGGGAGGGCAGCATACAGATTCTACCAGTGTTCCAAGGTGGTGGTCTTACCCTGGCTGGGAATTCATTTGTTTTTCTTTCTTTCAGCTGCTGCTTTAAGTGGCAACTTGACTGTGTTCCTGGCACGGAAATCCCTTGGGAACACTTTGTCATGGTTCAGCGTCATTCCCAAGGGCAGGTTCAGCAAAGAAGCCTTTTTGTTGTCCTTGGGAAGAAAGAAGGAACCCCTCAGCTCCATCATAAAGATAAGACCACAACCTTTGAAGATTCATAAAATCCACCCATTTTCTAAAATTCTTGGGTATTTCCCCCCTGCTTTTGTTGGATGGCAGTATTTGTCCCAGGTTTCGCCCATGCATTTCCACTCCTGCTCCTCTATAACCATCTCTCCAGCCAGGGCCGTCTTACCCACAGACCCTAGTGGTGTGGGGCGCCAGGGTGCCAAGTTCTAGAGGGCGGCGGGCAAGAGTCTGGGGAACACCGAACGAGCGCGCTGAGTGAGCGAGGGTGCGTGCGCTGCTCCCATTGAGCGTCAGCTCAGTTTTTCCCTTTTAGTCTGCAGGTGCCGAATTCTGCGGGGCGCCAGAAGGCTAAAAGGGAAAAAACCGAGCCGGCGCTCAGAGGGAGCAGCACACCCCCCCTCACTCGCTCAGCGCAGGCCCGCTCACTCGGTGTGCTCACTCACCCAGTGTATGCCCAGTGGCTCCCATTTTACAAACCCCTTTAAGAGGGGACCCTGGAATCGCCACTGTGGGGGTTGGGGTGAGTTACCACTTCATGCCCACCCCCCCAGTT
Source organism: Podarcis erhardii (assembly GCF_964252035.2). Classification (NCBI taxonomy): domain Eukaryota; kingdom Metazoa; phylum Chordata; class Lepidosauria; order Squamata; family Lacertidae; genus Podarcis; species Podarcis erhardii. The sequence continues at coordinate 8,705,475 of NC_138515.1, read as the reverse complement.
TAGGGAAGATAGACTAAAGGATTCTGCCCAAGGCCAAAACTGCCACCTGAGTCAGCGATTGCATGTTTGCTGCTGACTCCGCCTCCTATTTATGTGTCTGGCCCCGCCTCCCAAGAGTGCTGATAGGTTAACTGGGGTTTGGCAGGAACCCCCAATGACTAGCGCAGGGAGGTGGGCCAGCCCAACCAGCTGGTGAGTCCCACGTGGCCAGAGGAAGATAGTAAAAGCACAACTTCAGGCAATACCAATGAGACGGAAACATGGAAGGTGCCTAAAGAAGCCAGGGTGGCTATCTAAAGAACTTTTCACATGTACTGCTCTCAAGCCAGGTGTCACCCATCTTGTATTTGTGCCTCTCAATTTTTTTGCCCAAGTGCAATACTTTACATTTCTCCCTATTAAAATTCATCTTGTTTGTTTTGGCCCAGTTCTCTAATCTGTCAAGGTCGTTTTGAAGTGTGATCCTGTCCTCTGGGGTGTTAGCAACCCCACCCACTTTGGTGTCATCTGCAAATTTGATCAGGATGCCCTTGAGTCCATCATCCAAGTCATTGATAAAGATGTTGAATAAGACCGGGCCCAAGACAGAACCCTGTGGCACCCCACTAGTCACTCTCCTCCAGGATGAAGAGGAATCATTGATGAGCACCCTTTGTGTTCTGTCAGTCAGCCAGTTACAAATCCACTGAGTGGTAGCATAGTCAAGACCGCATTTTACCAGCTTCTTTACAAGAATATCATGGGGCACCTTGTCAAATGCCTTGCTGAAATCAAGGTAGGCTACATGCACTGCGTTCCCTTCATCTACCAGGCTTGTAATTCTGTCAAAAAACGATATCAGGTTAGTCTGACATGACTTATTTTTCAGAAATCCATGCTGACTATTGGTGATCACAGCATTCCTTTCTAGGTGCTCACAGACTGTTTGCTTAATGATCTGCTCCAGAATCTTCCCTGGTATTGATGTCAGACTGACTGGGCGGTAATTATTTGGGTCCTCTCTTTCCCCCTTTTTGAAAATAGGGACAACATTTGCCCTCCTCCAGTCTGCCGGGACTTCGCCTGTTCTCCAGGAATTCTCAAAGATGACTGCCAGTGGTTCTGAGATCACATCTGCCAGTTCTTTTAATACTCTTGGATGCAGTTCATCTGGCCCTGGAGACTTGAATACATCTAAACTAGCCAAGTATTCTTGTACTATCTCCTTAGTTATTCTGGGCCGTGTTTCCTCTGCTGAATCATTTGCTCCAAATTCTTCAGGTCGGGCATTGTTTTCTTTATCGGAGAAGACTGAGGCAAAGAAGGCATTGAGAAGTTCAGCCCTTTCTGTGTCCCCTGTTTGCATTTCACCATCTTCTCCTCTGAGTGACCCCACTGTTTCTTTGTTCTTCCTTTTGCTACGAACATACCCATAAAAGCCTTTTTTGTTGCTTTTAACCTCTCTAGCAAGCCTGAGTTCATTCTGTGCTTTAGCTTTTCTGACTTTGTGTCTACATGTGCTGGCTATTCGTTTGAATTCTTCTTTGGTGGTTTCCCCCATTTTCCATTTTTTGTACACATCCTTTTTTAATCTTAACTCAGTTAAAAGTTCTTTAGATAGCCACCCTGGCTTCTTTAGGCACCTTCCATGTTTCCGTCTCATTGGTATTGCCTGAAGTTGTGCTTTTACTATCTCCCTCTTAACAAACTCCCAGCCATCATGAACTCCCTTTCCTTTTAATATTACTGTCCATGGGATCTCACCCAGCACTTCCCTAAGTTTTATGAAGTCAGCTTTCTTAAAGTCAAGAAATTGAGTCCTAGTATGCTTGGCTGCTCCTTTCCGCTGTATAGTAAACTTCAGAAGAGCATGATCACTCGCGCCTAATGATCCTTCCACTTCTACCCCACTAACCAGGTCATCAACATTGGTTAGGACCAGATCTAAAATGGCTGTTCCTCTTGTTGCTTCTCCCACTTTCTGGACAATGAAGTTGTCTGCAAGGCCAGTGAGGAATCTGTTTGACCTTATGCTCTTGGCTGAGTTTGACATCCAGCAAATATCCGGGTAACTGAAGTCCCCCATTACTACTATCTCCCTTCCTTTTGCATGCTTGGCCATCTGTTCCAGGAAGGCATCATCTATGTCCTCCGTTTGGCTTGGGGATCTATAGTAAACTCCCACAATGAGGTCCCTGTTATTCATCTCTCCCTTAATTTTGACCCAAATGCTCTCACTTTGGCTTTGAGGTTCTAAATCTTGGATCTCTTCACAGGTATACACATCCCTGACATATAACGCCACTCCTCCTCCTTTCTTGTCTGGTCTGTTTCTCTGAAATAGATTGTAACCCTCCATTATTACATTCCAGTCGTGGGACTTATCCCACCAGGTTTCAGTGATGCCTATTATGTCATATTTAGTTTGCTGTACCAAGAGCTCAAGCTCATCTTGTTTATTACCCATGCTTTGCGCATTAGTGTACAGACATTGAAGTCCATTAATCGTTCCCCTGTGTCTCTTATTTAAAGATTTTTTCCTCCCACCACTAGGTCTGCGTGCTGTTTGCTCCATTTGGTCTATGACATTTGGATGATCATCTTCATCAATTGATAGACTCCTACCTTCAGGAGCACTGTCTTCCTCCCCCACATTAGTCAGTTTAAAGCCCTCCTGATGAGGTTTCTGAGATTTTTGGCAAAAACATTCCTCCCAACCGTTGTGAGGTGCAGCCCATCTCTTGCCAGAAGTCCATCTTCAAGAAACTGCAGTCCGTGATCTAAGAATCCAAACCGTTCCTGTTTACACCATTTGCAAAGCCAGCTGTTCACTTCCACTATTTTTCCCTCTCTCCCTGGGCCACGTCGTTCAACTTTCACACACCAGATGAAGACACTACCAATTTGGGTGGCAAAGAGGGCACATGTTTCACCATTTTGTGGTTGAAACTAGAAACACACTTCAACTGTCTCTCCTCCCTCCCTCTCTCTCACACACAAATCCCTTATTGCATATTGCTACAGACTCTTCTCCAACCACTGCATGGCGTCTTAATATACTCTGCAACATATATTTATTACACTAGCTGCTGAATAAAAATGTGGTAAAAGCTGGTAAAATGCGGTCTTGACTATGCTACCACTCAGTGGATTTGTAACTGGCTGACTGACCAAACCCAAAGGGTGCTCATCAATGGCTCCTCTTCATCCTGGAGAAGAGTGACTAGTGGGGTGCCACAGGGTTCTGTCTTGGGCCCGGTCTTATTCAACATCTTTATCAACGACTTGGATGATGGACTCAAGGGCATCCTGATCAAATTTGCAGATGACACCAAAGTGGGAGGGGTAGCTAACACCCCAGAGGACAGGATCACACTTCAAAACGACCTTGACAGATTAGAGAACTGGGCCAAAACAAACAAGATGAATTTTAATAGGGAGAAATGTAAAGTATTGCACTTGGGCAAAAAAAATGAGAGGCACAAATACAAGATGGGTGACACCTGGCTTGAGAGCAGTACATTTGAAAAGGATCTAGGAGTCTTGGCTGACCACAAACTTGACATGAGCCAACAGTGTGACGCGGCAGCTAAAAAAGCCAATGCAATTCTGGGCTGCATCAATAGGAGTATAGCATCTAGATCAAGGGAAGTAATAGTGCCACTGTATTCTGCTCTGGTCAGACCTCACCTGGAGTACTGTGTCCAGTTCTGGGCACCACAGTTCAAGAAGGACACTGACAAACTGGAACGTGTCCAGAGGAGGGCAACCAAAATGGTCAAAGGCCTGGAAACGATGCCTTATGAGGAACGGCTAAGGGAGCTGGGCATGTTTAGCCTGGAGAAGAGGAGGTTAAGGGGTGATATGATAGCCATGTTCAAATATATAAAAGGATGTCACATAGAGGAGGGAGAAAGGTTGTTTTCTGCTGCTCCAGAGAAGCAGACACGGAGCAATGGTTCCAAACTACAAGAAAAAAGATTCCACCTAAACATTAGGAAGAACCTCCTGACAGTAAGAGCTGTTCGACAGTGGAATTTGCTGCCAAGGAGTGTGGTGGAGTCTCCTTCTTTGGAGGTCTTTAAGCAGAGGCTTGACAACCATATGTCAGGAGTGTGCTCTGATGGTGTTTCCTGCTTGGCAGGGGGTTGGACTCGATGGCCCTTGTGGTCTCTTCCAACTCTATGATAATCCCCCGCTGCCTAGAAAAAGGAAGACGGATGGCAAAACTAGTGCAAGTTGAATTGCTCAGAGGGAAGGATGCAACGCTGAGAGGGACCTGCTGTGTTACACACAACTGACGTCATTGTTGTGTCCTAGATGTGACCTGCAAAGGATTTGCAATACCGTATTATGTATGTATGTAGACAAAGGAAATCCTCTTTGCTATTCTACCGTTACGTGTTCAGGGTGCTGGATCCAGTAAGTGTTAGAAATTAATCAAGGCTTGCGGCATTAAACTGGATGCCAGACCATTTTCATCCCCAGCAAGTGTTAAAAGCTCAATAAGCAAGGCTAGCTTCCTGCAGTCAGGTGATTGCCTCTGCCATGAGCCATTAAGAGAGCAAAGGAAAGGGAGCTCTGTGTCGGGTGGCAAAGGGGTGGGACCCCTCCTTCAAACAGAACTTGAAAACAGTTTTATTCAGTGAATATTTTAAGGGGGCCATCTGCACTTCCACTTGTCCTCTCCCAGGAAAACCTGCTCCTTTCCGTTGAATTGGAGCAAATATCAATAAGGTTTTCCGCTGAATTATATTTGCTCCTATAGAGTGGGGCAAATGTGAAACAACTCAGCCCCGTGCCTCTCAACAACAGTTGTTTAAACTTACTTTCTTTTGACCCCAAGTGCTCAGGAAAATAATCTGTCAAAATCTTCAGGCGTTTGAAAACTAGGAAGTTAAATAAAAAAATTAACCACGGGGAGTACCTTTTGTGCGGTTCAGGAGTATATTTTGCAAAATTGCAAAGAGCATGCCTCTATTCATATTTTTTTAAACTGAAACAAGTTTCCTTGGATTTGCTGAAAACCTTTTCAGCACTTCCTTCCCAAATTCCTCCTTTTTACCGATGCACATTTTCTGTGCACACTCAGCAAGCCTAGCCCACTGAGATGTTCCCCTGTCATCGTTGACCTTAGCCAGGTCTTTACTCTCCAAAGGTATTGAATGACTGCTCTATGCTGCATAGCTGAGCAAGAGAGATGAGCAGAGCCTTTGTTTTGTGGTAGAGCCTTTCAATTTCAAATATCCTGATTATTTCCACTTGTAGTTAAGTATTTTTTATTTATTTACTTGATGGGGGGGGAGCTGGCTCCCCCACCCTGCCCCGGCTACACCCATGACTGTGGATGAGACCTTAGTTTAGGTTCTACTGCTGTTTTGAATGGCTGCTGTTTTTAACCATTCCCGTATTAGGGTGGTTCAAAATAATATATTAAATACACCCCACCCACCCACTCTGAGAGCCACAGATAGAAGCCAAAATCTGGGTGCCCCAAAATGGAAAGAAGCAGAAGTCCCAGCAAAGAAAGAATCAGTACAAAAACTTATGGTATATGCAGAAATGGCGAAACTTACCGGAAGAATAAGAAATCAAGATAACATTTTAAAAAAAAAAAAATAAAAGAATGGAAATGGTTTATTGAATATTTACAGATAGATTGTAAACAGATAAGAACATTGACAGGGTTGTTGTAATAACCTGCAGTTTCATAAAAGCATATATTTAAAGTAGATGAATAAATGAGCAAATTAAGTTACAGTAATTTGGATATGCAGAAGATATTAAAAATAAATTTAAGGAACCACTGAAAGAGGGGGAAGGAAGTCAAGGTTTGAAACCGGAAAAGTATAAATAATTAAAAAAAGAAACAGATAAAGTCCTAGTTAAAGAGGTAAACTTTTGCCTGCTGCCTAAAGGTATCTTAAAGATGATCCAGAGCTCTTGCACAACAAACCCATAGCCCAAAAAGATCAGAGTTTCTGCTAAGAACAAAGGGACAGGGATGTGCCCTGAGAAGGTTTGCTCATGCTTGCTTTGATGCAATCTCATCTAACCTCCCTACAAATAAATCAAAATGAATGCTCATCGAATAGCCACCATTGTCTAATAATACTACAAACAGATAAGGATGGCTGCTCAGTAAGCAAGCCCTCTGGAAGATCCCTTAGTTTGTGAGTCTTTAATATCGTATATGACATCTCCACCTTTTTTGCAAGCTGTTCTGAGTATTAATTTGAAAGGAAGTGTAGGGCAGCAGTACTGAAAGCTATTAAGAAATCAATCTATCTGCTTTTCCCTAATCCAGCTCAAGAGACTTCCCTCCCTTGCTTGGGGTGAATATTTATGCTTGCCTGCCTTTGAAACCCTGTGGGAAAAGCCACTGAAAGGGATTGATTTGCAGTGGGGAATCAGTGGGCAGAGAAAGGTGTTTGGAGCTGTGCCATTCCCAGGGCTAGGCTGCCCATGAGGCAGATTGAAGCATGAGGGTCACATGGCAGCAGCTTCCAGCTAGATCTCGTGGCATTCTCGTGCAATCTCACCACGCAACCCCGGAAAGCAAGGCTTCAGCAGCAGGGGAGCAGCTGTGAAAGAGGACATGCCACTGGCACTTGCCCAACTCTCTTCACTATCAGATGTGAACAAGGCAGGGCTGGGCTGGAAATTGCAGTTTGCATTGACCCGCGAGGGGTTTGGAGCTTTCAAAAAAAAAATTAAGTGGTTTATAAATGCGTTGAAATAAATAAACATTGAATAGCACTCCACTATGCAAGGTCTTGGGGACACGGGTGGCGGTGTGGTCTAAACCACTGAGCCTCTTGGGCATGGTTAGGCAAACTAAGGCCCAATCGCCTTCTCAATCTGGCCCGCGGACGGTCCGGGAATCAGGTGTATTTGCATGAGTAGAATGTGTGCTTTTATTGAAAATGCATCTCTGGGTTATTTGTGGGGCCTGCCTGGTGTTTTTACATGAGTAGAATGTGTGCTTTTATTGAAAATGCATCTCTGGGTTATTTGTGGGGCATAGGAATTTGTTCATCCCCCCAAAATATATATATAGTCCGGCCCCCACAAGGTCTGAGGGACAGTGGACTGGCCCCCTGTTGAAAAAGTTTGCTGACCCCTTCTTTGGGCTTGCCCATCAGAAGGTTGGCGGTTCGAATCCTCGTGATGGGGTGAGCTCCGGTTGTTCTGTCCCAGCTCCTGCCAACCTAGCAGTTCGAAAGCACGCCAGTGCAAGTAGATAAATAGGTACCACTGTGGTGGGAAGGTAAATGGCGTTTCTGTGTGCTTTGGTTTCTGTTACAGTGTCCCATTGCACCAGAAGCGGTTTAGTCCTGCTGGCCACATGACCCAGAAAGCTGTCTGTGGACAAATGCCAGCTCTCTCGGCCTGAAAGCGAGATGAGCGCCACAACTCCATAGTCGCCTTTGACTGGACTTAACCATCCAGGGTTTATCTGGCTCGCTTTTGAACTGCTAGGTTGGCAGTAGCTAGGACAAAGCAAAGGGAGCTCACCCCGTCATGGGGATTCGGACCATCAACCTTCTGATCGGCAAGCCCAAGAGGCTCAATGGTTTAGACCACAGGGCCACCCATGTCCCATGCTCTGCCTAAACGTTATTGCTAGCCATGCATTTCAGGCAGCAGTTCCATCTGGTGCACAGGTGTTTGCTCTGAATATATTGTGCCCCTAATGGCTCGCTTGCCACCCACACCTAAGTAAGCCCTACTGAATGCAAAGGAACTTTCTTCTAGGTAATAGAGCAAAAAATACGGTAATTGTGTTCCTCCCTGCCTGTTCTCTTCTTGCAAAAAGGTGCTTGGGCTGGTGGGGAACGTGTAGGGAGTAAGTCCCTTTGCATTGAATAGGGCTCACTTCTGAGCAGAAGGCAGGTATCATGTCTCCTCATGGTCACAACATTCACAATACAAATTGAGTGTGCATTTGGAGACAGCCAAGAGGATGCATGGGGGAAACTGGAGGGCCATCTTTTATAGGTAGCTATCTTACTAGTGGGATGCGGGTGGCGCTGTGGGTTAAACCACAGAGCCTAGGACTTGCCGATCGGAAGGTCGGCGGTTCGAATCCCCTCAAAGGGGTGAGCTCCCATTTCTGTCCCAGCTCCTGCCAACCTAGCAGTTCGAAAGCACGTCAAAGTGCAAGTAGATAAATAGGTACTGCTCCGGTGGGAAGGTAAACAGCATTTCCATGCGCTGCTCTGGTTCGCCAGAAGCGGCTTAGTCATGCTGGCCACATGACCCAGAAGCTGTACGCCGGCTCCCTCGGCCAATAAAGCGAAATGAGCGCCGCAACCCCAGAGTCAGTCACGACTGGACCTAATGGTAGGGTCCCTTTACGTTTATCTTACGGGTCACGTGGGGAGGTAGAGAGCAGAAGCAGGGAAAATCCAGGACAAAGGCAAGAATTGTGATACAATGAACATATATTAATGGGGAACCGTCATGTTAAGGTATTAAAAATCATTTTTGCACTACTCGCTGTTAAGAGAAAAGTGGTTTTTTGTTCCAGGACATCCAAAATGTGAGCAGAACAGTGGGAATGACATGTGGTCCCTTGTCCTCCCCGCAAAAACCAGGCTGAAAACTTTTTTGAGGATTTGTGGCTGAGCCTTGAGTGGACCATGTGGACCTTTGTTACATCCAGAGATCAACCAGCTGTGCCAGCCTTTGCTTGTGTGTCTGTCTAGTTGTGTATGACAGTGGAACGAATCTCTTTCCTCTTTAACTTGGAGGCTGGCTACATGATGTTCAAAAATAGACACTGAAAGGCTTTTTTTTTTTTTGGTGCTTGCTCAAGGACCTTAGTGTACACTGTGATCTACGCTTTCAAAAAGAGTCATGCCGTTTCCTAAACTCTGATGATGCTCTGTGAGTAATCTATCAATAGGCACTACATGGAGAGGAACATATAGTTTATGTGCAGCTTCTATTAACCACAGTGGCAAAAGTATTATGCGTTTTTGCTAAAGTATGCTAAGACCTCCTTTGTTCCTTCTACTCGGGAGCCTTGCAGTACAATCCTGCGCATGTCTATTTAGAAGCACACTTCATGGGAGTAAGCCTCACTGATATCAGCTGAGTTGCCATCTGAGTAAATCTCCTTGGCCCCGAGCTATTTAGCAAGCTTCTCCTCTGTGGCTTACGTTTACCAAAATCTCGAAATGAATGTTCCACAGTACAAAACAAACAGGAACCTCATCATGTCCCAATCATCTTTTCGAATGATGTTTCCTCTTTTGTAATGATAAGTAGAGTCGGTGTTTCTTAAACAGCGGGCCTTCGGACACTGTGTGCCTCCTCTTTGCTTGACTCACGAGCCATACCGTAGGATTTGGGTGGTGAGTAAAGGGAAGTTTTAGGTAGGGAAGGTCTACTTACTCTCTGAGGGGAAAAGGCAGAGGAACTGTTGAAGGAAATTTGAAAATGAGATAAAATCTTTATTTATTTGTTATTGAATTCATATACCACCCTATACCCAGAGGTCTCAGGGCGGTTCACAGAACATAATCAAAATATAAAACCACAATATATATAATCAAAATAAAAACAACAACTCAATAACAACACCTCCCAAAAAAGAACATTTTAAAAGGGCATAGGATGTCAATCAAGTCAATCAAAGGCCTGGCTAAAAAGGAACGTTTTTGCCTGGCGCCTAAAGGTGTCTAATGAAGGCACCTGGCGAACTTCCCTGGGGAGAGCGTTCCACAGACGCAGCCACTGCAGAGAAGGCCCTGTTCTCGTGTTGCCACCCTCCGGACCTCTCAAAGAGGCGGCACATGAAAGAGGGCCTCAGAAAATGGTATCAAATAATAATTGTTATTATTATTAATTATTAAGTTCATAAAATAGGAATAGAAAGGAAAGGAATAAGAGAGGAAGGTTGTTACAGGAGGCAGAAATGAATGTAAAGGGACCAGGAAGGAGGGATGGAAGAAACTGGTGCGGCAGAGTGATGGAAAGAAGATATGAATTGAATGTGAAAGGAGAATGGGAGAAGAAATTACAGGAGATGGGTAAAAATACTTTGAGAAGCATGTGAGGGTTCTCCACTTCTGGACTCTGGACCAGCAAATGCTGCCTAAATAGAGAAGCTAAATACATGGGTAGCGAACATAGTGCCCTCAACTCCAGATATTGTTGGACTACAAGTCCCATAATCTCTGAAAATTGGCCATATTGGCTCAGACTGATGGGAATTGCAGAACCCCATGTTGGCTACCCATGCAATACCCCCAGAACCAATGTCTGTACTTGGCTTGAGGAAAAACTGAGCTTTGGAACTCCTTGCCACAAGGACAACACTATGGCAAAGAATTTCAGCCATTTCCATAGATGTATTAGAACTGGATATGGAACAACTGATTGGTTCAAAATTGGGAAAGGAGTATATGACAAGGCTGTGTATTATCTCCCTGCTTATTTAACTTATATGCAGAATTCATCATGCGAAAGGCTGGGTTGGATGAATCCCTAGCCGGAACCAAGATTGCCGGAAGAAATATCAACAACCTCAGATATGCAGATGACACAACCTTGATGGCAGAAAGTGAGGAGGAATTAAAGAACCTTTTAATGAGGGTGAAAGAGGAGAGTGCAAAATATGGTCTGAAGCTCAACATCAAAAAAACGAAGATCATGGCCACTGGTCCCATCACCTCCTGGCAAATAGAAGGGGAAGAAATGGAGGCAGTGAGAGATTTTCTTGGGCTCCATGATCACTGCAGATGGTGACAGCAGCCACGAAATTAAAAGACGCCTGCTTCTTGGGAGAAAAGCAATGACAAACCTAGACAGCATCTTAAAAAGCAGAGACATCACCTTGCCAACAAAGGTCCGTATAGTAAAAGCTATGGTTTTCCCAATGGTGATGTATGGAAATGAGAGCTGGACCATAAAGAAGGCTGATCGCCGAAGAACTGATGCTTTTGAATTATGGTGCTGGAGGAGACTCTTGAGAGTCCCATGGACTGTAAGATCAAACGTATCCATTCTTAAGGAAATCAGCCCTGAGTGCTCACTGGAAGGACAGATCATGAAGCTGAGGCTCCAATACTTTGGCCACCTCATGAGAAGAGAAGACTCCCTGGAAAAAACCCTGATGTTGGGTGTTATGTACTGAGTCGAATAGGATCCAAACTGCAGCAGTCTGATTGGTCCTAGAACAATAGGATCCAAAAGGCAGCAGTCTGATTGGTCCTAGAACAATAGGATTCAGAATGCAGCAGTCTGATTGGTCCTAGAACAATGCAGCAGTATGATTGGTTGGCAGGAACCACCCAATCATGCTCCAGATTGAAGTGAATCCACAACCTGATTGGTTTACAGTACAATTCCGGAATTAGCCAATCATGTGCAGCCCATTGTGTAAATAATGTATATAAGGCAGATACTTTGAGGGGACTTTCATTCATTCCTCCTCACCACTATGAGCTGAATAAAGAGCATGAAATCACTTTGCGACTCCGAGTATATTTCACTGGCGACGAGGATGGGATCCCGCTGAGCTGACTGCCACACACAGCACCGCAGCACCGCCACCTGCCGCACCGCTGCCTCGCACCGTGTATCCAGGCTTCAGCTCCGGGACACAAGGAACTCAGAATGGCAACTGACAGCAACTTCTCGCCGTTCAACCCAGCATCTGGAGACTGGGAAGCGTACGCCTCCCGTTTCACCTTCCTCCTAGAAGCCAAAGGGGTCACCGATGATGAAGACGCCAAGAAGAGGGCAATATTCTTCAGCGTCTGCGGAGAGGAGACATTTGAAATCGCCCGGGCTCTCCTTGCGCCTGAAGACGTTGCTACTGTTCCATACAAAACAATAATGGAACAGCTGAAGGGGCACTTTTCGCCACAGCCCTCAGTGGTGGCTCGTCGAAATGCCTTCTACGCAAAGCGGCAAGCCCCTGGGGAAACCATAACTGGGTTTGTGACCTCTCTCCGCCAAGCCGCCCGGTTCTGCAACTTCTCAGAGCTGGAGAACATGCTTCGTGACCGCCTCGTCGGTGGCCTGAGGGATGAGAAGCTGCAACGACGCCTCTACGCTAAGAAGAACCTAACGTTCCAGGTCGCTCTGGAGGAGGCCCTGGCAACGGAAGCTGCCGAGAGGTCGACACAAGAGGCACGGCCGAGCCAGCCGTCCCAACCGAGGGTCCACCATGAAGACCTCACCGACGACTCAGGATCTGACAGGGAGGAGGTGCACCTAGTACAGCAGCGCACTCAAGCAGCCCACATACCACAGCTGCCTCGACGAGAAGGAGGGAACTGCGCAAGCTGTGGAGAAAGTCATGAGAGGAGGACCTGCCGTTTCCGCAATGCAGAGTGCAGACAGTGCAGAAAATCGGGACACATCGCCCGGGTGTGTCGGGCTCGGCCCACCCGACACCAGGCATCAGACGACCAATCCAAGAACCCCAGGTCCCGGGGCCCAACGCACCAAGGCAACTCGACAGAGCTCACGGACTTCCAGGTATACCAGTTGCCCCACCCCAACATAGAGAAAATTTATGTAGAGGTACAGATAGAGGGGGCCCCATGCCGCATGGAGCTTGACACGGGTTCAACTCTATCCATAATCTCGGCAAGGACCTTAAGGAAACTGTGTCCTACTGGGGGTCCCAAACTCAGGCCGGCCCCATTCACCCTCCGGGACTTCCAGAAACGTAAGGTCCCCACAATGGGGGTGGGGACCTTCAGGGTGCAATACCGAGGGCGGACGCGGCAACTGGACTTGCTTGTGGTCAAGGGCCCCTACATTAGCTTACTGGGATTGGCATGGTTTGGACCACTGGGGCTAGCTGTCACCGGGGTGAACCACACTAGCTTACAAGTGGACGTGGACGCCATATGCAAGGAATTTCCGGGGGTTTTCGATGGGAAATTGGGACAGTATACGGGCCCCCCCATTGCTCTACAGCTTGACCCCGCAGTACGACCAGTCAGGCTCAAGGCCCGCCGGGTCCCGTTCGCTCTGAAACCCCGTATAGACGAGGAATTGGACCGGCTCGTGGAGCAAGGAGTGCTGGAACCGGTACCTAATGCCCCCTGGGAAACCCCAATCGTCACACCTGTCAAGCCTAATGGCTCAGTCCACATCTGCGCAGACTACAAATGTACCATAAACAAGGCCCTCACGGCCCATGCATACCCAGTGCCAGTGGTCAGCCATGTCCTTGCCACCCTGGCTGGGTCGAAAATTTTTGGCAAGCTGGACTTGGCCCAAGCATATCAACAGCTGCCAGTAGATGAGGCAACAGCAGAGGCACAGACGATTGTGACGCACAGAGGAGCATTCAGGGTAAAGCGGCTGCAATTCGGTGTCAGCGTGGCACCAGGCATATTCCAGAATCTAATGGACTCTCTCCTTAAAGGGATTCCTGGCGTCACCCCCTTCTTCGATGATGTGTTGATTGCCGGGCCCACACCAGAGGAGTTTGAGGACCGCCTCCGCACCGTTCTGCACCGTTTCCAGACAGCGGGTCTCAAGGTAAAGCGGGAAAAATGTCTACTAGGAGTGCCCCAGGTGGACTTTCTGGGATTCATGGTGGACGCAGAAGGGGTCCACCCGACTGGGGACAAGGTACGGGCCATTTGTGATGCCCCAGCGCCCAGGAACAAGACTGAACTTCAGGCCTTCTTGGGACTATTGAACTTTTACCATTCCTTCCTTCCCCACAAGGCGGCGGTAGCGGAGCCCCTACACAGACTCCTGGACAAGCGGGCCCCTTGGGTGTGGGGCCATCGCCAGGAGGCCGCATTCCAGGCAGTCAAGGACTTGCTTGTCTCAAACTCGGTCTTGGCACACTTCGACGAGAAGCTGCCGGTGGTGCTAGCATGCGACGCCTCACCCTATGGCATTGGCGCTGTCCTGGGACACCAACTCCCAGATGGAAGAGAGGTACCGGTGGCATACTTTTCCCAGACACTCAACGCAACCGAGCGGAACTACTCACAAATCGACAAGGAGGGCCTGGCAATCGTGAAGGGAGTAAAAAAATTCCATGATTTCTTGTATGGGCGGCCCTTCACCGTGGTGACTGACCACAAACTGTTGCTTGGCTTGTTTGCCCCCGAAAAGCAGACCCCCCAAGTGCTGTCTCCTCGTGTCCTCAGGTGGTCAATTTTCCTTGCCAGCTACCAGTATGCACTGATTCACCGCCCTGGGAAGGCGATGGGCCATGCGGACGCCCTCAGCAGGCTACCACTACCAGAAACAGGCCCCGACCCGGCACCTGCACAAGAGGTTATGAGCCTGGAGCTGCTTCCCGACTGCCCCATTCAGGCACAAGAAGTTGCACACCATTCCAAGAAAGATAGGGTCATCTCCCGGGTCCTGGACTGGGTGTGGAGGGGATGGCCCAGCAGCAGCCCCGGGCCAGAATTCGCCAGCTACACAACCCGCAAACATGAACTGTCGGCCCACAAGGGGTGCCTGTTATGGGGAAGCAGGGTCGTTGTTCCCTAGCCCCTCCGCAAAAGGGTCCTCACAGCCCTACACGAGACACACCCAGGGGTAGTAAGAATGAAGGCCCTTGCCAGGAGTTATGTGTGGTGGCCGGGGATCGACGGAGAGATAGAGGCCTGGGTCAAACACTGCCAGGCCTGCCAAGAATCCCGCCCAGATCCCCCAAGGGCCCCAGTCCAGTCCTGGGAGTCTGCCCGAGCACCATGGTCACGCCTGCATGTGGACTTCGCTGGCCCCTTTCAGGGGAAAACATTCTTCATAGTGGTGGACTCCTACACCAAATGGCTGGAAGTCGCACTGGTACCATCCACTTCTACATCCGCAGCCATCCGGGTACTACGCAGGCTGTTTGCAACGCACGGGCTCCCTGACACTCTCGTCTCAGACAACGGGACTGCATTTACGTCAGGAGAATTCCAAACCTTCACAAAGCAGAACGCCATCCGCCACATCCGTTCGGCGCCATTCCACCCTGCCACCAATGGCCAAGCAGAATGCATGGTGCGGACCACCAAGGACACCCTTCGCCGCATGACGCAAGGGGATTGGGAGTACCGCCTTGCCACATTCCTTCTAGCACAGCACAGCACCCCCAGCTCAACGACTGGCCGGAGCCCTGCTGAACTACTAATGGGTCGGCGCCTTGCAATCAGATTGGACCGCCTTCACCCCGATAGAGCTCAGGATGAGGTAGGGGTGGGGGAAGGCAGGAACCCCCGGACCTTCGAGGCCCAGGACCCAGTGTACGCAAAGAATTTTGGGGCAGGCCCTGCATGGGTACCCGCCACAGTCACCAGGGTCACTGGCCCCGTGTCGTACGAGGTGCTAACGGATGGGGGGCAATGCTGGCGCCGCCACTGTGACCAGATACGGCGACGATTCCCGGGAGAAAACCAGGAGGAGGAGGACAGGTCAGAGGAGTCCCAGGGGAACAGTGGGGCAGTGAGGCCCATAGAGCAGCAGGGGCCAGCAGGAGAGGCAGAACCAGTAAATACAGAGAGGTCCCGGGAGGCCGAAAGGACACCGGAACCAGAACCACGACTGAGCGAGCCGGTTGCGCCAGACCAAACAGCCCCATCACAGCCAGCATCCTTGGAACACGAGCCAGAACCAGAACCCCGGACCAGGGAACACCCCAGGCCGCAACGCACACGTAGGCCGCCGGCGTACCTCGAGGACTATGAATGCGACCTCCCGGGCAGGACTGGAACTTAGAGGGGAGGGGTGTTATGTACTGAGTCGAATAGGATCCAAACTGCAGCAGTCTGATTGGTCCTAGAACAATAGGATCCAAAAGGCAGCAGTCTGATTGGTCCTAGAACAATAGGATTCAGAATGCAGCAGTCTGATTGGTCCTAGAACAATGCAGCAGTATGATTGGTTGGCAGGAACCACCCAATCATGCTCCAGATTGAAGTGAATCCACAACCTGATTGGTTTACAGTACAATTCCGGAATTAGCCAATAATGTGCAGCCCATTGTGTAAATAATGTATATAAGGCAGATACTTTGAGGGGACTTTCATTCATTCCTCCTCACCACTATGAGCTGAATAAAGAGCATGAAATCACTTTGCGACTCCGAGTATATTTCATTGGGAAAGATGGAGGGCACAAGGAGAAGGGGACGACAGAGGACGAGATGGTTGGACAGTGTTCTCGAAGCTACCAGCATGAGTTTGACCAAACTGCGGGAGGCAGTGGAAGACAGGAGTGCCTGACGTGCTCTGGTCCATGGGGTCACGAAAAGTCGGACACGACTAAACGACTAAACAACAACAAATTAGATATCAAGAGAAAGTGGTGTCAGTAATTGCCCGCTGATAATGGCAGACTCTGCCTCCCTCTGCCACTATTTTGTGATGGGTTCTGCCCCTACAGCACCATTTTGTGGCTGGTGGGGCTCAGGCATCTGAAGTTGACCCTGGGGAGTTGAAGGTTTGAGAACCCATAAATTAGGTAACACTTGGGCTACTGTTGGGTTCACTACAATTAGGAATCAAAAAAATCCTGTGCTGCTGCTATATTGATCAATATTGATTTTGGAATACAGCAATTCCCTCCTCTCCTTTTCCTTTGTGTGTGTCCCTACATTACGGTGCCCTTCAAATATTGTTGGAGTACAGCTCCCATAATCCCTGACCACCGGCCATGCCAAATGCAGCTATTAGGAGTCGTAGTACAATAAATATCTAAGGGTCACCACATTGACTATCTGCACATATGAAGCTCTCCTAGTCAATTGGCGATAAGTCACGCTGTGGGTTAAACCACAGAGCCTAGGACTTGCCGATCAGAAGGTTGGTGGTTTGAATCCTCGCGACGGGGTGAGCGCCCGTTCCTCGGTCCCTGCTCCTGCCAACCTAGCAGTTCGAAGGCATGTCAAAGTGCAAGCAGATAAATAGGTGGGAAGGTAAACAGCGTTTCCGTGCGCTGCTCTGGTTCACCAGAAGTGGCTTAGTCATGCTGGCCACATGACCCAGAAGCTGTACGCCGGCTCCCTTGGCCAATAAAGCGAGATGAGCGCCACAACCCCAGAGTCAGTCACGACTGAGGTCCAGCGCCGAGGGCCTTCTGGCGGTTCCCTCATTGCGAGAAGCAAAGCTACAGGGAACCAGGCAGAGGGCCTTCTCGGTAGTGGCGCCCGCCCTGTGGAATGCCCTCCCATCAGATGTCAAAGCGATAAATAACTACCTGACATTCAGAAGACATCTTAAGGCAGCCCTGTTCAGGGAAGTTTTTAATCCGTGATATTTTAATGTATTTCTGGTTTTTATGGAAGCCGCCCAGAGTGGCTGGGGAAACCCAGCCAGATGGGCGGGGTACAAATAATAAATTATTATTATTATTATTATAATGGTCAGGGGTCCCTTTACCTTTACACGACATCATGAAGCCAGTCAGATTTTGGCAGGAGTGATGGCACTGAAGGCAAACTCATGGCTTGTCTGCATTTGGACATTGTCCGCATGAGCTCAGTCTGTAAAGCATTGAGACTCTTAATCTCAGGGTCCTGAGTTCGAGTCCACATTGGGCGAAAGATACCTGCCTTGCAGGGGGTTGGACTAAATGACCCGGGGGGGGTCCCTTCCAACTGTGATTCTGATTCAACCGTAGTAGTCCACACCCAAACATATTCTGATTGGTAGTTGAGCAGCAGCTTCAGTCTCTGTTTCCTGTTCACGCCAGGAGGCGTTGCCTTTTTGTGTTTGCCTTCTAATTTATTGATTATTTTATGCCACTTAAGTACTGACAGGGCATGCGTACTTTTTCTTCTTTTTAATTGCCCTGCCCAAGAAGTGTGCAAAAAGCACAAAGTCATGCAATTGTGAGTGAGGAAAAAAGCACAAAAGTCATGCAATCGTGAGTGACGGCCAGTGTTAAAAGTTTCGCTACATTACTGCAATGTTTTCTTTCCGGCCCCGCTTGCAAGACTGAAGCAGGATCTCTCCATTCATACCGGAGCAAATTACGAGACCCCCTGAGCCGCTCCTTCCTCCGTGTCTAAAAAGAAGCAGCTTCTGCAGCAACTCCCTCCCGCCAGAGCCCGAGCCCCACCTTTCTCGGTCCCAAAACGCGGTGGGATAGAATCCCAGAACTGTCGAGTTGGAAGGGGGACCCTCCCAGGGACATCTAGTCCAACCGCCCGCCTGCAATGCACGGAGGAGTCAAATGCGTTTGGCGTGTTATAGGAATTCTTAGGTCTCAAATATCGAATAAATGTTGATAATTGCACAAGGTAAACACACATACACAAGAATTTAAATTACATGTCTAAAATAGTAGGGGAGAGCAATCCAAAAGCCATCTTGGCTCCTGTAAAGTCTCTCAATATTTCCTCTGCCTCCTTAATTCTCCTTGCCTGAGAACAAGCAGGCAGATCGCAATCAGGGGAAGTTTCTGAATTGATTCCTCTTCTTATGATCCTCTCTTGTATTAATTGTCATTGTTTGCCCAGATAATTATAATAATTTATTATTTATACCTCGCCCAATGCTCTGCATTGAGGGATGTCCGACGGGCATCCCGGTTGTCTTATCAAATGCCAATGTTTTGTGCAAACTGTGTTTGGAACCATGTGAAGCTTGCTAAATCCTCAGGAACAATATCCCTTGGCTTTATGCCTGATGTAATTTCTATTTGTAGAGATGTCCTCCTCCTCCTCCCATGCCAAAATGCAAACCCTTAAAAGAGGTGTTTCTTTTTGATTCTGGGTCTCTCTTGCCTCCTTTTGCCAGGAGGGGAAGGGAGCTCTGTTGCAAGAGAAAAAAAATAAAGATCTGCCTTGCTTTCGCTGCATTCTGCCTCCATCCCTTCATCTCTGACCCATGGGGGACTCAAGAGTTCCATAGGGAAGCAAAAGGCAATCTCCCCTACTTTTCTAGATCAGGCGCATAGGGCGAAACCAGGAAGAGAAAGGCTCGCGCGCGCTCACGCCCACCCTGGGCGCAAAGCAAGGCGGATATCCCCACCCCACCCAAAGGGGGCGGGGTGGGGAGAAGGACCGGGGAAAGAAGGGTTAACTCGCTGACGTCACATGGTGCGTTCGCAACTCCTCCCCCACGCGCTTGAATTGGGGAGGTTTGAAAATCACCCCATTGGAAGCTCCTCCCCCGCGCCGCTTGAATGGGGGAGCCGCGCGGAGAGGATGCTACAAATCTGGTTCAGCCGGGCAAGTGCGCGCACGTGCGGAGAAGCGGCGCTTAGGGACCCATCGCCGGGCAGCCTCCCCGTTTGCGCGCCGCGGGTCTCCCTGCTTTACTCTCCCGGTGGGATCGAGAACAAGGGACGAGCAAATTCAGCAGCAGCAGCAGCAGCAGCAGCAGCCCGAGGGAGCCACGATGAGTCCCGGTGGATTGCAAACGCCTTTGCTAGCCTTGGCGGTCGTGCTCTGCGCCCAAGTTTCTGGAAACGGTAAGCGCTCTAATCCCGATCTCAATATATGTGTATATATATATATATATATATATATGGGACCTTCCCTTTGCGGAACGAGAGGGCTGGACGTTACTCTTTATAAGATCAGGTAGCAAAAGGCTTCCCTTCCCAGTTAAGGGTGGGTGGGTTGCCTGGCGGGGACGGGGGGGCCAGGGAAATGTATATATGTATTTATCTACTTTATTGCATTCGCATCCCCACTTTTCCTCCCAAGAAGCTTACGGTGGCGCGCATCCTGCCGCTCCCCATTTTATCCTCGCAACAACCTTGCGAGGTAGGCCGGCCCTCCGGTGGCTCAGCTTGCTTCTTCCAAGGTCTGGGTGGGGGTGTGTGTGCCTTTTTGTGACTCCGGTTCCCGCAGCCCTCCCTTGGGTCCGCTTCTTTTAGATGGGGGTGTTCTAAACAAGGGCATCTCTAGTAACAACGCTCCCCAGATATCGGGCTCCTAAATAGTGCCGACCGGAAGCTGAATTCTTGGGCTACAAATAGTTTTCTTTGCGCCCCCCCCCGCCCTTGTTCTGCCCACCCAACAGCATCCTCTGCTTCTGATTCCGCAGGTATGAACTTTGGTGAGCTTAGGAGGGGCTGCTGGTGCCCGACCCCTTCCTCCTCCCCCCCCCCCACCTGAGCCGTGATCTCTCTTCCATACCTGTTTCAGGGCAGGGCCCAGTGGAAGGACTGGGTCTGCTGCTGGTTGCCCCGCCCTGAGCTTATAAGGGCGGCTCCTTCCCTGCTATCACACTGCCATCCATCCTTCCGGAGCAAGACCTCCCAAGCCTAAGCATCCCTTTAATGGCTTCAGGGTGGGGGCCTTAGCCTGGGATGTGTGTGTCACTGTATTTTTTATTTTGCATTTTGCTGCTGTAAATTTAATAAATAGCAATGATAATATTGGGTGAAATAGATTCCCTCCCCAGGGATGATTTATTACCTGACAGCCTTTACTGTTCTGTTAATGAGCAACATTCCCTGGGGTAGGATGAGATTCTTAAATGATTTCTCGATAAGATCCCACAGGATTATTTTGCTCCTCCTTTCATTATTTCCTTTCCTTTTGCTCATTTAAAGACACAAATCTTCCCTGTGAGGAAGCGCATCTTTTTTTTCCTGCCCCCCCCCAAAGGAGGGGTCAGGCATGCACATGGAAAGAAGTAGTTAAAACTTGATTTTGAGAAGAAGCGAAGACACATGCATGGAACTCTCTGCATTAGGGTTGCTAGCCTAGGCTCCAAATGGGACTCCTTTACCAGGAGGGGATTGTGTGTAAAATAATGGGGGGAGAGGAGTGGCGAGGTGGGGAAAGCAAGAATGTTTGGAAATGCTGCGGAGTGTCTTGTGTCTTTTTGAAAATGGGCAGGAGGTCTGGGAAACCGATGGTGGTTTGATGGCAGAGAGGAATGGCACCTCCTGGCATGTTTGCATCTTTTAATAAGACCTCGGCAAAGGAATGACCACAAGCCCTTTTGTTTTTAAAGGGGTACGGATCTCAGGACATGCAATGGTGTCATTTGCCTCTTTGGAAGTAGCAACTACTTGGGTGTAAGAAGGGAGGGGAGCGAGTGTCAGTGTTGGGTGGGGTTTATCGGAAGGTACATGTTAGAAAGGGAGGCACCTCTGTCTTCAGCAGCACAAAGTCCAGCCAACCCGCTCCCCGGCCCTCGCCCATTCGTTCCCCTTCCCCACACGCTCTGCTTCCCCATTGGTTTGTGGGCCAAACGGGCCATTTGTCGGCTTCTTTGCAATCTGCCAATGGGTGTCGGAGAAAGAAACACCCTCTGGCTCGGCTTGGAAAGGCACCTCTGGCAAACGTGGGCTAAACTTCCTTCAATGTGAAGGATTCTCTGGCTTTTGTTTGTTTGAACCCTTCAGCCTGTCTGCCTCCGCTAATTTCACCTCTGTCAGCCTGAACTAACCAGCCTGTATGCTGGTGTCTCGATGTGACAGCGAAGGAAATGTTTGTTTTCTTTTGTGTCAAAGGGAGTGCAAGATGTGTGGCCTCCTGGGCTCATAAGGCATGTTCACACATTACATTCAACAAGTGTACAATCCGTCTTCCTGTGTACAGTACACAGTTAGCTGAGTGGTACGCTTGTAGCTGTACAAACCAACAAATGCAGACATTTGCTTGTGTAGAGACAGCTTCTCTATCTGTTCGGTGTAAGAAGCCTATGATGTCTTGCCAGTTCTTGATTGCAACTTAAATTTAAGTTTAACTGGTTATACAAGACGCCGAACCGATGTAGAAATGAATGGCATCACTCCCATTAGGAGTGACCTAGATCCTTGCTGTTATTCCAAAAGCTTAACACCATGCGAAGTTTTGATAGTTGCATATCCGTCTTTTAATGTTAAAGGCAGCATATCTCCTGCCATGCAACTGTTAATTATTGAGGGACGGCGTTTCTGCCCCCGTGGGAGCAAAGTTCTGAAGGACGGTAGCACCAGGTTTGGCTGCGTCCTGGGTATTTGCTTTAAAAACTTTGCTGTGAACTTCAGTCATGTTTACAAAAGGAGGTGGTTGGACATTGTAGAGAAACTCCACTTTGAAACCCCTTTTCACCATTCTGGTAATATTAAGGTGCGACTCCCAGAGCATGGCTTCCTCTTTACGAACAATAGAAGTTCTGATGAAATCGTTCTCTTTAAGTCCTCTCCAGTCTGCTGCCTCCCAGGTGTTTTTGCACTAACAGGTTCCCTTTTCCCACCTTCATCATGAGCAGCAATCAATGTTTGCAAGTTGCTCCTGGTCAGCCTTCTCTCAACCCTCCGAGGAATGTTGCTAGCCCTAGAATCAAAGGAGGAAATGGGTAATTGTGAAGAAGAAGCAGGAATGCTGATCCATCTGCCCTGCCCAAATCTAGCTGTGATGCAGAGACCATCGTAAACAGTGTGGCCTTCCTGTTTGCAACATCCTACCCCACTGCTTGCATGTTATGTGTGCTAGGTTAGAGAGGTTGGTTTGACCTCTTATGATGCATACTCCAGCCATTTGTTGTCAAGAGCGATACTTCATAGTTAGCAGCTTGTACAGTCGTACCTTGGTTGTTGAACACCTTGGTACTCATACGTTTTGGCTTCCGAATGCTGCAAACCCGGAAGTGAGTGTTCCGGTTTGCAAACGTTCCTTGGAACCCAAACGTCCGTTGCTGCTTCTGTGGCTTCCGATTGGGTGCAGGAAGCTTCTGTAGCCAATCGGAAGCTGTGCCTTGGTTTACGAACATTTTCAGAAGTCAAACAGACTTCTGGAATGGATTAAGTTCAACAACCAAGGTACCAATGTGTCGCTTTGGGTAGGGCAACATATTGGTGGTTTTGCTACTTCTCGGAGGCTAGAATCCTAACTGTACTTCCCTGGATTCAAATCTCTTCCAATACCCGTGTTTAGAATCGGGGGCCGTATGTGCCTATGCTGTACTTTCTTGACTCATTCTTACAACAGCTTTGAGGCAAGATCAGATGATATTTGAGCTCATCCATGCCCAGTAACACCACTAACCACTGAAAACTTCCAGACTTGGATTGGGTGACTTGCTGTGGTTGGACAACAGCCCGGGGTCATCTTCTAGCAGAAAGAAACCTCTTTTTGCTTTCATTTACTGTCACCTTGTGATCAATGCAACTCAAAGCTCATGACTTTGGTACGCTTTTTAAAAAAGAAAAGGGGTGGGGGGAATGAACATAAAAAGCCAACTACGTATGGGCCACATGAATTTCATGAGTTTAAGTCTGTGGGTTTTTAAGAGTAACCGAGGACCCTCACATCCATTTGTGTAAGGAAAAGTTCCTGGTCTGTATGCAAGGAGAAGACTTTGAAAATGTAAGGGGACCAAGAAGTCACAGAATTGGAAATAAATTTCTGCCAAATAAAAACAGGGCTGGGTGGATTTGGGTTTTCCACAGTAATGTTTCAAGAGTAGGCCTAGATGTTTTAGGTTTGATGTTAACAAGACTGTGCTTCACCCTGTTCATGAATATGTGCAAATTAAGTTGTTCCTACAACTCCCTCAGGTTTACCAATCCATTTCCCTGATGGACCCGAGAGCCAAGCATAATCTAACAGGATTTCTCTCCTTCCCCTGAGATTAAGGAGCAATGGCTGGATTTAGCAGTGCATTTTGGTACTATAGCTTCCAACTCCGCTTGTTCAAAATTATTGAATAATTATCCTTGGTACTTCAGTCTTCGCCAGAGATCAGGAGTCTCAAAACCTATTACCCTCAAGCCCCACGTGAGAGGACAGAAAATTCCTGAGACCCACCAATCGCAAAATGGTGGCACAGAGGCAGAGCCATTCATGAAATGGTGGCAAGTGGTGACTGGCACAAGGAGCTTGATGTTACTGATGTCGTTCTTCTGTTCATATCTAATCCCTCTTTAGAATTTGCTAAATTCTTTCCCACAACAATTTCCTCTTGGCGATGAACTCAACTTTCACATATGTGCACAGACCTTGGTTTTTTGGTGTATTTTAACTCTGTCTCTCCATTTTAGTTTTCCTTCACCCTTCCTCCCTGCTCCCTACACCATTTTTCTCTTAGAACAGCTTCTTTCTCCTGCACCCTCCATTTACTATTTCTAGTTGCATTGTTATTTTAAAAATATGGGCCTTATTTTTTTTAAAAAAACAAAAAAACCTGGCCCTTTATCTTCTCTCTCGGATTTCCTCCAGCACCTTCTCTGTTGCATCTCCCCTCCCTCTATCTTTCTTGTCTCCTGCCATCTTTGCTCAACCTGTGAGGCAATGCTGGTGTTGACTGTGGTCCAGCCAAAAGGTTATAGAAAGGATGTGTTAATGGGGCAAGTGAGCAAGGAGGTACTGGGTGGGCTTTGCCACTGATGGCGCATGGCTCCCAAGTGGTATTGGGGGCATGGGAGAGGCATGTGATTTCAGTTTCTAGCTATTCTTGACACCTTTCTTTGGATGAGGCTGCATGTTTTTATAGGAATTCAGAGGTCTCAAATAAAAAATAAATGTTGATAATTGTGCAAGGTAAACACAGATACAGTGTTTGTACCTTGGGTTACAAACACTTCGGGTTACAGACTCCACTAACCTGGAAGTAGTACCTCGGGTTAAGAACTTTACCTCAGGATGAGAAGAGAAATTGCGCGGCAGCAGAAGGCCCCATTAGATAAAGTGGTAGCTCAGGTTAAGAACGGACCTCCGGAGCGAATTAAGTTTGTAACCAGAGGTACCACTGTATATAAGTATATAAACCACATGTCTAAAATACTACAGGAGAGCAATCCAAAAGCCATCTTGGCTCACCTAATGACTCTCAATATTTCCTCTCCCTCCTTAAATCCCTTGCTTGAGAACACAGAGGCAGATAGCAATCAGGGGAAGTTCCTGAAGGGATTCCTCTCTTATATCTATGAACCTCCTTTATATTAATTGTCATTTTTTGCCCAGATGCTCTGCATTGAGGGATGCCCGACCTGGGCATCCTGATTGTCTTATCAAATGCTAATGTTTTGTGCAAACTGTCTGGAACTCTGTGAAACTTGCTAAATCGCCCCTTGGCCTGTGTGAGCCACAGTGACCTCACCTTAGGTGTGATGTAATTTCTGTTTGTAGAGGGGATGTCCTTTTTCTCCAGGAAACCCTTAAAAGAGAAGTTTCTTCTTGGTTCTGGGTCTCTCTTGCCTCTTCGCCAGGAGAGGGAACTCTGTTGCAACAGAAAAATGAAGATCTGCCTTGCTTTCGTGGCCTCCTGCCCCCATCTATTCATCTGTGACCCATCGTGGACTTACGGGACTCAGAGTCCCATGGGGAGTTGGGCAGCAAAAGCCAACCACCCCTAAAAAAAATTCTAGATCAGTGTGGATGTTTTAACTACGCTTGCCCTGACCTATTTGCCTTATTAATGAAGTTTCTGACAAACAGTTGCAGCAAATTCCTTCAGGCTTTCTCTTGTTGACCATTTCTCTTTTCCTACATCTCCTCAATAAAGGACAAACATTTGCAGATAACGATTTAGATAACATTCAGCACATGCCCTTCAAATGTAAGGCAAGCCAGATGTTGTTGTTTTTTTATGTTGCGCAGAATTGGTCTGTATTTGAGCACCAGGGATAAAGTAAGAGCAGGAAGGATCAAGCATGCAGATGCTTTGAATAACCCACCCCAAAAAACCCCAAACGACTCTTGTATTTCAGCTGAGGCTTAAATGCAGATGTGTGAAATGGTTCTCTCTCTTTCAGAATCCTTTGTCTCCAGCAAAAGTGCAAAATGGGAGAGGCCCGATTCTGGGTGTGTCCCTATATGGTTGTGTGTGCTGCTTGTAGAGAGGATATCCTTGTTTGTTCTTTTTAACTCTGCTGGTGGAGAGAGCTGTTTGCTAAGCAAGAGTCCTGTGCAAATATCTGGTGAAAGCTGTAAAAGTGCTGGGACCTCCCATCGGCCTGTCAATTCTCTGTCTTATGCTAATAGTGGAGGGTGGAGAGAGGAGGAGGGCCAATATCTGGACTGAATCTCCTACTTGCGTTGCTGACACTGGCAGAAAACCTTGCACAAAGCGAATGGATTTAAATCGCCTAAAAAGAGAGTGACCAGTTTAATTAGTTTTCCTCGTTTTGAAATAAGCATGTTTCCTGAGCCGTGCATCCTGTTTTAAGGATTATAGCTTGCTGGTTTTCAGCGAAACAGAGTGTTTTTGCAAGCTAAAGGCACAGTTCTGCACCTTTCTCCATGAAGCCCACCGAGAACTACATCTGCTCATAGGCAAAGTATACATACATGCAAGGATGTGTGAAGGAAGATCACTTATGCAACAGCTTCGGTTATGTGCATCTTCAGTTGGAAATATGCCCCAGTGGATGAGTGGAATTTATTTCTGAGTAAACATAGGAATTGCCTTGCCTTGAGTCAGATCATTGGTCCATCTAGCTGGCAATGGCTCTTCAGGGGTTCATAATTCCCATGCCCACCTTTAGTTAATATCTAAATACAAGGTCAGGACACAGGTGGCGCTGTGGTCTAAACCACTGAGCCTTGGGCTTGCCACTCAGAAGGTCGGTGGTTCGAATCCCCGCGATGGGGTGAGCTCCCGTTGCTCGGTCCCTGCTCCTGCCAACCTAGCAGTTCGAAAGCATGCCAGTGCAAGTAGATAAATAGGTACCGCTCCGGCGGGAAGGTAAACAGCATTTCCGTGCGCTGCTCTGGTTTCGCCAGAAGCGGCTTAGTCATGCTGGCCACATGACCCGGAAAAACTGTCTGCGGACAAATGCCGGCTGCCTCGGCCAGTAAAGTGAGATGAGCCCCAGAGTCATTCGTGACTGGACTTAACTGTCAGGGGTCCCTTTACCTTTTACCCTAAATACATGGTCATTTTTGTGGGCTCTAGGGATGTCCATGGGTGAGTTACAGCAATATCATCACTTTGATTCTAGCCCCTTTGATGATTCCCTGCAAAAACCCTGTGAAATAGGATGATCAGAGGGGCCCAGGGCCAGGTTAATTTTTTATGGGTCAGGATGGCCCCAAATTGGAGTGTCTGGTTAAATTTTACAATTTCCACGCGAAAAAGCCTGCAGCTCCTGGTAGCTATGTTTGAAACCTTTATACGTGGCAGGGCAAATGTACACAGCTTCTCCATGCCAGCTGTTTATTTTGCTGCCGTGTCTACCTGCAGCTGTAAGTAGGTATTTAAAAAACAGCCTCTGAAACACAGAAGCATGTTTTGCCGGACATGCTTACCTGAAGCTCCCATCACAATCAGCAAAATCTTCTTAGGATGTTAGCTGCACGAGAGAGCTTATGTTCCCGGGTCCTTTCTGGAAACTGTCAAGTTTCTAAAGAGGCTCATCTTGCAGAATGAGTTTACATTCTTTATTTGAGTGTTTAAGGCATTTCCCCTTTATCTGAAGTGACCGGAGCTGGATTTTCCTTTCTTTAAACACTCATGTCTAAAGTTGGAAGTGGCGGTTGCTGTCTGTAGCTACGTATTAGTAGTGTACCTCTTGTTGCCAAGAAGTCCCAAGTCTGAGTTCCTGTAGTATAGAGTTGGGTTATCCCACAATACAATGAAGACATTGCTTGTTGTATTGTTGTCGTTATTTTTGCTGCTGTTACTGTTAATTAAATTTTTATGCAGTCATACCTTGGAAGTTGAACAGAATCTGTTCTGAAAGTCGGTTCGACTTCCAAAACGTTTGGAAACCAAAGTGCGGCTTCTGATTGGCTGCAGGAAGTTCCAATAGCCAATCGGAAGCCGCACTAGATGTTTGGCTTCCGAAAATCATTCAAAAACCGGAACGCTCACTTCCCGTTTTTGAGTTCCAAGGTGTTCGGGAACCAAGGTACAACTGTACTGCCCTTCAGCCAAAAATCACAAACACATTTAAAAGGGTATAAGATGTTAATCAGCCAAAAGCCTGGTTGAAGAGGAATGTTTTCACCTGGCACCTAAAGGTGTATGATGAAGGCTGCAGGTGTGCCTCTCTGGGGAGAGAATTCCACAAATGGGGAGCCATTGCAGAAAAGGCCCACTTGTGTTGCCACCCTTTGGACTTCTTGTGGTGGAGGCACATGAAGAAGGGCCTCAGTTGATGATTGCAGGGTTCATATGGGGAGAGGTGGTCCTTGAGGTGTTGCTGTCCTGAGCCATATTAGGTCAAAACCAGCACTTTGAATTGGGCCTGGAAAGAAAATTGGCAGCCAGTGCAGTTGAGCCAGGATCGGTGCAATATGCTCAAACCGTCTTGCCCCCCCCCCCCCAGTGAGCCACGTGGCTGCCAAATTCTGCACTAGCTGAAGCTTCTGAACTGTCTCCAGAGGTAGCCCTACATATAATGTTTTGCAGTAATCTAGCCCAGAGGTTACCAGAGCATAGATGGCAGAAGTTAGGCTATCCCTAGGGGTGCAGCTAGTGGAAGGCATTCTGCCCCACTGAGGCCACCTGACACTCAAGCAACACAAAAGGATCCAGAACTAACCCCAAGCTACATACCTACTCCTTTAGACAGAGAGTCGCCCCATTAGGAGCAGACAACCTCCTAGCCATCTGGCAAAGGCAGATCCCAGGGAGCATGACCGGTTTGGTCGCACCAGGTGCCGAACCTCTGGGGCACCTCGACCGGCGCCGCTGTTGCGACGCACAACGGCAGGTGAGAGGCAGGGTGTGTGTCAGAGTTTGGCATCGCAGAGGGCGCCACTGAAATGTGAGACGCTACTGCGTCTGTTCCAGGGAGCCAGCCACAAACTGCCTCAAGCTTATCAAGGGTTGTGCTTCAGTTCGTTGGCTCTTATCAAGCTATTATGTTGGCGCAATTCACACTCTGATTGCAGCAGTGGGAGATCCTATGAGATCATTGTTTCACTGGCCTTTCTGGCGGCTAACGATGTTGCTTGCTTCTCTCTTGCAGGTGTGGAGAAGTGTAGGAGGAGGGAGTTCCAGTGCGGGAATGGCGAATGCATCCCTTACAAATGGATATGTGATGGCAAGGCTGAATGCCAGGACGGCTCTGATGAATCCTTGGATGCCTGCAGTAAGTTGACTATTATTGACTCCCCACCCCCTCTCCCAAATCATCCTGCGTAGGAGGGAGCTGAAGGAAAACCTCTGTGTGTAAGAAAACACTCTGGGTTTTCCTTGACCCTGCCAATACTGGAACACTTAAGGGCTTCTAGTCTTGTAGATCATGCTCCAACCTCTGTAAACCCTTTGAGCAGTCTCTTCTGCACCCCCGTGGGATGTAGATGAAGAAAGCAAGACTTGGATTGAGGGTGGGTGACTAACTTAACTGCCAGGTGAAGTAGGAATTTTTGAAAGCCAAGTGTGGGGAGAGACATCTTAGCTTTACCTTACTGGGAATGCGGGTGGCGCTGTGGTCTAAACCTCTGAGCCTCTTTGGGCTTGCCAGTCGGAAGGTTGGCGGTTCGAATCCCCGCAACAGGGTGAGCTCCCATTGCTCTGTCCCAGCTCCTGCCAACCTAGCAGTTCGAAAGCACGCCAGTGCAAGTAGATAAATAGGTACCACTGCGGCAGGAAGGTAATGTGCTCTGGCTTCCGTCAAGGTGTCCCGTTGCGCCAGAAGCGGTTTAGTCATGCTGGCCACATGACCCGGAAAGCTGTCTGTGGACAAATGTCAGCTCCCTTGGCCTGAAAGCGAGATGAGCGCCGCAATCCCATAGTTCCCTTTGACTGGATTTGACCATCCAAGGGTCTTTTACCTTTTTTTTTAATTTCCTTCTACCTTAAATCACACTGGGGCAGGTATGCCTTGCCTTGGAACGGACTTACTTCAACATATCAGGCTGCAGCCTTGTGGCTAGGGAGTCCACTTTGACCTGCATCACCACACTGTGAAAATTCAGAACCATGGGACATTATGGCTTAAATGCTAGGCAGATGGATTTCCATTGGGCATTCGAGGGATTGTTGAGAGATGTGAGCTATGTGCTATTGACTCAAAGCAACAGTGGATTTATTAGATCAGCTTCCATGCCCGTCCGTTGCAGCAAAACAGCAAAGTGTCTTGGGGCACCTTGAAAGTCATGAGAGATTGGTTCAGGTGCCTCAAGCCTTCTTTTTGTGTCAAATGGATCGGTGTCGAAAGGTCTTTCCAATGACCTCTGCATCTCTTGGTCAGCAACCTGCTTCTGTTCAGACATAAGGAAGGAATAACAAGAAAGGCAGCCATTTCTTTTCTCTCCCTCCCCTTGCAGTCCAGAGCGAGCCAAGCAAGCATTGATGCTTTCCTTATAAATGCAACAGTGCTGCTGCTATGTGTCATAGCAGTTCTGATATTTTCCTGCTATTACCCCCTCAAAGTCAAGAGTTAACCTTTCCAGATGCATTGGAGGGTATTACCTATTTTATGGGTTTCAGGTTTGCCTGTCCTGGCTGACCCCAAGGAACTTGAGAATTGACAACTTTGGGTCAGAGCCAGGAGTAGTTTGCAGTAGGCGTTCCTTAAAGGTAAAGGGACCCCTGACCATTAGGTCCAGTCGTGGCCGACTCTGGGGTTGAGGCACTCATCTTGCTTTATTGGCCGAGGGAGCCGGCGTACAGCTTCCAGGTCATGTGGGCAGCATGACGAAGCTGCTTCTGGCAAACCAGAGCAGAGCATGGAAACGCCGTTTACCTTCCCTCCGGAGCGGTACCTATTTATCTACTTGCACTTTGACATGCTTTTGAACTGCTAGGTTGGCAGGAGCTGGGACAGAGCAATGGGAGCTCACCCTGTCACGGGGATTCGAACCACCAACCTTCAGATCGGCAAGTCCTAGGCTCTGTGGTTTAACCCACAGTGCCACCCACGTCCCTATGGGTTCCTTAGGAAACAGCTATTTACCAGGTCCAGGGGTTGCCAAGGGAGCAGAAATGAATGCATTGCTTTGTCTGTTGTGTGCACACGCCCTAAGGCAAAGCAGAATCAATTTGAACAACAGCAAAGTTTGTTTTTATCCCAGATGGTTTAGTATTAGAGGGTTGAGTGGAGATGCATGGGCGTCCTGTGGGGGGGTTTAAAAGCCCCCAAAGGAAGGGTGCAAAAATCCTGCCAGAAATAGGGGGAATGTATCCACTTGTTGTGTTTGCATGCAACAGGAAGAAAATTGCACCTCTCTTCTGCCCCTGGCCCAGTCACAGTACAGTGGTATCTTGGGTTACAAACGCTTCGGGTTACAGACTCCGCTAACCTGGAAGTAGTACCTCGGGTTAAGAACTTTGCCCCAGGATGAGAAGAGAAATCGCGCACCAGCAGCAGCGGGAAGCCCCATTAGCTAAAGTGGTACCCCAGGTTAAGAGTGGTTTCAGGTTAAGAACGGATCTCTGGAACGAATTGAGTTCGTAACCAGAGGTACCACTGTATGTACAATACATGGGGGTGGAAGTGGAATTTGGCAATTGTGTGCTGATGTGGCAGGAGGACTCTGTTTCATGTTATGTGAGCCTTGGACTTTTGGCACAGGTGAGCTTGACAGCCTTCCTGTAGCTTGCACTTGCCCGTTGACACTATTGGTTTTCTGTCTTCCTAGCAGAGGCTGACCTGTAATGGACATTGTAGTGCCCCATAACCGCTTGGTGGCTCTGTGCCATCCATGCAAGAGCAGGCACAGAGGCCAGTCCCACGCTGGCGATACTGAGGTGGCATTTTAACATCTGACTTGTCTTTTACAGAGTCTGTGACCTGTGAGCCAGGGCAGTTCAGCTGTGGCGGCCGCATCAATCGGTGCATTGATATGTCCTGGCGGTGTGACTCGCAGATTGATTGTGAGAATGGCTCTGATGAAGAAAACTGCCGTAAGTCGGACTCTGTAGGCTTTGCTATGATAGTAATGGAGCTTTACCAAAGTGTCGGGCAGGGTCGAGGGGATGAAAATGGTGGGAAAACTCCTGGATTCTGCTTCTCTCTCTGGATTCAGGCTGGGTTTGGAGACTAGCATTGTAAAAACCCATGCTTCAGTAACACTCTGAAATTTGAAGCAATTGACCAGTTCTTCTACATCAAGGCCTATTGCCTGTAACTGAATTGGCAGCCTAGAGCCTCTGTGTGACCAGTAATCTTTATTGGCAAATAGAAGAGCTGCTCTCTTTGCCTGTCTGTAGCCGCTCAATTCAAGCTTTCACATTGCTTTTCAAGAGTTGCTTCCATAGCACAGAACTTCATCTATTCTGTCCTGTTGTAGTCTAGGAAAACAGATATAGCAGCCAGACCTCCAAATCCTTTTTGGGTACTTACTTTTTTTTAAACTAAGAAAAAACTACCAAAGGGTAGCAGTTGAGATTAATTTGTTGTCTTCTAGTGCAAGCTTCCTCAGCCTTGGCCCTCCAGATGTTTTGAGACTACAGTTCCCATCATCCCTGACCACTGGTCCTGCTAGCTAGGGATCATGGGAGTTGTAGGCCAAAAATAGCTGGAGGGCCAAGGTTGAGGAAGCCTGTTCCTAGTGCCTATTGCTGCAGTAGCTTGTATACACCCCTCACTGTCCTTCCCTTTAAATCACCTTGGAAATTTTAACTGAAAGGCAGTTGGGAAAGATCTAAATGAATCAGTTTAGACTGTAATGCCCCTAAGTCAGGACTGCAATACCTCAAGAACCGTCTCTTTCCATATGAACCTACCTGGTCCCTGAGATCATCTTCTGAGGCCCTCCTTCGTGTGCCACCTCCTTGAAAGGTGTGGAGGGTGGCAACACGAGAACAGGGACTTCTCTGCAGTGGCT
Source organism: Podarcis erhardii (assembly GCF_964252035.2). Classification (NCBI taxonomy): domain Eukaryota; kingdom Metazoa; phylum Chordata; class Lepidosauria; order Squamata; family Lacertidae; genus Podarcis; species Podarcis erhardii. Next base: position 8,672,894 of record NC_138515.1, on the reverse strand, counting down.
CATTATACACCTTTAGGCACCAGGCAAAAATGTTCCTTTTTAACCAGGCCTTTGGTTGATCTGATTTACATCCTTTGCCCTTTTAAAATGTGTTTTTTTTGGGGGGGGGAGACTATTGGGTTGTTGCTTTTATTTTTATTATGTATTTTGTGGTTTTATATCTTGATTTTATTCTGTGAACCACCCTGAGACCCCTGGGTATAGGGCGGTATATAAATTCAATAAATAATAATAAGTCATTTGTTACTTGGTAAAAGCCATTTGTGTATTGATCATGCTGTTTTTAAAATGGCAACATGCTGCAGCCATTGACCCAGCCTGCAGGCACAGAACATGACTTGACCTTCTTGTCTTTTGCCTTTGCAGCCCCTAAACATTGTGCCGACAGCGAGTTCCAGTGCAAAGATGGGAACTGCATTGCTTTGAGTTTTGTCTGCGACGAAGACCGCGACTGCGAGGACGGCAGCGATGAAGAAGGCTGCTCTGGCCCGACCTGCAGCCCCGAAATGTTTCACTGCAACAGCTCAGAGTGCATTCCCAAGCTCTGGGCCTGCGACAAAGATGCGGACTGCAAGGATGGGTCGGATGAGTCGCCCGAGCATTGTGGGAAGCTGGAGAAGGACAATCCTTGCTCTCCGCTGGAGTTCCACTGCGGAAGTGGTGAATGCATCCATCAGAAATGGCAGTGCGATGGGGGTTTTGATTGTGCAGACAACTCAGACGAGGCAGACTGTGGTAAGTTCTGGGTACCATAGTGTGCCTATGTTTGCTTTCCGGAGGGATTAATAATAATTATAATAATTTATACCCTGCCCGTCTGGCTGGGTTTCCCCAGCCACTCTGGGCGGCACCCAACAAAATATTAAAAATGTGATAAGACATCAAACATTACAAACTTCCCTAAACAGGGCTGCCTTCAGATGTTTTCTAAATGTCAGATAGTTGTTTATTTCCTTGAGATCTGGTGGGAGGGCGTTCCACAGGGCGGGCGCCACTACCGAGAAGGCCCTCTGCCTGGTTCCCTGTAACCTCACTTCTCGCAGTGAGGGAACCACAAGAAGGCCCTCGAAGCTGGACCTCAGTGTCCGGGCTAAACAATGGGGGTGGAGACGCTCCTTCAGGTATACTGGGCTGAGGCCATATAGGGCTTTAAAAGTCAGCACCAACACTTTGAATTGTTGTAGGGGATAAATGAGAGGTTAAGGTGGATGAGCATCATTTTGCACTTGGTACAGTGATGGCGCTTACTGCTTTATGTTCACTGCTGCCCACAGTTAGGGCCAGCAGTTCGCACGCTGTTGGGATGTCTTTCACAACATGGGCAGCTATTATGACGTGGAATCATATTAAACTCTACACTGTGAAGAATTAGGCTGTTAGGTGATTAAAATCTCAGCATAGTGGTGCTCTTTCTAAGTTTCTGCTTCTCCCCCCCCCCCCCAGCTAAAGTCACATGCCGCCCAGATGAATTTCAGTGCAATGATGGTACTTGCATCCATGGGAGTCTGCAGTGTAACAAGGAGATTGACTGCAAAGACAGGAGTGACGAGGTTGGCTGTGTCAACGGTATGTAACCCAGACAGGTTTTGTGGGCCTAGGGCAGATCTGAAGCCTGGCTTGAGCCAGCACTGCTGTGACAACTACTGCATCTACTCAATTATAGGCCACACACTTAAAATGATATCTAAACTCTCTCCCCCCCCCATTTAAATTAAGATGTTTTACGCAGTTTATTCATCCCGGCTCTTAGCTTAAAAATTCTTCCTGTTCAAGTAAAGATCCTTTAATCTGCTCATATTCTCTTGTCTGCTCAGTGACTGTCGAGAAATCTCAAGATTTCTGTCTGCTTAAATGGGATGGTGCCATTTACGTTATGGTGGCATTAGTGGGACAAAAATAACCCCCAGAAAGTCATTTAATAGCAAGCAGCAGCAGGTTTCTGCTATGAGAATCTGAGAGATGATTGATTTTTATATGTAACATTTTGCACGGCAGTGCAGCTCTCGAGCTGTTAATGTTGAGCAGAGTTTGCAAGCAGAAGAAGAATTTGCTTTTCTCCTCGCACTGCTTCCCTCTTTGGCTTGGTGCTTTTTTTCACCTTAGAAGCTATTTTAACTGTTGGACTTAGGAACCAGTTAGGGCTTGGTTGGACTTCCCACCTGTAAGTCTCAGCAGTGATCCTAAGGCAACAGGCCCTGTGCTTATATAGAAGACCAGCTGTATTCTAGCCATTTAATCTTGCTTCCCAATATACAAGCATAGGATCAAGTTGCAGAACATGGAAATAAACAGGACAGACTACTTGCAGCCCCAGCCTTTGCGTGCTTTCGTGGAAGCAAGCCGTGGTGTGTTTAACGGAGCTTACTTGCAGAATTGCTGCAATCCTAAACCTGTTTGCTTGGGAGTAAGGCCGCTTGAGTTATACTGGACATATTTATGAGTAGAAAACGCTAGGATTGCACTCTGAAACAACTAGATATAAAAGTAGGATTTCAGAACAGTCGCCCTTCTTGCAAAGCTTTCCCCTATTAGGTTCTTATTTCTTCCCTGTGAAGAAGGGAAGATTTTGCTGCGGTCTGAAAGCCAACACTAGCTCAGCAACCCAGAGGGAAGGCAAGGTGTGTTTTGAGGGATTGACTGCCCAAGGCCCAGTATTTCCTTGCTTGGCTCACTCAGTTCCATGGCGCTTATTCCCCAGCAAGTGTTACAGTGGTGCCCCGCAAGACGAACGCCTCGCAAGACGGAAAACCCGCTAGACGAAAGGGTTTTCCGTTTTGGAGGTGCTTCGCAAAACGAATTTCCCTATGGGCTTGCTTCGCAAGACGAAATGTCTTGCGAGTTCCTGCGGGTTTTTTCCCCTTTCCCCCCCTTTTCCTAAGCTGCTAAGCCGCTTATCAGCTGATCCGCTAAAAGCCGCTAAACCGCTAATAGCGCTAATCCGCTAAGCTGTCAATGGGCTTGCTTCGCAAGATGAAAAAACCGCTATATGAAGAGCCTCACGGAACGGATTAATTTCGTCTTGTGAGGCACCACTGTATAAGCTTTCCCAGACCCTACCTCAAGCTACAGTAGCTTTCCCAGGGCTGCTGAAAAGGAAATTGGTCCGAAATGCAATGACGGAATTAAAAACGTGCTTTCTTAATTTTGCAACAGTGACAACCTGTGAAGGGCCAAACATATTCAAGTGCCATTCTGGAGAATGTATCACTATGGACAAGGTCTGCAATGCGAAGAAAGACTGCAGGGATTGGTCGGATGAGCCCCTCAAGGAGTGCCGTAAGAATTTTTAATACTTGTCTCTGTTGGTGTGCTGTAAGAAGGCTGCTTTGCATCTCCTCTGGCTTGGACTTTCAGGTCCCTTCCAACACTGCAATTCTATGAAAGTGATGCCATACATCTGGGACTTGGCTATACAGCTGCAAATTATGTGGGACGTGGTTGGCGCTGTGGTCTAAACCACTGAGCCTCTTGGGCTTGCTGATCAGAAGGTAGGCAGTTCAAATCCCCACGACAGAGTGACGTCTCGTTGCTCTGTCCTAGCTCCTGCCAACCTAGCCATTCAAAAGCATACCAACGCAAGTAGATAAATAGGTACCACTGTGGCAGGAAGGTAAAGGTGTTTCTGTACGCTCTGGTTTCCATCACGGTGTTCGGTTGCACCAGAAGCAGTTTAGTCCTGCTGGCCACATGACCCGGAAAGCTGTCTGCGGACAAACGCCAGCTCCCTCAGCCTGAAAGCAAGATGAGCGCTGCAACCCCATAGTCCAGGGGTCCTTTACTTTTTAAAGTGCATTATACAAATGTGACACTAGATAGCGATGGTGAGCTGAGGGCAAATTCTCTCTTTTTAAAAAAAGGCATTTTCACAGCATTTTAAAATAAATGTCTAGATTCAGCTGTGGTTTATAACTGGTTCCCTGCTGCAGTAATGAATAGCAGGAGCTGATATGAGCCCGTACATAGCTTGTTATCTTTTGGAAACAGACTAAACCCAAGTTTATTACAAAGCACGAGAGGTGGAAGGGAAGTTGTTTTGTGAGTCAAAAACCCAGAGGCTTTTTTCTTCCATGCCACAATAAAGGATAGACCTGCGCCAGCACTGAGACTGAGCTGCATTCTTCAGTGTTGCCAGTTTGGATTTGCCTATCCTTGGAGAGCTTCTGTATCTTGATGCTGTAAAGAAGCTTTCCCCACTGCAATAGTTCTTGTGATGAATTGCTCAGTTGCCACTGATAGGGTAATCTTCATCCTTCCCAGCAGTTTTTAAATCTGCAGGAGGCTCCCAATGGGAAGCCCCAAGTTGTAAGACCCGTGTAGCACATCTTAAGTAACTTGAAGTTCTAGAGCTCCTATTTCTGCAAGAGACAGCATGGAATTGCCAGGCTGAGCACGGAAGTGCAGCTCCCTGAAAATGGGGACACGATTGCAAAATGTACGTGCTTCACGCCAGAAATCCTCACCACAAGCCTGTTACAAGCCCTATATTTTAGATGTGATGGCTTTTCCCATCCACTGCCGGCAAGCTCATGGCAGAAGCAAAATTTGCAATGCAATCTTCTTCATTGGTCTTTGACACTTATCATCGTGTGTTTATTTGCACGCCACTTTTCCTCAAAATTGTGCCCAAAGTGATTCACAACATCTCATGTGATCAACTGAGTACAACTGTTAAATAAAATGCAAATTAGAAACAATAATATCAATCAACTTTAAAAAAATAATCCATACACATTTTATTTGAATTTGTAATAACTTGAAGTTCTTGCAGTATACAAGGTCCACCCTACCTAACCCAGCGTAAATGCTCACTGATGGGAGGCCTTTGTGTAAATGACATTATTTGATCACTCTCTTCTTTTTGTGGGGGGACGGACGGGACGGGACTCAATATTCTTTGTTTTATACAAGTCTTGTTAGGACCGTAAGCAATTTCTCTAAGAATATTAGAGGGACGATTCCAACAGATTCCACACGAAAAACGCTTATGTCCCTGTGGAGATGGCAGTCCCAAGCCCCTTCTGGTTTGCACTCTTTATAAAGACTTGAGGAATGAGATTATCACCCCTCTTTTATTATCCATTCTGGGTCGCCCAGCCACTGCCACAGTGTCCTTTCTCTTGGCAGATCAAGATGAGCAGATGACAGCCAAGGTTGCAAGGTTTTTAGCTGGGACAATCAGAATAAGATCCAGTATTTGACTATTGATTCAAAACCCCAAAATGTATTTTATATCATTGACTTTTTATTTCTATTCTTTGTATATTGTATTGTTGTTTTCTTGCTATGGCAGATGGCTGACGCAAATAAAGATTCATTCATTCATTCATTCTCTAAGAATAGCATCATTATAAGCTCTTTGTTATCCCCTTCCAGGAACAAATGAATGTTTGGATAATAAGGGTGGTTGCTCCCACATATGCAACGATCTCAAAATTGGGTACGAGTGTTTATGCCCTGAAGGATTCCAGCTGATTAACCAAAGAAAATGTGAAGGTAAATGGGAAAGTTTTCTTCCTCTTTCCACAACACAAAACTTTCTTAATGCACCTCTAATTACTGTATTTTTCCGTGTATAAGACTAGGGTTTTTTTTACCAAAAAATAAGGCTTAAAATTGGGGCTCGTCTTATACACAGGTAGTGCTGAGGAGTGTTTTCTTAATTTGGAGTCCCCCCAAATAGGGCGTGTCTTATACTTGGGGGCATCTTATACATGGAAAAATACGGTAATTTATATCTGGTTGAAAGTTAATGGGAGTCAGGGAGGTTACTATGTTTCTCGTGATATGTTTTCTTTGGGAAAAGCAAGGCTTGGTGATCTGGCCAAGTCCATCCAGCTGAGGCCACAGTCCCAGGTTGAAAAATTTGGCCTTTCCGAAAAGATGTCTGCGATTGTGGCTTCTGAAGTTGTAGATGAGCATGCCGTTGGCAAAGCCTTGCGTTGTCCCACCTCTGTAAGAAAAAGGCAGGCAAGATACAATCAAATGTGCCTTTCTCCCCTTACACATATGCAACTTGATCCCCCGAGCTGTTCTACAAAATGTTTTTTTGCGCCTCTGTCAAGTTGAATCCCATAGATCTGGTCATGGAACTGTAGGCTGATGCTTCTTGTGGTGGCCACTGTGGGGAAAAATCTGAGTAGTTCAAAGTCCAAGACCATTATGGGATACTTCCTGCTCCTCTTTGTTTGGGAGGTTCCAGGCAAGTAGCAGGTTGGCCGCAGTAGAGAAAACTTACTTGAGCCTCGGAGACCAAATGTATTGTCGTACGTTACTGACTTCAGGCGATGAGTATCATCCTCTTGATTTTCCTAGATATCGATGAGTGTCTCAATCCTGATACCTGTAGCCAAATCTGTGTGAACTTGAAAGGAAGCTATAAGTGTGAATGTAATGAAGGCTATCAGATTGACCCTACCACGAAGGCCTGCAAAGCCATTGGTAAGTCTTGGGCATGTTCTACTCTAGAGTATTACTGTAACCATTGCAGGGTGGAGGTAAAAAAGTTAGGGTACCTGCAGGAGCCATCCTTCCCCTGGGAATACATCCAGCCCCAGAAACTTGTTTTTGCAGTTCCTTCCTTTTTAATGTAATATTGGGGACCTGAATTTACTTCTTTTCCTCCCCCCTTCCTTTTTATTAGGTCCATTATAGTGTAAAATGCTTTTTTAACTTGTGACAAGGTGGGTTTGATTTAAATCAAATTGATGTAAATCACTAGTCAGTAAGACTTTATTTAAATCTTTTTTTACAGAAAGACATTCTTGCTGGTATAATCTTAATATTCTCAACCAGATGAAGGTTTCATTTTTGGAATAATAAATTTTCAGAGTAGTTTTTACAGTTATATCAAACATTACTGACAAACATTACTGTTAGAAATACCGTACATAGACAGATAATTATGAAATTATTGTGAGGTTTAGTAAGTTAACTGTTTATATTTGGACAACTTTTATGCTGTACTTTATTGGCAGGAGAAAAACAACCAATTTCTTAATAACAATTTATACAATTTATTTAACTAAAACAATAACATTATAGCATATGTATCCATGTTTGTTAACTGATGTAGTTAAACATTTTTTTAAAAAACACACCAAAACCTTAGACTAGTTTTAGCACACATGAAAACCTTAAAACAAATCCTAATTTCCTGATGAATAGCCTTTGGACTATAATGTAACTTAAATAGAAAACTATCTTTAGAAAGATTTTTCCTCCAAAAGCATTTTATTTAAAAAATCCAATAAAAAAGCAATCTATCCACCCTGACTTGTGAAATGACTTGAGAGCATGGACAATTGGAATGTGCAGTAAACAACTATTTATTTAGTGAACTTTGGACACTGGGAGAATCCACTTATTGAATTGTAATAATTCTTCCCAGAGACCTTTTGATCTGCTTAGTTGCTTTCTGGAAGCTGAGAGAGCAGGTTTAAAAGCCACAGAGTTCCCAATATCCCTTTTCTTGCTCCTTTCCCCAGGCACCATTGCATATCTCTTCTTCACCAATCGGCATGAGGTCAGGAAGATGACTCTCGACCGCAGCGAGTACAGCAGCCTCATCCCCCGTCTCAAAAATGCGGTGGCTTTAGATATGGAAATAGCCAACAACAAACTCTACTGGTCTGACAGCTCTCAGAAAAAAATATACAGGTAAAAATAGGTGAAACGTGTGCACTGCGGGCTGGAACTGGCAGGGCTCAGTAGTATTTGCGTTTTAAATCGCATCTGGGCACAGATGTGATCCAAAACACAACTGCTTGGAGAAAACCAGTCCTGTATGGAATCCTGCAGCCCATGATGTATGACCCCGTCTCTCTCCTTCCTTCATTTCAATGGGGATTCTTCGTTTCTTTGTGATGCCTCCAGCACTCCAATAGACAAAGCAGACAACCACTCTCACCACGCCACCGTGATCGACAGCGGGATCAAATACCCAGATGGCCTCGCTGTGGACTGGGTGCACAGCAACATCTACTGGGCTGACTCTGCCTTGGGCACAATCTCCGTGGCCAGCAGTGAAGGCTTGAGGAGGAGGACCCTGATCAAGGAAGTTGACGCCAAGCCGTGTGCCATTGTGGTGGATCCAGTCCACGGGTATGTTTTGCCTTAAATGCTGCGGGGATTTGCCAGTCTGTTGAGGAACTGGGCTCTTGTTTCTAGGGACACGCCCTAGTGAGAGGCAAAAGATATGTGTGAATGAGGCTGACCTTTGAGATGGGACCTCAGCAGTGGATTAGTAAGGGGGAATTGTCAATGTACGTTCTTTGCATGCAAAAAATCCCAGATCCAATCCTTGGCAGATTAGGCTGAGAAAAGTCTCGTGTTTTCACTGCCCAGGGTTTTAGAGAAAGGATGGCAAACCTTTGGCTCTGCAGATGTTACAAGTCTACAACTATTTGGTTCTTAACCATGCTGTCTTGGGCTGATGAGATTTGGGGAATCCAATAACATCTGGAGGACTCCCCAGGTCCCCATGCCTAACACAGACAGCGCCGAACTGGATGGGCCAGTGGTCTGGCTATACAAAGATAGCTCGGTGGATCTGTCAGCGTTTTAGGGCAGTGTTGACTTTAAAAGAATAGTGCTGGCTGTGGCTTCCTTAAGAGGCTCTCCACGGTCAAAAGAAGCACAGCATTTTGGGGCAAGAGAGGGGCTTTGTCTACATGCATAGTCTAAGCATGCAACCATTGCTGCATGGATGTTGCTGGCCCAGAGATGGAAAGAAGATAAAGTCCCAATCAGAGAAGAATGGCAGATGAAGTTGATGGACTATTCTGAAATGGCTTAAATGACCGGAAGAGTTAGAAATCAGGAGGACCAAAATGTTAGTAAGGAACGGGGAAAATTTATAACTTACCTTAAAGACCATTGTAAACAGTTAAAATCGTTTGTAGGATTGGAATAACACTTGTAGTTTATAAGGGTGAATTCTGGACATAATGGAAGAGGTAAAGGATTTGGAGTATTATAAAAGATGTGGGAGGAAATGATTAATAACAGAACCCACAAAGGGGAGGATAGAAGTCCAGAAGATTCCTAGGAATCTTGTTTTTATTATGTTTGATATATCTCTGTAAAATGTTAATTTGAAAAACCCAATAAATTTGTATTTTAAAAAGAGGGTGGGGGGCCTTTGCCGGGTTTGCTGTCCATTGAGGAGGAGGGGCTTAGGGTCAACTCCCCCAAGGACAATGTTGCTCTGCGAGAGTTGGCTTAAATTGTGTGTTTGTTTCTCCCTTCTCCTCATGTTAGGTTTATGTACTGGGCTGACTGGGGAACGTCTGCGAAAATTGCCAAAAGTGGTCTGAATGGGGTGGACAGCTTTCCCCTGGTGAAAGAAGGCATTCTTTGGCCTAACGGAATAACTCTAGGTAAGCTCTGCATAGCTCAGGGAAGAGAATAAGAAGGGCAGGCTGGAGGAAGACGAGGCTCTGTTGACTCATGATCCAAAGGGACTTGTTTTGTCGTTCAAATGTGGGGCTTGTTGGAGACTGATCTCTCTCTTCCTGCTTTTGTGCTGCTACAAAGTTTGCTCTCTTAGGCAACCCATTTGCAGCTGGATTAGCATCCCACTGCTAGGCGGTGCTGTCATCCTCCCTGACTCAGTTGTAGTGATGGAGTTAGGGAGCGCATTCGCAAACACAAGGGCCAGGCAAGGCTTAGCATATTTACAAGGGCCGGGGGGGGGGGGGAGCTGGACAGAGCAACCTCCGATCCTAAGAATATCTGAAGCTCCTGAGTTGGATTCACAAACATTTTGGGGGGTCATGCATGAGGAGAAAAGGTGCAGTGAGAATTTCCCTTTAAGTACAGTGGTACCTCGGGTTACAGACACTTCAGGTTACAGACTCCAGTAACCCAGAAATAGTACCTCGGGTTAATAATAATAATAATAATAATAATTTATTATTTGTACCCCGCCCATCTGGCTGGGTTTCCCCAGCCACTCTGGGCGGCTTCCAACAGAGATAAAAAATACACTAAAATGTCACATATTAAAAACTTCCCTGAACAGGGCTGCCTTCAGATGTCTTCTGAATGTCAGGTAGTTGTCCATCGCCTTGACATCCGATGGGAGGGCATTCCACAGGGCGGGCGCCACCACCGAGAAGGCCCTCTGCCTGGTTCCCTGCAACTTGGCCTCTCGCAGTGAGGGAACCGCCAGAAGGCCCTCGGAGCTGGACCTCAGTGTCCGGGCAGAACGATGGGGGAGGAGACGCTCCTTCAGATATACTGGACCGAGGCCATTTAGGGCTTTAAAGGTCAGCACCAACACTTTGAATTGTGCTCGGAAACGTACTGGGAGCCAATGTAGGTCTTTCAAGACCGGTGTTATATGGTCTCGGCGGCCGCTCCCAGTCACCAGTCTAGCTGCCGCATTCTGTATTAGTTGTAGTTTCCGGGTCACCTTCAAAGGTAGCCCCACGTAGAGCGCATTGCAGTAGTCCAAGCGGGAGATAACCAGAGCATGTACCACTCTGGCGAGACAGTCCGCAGGCAGATAGGGTCTCAGCCTACGTACCAGATGGAGCTGGTAAACAGCTGCCCTGGATACAGATTAAGAACTTCGCTTCAGGATGAGAACAGAAATTGCGTGGCGGCGGCAGTGGGAGGCCCCATTAGCTAAAGTGGAACCTCAGGTTAAGAACAGTTTCAGGTTAAGAACAGACCTCCAGAACGAATTAAGTTCTTAACCCGAGGTGCCACTGTATATAGTTGTTAAAAGTAAAGGTCATAAAGGTGCTCAGTTAGGTTTTTGAGTGCAGATAATCACCCGTTTTCCCCTTGTAGGCCTGGCTTTTGAGGGGCAGAGTTCTGAACAATGGCAAGTAACCAAAAGCGCTCTTGAGAAATTGTTAGGATAAAATGTTTCTGAAATCCAGTGGACCAAAAGCCAAGAACATATTCTTGGGAATGGGCTGGCCCTTGGGTCTAAATAAAGCAGAGCAGTCTGATTTGGAGGGAACCCTTCTCATCTGAAAGCTGTATGCTGTAGTTTGTTGCAAGTATCAAAGGCGTTTGGGGATGCAGCACTAACTTACAACGCCTCTTGGCCAGTGTGTCTTGTTCTCTCTTCTGAACTACCTTTATGCTTGGCTTGCTCCCTTTCCTATGAATGGAAGGGTGTGTTCCTCTGGTCATGTGACACTTCTGACATCTTCTGTCTTTAGATTTGGCCAACCAGCGCCTCTACTGGGTAGACTCAAAGCTCCACTCCATCTCCAGCATAGATGTGAATGGGAGAAACAGAAAGACCATCCTTGTGAATGAGGACAAGCTGGCTCATCCTTTTGCCATCACAGTCTTTGAGGTGAGGCAGATTCAGAAATGGCCTCATTTTAGACATGTGGTCTTTGTTTATTGATCACATCAATAAGGCGGCACAGTTACTACATCCCCCTATAGCACATGCATCTCTATGGAGAGGACTAATTAATCTGTGAACCTATTGTGCATGTATCTTAGTGTTACTTTTTGAGTTGGCAAGCCATATGTTTCCCATGTTTTGCTTTGCATGGTGTTTTTTTGGGGGGGGGGTTATGTTCACAGTGTTACTGTTGAAAACCAAAAAAATCCATTTAAAAACAAATCACTGAATCTTCACCCAGGATAAAGTGTTCTGGACAGATGTCATGAACGAAGCCATTTTCAGCGCCAACCGCCTGACCGGCTCCGATATCGTCAAGGTGGCAGGGGACCTGTATTCACCCCAGGATCTGACGTTGTTTCATTCTGTACGGCAGCCAAAAGGTATTTGATCATGACCGCCTTCCTGCTGTTGCACCCCTAAATGCGTTTTTTCTCTCTCTTCCCCGACCTTTTTTCTTTTGCCTTGTGCTTTTTGGACTGTCAGGTGAGGGCAGCGCTTGTGCCGACAATAAGCAGTTTAGCACGCTGCACTCTGCCGCCAGGGAAACCCCCTATTATCCTGCAGCGGAGGAGAACAGCCATTTACGGGCTTTTTCTTCCACTACCTGCAGAAGGCAGGGCTATTTAAGTGGTCTTTCTCAATTCCTTCCTGGGTGGCAGCATCTACCTCCAACCCTTGGCCAGCTTCACTCCATTTCATCTCATCTGCCAAAAAAGAGAGCCCTTTAGACCAGCCTTTCTCAACCCGTGGGTCCCCAGATGTCGTTGGACTACAACTCCCATCACCCCTAGCTAGCAAGGCCAGAGTTCAGGGATGATGGGAGTTGTAGTCCAACAACATCTGGGGACCCACAGGTTGAGAACTGCTGCTTTAGACAGCTCCCCCCCCCCACTGCTATTAGTGGTGGTGGTTTTTGCTCTGTCTTGGAGGACTCCCACTGGGTGGGAAGGTGCAGTGTTTGTGTCACGGACTGGGCAGAGGAGGACCGGTGGAGGCCGCCTCCCCAGCCTGACCCTTCCAGAGAAGGGGACAGTTCAGAATTACAGCGGGTTTGAGGGAGGTCTCAGCTCAGAGGCAGATGGGGGGGAAGCTGGGAGATAATGGGAGAGGAGGAGGAAGAAGAAGAAGCACTAGGGGAGTGACAGCTGAATATCTGCCCCATCTGCGTTTCACTAGTTGTTGAGGGCACCCTGACATTATATATATCTGAAAGTTCTAGGGCATTTTTAAATCAAGGTTTTGAACAAGGTTATATTGAATTAAAGCATATGGTAAGGACTTTTCCTTGTCTTGTCCATTCCTGGCCACCTGCCGTGGGGGGTTGGTTCCTCTGCTGCCTGACAATCTGAGATGCCATTCAGTGAGGATAACCTCTGGCTCCCCTTGAATTCCTCCTGTGTTCGTGAAAGTGAAGACTTGTGCAGGCACTTGTGCCATCCTGAGTCTCCTTTGTACAACTTCTCCCCCCCCCCCTTTTAACAGGTGTCAACTGGTGTGAGAAGAACGGAACTCCCAATGGAGGCTGCCAATACCTCTGTCTCCCTGCCCCGCAAATCACTGCTCACTCCGCCAAGTACACCTGTGCCTGTCCTGATGGCATGCACCTGGCCGCAGACATGAGAAGTTGCAGCGCAGGTAAGCAGGCAAAATGGGTGAAGCGAGCCTTTGTGCAGTGAGCAGCTGGCAGCTGGGGTACAAACTCAATCTGTGTGTGTGTGTGTGTGTGTGAGAGAGAGAGAGAGAGAGAGAGAGAGAGAGAGAGAGAGAGACTACAGTGGTGCCTCTGGGTGTGAACAGCATCCATTCTGGAGCCCCGTTCACATCCTGAAGCGAACGCAACCTGCGTCATCGCAATTCTCTGCTTTTGCGCATGCACGTGACGCCATTTTGAGCGTCTGCGCGAGCGGCGAAACCTGGAAGTAACGCATTCCGTTACTTCCGGGTCGCCGCGGAGCGTAACCTGAAAACACTCGACCTGAAGCACATTTAAGGTACGACTGTACCCCCTTTTCCACAAAACGAGTATAGTCGTACCTTGGAAGTCAAACAGAATCCTTTCTGGAAGTCCATTAAACTTCCAAAATGTTCGAAAACTAAATCGCAGCTTCTGATTGGCTGCCGGGAGCTCTGGGTTCCAAAAGAACATTCACAAACCGGAACAATCTCTTCCGGGTTTGTGGCATTCAAGAGCCAAAATGTCCCGAGTTCCAGGGCGTTTGGGATCCAAGGTACGACTGCAAAAGTGTTTATTTGGAGAGATAATTGATATGTTGTTGTCTCCGCCCCCCAGACACTGTTCCCGAGGCTCCTGCTTCTGTTGCCGCCACAACAACTCGGCAGCCTCCCTCGAGAACCACACCTTTGGGCCGGCTGCTCGCCACAACCGGTGCCCCCAAGCATGAAACTGAACGCCTGCCTGCCGCTGCCCCCACCGTTCTGAGCAAACTCATCCCAGGCATCTCTGAGCGTACCACGCCTCCGATGGTCACCCTGTCCCAGCAAGGTAAGAGCTTACACCGAGTGTGTGACACTCTTGTTACGGCTCCTTTGCACCTACGTGCAAAGTGCTGTGCACATAGGAAAACTTAAGTTGGGTGCAAGTTCTTCTCCTCCTCCTCTCCTGTTGCCCCTTCCTTCCCCTCTGCATCTTTAGCAATATTCCAGACTGGACAGGGCTTAATTTTAACTTTCCTCTATTCCCCAGCGCGAAACGGAATTGCTGCTGAAACGGACGGGGCAAGGCAAGGGGGTCCCCCAGCACTCTCAATTGTCCTACCACTGGGTAAGTTCCTCGCCAGGCAAAAGCGTTCCTTTTTAACCAGGCCTTGGGTTGATCTGATTTACATCCTATACCCTTTTAAAATGTCAAAATATATTTAAAAATTAAAACAATTATCCAGTAGCACCTTAGAGACCAACTAAGTTTGTTCTTGGTATAAGCTTTCATGTGCATGCACACTTCTTCAGATTTAAAATGTGTTTTTGTGTGTGTGTGTGTGTCGGGGGAAGGTATTGGGTTGCTGTTTTTATTTTTATTATTAATTTTGTGGTTTTATATCTTGTTTTTATTCTGTGAACCCTGCCATAGGGTGGTATATAAATTCAATCAATCAGTGTAATAGTAATCGTAATAGTAACAAGAATAGTAATAAATAATAATAGTTGCGGGCAAGGCAGAAGCCCAAATCAGTAGTCCTTCTCAGGATGCTCTTGAACTAAATATAATACAGCGGACACTCAGGTTGCGAACCTGATCCATGCGGGATGCACGTTCGCAACCCACGTCTGCGCATGCACGGGTTGCAATTTGGTGCTTCTGCACATGTGCAAAGCGCGATTTAGGGCTTCTGCGCATGCGTGACTGCCGAAACCCAGAAATAACCTGTTCTGGTACTTCCGGGTTTCGGCAGTCTGCAACCCGAAAAAATGCTACCTGAAGCACCTGTAACCTGAGGTGTTGACTGTATTGGTGTAGCAAATAAGTCACGGTGCATATTTTATTCATTAATTTCCTTAATTTCTCAGGTGTGTGTATACGGTATAGCGTTCTTAGATTGTAAGCCTCTTGGGATACAGGCCTGTCATACGTTCTTTGTAAAGCCCCACGCACATAGATAGTGCTATATTCACCATCGTCCCCAGTGGTCTCCCGAGCAGTTAGGAGAGGTTGGTTTAAAATAACATCCTGCCTTCTGGGATTTCTTTTTTCCAGTGCTGATTTGTTTAATCTCCTTTGGGGGTTTCCTTGTTTGGAAGAACTGGCGCCTGAGGAACATCAACAGCATCAATTTTGACAACCCTGTCTATCAGAAAACGACGGAGGACGAGGTTCACATCTGTCGGAGCCAGGAGGGGTACACATACCCATCGGTAAGCTGGCATTCAGAATGGTGGGAACTTTGCAGTTTTCTGTACTGCTGGTGGGTGCTTTGTGTTCTTTGATATTAGTGGGGGTCCCAAGTCATTCTCATTCTGCCCCTCTCCTGAAGCCGTCCTGCCCCCATTCCTTCCCGCCATGGTTGACCGTGGTAATAGTGAAGAACATGGAAGAACAGTGCCCTTCAGGAAAGGTCTCATGCAAAAGTAGCACGAGTGCTCATTGTTTGTATAAATCCATAATGTGAATTTTCTGGGTCTGGCAAGATGACTCCTTTCCCCCCTGCTCTTTTAAAAAACTTTTTAATTTATACTTTTCAAGTTTATACATTTCATTAGTTTTACAATCAACTTAACATTTCAAAGTTTAACTTCCTTCCCCTTCTTTCTGCGGTTCCTTAAATTTATTTTTTAAAATACCTTCTGCATATCCAAATTCATTTAACTTGCTTGTTTAATTATCTACTGTAAATATACACTCTTAAGAAACTGCAGGTTATTACAATAATCCTTCTAATGCTTTTATCTGCTTACAATTTATCTGTAAATATTCAATAAGCCATTTCCATTCTTTTATAAAAAGATTTTTTTATCTTGATTTCTTAGTCTTCTGGTAAGTTTCGCCATTTCTGCATATTCCACAAGTTTTTGTATCCATTCTTCCTTTACTGGGACTTCTGCTTTTTTCCCACTTTCAAGCAAGTAGCATTCTTGCTGCTGTAGTAGCATACATAAATACATTTCTATACAATTTAGGTACTTCTGTCCCTATAACTCCCAACAGTTGTTTCTGGTTGTTGTTTTTTTATAAAAGTTATTTTGAACATTCTTTTCAATTCATTGTACAGTCATACCTTAGAAATCAAACGGCTTAGTTGCTGAACGTTTTGGCTCCCGATCGGAAACTGGAAGGGATTGTTCCGGTTTTCGAATTTTATTTGGAACTCGAAAGTCCGGCACGACTTCCCGCTGGTTCCGATTGGCTGCAGGAGCTTCCTGCAGCCAATCAGAAGCCGCGCCTTGGTTCCCAAACATTCTGGAAGTCAAACAGATGTCCGGAACGGATTCCGATTGACTTCCAAGGTACGTCTGTATATCATTTCCCAGTAAGCTTTAACCTTACTACGAGATGACTCTTTTGAGAGACCGCAAAACACTGAACGCTGTCTTCTTGAGTAGGTTGGTTTCTGTTTCTCTCCTCAATCGGCTGGCAGGCTCACTTTTTATCCCTAATTGGGACATTTTGGCTTCTGCGGTTGTTCCACCTAGCTAAACCCATTGAGTAACTTCCTTTCCAATCTCTCTTCCCCAACAGAGACAAATGGTCAGCCTGGAAGACGACACCACAGCGTGAGCCCACCTCAACGCCTCCAAGTGCCTCTCTCCAGACTTTTGCTGCTGCTTTTTCTGGGAGATCACGCATGCCCTGGCTTCCGTTGTCTCTCAGCCGTCCGACGCCACTTCCCCAGTGACTCGATGGACCTTTCCCTTCCTCAGCCCCTCACCTTTCCCTTTTTTAAAAGGAAGAAACTGTACGTCGGTCAGCAACTGTCTTTACAGGACAGAGCAGACGAACCAGGGCCACTTTGTTGAGTTTTTATGTTTCGATATATTTATTGTTGTATCCAGTGCTGCCACGGCACTGATACGTCTGCTGTCCTCTGAGTCTCATTTTTAATCTGGGCAGGGTCACTTATTACTATTTTTTCACGCACGTGAAGGACAGTAACTTGACAAAGGCAGTGGCTGTTCTCTGGATGCACACCTGGGTGTCTCGGGGTCCTTTTCACAAGCTGACCGTTGTGCCTGGCCCTTTTCTCTCCAAAGGCCTGACAGGCTGGCATGAAGCAAGCTTGGAAGGGAATCGGGAACATGAGCCTTTGCTGAGAACTCGCCTTGCCTTCGTGAGCCTCTGAGCCCCTTTCTCCCAAGCTAGACTGGGGAAAATTTTAAAGAGTGGATTTTGCCATCCGTGCCGCAAAGAAGAAACAGTGACTTTTGCCCTCTTAACGTCCAAAGAAAGGAAGGACAACGTGGAGGTGTCCTGGATCCCTCTGTGGGCCCTGAGCTGCTAGATCTCTCTCAGCCTTCCCCCGCCACTTTCGTTTGATTTCTTCTCGTTTCTCTTTGCGACCCGTGTAGCTTTGTAACCTTGCATTTTCTGTATTTGCACTTGATTCCTTTCTTTTGGCTCTCTTGTCACGTGTTGCCAGGAGGGTGAGAGAGGGGGGGAGAACTGAACCAATGAGACAAGCAGGCTGACTTTGGGGAGGGAAAAAGGGGGTTGTTGCGTTTTGCTCGGTGCTGGTCCGTTTTGTGCCTTTCGGCAGGTGGACAAAGGGCAATAGATTGTGCTGGCCAAGAAAGCAGGAACTGAAGCCATTCTCCTGTGTCTTCTACCTTCGTCACAGGTTTACAGTTGCCTTATCGCTGCATCTCTCTATGCCAGGTATATTTTTTACAAATTTCCTGCCCTTAGCTTTGCCTTATTTTGTATACTGTTATCCCTTCTCTTACTAACAGAGGGCCTCTTAACTAAGGCAAATGCCAAATGGGAACTCCCAGCCCCCTTCTAGAGTTGCACTAAACTCTGATTCTGCACCTTAGTTGAAATATATATATATATATTGCATGTGATGCTTTTTAAGCTTTTGTGAATGGAAGCGCCAGGTTGCCACATGTTCTAAGGTGGGCTGAATTTGAGCTCATGGTGTGCTCTTTAGCTACCGTTCACCTAATGAAGGATCTTTACATTTTCAAGGAAGTAGAATCAGTGTAAATTCCAAATGTCTGCCGCAGCTCCAGTCCGTCCTAAATTCAGTAACGAACAAGCAGAAAATACCCGCTTACCCTGCTATCCTAGGATAACAAATGGCAACTTTATTTTCTTGGCCTGACACATCTAGTTCCCTTCCTTTGACGGAGGGGACAGCACACTACATACCAAGGAAAAGCACTCAAAACCCCTTTGACCTGAAGCTGTGAAAGATTCCAACCGCTTCCTCTGATTGTGGAGCATGTAAATGATGTATAATGTTTGAGATATATATTTCCTTTGCACAAAACGTTGCATTCTGTATGTACATAATGTTCATAAAATACATGCCTTATTTATTTATAAGTTTATTTTCTTATGGTTGTTGATGATTAGGCTTTATTCCCTCATCCCCCGATTCTCTGCAGTTATGGGTGCATATTATGGTGGAGAGCTAACCATGATCAGCTAAAGTTCAGTCCCAATCTGAAGTAAGCGGGACTGAACGTGGGGGCTGCGTTTTGCATGTCATAGTGAACCAAACCTTTGCGGTTTGCCATTAACATGGGTGTCTGAACCAGGGACTGCGGTTTTGTTTCACTCCAAGGAAACCACTGCTCCATGAAGCTTTTCGTATCTCCACAACTGCATAGATGCTTTGAGTGAATTGTACTTGATCGCTGCTCTTACTGGTGCTTTCAGCAGCAGTGCCCAAATGTTTTTTTTCTTGGGGGGGGGGGACTGCAGCCAAAAAGGGGATTAACTTTTGCAATATTTATTCGCTTATTTAATGCGGTGGGGGTATATTTCCCATCACTGTCCGCAAATCTTGCCATTTAGGTACAGTCTGATTTTTATCATCCCACCCCTTTCAGGCATGCAGCATGTTTTTTGCTGATTCGGCATGGGTCGATTGCAGTTGGAGATGATTTTGTCGTTTGCTGCATCCCCTTCTCCTTTGCTGTTGCATTGTGAATGATACTCATGTCTATATCATGTCAGCCACCTTGCATGGAGCAGTCAAATTTTTAAAAGCACAAGCCGGTTGATAGAATTGTGTGTGTTCATTTGTAAAGAAAAGTGTCAATGGCCTAAATGTCTATGAAATGCTCAGCTGCCTGCCCCAATGGTTTATTGTGTTAATGTCATTGGCTGTAGTAATTTGGGGGCCTTAAAATGAGCACTGAATAAATTTTTGTAGAAGTAAGATGTAGTAAAGGGGAACACCCCCCCAAAAAAACCCCCCTTAAGGTTATGTTTTACTTTGAGAAGGGAAAATAACAAAGCACTGTCAGTCTATGTATTTGCCCTGCTGTCACATTAAGAGTGCCTTTCATTTGTCATGCTGATGAAGAGTCCTCAACTTCCTTTGGGTTGTTAATGGCTGCTTTAATGTCTTTCTCATACTTTTGTCTTTAAATCAAAGAGCAACAATCACAGAAATGGGAATAGCTCTGAAACGTCTTGCTTAGTGCCTGAATCTTGTCAAAAGCAGTGGCCCAGACCTGAGCATCATTCAGTATGTCCTTTTCTGCTTCTGGTTGCCTTGAAAATTCCAAAGTAGGAAGCAACTTTCCTAGACAATGGGCAGTAATGGTGCTACTTTAAACAAAAGCAGTTGGGGATTTTGAGAAAGAAATGACAAGCTGTGCCTCTGGTCCTTTGGTCTAGTGCTCCCCTGCTGTAGCATACAAAGCTGTTAGGCTCTGCAGGGTTGAGTGGGGCAAGCCGGTTCCTTGTTGGGGCTGTTTGCATAGGAGAAACAGCTGTATATCAATTGAGCTACATTTGATGAAGTCAAAAATGTTCCCTGAGCTTCAGGATGTTTGTGTTAGAAGCTCAGTACACCTTCCGTTGTGTAATTGGAATGCGGATGGCGCTGTGGTCTCAACCACTGAGCCTCTTGGGCTTGCCAATCGGAAGGTTGGTGCTTCAAATCCCTCTGTGAGCTCCTGTTGCCAGCTCCTACCAACCTAGCAGTTCGAAAGCACACCAGTGCAAGTAGATAAATAGGTACTGCTGCGGCGGGAAGGTAAATAGCATTTCTGTGAGCCCTGGCTTCCGTCAGTGTCCCAGAAGCAGTTTAGTCATGCTGGCTACATGACCTGGAAAGCTGTCTGTGGACAAATGCTGGCTGCTCGGCCTGAAAGCGAGATGAGCGCTGCATCCCATAGTCGCCTTTGACTGGACCTATCCATCCAGGGGTCCTTTACCTTTTTAATTCTGTAAGGACAGAAGGGGGGGGGAGAAAAGTGCAACCTGGAGCTCAGGGAACAGTAGGATCCTCTCCCCCCTTGGTGCAGAACCCGTTTCATGCTTGCATAAGTTTCAGCTTAGTCCTTGCTGGGCTAGGCAAACAATCCAGGCAAAGTCCCTTTAATAGCTCACCTGAGATTCTGCTTCTGCATAGTGAAGAACAGCAATCCATGTTTCCGTTTTCTAGATGTCAACATGAGATGCTGCAAGTCCCTGGACAGCAGGGGGAAGCTGTCTTAAGGCTGCATTCACATAGCAGTTTATTCCATTTCCCTGGCTGTTATGTATTATAGCTGAGCTTTCACACAATGTGAAGGACACTGACAAACTGGAACGTGTCCAGAGGAGGGCAACCAAAATGGTCAAAGGCCTGGAAACGATGCCTTATGAGGAACGGCTAAGGGAGCTGGGCATGTTTAGCCTGGAGAAGAGGAGGTTAAGGGGTGATATGATAGCCATGTTCAAATATATAAAAGGATGTCACATAGAGGAGGGAGAAAGGTTGTTTTCTGCTGCTCCAGAGAAGCAGACACAGAGCAATGGTTCCAAACTACAAGAAAGAAGATTCCACCTAAACATTAGGAGGAACTTCCTGACAGTGAGAGCTGTTCGACAGTGGAAT
Source organism: Podarcis erhardii (assembly GCF_964252035.2). Lineage (NCBI taxonomy): Eukaryota > Metazoa > Chordata > Lepidosauria > Squamata > Lacertidae > Podarcis > Podarcis erhardii. The sequence continues at coordinate 8,652,008 of NC_138515.1, read as the reverse complement.
TTGCTGCCAAGGAGTGTGGTGGAGTCTCCTTCTTTGGAGATCTTTAAGCAGAGGCTTGACAACCATATGTCAGGAGTGCTCTGGTGGTGTTTCCTGCTTGGCAGGGGGTTGGACTCCATGGCCCTTGTGGTCTCTTCCAACTCTGATTCTATGATTCTATTCTATGATTCTATGACAATGTAAAGGACACTTCTGGAAGTCTAGCAGCGTGTGGGGGAAGTTTAGTGCTTTTTTCTGTGTTAATCACTTCTTGAGGGGGCATCCATCCGCAACCCCAACAACTTAGAAAATCAGAGGTGTTAAAGTGAGGAGATTTGGGGTAGTTAAGCCAGCATACAATTCTTTCCAACAATTTTCATGGGTGAATTGAGGAAAAGAAGCATTCATGTGTAGGAGTGACATTGTCCGTTGACATTCAGTGTGTCATACCCAGTGGTGTGAATGAAATTTGGCATATTGGTCAAAAGGCCGCAGTTCTTGAACGCAACAGGTACAGCATTGTGAAAGGAGCGTTAGCAAAAGGGACAGAAGTGCTAGCATTACAATCAGGAAAATGTGATGCAATAAACCAAAATGCATATATAGCCCCTAGTTCACGAATGCCACCAGAAACCATCTGGGAGAACCTGGTTTTCTTACACAAGTTTTGGGAAGCTCTTCAGGTGAACACCTGACCATTGAGAGGTTGTGTCCTTTCAGCTGCACTAAGTTATATTTTATCAAGCGTTTTCTTCACTGTTCCTTGATGAAAATCCTTTGGGGGGGTGTTCTTTCCCCAGATCGTGAATGAGTTTAATAAATATTTAAATACACTGAAAGTATTTCATTTGTTTTTTCTTGGCCAGTGTGAAAGCTGCCGTTGTAGTGTTACTGATGGTGGGGTTGCTCGTTTGTTGCCACCCCAATTTGTGATCCAGTGCACTTTCAGAATGCTTTTCAATAAAGTATCTCCCCAAAGGTTTGGGCCCTGGGAGGAAGGGGCGGATGTTTATGATCATTTAAAAATGGGAGGTGTGTCCCCACCCACTTTTGCCTCTAACTGCCCATCATCTGGATTTGAAGACTGAAAAAATAATGGTTTATAGATGATAGAATGGTTGGATCTTAAGGAATGAATATCACATATAGCTGCAGGTTAGAGAAGTCCTTTTATTACTATTTTTTCTTCTGTATCGTTTAGATTTTTTCTTTCTTTTCCATTTTTTTCTCTTTCGTTAGGTTTCTCCTTGTCTTTTCTTCCTTCGGTTTTCTTATAGACTTAAGTAGCTGTCTCAGTATATTATAAAATGATACTTGGTGATAGGTATGTCATTTCCTTGAATATCAAACCATAAATTGAAAGAATAGGGGATGATGCCCACAGTACCCTCTGATTTCTATTTTTTTTTTTTTTTTAAAAAGGGCTTTCTTGGCTATACACTTACCCCACCCAGAAACTTGTACTGCTGCCACAAACAAAATATTTGCAGGTCTCCTTGCCGTCAGGCGGGCTGGCACACTGCTTGTCTTCTGACTTCTGCACAGAACAGCTTCCTGGAAGGGCTTTTGAGAGCTATGCTAAGGAGCAGCAGTGAGGGACGCAGTTGCCAGCAAAGCCGCATGCCCCTCGTTGATCCCCTGCAGAGATGAATGGCCTCGCCTGTCCAGGCTGGCTTTCCTTCTCTCAGGGAGCAGACCAGTTCCCCAGTCTTCAGAGCCAAGTTGCCTGCGGGCAGGCAGAATGCAAAGCTCGCAGCGGGCCGATTCACTTTTATTCAGCCGCTGCCAAAGCCTGGAGCCAGCTCCTTAAGACTCGAGAGCAGCCGATTAGCCGCCGCTGCAGCAGACATAAACCCTAGACCACAGGAGCATAATCACTGCTTAAGCCGATTGCCCAAAGTGGCTATTAGAAGCTTGTTAGCTTTTTAAATGAGGGAAGTTGTTTCCCTTCCCAGATTCTTCCACAACAGTTAGGGTGGGGATGGGGGGGGGGGAGAGAGTGTTTCTTTCTGCTCTTGCTTAAATTTAAAGGTGCTGACCTTTAAAGCCCAAAACAGCCTCGGTCGTGTAAACCTGAAGGAGCGTCTCCACCCCCATCGTTCAGCCTGGACACTGAGGTCCAGCTTCAAGGGCCTTCTGGCGGTTCCCTCACTGCGAGAAGTGAGGTTACAGGGAACCAGGCAGAGGGCCTTCTCGGTAGTGGAGCCCGCCCTGTGGAACACCCTCCCACCAGATCTCAAGGAAATAAACAACTATCTGACTTTTAGAAAACATCTGATGGCAGCTCTGTTTAGGGAAGTTTTTTATGTCTGATGTTTTATCGTGTTTTTAATATTCTGTTGGGAACTGCCCAGAGTGGCTGGGGAAGCCCAGCCAGATGGGCAGGGTATAAATAATAAATTTATTATTATTAATAATAATAATCAGCACATTTAGGGAGGCGCAACTGTCTTGCCTGCACTGGGTGCCAAGCCAAGAGGATGCTGCTGGGGGAGCCACAACAATGACAGAATGAAAGGTGAGACATGGAGGGAGGGGATTTTGGCATTTCCCTCACCTACTCTGCCCCTCACCCGGGAGGTGGCATTGCCTTCAGTGAAACCACGTGACACTTCAGGCAACTGGATGCCACATTGACAGCTCTTTTACACTAGCAAAATGAGAGTAAAATGTGCCTGTTGCCCTGGTCATCAGTGGCGTAGCATGGGGGGGGGGGACAGACATAGTCGGTTGTCCTGGGTACAAAATTGTCAGTTTCCCTCCATCCCTTGCCCCCTCTGCACGGGCCTGGGCAATCCTTGCTATGCCACTGATGGTCAGTGCTGGATTTACATACGGGCTGAGTAGGCTGCACCCAGGACCTCATAATCTAGGGTAGCCTCAGCCTCTTGCCAAAAACGATTTTAAAAACAGACAGATTTTACTATCTAGGCCCAGTTGCTTAGTAACATTAAACAGGTGACATGAGTCTATGGCCATGTAACAATTACACAAGCATGTACGGTACTTACCGTTTAATAAAGTTCGTCAAACATGCTCGCTCTGACAAAGAAAATTTCAGCCACCAAGATACGTATCAAATAATATTCCAGGAGAAAATTCTGACAGCTTTTCCAAACGTGGAAACAATTTTTTAGATAGTTCCTGCATTTAAAGCTTACAAACTGTACTGGCAAACGATGGTTTTTTAGACTAAAGAATTATATATGGTCAACAATGTCCCAAGATCAGTTGTCTGATCTAAACATTCTCTGCATAGAAAATGATAAACTGGAACTTACTGATTTTAATGATATAACTGATAAGTTTGCATCCAAAAGAGCTCGAGAGAAACTGCTTTGACTTTGCATATAAAGGTAAAGGGTAAAGGGACCCCTGACCATTAGGACCAGTCGTGGCCGACTCTGGGATTGCGGCGCTCCTCTCGCTTTATTGGCCGAGGGAGCCAGCATACAGCTTCCGGGTCATGTGGCCAGCATGACTAAGCTGCTTCTGGCGAACCAGAGCAACGCACGGAAATGCCATTTACCTTCCCGCTGGAGCGGTACTTAATTTCTCTACTTGCACTTTGACGTGCTTTCGAACTGCTAGGTGGGCAGGAGCAGGGACCGAGCAATGGGAGCTCACCCCGTCGCAGGGATTCGAACTGCTGACCTTCTGATTGGCAAGTCCTAGGCTCTGTGGTTTAACCCACAGCGCCACCCGCGTCCCATGACTTTGCATATGGTGTGATGTTATAAAATAGCCATGGTCCCCCTATGAATGTTCTGTGTGAATGTCTTCATTCATTCCATACTTCAATAAACTTGTTACAAACTAATATGCAATCTTTTTATCAATGCTAAAATTTCAGCAATGTTCTGCTTTCATTGAGTAGATAAAGACGAGGACAAAAGGATCTGAGACCGGCAACTTACCAAAGGTTATTCAGGTTTTTCCTTGAGTTAATCTTGCTCCTCTTTTAAAAATCATACTTTTTGTGCAGGGAAAAAAAGTTATGACAATATTACAGATTTCTCTCTCTCAAGTTGCTATAAGGCAGGCATTGCCAAACTTGGCCCTCCAGATGTTTTGGGACTACAATTCCCATCATCCCTGACCACTGGTCCTGTTAGCTAAGGATGATGGGAGTTGTAGTCCCAAAACAGCTGGAGGGCCAAGTTTGGCCATGCCTACATAAGGGAACACCCCTTTAACAGTAACACCGCTAGAAACAGAAAGAGTCACATCTGATCATTTTACGTTTATTATGGCTATAAATGACCTTAACTTCCTTTAAAAGTGTAGAAATATCATCATATGACAATCCTAAAAGAGATTACATTTATCGAAGGCAATATCCCAAGTACAAGTTCCAAACACACTCCTAAAGACATGCAGTTTTCTAAAGCCTCCTGTTGCCCGTTCAAAATGTCTGCTTTGGGGGCAGCGACAGAAAACCATTGCCAGGATGAAAGACTTGTACTGTCTGTGCGTTCGGAGCAACACAAGAGCCAACTGGCTCCAAATAAACATCTGTTTTCAAGCCCAACTAGTGTCTAATGGCTTTTACACAAGGCAGAATAGAGACTGTGCAAATATATCAGCTGGCAGATTTGCAGCTTCAGACAGTAGTCCTTCGCCCAGCCAGTTACAACCCACCTCAACATTTTGGACGTCGTCTCCTCTAGAATTCCTTAAAAAATTCTGTGCACTAAAATAATTTATATAGTCGTTTTCTTGGTGTATATTAATATATATATATTTATATATTTATATAAAAATAGGTTGTACCCTTTTACTATTTCAAATTATTGGCATTAAAAAAAACCCCAAACCACTATGGTTTATCTTAATTATTATACTTTCCCCCCTCCCCTACTGATCATTGGCTGTTAGGAGAGACAGACATAAATTTTGGTATTAAAACTCCAATAAGCAAAGAGGACTTTTTCAACTTGCATAGCATCCATTAATGAATTTGGTGCTTCGGGTAATCCCAAAGAGGGAAACAGTTTAGGTCTGCCTAATTAGAACTGCATTATTTTGACATTTTTAGGCAAATAATACCAGATATTTTCCTCAGATCCTAGTCATCCAACATCAGTAAATCAGATTGTAGAGAGTAACTGACAAGGAGAGCTGATTAGCACTCTGGGCAAAGGGTTCAATTCACTGGGAGAATATCTCCTGTGCAAATCTGTTTAATTGGAGCTGTGCAAAGGCCCATCAGCATTCAGCCACAACATTTCCTTGTGCAGAAGAAACAGCCTACAGCCTAGCCAAATAATGGTTATCATTTTGGAAAGAAATCTAATCCCATCTACCCCACCCATCGAAAATATACTATTGCTCCCTTACCAAGTTGCCGAACTCAGTGAGAATTCACATTTTGCCAAATCTGCAAAATTCACTCATTCGAACCTTTGTGTCAAATACTCATTTTAGTTCCATTGCAACGTTGTTTGTATTACAATAACACACACACACGTAGAAACTCCTACCCAAATGAAGAAACATTGATTCAAAACAGGGCCCTGTTTCAGGCAGCGTGGCCTTCAAAAATTATTTCAAGTAATGTCGTGTTTAAGTATGGGTTTTTTGTCTTGAAAAAGAGAAAAGGAAAATGGATTCTGTGTGGAGTTGCTTTAGGCAGGCCTCTTAACAATACATTAAGTCCCATTTTACAATGAGAGGAGGAGCTGAGACAAAGAGATGCCCAAGATTATTCAAGAAGTGCGCTGCAGAAGCCTATGTGTGGCATCCACTCTGTCTCTCTATAGATTCTCCATAACCCTGGACTACCCAAACTCATCAGCTCAGGCTCAAGAGACATCTTTCGCCTTGCAGAGACTTTTAATACTGCAATGGACTTGGGTGAAAGTTGGGCGGAGAGGGAAACATGTCTCTAGAAAGCAGGAAAGCCTTTAAGCCATGCCAAGTTGGCTGAGAAGCTGTATCCAGAAGTCCTTCACCGATTCTTCCTCTTTGGCTCAATAGCTAGCAGAATTGCAGCTGATCAGGCTAAAGTAGCCGCTCAGAAACTGTAGGGGGAGCTCCTTCTCCTGGAAGGCCAACCAGTCCACTGAGTGTAGCCGATGAGAGAGATCCCAGCTGATGGGAGGGGTTGCAGGAGGCTGAGAACAGACAGCATTTCTTGGGAGATTTACATGCTTACATTATGCACCATTGGATGCTTAGGTTCTGCAGTCCTTGACAAGTTCTCAGGTACTTCTTCAAAGGGAAGCGTAGACAGACAGGAAACCGCCTCGTTTTGTGTTACTGAGCATCACCGGACATAGATGCTATCTTCTCATCTTTCGGCTGTTTGGGGGTCCCCTGAAAAGTGCATTTCATGGTTAGTCTTTAATTAAACAGCCCTACTTATCTCATTTTGCCTCCTGTGTTGCTCCTCAGCCCTTTCCTTTGCCAGAAACAGCCCCCTGAACTCAAAACTGACCCTCGTGCAAAGTTCCCTGCTCACTTAAGCAGGAGGACAAGTCTGTGCAGAGCCAGCCCATCAAATTTATTTTCTAAAAACATCGTTCACCACAAAAGATACAGTGGTACCTCGCAAGACGAATGCCTCGTAAGATGAAAAACTCGCAGGACGAAAGAGTTTTTCGTTTTTTTGAGTTGCTTCGCAAGACAAATTTCCCTATGGGCTTGCTTCGCAAGACAAAAACGCCTTGCAAGTTTGTTTCCATTGTCTTGGAAGTTTGTTTCCTTTTTCTTAAAACCGTGCATTCACTTTGAAGAGCAACTCATAGCATGCGGTGTGGTAGCCTTTTTTGAGGTTTTTGAAGACTTTGGTGATTTTTGAAGCTTTTCCAAAGTCCGTGCTTCGCAAGACGAAAAAATCGCAAGACGAAAAAACTCGCGGAACAAATTAATTTCGTCTTGCGAGGTACCACTGTACTGAGTTGAAGGATCGCATTTTAACATGGGCAACCCCCAGTGCATTAGACCCCCATTCTGCGTCTGATCTGCTGGTTATCGTGCCTCAAGCGGGGAGCTGGACCAACTGCACTACAAGGCCGGTGCAATGATTCCTTGACTGTACATGGCAACTTACCGGAGACGAGGCTTTGGCAAAGTTCAGATGAGCATACAGCATGATGGCAATGTCATTCTGGCCTGCTTCCACTGCGATGGAGAGAGCTGTGCTGCCATCCTGCAGGAGGAGAGAAAATCCAAAGTGTTGGTGCTAAACAGCCTCTGCCCAGTAGACCTGAAGGAACATCTCCACCCCCATCGTTCAGCCCGGACACTGAGGTCCAGCGCTTAGGGCCTTCTGGCGGTTCCCTCACTGCAAGAAGCCAAGTTAAGGGGAACCAGGCAGAGGGCCTTCTTGGTAGTGGCACCTGCCCTGTGGAACGCCCTCCCACCAGATGTCAAGGAAATAAACAACTACCTGACTTTTAGAAGGCATCCGAAGGATGTTTAAGGAAGTTTTTAATGTTTGATGCTTTATCATGTTTTTAATATTCTGATGGGAACTGTCCAGAGCGGCTGGGGAAACCCAGCCAGATGGGTAGGGTATAAATAATACATTTATTATTATTATTATTATTATTATTATTATTATTATTATTATTATTATTATTGGCAGTGCCCAGTTACCAAATATATTATGGGGTCTATGAAACTTGGGGTGCTTCAGAAGTGGAAAGGATTATCAACTAAGGAGAAATGGCTTATGAAATTGATGGACTATGTTGACATGGTAAAATTAACTGCCAAATTAAGAGGACATAATGACGAAGTGTTTAAGGAAGAACGCAAAGCACTGGTGGATTATCTATCAAATTATCACTTTCCGCTCAGCCTGCAGTGGAATGGGAGACAAAGGGTTTGTGCACTGTATGTCGTGATTCTATCCTGTGAACTGCCCTGAGACCTGCAGGTACAGTGGTACCTTGGTACCTTGGTTCTTGAACTTAATCCATTCTGAAAGTTCATTCGACTCCCAAAACCGTTCAAAAACCAAGGCACGGCTTCCGATTGACTGCGGGAGCTTCCTGCACTCACTTGGAAGCTGCAGAAGCCGTGTCGGATGTTCGGCTTCCGAAAAACATTCGCAAACCAGAACACTCACTTCCGGGTTTGCGGCATTCGGGAGCCAATTTGTTTGGGAGCCAAGCCGGTCGAGTATCAAGGTACCACTGTATAGGATATAGGGCGGTATACAAATTTAATAAATAACAAAAAGGGCTCACGTTGTCGGAGAGGGCAACGTCACAGCCAGGTGTGGCCAAGAGCAGGCGGACGATCTCAGCATGGCCATGTTCACAGGCGCACATCAGCGCTGTGGAACCATCATCATCTTGCAAGTTGACATCCGCTGCGCTAGCTAGCAAGGCACGAACCATGTCCAGGCGCCCGTGGCTGACGGCCAACATCAGTGCAGTTTGCCCAGCCTGCAGGAGCAGCGAGGAGAAAAGCAACAGTGTAAGTTGCAGTTAAATACTAGGGCCAGGGTTGGGTGGGGTGGGATGAGAATTGAGGGTGAAGGCTGCTGCAATCTCTGGCTCATCAGAATCGCTTGCCTCTGTTTAGTGCACAAAACTGAAATGCTGGGGAAGGGGAAAGCTCTTGATTTAAGCGTGATTTGACACCGTAAGCATTGATCCAGCTTGCAAAGAAAGAAAAGCCAACTGAGAGTACAAAAATCTGAAAAGCGTTTCACAATTACCTTAACTTGCAATCAAGCTGGGGCCTGCAAAGCTTTCAAGAAACTGAGCTGTTTTGCAAAGTGTGTTGCTTTGCTTTGACAGGAGCGTTTCCTCAATTGCCAATGATACTGTTTACGAAACCTCAGTAAGGCAAACATGTGCAAATGAGGAATGGGGGAAGAGAATCAGGCTTTAAAATCTCACTTGTGCCCTCAGAGCAGAAGAATAGGTGGTTCTGAGCACCCCACCCTGGCCAAAGCAGAAGCCTTTGCAAGGCTCTCTCATCACCTGACTTCCACCTCCACCTCCCTGTCCTGCGAGAAAGTGCTAACCATTTGGATACCTGGCTGGCTTTGGCATTTACGTTGCCCATTTTCAGCAGCTGCACAATTGTGTCCATGTCACTCTCTGAGCGGGAAGCGGCCAGTGCTGTCAGCATGATGGCCGTATAGCCAGCTTTGTTCTGTTGGTCCACGTGGCACAAACCTAGAAAGGCAAAGGAATCAACAAGAAGCCTCATCCCCTTGGAACCAAAGATTTAGAGCGAATGGGTTGTGTAGCCCCTAAGGCTGGCCTAAGACATTGCCAACAGGCACCTGCCTGAGCCTGATTTCAAAACCATCCATGGAAAAAGATCCCCCCTAACCTAGCCAGATAGTTGCTGTGATTATTGTGAGCTATTTCCTGATGTTTTGCCTAGATCTTCGTTCTACCACTTCCTGCACAGACCAACATCAGTCATTGCACCCACTTCCCCTTGATTTAATCCACCCCCTTCTTATTCTTATTCATTTCATGTTTATACCACTTTATATTTTTATGAAAAAAATCTCAAAGTGGTCAACAACACATCTGTGAAAGGAATTTTGAGGTCTTAGATATATGGTAATGTTCATAACCGCACGTACATAGATCAGCACAGGAAGACCGACCTGAAGCCATTTTGATTCCTAAACTGAGCAAATGTTTTCTCTGCAAGGTCAAAGTGGAAAAGCCTCCCCATTGTCTTTTCCTTCACAAATCCTGTCTTAAGGGTATGTCTGTGTTTGAATAAGCTATGAGCCTGTGACCTGGCCCAGGAACTAAGTATTTATCATTACAAAAGACTGGTCAGGCTCCCCAGGCAATCCAATCAAGTAACCTGCCAGATAGGAGATAAACAAGGACAGGAGAAAAACAACATTCAAATTTCTGTTTTAAGATCACATTTTCTGTGATGTAGGTATGATGTATCTGAGGGGTGGTCTTGGGTTACACCCCTTCTGTGATGTATGTATGATGTTTCTGGAGCTGGTCTTGATCTACAGGGTGGCAATTTCAAAAGTCTTTATAAGGCCCTGTGCACCATTTTTCTGGGTTCCTCCTCTCTCCTGCGTGTGAGGGGAGCATCCTGTTGCAACAGATCAATAAAGATCAAGCTTACTAGCTGCTTTGCTTCTCAATATTCTCTGGTTGGCCTCTGTTATTCTCTCCTACCAATAGGGAACCTATGTAAGGACACTATATGGGCTCTTGGATATCCCATAAGGAAAAAGGGCAATTTTTGTTTACAACACATCAAAACATCAAAGTATATCTTCAAAGCAACACAATTAACAGGAAACTAAAATATTAAAGATTTCAAAATAAAACATCGCAAAGGAGGTCAACCACAGAAGGCACACTTAACACAGCAAAGTTAACCAAAAAAATAAATAAAATAAAACCTTACTAAAGTAAGTCAAGTATAGAATTCACATTTAAAACAGCAAGAGAATAAAATATTATCATAAGCATAGAACATATCAACTGGGCAGCGGCTGTGGAAGCTCAGGCTCAGTGACCTGGATCTGCACTCAGAGACAGCCAAGATTGTATGAAGAGAAAACTCCCAGCCGACTCCTCTTTCTCCCTCTCTCTCCAGTGGAGTGGAGTAGCATTGGGCTCTGGCGTCAGAAAGCCACCTTCAAATCCCTACTCAGTATATAGCTCACTGGATGGCCTTTTTTATGTCACAAGGTTGTAGAGAGAGCTAAAGAGCCATTCTAGCTCTTTGGAGGATTGATGACAATGAATGTCATGAATCAGGAAGGGCAATACGTCACCCTCCAGATGCTGACCAATGCCCAATGCATGGCCAATGATTAGGGATCATAGAACCGTAGAGAAATACCAACTAAAGAACAATGGTAAGAGAAGTTGATGAACCATGCAGAACTGGCAAAAATGACAGATAGACTAAGAGAAAAAGACAACAGAGACTTTGAAAAAGACTGGGAACCATTCATATTATATTTGCAGAAACAAAGAAAGTCAATAGACTTGATAGCAGGATTTAAATAAACAGTGAAATATGATGGTGCATTTACTTTTATTTTTATGTTTTTAGGCTTGATGTTATGTTATTAATAACTTTTTCTGTTGAGAGATAGCAAAGTAGCAAACCAGAAGCGGAAGTTGGGGGAAGCCTTGGAGAGGAGGGAGGGAAGAATATATAGTAAATGTTAAGAATTTGAGATGTATGTAATGAATGAAAAAGAAAAATGAATAAAATTAAAAAGAAAAGAATTGTAGAGTTGGAAGGCACCCTGAGGGCCAACTAGTCCAACCCCCCCCCCCGCAATGCATGGTCCCCCGTCCAATTTGAAACCAGAGCGGACCCTGCTTAGCTTTGCAAGTGTGCTAGCAGTTTTATTGCTGCACTACTAAGAGGAAGATGGGAGGTATAGTCCAGCAACATCTGGAGGGCATCAGGCTCCCCATCCCTGCCATAATTGGACACCCAAATGGTGGCAGGCACGAGCTTCAGGCCACATGGAGTTCCAAAGGTGCTGAGCAGTTGAAGCACAAGAAGCTGCAGAAAAATGGGATGCCCCAGTGTATCACCAAGCTGTGTCCAGGTGGGCCAGCCCTCCTCAAAGGGCTCCCTTGGACTCCAGGTTTCCCCATTTCTCTCTATGCCCACCTACCTGTTTCAAGAAGCTTTGTGACCACTGGGAAGTTGGAATGTGAGACAGTGTAGTGGAGGGCCGTGTTGCCGTTGGCGTCGGCCATATTGATGATGAACTCCAGCAAGTGTGGGGAGATGCACCGGAAGGCAGCCAAGTGCTGTGAGACCAATTCTGGATCCGCTTCTTTGTGGCAGGAAAGCCTCAGCCAATAGTGGAGCACGGCAGTATAGGCCAATTTCTATAGAAACACAGGAAGGAAAGGGCAGCCGTGGCAACTGTCAGGTGTGTGAAGCTGTTCCGTCCCATTTTTTTGTCTTCTTTGCTAAATGCTTTTGGATCTCCTTGGGCGTCTCCCCCTCCGCAAACACCTTCCTCTGGCATATGTGCATGGTGAACAGGAGGAGAAGTCCCAACTAGGGGTTGGGAAAGGGATTATGTGGCAGGCTCACTATCTCATCAGAAGCCCCGCCAGTTCCTGATAGCCAGGGTGGAAGACAGTGGTTGTGGGGTGCTTTGGTTTTGCTTTCGCAGCTGAGGAATCAGGGACTGGGAGCACTGGGGATATTGACAAGGCCTTAGAACCCATCCGGTCCAAGGCCTCTGGGCCCTTGATCTGTTGAATACTGCTGGGAGATCTTCTTCCTGCCCCTTTTTCTGCAGCAAAGCTGCCCCTCCCTGTTCCACCCCAGCAGCACTCCTCCTCATCTCCCCACAAGCAATAAACTTTGGGGCCCTAGGATTACAGCCTTAATACACTTTTAATTTGGTTTAACCAGCATGGTTTCCCAAAGGAAGCCAACTCCAGGGAACTGTGGTTCCGTGAAGTGGCAGGGAAGCCCCTGTGCAAATGGCAAATCTGGTAGTTCTTCTCTAAGAGATAACCTCCTCTCCATGTGGATAGGGATCAAATGGTTTCTTTAGGTCTCTCTGAGCCAGCAAAACGCCTTTCCATGAAATCAGGAGCCTCTACAGCAGCAGTTCTCAACCTGTGGGTCCCCAGATGTTGTTGGACTACAACTCCCATCATCCCTGAGCTCTGGCCTTGCTAGCTAGGGATGATGGGAGTTGTAGCCCAACAACATCTGGGGACCCACAGGTTGAGAACCACTGCTCTACAGTATCACAGATGCCGACAACAACAAATGAGAGCTATGCTCCCACTTTAAGCTCCCTTCCACCCTCCAGAGCTTCCGCCCTCAAGAATGAGAGTGCAGGTATACCATTTCTTCGTCCATATGTTCATTGGGGCTCTCCAGGTATTTCTGAAGGACTTCACAAGCTGAAAGCAGCTCCTTGCTGAGTCCTGTCCTGGAATGGGTAGAAGAACATGGGGGAAGTTAGTTTTTGGACAGTGAGTTCCTGTGAGAGAGGAAGACAGGTATAACATTATAAACTCTGCTTATGTTACAGCTATGCACTATGAAAATCTGACTATGAATTTCCTGTCCAGAGTAAAAGAGAGATATCTGAACAGCGACTGAAGACGATATGTGTAAAGGTTCAGTGATCTCAACCATTTCCTTTCTCTCTGCCGCTTCACTTTTCCTCCCTGTATTCTGGTTTTTTTTTAAAATTGCCCTTCCTTCCATTCACGAAAATATTAGCAAACGGTATTTGTGAGAATGAGCAAGAGGCGGCACACGTTCTATGTGTATTGAATCATTCATTCTGGGAGTGAAGTTTTCTTTCTCCAGAGAAGAGAATGTGGAATATTTGGGGCACAGAGTCATGATAGCTGGGAAGATGCCCAAGGCTGATGGTTACCCTGTTTTGCCTGGTGGCTCCTTGCTGGCGCTTTCTGCGGCTGGCATCTCCCCGCTCTCGGCAGAGACTCCAGGGCAAGATACGGCTGCGGTTGTCCCAGGCAGCTTTGGGGGCTCCGCTGCCATTGCCTGTGCTGCAGGGAGCCCCTCGCTTGCCTCGTGGTATTCGCTCTCGGTGCTTTCATTGTCTGAGACGTTCTCCGCTGTGCTGGAGTCTTCAGAGGAGGTGGACTCATACCTGGGGTGGGGGCAACAAGGGGGTGAGAAGGAACAACAGAGAAAACAGCCCCCCAGAGCAGAGAGGAGAAATAGGGAAACCTCCTGAAAAGTTCTGTGCCTAGTTCTGCCTAGCTCTGTGCCATTAGAGTACTGCAGGGCAGAGGATTTCCCAGGTGCCAGGTGTGCTGATCTTGGATCACAAACCACATGGGGACTGGAAAATACCTCCTAGCTCCTGCAAGTGGAAATCCAGCAAATAGCATGACTCTGGCACAAAATCCCACACCTGTGTGTTTTGTGGTGGCGGTGACATTTGACTTCCTACAGTCCAGGTTTAGGGTGAAATCAGGCAACCTGGAGTGTGGGAAACTGCTGCTGCTGCCGCCTGGCTGCAGCCTCACTGGACTCAAGAGCAGACTGGAAGGCTCACATTCTATTTTTATTTTGGGAGCAGAGGCTTCGCCATACCCGCCATTGACACCAACAAACTGCAGGCTCTTCTTGTTGGCCAGAAGCTCTGTAGGATCCTCCTTCTTCTTCATGATCGACCGAATCCCTGCTCCGAATGAAGCTGTGGGGAAATGAAGGAAGGTGACAGTAGGCCATTAGTGTATTATTATTATTATTATTATTATTATTAATTGAGTTTATATACCGCCCTATACCTGGAGGTCTCAGGGCGGTTCACAGAAAAGATCACAACATATATAATCAGAATATAAACAACAGAATATAAATAACACCCCCACCCCCAAGAAAAGAGGCACATTTTAAAAGGGTATAGGATATCAATCAGATCAACCAAAGGCCTGGTTAAAAAGGAACATTTTTTGCCTGGCACCTAAAGGTGTATAATGAAGGCACCAGGCGAACTTCCCTGGGGAGAGCATTCCACAGACAGGGAGCCACTGCAGAGAAGGCCCCGTTCTTGTGTTGCCACCCTCTGGACCTCTCGAGGTGGAGGCACACGAAGGAGGGCCTCAGAGGATGATCTCAGGGTCTGGGTAGGTTCATATGGAAAGAGGTGGTCCTTGAGGTATTGTGGTCCTGAGCAGTTTAAGACTTTATAGGTCAAAACCAGCACTTGGAATTGGCCCGAAAACGACCGTATTTTTCACTCCATAAAATGCACCTGACCATAAGACGCACCTAGTTTTTAGAGGGGGAATGTAAGACAAAAAATTTTCTTTAAAGGGAGCGCTGAGCAGAGCTTGTATGCATCCCAGGCTCTGCTCAGCACTCCCTTTCACAAGCCGCGTGGAGCGTGTGTGCGGCGCTTGCAGGCTTTTCCCTGAGGAGGGAGAAGGGCAGCCATTCACTGACGGGCTGCCCTTCTCCCTCCTTGGGGAAAAGCCCCCAAGACTCGCACACACGCTCCACGCAGCTCTTTAAAGGGAGCGATGAACAGAGCCTCCTGCCTGCATTCACTCCATAAGACGAACACACATCCCCCCTTACTTTTTAGGAGGGAAAAAGTGTGTCTTATGGAGCGAAAAATACGGTAATTGTTAGCCAGTGCAGTCGGACCAGAATCGGTGTAATATGCTCAAACCATCTTGCTCTGGTGAGCAACCTGGCTGCTGAATTCTGCACTAGCTGAAGTTTCTGAACTGTCTTCAGAGGCAGCCCTACGTATATTATTGACACCTGGCTTGAGAGCAGTACATGTGAAAAGGATCTAGGAGTCTTGGTTGACCACAAACTTGACATGAGCCAACAGTGTGACGCGGCAGCTAAAAAAGCCAATGCAATTCTGGGCTGCATCAATAGGAGTATAGCATCTAGATCAAGGGAAGTAATAGTGCCACTGTATTCTGCTCTGGTCAGACCTCACCTGGAGTACTGTGTCCAGTTCTGGGCACCACAGTTCAAGAAGGACACTGACAAACTGGAACGTGTCCAGAGGAGGGCAACCAAAATGGTCAAAGGCCTGGAAACGATGCCTTATGAGGAACGGCTAAGGGAGCTGGGCATGTTTAGCCTGGAGAAGAGGAGGTTAAGGGGTGATATGATAGCCATGTTCAAATATATAAAAGGATGTCACATAGAGGAGGGAGAAAGGTTGTTTTCTGCTGCTCCAGAGAAGCAGACACAGAGCAATGGTTCCAAACTACAAGAAAGAAGATTCCACCTAAACATTAGGAAGAACTTCCTGACAGTAAGAGCTGTTCGACAGTGGAATTTGCTGCCAAGGAGTGTGGTGGAGTCTCCTTCTTTGGAGGTCTTTAAGCAGAGGCTTGACAACCATATGTCAGGAGTGCTCTGATGGTGTTTCCTGCTTGGCAGGGGGTTGGACTCGATGGCCCTTGTGGTCTCTTCCAACTCTATGATT
Source organism: Podarcis erhardii (assembly GCF_964252035.2). Classification (NCBI taxonomy): domain Eukaryota; kingdom Metazoa; phylum Chordata; class Lepidosauria; order Squamata; family Lacertidae; genus Podarcis; species Podarcis erhardii. Next base: position 8,636,131 of record NC_138515.1, on the reverse strand, counting down.
CTATGATTCTATTCTATGATTCTATATGGAAGGCTCTGTATGGAGGAGCCCACGGCACCTCTCTCCATCCCAGTCCTTACCTTGGTCCTCTCCCTCATCTCGTGCCTCTTGTTGAGGCTCCTGGGATATGCAGGGAGCCGCTTGCTCTGTCTGGAGGGAGTCGGGAACTGATTTCTCTAATGACCCATGAAGTTCTGGAAGAAGAAGAGAGAGGCAACTGCATCAGCACTAGCTTCTCTGAGGCGTTACTCACCAGGTAGGATGTCATGGCTCCTGTACTGAGCTGGGCATCCTGACTTGGGCTCTGGCTCTACCTTGCAGACTCTCCTCTTGCAATCCTTCCACCCCACAGGTTGCCTACAGCTGCAGCAATCCAAGGAAAGAGGGTGATCTCTTACTGAACTGGTTCTGTTGGTGTGAGGAGACCGTGCAAGATTTTGAGCTACACCAAATCCTCCAGGAAGATGGAAGATCAGGGTGGTAAACAGTCATTTCGGAGATTTTGTTCACTGACCTCCAAAGAGGCAAATCTCCCTGTACGAACATTCGGCAACAGGTATTGCGAGGTGGGGAGTAGAGATTGGAAGTTTCATGCCCCAGGGAAGGAGATGCTTTCAAAGGATTCTGGGAAAATGTCCTCCAATCATTGTGTTTTGTTTTTCTGCCTACAGCGTTTCAGTGAGTTTCTGGTTGGTTCTAACAAAGGTATTGCCCAACTGTGAACATGTACAATGGCAATGTGTGTAATCAGCTCATAGCATCCAAGGCCTTCAGTTATTTCCCCCCAAACCTCTGGAATCCATGCAGCTGGATTCTCTACCAAGCAGCTGAAAATAAACTTGGAAAATCTTAACCATTTAATACAGCGCCCACAATAATCTCCCCCAGCTCATGCCCATATCTGGGCACCAAGCTCTCAGCAACAAATCCCCAGGTGGCTAGGAGTTCAAATCCAGATTATTCTGGAGCTTCTGCTGTGGCCTTTATATGCTGAGCAAAGGATGCACCCAGTTCCAAGAGAATTAGGAGGGACACCAGTCTCTCTTCTTGGACACTCCAGGGACCTGGAGTTCAGGCTGGTTCCTGACTCGTGAGAGCTCTTTTTCCACCAATTCTTTGTGGCAAAACTGGCTCATAAATGGAGCTTCCAAACATCTTTTCATTCCAGAACCTTTGATCTCACCCTGGGAACATCACAGACTATTTTAAGAGTTTCTCTTTCCCTTGCTCCTGCTATAAACAGCTGGTAAAAATCAGCGTATTAGTTACACAAAAGCCTTTTACGGGGTAGGGAGAAAACAGCCGAGCGTTGCCACTGATTTTAGTCCAGAGAGAGGGAGAAAGACGAGGGCGTGCATTTTCTGGTAAGCCCAGACAAGGAAGAGAAAAAGGGGCTGCCAGGACTCTCTTTCCCTGCAGACTCACCAAAGCTGGGACTTTTGACAGGCTGTTTTAATCGATTGTTTTGAGTTAAGCTTGAGTTAAGCTTGAGTTAAGCTGGTATGGGGGGGGGGTCATTTTAATTTGATATAGAGCTTTATACTTAGTGGGTTAAAAAAAAATCAGTCAGTTCAAAGAATGCACCCAACACATTTCAGCTTTTACAGGGTATTCCTGTTACAGATAGGTAGCCGTGTTGGTCTGCCATAGTAAAAACAAAACAAATTCCTTCCAGTAGCACCTTAAAGACCAACTAAGTCAGTTCTTGGTATGAGCTTTCGTGTGCATGCACACTTCTTCAGATACACTGAAACAGAAGTTTCCAGACCCTTCTATATAGTGAGAAGGTGGGGAGGGGTATTACTCAGAAGGGTGGTGGGAATGGGTGATTGGCAGATAGCTGTGATGAGCCTGTTGACGACTCTTAACGACTGCAATAGGTCTTACAGGAAAAAGCAAGGGGTGAAAAGGTGAAAAATGGCTTTGTCATGTATAATGAGATAAGAATCCAAGGTCTTTGTTCAGACCAGGTTTCTCCATGGTTTTGAGTTTGGTGATAAGTTGTAATTCAGCAGCTTCTCTTTCCAGTCTATTTCTGAAATTCCTTTGTAGTAAAACAGCTACTTTGAGATCTTGTATAGAATGTCCTGGGAGATTGAAGTGTTCTCCTACTGGTTTCTCTGTCTTGTGATTCCTGATGTCCGATTTATGTCCGTTTATTCTTTGGCGTAAGGTCTGGCCTGTTTGTCCAATATAGGTATTCCTGGCACTCCCAATTCAAAGGCAGCAGGTAAGCACAACATCCAGTCCACAAGTAAACAAAGAGAAACATAGATTTGGGAGGCGGGGAGGAAGGAGAGTCAAGCTGCTTGTTCTCTTCTCTTGGCCAAGATTTTTGGGTCTCACACGACAACAGCACATCTGATGTGCTGCAAACTGAATGGAAAGATCTTTACCACCATTTCCCCATTTTTATTTTTTTTTGCTGTTTTATTATGTACCCTAAGGACTTGGATGAAGAAATGACAGAAAAGTTTTATTTAGAGTGGGGAGCCCTAGCCGGAGGACTGGTGGGATTTGTGGGAAGAGTAACAGAATTGTAGAGTTGCAAGGAACCCGAGGGCCACCTCATCTAACCCCCTGCAATGCAGGAAGATGCGACAGATTTTCCACAGTTGGGGTGAGTGTATTCTCCTTCAGAAACACACACACACACACACACACACACACACACACACAGAAAGAGCTTACCTGCTGTATCCTGCTGTCCATTCCCCTCTGTGCCAATGATGCTGATCTTTTTCACAGTGTGGAAGGTGGTAGCTGTGCTCTCTGCGCCAGCATGGACCGGGAACGTGGTCTCCATCACCTCGTTGCTGCGGTATGTGGCATAGAGCGGCACCATCGCTTCTTCCAACCCTGCGTCTTTGCCCGCCAAAGCTTTGAGGCTGGCATAGGACTCCTTGTTCTCCAAGCTCTGTGCCCTCTGCGGCCTGTGGTCCAGCCCTGTGGCTGTGCTGGCGGCGACCTCTGGCTCCCTTTCCACTTGGACAACCTTGACTGTATCCACCCGAATGGGGACTTCCTGGGGCCTCTGAAACTCTCTGCCGCCCCCTTGTCCCGGACCCTCTCCCCCTACTTCCCATTCTCTCAGGCCACCACCGGACGCTCCTTTGCCCTCCTTCTCCTTGGCCTGCAGCTCCAGTTTCTGCTGGGCGGCTTGAAGTTCTTGGAGCGCCCTCTTCAGCTGCACCTCTAGCACGGCAATCTTGGCGGACAGGGCCTGAACTGCCTGGCGCTGGCTCTCCTCCTCCGGGGAAGGCAACCCCAACTCCTCCTCCTTGACCGCCACCCCAACATCGCACCTCCCCACCTCTGCCTCTTCGGCTGACATGCCCACGCCCACTGACCTCACTTCCTTCTTGTCCAGCCTGCCTCCTGCATCAGGCCCCACGCTGCCCTCCTCATTTCCACCAGCCCCCTCCTCGGGGATATCTATGTAGAGCTCCCCCCTGGATTTTCCTTTGCCGAACCCCCCCGGGTGCCCCAAGAACTTCTGGCTCTTGAGCTGGACACTCAGCTGCCGCTTCTCCTCCTGCAGCACCGAGATCTTCACCTGCAGCACATGAAAATGATGTATCGTTGGTACTTAATTCCAAGTAAAACAGCAAAAATGTATAGGACAAGTTCAAATATTTGCTGGAAATGTAAAGAAAAAGAAGGCACCTTTTACCATATGTGGTGGAAGTGCAAGGTGGTAAAAGAATTCTGAGAAATGCTATATAATGAATTGGAAAAAACAATGTTTAAAACAACTTTTGTTAAAAAACCAGAAGCTTTTTTTAGGTGCAGAAATACTAAAGGAGCACAAAAGGCTGTTTCTGTATGCAACGACAGCTGCATGGATGCTCTTAGCCTCAGAGATGGAAGGAAGACAAAGTTCCCACCAGACAGGAATGGCAGACCAAATGGATGGACTTATGCAAAGATGGTGAAAATGACTGGGAAAATCAGAAACCAGGAAGACCAGAATTTCAACAAAGAACGGGGGAAATTTATAATTTACCTTGGAGATCACTGTAAACACTTAAACTCTTTAGCAGGATTTGAATAACACTTGCAGTGTAACAGGTACTAGGGTACTTAAAATTTGGAGTGGCTTAAAATATGCAGCGGAAAAGGACTAACGATGGAACCCATGGAAGGGTGGGGGGAAGAAGCCCAGAGATTCGGGTGAATCTTTGTTTATTTACCTTTTTATTACTTACGACGTTGAAAGTAAATTTTAATTTGTAAAACCAAATAAAAAATTATTATACAGTGGTACCTCGGGTTAAGTACCTAATTTGTTCCGGAGGTCTGTACTTAACCTGAAACTGTTCTTAACCTGAAGCACCACTTAATTAATGGGGCCTCCTGCTGCTGCCGCGCCGCCGGAGCACAATTTCTGTTCTCATCCTGAAGCAAAGTTCTTAACCTGAAGCACTATTTCTGGGTTAGTGGAGTCTGTAACCTGAAGCGTATGTAACCCGAGGTACCACTGTATAAAAGAGAGATCTTCACCTGTAGCACTGGGATCATCTTGACCTGCTCCTCCAACTGGCGCAGCTTCTTCAAGGCTACAGCCATCTGCTCCCGGACATGCTGGAGGTGCCCTGGCGTTGGGGAGACTGGGGTGGAGAGTCCTGAGCCGATGGGCGTGAACTGCCCAGGGGCGCCTTGCTGTGAGCCATTGTAGGAAGTCTGGCGGGAAAGGCACTGGCTTCCCACCAAGGAGCTTGTTGATCCAGATACGCTGCTGTGGAGGCTCCCAAGACCACCTGCCCTGGTCCTTTCTCCATCTCCAGAATCCGCTTGGTCTTCTAGCTTCTTCCTGGCATCCAGCAAGGTCTTCTCCACGCGGGCATTGAAGCTGCCGGGCGTGGCGTACTGTGGGTAGAAGCTGCGCCCGCAGTAGGAATAGGAGGAGTGGCGGCTATCCATGCTGGCATTGGAGCAGAGGGACTCGGTGGAGGTCCACCATGAGCCGGTGTAACCATAGCCTCTTGGCAGGGAGCTGTAGCGTGGTCGGCGGTGGACCGGAATGCGCTTGATGGTGTGGCCCTTCTCAATGTCATCCACATATTTGAGGAAGTCCAGGTCCAGTCGGTAGCCATAGGGAGTCTCCACGGAATAGGGCAAGTCCTGTTCCTTCCCATGGAACGCCGTAGCAGAGGTGGGATTGGCCTTCCCTGCAAGAGCACAGAGGGGAAGAGATCAGCTTAAAACATTCCTTTGTTTTTGTAATTAGTTGAGCGCCCTTGAGAATGCACTGATCATCTCAAATACATGGTGAAGTCGGGACCATCATGTCCTGGCTCAACAAACATACCTGAAGGAGCATTTCCACCCCCATCGTTCAGCCCGGACACTGAGGTCCAGCTCCGAGGGCCTCCTGGCAGTTCCCTCACTGCGAGGTTACAGGGAACCAGGCAGAGGGCCTTCTTGGTAGTGGCACCCGCCCTGTGGAATGCCCTTCCACCAGATGTCAAGGAAATAAACAACTATCATGTACTAACTTTGGAGCAATTAACGCATTTATGATTTTTCAGTGGCACCACAGGAGTTCTTCCACTGCCAAGTGGCGCCAATTTCACACAAGGGAAGGATGGGTGAAAATGACAATTTTGATTTCTCTCAGTTCTCATTTTCCCAGTCTGAAGTTCACTTCACGTTTCCACCTCAGTCTGCAATTTTTTATTTTAAAAGTCATCAGCATTTCTCCTAAAATACTCATTTTCTAATGCAGGTTCTCCTAACATATAGTATTTTTGTATGCTGCTTTCACTAATAGACGCATTTCTATGTACTCTTCACCTGATTATTTTACATTTTTCATTTCCATACACACTCTGGTCCGTGACCGAAATAAATCTATTCATTCATTTCTGTACAAATTACTTGAATGGCAATATCTGGAGGAGTGTGAATTTTGAAAGATGGTGGTGTTCTGAAAGTGTGAATTACCGTATTTTTCTGTGTATAAGAGGCACCCATGTATAAGACGATCCCTAATTTTGGGGACTCAAAATTAAGAAAATGCACTATGCACTATCTGTGTATAAGACGACCCCTTATTTTAAACGTCAAAAATTTAGGAAAAAATATAGTCTTATACATGGAAAATATACAGTAAGTAGATTTGCCTTTGAGTGCAAATGTACTCTTATTTCTCCCCATATGTAAGGGTTTGAAGTCTGTAGCCTGTATTTCTCTCAGTTGTATGTGTGTTGTATTTCCTATTTCTTGGCAAATCAGCAAGTCTTTCTTCTTCTTTTTACACAACTATAGAAAAAGCCAATTGATGTTTGCTTTGATTTGGTGATAAGAGTGAGTTTTCCCAGCAGAAAGCCGTGGGAGAAGCAGAAGTGTGGACCAACCCTACACATTAAGAGCTTTATTTTGAAGCCTCAGCTTATTTCTCTACAACAGTCCTAGGTACTATAACAGCTGATGACAGCGGAATGCCTACAATAGCTCAGGTGACCCCCATATCCCAGTAGATTCTCTTGTTTTTAGTATGGTACTGCTTTTGTGTGAAGGCTCAAGATGCATCACACATTTTCGAGAAGCAGCATAAAATATTTTAAAAATCAAATCACAGAAGTTACGAAACTCACAGGGAAAACTGTAAAATAGTGTACACAGACTCTGGTGCGCAGGACTATTCAGGGCCACAATACATTTTGAAAGGTTAATAATTTGCCTTCAGTTTTGTAGTAACATTTCTTTACACAGCTGCATTTCTTAATTTTGGGAACATGGGGTGGGGTGTGCAATTAGGGAGACTGCCCTGATGAGCCCCTGCACTTCAGAATATACTGCTACTGCTTCCTATCAACCTCTGCATCAAATACTCTCTCCCTATCAAATCTAGGAAATGGATCTTCAGAATTTTATCTGAGGCCATACATCACATCCAGCAGGCCTGATGCCCCATCTTGCAGCTTTATCTGTCCAAACGAAAAGTGTTCATGCACATGCACACATACCTGGGAAAGCAGTGGTCTCCATGTGCAGAACCTGTGCCATTCTTGAATTCTGGCCCCAGTTCAAAGTGTGTGTCCAAAGCAACAAGGAAGCTCTTTCAGAGTACAGCGAGGAGCCACACAGCCTGCGAAGAAAAGCAGGTTGAATCCACATGTGCCAGATATGAGACTATATTATGAGGCAGCCTGTTTTTGTTGGTTGAAGGAATGGATGACATTCACATATTTTGGACTTAGAAGGTCATGACAATATTTTTGGTTGGAATGCTTATTTCTGATATGAAAAGGTGACAGTTCATAAAGGATTTACAAATCACATAATCAGGAAAATTATTCCGTTGTTGAACGATGGAACTCATTGTTACGGGAGGCAGTGAGGGCCACCAACCTAGCTGGCTTTAAAAGAGGGTTAGGCAAATTCATTGAGGAGAGGGCTATCGCTGGGAGCTAGCCATGATGGCTATGCTCTGCCTCCACAGTCGGAAGAAGTATTGCTGCTGGAAACTGCAGGAGGGGACACTGCCCTTGTACTCAGATCCTGCTTCCGGGTTTCCCACAGCCATATGGCTAGCCTTGATTTTCAAATGAAGGCAAATGTCCTACAAATATATAGAAAATAGTAAAAGAAAAAAGAAAAAGAAAGGTATAGGGCCCCTGGATGGTTAAGTCCAAGTCAAAGGCGACTATGGGGTTGCACCACTCATCTCGCTTTCAGGCCGAGGGAGCCAGCGTTTGTCCACAGACAGCTTTCCGAGTTATGTGGTCAGCATGACTAAACCGCCTCTGGCACAACAGAAACACCGTGACGGAAACCAGAGTGCATGGAAGAGCTGTTTACCCTCCTGTCACAGCGGTACCGATTTATCTACTTGCACTGGTGTGCTTTCGAACTGCTAGGTTGACAGGAGCTGGGACAGAGCAACAGGAGCTCACCCCATTGTGGGGATTCAAAGCGCTGACCTTCTGATCGGCAATCCCAAGAGGCTTAGTGGTTTGGACCACAGCACCACCCACATCACATGCAAGAAAAAAAAAGTAAATACTGGTGGGAAGGAGGACTGATTGCTACAGAGGCATGAGAACAGGAGGACATCAGGATCAACAACGGGGCAAGGAGCAGCAGGAGGAGGAGGGCTGAATGGTATTTATTGTTTTCTAATAGCCAGCCAAATCTTAGACTGTGGCTCCCCAGTATTGTTAACATTTCTGGGGGAATCGCTGAGAAGCCATTAAAATTCTTTATCTCCTTCTCCATTTTCTCCATTCTGGCCTCACATTCTCTGGTTGCAAAGCACAACCACAAGGAAGGGGGTGGGTGGGAAGAGAGACTTCATTTGTGCGCTGTCTTTTCCCCCCGCCATCCCATGTCGGAACCCCCAGCCCAGCCCCAGAGCTGGGTCAGCAGATAGTCTTGTACTCCTTTCTTCCAGCTCCTTCCCCTGCCAAAACCTCAACGCCACTAGACAGTCCTGCTGCCTCAGCCCTGTTCCCACCACCCTGCTCCTTCCGCGATCGAAGCCGAGGGCCTGGCAGATAGCGAGAGAGCACGAGCCTTCCCAGCCAGAATTCCTGTGTCAGAGCGAAGGAGGACCACAAAAATGAGCATAGAGAGCTGAGGCCTGGAGCGGGAGGTGCCACGACTTCAGCTGCAGACGGCTGGCCAGGAATGACTCTCTGACAAGGGAGGCTGCTGGGACTCCTCTGGTCTGGAAGCCCTAATCCCTGACAGGAGTAGGGGTTTGGAGAGGAAAACGAGCTCTGCGCATGCTCAGAGTCCCTTGCAAGTCCAGACATTGTGCTCCCAGCTCCCCAACCTGCAGGCAAATAAAGGACCACAAAGACTGGCTTGGATAGAAACAGGCCACAACTTTTCATGGGGCAATCAAAAATACTTGCCCACTGGAAGTGACACGTAGGTGAAATAGGGTGACCCCCCGCAGGACCACTCCCCCCGGGATCCCTTTAATGGGATAGCCCAGTGTTTGGAGGGGCAGGTAGAGACTAGAACCTCCCCTTCATCCAAGACAAAGGACTGCCCCAATGCCCAACTCAGTTGTGATGACTGCTATGAGGTAGGCAATTGGCCCTGTTGGACAAATCCCTACCCATTCCCATAAAACAGCAACCACCATAGCCACAGCAAAGTCCTTAACCATCAGCTTCAACCAAGGGAGGAGGGGTGTCGAACCTGACAAGGAGAAAGCAGGTAGGGCCCCTGGTGAGGGCTGTTTAAATGGCCAGGGAGTGGACCTGAGGGAAGCCTTCCTGCTCTGTTGGCTCTGCCCCCCACCCCCACCCCGTGTCCTAGTCTGCATCCCTATTTGCCAATCTGGGATGCAGGCTAGGATCTGGCTTCTGGTAGGAGATTTGGGCTTAAGCCCCCGCCCCCTATTTGGAAGGGACACCAATGCCACGATTCCCTTGTCGGGGGCTTTGGAGGAGCCCCTGCCACCCTGCAACATCTCTGCCCCGAAAGGCTGAACGGACTTACTCTTCATAGTCATTTCACGTGCTTTAGGACTAAGCCCTGGAGAGATCCACAATTACCGTACTATTCGGTGTAATAAGGTGCAGCAATTACCTTGGACGGCACAAATTCCTGGAGTAGAGACGGTCTGTCATCTGCAGTTAATCATGAGAGCTAAACAGAACCCACAAGGGCATGGCAGAATAAGTGAGGGTGGGGAGAGCAGCTCCCTTCTCATGTGACTGGCATCACATGGAAGTAGAATACATGAATTGGTCTTTTGCAGCACACACCATCTGAAAGGAGGTTCTGGCTGAGAGCTAGAACTGCATTTAACCAGCAATGTCATATTCAGGGGCGGCGGGTGGAGAGAATGCAAGGATATGGCTTCACTGAGCTGTGATTCCTGCATTGCAGGGGGTTGAACTAAACGGGTCCCTTCCAACTCTACAATTCCATAATTCTATGATTCACACTTACAAAGGAACATCCAGGAAACTTAAGAGGGCCAAATGCAAGCCATACGTACCATGTCTGCTGAGGTCAGATCCAGCTGGGATCACAGGCTGTCAGGTGACTGACAAATGGGCAGCTCCACCCCCTGTCAAATGTGGCCTGTTGAGTTGGCCACAATCGGATCTGGCCTGCTGGCCAAAAGTGGTTCCCCACTCCTAGACTGGAGTCCTGGGGCTACTCACCACCCTGTCCGAAATGCATTGGTGGGGGCAAATGTCTTAGGAGCTCTCACCCCTATACAATAATCCCAGTTGGAGAGGAAATGTGAGTTTCCCTTCCGCTAAGGCCCTCCACTTCATCTGGGTTAATGAATGAGCAAAGCTTTGCTGCTCTAAAGAGGGAATGGGGAGTCACTTTATTACCGCACAAATATTCAAGGAGGAAGGGGCTAACAATGCCTATTAGGTGCCCTGGCTGGGCATGGTGAGAGAGAGGTGGCCGTGTCAACAGGTCTGATGCTTGGATTCAACAGCTTTTCTCTGCAAGCAACAGCTGGCTCATCTCATCCGCACTGCTATCCAAACAGCCTGCAGCACAAAGCCATTACTCAGACCCAGAAAGCAGCCAGATCCCACACATCTTCAGGCTGGGGAGGCGGGGGGGGGGGCACGATGTACTAAGTCATGGTGATGGCTTAAGAAGGAGTGAGGGGGCTTCATATCCCAGGGTTTTGCTGGAAGAACTCCAGTTGACCCTACTGCTGCCGGAGCAAATGACGGCATCCTTTCCAAACCAAAACCACCTGCAATCCCTTCCCTATTTTTGGTTTCTGGGGCTGATGGAAATGCAACAAGCCTTTCCGAAATAGGGGCTCGTGTGCTGCGATTTGGGATGCGGCCAGCCATTACATCACAGCCACGCCTTTTGGGCTGCGCAGGCAAGGTGCTTGGCCAGATGTGAAGAGGACGCGTCTGGGAAATCTCTTGACAACTCTGCCTACCTCAACTCCAGTCTCGGAGGGTTTGCAACCCCGCACCCTCCCGCATGGGCAGCTATATTTCCTCTTTGCTTCCTGGCTGCCAGAAAAAGCTCAGCCTGTGGAATGTGAGCTGGCAAAGGCTGTGCAAATGGGAAAAGGTGTGTGTGTGTGTGAGAGAGAGAGAGAGAGAGAGGAGAAGAAGAAGAAGAAGAAGAAGAAGAAGAAGAAGAAGAAGAAGAGGAGGAGGAGGAGGAGGAGGAGGAGGAGGTGTAGGAGTTTGGATTTGATATCCCACTTTATCACTACCCTAAGGAGTCTCAAAGGCTAACATTCTCCTTTCCCTTCCTCCCCCACAACAAACACTCTGTGAGATGAGTGGGGCTGAGAGACTTCAAATAAGTGTGACCAGCCCAAGGTCACCCACCAGCCGCATGCGGAGGAGCGGGGAAGCGAACCCGGTTCACCAGATTACGAGCCTACCGCTCTTAACCACTACACCACACTGAGAGACAGAGATAGAAAGAAACAGCCTAGGCAGCAAAGCCAGTGATGGAACCACAGTAGTCCTTGGTTTCCATAAGGCCTGGTCTACAGGTTGGTGGGGAAGGTAAGCAAAAAGATGCCAGTGGCCGGGGGGGGGGGGGGGATGAGCAAAGCAAACATACCAAGGGTTTGAATTTTGTCAAAGTTCTCATTTATTTAGAAAGGATGCTGAGAAAAAAATATAATGACAGCTCTTACGTCATCACAGGTATGAGTTCCAGGCAGGCTAAGCCTCTCTTTTTGGACAGCTGCATATTCCTACATTGCAGGGGGGTGGACTAGACTCTAGAATTCTATGAATCTATGAAAATCAACTACCGGTAATAACTGAAAGGAGGAAATGCAATATTGGAGTGTCATGGTGTGCTCCCCAAGCCAGGAATAGGATCCAGAAATACTGAATGTTTATGTGTTTTAATCCATCCTTCTGTGATTGCTGAACTACAGCTGCTTTTCCAGACACAGAAGAAGATTCAGTCAGAATTCTCAGCTTTGCTAGTAACTCCATGGCAGAGCCTGGGGCAGCCAGCCAGCCAGCCAGCCAGCCAGCCAGCCAGCCATCCGCTTGGCTCTAAACCCCCAGCTCTTCTAACCTTCACAGAGGCGAATATTGCCAGCAGGGTCTCTGGCCCAGCTGACTGTGAACAAATTTCACTCCCTTAAATGCAGGAGCATAGCGTGGAAAGAATTTCGGCCTGGTGGCACATTTAGTCCCATATTATATCAGCAAAGCATCTGTAGCCCAGGGAAAAGAGGGCTGCTTCCCATGCAAGCCAAGGCAGCCATGAGGTTTCTTTCCAGAGCTGTAGCCAGGCAGACCTGCAACTCCCAGCAAAATTCCATGCGGTTTGGTCACACACAAACACCCACCAGAGCCACTGCCAGGGATCTGGAAAGTCTGAGGCAGGCAGGGGAGTGACACTGAGTCATGGTTACGGATTTCATGCTTCTAAAACCATGCAACAAGCATTTGACCTCATGCAATAGGTTTCGGTTTGAGATGTCGGTTCTACTTGGCTTGAAAGGAACCAGCCTGTGGAGGTGGCTATAGGAAAGGACTCACATCTCAAACCTGGGGACTCTGCTCTGAAAGTGGGAAGGAGGCTGAGCCAAGGTTGCCCCCAAAGCAGACCTTGGGCATGGAGCACATAAGTTTCTACTGTCTGCCCATGAAGCCACTATGCCCTGTATGGAACTAAGTGCTCATATCCACAACTTGTACTGCCATCAAAGCCTTACAGGCCTCATACTACTGGCTTATCCTTGAAGCACATGAAAGAGTGCATCTGAGCACACAAAGAGCACATATCCTAATTACCAGAGGCGTACCTAGGCTCCCTTGTGTCCTTGGAAAGTACCTCCATGGCTGGGACAGACCATGGACCAAAAACTCAAAAAGGATGCTTTTTGCCGCACTGGACTCCCTCCATGGCCATTGGGGTTGGGTCTGCTCTGCCTGGTCTCACCTCCTTTTCCTCTGTCAGTCAGTCTGTCTGAGCACGCAGGCAGGTGGGCTCTTAGCCACTCTCAGCCAGAGTGGATATAGATTGCATTTGCTCCCCGATGGGCCTGGCCCCTTGCCGGGGGCCAACCTGTCCAGCCCCTGGCAATGGCCCTGATAATGAATGAATGTTTGGAGTACATTTCCAGGTTAGGGAAATGTGGTTTCGAGGTTTCCTTGAGCCTTGGCACTACTCTATTTAGAAATTAACTATTGCATTGTGACTCTACCCTGACATGGCAGGAAGGACTAGGCTATCCAATGCACTGAGAGAGAGAAGATCATCACAGAATCATAGAATCGTAGAGCTGGAAGGGATCTAGTCCAAGCCTCTACAATGCAGGAATCACAGCTAAAGCATCCATGACAGATGGCCATCCAACCTCTGCTTAAAGGTAAAGGGACCCCTGACCATTAGGTCCAGTCGCGGACGACTCTGGGGTTGCGGCTCTCATCTGGCTTTATTGGCCGAGGGGACCAACCTACAGCTTCTGGGTCATGTGGCCAGCGTGACTAAGCCACTTCTGGAGAACCAGAGCAGCACACGGAAACGCTGTTTACTTTCCTGCCGGAGCGGTACCTATTCATCTACTTGCACTTCGTGCTTTCGAACTGCTAGGTGGGCAGGAGCAGGGACCGAGCAATGGGAACTCACCCCATCATGGGGATTCGAACCACCGACCTTATGATCGGCAAGCCCTAGGCTCTGTGGTTTAACCCACAGCGCCACCCGCGTCCCTAACCTCTGCTTAAAAACCTCCAGTTAAGGAGAGTTCACCACCTCCCAAAGGAGTCCGTTCCACTGTCAAGCAGCTCTTACTGTCAGAAAGTTCTTCCTGATGTTTAGTCAGAATCTCCTTTCTTGTAATTTGAATCCATTGGTTCGAGCCCTGCCATCCAGAGCAGCAGAAAATGAGCTCGCTGCATCTTCTATGTGACAGCCCTTTAGCTATCTGAAGATGGCTAACATTTCTCCTCTCAGTTTCCTCTTTTCCAGGCTAAAGATATCCAACTCCCTCAACCATTCCTCACAAGACTTGGTTTCCAGACCCTTCATCGTCTTGGTCGCCCTCCTCTGCACACGTTCCAGTTTGTCCATATCCTTCTTAAATTGTGGTCCCAGAACTGGACACAGGACTCAAGGTGGGGTCTGGCCAAGGCAGAACAGAGAAAGCCAACCTGTTTAGCTTATACAATCAATTACGTCAAGTTAAGTTGTCCCATGACAACACTTCATTCTCAAATTTGCTTCCATGACCAAGAAGAACCGTTCTTCCCTGGGAGTTCAAAGCGTGATGAGCAATCAGATAAGCAACTGCAGGGTTATCTTGCAAAAGCAGAGATAGGTGAAGTTCAGAATGCAGCGTGAGTTAACAGTGACCTTGGGCTGCCAGCTGCACAAACAGAGCAAGCCAAATTGATTTGGGTGGGCCAGGAAAACACATGGTAGGCAGAGTTTGCAAACAGTACACAGCAAGAGTACAGTGTTTTGCACCATGACAAAACCTCACATATAAAGAATTTTACTTTTGAAGAGAGGGGGGAAATTGTGCCGCAGATGTGAAAAGGAAGTGTGTTTGCAACTTACAAAATAAATAAATATGAAAGCTGACTAGTGTGGTCATAGGCTCATTGGGGAGAAGGACTGAAACATGCTATTCTGTACATGCGTGTTCACACACATGGTCTACATGGCATCTGGAACTCCTGGCAAACTCAGCATTAAAAAAAATGTCTCCGTAGACTATGTTTTTGTTGTAGCCAGCAGATAACTGCAAGCCTGCCTTGTAGTAAGGGCTACTTCATTCTACTGTATACCCCATACATGTGCCCTTTTCTGATAGTTATTGAAGATGACATCATAGCCAAAAGTGCCTATGACATTGGACAGGCGCAGTTCAGGATATTTCAGCAAGCAAGGCTGCTTGACCTGTTGAAAGAGATCACAGGTCCAAATCTTGAAGGACTGTTTCCAGCTACTTGGAGAAGAGAAGGAGAGAGAGAAAAAGATGAAAGAAGATGCTGTTTCAAAAGAGGAGTTACAGAGCACTGATATGAAGAGGGACCTGAATCTGTTCTCAGGACTATTCATCACTTTCCATTCACAAAACAGGAGATCAAAGAGACTTCAAACACAAACACAATCTCTGGCTTTCAGCACCCAGAGAACTCTGGTGCAAAGTCTTACGACGAAGCATCTCTTTTTTTGCAGCAAACAGCAATGCTTGTCCCAAGAGTGATGCAGCAGTTGCTGTTTATTCTCTGTTGGTAAATTTGTGCAACTTTGTTGTTTTTTTTAAATAATATTTATTCAGAATTTTAAAAATTACAAAAAGAAAAAAAGAAAAAAGAAAAATAAAAAAGACAGAACAAATACAAAAAAATACAATCATTTTAAAAAAAAGAACAGATTAAACCTTTACATAACTTTCTTCCTTTACTTATTTCCTTGACCTCCTCACACCTCCCATCTTTGTATTATAGTTCAAATTATTATTTCAGCAAATCCTTCCAACCTTGTTTTTATCTTAATAATTTGTTTTAATATATTGTAATTTTACATTCTCTCTTTCATCAATTCATTTTTACTTAATCCTTTATATCATTTCTACCAAAACCACATAATTTTCTTTTTCCAACATCTTTCTAACAATCCTTAATTTTACAATATTTTTGAAGATATACTTTAAATTTTTTCCAATCTTCTTCCACCGACTCTTCTCCTTGGTCCCGGATTCTGCCAGTCATCTCCTAAATTTGTGCAACTTTGACACTGCTAGAAATTTTCATGAATGTGCCAAGGTAGGTCTCCTTGCCAGGAGACCAGCAGTCAAGCAAACTGATATCATTCGGGATGTGCATAAGAAAGACAGCTTGCAGAGAAGTGTTCAAGAGAATAGGGGTGCAAGCGTAGAGAGATTCTCTCAGCATGGCTCTTTGCCAGCTGACTTCTTAAGAACTGATCCTTAAACCAAGACTGAACTGCTCAAGTACCTTACAAAGAAAATCTCAAAGCGTACCTGCAGAAGCTCATGACCAGCAGACATGGAAAGCGAGTCATTTTCAAATATCAGCCATTTCAACATGGGCAATGTTGTTCCATGCAACTATAAATAAGTCCATTCGAGCATAATGCTCCTAGCTAGTATAGGATGCTGCTGTTTCTGCCGCAGCAGCCCCTCATGGCTGCTCAAGATTCCTGATATAGTCTTTGCCCTTTGAGTCTTTCTGTAGATTCCCACCAAGCTACTGGTGCTGGGCTTTGGTATTGGGAAGAACTATAGACACTAAGCTGCTCTATTGGCTGCCGTGAAAGGGGAAGACCGTGGCATAGCCGTCCTTCGTATTCATCCAGTGTCACAATGACTAAATGGAAATGACCAGCTCACAGCATGGGAAATGCAAAATATGCTTCAAAACAGCTCTTTCGGTATGTGTTAGAGCTAGGCTGAGTTAGCTTAGGGCTCATCCACATTGCTGCTTGACCCATGCCAAAAAAAAACATGGGTCCAAGAGGTTTCCCATTTGCCCTGCCACTTTTTCTGGGGAAACCATCTCTTTACAGCTGAATCAGACCAAGCATCAACCCATGGTAAAGGGCATCGACATTTGCTCTAATTCAGAGGTAAAGAGCAGGTTTTCCCAGGGGAAAGCAGCAGGCAGGACAAGAAGTGTGGACAAGCCCTTTATTATTGTTCTTCTGTTTTGTAATTCCCAACAGTACTTTTCTAATTGTATTTCTTTGCTGGAATATGGGCTCTTTTTATAGATAGATAGATAGATAGATAGATAGATTCTTTATTGTCATTACACAAGTGCAACATTGCACAAGTGCAACGAAATTGGATGCCATCCCTTAAAAACAACAAAAGCAAAACAACAACAACAACATTCCAGCCACACCCACACCCACACCCATCAAACTCCCAGGTCACACTATCGAGTTACTGCATTTAAGAAGGCCACAGCTCTTGGATAGAAACTATTTTTCAGTCTATTTGTCCTTGACTTGATGTTTCTGTATCTCCTGCCAGAAGGCAGTAGTACAAACAGACTGTGTCCCGGGTGAGATGCATCCTGCAGGATATTGTTTGCTTTCCTAAGACAACGGGAACCGTACAGTTCTTCCAAAGATGGGAGGGGATGACCAATAATCCTTTGGGCTGTGGTTACTGTGCTGCTACTTTTAAGTATTTTAAAATTAAGCTATCTCGGCATGTAGTGCCTTAAAAGAGAATATAATGAAAATGATCTATAGGTGGTACATGACCCCAGTCAAGCTTGCAAAGATATATCATTTGCCCAATAACAACTGCTGGAAGTGTAATGAATGCGAAGGAACTTTTTATCATCTTTGGTGGACCTGCCCGAAGATTAAGGCCTACTGGGAAATGATCTATAATGAAATTAAGAAAATCCTTAAGTGGACATTTGCAAAGAAACCGGAGGCTTTTCTCTTGGGCATGGTAGGCCAAATGGTTCCAAAGAAAGATAGAACATTTTTTATGTACGCAACAACAGCAGCAAGAATTCTTTTGGCAAAGTATTGGAAGACTAAAGAACTACCTACTCTGGAAGAATGGCAGACCAAGGTGACTGAATTTATGGGACTAGCAGAGATGACCGGCAGAATTCGTGACCAGAGGAGAGAGACAGTGGAAGAGGACTGGAAAAAAATTTAAAATCTATCTTAAAAATTGTTGTAAAATTTCGGAATGTTAAGATGTCAAGGGATTTGATATAAAGAATTACAGCTGAAAAAATTTAAGCTTAAGAAAATTTTAAAGAGAATTAAATATAAAAATGGATGAAGGATTGCTAAAAAAATTTAAAACAAGGATGCAGTGAAGGGGAGGTATGGGGAAGTCGTGTTATGTTTGTTTGTTTTTTGTTTATGTTGTAAAATTAATAAAAATTATTTTAAAAAAATAATAATAAAATTAAGCTATCTCTTCAATTCTCGTAAAAGCCTTGGTATCAGATCCAGTTCCTTGGCCTCCTGGTGAAACAGCTACTGAGTAATTTTTATGAGCTTGAGGCTCAAACACAGAGAGTCAAGGTTTTTAAGCTCTTGTCCCTGTGAATCTCAAGTGATCGTCAATAATGTCCTCTGGTTCAGAATGGTTGGACTACAGAAGTAGTGGCAGCTGTATTAACTTGCAGTAGGATTGGTTTTCAACTCTGGTCACTTAAAAAAAAAAAGGTAAAGGACCACCATGACGGAAGCCAGAGTGCATGGAAACACCATTTACCTTCCCGCCGCAGCGGTACCTATTTATCTACTTGCACTGGCGTGCTTTCGAACTGCTAGGTTGACAGAAGCTAGGATTTGAACCGCCGACCTTCTGATTGGCAAGCCCAAGAGGCTCAGTGGTTTAGACCACAGCGCCACCTGCTCCTTCTGGTCACTTAGCACATGCTAAACCAACAAGGGCCAGCTTCCAGGATTTGGGGACCCCAGTCCTTGACAGACATGGCTGGCTTTGTAATATTTAATGTATTTTATAATATAATGAATCTATTAATTTCTTCTGCTGCTACAGATGAAGATCTTAATCCTACCTATTTCCTCTGTACACTCCTGTTTTGTCAGCATTTCCTGATTTTTGTTTACCAAGGTATTTAATTCTGACTCTCCAAATCAATATGTAATGCTTTCAATAAAACATTTTTCAACTGGTGTTTTGAGGGGAAGTTATCATTCCAGGATGGGGGGAAAGTTTTTCTTTTTAATGTGACAAGATAAATGGTATTGACTGCAAAGCAGTGAAGGGATAGAATGTTAAAACAAGCATTATTGTGCATAATTTAAAATTACCCATGAACTTTACTTACTTATTTCTCAGTAAAGGAAGGAAAAAAAGAACACAACAATGATTTATTTATTTTTTTAAAAAATATTAAAACCTGCAAGTATTTAAACTTTAAAAGTACGTAAAGAATTTGTGTAGAAGAAATGATGGGGAAGACAAGTTGTTCGTGGGGGGGGGGGCCTACTCTAGCCATGAGACTCTTACTCAGGTGACTATTTTCACCTGCTAGCGATACTAATACTAACCAAGCATATAAGCACATTTGAAACACAGGGAAGTCTCATAGCTCAGTAAAGACACAGTAGAGATTCCTGCATTGCAGGAATAGATGAAACTTGGGGTCCCTTCCAACTCTACGATTCTATGACTCCAAACTATCATGTATGAGGATGCGTGGCAAAAAATAATTGCACGATATAGACTAAGCAATCATGTGATAAGCTGATTGGCTCTACTGGCTCATTGCTAGAAAAGGAGGAATCAAGAATGGGACACACCAGCAGTACTCCCAGATGGGGTGGGATGCGGGTGGCACTGTGGTCAAAACCACTGAGCCTCTTGGGCTTGCCAATCAGAAGGTTGGCAGCTCCTGCCAACCTGGCAGTTCGAAAGTATCCCAGTGCAAGTAGATGAATAGGTGGGAAGGTAAATGGGGTTTCCTTGCGCTCTGGTTTCCGTCACGGTGTCCCATTATGCCAGAAGCAGTATAGTCATGTTGGCCACATGACCTGGAAAGCTGTCTGCGGACAAACACCAGATCCCTTGGCCTGAAAGTGAGATGAGTGCTGCAACCCCATAATCACCTTAAAGGTAAAAGTTAAAGGGACTCCTGATCGTTAGGTCCAGTCGTGGACGACTCGGGGGTTGCGGTGCTTATCTCGCTTTACTGGCCAAGGGAGCCAGCATTTGTCCGCAGACAGCTTCCGGGTCATGTGGCCAACATGACTATACCGCTTCTGGCAAACCAGAGCAGCAAACAGAAACGCCGTTTACCTTCCCGTCGGAGCGGTACCTATTTATCTACTTGTACTTTGACATGCTTTCAAACTGCTAGGTTGGCAGGAGCAGGGACTGAGGAACAGGAGCTCACCCCATCGTGGGGATTCGAACCGCCGACCTTTTGATCGGCAAACCCTAGGCTCTGTGGTTTAGACCACAGCGCCACCCGCGTCCCTTGGACTGGACTTAATCATCCAGGGGTCCTTTACCTTTACCCAGTGCTTTTTCTGGGGGTACGCATATCCCTAAACATTTTGTGAATCTAAGTTTGGCCCCATTGAGGGGCAGTATTTCAATATTAGGAAAATGAGAGTAGAAAAAGCACTGCTTTTACCTTTACTCCCAGATCACACAGATAGGCTCAAATCACTTTCAACACTAAAAGACAAGGGAGCTTGAGCAGAACAATTTCTGAGACATTCAGATGTGGGGACAATAACTGGTGAAGAAACAAATACTTGAACCACTTCTAGTAGAGGACCGAATGACACAAGAAAGAAATCACATTGGATCTCTTCTCCAAAGGTTCAGGATGTGTGCTCTGGACTGATTCGAGATGGATATTATAGAAACTGTTTGTGTCAGAAGAATGAACTGTGTCAACAGCACGGCACAAAAGAGAATGACATTTTTTCAGGTTGCATCAACTAGAAGTCTCACTGCCAGACGTTGGAAATTATACTATATTAACTCAGCTCCGGGAATACTTCTTTGGAGTGCTGTGCTGTGCTTGTTTCTGGGAATCCCAGTTCAAAGAGTGCTACAAGACTGGTACTAAACAGCAGTCTAAATCACAGATTCTTTGAGAAACAGCTGAAAGAAATGGCTATGCAAAGTCTCAAGGCTGAAATAGTTAAGGACTAATAAAGCAGAGACATGCTACAAGAGACCAAAGACTCATCTGGTCCAGCTGCTCTCTTCCCCACAGTTTCCTACCACATGCCTTCAAAGAGATAGCTCAGTCGCTAGAGCATGAGACTCTTAACCTCAGGGTTGTGGGTTCGAGCCCCACGTTGCGCAAAAAAAAATTCCTGCATTGCAGGGGGTTGGACTAGATGACCCTTGTGATCCCTTCCAACTCTACAATTCTATGATCAGGGCCGTCTTTAGCATATGCGCCGCCAGGGTGCAAAGATCTGCCCAGCGCCCCCATATTTTGACATGACTGATCTCATGACTATTTCCCGCGTTGCCACCTGGGGAAAGGCAAGCGCCAGGTGACATCTCTGCGCGCCCTGGGCGAAAGTCCACCACTGTCAGGTGATGGTGTGGTTGCTCAAAAGCAAACAGGCAAGACTCCAACCTGTCTTTTCCAGGCTTTATTATCTGTACAAACTATCTTACAGTGCAGAACGTCACAAGTCCATGTCTGCTCAGTCGCTAGCAGAATATGGGAGTGGGCGATCCTTATACCTTCCCCAGCATAACAGTCCTGTGACCCCCATCCTTCTCCTCCTCTCTCTGCGCGCAAACCTACTGTGCAACGTGGGCGCTGGCAAAGGGGGACTTGCCTCCCCTCCCCTTTGCTCAGGCTCAGTGTTGAGGCTCTCCCTAGCATCTTCTGATCCCTGCGCCCCTTCCCCACTGGAGGCGGGGTTTCCCCCCTCGCCAGAGGAAGAACTGCTTCGCAAGATCTTCGGAGGCTCCCTGTAACACAACTGCCCTTCCACCTCTCGCCTCTGAGCTGATGGCAGTTCCCTGACAACCACCTTCCAAGGGAGCCTGTTCCACTGTTAAACAGCTCTTACCGTCCTAAAATACATATTCTAGGCATTCTTTGGATGTGGTTTGCAGCATGTTTGCCAAAAAGCTTGGCCATGATTAATGCTGCCAAAGCAAAACCAGCAGGGATCAATACCTTTCTTGCAGGTGCAGGCTCCAGCCAGATCTCTCTCTCTCTCTCTCTATTCCCACCTCAGTCTCTCCCTCCCTCCAGATGCCACAGGGCCAGCCAACAGAACTGAGGGAGATTGCCCAAGAAGACAGAACTGGGCCAAAAGAAAGAAAACAAAGCCACGTTTTGGGGCAGGAAGCTGAGCAGCAGCCGGTAGCCTCAAAGGTGAGTCTGGCGCCAAGACACAGAAGGAGCTCAGGAAACAGAAGGGGGCAAGCAGAATATAAAATGGAAGAATGGTATAAAGAGGTGTGGGATGTAG
The DNA here is from genome assembly GCF_964252035.2 of Podarcis erhardii. Lineage (NCBI taxonomy): Eukaryota > Metazoa > Chordata > Lepidosauria > Squamata > Lacertidae > Podarcis > Podarcis erhardii. Next base: position 8,614,249 of record NC_138515.1, on the reverse strand, counting down.
CTATTAGTGATAAATTAACATGTGCCATTAAGGCAAGACAGGGAAATATGCAGGAGAAATGATTTTGAGGAGATAATGGAAGGTGTTTGTATAATTTGTACTGTTAAAATGGAAAGGGGTCAAACCATCGCAAGAGGTGTTTGAATTTTTTGGAGGTTGGATAGTTACAATGGCATGGTCTCAGTTGTGGGGTGCACATTTTTATTCTTATTTATTTATGATTATTACTTTTTAAAAAATGTATAAAATGTAAATAAAAGAATGAATAAAAAGTGGGGTGGGGAGAGAAGGTGCTCAGGGAGACCAGCCATACCCTCCAATATTTCTCTGATGAAAATAGGGACATCCTATTCTATATTAATAATAATTCTAATGTTATTATTTGTGTCCCACCCATCTGTCTGCCTTGCAAGACATATAAAACCATAATAAAATATTAAATATTAAAAAACATATACAGGGCCACCTTCAGATGTCTTCTAAAGGTTGTCTAGTTACTTATATACTTGGTTCAGGGGTTGAAAATAGGGATGTCCTAAGGAAAAGTGGGACATTCTGGGATCAAATCAGAAAACGGGACGGCTTATGTAAATCTGGGAGTGTCCTTGGAAAATAGGGACACTTGGAGGGTCTGGACCAGGGGTCAGCAAACTTTTTCAGCAGGGGGCCGGTCCACTGTCCCTCAGACCTTGAGGGGGGCTGGACTATATTTGGGGGGGGGGCGGCGGGAATGAACGAATTCCAATGCCCCACAAATAACCCAGAGATTTATTTTAAATAAAAGGACACATTCTACTCATGTAAAAACACGCTGATTCCTGGACTGTCTGTGGGCCAGATTTAGAAGGCGATTGGGCCGGACCATGGATAGGCAAACTAAGGTCTGGGGGCCAGATCCAGCCCAATCGCCTTCTAAATCTAGCCTGCAGACAGTCCAGGAATCAGTATGTTTTTACATGAGTAGAATGTGTGCTTTAATTTAAAATGCACCTCTGGGTTATTTGTGGGGCATAGGAATTCGTTCTTTTTTTCTTTTCTTCCAAAATATAGTCCAGCCCCCAACAAGGTCTGAGGGACAGTGGAGATCGGCCCCCTGCTGAAAAAGTTTGCTGACCCCTGGGTCTGGACCATCTCCAGGCAAGAAACTTACACAGGGTCAAGACTGAATGGTGAACACACAATGAGGGAGGGGCAGCCCAAGGCCCACTAACTACAAAGGGAAGCAGCAGCAAATAGGGGATAAGCCCCTAACCCAACAGTCAAAAGGATGCCCAATTGCAAGGCTGCATGCAGCTGGAGGTCTCTATTAACTGAATTTGTTAAATCTGCTTACTCAGATTTATCTAAATAGTCTGAAGACGGAAAAATGAAAATAGATTTAGTACACAAAGAGCCAGCTTTGCAAAAAAAAAATAAAAATCCACAATGCATCCAGAAGAGAGGAACCTCTCGCACCCGATCCCAGCAACAGGGCCTCAGCATCATGTTCCCTTCCCCAGAGGCCATGAGCAGAGATAGACAAAAGCAGCTGATTGGAGACAGGAAGGGTGGGTGGGCATCCTGACCCCAGGGGCTTCCTGCTCTACTAAAAAGTATAATTCATGATCAACAAGCATCCACTGGAAAAGGCAAACAAAGCTTTTAAAAATAGCAGTACGAGGCAGAGAGGAGGCTTTTGCTTTTGAGGCACAAAGACACTCAGAAGTTGCAGCTGAAAAGGGAAGGACTGAGATCAGGGTTTGGAACAACAACAAAAATCCCATTAAAGTAGAGGATGAGGTTGACAATGGATTTGGCCATTGCATGTGACCGTTCCATGCCCTCTCCCGGGAGAGTCTGGTGGACAATGGCCTTGCATGTCAGATACTGAGCAGCAGTGGAAGAACCATCAGTGGAGAGTTGTCAGAAGAGTTATGCTCCTCACAAATGGATCCGCTACTGTAAAATCCCATCCTACCAGATTTCCCTGCAATGTGCTTAACTGAATCGCTCCTTTGACAAGTCTAGATCCAGCCTTAGTAAACGGAGAACCTTCAACAGAAAGAGACTAGGTCCAGGTTCTCCACTCCTGCATGGTAGGTCACTCACTACATACATATACCCTCTGACATTTCTCCAATGAAAACAGGGACGTCCTAAGGAAAAGCGGGAGATCCCGGATTAAATCAGAAACCGGGGCGGCTTCTGTAAATCCGGGACTGTCCCTAGAAAATAGGGACACCTGCAGGGTGTGCATTTATACAGTTTCCTGCATGTTGAAATTCAGCATATCATGGGAAGACCAAGACTTAACTCTTCTCCCAACAACTTTTCTATATCAAAGTCTGTGTACACGTGTGTGTGTGTGTGTGTGTGTGAGAGAGAGAGAGAGAGAGAGAAAACACATTCTATTGCAGTCTGAAGTGGTACAGCACAAGCACATGTTTGCCCCAGTGAAATTCAGAAAACAGGCTACCAGAAAGTTTAATGGTGGAGTGTTGCGGGAGCCAAGGAGGGAACTTGGGATTGTGCCTAAAATCTCAAGTGATGCGGCACTTAAAATTCGGAGTGGCAGCCGCCAGTTGTGGCTCCCTCGCTTGGGGCTAGTTGACAAAGAGGGAAGGAATACACATGTCAAAGGGATAGGATTTCACTGCAACCCAAATAGTGGAATGAACAGCGAGAGGCACCCCTCGGAAAAGCTCCCTTCCAATTGCGACACAGGCTGAATGGGAGGCATGCTAACCCCACTTTGAAAATACATTTGGGTGTAGCTTATCTCGGTTGTGGGTGCACTGAATGAGTTTAAACGCCAGAGGTCCAGCTCCAAAACGCGCCCACACCCTTCTTGGGAAGGAAAGGAAACAAAAGCTTGGAAAACCCCCTGAAGGCTTGGAACTGGAGACAAAGTGCACCGTTGTTCAAACGGTCAAATTAGATTTTTGTTAGGTTGGGAAACATTGGCCCAAGGAAGGACGAGGGCCACTTTGAGAAAATGGGCGATGCTGGCATAAGGCATTGTCCCAGCTCCACTCCCCCTTGTTCTGCTGCAGTGAATGCTGTGTAGTCTCTACATATTGCATCCCAGCATCCTCTTCCAATTCATTAAAAAAATAATTGAGAGAAATAAACAACATGTAAGTAAAGTAAAGGTAAAGGGACCCCTGACCATTAGGTCCAGTCATGGCCAACTCTGGGGCTGGGGTGCTCATTTTGCTTCCGGGAGGTCATGTGGCTAGCATGACTAAGCCGCTTCTGGCGAACCAGAGCAGTGCATGGAAATGCCGTTTACCTTCCCACCAGAGCGGTACGTATTTATCTACTTGCACTTTGATGTGCTTTTGAACTGCTAGGTTGGCAGGAGCAGGGACCGAGCAACGGGAGCTCACCCTGTCGCAGGGATTTGAACCACCGACCTTCTGATCAGCAAGTCCTAGGCTCTGTGGTTTAACCCATAGCGCCACCCGCATCCCAACATGTAAGTAATATACGAAAAAATAAAATAAGAGTGAGATATAACTAATCCACAATGTGTTTTCACTTTTAGGCATGCCCTACGTAGCAAGCATAAACCCTTATTGGCATTTTTAGGTAGTCTAGGCAGGGCATATCGTACTTATTGGATCAAGTGGCTGACTGGATTTATTTATTATTTATTAAACTTATATCCCACCTTCCCTCCAAGGTGTTGTACATGGTTCTCTCTTTCCCCCTCCCACCCTCCGCACACTCCATTTTATCCTCAAAACAGCCCTGTGAGGAAGGCTAGACTGAAAGACTGTGACTGTCTCAAGGTCACCCAGTGAGCTTCGCGCTCAAGTGGTGATTTTAACCTTGATCTCCCAGGTCCTAGTCTGGCACTCTGACCACTAGGCCACACTGGCTCTTGTGCAACCCTGGCAATGAGCTCACCATCGCAGTTGTCTTACGAGGAACTGCCGGTCAATGGAGAAGAGTCCATGGGGCGCTGGGGGTGGCAGGTGGGGGTTAAGAGAAAGAACTTAGCTGTTAAAGTATGTGGACAAAGACAACAATGCCCATTTACACCACAAAGAACTTATAACCAACCTGCTCTCAGCAACCAGAAACATCATAACCAGACACTGGAGAGACCTGTCAGGAGTAAGCATGGACCAATGGTACCAAATAGTATGGGAAACAGCCCTACTAGAAAAATTAACTAATAAACTGAAACTGACATGGGGACAAACAGAAGAAGACGCCTTCACCCCGGTATGGCTCCCCTTTATCACATACACAGCCCAACAGGACAACGACAATAATCCACCAACAGCATACAAATCAATATGGCTAACCTGATCCAAAACACCCACCCACCTCACTCACACACGAAAACAAAGATCACCACAGCCAATCACAAGCAAACAATCACATCCTAAGCCAACCCCAACCTCTCTCACCACCAAAGGAACACAAGTGAACAACACAAGCAACGCTGACACCAAACTCTACATACATTAAACATAATAGAAACACCGCCACCCGACCCCACCCCCATCCATCCTCCCTCCCCCCACCCCCCCTTTCTTTTTTCTTTCTGTTTTCTTCTCCCCCTAATGCCTCAACAAATGAAACGGATTTGTAAAAACGTTACATGGAAGAAGAAGAAGAAGAAGAAAAAAGAGGCACTACACTTCTGTAAAACAAGAAAATCCTTAATATTAAAAAAAAAAAAGTATGTGGACAAAGGCATGCGAGAGAGGAGATGAAATGCGGGGCACCAGCGGCGTAGCGTGGGTTGTCAGCACCCGGGGCAAGGCAAGTAATTTGCGCCCCTAACCCCTAACCTGCCACCGCTGCCAGCTTCTTCTTGCTGCTGCCTGGGCTAGTCGGGTATGGTTCTCTCCCGCGCTGAGCGCTGCGCTGGGCGGCCGTTGCACTGTCCCTCCCCCAGATAGTCCCTCCCTCGCTCTCTCTCCACTCCGCTCCGCAACGCAACGCACGCCTGGCACCCTCCCTCTCCACAGTGGGCAGCGACCCGGCAGCTCGGATCGGATTCGCACAGCCAGCACTGTGAGAGAGAGTGAGTGAGCCAGGTAGGGGCAGAGAGCTGCAAGTGCGCCCCCCCAAATGTTGCGCCCGGTGCGGCTGGCACCCCCTGCACCCCCCACGCTACGCCACTGCGGGGCACGCCCTTTATTTACTTATACACTGCTTTTCAATGACATTCTCCAAAGCAGCTTACAAAAACAACTCATCTGTACGGCTAGAAGCAGTACAGATGAGTGGGGAGGGGGGCTTGCAGCCCCCAAGTATCGATGACCCCCAGGGTTCCCTATCCCTGCAAAAGAGGGATTCAATCACAGCCACAGAATGAAGTCAGCTTCAACCAGAAAAAAAAAACCAAAACTGTCTTCTGCCAGAAAGAAATAATGGGCAGCACCAGCCAAGTCCCCACGGGGAGAACTTTTCTGGGGCAAAGGTGCCACAACTGAAAAGCCCCCCCCCCCACTCTCCTAGTCGCCACCTCCTTGACCCAAAGAAGGGCCTCCGAACACACAGACAGGTCCATGTGGAAGAAGGCTTCACTTCAGGCACCCAAGTTCAAAGCTTCCCAGGACCTTAAAAGGGTAACCAGCAACCAGCAGTTTGAACTGAATTTGGAAATGCACCAGCAGTCAGCGAAACTGTTGTAAAACTAGTGAGATATATTTCATTGGCTGGGCCTAGCAAAGTTGGACACAGTCCATCATCTGAGCAGTGTTCAAAGGAAGCCCCACATCCAAAGGATTGCAGTAGGGCCCCCTTCACAACTGATGTGGTTTGCATGTGTTTTATTCTTAGACTTTTGCATCCATGCTTAAAAGCTGTTTTTATGTGGTTTTATTTTTAGTTACTTTGCGAAACCTGAGCAGCTCAATACCTCAATACCTCAAAACCTAAGGTCTAGCAAACTCTTTTTTTTAATGGACAAAATACACACTGGCCAAACATTGTCAACACACCCATCTACTGCAATAATTAATACAGTGGTGCCCCGCAAGACGAACGCCTCGCAAGACGGAAAACCCGCTAGACGAAAGGGTTTTCCGTTTTTGGAGGTGCTTCGCTAAACAAATTTCTCTATGGGGTTGCTTCGCAAGATGAAAAAATCTTGTGAGTTCCCGCGTCCCCCCCCCCGCTTTTTTCCGCCCTTTCCCTAAGCGCTAAGCCACTTATCAGCTGTTCCGCTGATAAGCCGCTTCTCAGCTGATCGCTAAAAGCCGCTAGACCGCTAATAGCGCTAATCCACTAAGCTGTCAATGGGCTTGCTTCACAAGACGAAAAAACCGCTAGACGAAGAGAATCGCGGAACGGATTAATTTCGTCTTGCGAGGCACCACTGTAAATATTTGCAATGCACCACCCGCATGCTAGGTGCTGTTCAAAAGCATCACGTTGATAGACTAATCCAGGCTGCTTGATTTCTGCATCAAAACCTGAGTTTCTCCATAGCTTATTAGTTCAATCCACCCTTTTCCATGCCATTATCAGGTGCAGTATGAAGCCTGCAAATCGGACAAATGGACAATGGCTAGCTTACCCAGATGCTAGCATAAGAGCCAGTGGGCTGATAAGGACAGAGCAAGTTCAAGAGGAGCTGACAAGAGAGGAAAGAAGCAGGCCACTCTTACTTTCAGGGTGGGCAAGCTTGTGGCAGCATTTGAAAAGAGCAGAGTAAGTTGAGCATCGCTCCTTCAAGAGACAGGCAGAGCAACTCTGGCCCTTTCCCCCTATATGGAAGCAATTTTCTCCAAAAATAAACAATTTTGCAGGCTGCTACATGAGAACTTCCTCCTGCTGACAAAGAAATCTTGGCAATGATGGGGGAGGAGCGGAGGATGAAACACCAACCCAGTGGGAGAGCAAGGAAGTTCGGTTTCAGCAGCCAGGCTTTTTTCCCAGAGCAGGAAGCTGGGGCGAGTTGGGGGGGGGGGACATGCAGGGAAGCAAAGCGTTTGCAAGCAGAGTGGAGCTGAAGCAGCAAAAGTCGAACTTGGGAAAGTGGAAATAGGACTTCCCTTCTGGAGTCAGAAGGAGAGGGAGGGCTGGGCTGCGTGAGTGAGTGAGTGACTGATCATAAAATCATTGCTTCCGAGGGTCAGTGATAGGAGGCTTTGAAATCTGGTACAAGCAGAACTTGCAAAAATAAAAATAAAAAATCAGCACCCTAAAACCACATACCTAGAGGGCTGCTTGAACCTCCTGTCATGGGAGCAAACTGCTACCCAAAAAGCCGTAAATAGATCTGAGTGGCGGCATGCCACAGGCAAATATGCCTCTGAACACTAGTTGCCAGGAATCACATGTGGAAAGAGTACAGTGGTACCTTGGGTTAAGAACTTAATTCGTTCTGGAGGTGTATTCTTAACCTGAAACTGTTCTTAGCCTGAAGCATCACTTTAGCTAATGGGGCCTCCCGCTGCTGCCACCAAGCAATTTCTTTTCTCATCCTGAAGCAAAGTTCTTAACCTGAGGTACTATTTCTGGGTTAGTGGAGTCTGTAACCTAAAGCATCTGTAACCTGAAGCATCTGTAACCCGAGGTACCACTTTAGTGTTGAACCCAGGCCCTGCTTGTGGCCTTCCTATGGAAATCTGTTTGGCTGTTGTGAGAACCATAAGCTGAACTAGATGGGCCACTGGCCTGATACAGCAGGATCTTATATTCTCATAAGTTTATGCCTTCTAAAACACAAACTAAGCATCAGTTCAGGCACAAAGCAAGCTGCATTCACATGCTCAAACTACTCAAAGCCAGTCTCCATTTGAGGTCTTTACAGTACCTCTCACTTGATAACAATCCTGCTCACTTTTCAGGTTCTTTCCTTTTCAGTGGAGAAGGTGCCACAACTCTGCAAAGCGGCTTAGCTGGAGATAGCATTCGTCTACAACAGCTCCCACACCAATTGTGATTTTCCGAGAACCTGCCTCCAACAGAACTCATTGCTGAATTCTGAAACTGAACATTTGTTCCTACCACCCCCATTTCCCTACCAACCTTATAGAAGCCAGAATGACAATCATCTCTCACAGAGCAAAAACAAATGCCAAATGTTCATTTCCATGTAGATACATAAACTCCATGACCTCTGCACAGGACTGGAAAAAGGGTCATTCCACTCTACTGGCAGAAAGACACCAGCCATCTTGCTGGCCGATGTTTCTAGATCTTCCTCAAATTTCTCTGCTGGTTGGGAGCCAGTTTCATCGCTGGCCGTCTCGACAGCTTTAACAAAATCACTCTCCTCGCCACTTGCAGCTTCAACCACAATGCATTACTGGCAACCTGCTAGTGGTGCAGCAGTAAAACTGCTAGCACATTTGCAAAGCTAAGCAGTATCTGGTAATGGTTGTCCACCTTGAGGAGCCTCACCAAGAGGGCAATCTATCTATATACAAACACACATATACAGTGGTGCCTCGCAAGACGAAAAGAATCCGTTCCGCGATTCTCTTCGTCTAGCGGTTTTTTCGTCTTGCAAAGCAAGCCCATTGACAGCTTAGCGGATTAGCGCTATTAGCGGTCTAGCGGCTTTTAGCGATCAGCTGAGAGGCGGCTTATCAGCGGAACAGCTGATAAGTGGCTTAGCGGCTTAGGGAAGGGGGGGAGCGAAAAAAACCCCGCGGGAACTCGCAAGATTTTTTCGTCTTGCGAAGCAACCCCATAGGGAAATTCGTTTAGCGAAGCGCCTCCAAAACAGAAAACCCTTTCGTCTAGCGGGTTTTCCGTCTTGCGAGGCGTTCGTCTTGCGGGGCACCACTGTATATACAGTATATCAGTTCTGCTTTATGAAGCAGGGACAGGACCTGAACTCATCACAGTGGAATTAAGCTGAAATTAGCCAGGAGGCGGATGCTGAGCCAACCTCCTTTCAACAGCCCCAACTCAAGCACCTCCAGCCACTTAGGATATCACTGCCACCAGACAGAAAAGGAGTGAGCTACAGCCACCTTATTGCTCCCAGGAATCCCTCCCAGCAGGCCAGACAGTAATGTTCATGCATTGTCCTTGGGAACAGAAATAGGTCTAGGAGATTTAGGTGCAGGGCTTGCTAATCCACAGCAACTTTTCCTCCGCTCTTTCTCAGCACAGTCCATGCTTTAAAGCTCCATGTCTAAGTGCCTTTCTTTTTGCCCTAAAGCTTTCCCCATGAAGACCTACTCTTTAAAGCTGAATTGGAGCAAACGTCAGCCCTGCAGAAAACCTGAATTGATGTTTGCTTTGATTGAGCACCCAAGAGCGGGTTTCCAAGGGGAAAGCTCCAGGGCAAAAATAAAAAAATAAAAACCACGTATAGAGATGGAGCAGGGCAGAAGGTCAGTGTGGCTAAGTCCATGGTCACAGGGTTTGTAGTGGCAGCATTTTGAAGGATCTGGCAGCATTGTGAAGTAGCAAAAGGGCTAGCAATCTGCAATTCCTAACATTGCAGAAGAAGTCCTGGTTGTTGTGCGCATCGAAAAGGTTTCTCTCACCTCAATCAGTGCCTCTCCCGTCTCTCTCTCTGCAGCCTGGAGATAAGGCAGCATGCCGATTCCACAAGTATGCCCCTCTCTTGTCCTTCTTTAGCCAGCAGTCCCCGTGTATCACTGTCCCTTGAAAAGAAAATAGGAAAAGGTCATTTCCTCACCTGCAGCTGGTCCAGAGAACTCAAGAGAATAAGGAGGGTGAACCTGGGGCCCTCCAGATGTTGCAGGACTTTAAGTGCCATCATCCCTGAACACTGGCTGTGACTGATGGGAGCTGGAGTCTAACAATATCTCCTGAAGGCCAGTATTCCAAGACAGCAACATTCACCCAATCCTGTAAGAGATCATTTTCCTCTGCCGGTTCAGGCAGAAAGAACATGTCCCCAAACCCTGATCATTCAGCATCCGTTGCTTTAGTGCTGCCTCTGACTAATCCCTGGACTTTAGCTGATGCTTTCTTAAAAGCCCCAAACCTCAAGGATTCTTGAAACCTCAAGCATATTTCTGCCATCCGCCAGCCATCTGGAACTCAGGCCTGCTGCTGTTGCTCCCATCAAATTGCTGCACGATTCAGCCTGTCTGGTTTTCATTTCTTGTAACATGGCATTGACAGCATAGAAAGCTTTGATTCTGCTCTGCCACCCAGCCCCAAGGAAGGAACCACAGAGGTCTTCCAAAGAGGAGGTCAGGAATCTGGGATTCATACTCTCTACTTGTAGACACAGCATGGGCTTTGTGTGCAAATTTTGATTGAAACAAAGAAGTTGATCTCGTGTCCAGGAGGCATCAGTGTTTTACCTCTTAGTAAAGCCAGGATTACTTGTGGCTGAGCGTAGAAAAATGCATCAACACACATGGGGTCAACTGGACCATTGTCATTGTTCATATGAAAGCCGTAACACTTGGATGTGCGGCTGTGAGTTTCAAAATGCATCTAAAGAAGACTTTGCCCCCCAGATGTTTAGGACTGCAACTTCCATCAGCTTCAGCCAGTGTGTCCAATGGGAATTGACATTCAACATCTGGAGGGCTCCAGGTTGCTGATTTAAAGGAGAATTCCCAAACCTGAGAAAGGCTATCAAAAGGCCTTCAGATCACTAGACATTGTCCAGATCTTTAACTAAGACCAACAACAGAACCACATGATGCAAAAATGAAGCACATGCTAGCTTTTAAATTGTCACCTCACATAGTTTCCTGACTTGGAGCAGCATTTTTAACTTTGATGATTGTCCTACTTGGTGGGACGATCTACTTGGCTCTCAACATGGACCATGTGGTCAGTCCTGATTCAGTCACATCGAGCAAGAGCAAAGGGCTAAAGTTCATTCAGTGACAGCAGGGAGCCAGAGACTAAGAACTCATTGTAAGCAAGACAGGACAGAGTTTGGAAGCCCCAAGCCACCAATTGTCCAACATCAACAGGAAACCAGGAAGACCTCTCTGGTTCCACGCATCCCCTGTGTAGCCAGAGGCCCAAACATGACCTGATGCTGGATCCAGGCTTGCAACATTGGCTGACAATACTTCCCCACCTGCTTTGATATCTAACCTCCTAACTTGCAAGAGTCCAAAACAAAAGCCATCTCCAGCTGTTTTTCACCCTCAGGTGAGCACTAAGCCCTGGAGTGACCCAAGCAGTCACTCAGAAAGACAATATTGTTCTGCCTGCCAAAAAATAGGATGGGTGAGTCAAGACATGTTGCCCTGTGGATAGAATTCCTTAGCACCATTGTAGAGAGTGCATGTTTTGCATACAGAATGGCCCAGGTTCAATGCCCAGTTAGATAACCTCAGGAAGCATATGCTGGGGAAAAGAGACCTTGAAGACTGGCTGTCAAGTCAGAGAAGGTAATATTGAGCTAGATCAGGGATGGGAAACTTGTGTCCCTCTTGATGTTGTCAGCTCTCATCAGCCCAAGGCAGCATGGTCAATCAGAACCAGTGAAGGCGGTGAAGGTCCTGTGTGAGTGCCTGGAGGCGGTTGGAGGTTGGATGGCGGCTAACAGATTGAGGTTGAATCCTGACAAGACAGAAGTACTGTTTTTGGGGGACAGGAGGCGGGCAGGTGTGGAGGATTCCCTGGTCCTGAATGGGGTAACTGTGCCCCTGAAGGACCAGGTGCGCAGCCTGGGAGTCATTTTGGACTCACAGCTGTCCATGGAGGCGCAGATTAACTCTGTGTCCAGGGCAGCTGTCTACCAGCTCCACCTGGTACGCAGGCTAAGACCCTACCTCCCCGCGGACTGTCTCGCCAGAGTGGTGCATGCTCTAGTTATCTCACGCTTGGACTACTGCAATGCGCTCTACGTGGGGCTACCTTTGAAGGTGACCCGGAAACTGCAATTAATCCAGAATGCGGCAGCTAGACTGGTGACTGGGAGTGGCCGCCGGGACCACATAACACCGGTTCTGAGAGATCTGCATTGGCTCCCAGTACGTTTCCGAGCACGATTCAAAGTGTTGGTGCTGACCTTTAAAGCCCTAAACGGCCTCGGTCCTGTATACCTGAAGGAGCGTCTCCACCCCCATCGTTCAGCCCGGACACTGAGTTCCAGTGCCGAGGGCCTTCTGGCGGTTCCCTCATTGCGAGAAGTGAGGCTACAGGGAACCAGACAGAGGGCCTTCTCGGTAGTGGCGCCCGCCCTGTGGAACGCCCTCCCATCAGATGTCAAAGAGATAAAGAATTACCTGACGTTCAGAAGACATCTTAAGGCAGCCCTGTTCAGGGATGTTTTTAATATGTAATGCTGTATTGTTTTTGATACTGATTGGGAGCCGCCCAGAGTGGCTGGGGAGGCTCAGCCAGATGGGCGGGGTATAAATAATAAATTATTATTATTATTATTATCAGGTATTATAAACGGTGTGGTAGTCTAGCAGGCTACCAGTTCCACATCCTTGGGTGAGATGAATACAGTCTCAGTATAAGCACAATTGGTTTACCCCAAGCTCTCTTGCGCTAGAATTTAAGATACTGGTGTGTATCTCTTTGATTCTGCAGTCACCTGGGGCAACAAAATAGCTTGGAGTGACTGTGAACAAATTTTAGGCTACTTCACAGTAACACCCCCCCCCCAAAAAAAAAACCACACCATATGGGTGCTGAACAGGTTTTTAAAAAACATTTTCCTCTCAAAATTAGATTACTGAGTTAATCTTGAACACTGCAGAATTTAAAAGAATAAGATTAATTAACTGAACAGATTCACATCTGCTTATACAACAAGTTTAATTAGACTGATAAACAGTGATTTATCTTTCTGATAATCTTTAAATTAAATTCCATCTATCAAGTTGACTATTAATTTATTGCTGCTAATGCTACGCCATGGTCAGTGGTAACGATTTTATTATGAAATGGGATGAACATCCGTTATTAGCTTCCAAGCATCACTGCTTAACCAAAAAGAAAAACATAGAGCAGTATCTTGGTGGGTGGGGGTGATATTTCGGAACTCGGAGAATGTCAGCAGTTCAAAATCTGAAAGGATGTCGGTACTGCACAACCACAGAGAAAACAGAATCCCACTGAACTGTCCGCTGTAGAAGTGCCATTAAGAGGCAAGTCAAGGCAAATTACATTGGATAAACTGAGCCCAGCTGCTTTTGCTAGAACCAAGGGGCTGCAAGGGATTTGGAGATCACGAACATGCAAGCCACAGCCCTGAATACTGAGTAGTCAAGAGTGGGGAAACATCCAACAAAGTCTGTGTTGTGGGGAAGCCCCAGGAAACACAACATGTTAGTCCCTGAGCATGAGCGAAACTCCATTCCCATGGCTTTTAAGGACTGCTGTCCCCTGTCCCCTATGGGGAAGCAGCAGGCAGCAAAAATGATGCCTTCTGGCAGGGCCTCATAATTGAAAATTCCATGTTCAGCCAATGTTCGGACACAGAACTTTAAGGTGTGGCCCTGTGCCCAGAGACATAGCAGAAAAGGAAGTCTGGATGAGCCCTTAGGCTATCTCTTCAGTTTATGGCTGGGGCAAAATTTGAGCTAGGAATTTGTTGGTTCTTAATTGAGTGCAGGGACACGGGTGGCGCTGTGGGTTAAACCACAGAGCCTAGGGCTTGCCAATCAGAAGGTCGGCAGTTCGAACCCCTGCAACGGGGTGAGCTCCCATTGCTCGGTCCCTGCTCCTGCCAACCTAGCAGTTCGAAAGCACGTCAAAGTGCAAGTAGATAAATAGGTACCGCTCCAGCGGGAAGGTAAACGGCATTTCCGTGCGCTGCTCTGGTTCGCCAGAAGCGGCTTAGCCATGCTGGCCACATGACCCGGAAGCTGTACATCGGCTCCCTTGGCTAGTAAAGCAAGATGAGCGCTGCAACCCCAGAGTCGGCCACGACTGGACCTAATGGTCAGGGGTCCCTTTACCTTTAATTTAGTGCAACCCCATATACATCAACTCAGAAACAAGTCTCACTGAGCTCAATGTGCTAACTTCTTAAGCCAGTATAGGACAGCAGCCTCAGTCTCTTCCAGCGGAATTCGATACAGAGGTAAGTTGGGTATTTGTGCTGGTATGAGGTCCGCTCATGCAATGGGACTCCCCCCCCCCCATGTTCCCCTAAAGCTGTTCTGGGGTTTTCCCCAACTCTCCAGAGCAGATTTAGGGGGGCTTGGAGAGAGGAGGGTGAGGAAGCCCTGTTGCATAAGTAGACCTCATTCTGTGCATGCAACAACTTAGTGGAATCCCACCCATAACACTGGAAAGAGTTCTCTTTTGAGCCCATGCTAGAAAGTAAAGATTATTTTACACCAAGAGTAATTGGGACCTTGCAGTTGTTGCTGGACTTCAGCTCCCATAATCTCTGACATTAACCATGCTGGCTGGGACTGATTAAAGCAATATCTGATGGCTCCGTGTTGGCACACCCAAGATTTACACCTTGACATAATTTTGTGTAGCTACAACATTGCTGGCCTTGACATCTCGGGTAGTTCTCAGATTTTGAGATGAGCCAGTCCCTAGTTGCTCCTTCCTAGGGCTGTTAAAGCCACAATATCTACATTCATATATAAATTATGGCATTGTTCCATATGCTGTATAAAGATAAATAGCAGGTGCATGGTACAGGTAGACAACAAAATATACATAAAGAATGAGCAAGTGTAACAATAATAAGCAAAGAAGGGAAAAAAGAACTAGTTCAATAGCACTGAATTTTCAGATGATTGAACTAAAGTTAATACTTGAATGACATTTATCTTTGCTGTTTGTTTGTACAAGTAAGTGTTCACAATATGCATACTTTTTACGGGTGTGCACCAGCCACAAGATTTGACTTGTGTTTCTAACTTTGGGAAGCAGCCCAATCTTTCAGAACCATTCTGTGCCTTTAAAATTCAACTCATTGTTGGGGGCCAAATCAGATCTGTTAAAAATGAAGGTCAGTCCCACCCCCTCCATTTACTACAGTGGTGAACTTAGACACACATTACAGAAATGAATAAAATTTGAGGGCACAGCAGTTCCTCCAGATTAAGGGGTTGCATTAAGCCTGCCAAATTGCAGGCACATAAAGAACCTTTAAAATTAATGGCGTATTGTGTTTTTTTGAAGAAAGAAAGAAAGAAAGAAAGAAAGAAAGAAAGAAAGAAAGAAAGAAAGAAAGAAAGAAAGTTCTCTTTTATTTTATGCCAGAATTGGATGCAATTTGCAAGCATGATAAGCCCTTATGAGGGAATGAAGTCTGCCAGATTTCAGAATGATAGCAGCAAAGAAGATGGAAAGGAAAGGAAAGGAAAGGAAAGGAAAGGAAAAAGGAAGAATTATGTCTGCGGGGATTCTATTTTATCATTTTGCGGTGGGTACAACAGAAATCATGGAGATGATGGAGGGAAAAAGAGCATGGAAGAAAATGTCAGTCCCTCTCATGGAGTCTGCTAGTGGTTGATTAAAAACAAAGTTCCCAGAGTGCATTGGAGAATTAGTAACTGAGTTATGAAAACTGCCCCTCTATGTGCCCCATAATTTGAAAAGTACACAGGGCCGACACACATTCCTAATAAATATTAATATTGATATTATAAAAGTTAGTGCGAACTTGTCACATGGAACATGGGGTATGTTCATTCAAGCGTCTAGGGTTTTAAAAATAAAAATCCAAGCAAGTTTAGGCCTTTAAAAGTATTAACCCCTTCCTTCAATTAAAAAACAACAACAATTCTACAAGCTAAGTCTAGCTATGCTACTGTTCTGTGCCTTTCCCCCCAACTCCTCCTCCCAGTTCATTTCAGAGAGAAAGCAAGAAAGTCTCTCTTCTTCACAAAGCTGAACAAAGCAACTTAAAACTGCCTTCCAAAAACCCTCGTGAAAAGAAAACTGAAATTTTTTTTACCACAACAGCAAAACATGCAGCCATTCGAAACCCCACTGGGGAAAGAAAACCCAAGCCCAAAATTTAAAGCAGAGGGCCAGCTGTTCTATTTATTATTATAAGAAAAAGGGATGGGGGATTGGATTGTTTCACCTGGTAAGTTTTCTGTGGTATTGAACAAAGACAAAAGCACAGTACAAGACAAAACCATATTGCAGGGTGTTCAAAGCAATTGGGACATTGTCTTCTGCAGGCAAGAATAAAAGCAACAGCAAGACCCACATATGAAATACATGCAAAGCAACCAAAAAGATGCAACAGAGATTCTCTGGGGATTTGCACCACAGTGTCTGACAAGAAAGTCGCGACTTTGACAAAAGTATTCCTAGGATTTACGAACATACAAAATACAAAGCTTTGGCTCAGTGAGTCTGGATCAGGGGTAGGCAACCTAAGGCCCAGGGGCCGGATGCAGCCCAATCACCTTCTCAATCCCGCCCGCAGATGGTCCAGGAATCAGCATGTTTTTACATGAGTAGAATGTGGTTTTACCGTATTTTTCGCCTTATAGGACACACTTTTTCCCCTCCAAAAATGAAGGGGAAATGTGTGTGCATCCTATGGGGCGAATGCAGGCTTTCGCTGAAGCCTGGAGAGCGAGAGGTGTCAGTGCGCACCGACCCCTCTCGCTCTCCAGGCTTCAGGAAGCTATCCGCAAGCCTTGGGAGCCTGGCGGGAGTTCCCACGGGCTCGCAAGGCTTGCGGGCAGCAGCCTGCAGCCCGAAGCACGGGGCGCACTCCGGAGGGCACCCCGTGCTTTGCGCAGATGTCCGCAAGCCTTGCGGATAGCAGCCTGTTCTGGGGGCTCAGGCTTCCCCCGCACCAGCCCCGTGGCGGGGGGGGGGGGAATAATTTTTATTTATTTATTTCCCCCCCCAAAAACGAGGTGCACCCTATGGGCCAGTGTGCCCTATAGGGTGAAAAATATGGTATTTAAAATGCATCTCTGGGTTATTTGTGGGGCCTGCCTGGTGTTTATACATGAGTAGAATGTGTGTTTTTATTTAAAATGCATCTCTGGGTTATTTGTGGGGCATAGGAATTCGTTCATTTTGTTCCCCAAAATATAGCCTGGCCCACCATATGGGACGGTGGACCGGCCCACAGCTGAAAAAGGTTGCTGCCCCTGGTCTGGATAGCTCAGTTGGTTAGAGGGCTCTATTGATAGGTGTTGTCTACAGTTGCAGTTGCTCGCTGTGTCTTCAGCAAGTCTCCTGGATGGCTATAACAGCTATTCTTCATGGCGGTTCAATTACCCCAACTAGACTTTGGTAAGCATTCACTGCACAGATGGGGGCTGTAAGTGAATTTCAGTGTGCTGCAGCGAACGTCGGTGCAAAGCCATATCCCCCATCATTTAAGGAGGGCAGTTTGGGAGGAAGCCCCATCACCACCCCACTGACCCTGTCACTTGCCCCCTCCCTGCCACCGATCCCTTCCCCGTCCACTCGGTCCCTCCCTCCACAACCTCCTACCTTTGTCCAGTCCTCCTCCTCCACAGCCTCAGGGGTATGTTAGAAGACACCCCATGGACTGCAGCGGCCTACTGGAAGTTTGCCCCGGCCTCAGCTGTGTACAGAGACGCGGACCGGACCGGACCGGACCGGACCGGACCGGACCGGATCTGCCTCTTCCCCTATATAATAATAATAATAATTTATTATTTATACCCCGCCCATCTGGCTGAGTTTCCCCAGCCACTCTGGGCGGCTCCCAATCAGTATTAAAAACAATACAGCATTACATATTAAAAACATCCCTGAACAGGGCTGCCTTAAGATGTCTTCTGAACGTCAGGTAATTCTTTATCTCTTTGACATCTGATGGGAGGGCGTTCCACAGGGCGGGCGCCACTACCGAGAAGGCCCTCTGTCTGGTTCCCTGTAACCTCACTTCTCGCAATGAGGGAACCGCCAGAAGGCCCTCGGCGCTGGATCTCAGTGTCCGGGCTGAACGATGGGGGTGGAGACGCTCCTTCAGGTATACAGGACCGAGGCCGTTTAGGGCTCCAGCACAGCAGGCGAACCTTTGGTGCTGCCATGAAGGAAGGAGGAAGAGGAGGTCAAGGTAAGTTTTCCTTCCTTTTTTTTTTTGATCCTGCACTCTTGTGTGAGCCAACTGACTCATGCCACAGCACGGAACCAGAAAGCCCCCGTCTTTGGGTCTCTCGCTCTGGCGCAACTGGCACAGGGGAACAAAATTGGGGCATTTGGGATCAGAAGTGGCTTCTGTTAATTTGGGGTGTCCCGGTTAAATTGGGACACTTGGGGGTTATGCAGTGTGAATGTACCTGGACCTGCCAGGTACATAGCTGTCAACGTTTCCCTTTTTTTAAGGGAAATTCCCTTATTCCAAATAGGATTCCTTACAAGAAAAGGGAAAAGTTGACAGCTATGGCCAGGTGAAACACCGCAGAGCGTTGCTGTCCTTCTAAGTGCTCTAAAAATGAGGATAAAATCTACAAATAGTTCCCTCTTAGCACTGCACGGCATACCGACCTCATGTTCTTGGTACGGTCAAATCTAGCAATTCCTGCAGTCCGTCAAAGGTATTTCTAATGACAGGAATATCAAGAATCCACCACGGTATCTCGCCTAGTGTGGGGGAGGCAGCGGTCACACCATCACCCCCTATCCCCCCCCCAACCTCCAGCCCCGCCTCCCATCTGCCTCCAATATAAATAGACAAGGGTGGGAGGAGAAGGAAGCGGCTGGTGGGAGAGAAAGCCACGAACTACAGTCTTGGTGACCTTTGGCTTTCCGACTTGGAGCTATAGACAACACTTTTGGCAATGTGCCTCCCTGGCTGTCCTCCAGCTGCATCCCTATTCCCCTAGGAGGAGGAGGAGGGATGTCTTCTTCGCCAGGGCCTCGCATCCAGGGCCTCGGAGGGTCGGCAGCTTCAACTGCCACGGCTCAGGGCTATTCTTAGCATCCAAAACGCTAGCGTGGAAAGGAGCCAGAAAGTTTGCAGTACAAAGGCCTGCTTGTCCGAGGAAGAGATGAAAAACAGCCTCCGAAAGCCTGGAGTTTAAGGAGGGATGGGAGAGGTTTGGCCCAGGGTGAAGGGGCGGGAAGAGAAGAGCTTCTGGAAGGGAAACAGAAGAAGAAACACAAGGGAAGGGGAGAAAACCAAGAAAAACAAACCCTTCTCAGCAGACGCATGAGTAGCCACACCCCAAAAGCAACCAGAATTCCAGCAAATAATCTTATTCCTCTGGTCCTTGCCTGTGAGTCACTCTTGGCTCCTCCCTAGGAATAAAACTTGCCCAGAGGCTTGGAAAAAAAGGGCTGCTTTGCAAGGGTCATGCGGCCCCAAGCCACGGGGGAATGCTGAAAGCTGGGTAGGGCCCCTTGCCTTGCTAAAATCACAAGAACCAGGAGTCCAGGGACTGAACCATATAAAGTTGCCATGTGGTCGGTTTCAAAACAGACCCAGCTGCCCATCACTGTCAATCCTCACTCCCAATCTGTTCACTCCCAATCACTGGGCAGTTTTAATTTCTGCTTGTGTCAGTCTTCAGAACTCCACACAGCTAGTTCATAAAGCTGCTTGTTGCATGGAGGTCTGCAGCCCTGCCTGTGGGAGCAAAAACGCAGAATGAGCGTAAACGCATAGTCAGAGGGCAGAGGCATTGCCATTACCTGCATGGTGGCAAAACAATTTTAATTGCAGGGAAATGCAGAGTTAATATACAAGTGGTACCTTGGTTGTTGAACAGCTTGGCTCCCGAACAAATCGGCTCCTGAATGCCGCAAACCCGGAAGTACCGTATTTTTCGTCCCATAGGACGCTCCGTCCCATAGGATGCACCTAGGTTTTTTGGGGGGGGGAGGGGGGAATTTTCCTTTATTTCCCCCCCAAAACTAGGTTGGGGAAACCGAACCAGGTCGAGGAACAGCGGGATGGCGGCGCTGCGCCTCCTTGCTGTCCCCCGAGCTTGTGGGGCTGGCCGATGTCTGTCCGGCAGGCGGGGCGCTCTGCTTCAGGGCAGCTTTAGCGCCGGGCGGCAGGCTGCTATCCGCAAAGGGCGGCAGGAACTCCCGCAGGGCTCCAACACGCTGCGGATGTCTGGCGGGCGGGCGGGGCGCTCTGCTTCAGGGCGCCCCTTGCGCCGGGCGGCAGGAACTCCCGCAGGGCTTCCTAGGCTGCGGGTGTGTTCCCGAAGCGCCGGGCGTTCTGCTTTCAGCGCGCCCGGCGCTCCGGGAAGCAGACTGCGGATGTGTTCCTGAAGCACCAGGCGCTCTGCTTTCAGCGCGCTCGCCGCTCCGGGAAGCAAGCTGCTATCCGCAGCCTAGGGAGCCCTGCGGGAACTCCCGCAGGGCTGCCTAGGCTGCGGATGTGTTCCTGAAGCCTGGAGAGCGAGAGGGGTCGGTGCGCACCGACCCCTCTCTCTCTCCAAGCTTCAGCGAAAGCCTGCATTCGCCCCATAGGACGCACCCAGATTTCCCCTTCATTTTTGGAGGGGAAAAAGTGCGTCCTATAGGGCGAAAAATGCGGTAAGTGTTCCAGTTTGTGAATTTTTTTTGGAAGATTAATGTCCGATGTGGACTCCGCAACTTCCAATTGAGTGTAGGAAGTTCCTGCAGCCAATTGGAAACTGCGCCTAGGTTGTCAAATGGTTCCAGGAGTCGAACAGACTCCTGGAAGGGATTAAGTTCAACAACCAAGGTACTACTGTAATTCCAGCTGTCAACTGCCAACTTGGCAAAATATTTTTACTACATTGGGAATGGTGCTATTGGGGTTTTCCCCCTTAAGTAACCTCTAGAGGGGTTTTTTGACACCTGTAATGGGAGACGATGGGCAGGCCAGAAGAACAAGAACAAAGAAGGTGTTTGGGTTAGAATGACACATGGCAGATATACCCTCCAACATTTCTCTGATGAAAGTAGGGATGTCCTAAGGAAAAGTGGGACATTTGGGGATCAAATCAGAGACCGGGACGGCTTCTGTAAATCCAGGACTGTCCCTGGAAAATAGAGAGACTTGGAGGGTCTCAGATACAGTGGTACCTTGGGTTACAGACGCTTCAGGTTACAGACGCTTCAGGTTACATACTCCACTAACCCAGAAACAGTACCTCGGGTTAAGAACTTTGCTTCAGGATGAGAACAGAAATCGTACGGTGGTGGCACGACAGCAGCAGGAGGCCCCATTAGCTAAAGTGGTACCTCAGGTTAAGAACAGTTTCAGGTTAAGAACGGACCTCCAGAACGAATTACAGTGGTGCCCCGCAAGACGAATGCCTCGCAAGACGAAAAACTCGCTAGACGAGTTTTCCGTTTTTTGAGGTGCTTCGCAAGACGAATTTCCCTATGGGCTTGCTTCGCAAGACGAAACGTTAATAGCCGCTAAGCCGCTAATAGCCGCTAATAGCCGCTAAGCCGCTAATAGCCGTGCTTCGCAAGACGAAAAAACCGCAAGACGAAGAGACTCGCGGAATGGATTAATTTCGTCTTGCGAGGCACCACTGTAAGTTCTTAACCCAAGGTACTACTGTATGCAAAAGAGAAAGTTGTAATGTCAGAATCCAACTCAGGACTCAGCCCCAGAACCTACTTTCATTGAAACTCAAGGTTAGCTGCTGAGCTTTCCAGAGGTCTAAGTGGACAGCAGGGGTCATTCCCCATTAGCAGAGGGTTTTTTGTTTTTGTTTTGAGGAGTACACCCCTCACAGTTACTCTTTGGATGGTACAGAGGACCTTGTATTTTCCTAGCACTCAAACTGAAACAATTTGTGTCTGGGAAATAGCACTTCTTCCCCCAGGATTGCACCTTCGCTGCTGTTGAGGCACGAGCAGTAACAGCTTATAGAGAATATTGCTTTTGACATAATTAACCCACAAGCAGACACAGCTTCTCTCTGCATAGTTGCTTAGAAACAGGATACTGGGTACCTTCTATCATATGTGGTGGACTTGCAAGGTTATAAAAGCTTTCTGGGAGATGATATATAATGAAATAAAAAAAATGCTTAAAATAACTTTTGTTAAGAAACCAGAAGCTTTTTTATTAGGAATTACAGGTATCGACGTACCAAAGGAGCAGAAAAGACTATGTATGGAACAACAGCCGCCCGGGTGCTATTAGCCCAGAGTTGAAAAGAAGACAAAGCCTTGACCAAAGAAAAATGGCAGACCAAGCTGATGGAATACGCTGAGATGGCAAAGCTGACGGGAAAACTCAGAAAACCAAGAGGATAAAGACTTTATAAAAGAGTGGGGGAAATTTGTAAGTTACCTGGGAGACTACTGTAAGTAGATGGAAACAAGAGCAGGATTCTGACTCACTTGTAGTGTAAAAAAAATATTAAGGACAATATGGTTTGGTATAAAAATTGGAGTACGGATGAATGTGCAGTTGTAGATGCTTAAAATCAGACTCCATGAAGGGGATGGAGGGAAGTTTCGAGATTCAGAGAATCTCCTTATGCAGATATGTTCATATTAGTTTGTGTTTATTTGTACTTGGTACTTGTAAAATCAATAAAAATGATTTATAAAAGGAAAACAAACAGGATTCTGGGCAGGATGAGCCCCTTGTCAATGAAGCTCATACTTGCGCATTTCATGGAACAGAGAGTGAACCAGTGCAAAGGTGCTGTCTCACATATCCTTCTTTGCTTTGCCTCTCGTGTGGTTGGATCCTGGCTAAATCACCTTCCCCTTTAACCATCCACACATAGCAGCTGCCTGGTTTCCCCTCTGCTTCCAGCACATGGCAGGACAAAGCCAACTAATGAACCACACGTTACATAAGGTACTTGCATAACCTCGTGAGCGTTAAACTACCACTGCAGGAGGAGAGACGTGACCATTGCATTCTTTGAACGCAAGTTGGCCAATGGAAGGCAAACTTCAGATTTCCATGAAATTTAATTTAATTTCATGGTGGCCGAGAGAGAATAATTGGTTCAGTTCTGCAATAGACTTCAATGCTGCCACTGGACACTCTAAGAGAAAAAGCCACATATACAGTTATTCAATTAAATGTGCATTTGTATCGTTTTTGTTTGTTTTTTCCAAAAAGAGAGAGAAAATAATAGGTTTTAGAAAGTTGAGAAACTGCTCCATGGGGGAAAGTGAGGTGGTTCATCCATTCCACCAATCAGTGAAGTACACAAACAAGTTTCTTTCAGAAACGCACAACCAGTTTGCTCCAAGATGGATCTCGGAGAAAGAAAATACCAGTTGAACAAAATCTAATCGGTATGCTCAAATAATGCATGTTTGAATGTTTCTTGGATGTATGAACTGACTTCAATGATTTTCATATTTTTATGAAATTGTATGAATGTTCGGTTGGTGGAATTTGCTTTCTGATCACTGTCAGGCTTGCAAAGTCCTCATTTAGGGCAAAACATTGCATGCTAACACATAGAACAAACCTAGATAAAAAATGCTTTGGAAGGGAGCGGAGTAGAGAAGTAGGTAGGGGGGTGTAAACGCTCAACTCTTGCCTAGCCAGCCGTTTGTTTTTATTCTAAATCAGCCACAGACGCTGCTTGCTTCTGTGTTTCAAATACACACATGTAAGGGTACACACATTTTTGGAACTGGGGGGCAGGGGTGGGAAGGGAGAGAGAGAACAGTGTGGGAGACGTCATAAAAAACGCAACTGAATAGGTAACAGGGTTTAGTGAGCAGGAAGAGGCTGTGGCAGAAAGCAGTCCAGAATCGGAGGCAGAAGTAGAAGCAGGCTGCTGAAGAAGCCAAGGAATGTCCTCCTCCTGCTGTGACCAGCTCGCCTCCTGCTTGGTCTCCCAGAACACAGAGAGGAATTAGAGAGCAGTGGGAAGGTAGGGACCTTCGATCCTCACAACTGCCTGACTGATGCAAGACCAACTGGGAAGAGTTGCAGTGATCACTAGGCCTGTGCTGTTTTGATTTCTTTGAATAAACAGTTACAGATAGGTAGCCGTGTTGGTCTGCCATAGTTCTTACCTGAAGAAGTGTGCATGCACACGAAAGCTCATACCTAGAATTAACTTAGTTGGTCTTTAAGGTGCTACTGGAAGGAATTTTTTGTTTTGAATAAACAGTTAGCTTCTCGGGCACCAGGTGTTTTATTGCTGACCTGTCCAAAACTCTGGGTCCTGAAGACAGCTAAGACATCCCCAACACAATCTGCCTAGCCTCTGCAGTCTGCTCTCAGACCCCCTGGCTTGCAATTTGCAGTGGGGGAGAGGAAGCTCCCACTAAATTCAGATCAGGTCCCCTCACAGGCAATTCATGAAAGGAAAAGCCTGCGCTCGGAGGCAAATGGCATGACAAACGTCACGTGTCGCCTGTCCTTACTATCCAAAATAGCAAACCCAGCCACATTTGTGAACTGATGCACATACAAGATGTCAAAAAAGGGGGAAAATACTTTGTGGAAGATGTCAGAAAGCGGAGGGGGGAGAGCGGACCCTCTCCGGTGTGCATAATATAGTTGCTGTTCTGAAATTGCTCATTTAGTAATTGTGCATCTTCCACACTCTCATGAACATGATTCTGGATAACAATGGAATCACAGTATATGGATGAGAGTGGGAGCCAGCAAAACATTTTCTCTTTCTCCAGCACCATACAAGGTTCCCTGGTGGGGTGGGGAAGTGCCAAAGGAGAATGATGGGGACAGCCATGTTTGCATTTCCCACATCTGTCTTATTCATGCTAAAATGTATCTGAATGCATGTGTGCCTTAATTTTCACATCAAAAGCTGCACACAAGTGAGCAAAGACAAAACCTCCTCTCCAGTGGTCTGTCTCCAGAATTCCCCCCCCCCCACCCCTTATTTCCAGTATCAGAGCTGGGAGGAAAGTTCCTCAGACAACAGAGTATGAGGTGGGAAGGCAGGCTCAATGCCCATGCAATTGCAGCCATCTTTTCTCCATGTAAAAAAATAGACTCCATGAGATGGGAGGAGAAGGGGCTTTTATGCCTCAAGTTCTTGTATTATGCTACAACGGCAGCAAGAATATCAACAGCTAGAAATTGGAAAAGTGAAATGGTACCAACAAATAAGGAATGGCGGGATAAATTATTTGAATACCTCAAACTGGCAAAAAGGACGGATGTGATTAGGAGACATTCGTCGTGGAATTTAGTGTGAGGAGGACGCAGGCCTAAGACACTACATGTCTTTAGGCTTTTTGGGAAGGGGCAGGTAAGTGTAAACTTTGAAAGCAGTAGAGTAGTGAGCAGAATGTTTAGCCTTTAACCAAGGAGAGCCAAATTCAAATCCCAGGCTCAGCCCTGAAGCTTCCTAGATGACCTTTGGCAAGTCACTCATCCATTGTAAGGATTAAAATGGGATAAACCCCCTGCGTTGCTGACGTCGTCCCCCCCCCCCAAGTTCTTCGGAAGAAGGACAAAGACATAATTGCAACAGCCAACACAATTTGATCCTTCGGCTGCAGCCGAAATGCCTTCTTTTTGCATTGTGTTTTCAAGCTTGCTTTCCAGAACAGCTAATCCAAAACAATCTTAAAATATGCATCTTGTTCTACGAAATGTTGGGAGGGGATGAACAGGCAGGCTAAGAAGCCTTTGGAGAGGCCAGTGGCATGAGTCACTCACTTAGTCCCACTCTAGAGGCAAGGAAAGCACTTCTTAAGAGGTCCCTGGAGGCTCAGGATACGGGCAGCTGCTTCCTGAACAGCACTCACAGGGCAGCCCACTAGGCAAAAGGCACAAACCCAGCTATGCTAATCATCTCTGCCATTGCTTGTCATACCTTTTTTACCCTGTGAGCTGACGTTTGCTGTCGTACATACTGCCAGCTGGTGTCTTGAATGGGCCCTGTAGTTCTCCAATGGCAGTCTGGGCCCTGAACCTGGGAAGGCTGTGTAAAAGAAGGCCACCCTTTATTGCTTACAAAGCTCAAGAAATTTGCAAAGGTTGGACTTGAGCAAGAAGGTGGGTGAGCCATCAGGAAAGGGGGGGAGAGATCAGAAGGTAACTGAAACCATCAACAGAACTGTACGGAACAACCTTACATTTACAGAGCAAAATATCCTCTTGAATTATGCACCCAGCACATGGAACCCCACAAAAGGACAGTATGAGTGGATTGTCCCTGCCTTACCACAGCAAAAAGGCTGATACTGGTGAACTGGAAAAATAAAAATGTGGCTCCCTCCTACGACTGGACTGAAGACTTATACAAACTCGCAGCATATGAACAACCGGCATATAAATGCAAACTTGCCATGAACAAATTCAATGATATTTGGAATCCATTCTTACAAATACTGTAATAGGTTAAGACATGGGTAGGCAAACTAAGGCCCGGGGGCCAGATCCGGCCCAATCGCCTTCTCAATCCGGAGCCCGTGGATGGTCCGGGAATCAGTGTGTTTTTACATGAGTAGAATGTGTTCTTTTGTTTAAAATGTATCTCTGGGTTATTTGTGGGGCATAGGAATTTGTTCATTCCCCCCCCCCCAAAAAAAAATTATAGTCCGGCCTCCCACAAGGTCTGAGGGACAGTGGACTGGCCCCCTGTTGAAAAAGTTTGCTGACCCCTGCGTTAACATCTGGTGAAGTAAAGTATACAGTTTTTTGGGGGGGGTCCCTCCTCCCTCCCCCCCTTTTACATGGGTTCTGTTTCTGTTTTTCTTTTTCTCTCTTTTATTTACGTCTCGCCATGTTTAGTGCACATATAATTATGTGCTTTTTGAACTTTCGATAAATATTTTCACTTAAAAAAGAAGAAGGAAAGAGGGCCCAAAAGATTAGCAGCCAGACTCAGAATTGCTCTGTTAAGAGGCTGGGCATTTGTTTCTATGTTAAAGCCCTCTGCTCAAGAGTCACTTTCTCCCCACCTCAAAACGCAGCTCTTAAATGTCTTCCAGCGTGTCAGGGGGCTGAAGCACCCAGCCCCAGCCCTCCCTCTTTGCAGTTAAAAGCCTCCCAGGACAGGAAGCAGCTGGTAGCGGTGGGCAAAGGGGAATGGAAGAGGGCCTTGGTCGGGCAGAACATCAGCACACATGGTGCGCTGATTGTTACAGCGTGTGGGCGATGCAGCTGTGGAATGCTCCCCACCCAGTCCCCTTCTGTTTCTCAGAACTGAAGGGCAGGTATGGGACATTCCATGGTGCCTCTTCCCCTGCCTTTGCCAGCTTCTCCTTCAACAGTGGGGTGGGGTGTGGAATCAGTGTCTTGCTTACATGATGCACACCCAGCACATATAGTGAAGATGCTTGCACAAGCACTGGGGAGAAGAAATTGGATGGAAACCTGCCTAACTCCCTCTCATCTCATGCCAATATTCCTCTCTCCAGCACTGAATTTTCTCTCAGTGGAGAGACCAGTTCTCATCAGAAATCCTTTTTTTATATATATACTTTTCAGATTTAGACATTTCACTGATTTTACAGTCATTTTGACATTTCAAAACTTGGCTTCCTCCCCCCGCCCCTTTCCATGGTTTCTTATTTTCAGTATCTTCTGCACATCCAAATTAACTTAATTTGCTCATTTATTCATCATCTTTAAATATACAGTCATACCTCAGAAGCGGCGAATCACGACCCGCGACCCGCGCATGTGCAGGGGTTGCATTCACTTCAGGATGTGAACAGTGATCCGGAACAGATCCCGATCACATCCAGAGGTACCACTGTACACTCTCATGCAGGGGTAGGCAACCTAAGGCCTGGGGGCCGGATGCGGCCCTATCGCCTTCTCAATCCGGCCTGCGGACAGTCCAGGAATCAGCGTGTTTTTACATGAGTAGAATGTGTCCTTTTGCTTAAAATGCATCTCTGGAATTTAAAATGCATAGGAATTCGTTCAATTTTTTTCCCCCAAATTATAGTCTGGCCCACCACATGGTCTGAGGGACGGTGGAGCGGCCCACGGCTGAAAAAGGTTCCTGACCCCTGCTCTTATAAAACTGCAGGTTATTACAATTTCTCATCAGAAATCTAAAGGAACTGCATCCCTAGATTCCAACATTGGAAGTTACAGTCGGATTGTAGGCAAGATGGAATTATTTCAGCCCTGAGCCAAAATATTTAGCCTTGCTGAATTTTTGGAAGTTTCATAGGTGAAAACACTCCCCAAAGAACGGTAGTAGCAGTGGGGGGGGGGGAGGTTTAATTTAAATAATGTCTGGCTTTCCCTAAATATGAGGTGGCAGAAATTTTTCTTCTTTTAAACCAGAAAAAGAACCTCTTGCCATTGTGCAGGACATGTCCCAGTGAGGCTGCTGTATTGTGACAACAGAGTCATTCTGTCCCAGGAAAAGAGTGTGGCCAGGATCTGCCCAGCACTGACCTGAAGCAATGGCAAAACAATGGTGGGGGTGGCGGCAAAACAAAACCCCTCATATTTTAAGGCAAACTAAGCATTTTTAAAATTTGCTTGCCCACCCCTGAAAGTCATTGAATATCCCCACCCTCTCTTTCATTGGGATCAAATGATTCCATGATAGTAAGGATGGGGGTAGTATTGACACACCCATAACTTCTTCTTGAACATATCCAGCAAGCTAAGGGTGTTGCTGTCTTGCTTTGGCATTCAAAGCCAAATCAACATGTGGTTGCAGTCATGCTGTTTTGGATGAGTCATGGGCTGTGGAAGGGCCAGTAGACTGAAACTCAATCCTGCCAAATAGACAAACTATAGATCTGTGGTTTGTGTGACCAGGGAGGGGATCCTCAACCTGTTTTGGATGGGGTTGCATTCCACCTAGGTGAAAAAAGGTAAAGGTAAAGGACCCCTGGATGTTTAAGTCCAGTCAAAGGCGACTATGGGGTTGCGGCGCTCATCTCGTTTTCAGGCCGAGGGAGCCGGTGTTTGTCCACAGACAGCTTTCCGGGTCATGTGGCCAGCATGACTAAACCACTTCTGGCACAACAGAACACCGTGATGGAAACCAGAGCGCACAGAAACGCCGTTTACCTTCCCGCCACAGCGGTTTATCTACTTTCACTGGAGTGCTTTCAAACTGCTGGGTTGGCAGGAGCTGGGACAGAGCAACAGGAGCTCACCCCGTTGCAGAGATTCGAACCACCAACCTTCTGATCAGCAAGCCCAAGAGGCTCGGTGGTTTAGACCAGTGTTTCCCAACCTTGTGCCTCCAGCTGTTTTTGAACTACAACTCCCATCATCCCTGACTAGCAAGACCAGTGGCAAGGGATGATGGGAACTGTAGTCCAAAAACAGCTGGAGGCACAAGGTTGGGAAACACTGGTTTAGACCACAGCGCCACCTGCATTTCCACCTAGAGAATCAGGCCCACAGTCTGGGGCTGCCAAGGGATCCACTTGTGTCTCCTTGGGACCCCAAGCATGATGTGCCGCAGCTTTCAGCATGCAAGGCTCAAGTGCCAGCTATGATCCCTCCTGGATTGAAATGCATGGCCGTGGTTCTCGGTGCTCTGACATCCTCTAGACTTGACGTTCTAAGTCTGTAATATGCAAGGCTGCCTTTGAAGACTGCTCATGTTATTCAAAAATGCAGCTCTGGGCTAGTAACTGGGACCAGTCAACAGGGACCAGTTTTAAAACAGCTCACCAGCTTCAGCCTCGGCCTAGTATACCTGAAAGAGTGTCTCCACTCCCATCGTTCAGCCCGGACACTGAGGTCCAGCTCTGAGGACCTTCTGGCAGTTCCCTTACTGCAACAAGTGATGTTACAGGGAACCAGGCAAAGGGCCTTCTTGGTAGTGGCACCTGCCCTATGGAACGCCCTCCCATCAGGTGTCAAGGAAATAAACAATTATCTGACTTTTAGAAGACACCTGAAGGCAACCCTGTTTAGGGAAGTTTTTAATGTTTGATGTTTTATTGTGTTTTTCATATTCTGCTGGGAGCTGCCCAGAGTGGCTGGAGAAACCAGCCAGATGGGCAGGGTATAAATAAAATAATAATAATAATAATAATGATTGTTGTTGTTGTTGTTGTTACTACTACTACTCATGAACTGCTCCCCTGGCTGCCAGTTTGCTTCTGAGCAGAATTCAAAGAGCTGATGCTTACCTTTAAAGTCACTAATGACTTGGGAAGCTGGGATTTGAAGGAACACTTTCACCCACACGACAGTGCCTATACACCAAGTTCATCAGACATGGGCCTCATCCAGGTCCATCTCTCCTCCCTGCAGCCTGGTAAGTTCTAGTGAGTGGCTAACTCATCGCAAGATTAGTCTCTCCAGGGAGGTTTACTAGATAGAGCTGCCCTTCTGTTTCAGAAGAAGACTAAAGACTTTTAAAGATCTAGATCATGGGTCGGCAAACTAAGGACCGCGGGCCGGATGAGGCCCAATTGCCTTCTGGATACGGTCCGCGGACGGTCTGGGAATTGCTGCATGGATCGCCAGCGCGCACAAATCGCCAGCGCGCACGTTCTTTCCGTCTCCCTCACATGGTGGTAGCGCCTCCTCCCTCCCTCCTCCTGGCTTCTCCCTGCCCTGCCTAGAGGAGGAAGGGGGCTGGGCTTTGTTGGTGCCAGCAGCAGCAGCGCTCAAGCGGCCGCCATTTTAAGCAGCCCCTCTCCAGAGCCCTTTCGCGCGCCACTCATCATTCTGCCATCGCCACCAGCCCCTGCTGCTTGCAAGACACAGGTAAACAGCCACTGGGGCTCGTGGTGCTCTTGTATCTCCCCCCGCCCCCAAAAATATAGTCCGGGCCCCCCACAGGGTCTGAGGGACAGTAGACCGGCCCCCATGCTGAAAAAGTGTGCTGTCCCGTGATCTAGATTGCAGCTGGCTTTATTCTGTTGCTGTACTGCCCCACCCCCATTCCCTTACTTCCCCCCTCCCCTGGTAACTTTTCATTTGCTGTATAAGAAATGGATAGCTTTATACATAACCAATTAAGCAACAGAGAAAACAGCATTACAGAGCTGCTGAATGAGTAAAAAATGACAAACCAGAATACAGAAATGCAGTCATGAATTCAGAGAATGTCGGATAGAATGCATATATCCCATTTTTATTCCCTTAATGACTTTTTTATCCATTGTTTTATTATAAATATATGTTTTTATTTTATTTTTCAGTTGTATTGAAATTGGATTTTTTTGTAAACCACTTTGAGGGTTTTTAATTAAATATCGGTATATAAAAACCATAAAAGCACAAATAAATGGCATATTGCTCCACCCAAATAGCCTTCACTTTATCTATAGGGCTCCCATGCTTCTGCCTACATATCCCCACACTTTCTAATTTAAACCTTTTCATTAGATTGCCCTCCCTGGAGGCTCACCCAGTTCCAAATTTAGGGTGTCTCTCCAGGGCCAGGTGAAGAAAACCTTTCTGTTTTGCCCAGATTCCATAAATGTCACCAACTCTGGCTTTAATCCAGTGAGCGCTTATTGATCCTGTGCTTTGCTGTTTAAATTTTATATCGTCGTAACTGAGTTTTGCTTGATAATGTTTTTATGACTCTGCAGTATCAGAAGCGGTTATAAATAACACAAATAAGAGGTGGGCATGCTAAGTCTTAGGTGGAATCTACACACATATAAAAATCATTCTGAAAATGTTTTTTAAAAGCATTTTTAAAAATAAATTGAATTTTCCATAAAACTCATCATTGCCACCTAGTGTCACATTGTATATTGCACTTAAAACACACTTAAAACGCTGTATAGCTGAGTCCTAGGGACGCGGGTGGTGCTGTGGGTTAAACCACAGAGCCTAGGGCTTGCTGATTGGAAGGTCGGCGGTTCGAATCCCTGCGACGGGGTGAGCTCCCGTTGCTCGGTCCCTGCTCCTGCCAACCTAGCAGTTTGAAAGCACATCAAAGTGCAAGTAGATAAATAGGTACCGCTCCAGTGGGAAGGTTAACGGCGTTTCTGTGTGCTGATCTAGTTTGCCAGAAGTGGCTTAGTCATGCTGGCCACATGACCCAGAAGCTGTACGCTGGCTCCCTCGGCCAGTAAAGCGAGATGAGCACCGCAACCCCAGAGTCGGCCACGACTGGACCTAATGGTCAGGGGTCCCTTTGCCTTTAGCTGAGCTCCTTAGTCACATAAACTCTGGCTGGGAGAGCAGGGATTATCTGTTAGGCAAGCAACCTCTCTCCCAGCAACATCACCAAGTTAGCTCAAGCAAGAGCAAGAATGATATTCCTAAGCAAACTCTGGATCTGTACACAATCCCTGAAACCTGAAGAACAGGACAAAACTCACAATTGCTGCTTCCTTCTATGAGACCCATGAGACTCAGTGGAGCTGAGCTGGTCAGATGCAATCCTGCCTGCTTGCCTGCCTGCCTGCCTAATGTTGCTTCAAGCCTCTGCCATTGCCTTGTGAGCTTTCTTTTTCATATTATATTCATTACTGCACATTATCATCACTTCCATGCAACTGATAATGCTCTTGGGATGCTTGTGTATGCGTGCAAATCTCTTTTCAGTACAATAACTTCCCTGAGCATTAAAAGAGAGGTACACAGCCAATTGTTCAGTGCTATCATTATATACCTGAGCAAGAATACCCACCAGTTTGATCTGATCCCCCTCCATACCAAACCAGAGCCTGCAGGAGAACAAGTATTAAGAACCCTATTGGTCAAACAAAAGGCATTGCATTTTCCAATCTTCCAAAAGCCTCAAACAGAAGGCAGCCCAGTGCCTCCAAACCATTTTCAAGTGAAAAAGGAGTCTAAACACTGATGGGCACTTTCTATGGTGTGTAATCAGCATGGTTGGACTATAGCTGGGGGTCAAGAACAGCACCTCGTATTTGTCCACATCTCCAGGCCTCATCAGAAGTGACCAAATGACCCAACAAAGTCCAATGTCTATCTTTCTAGCTGGATAAGTTCCAGGGAAATCCTGTCCAATGCTCTAACTAGGAATGACAACTACTTCCTCCCCTTCCCTCCATGAGGATGCATCTTGGCAAAGATTTGGGATGGATCTAATTGCAATAACCAGGCTTGGATCTATTACAGAAACTGGTTGCACTCAGACATATAAATCTGGCCATTAACGGCCCAAGGGAGGACTGGAACAAAGAACTGGATTGCCTTGAACGCTTGAGACAATGGCAAACTATGTCGGCCTCTAGCGGGTGGCGCTGTGGGTTAAACCACAGAGCCTAGGACTTGCCGATCAAAAGGTCGGCAATTCGAATCCCCACAACAGGGTGAGCTCCTGTTGTTCAGTCCCTGCTCCTGCCAACCTAGCAGTTCGAAAGCACGTCAAAGTGCAAGTAGATAAATAGGTACCGCTCCAGTGGGAAGGTAAACAGTGTTTCTGTGTGCTGCTCTGGTTCGCCAGAAGCGGCTTAGTCATGCTAGCCACATGACCTGGAAGCTATACGCCGGCTCCCTCAGCCAATAAAGTGAGATGAGCGCCGCAACCCCAGAGTCAGCCACATCTGGACCTAATGGTTAGGGGTCCCTTTACCTTTAATGCAGCAAAAACTTGTCTTCGTCAGAAATGTCTTGCACCCACAGACACTTGTTAGCATTATGGCACACAAGGTGTGGCGCTGAAACATACAATCTGGTCATGCCCTATAGTGGCACTGTTTTGGATGGAAGCCATTCTTCGTATTAGTTTTGTCCTGGGAAAATACCAAAATTTATTGGATGCTCAAGTTATATTCCAACTCTGTGGGCCTTGGCATTGGGGCAACATAAGTGGACTATGCACACTCTGTTGGTGGCCAAGAGGCTTCTGAGAGGAACCTATGTCTCCACTGATTGCTCAGTGGTCGGAAGACTTACCTACCATTGCAGCATATGAAAGAGCTATCTTTGGCAGGTGACACAAAGAGAATAATTTGGGATCCGTACTTGGAATTATTTGCATGAATTACATGCCCAGTGGGCATTTTCCTGCCCTACTCTCCCCCCCCCCAGCTTCAGTGGTACAATTACCATACTTTTCTGTGTATAAGACTATTTTTTTTTTAATTCAAAAATCATGTTAAAAATTGGAGGTCGTCTTATACATGGATAGTGCATTCTGGAGACGTGTGATTGGTTGCTGCCACTAGTCGGAGATTGTTATTGGTGGCTGCAGCAAGGGCTGGTGTTGATTTGCTGTCGTTGTGGCAATAGGGTGGGTGATTTGCTGCTCCTGTCGACGAGTGGATAGGTTGCATCTGCGACACATGCGAGCAGCCTTGTTGGTCTGGCGGCTGAGTGATTTTTAACAATCCTTCCCCGAAAAAACGCAACAACTTTTCTTAATTTTGAGTCCCCCCAAATAGGGGGTGTCTTATACACAGGGGCATGTTAAACACGGAAAAATACAGTAGTTAATTTTGCACCCTGGACTTAATGGTCTTCGGGAGATATGGGGTTAGACAGACATGGGTATTACTTTGGTTATCAATTGCACAGTTTCTTGTCTTCCCACTCATTTGTGGGGAGGGGGCTGGGCTGTGGGACCTAAGCTTTGGCCAAGAGATCCAGCCATATGTGCAACCTCGAACGGCTTCGCCCTGCCGCTTGCTCATCCTGGCTCTCATCACATGATGAGAAACGGCGCATCAAGAGGCATGGTTCCAGAGCAGGACTTGGGGTGGGTGGGGAATGATTATTCTTCAGAATTACCGGGAGGGTCCAACCAGCTCGCTGGTTCAACACTATGAGGCTGTATTACTCACCACCTCCAAAGAGTTGAAGGTGACTTGAAAGGGGGATGAATCTGGTGCTGCACTCATCTTGTTTTTGCCTCTAGTAAACAACTTCCATCATTATGCTTGGGGCCGATGCTTTGCTTAAACCACTTTCTGCTCTCACAGAACCGCAATTCCCCTGTCATCTGTTGTCTAAAAGCATTAAAATGGGGGCAGTATACTGGGTAGACGTGCTAAAGACAGACATCCCTTTGCTTTAACAAGAGACTGCTCATGGTAATGTTATGAACACAGCTCATTTATTATAAGTCACACACCCCAACTCTTCTTGAAGCAGCCACCCTTTTTTCCTTTCCTCTTTTTTCCAATAGTCTTCCTTCTTCCTTGGAGGTTTTTAAGCAGAGGATGGATGGCCATCTGTCACAGGTGCTTTAGCTGCATTGCAGGGGGTTAGTTGGACTAGATGACCCTTGGGGTCCCTTCCAACTATGCAATTCTATGATTCTACTGAGGGCTCATCCACACTTAGCTTCTTCCCTGCGATTTCCAGGCACAAGTCCATGCTTTAAAGCTCCACGTCCAAGCACTTTCCTTTTTACCTGTCACTTTCCCCTTTCCACTCTTTCATGCTGAATCGGAACAAATAGCAATTCACAGTTCCCACTGATTGCCATTTGCTCCAATTCAGTGATAAAGAGTGGGTTTTTTTTCTGGGGAAAGCTTCAGGGTGGAGAGGAAATTGCCCGGACCCAGAGCTTTAAAGCACAGATCCGTTCCTGGAAGCGCAGCACAAAATGAAGTCTGGGTGAGCCCTGAATCTGAAATGGCGAAAAGAGAGCCGGGGAGAATGTGTTCTAGCCCCTCCTCCCCAGCACAACCTGCCTCCTTCCCGCTCCCCTGATCTGACAAACTCCTGTCTTCCAATCCTTCTCCCCCTTCTCCCCCAGGTGCAGCGGCCCCTTTAAGACAACTCCATCTGGCTGCCAAGCACACAAGGATCCAATTAGGTCCTGCTTGCAAGACATGGAAGCTCGGCAGCTGGGTGGGGTCCCCCTGGAAGCCTGCCTTTCTGGATCAGCTTCTTCTGCTCAGATAGTATGATGGCATAGAGGGGGGGGGGTCCACTTGGATTGGGACTCCATGGCAGGCTGGCAGGTGCCAAGATGCAGCTGAATCTGGCATTGTGCATTTGAAAAAGAACCTTTCAGCCCTCACTAACCTGCAGAGGCTGGGGGAGGAAATTCTATGGATGCCAATCTGGAGTGAGGTGACGGAGATATAAGAACCTCCGCTTAGCATTTTTAATGAAAATACAGTCTGTGGGCAGTTTGCCTGCTCATAACCAGGCGTATGGCTCCAAGAGAGCCCATCCAGGTCACAACTGAAAGCCAGAGAGCATGGAAGAGGCAAAGAAGGGCAAAGCAAGGGAGATTCTCCACTGCTCCTCTTCTAATCTCGAAGGATTAAGGGCAAACTGAGAGTCAGGGCCAGGAGCCATTTCTGTTCCTCAGCAAATAACATTCAGGACAATGGAGGTCACCCGAGACAATTGTCAAGGCAGCCCAAGCACCCTCTAGACCTTCCCACCTTGACCTGGGACAGGGGCCTCAAGGTGGGCTGGAGGGTGCTTAGAGAGGAATCCTCCCTCCTGCCCAGCTTTGGTGAAGACCAGTCGCTTCTGGGGGACGTTAGATGAAGCCACTGTCTGCTCCCTTTTCCTTCTTTGCTGCCAAGGAGTGTGGTGGAGTCTCCTTCTTTGGAGGTCTTTAAGCAGAGGCTTGGCAACCATATGTCAGGAGTGCTCTGATGGTGTTTCCTGCTTGGCAGGGGGTTGGACTCGATGGCCCTTGTGGTCTCTTCCAACTCTATGATTCTATGATTCTATGATTCTTTTACTCCCTCTTCCTTTGCACCAGCCACGGGGACCAAAAACAGGGTGCGCTGTGAGTTCCAAGCCACTGCCTCCCCCTGGAAGCAAAACAAGGGGAAAGTGCAGAAACTCTATAAAGATTTCCTGCCCAGCCCACCTGTTCATCTTATGCCATTCAGGAAGAGAGTGCAGTTGAAAGTCAGAGCAGAGCACAGTGAACATGAGGGTGGCCAGTTGGTGCTTTGCTCCTTGGGCCAAGCTAAACGCGACGCCATCCACACAACTGGTGCATTTTTAAAAGAAAAAAGCAGGTATGGAGCCCTCTCCACTGACTGGGATTGCAAAGGCTTAAAGCTTCCCTGCCTGCCTGACCCTCCCACCGGGGTCCCAATCCAGAAGAACCCCACCCCGGCTGCTGACATAAAAAATGTCATGTGGCCCTTGTTTTTACTGTGCTCCCAGCAGCCGCTTGGTTTGAAGACAGTCCCAATGTAGAGGGTTGACCCAACTGGAGGAGTTCCTTGCCTTGAGTCACCAAGGGCTCCAAGGGTGTTCAGCAACTTGCCTGCACAGGAAGCAATGAGAAAAAGTCAACTCCATTCGGTAATGGTGAAGGTAAAGGACCCCTGGACAGTTACGTCCAGTTAAAGGCAACTGTGGAGTTGAGGCGCTCATCTCACTTTCAGGCCGAGGGAACCAGTGTTTGTCCACAGACAGCTTTCTGGGTCACGTGGCCAACATGACTAAACCACTTCTGGCGCAATGGGACACCATGACAGAAACCAGAGCGCACAGAAATGCCGTTTACCTTCCTGCCAAAGTGGTACTTATTTATCTACTTGCACTGGTGTGCCTTCAAACTGCTGGGACAGAGCAACGGGAGCTCACCCCGTCGTAAGGATTTGAACCGCCGACCTTCTGAGAAGCACATGGGCCATCTCAGCAGCAGGCCTTTGAAGAGACCTGAATAAGGGGGTGGGGGAAGCTTCTACTGGAAATTGTGTCTTAGTTGATAAATCACAACATCTAAGTTATTAAAGTTTGCAGCATTAACTGAGGGGGAGAAGAATTCCATCCTTTGCCACTAAGGACTACAAGTATGAGGAGGAGGTGAAAGAATGCTAAGAGGTACCCGTGTTGCAGCCAATGATCCTAATGGACTGCCTCTGGAGAACACACCATGCCTTTTCTTAAGGGCTCTCTCTACTGTCCTAGTGTGCAGCCGTGCTTGTAAAGGGCAAGTGGGCATTTGGTTACACGCTCACAACACATGCAAGACAAGGGAAGGCCTTTGTGTTAGGGAAGGATGCCCACAAGCATCTCTCGAGGGTGGGAGGGGAAAGTCAATGGCCTGAACCATTTTGCTGGGAGTGTTAGTAAAGGAGTGTTAGTAAAGGAGCAAGTTTCTAGCTTCAGGGCAAGAGGAGTGGAAGTGCAAGAGAAAAAGCCCATTTGAGCTTGGCTGGCCACTCCCCAAACCTTTCCTGCAGTGTGGGAGATGGGCGGGAGAGAGGAGGAGGAGGAGGAAGGACTAGTTTTTAATAAGAGTTTCCAGCTGGCATGAAAGAGCCAATTGTGTGATCTTGCCGAACTCCCAAGACCTCCGTATACAATGAGCCCCTTCAGCCCACAGAGCTGAAAGCTGCTACCTTTGCTTGCTTGCTTCTGGAGCTCTGCAAAAGCATTAGGCCCCTTCTGCACAGCTCTTCAGAGGAACAGGTGCTGCCCCCTAGGGAAGAGGGGTGCAACTTTGGCAAGGCCAGGGCATGAGGTTGGTGTGGAAAAACACACAGCAGCAGGCGTGATTGGGTGGGTGGGGAGACTGACGTTCATCACAACAGACAAGAGTCCAATGCTGAACAGAACCAGGGTGGAAGAAACACACCATGTAGGTTTTTTGCCTCTGCGGGGGGGAAAGGCAATCTTGAATTTGTCATCTCCACCTGCTTTGCTCTGGGACATGATCATTGGCTATCACTCCAAGAGAGAAGGCACCTGTTCTTGTGAAGTCAATAGGCCACTCAGGAGCTGAGGAATGCTGGGCTGCAGAAGAATTCTGACTCAAGACTCAACCAGCTGCGTCGGGAAGAGATGATTATTCCCTGTCTGTAGACATCTCTTGCCAAACCTTCTTTCCCTAGATCTTCCTCCCTGCTAACCTATCAAATTAAGATTGCAAGAAAGTTCCCAAGTGGAGAACCATCAGGCAAAAGGAACCTATTGTATTTTTGTGTTGGCCTGCTCTCATTTAACCCGATAACATAATCTTTTATATATATATATATATATATATATATATATATATATATATATATATAATATAATATTTATTAAATTTTCCAATTAATACAAAAATTTAAACATACACAAAAAAGAAATAATAAAAATACAAAAATACAAAAACAAAAAGAACAGTTAAAACAAATATAATTTCCATTACTCATTTCCATTAACCTGTTTCCCAGACCTCCTCTCACCTCCCCCTTTTGTATTCCAATTCAAATTCTTAATTCAGCAAATCCTTATTATAACTTGTTGTAACTTATTATGACTTATTACTCAATCTCTACATTACAGCTGGTAACCACTTGATTTTTATCCAGCATCACACTAATGTCCATTAATCATAATCAGCACTTTCTTGGTGCTGAATTTGCAGTTCATTGGCACAGGACTTCCTATGCCTTGGTGCAAAATCATTTTCAAAGCGCATATGGGCCATGGCTTCTCTTAAATATAAACATTACACTGCATGCCATCTTCTTCCCTTGAATTTCAAACCCAAGTGCAATCATTCACTTCAATATCAATGAAAGTGTGGTCTATGCATTCTAAGGTTCACAATTAAAGTGAGTTGGCTTGGGATGTGCTCAGCTATCATCTGCATCACCTTTTGAGGGTGCCCTGTTCCGCCAGTGTGGACAGCAAAAGTAGTCCCCACTGAAAGGTTTAAGTTTCTGGGTAATATTTCTTGGGTGGACCATACAGAACTGATCACATTTCACCTTGAGCAAGCCTGTTTCTCCGCTGGACAATCCTGAGCGATACCAGAGAACTTTCTGGTGGGAAGCCAGACCCACCCAGAGGAGTAATGGCCAACTAAGAATGGGTGGACTTTAAAACCAAGAGGAATGTGAGCTTTTTACAGGACCGTCTTGCTCCTCCCCCTTAGGATGAAATTCTAAGTTGGTGCTCATAACATTTCCCACCCAATAGCCCTGCCCTCTACATCCCCATATGTAGGGCTGGAATTCTAACGCAAGCAGCAGAGAGGCCCCACATCAAATTGTGGCTCCTTGCAGGCCCTCATTTGGCATTAATCAAGAGACAAGCCAAACAAACATATGCCAAAAAATATACAGGAGATTTTCTGGAGTCTGCTGCAGTCTATCTAATTGGCCCGAGAGACAATATGGGTTTGTGCATTTGTATTTTGCTTGCAAACAAATTAATGAACTAAAAGTTAGTTTTCTAAATATTTCACTTGCTCTCTTTTTCTGTTGTTTTCTACAAACCTAACTCAGGTGTTAAGTACTTGGGCTGTGTTCACACTCCTGTTTCCTGTGCAGTAATTTCTTTTCCAGTGCAGGGTTTTAATCCATGTTCACATGGCACTATCCAAAATGCACACGTATCCTGTTGTTGGCATCTGTCTGTCTCAAGAGACAATGGATTGTGCCTCGAAATACTACTATTTTATGTGTTGTTTCTCAAACCGACTGGAGTTCTTAAGCTGTTCCTAATATAACTCTACATAAGGGGTGAACGCCTTTGCACAGGGTAAAGACATCCCTGCTGGCCGATGCTCCCCGGGGTGAACCCAAATGGAAACTAATCTGACACTAATGAAGCTGTGCTGACGTGAACAGCTAGAGAGGAAAGAGCTGTGAAATTCCCGAGGCCCTGAGAGCAACTTCGCTAAGGTGATAATGTGAACAGTCCCTAAGACCCCAAGATAAAAAGGTAGGCTGGACCCACCATTTAAAATAAGTAGATAGGCTGGTCTTATTGCACCCTTTCTTCCAGAATTCCAACCCCGTCCATACGAATATTCATTCAGTAAGTCAAGCAATAGAGCTATGAGTTAAAGCACTGCACTCCTCTGCCCCAGCACAAAATTTCTTCTTTGTGTCTTTGGCTAATTTGGAGTTGGGACAAAATCTGTGTTGTTACTGGCTGCTTTCTGCAAAGATCTATCTGAGAAAGGACAGCTTCTGGGCCAAAGCGCTGTTAGAAATTTAGATATATGAGCTAGGCGCCAAATGGCTCCTTAAACCAGGGCTACATTTGCCAAAATGGAATGCCTAGTTGCCATTTTGGGGCCAGATACGACTTTGGGGTTCCTGAAATCCATTCTGATTGTGCAGATAAAATATAGCAGATAGAATTCTACAGGATATGTTGCTAGTGTGTAAAAACAGTCAAGATCCAAGGATCCCCAGGCATGCATCTCCAGGTGGTGGTGGTGTCAAGTGCCACCCTGACCGATAGCCAGGTTCAAAATGTACCTGGCGCCTGGCAAATTTCAAATGCTGGGCCAGAGCGACACTTTGAGAGCCCTTCTCCTCTCACAAGAGAATTTAGTGTGGCTAATTCTCATGCCCTGAGAATCAGAGAGACCGCATCATTTTGTCAGACAAGACACAGGACAGAGCACACACACACACACACACACTGAAAAACCAAAAGCCGCCGCCTCTTCATTTTACAGTCGTATGTGTGTGCAAAAGGGCTTTCTACAGCCACTGCCTGTCACCACCAATGAGCCAGGCTCAATTAGACCTTCAAGCCATCCACAGAAGACCATTAATTAGTTAATTCTTAATCACTCTCTAATCGGCTCATCCTCCAGCTGTGATCCTGCTCCTGACACAGTAGGGGATATCTGCAGGTCACAAGAACAGGGTGAGGCCAGGACACAAACTACTGCTCCAGACATACCTGCTTTCTCACGAAAGCCCCCACTGCCACCATCTTTATCACCATGTCCCCAGGAGGGCACAACACAGCATGAGGCTATGTCAGCTACCATGTATTGGCAAACATGGCCAGTGATCCCAGGATGATGGGCGTTCAAGCCCAACAACAGCTGGAAGGAGACAGGTGGATCCAGCCTTGAAAGTGCAGGATGACCAGCTTCCTTCTCCAAAATGCTACTAGGCAGGTATTATCCAAGCCAGAGGCAGCTGCATTCCTGAACTACATCATTGGACCAAAAGGATATTGCGGGTGTGTGTCCAGACACTAGGAGGGTGCCTCAAAACTCTCTGTACCACTAATATCTAACAGGCTAACACGAGAGGAGGAGGAGGGAAGCTTTGGGGGTTAGCTAGTCCAACTCCTGTCCAAATACGTAGAGAATCCAGAGCTAGAGCATCAGCCTCTACTTGAAGACTTCCCAGCAATGGCACTGTGATTATCTGGCCAGGAACAGTCACTGATGCTGTTGACCAACTGGAGGTTGTCAGTTTACTGCACATTGTGCATCCCACCTGCACTTCTCCTATCTTCAAGGAAGGCACTTCCGTACGCCAATTGTCCACCCCCACAGCTGCCCAGAGGACAGCTAGCCAGCCATGCTTATTCCCTTCTCAGAAGCTGGGAGGGAGGAAAGGTGCTCTTAAGCCACAGAGCAAGTCTATGGCTGAGTCAGGAGTGGAAAGTAGTTAATGAGAATCACACCAGGCATCACAAAGATATCCTCGCCAAGGCAACCCAAAAGCATGCTTCAAAGGACACACACATACAATTTCTTCACCTTTTTTCTAAAGATCAGAGCCTTCAATTCCAGGCATTCTGCAAACTGCACCTTATGTGCTGGGAGTCCTGCTCCAGAATCCCAGCTGTGTCAGTGAAAAATGTCCCTTCCTCTCCACTCTTTCTGCATCACACACTAAGTCCTGGGACTGAGAAGAGAGACTTCTCCGCCTTGCCAGAGACCCTGCCTGAAACAAATACCAAGCAAGGTGGTGGCAGGTTTTACTCCTCCCGGGGGCGGGGGGCTCAAGGCCACTCACAAATCCAGACTTGCTATTCTCCTACTTCTTGCCCATTGGTTCCTGAAAATCTACAGCAGCAGCAGCATTAGAGCCAAGGTGGAGAACAGCATCCGGCTGACACATTGGACCGGGAACTGGCCCATCCTTCATGGACCACTTTGACAGGCAGCCTAACATGATCCAACTTTAAAGGAAGTTCTGAGAGCACATCCTAAGCACACTCTGAATTCCTCTCTTCCTTCTTTGCAGCCCCAGCTTGCATTCTGCATCAAATGCTAGCCCTCTGACTGTGATCCCCTGGTGGAGCATTCTCAAAGAGGGGGCTTGTGTTTGGTGCCAAATGTGAAAAGTGTCAATTAAATGCAAGGCCTGCCCGCTTGCAGAAGAACTCCTGGGAGTGTCCTCCTGCCCCACCTGACTGTCATATGATGCCAGGTGGGTGTAGCGGGGCGGAGGACTGTGCAAGCCAGATTAGGACCACTGGCAGACTTAATTTGGGCCACAGGCTAGAAGGCTAGAAGCATCTCTCTCCCTTTATTTCTCATTTGTTCTTGGGATAATAAGGCAATACCCATCACCCACAACTGTAACTTCTTTCTCCTTCCTCTGAAGACAATACAAGCCTACAGTATCATGTCCAGAGACAAGCAAAGGGACAGAAACAACGTATAGAAACAGAAAAACTCTTCCAAATCCAACTCGTCGTGGTAACTCTTAACTCTTTATTTGGGGGCATGTGCAAGGTTCACAGTGGCAAGAAACAACATCAGCGAGGAGGCATTTTAGCACTTGAACAAACAATTTGCAAGAGATTTGCAAAGGACAAGCTTCCACGGTTTGATAACAGCAAGCGAGAGCAATAAACCACAGCCCTTGCAAAGCATCTGGGTGTTCTGTAGGGGTGACGCATCTGTACGCTCCCACCCTCTGGTTCTCCCGCTCCCCCTGCAGCTTGGCCCAGCCCCATATCCTATGTCAGTCTGTCTTCCCTGCCTCCTGCCTTGCTTTCCCTGCCTGCGGAGCAGAGCAGAGGCACATTCTGAACCAATAATATTTTGTTGCAACACTACAGTCAAGAAGAGAGGAATGTAGTGTTTTGGGGGGCTATTCTACAACAAGGCCTGGGTGAAGCATTACCATTACCCTTACACCCCCTAAAAATTAGTTTCTGCCAGCACTAAGCTTCTCTCCCAAGTGAACACTTGATTGTATCCTGGGGAAACTTGCTTTACATGTCTGTTAGCTTTACACCATGAAACTCCACTGGGGACCATTTTCAGGTCTGCATTACTCCAAACAGCTTCCTTCTGCAACAGGGCCTCCAAAGCTACCCAGAGGATAAGGTTGCGATAGAACAATGGCAGTGCATGCTGATGCAGCTTCTGTCATGTTGGGTTCACAGAACTGTGCATAAGTAAGTGGGAGAGGGTTCTGTAGCAGGATCTCGACCCAGAAGCCAGCTCCCAGCATTCCATCCCAACTCTCTCAATGTTCTGGCAACCACTAGGAGGGGCTATGCCAGGAGACTCAAGGCTGCCCACAGACATTTTATCTCGATCTGGAATATTGTAAACAGCTGAAAGATGACCAAACGCCGCTCTCTGTTCACTAGGACAGCAGGAAGGTTTAGCAACACCCCCCCCAAAAAAAGTTTCCCAAAATGCACCCCTTTATTTTTGCTTTTGTTGGTGAGCGACTACCACCCACTCCATTGGGTACAAAATAAGGACTACAGCTGGAGGGAACATTGCAGCAGGAGAAAACTCTCTTACACAGACCCACAGACACTGGGTTTCCTGGCCTCTACACTAACAGGAGCATTATGAGGGTGTTAGTCATCCTACAGTGTTGCTTTAGACACACTACATCCCTCGCTCTGCCATAGGATCTCTGCAATACAGTGGTACCTCGGGTTACGTACGCTTCAGGTTACATACGCTTCAGGTTACAGACTCCAGAAATAGTACCTTGGGTTAAGAACTTTGCTTCAGGATGAGAACAGAAATCGTGCGGCGGCGGCGGCACGGTGGCAGCAGCGGGAGGCCCCATTAGCTAAAGTGGTGCTTCAGGTTAAGAACAATTTCAGGTTAAGAACGGACCTCCGGAACGAATTAAGTACTTAACCCGAGGTACCACTATATACCAAAGTCCCCTCTGCAACCAAGATGAAAATTCTGGTCCTGGCTGCATCTTCCTGGACTCCAGTTCTCACCATTCCTGGCCACTGGCCATGCTGGCTGGGGGGTGCTGATGGGAGCTGGGGTCCAGCAACACCTGGAGGGCCTCAGGTCTGTCACACCTCAGTCTACACAATCTCAGCCCATCAAGGCCACCAGTAGTTTGCTATTTCAGTGCAAGTCCGGAAACAGGGCGCACCTGGTGTGTCTTAGCTCAACTGAGCGCCTGCTCAAGTTGGAAAGGGTTTGCACCCAGCCTGCAAGACACTTTGTGGACAGATGGAGAGAGCGCTCAAAAATTGGAGAGGGCTTTTGATAAAGGCAGAAGTGCTGCTCCATGCTTCCTGTTGCTCAGCAAGCCCAGGGGCCCCAAGGAGGCAGCAGGACTCACTTGAAAGGCACTGAATGCCCTT
Source organism: Podarcis erhardii (assembly GCF_964252035.2). Classification (NCBI taxonomy): domain Eukaryota; kingdom Metazoa; phylum Chordata; class Lepidosauria; order Squamata; family Lacertidae; genus Podarcis; species Podarcis erhardii. The sequence goes on along the minus strand of NC_138515.1, from coordinate 8,569,419 downwards.
CTCTCCCAAGGCTGCTGGAGGTGGGATATGGAGCAACCCAGCCTGCTCTGGTTTCCTGCAGGATGGCTATCCAGATGTTCTCAATTATGCTTCTCTCTCTGCCCCAGCCCACCCCCGTCCGCCCCGCTGGCTATTTTCCGGGGAGCCCAACCGACACCCCCCTCCCATTCCTCCAGATCTTGGCCAGAGATTTGACCCCCTCCTCCGGGTGCCAAACCCCGCCACTCCCGTCTGTTTGTCCCTGCTGCTGCCCCACCGATTCTTGCGGGCAGAGCGCGCGCGCCGATGCCAAGCTGCCCTCCCCGGAGGTCCCCAAGCGAGGAGTTGGGTGGGGAGGCGCGGAAAAAAACAACTTGAAGAAGCCGAGTTCTGCCTGCCTGCCTGCCTGCCTGCCTGCCAGCCAGCCCAGCGAGGGCGGCTCTCGCTAATGGCCAACAGCTGGACGCCAACCCCTCCAACCCCCCCCCCCGCCCGAAAGGCGGGCGAGGCAGCGAGGGCGGGAGAGAGAGAGAGGCAGCTACACAGATGTCATTTGTTCCTTCGCTCCGACTATTTCTTCCCTCGCACACATGGAACGCGCGCGGGGGGGGGGGGGGAGAGAGAAGCAGCGGTTTAAACCAAATTAAAACCGGGGGGAGGGGGGAGTTGGGTAGCGTCTTCTTCCCTCAGCGCGGGGAGGGGGGTCTTTCGCTTTGTCTGGGCTTTTGAGGCAATTGGCAACCCCCCTCTTTTTTTAACGAAATAAAAGAAGCCAGCTGAGGAGACTGAGGGCGCAAACTTCGTCCCCTCAGGACTTACCCGGAGCGAGGCGCGCGCGCGCGGGGCGGAGGGCTGCCCGTCTCTCGCCTTCCCGGAGCCGCCTTGTTGGGGTCCCTTCCTAGAGTCCGAGGGGCGGGATGGGGGCCGGGAGAGAAAAGGGGGGAGAGAGAAAAGGGAGGGGGAAGGCCGTTGAGAAGGTGCCGAAGTTTGGGGAGGCGCCTGGGAAGGAGCGGCGCCCCCGGAGTGGGAGGGGGAGAGGGGTTAGCGGAGCATCCTCTCCCCGAGGTACCTTCTCCTCTCGGCTCCGTCGGCTCCGCGCTGGAGAAGCTGCCTCGCCCGCCGAGCGGGGTCCCCCGGGCAGCGCGAGGCTCCGCCCCTCCCGTTGAGACCCCGCCCCTCCCACCGAAGCCCCGCCTCCGCCGTCGGAAGGGCAGCGGCGAGGAGGAGGAGGAGGAGGAGGAGAAGCGGAGCTGCCCCGCGAGCGGGGCGGACGGGCGGACGGCGCCTGCTTATGCCGCCCCGATGGGGCCAGAGTGGTCCATCTAAGCTGGGCGTCGTCTTCTGGGTTTGCGCGCTCGTGGGAACGCAGAGCCCTGTGAGACCATCGGGGGTCCCTACAACTCCGTGTTTCCCAAACTTGGGTCTCCCATCTGTTTTTGGACTACAGCTCCCATCATCCAAAGGTAGCAGGACCAGAGGTCAGGGATAATGGGAATTGTAGTCCAAAAAACACACCAGGTGGGTACCCACATTTGGGAAACACTGTTCTAGCTCAGTATTGTCCACACTGACTGTGTGTGATGGCCTGGGATTCGGACTCGGAGGCTGAATCTGAGGGATCCCAGCCTGCGCAGGATTCCCCGCCTCCAGAACCAGCTGAGCCGGGACTGGGGCTTGAGCCTGAAGGGTCCTCACCTGTGCTGGATCCTCAGGTGCAGGCACCAGCTGAGTCTGCTCTGGCTCCTGAGGTGATGGAGGACCCATTGCCTGCAGGTGCTCCACTCTCAGCCCCGTCAGGGGAAGCTGAGGTTGCCTCTGGGTCCGGTAACCCTCCAGCCTCTCCTGAGCTGCTGAGGCTCAGGGCAGAGTGGCGGAGGGAACTAAGTTCCCGCAGGAGGAGTGCTTGCCTCCAGGCCAGGAGAGGCGAGTCACCAGAGGATCGGGGCCGCCCTATGCCTCGGGACAGATAAAAGCCAGCCAGCCCGAGTCCCAAGTTGCGGGAGCAACACTGTTGGTAGCCTGTTCCTGACTGCACCCTGTCCTGCTCTCCTGCCAGAGTTCCTGACCTCACCCGACTCCCTGCCTTGGACCCCACTTCAGCTTTGATGGACAGCCTCCATACCACACCCTCGACCTCGGACTGGACTCGGACCTTGCCACACGGTTAACCCTCGGGACCAGCACACTGTCAGCCCATCAGGGGAATCCAGTAGTGCCAGCACAGACTGGCAGCAGCTTTCCAGGATTTCTGGCAGGAGCCTCCCCGATTCTGATCTGGAGGGACTGAACTTGGCACCTTCCGCTTGTGAGGCAGATACTTTGCCACTGAGCTGTGGCCTTTGCCCTTGCCTTGCTTGTCATTCCCAACAACTGACAGTGGAGGGATTGCCTAGTCAGGCTGGCAGCCACTGATCCTGGAGCCTCTGACCCAGACCGGATCCTTCTGCCGCCTGAGGCAAAATGGGGAGGTGCTGCCCTGCATAAGTGCCACCCATCCACTCCTTGCCACCTCTGCCCAAGCCTCCCTTGCTGGGGTCGCATGGCTGTGGCTTCTGGGTTCCAGCGAGATCTCGCAAGAGCCCTGTGAGTTCACACAGCATTCCTGGAACCCCAGTGCGAAAGGGATCTCAGGAAGGTCGTGGGAGGCCTCTGCAAGATTTTGTGGGGTTCTTGCTTTGGCAGTGGAGACACACCCATGAAGACACCTGTCTCAGTCTGCCTCGTGGAAGGGCCGACCTTGCTCTGTACACACTGTCAAGTAAAAACCCCACTTATTTTGGTTGAACTTCCTCTTAAATGCACATCAGCTGCAAGCAATCTTGATTTTAGTGGATTTTTGTATTCCTCCTTATCAGTGCTGTTTTTCTAGAACTCGCTATGAATGCCTCCCTCATTCTCTTAGAATGCCAATGGCACCAACCTGAGAGGTGCTGGAACTGAGTTCCGGCTGGCGGGGGGGGGGGGAGTGCCCTGCTTGTAATATGGCATAAGCAGTCTGCCCCCTACTGACAACTCCACCCCTTTAAGCTATGCGCCCCGGGCATCTTAACTGTCAGAACTCTTGTGCTGGCATACCGATCATGGCGCTGTGGTGGCTCTCTCCGCAGAAGGGTGCAGAAAGAGCTGTGTTTTAATGTGGAAGCTTCTCAAGCACCTTCTCTTCCCATGTGAAAAGAAAATAGGAAGAACCATCTAAAGGATAAACCTAGGAGAGGGAGTCACACGAAGCTTAAGAATGGCAGAGAAATAGGTTGTTGCTCAAGTCAGATCAGTTGAGAAGGAGAGCGCTAGCTTTCAGGGGAGATGCCTGTTCCCCCACCCCCTGAAATGCTAAATTTAGTGCACAGCAAGAGTTGACAAAGTAGCCTCCAGGGAGAAAGTTCACACACACACTTGCTTTACTTGATTGCTGAAACATCAAAGGATGTTTTGCACATGTGTAAAAGCCTCCGCAGCTCGAACACCACAAAAATAACTTTCATATCAGCTCAGCTGCAGGACCCTTCTGTGGAGTCAGTTCACAACTTGAACCATACTCAGGAAATATACATGCACAACCAAAGTGGCAGCCTCTTGCAAAGGCAGTGTGGGGTGCTGGGTTGGGGAGAGAAAATGTCTGCCTAGCAACAGCTTCTATCACTTCCAGGCAGACTACAACCTGCAATTGCCCACCATTTTCAGGAGGAGGCAAATGGACCAGAGGAGGGCAGTTAAGTTGGTATAGCAAAGTTTATGGCACAATGGCAGCTTGGGCACATATGCGCTGTGCTCTAGCCTAGTTGCACACATGGGAGAGTTCCTTTGTAAGTGATTTGTTCCTAATAATTTGAATGGTCTTGACAAGAAGACAGCCATTCACTAGAGCTCAGGGACCCAAATAAAGCTTGTTGACCGATCTTGTCACTCAGAAACAAAGAACTGGGTATGCAGAAAGGCAGAGATGGGGAATGCGGGGGCCTCAATATGTTGCTTGGTCCCAGCTCACATCAGGCCTAAGGGACGCGGGTGGCACTGTGGGTTAAACCACTGAGCCCAGGGCTTGCTGATCAGAAGGTTGGTGGTTCGAATCCCCACGATGGGGTGAGCTCCCATTGCTCGGTCCCAGCTCCTGCCAACCTAGCAGTTCGAAAGCACATCAAAGTGCAAGCAGATAAATAGGTACTGCTCCGGTGGGAAGGTAAACGGCGTTTCCGTGCACTGCTCTGGTTCGCCAGAAGCGGCTTAGTCATGCTGGCCACATGACCTGGAAGCTGTATGCCAGCTTCCTCGGCCAATAAAGCGATATGAGCGCCGCAACCCCAGAGTCGGTCACGACTGGACCTAATGGTCAGGGGTCCCTTTACCTTTTACCTTTACACATTAGGCCTAGCCAACATGGCCAATGGCCCATGGTCAAGAATGATGGCAGCTGCAAGTCCAGGAACTTCTGGAGGGACCATGGGTTCCTCACGCCTGCAGAATCTGCTGTGCACTTGAGAATAGTGGGCACTCCAGCAAGATGCATTTAACAGGGAGAGGAACGACACAAGGCATGTATATGGGTGGGACCTTCCTCCTCAATTGATGCTGATGGTAAGGAACTTTCTGCCCAACCCTTAACTGAGCCAGGACAACTTCCTTCTTTCAGTCCTTAATGCATCTGACCATAGTTGAAGTCTTGGCTTCAGGTCAACAAGCTTGTTGGTCTGGTCTCCTTACAGCTTCTCACAAGCTGGGAGGTAGATCAGCTGGCAGAAGTCCCTTGAGTCACAAAATAGTCCCTGTAGGCCTTTTAATGGCCTGGCCCTTCCTGTAAAGATTTCCAATTCCATTACATCTGTGATATTCAGCGGTTGCCCCAAACACAGAGCTCAGCAGACATCGAAGAAGGGAGAGCGTGGGCAGTCTCGTGATTTGGATAACCGTTCAGTTCCTCCCAGCTAGTCGCCAGCAGCTAGCATGCCTTTGTATCAGAGCAGTTCCTCTTGAGCTCACCCCAAGGGGATTGTGGTGGGGCAGCTTCCCCCTCCTCTTATCGATACATTGGTAGTGGGTAGGAGAGAGTTGGGGCAGCAGGCAGGAAGTGGTCACCCCATGAATGTCGCCCAAAGGGAGGGCACAGATTGAGCAGACAGCTGCTAGGAAGTGATTCATTCAATAACAGAGGAGGAGGGAAAATAACATGAGCAAATGAGATGCTCATGTTACATTGGGTGTCATTCTGGCACAGGTTTGGAGGGGATCCCAATTTTTGTAGTTCGTAGTTAATAAGCCTGTCGTTCCTTCAGGAAGAACAAGAGCATTTACTGTAGAAATCGCAGTGGGGCTAAAAAGTGGCAAGTCTACCTTATAGCATCCATCTCATATTTCTAAACACACTTTCATGAAAGGAGTGAACATGCCCTCCTACATTTCTCCAATGAAAATAGGGACGTCCCATTCCATAATGATAATTTTACTATTTATACTCCAGACATCTTACTGGGTTGCCCCAGCCACTCTGGGCAGCTTCCAACATATATAAAAACACAATAAAACATTTAAAAAAAACCCAAACCCCTTCCCTATACAGGATTGCCTTCAGATGGCCCAGGAGTCAGATAACTCCATAATGCCCTCCAACATTTCTCCAATGAAAATAGGGACATCCTAAGGGGAAATGGGACCTTCCAGGATCAAATATGAAACCAGGAAAGCTTCTCTAAATCAGGGATGCCCCTGGAAAATAGGGACACTTGGAGGGTCTGAGAAGAAAGCTGGTTGAGCCTCTCCACCCTCACGAAGAATACTATGAGGTACATGTCCCCAGATTAAAATCTGAGTTTCCTGGAGTGATTTCTGCTATCACAGTGGCGGTTCCTGAAGTTCTGGGCTGAAATGGCTACCATAAAGCAGATTAGTGTATCTGGGGACGTTCCCCGTTACACATAATGCCTTCTAAGCAGTCATGTCCACTAGGCTACATGACCTAATCTTATGGGCCATGGATTCCAGGGAGATTTCCTGCCTTCCTTCCAAACCAGCATGTTTAAGATTGCAGCCTAAAGATTGTTAGGGTAGAATCATAGAATCATAGAGTTGGAAGAGACCACAAGGGCCATCGAGTCCAACCCCCTGCCAAGCAGGAAACACCATCAGAGCACTCCTGACATATGGTTGTCAAGCCTCTGCTTAAAGACCTCCAAAGAAGGAGACTCCACCACACTCCTTGGCAGCAAATTCCACTGCCGAACAGCTCTTACTGTCAGGAAGTTCTTCCTAATGTTTAGGTGGAATCTTCTTTCTTGTAGTTTGGAACCATTGCTCCGTGTCCGCTTCTCTGGAGCAGCAGAAAACAACCTTTCTCCCTCCTCTATGTACATCCTTTTATATATTTGAACATGGCTATCATATCACCCCTTAACCTCCTCTTCTCCAGGCTAAACATGCCCAGCTCCCTTAGCCGTTCCTCATAAGGCATCGTTTCCAGGCCTTTGACCATTTTGGTTGCCCTCCTCTGGACCCGTTCCAGTTTGTCAGTGTCCTTCTTGAACTGTGCTGCCCAGGGTGTGGCTTCCCACTAATTCAAAACCAAGGCTCTGTTTTCTAAAAACATCCTTGACAAATATGGAAATCTCTGGCAACGCTGTTTTCTCTTCCTTGGGGCTTTGCTTTGTTTTTTTGAGTCAGTGGTTAGGACAGTGGGAGGCATGATATTCCAGCTTTCAGGCAGAGGAGGAGGAAGGGGGATGCAATGGGTGTGGGCCGCCCTGGGTGTCACCACTGAGGGGGGTGACAAAATGCCAGGCGGCACTCACCGTGGGGCCTGCAGTGTGCCCAGGCCACCGCGTCTCTCTTGAGAAAGACAGGGTGGCTTGGGCGCACGCAGGCTCTGTTCGCCCGAGCGGCTTCCTCTGCCGCTGCTTTCAGGACAGACATCTGTTATGAAGTACACCCCAAAAAAATCCAGCTTTTGCTACGGTAGCCTTCTCCTGAAAAGGAAGCTCAGTTTTGTCCTGGGGAAACGCAAGCAGACTGCATTCCCTTGGGTTGCTCTCTCCTGCACATCGGCCTCTGTTATCATTTGTACATTTAAAGCAAACAAAAGAACATTGGGCTCCTTCTAGAAGTGTTATGCAAGGTAAGGTAAAGGTAAAGGGACCCCTGACCATTGGGGTTGCGGCACTCATCTCACTTTACTGGCCGAGGGAGCCGGCGTACAGCTTCCAGGTCATGTAGCCAGCATGACTAAGCCGCTTCTGGCGAACCAGAGCAGCGCATGGAAACGCCGTTTACCTTCCTGCCAGAGCAGTACTATTTATCTACTTGCACTTTGATGTGCTTTCGAACTGCTAGGTTGGCAGGAGCAGGGACCGAGCAACGGGAGCTCATCCCATCGCAGGGATTCGAACCACCGACCTTCTGATCGGCAAGTCCTAGGCTCTGTGGTTTAACCCACAGTGCCACCCACGTCCCAGTTACACAAGGTACGATCACCTAAAATGTCACTCCTTTTTGCACCTAATCAAATAGTTTCAATGGTCTGAGGTTGTCACCAAATGAGCCCAATGGGTATGCCAACCTCTTTCTTCCCATCCTACCTGTAAAGCGAAATAAGATGCATTTTTTGGAAGTCATTTCCCTGGCATGTAGGATGCCCCTTTCTTGGCTGGCACCATTTGAAAACTTTTAACGCCCACTCACTGCCAGGAAGTCAGGATTAGCAATCTTTGTCTTTAAGTGCATCTTGAACATAAAAAGTGATGCATTTCACCTTATCAAAGGGGAATTTTTGGAGTCCCTAAGGATATATAATTCCACATTTCCTGTTCCTCACCCCACCCTGTCGGCTTGGGGGGTGGGGTGGGAATCAGCTGTCTCTTCTCCTTATCTGTGCTCATTCCCTCTTTCCACTGTTTTTCAGCCCTCAAACTCAGATCCTCCTTCCCTCACTATCTGTAGCCACTCACCGCAAAAAACTGGGCTTTTATTCTCAGCTGTTACCCCAAAGTCTCCTCCTGGCTCTCTTCTGGTTCTTACCTAACAACTTTCCCAAAGCCAGAGTCATAGCTACCGTGCGGGGTGCTAGCTGGGGTTTTTTTTGCCCTGGGTGAAGCTTCCAGAGGGGTACCATTGAGGCTCCCAGCCTGTGTGTGTGCATGTCCTGGTTTTTGGGTGTAAAAATGGCGTCATGGGTGAATTTTGCCGAATTGGCAAAATGTCAGGGAATACCCGGATGTATGGCAATGCGATGGAAAAAGCAGTGGAAACAGCTCAAAGCGCATAAAATCACTATTTTTGCAGGTGTCAGGAATTTTTTCTTTTTGAAATATGGCAACCCTATGCGTGTGTGGGGGTGTACCAAACGGGGTCTTTTACCCGAATGAAATAAAGCCTAGATTTACCTCTGCCAAAACTCTCCAAAATTGCTACCCAAACTCCCTTCTCCTTTTCTGAATCCCTTGTTCCAAAACAAGCAGATCCTTCAGTCTAATCTTCCCTGTTCTCTCATTCAGCCAACATCACCCCCCCACACACACACATTTCTCTTTCCTTACTTTTTCTGTGTTTTCAGGCATGCTTTTGGAACAATTGTTTTTTAACTCTTTCCTCTGTTCAAACATCTTTGGTAAGTATGTTACTTCCCTTTTTGATACAATAAAAATTGACATTTGATCTTTCTGTTGCCCTTGCGGTGCCAAATTCTGGAGCGCATCCAGGTCTCCACGATAAAAGGATTCCAAAATATTACAGACAGATTCGTGATGAAGGTTAAAGGTTATCAAGGGCCATAATGGCTATGTTCAGAGGCCATGTGCTGCACTCTCGGGCCTGCTTATGAGAAAGAGGAGAGCTTATTTACATGAACAGGGATGTGATAAGTGAAGCAGGTGAATCCATTCACCATCTCTCAACCTTCCCACTTAGCACCCTTTGAAGTACCCTTTTAGCAGCATGCTGATTTTTTAGTTGATTTTTAAAATTTGCACTAACATGCCTTTTCACCTACAGTTAGTTTTAAAATATTCAGAAATCCCGCACAATAGTGGAGTGGTTAAACGAAAAAGCATTTTAGCATACATTTTCAAAAATGGACTATTTTTAAATCCCCCAGTGTTCAATTACCATAAAAACGCTTTTAGCTTGTTTGGTGTTGCTGTTGTTTTTAAGGGGGGGGGGGAAGGTTAAATTGCAAAACATAGCCTCCCTAAAAAGTGCTCCAGCAGTGCAAATTAAAAAGCAACTGAGATTGTATTGTGAAGTGAATTTGCTCTTCCCCACCCAGATGGGTGTCAAATATCCACTAGTGTGAATGAAATATAATGAGATGTACACAGGGGAGAAAGAGAAGAGAAAAACCTAACTCTCCTCCATAATTAAGTGTGGAAAATAAATTACACCCCTGCCAAAGTCTCACACTGATAAGGGAGTGCTAAGAGCCATTGGTTTGGTCTATCACCCAGTAACAGGCAGAGGGTTATGTATGTGATGACTTAAGAGGAAGCAAGAGACCAAGAGAGACTCACACATCTATACATGCTTGGTTTAGGCATGTGGAAAATAATCCCCTTCTGACAGTCCTCCTCTGCTTGGAGTGATTTCCAATCACCCATTGTGGGACAAAGGACCTTGCGGAAGCATGTCCCTGTCCCATTCTGCTGATGCAATATGAAAGGGTTCATGGAACAAGATAAAAAGGTAAAGGACCCCTGGACAGTTAAGTCCAATCAGATGAGACTATGGTGTTGCGGCGCTCATCTCACTTTCAGGCTGAGGGAGCCAGCGTTTGTCCATGGACAGCTTTCCGGGTCATGTGGCCAGCATGACTAAACTGCTTCTGGCACAACGGAACACCGTGACGGAAACCAGAGCACACAGAAATGCTGTTTACCTTCCCGCTGCAGCGGTACCCGTTTATCTACTTGCACTGGTGTGCTTTCGAACTGCTAGGTTGACAGGAGCTGGGACAGAGCAACAGGAACTCACCCCATTATGGGGAATCGAATCACCAAACTTCTGATCTGCAAGCCCAAGAGACTCAGTGGTTCAGACCAAAGCACCACCCACGTCCCCTGGTTCGTGGAATAAGAGGGTGTCAAAAGGAGTCCATAGTCCTTTCACCCCTGCTTTGTTTTTTAATCACAATTACCCCATTTAAAGACAAATCACAAATTTTAACATTACCTCCTGTCCCCATTAGCAGGGAGTCACTGCAGTTACAAATTTCTGAGCAAAGGCCTTTGTAGTGGAAAGCTCGCATTTCTGCAGATATTCTCTTATTCTCTCCCAGTGTCTAGACATGGTTGTTGGCGCTTCTGGCTTTTAAAGTAATTTGTGCGGGGGGGGGGGGGGGGAGTAACACAGGTTGTGTGTGAACCCAAACAACTGTTCTATTCTGAGCTGCCTTAGCAAAGCGCTTCCTTCACTGTTCTGTTTTATTTCTGCTAAGATAATCAGACAAGGACAAGATGCTATTTTCTGCTTTTGCTGTAAACATCCCAAAGTCATGGGGTTCCCATTAAATGTTCTGGGCCAGCAATGCTAACTCCTGCAAGACCCAGGAGGCCCTCCCCAGATATGAAAGCGTCCCTTCAGAATTACGCCAAGACATGGAAGGACCTCTCCAATTGGACATTGAGGTACTATTATAATAACAGATCCAGCCGTGGAGTACCATATTTTTCCGCCTATAAGACGCCCCTATGTATAAGACACCCCCTATTTTGGGGGATTCAAATTTAAGAAAATGGGGAGAGATGTCAAAGAGTTGTTGAGCTTTCAGAGGATTACCCAGAGTTGCTGAGCTTTTTTGGGGGTGGATTACCCAGAGTTGCTAAGCTTTTTTTGAGGGGGAGTTGCTGAAAATCGCTCACCCGCTCACATTGCTAAATCCGCTCCTGTCTGTCCCATCGCCAACAGAAGCAGCAAATTGCACACCCAACTGCCGGAGCATCAGCCAATCAACACCACTGATTGATGCAGCAACCAATAACAGCCATTGACAGCTGTGGCAGCAGCTAATCAAACGTCCACCCTATGCACTATCCATGTATGACACCCACTTCTTAGGAAAAAACCTGTCTTATACACAGAAAAGTACAGTATTTGCTGTCCACATTCCCAACACACGAGAAGCCCCCTTCTGGGGCTTTGCCATTAGCCTCCTGTCCTATTACACTTTCACAATTCAAGCGTTCTTAACAGGGGGATTTCTTCTTCCCTTCACCCATTTCCAGTGCATAATAGCTTCATATCAGCCCAGTTTTCCCAACGCAGCAAAACATCAGCTGCCAACCTGGGCTGTGGCCTGGATGCTCATTAAAAACAGTGAAGAGCCTTGTGGCACCTGCATACATTTATTATGGAATAAACTACAACCCATGAGAAGGGTTCATCAAGAAGTGTGATCCTGAGTTACAGGCATATGCATAGACACACTTTGTTGTTTCTAATGCAAAAAGCTGGCACAGTTACTGCTCTGGAAACCATGAAAGCACTAAAGTGCCATGGATGGTCTAGTGTGATTACAGAGCCCACAGTGTGCCAATAGGTTTGCATGGCAGCTTCAATGATGAAAGCTCCCCGTACTTCCTTTCTTTTCAAATTGCCTGTGTTACTGCAAGACACCAGGTACCCCCAGCACTCGCCTGTGGGATTTCCTGTGGCTCACTTATCTTTGGGCTCAACTCCTCCATCACTCTCTTCTTTCACTAGCTTGTTGTCCAGATGGTTTGCAAAAGCCCAGGCACAATTGCAAAACCAACCCATGGTCTGCAAACAAGGCCCCACTGAGCACCAGCTACGCCTTTGCCCTGCACCTGGGCACCAAACACACACTGTTAATGGGAAACCTTGTCTGTAAGCTGGATCTTCCACCTTGGGATTCAAACTCTTCCCATTGTAACTGTCAGCCCTCCTGCGCCATGTTGTTGTTTTGTTTGTTCCTGGACAGCAGAGTACCAAGGTGGTACTTGGGAATGCTTTGCATAACGCATGCCTCTTCCATGTTAGTTTTTTTTGCTTCATACGCCTCCTCCTCTCTTGGCTTCCTTGTTTGCAAATGCCTCTCCTCAAAACAGTTTCTCTGCTTATTTTTCTAGGCCCCTGAATGCCCCATCCTTGTCCTTGGCACTGCAGCACTTGTGATTCAGAAGCATTGGTGCAGGAGGGCTAAAAGGCTGCACTAGAAATATAGCCACAATCAGCACCTGGAAAATACACATAGCCGAAGTTAAGTGTTTGCACATTAAACAAATAAGTAGCTATCCTATTTTTAAAAGACATATGAAGGCAGCCCTGTTTAGGGAAGTTTTTAATATTTAATGCTGTATTGTTTTTAATACTTGATTGGGAGCCGCCCAGAGTGGCTGGGGAAACTCAGCCAGATGGGCGGGGTATAAATAATAAATTATTATTATTATTATTATTATTATTATTATTATTATTATTATTTGATAAATGTTTGGATTCAGAGCCATTGAGTTTTGTCAATGGCAGCAGAAAGGGTGTTTGTGGTGGTTAGAAAAACAAGTCTGTCAAAACAGAGAAGGAACAGGGATTAGGGGACAACAGCAGCCCTATCCCAAGGGTGTCCTAAAATTTCAAAGCACAAAGCAAACTCTGCCCATATCCGTGGGTTCTTGCTAACAATGAGGACCTAAAACTTGACCAGTTCAAAAATGGAAAGTTGGGTTCTCTGGATTCACTAGGCTCTTGGATTAGTTCTTGTATTCTGAAGTTTATGGCACAACTGTAGCTGGTACAGATTCCAAGGTGACATGAGTGTGAGCAAATGACACAACCCTATTCATTAATAAGAACAGAATCAGTCTCTTTGGATTTTGTTTAATGGCATTATAAATAAAATGTTTACAAACTTCTCCACCAAGGAGCAAGACATACAGAAATCAAATCTCAGCTGCTTACCATTGGCCTGGCCATAGCACAAACGTAGCATCTACCATGTCCAGAATATCTGGCCTGGAGCAAGGTAAGAGGAGTGGAACTCTGATCCAGAGAGAAAGACATTTCTTAAACATGAGAACATGACATTTTGAATCTGAACTGTTGCAGCTTTGGTTATAAGTAAGCAACTGAACTCCAGCACTTAGCTCCTTTTGTCTTCCACTGTTAGGAAAGAGCACCAACCGTTAATTATTTATTTTTTTTAAAGGTCTTTGGGTGGTTATGTGAAGGGGGGGGGTTACTGAGCAAGGGAGAGAAACAGTAGGAAGTTTCACCTGTTGGATTGGTCCAGTGCCTGTACGAATCTACAAAAACCAAAAAGGAGAAACTTGGAACCGAATCAGCACCGCTTACACAAATCTGTTTGTTCTAGCTTGTTTTGCTTTCACCAAAAATGATGCTAAACTGAGCAAGGAAAAAAAATACTTAGTCCAAATCAAGGGAGTCCATACAGAAATATCATCTGGATTAATCCTATGTATGCGGATGAAATGCTCCCCATTGCTTTCAAGTAAATCTGGATTTACTCTCTCCAGTAGTAAAAACACAAGAGCATTTTGCCGTTGCCCTCGATCCTCAAATCATCCCCTATTAAAGAAAGCAGAATACACCCATTTCTCCCAAATACACTTTGCTCTGCCACTATGGGCAGGGGCTAATCACTACTCCCCCAGGAGAAGGATGTTCATTCCTATAAGAGTGAGATCAAAGTCTAAACTCAACTCGAGCCTGCAGCGGTGATTTTCCTTCACTACCGCATGCTTGGGAAGGTGGGGGAGAGGCACTGACGAAGGTGAGGGATGCTCACAGTTCATTCATCCTCTTAACGAACAAATGCACACAGCCCCTCCCCCTTGGCATTTTGGGGGGCGGAAGGAGGGGAACAGAACTCCTCTGCTCACTCTAGAAGGCACTGCTGTGATCAAGTGTGCGTGCAAATACTAGCCCCTGCCTCCGAAAGGGTATAGCAAGAGACATGTGAAATAGGGAAGGGTCTTTGGCCCGTGCTGCAAGTGAGGAAGCTGAGGGTCCCAGAAGGCAGTTGGCAGAAGGCCATCACTTGGTGACCAGCTACATAAAAACCGGCAGTCAGGAGCTCCTGGGAAGGGGCTGGAGGGAAGAGAGGAGGAAGTATGGGGTCAGGACCTCCTGGGTTTCAGCCCAAGCACTGGGTGGACATATCAAGCTCTTAGTGCAAGAGGACTTGTTCACCTCCAAAGGTGAGAAGCGAACCCAGGTGTCCTAGGTTTCAGCCCCCTAACTCAACCTCAGAGACCACTGCCTCTCTCTCTCTTCTCCCCACCCTCTCCAGTCAGGAATGGGAACAAGAACTTGGTCCTGTCATTCTTGTTGATTCATGAACAAATAGCTGGCAACTCTATGTGGTTGGTAGCCAAAAAGGGGAGTGTCAAAAACAGATCAGGAGAAAGGGGGAAACCTAGGTTTTTGGGCTGAGCCCAGCTGTCAAGTCAGAAGACAACACAGAATCCACGCTGGGTGGGCCTCCAACTGCAACCATACCCAGAGTTTCAAATCTGGCTATTCTTTGTGGAAGTCAAAGGCCCATGAGAGCAAAAGCAAATCTTCAGTTCATTAGGGAAGAGGATCTGCAGATGGTCTCACAGCTGGGGTGCTTCATCGAGAAAGCTGTGCACTGCAAGGCTTCCTGAGGGTGGGGCACAGCCCTGAGCTGCGCAAATGTGGGAGCCAGATAACTCCCACCGCCAGCTCCCACAGAGATGTCTCCTTCCTCTTGAAGTGTCCGACTGGCCCACATCCTGGAGAGAGCCTGGAATGACATGGGAGGGTACTCCAAGTCTCAGCGTTGGCCTCCCAGAACAGAGCAAGCAGCCTGCCTTCCTGCTTGGCGGCAACCCTGGGGGATGCAAGGCTCAGTAGTTCCCTCCCGCGAATGGTCCCTGCAGTTTTTCAGGTGGTCCGTTCCAGCGGGGGCTTCCCTTTCTAGGCTTCAGTCTTCCGCAAACTCAGTCTGCTGAAGGAGTTTCTGGCAGGAGGAAACAAGCACAGTGCAAGACTGAGAAGAAGAAAAAGCATGTTCTGTAACTGGGGATTGGGAGGGAACGGTAACAGCAGGGCAAATGGCTTCATCCTGAAGGTTCAGGCAGATAAGACAGTACACATTTACTGTCCAAATCTAAGTCATCCTGAATGGATAAAAGTCACACTAGTAAAGCCTGAAGCACAGCTTCCAAAAAACTGCCACCTTTATAAACGGTACAGAGCAAGCTGCCTATGCCAGCTCAAAAACCACTGGTCCGCTTAGTTCAGTATTGTCTAAACCACTGAAGAGTCAAAGCCCCAAGGTATTTACACCTTAGAATTGGAGTGGGGTGGGCAGACAGGTGGTCCTCCAGATAAATGATGTTGGAATCTAACTCCCATGTCGAAACCAGGATAGCCAATGGCCAAGGATGACGTGAGCTGTAAGTCCAGCAACTTCTATAGGCAGAGCCGCTGGTTAGCAAAACCTGCTAGGCTGAAACTATGCACATGAAGGAAGTGTCTGCACCAGCTATGTGCTGCAGTGCAGTATACTTGGGGGATGGGAGAACGGCCCTTCAGAACTGGTGTACAGGATTGTGGGGACCCCAGAGGTTTTTTTTTCCACTGTGCTGGTGAGCAGATGGCCCTGGGCTCTGCCTTAAGAGGCTGGTTGGGGTGCCCTTCTGGTGCCTTCCAACTCTATGAGCAGGGGCTGTGAGCAAGGACCAGGACCAAAACTTCCTTTTCCTAACAAACAAACAAAAACGGCATAAATGGGATAAAGGAATAAAACCAACATTTAGCAGAAATTGCGGATAGACTTCCAGGTTCAGGAAGGAACATGTCCTTTAAAAAAATATGAAATGAAATGAAATGTATGGAGCTCATGCTGTACTCTGTGTACTCTTTCCAGACATCCGGGCAAAATCCCAACAGGAGCTTCCTGCCCTGGGGAGCAGCACAAGGGCTTGGGGAGGTGCCATGTCTGCAGAGAAACCCCAGTAGTCCCTTCTAGGCTTCTCATAAAGATCTTTGCTGAAGGGGGAAAGACAGAGGCCAAAACGACGAGTAGGTGGCCAGTGGAATCCTGGCAGCTGTCACCACCAAAGTTGCCTGTGTGGTCTGATCGAAGCATCTTCGATCTGAGTCTCTGCTCACGGCCTTTTTCGGAATCTGTGCAACAAGTTTCCCTCACCTGTGTGCAGAATGGGGGGCCAGAGGGGTGTAGAGTTGAGGGATCTTGCGGTTGAGAAGTGGGTGCAGGGCTTCCTTGAGGCGCTGGTAATTCCTCTCCAGCTCTCGGAGAAACTCCCGCTGGTCTGGTCCAATCAGCGTCTTGTTCTTGCGAAGGGCATCTTCACACCTAAAGAAAGAGGGCAGCGAGTAAGAGGTTCGTGGTGGAACCAGCTCAGGGCTGGTTGTCTCTCACTCCAGGCACAGACTCCAGGAATAAAGTGCTGAAAAGCAGACCATCTAAATTTCATTAGTTTAAAGAGAAGCACAACCAGGAATTAGAACTGTCAATCCTCTGGACAGAGGGGAGCTAGGTCTGTCCTCTGCCACAAGAAAACCCAAGCCTCCTCAGATGATTCTTAAGCTGCTATCCTATGCTCACTTACTTGAAAGTAAGTCCCTCTGAACTCAGTGGAACTTGCCTGAGCAGATATGCAGACAATTGAACCATTAATAAACTATAAATAATATCTTCATGTTATTTTTAAGCATTTAGAGGCTTAAAAATTACAGGATATTCTCTGAAGGCACCACCTTTTAAAAAAAGAGTGGCCATTCTTATTACCAGCTATTAAACTGCTCTGGAAGTGATTGCAGGGGGCAGAATATACGTTATCCGATTCAACTAATGTTGAGTATGCTGGCAGTTAAACATCCTCATTTTGTCAAGCTTCATGCTTTAAGGTGCTGGTGAAACCACCATATTGATTTCTACTGATGATGTATTGTGATTTTCTTGTTGGACTGACTGATTTTAATGTTTTTAAATGATTTTCTGGATTCTTGTATTTTGTTACTCTGTTAAGATGCCTTGGGGCATTTCAGGTGAAGGGCAGGATACTAGTCTAATGAGAAATATAATATAGGCAGCCTGCAGGTGCTTCCCGCAGTCTCCCCCTGCATTTACAATTAAGGAATAGGTAGCTTCATGAAAAATAATCCTACTTTCCCACCCCTCTCACTCAACAAAAATTGCACCAAGATCATGCAGCTGGATGGCTCGGTCGGTTACAGTGCGATGCTGGTAACGCCAAGGTTGCAGGTTTGATCCCCATAAGGGACAGCAGCATATTCCTGCTTGAAGGGGGTTGGACTAGATGATCCTCAAGGTCCCTTCCAACTCTATGATTCTGTGAATACTAGTGGGACTTGTCACAAATCAAAGTAGAGAGCGAAACAGGAGCAAAGCCCCTTCCTGTTCAATGGCTGATGTGTGGGGATGGAAGTAATTTTTAGCCTAGCCCTCCATTTTCAAAGCATTCAGCATAAATTTAGACATTCAGATCTCCTGGAAAGAAGGTAAGCTAAATTTCCAACAGAAACTTCACATCCACCAAGATTCAAATTGCGACAGGAAGCTCTTGGCAGGGTGTTTAATTAAACACAGCAGGATGCCAGACATCAGCAGCCACAACAAAACGTACTAATAAGCAACCTCAATTCTCCGAAAAGGCACTTGTAGCAGAGCAAGATTGAGTGGATATATCCATGTAAGGGCATTACAGGCGGAAAAGGATTTGAAGCTACAGATTCAGGGCAGGTGTGCTTGTGCAGTACCTCTTGGTGAAGTCCTTGAAGCAGAGCCTCAGCTTATTGTGGTGTCGGTAGAGCTTGGGGTCTTCGGGGATCTCAGCCAAAAATACCTGTGCCACCTCCAGAGGTCCCTGGAACACAAGGGCCTTGGGGTCAAGGAGAAGTCCTCCTACTGCCCTCCACATTGATTCTGACTCAGTAACTCACTCTTAGCTATCACAATGGCACCAAGGGTCTCCATCCTGCTTTCAGGCTCCCTTCCCCTACCCTCTACTTCCGTGTTAACCTGAACTCCTTACCCCCATCAGACCCAGGATTAATTTCTGTTCTCACCCCACACCTGTGATCTGCTGACTCCACAGTCTCAAGGGGTTTGCTACTTTGGCTGGAAGCTTCCCTTTCCCCCCAAATCGATCACTTATTCCCATTCCGTGGGCAACTACCTGGTTGACTATGGTGCCAACACATCCTTGCAGCACCATCTGCAACATCTTGGCATCAGGTGGATCTTGGTGGGTGGCAAAGGCCAGCTCCTGGGTCTTCTTCTGCATGTCCTCTATGGCCACCTCTATGGGAATGAGAATAATCTGGGGAGAAGAGACCAAACAACAGAAACACGGCTGAAGCGTCAGGAGATGGGCATGTGCCATTCATCTAAAACCCCGAACAAGACATTCTGGGCCCAATCTAAATTCTGCATTAAAAAAGGGGGGGGGGCTCAGTTCTGCCAACTGCAAAAATTAAGCAGATTGAGTATATATACTGTACATGCAAGTCTCACTTAGCAAATGCAATACATTCCCAGGAAATTGAGCATTCATATAATAAGAGCATTATGGGAACTTTTCAAATTTGTGATCTCTCTACCCCTCCCTACCATGTTTTTTTCCTAAAATGGCTGCAGCCAACAAGCAAGAGAAAGACAAAGGAAAAACTGATTTGTCCAATCTCTCCTGATTTTGATTTATCCAATTTTGCTCTCCATTGGCTCCCTCCATGCAGTGACAAACCTTGGGGTCTCAAATTTCAGCAGTGCCCTGTGCGATGCCAAAATTCAGTAGTCCCACCTCCTCTTGCCTTCCATTCTACATCATAATTGCAGCACCCCCTGTGGTACCCCTGAACCCAGTGTGACTGAACTGGTCACGCTCCCCTAAATCCGCCTCTGCTCTATGGTTTCTGCCTGGAAATGGCAGGTGCCAACCAGTAAAGCATAAACAAGCAAGGCAGATGGCGAACTCTGGCTGTCCAGATATCTGAATCAGCCATGCACATAGCGAGGTCTGGGCATGATTCATTGTGTTTCGTTAAGTGAATTTTGCACAATGAGCAAGCAGATCGTGGGACTCACATGTATGCTTAGAAAGTTGAGCTCATTTTAATCTGTTTTATATTTTAACTCTTGTATGCTTTAAAGTATAGTTACATTTTCTTCTTTATTTCACTGTTTTATCTTTTGTAAACTGCTTTGAGGTTGTTGTTGTCTTAGTAATATAATCTTTATTAAGAATAACATGAAACAATACGAACAACAAATAATGGTACTGGTCACCAGAAACAAAACAAAAGACAGTCATAATATTTGTATGGCAGAAAATAATAGCAGCGTGTTAAGTTAAAGAACTATGCTTTGGGGTTTGTCTGTTTGTTTGTTTTACTATCAAGTGGTGAATAAATTCCATGAAATATAAACAAACAAGTAAGTAACTAAGCAAGCAAGCAAGCAAGCAAGCATGGCTTCTCTTTTATAATTTATTCTGCAATGTTTATTATTTATTTTGAGTTTTGTAAGTCTCACAAGGGGAGTGGGGAGAGACATTTTAGCAGAAATGCTGGATCCCACCCCACTGGAAAACATGTCACAGTTTTTCTGGTTTCTGAGATTGCGGAATGCATTGCTTACAAGCTCAGGGACTCAAAATGTGCTTTTGAATTTTTTTGAGATTCTTGCTTAGCTGAATTTTTTCACTACTGTCAGGGAACTGCCATCAGCTCAGAGGTGAGAGGTGGAAGGGCAGTTGTGTTATAGGGAACCTCCGAAGATCTTGTGAAGCAGTTCCAGTGGGGAGGAGGTGCAGAGACCAGGAGATGCTAGGGAGAGCCTCAACACGGAGCCTGAGAAAAGCGGAGGGGAGGGAAGTACCCCTTTGCCAGCGCCCAGTCTGCGCAGTAGGTTTCGGCGCAGAGAGGGGGGGGAGAAGGATGGGGGTCACACGGCTGTTATTCTGGGGGAGGTACAAGGACTGGCTACTCCCAGATTCTGCTAGCGACTAATCCAAACATGAACTTGCGATGCTCTGCACTGTAAATAGTTTGCACTAATAATAAAGCTGGAAAAGACAGGTTGGAGTCCAAGCAACCACACCACCACCTGACAACTACACTATTTTTTTATTTCTGAGAATTGTAGGCCCCGCGGCCCTGCTCCCCATTCTCATATGCCTCCACCCCCCCACCCCAGAGTACCTCCTCCTTGTGGATGACATTGATGCGGGTCTTGATGTAGGGGAAAGCGTGGGAGGTGGTGAGCAGAGTCTTGCGCTTGAACTGCTCGTGCAGGTCGCCGTGCGCTCGCCCGTCCAGCGTGAAGGGAGTACAGAACATGAAAGTGCGCAGGTTGTAGTTCTTGTCAAAGTACGTGACACGATCCTTCAGCTCATACGTGTCGAAGAACGGCTCCACGTAAGTCAACTGGATGTATGCCTGCGGCAAGGAAGACATCAAGGCAGCAGGGGCAGTCAGTAGAAAGCTGGGGCAGTATCACCTCATTCTCCTCTGCCGCACAAGGGGTCTGCTTGTCCTGACTGTCATCTAGGCTACCAAACACACTGGGACCAACTGACTATGGGAGAAAGCATCTCTTGGTGCTGCAAAGGCTGGACTACAGATAAAAATGACCTTAGCAGACTGCGGTAATAAAATGCCTTTACCTGCTGCCAAAACTATTGCTATGGCATGGGTCACGCCATAATTTCAGCTTCCTATGAACAAACCAAGGGTTATGGAAGTAGTGGGGAAATAAGAACCTATTTTAATTGTGATATACGGGGCTGGGAGAAGGAAGGTGGCCATTTAGCCTAAAAGGAATAGCATGCATCAAATCTTGTAGAGATCTCTTTCCTTGCTGAACATGAGACACAATCCCAGACCACATGGGGCAGAAGTCCCCCTCCTCCCTTTAGTTATTCCAGCCGAACAAAATATGCAGACTAGTCCCTCAGCAGTGCCTGGCTTGCTAATGCAATGCACTCCCAACACATGATAAAGAGCGAAACTACCTTGTTAGGATCCAGCTTGGCTTTGTCCACAGGGTTGGAACCTTTGATGATTTCTACCATTTCATGCCCAAAGCGCTCAGTGTAAAACTCCTGCAAAGGGGAAAGGATACAGGGGAGTTCGTCAGAGCATGACAAAAGGGACAGAGATGAACATTTGGGCTTCTCCAGCCACTGAGACCAAGGAAAATTCCTTAGAGCTATCGTGGAGAGAGGCTTATTCTGTGCTTGCTTCTGAAGGGCAAACCAGAATTACCGTATTTTTCGCTCTGTAAGACACACCAGACCATAAGACACACCTAGTTTTTGGCGGAGGAAAACAAGAAAAAAAATATTCTGAATCCCAGAAGCCAGAACAGCAAGAGGGATCGCTGCGCAGCGATCCCCCTTGCTGTTCTGGCTTCTGGCTTAGCCACGCAGCTTGCATTTGCTCCATAAGATTTAGGAGGGGAAAAGTGCGTCTTATAGAGCGAAAAATACGGTATGTGTGTTTTATTAAGCATGCACTAGCCAATTTGGGTATAAAGAAGGGGTAGGTAGGAGTCCTTTTTCCTATCAAAGCGAGTGCATGGCAGAAAACCCACCTCTTTCCCTTCCCAGCTCAGACCCAGGCTGGGGGTGAGAAATAACTTAAAGCATCTGAGTGTGGCAAGCAAGGCTTTCAATTTCCATACCACATCCCGATGCTCAGTTTGATATACAAAGGAGACCCTACAACAACTATGCTTTTGTCAAATAGGGAAGGATGCCTTTAAGAGACATATGCTCTCCTTGGTCCTCAGAGTAAATGGTGGGAAAAGCCCCGAGGACACGATGATCTGCATGGACAGGTGCCATGAATCAGCCCTGAGAAAGCAGGCAGCCGCCTCCATCAGAGCTGACTCCAAAACCTCTTCCCTTTGGCTCTGCTTGGACTACAGCTGAGCGACACCTTTGCCAAAAGCCACAGCTGCCGTGGCTAAAGCGAGGGAGCTTTTGGGAAGATGGATTGTGAAGGGAAGGGGTTGCGCACGTGTAGGAGTGAGTGTGAGTCTTGCTTGTTGTAAGTCACAGCTTCCTCCCTCCTTCAACACTGCTTTAGCTAAGTTAACTGCTGTACCATTCTTGGCAAGACAAGGAGAAGAGACAGGTTGAATCCATGCAAATGGAGGGGTCAAACATTAGCAGAACATCCCACCCCAACTAAGTGCAAACTCTTGCAGGTAGTTGAGAGTAAAGGCCATTATTTCACATATGATGGAATCCCCACAATGTAACTGAGCTGAGTGCATCTTTCCTTCTATCTCCCTTGGCTCCCCTGGCTTTCATTGCCTTCCTCAGTGTCTAATTTGAGTGCCTCTGGGCAGCAGAATCTATCTTTTTAAATTGTTAATGTGTAGACCACCATGTACTCTGATGATGTCATCTAAACAACAACTTGTGGGTTCCCTCCACGTAGAATATCTGAGCTGCATACATGTGCTAGAAAGCCAAGCCTAGCAGCATCTTCTCAGCAAATTTATGCCAGGTATTTTTGACCTGTCCATCTCCTCCATCGTCCCCACTTCCCCCAAGGAAAATGTTGCATTACTTCTCTATTAGCCTTTTGGTGCCTGTTATTATGATGACTATTTAGATTATTTCATTATTAGGCTGTCTGTCAGTATGCGTTTTACCACGTTTTTATTGTGTTTTTTATAACTGATGTTCTGTAATGTATTTTTAATGTTGTACACCGCCCTGGGACCTTTTCATAAAGGGTGGTATATAAACTGAATAAATAATAAATAATGATAATAAATAAAAATATTGATGAAGACATTCCTCTTTCAACAAGTCTTCTAAAATCTTTATCCTAGTTGGAATTGCTTTTGTGACTGTGTTTTGGACTGCTTTTATATTTATAGTTGTTGTTTTTATAAAAAAGGTTTTTATATATGATTTATTTTTAAAAAGTGTTTTTTATATGAAACTGTTGTATATGTAAGTCGCTTCGGGATGCTTCATAAGAAGCATTTCAATAACAACATAAATGACCAAACCGACTCTCAACCTTCATGCTTGATCCATACCTCTTTTCAAGGATGTTTTAACTCTTACCTCAAGCCGGTGGGAGATCTCAGCCAGCTTGGTGATGGAGGGTTCCTTGTAAACAAACTCTTGTTCATCCAAATCCCCAAACTTGCAGCCATAAAACCCAACTCGGAAATACGTTCCAAACATTCTCTTAAGTGATCTGCATGGTAAGAGTTAAGATAACCGCGACACAAATCAGGCAGGTAACTTGAATGCTGACTCTAAAGCCCCAGTAAGCATGGCTTACTAAACCAACCACCAAAATACCTGCCCTATTCCCAACCACTTCTCTCCCTGGAGGCTTCCATATGCACTATGGGTGAATCTGGTGCTTGAGATCCAGGAAGCCTACATTAATGTTCCCACTGTCATTGAGTCCATAAAGAACCAACTCAATGACCACTGGGTTTACAATGTGCTTTAGAAATCTTTGCATGGGGTTAAATCACAAAATCTGCACCTGTGACCCCACCTGAAATACAGCTGCTACAGTTCTAGAATCTCCCCTGAAGCCTCCACCCCAATTCCAGTACAGTGGTACCTCGGGTTACAGACGCTTCAGGTTACAGATGCTTCAGGTTGCAGACTTTGCTAACCCAAAAATAGTACCTTGGGTTAAGAACTTTGCTTCAGGATGAGAACAGAAATCGTGCTCCGGAGGCGTGGCAGCAGTGGGAGGCCCCATTAGCTAAAGTGGTGCTTCAGGTTAAGAACAGTTTCAGGTTAAGAACGGACCTCCGGAACTAATTAAGTACTTAACCCGAGGTACCACTGTAAGGTGAAAGTAGTTCTCCTTAATACACACGCAAATGAACCAGACCACTGCTCCCCAAGACAAAATTTCAAGAAGTGCACTCCAACTTACCAAATCAGGCCAGCAGGACCACAAGCAGATGGCAAAGTTGAAAGAAAAGCAAAATAAGAAAAAAGAAGTTAGAAAGAGTACGGCAGCTACTGGAACACAGCAGCTGTCCAAACGGGGCGGGTAAGTGGAGGTCAGCTGGACTGTTTCCATTTATTTTTCTGTTCTACGAAGTTCAAAATACCACCTCATCTCTAACAGCCGCTGCAAGCCCTACGACTGTGTGCAGAAAATTCTCTCCAGCGATCTCTCAGTTG
Organism: Podarcis erhardii; assembly: GCF_964252035.2. Classification (NCBI taxonomy): domain Eukaryota; kingdom Metazoa; phylum Chordata; class Lepidosauria; order Squamata; family Lacertidae; genus Podarcis; species Podarcis erhardii. The sequence continues at coordinate 8,545,297 of NC_138515.1, read as the reverse complement.
TACTGCAGAATTATCATTACCTGCTGTGTGTTATTTTCCCCCCTCTCCCACCATACCCACCAAATTGGTCTGACAGGTCTCTGCAGCAGGAGCACAACCTGATACACCACAACAGGTGTTTATACTGCCATGACTGGTACCCACAATATCGCTGGTGATGAGAGGCACACCCTTTCTATACTGATACATGCAATGCCCGAAGAAGTTGTGCCAGCTCCTCTGGGTCTGGAAGAAGTAGGCGCAATTAAGCAAAAGCATTCCCTCTCACAACTACAGTCGTCAAGGCATTGCTGCTAGATCAGGGCTACAGCCACAGCAATGGTTAGGAGGACCTTGCTTCCATTTCTGCCCTAGAAATGACTGCCTGCACACAGCCCAAAACTGAACGAAATTGCCCCCTCCACAGCATCATCTGTATTTCAAACACGCTCTGAGCATCTGCTTGACATTTATGGAACCACTTCTCCTGAAAATTCATCAGAGTCCTTTAAGAACAGGCCTGTCTTACCCATAGAGGCTAGTGGGGCAGGGCACCAGGGAACCAAGTTCTGGAGGGCGCCAGGCGTGAGTCTGGGGAACACCAAACGAGCGTGCTAAGTGAGCGAGGGTGCGTGTGCCGCTCCTGCCGAGTGTCAGTTCAGGTTTTTCCCTTTTAGCCTGCAGCCCCCAAATTCTGCGGGGCGCCAGAAGGATAAAAGGGAAAAAACCGAGCCGATGCTCGGGGAGCGGCGCACACACCCTCGCTCGCTCAGCACAGGCCACCTCGCTCAGTGTGCTGCCTACCGTGGCATGAAGTGGCCAGTTGAGCCGGGAGGCACCGCATCCAGCCTCTGCCTCTTCTCCGCTGGAGGAGCTGCCCTCCAGCCGCCGCCTGCCTCCTCCAGCCCTAAAAAAAGGTTGAGAACTCTGGGAGGGGGGGGGGGCGCTGGAGGGATCTTTGCACCACAACACCGGATAAGCTTCAGATAACTCTGATAGATATTATTGAATATTTGGATATGAGTATAGACAGACAAGCGGCCTTGGTATTTATAGACGCTGAAAAGGCGTTTGATAACATCTCATGGGAGTTCTTGAAGAAAAGTCTGGAAACGATGGGAATGGGAGAGAAATTTAGAAGAGGGATAGAAGCAATATATAAGGAACAGAAGGCAAAATTGGTAATAAACAACACCACAACAGAATATTTTGGTATATATAAAGGAACTAGACAGGGTTGCCCCCTGTCTCCTTTACTGTTTATAACGGTACTAGAAATATTGAATGAGAAACTGAGGGGGGCAACAGAAATAAAAGGAGTGCAGGTAGGAAAGAGGGAATATAAAATCAAGGCCTTTGCAGATGACATCGTACTAACTTTAGAAGACCCAAAAAAGAGTGTAAAAGAAGCTTTACTAAAGATTGACGAATTTGGAGCTGTGGCAGGACTTAAGATAAATAAAAATAAAACCAAAATGTTGGTTAAAAATTTAACAAAGGAAGAAATAATAGATTTAGAGAGAAGGACGGAAATTGCAGTAGCTAAGAAAGTGAAGTATCTTGGGATATGGGTCACAGCTAAGAACATAAATTTATATAAGGATAACTATGATGTCACCTGGAGGAGTATAAAGAAAGACATGGAATTTTGGGGGAGGATGAAACTCTCCTTTTTGGGGAGGATAGCTGTTGTCAAAATGAATATTCTGCCTAGAATGCTATTTCTATTCCAGACCATCCCCATACTTAAAGACCTAAAACAATGCAAAGAGTGGCAGAGAGTCTTGGCAAAGTATATCTGGCAGGGGAAAAGGCCACGGATAAAAATGAAAATTTTGATAGATAAAAAAGAAAGAGGGGGCTTTTCTCTCCCGGATCTAAGTCTATACTATGAAGCGGCCTGCATACTTTGGTTAAAAGATTGGATAAAACTGGAGAATAGAGATTTACTGGATTTAGAAGGCTTTAATAATTGGTACGGATGGCATTTGTACCTTTGGTATGGGAAAGTGAAGGTCCACAAGAGCTTTCTAAATCATATTTTTAGAGGACCTTTATACCAATCATGGGAAAGGAATAAAAATCTCCTTGAAAGAAAGACCCCATGGTGGATCTCACCAATTGAGGTTTTAACGGTGAAGAAAACAAACATGGAGGAAAAAAACGCCACCTATGAAGAAATGTTAAGAAAAACAGACCAAGGGCCAAGACTTAGACCTTATGAAGAGATAAAAAATCTATTCACTGGGTGGTTGCAATACCACCAGGTGAATGATTTGCTAAAAGAGGACAAGAAGAAGTTGGGTTTTGATGACAAAAAATCAAAATTCAATGTAGAAGTAATAGAAGGTAAAAACAAAACCCTATCTAGAATCTATGACATACTTTTAGAGTGGTATACAAAGGACGAGGAGGTGAAGGAGGCAATGACTAAATGGGCAATTGACTTTGGTTATAACATCGATTTTGAAAGGTGGCTGGAAGTGTGGAATTGTAACATAAAGTTTACAGCATGTATGTCTCTGAGAGAAAATGTTTGGAAGATGCTATATAGGTGGTACCACACCCCTGTGAAGTTGGCCAAAATGTATAGACTAAAAGATAAGAAATGCTGGAAATGTGGGGAGGTGGAGGGTGACCTATATCATCTATGGTGGACATGCAAAAAGGTGAAAGGCTTTTGGGAATCGGTTTACAATGAGCTTAAAAGAATATTTAAATACACTTTTCCCAAAAGACCCGAAGCCTTTTTGCTGGGAATGACGGGTAAAGATATTAAGAAAGAAGATAGAACGATATTCCTCTATGCCACCACAGCAGCGAGAATTTTATTGGCACAATATTGGAAAGTGGAAACTATCCCCAATATAAATGATTGGCAAATTAAAATGATAAAATATGCTGAGCTTGATAAATTAACAGGTAAATTAAGAGACCACGATGAACAGAAATCTCTGAAAAATTGGAGTAAATACTGGAACTATATTGGAATAAATGCTTAATGTGATTGGCGGGGTCAGAACAAAAACTACCAGCGTGTGAATTTAGGCCTATAGATTAAAAATCAAATACGTAATGGAAGCAGATATTCGATACTTACCAAAAGGATGGAAGGAAGTCCAGGAGGCGGTTTCTGTGGGGGGGTGTGGTTGTTTTTTTTTTTATCTTTTACTGTTTTGTGAAATAGCCAGATTAATCTATCTTTGTATAGTTAGAGAGAGGAAAAAGTTGGCTTGTATATCTTGACTCTTTTTTTTTGTTACAATTTTTTCTTTTGTATTTGGTTGTATGTTTGTTATGTGTATAACCTTAATCAAAATGTATTTGGGGAAAAAAATAAATAAGATAACCCTGTTTAAGAAGCACTAGGTGGCTGAGCTGGAGCTGTTTAAATCACTTCTATTTTAATGTTTCTGAGATATTCTATTACCTACCTCGAGCTTTCAGGGCAGTGGCAGGAGGACACCAATAAGTGGTGTCTTGGGGCCCCCTCCAAGGCAGGTGGCTGGCTTAGGGACCCACAGACACTCTCATGCCTCCTCTCCCACATCCAAATACCAGCACCTTTCACTGCTGGACTCTTCTATGCATAGCAATTTCTCTCTCTCTCTCTCCCTGGAAAGTGCAGGGAGATCTGGGTTTGGGAGGCTTTGGCAGTCTACAAAGATCTTATGCAGACTTGTCTGCTAAATTGCATGGTGTGCACATGGGAAAATGCATTAATGATGCACACTATGCAACAGAACCCCACATAACTAGAACTAGACCCAGCTGCTGTGCCTCAAGGCTCCCTTAGGGCCACTTCCTGGCCCCTCTGCCACAGCCTAAACTGAGGCTGTTCCTGATCCCCTGATTCCTTGCCAAGCAAAGGCATCAGTGGGCTTTAGAATGGTGTCTTCCATTTTCAGGACCACTTCGGATATTACAGAGCACGATGTAAATGTTCAGAGCGCGATGTAAGAGTGTGTCTGCTCTGCAGTGGTCATATAGAATAGCTTCACTGAAGTCCAAAATGAAAGCAAAGAAGATTTGCATGGTAGTTAAAGATGGACCCGCCTTCTCCACTATTCGTGCATCTCAATATCGCCACGTGATAACATGCATTTTCAGAGCACAGGTAGGATAAAGTTACTTCAAAACCAGTGCTTGGGGGGAAAGAGAAAGCTTGGGTAGATTTCCCCGTGGTCTGTATGCGCTAGAAAAGGAAGCTGTACTGGTCTCAGAGGTAGGCTGTGTCAGCTAATGTCTATGCCAAGTATCCAGGCCTCAGTGCAGGCAAGATTTTAATCCAGTGGTTCGAAAAGCAAGTATCTTGAGCTGAGGGACCAAGAGGTAGGTAGACAATTCAACCAAAAGGACAGAGACATAGCCAGGTAGCATCTGCTGTAAGTTACCCAGACTGATGGAATGAAACAAACTTCGAAGCAAGCAGTGGCTTGGGATTAGCTCTCCAGACTGGCCCTGATCCCTAAAGACCTGGAAGATTTTTGTATGTGGAGTTAGCATCCCCATATGGACCACCTTTAATTCTCTTATCTGTCCAGTGACAGTAAGAAACAAAGAATTTATCTACTCGGCTCTTGTTCTGAGTCCCCACAACACCCAACAATGCAGTGTTTTTGTGATACTAAGAGGCTTAAAACAAGTGATGCTTCCCTTGTGGTCTATCTTTTCAATGGAAAATCAGTTCTGGGACTGGTAAAAGCTAACAAATACCAAACAGGTTAAGAACGTTAGGAACCTCTATTCCTAAAATCCTTTGGATCCACTGTAGAGGTGCAGGCTACAATGTCAACACAGCACTTCCCTGCCAAAAAACCCCATTCCTTCCATTCTTTCACACTCTGCATGTTTGTTTTGAGTGGGGTGTGTGGGTGCATACATCTGAACACACACAAAACTCAGGATTGGGGTGCTGCTCTTAGTAATAAGACACGCTGGTGTACAAGTGTAATCTTTAAACCAGATGAAAGTTCTGCACTAAATTTGCTTTGAGTATTTTAGTAGGCAAAGATAAGATTGCTGGATGAAAAATACTGAACTGTCTGGGAAGAGGCCTGCCTACTCAGGGAAGATAATGCTTTGGGACATTTTAATTTATATTAAAAAAGCCAAGAAAGGGATGTGGATAAAGAGTACCCCCCCCCAAATCATACTACACTGGAACAATCCAAGCTGAATACTGGGAAGATTCAGGAGAGACAAACGCAAGCACTTCCTCACACAGCACATACTGTAGTTAAATCATGGCATTCACTCCCACAAAATGGGGAGTTAGCCACCAACTTACAATGGCTTTAAAAGGGGATCTGACATATTCACAGGGAGTAAGGCTATCAATGTCACTAGTCATGATGGCTATATATTATCTCTAGCATCAGAAGCTAGTATCTAGTCTCTTAATGACAGTTATTATGCCCTGCATGGGAGCCTTCTTGAGAGTGGCCCCAGCAGGCTTCCCTCTTCAGAACAGCTTTTAAGCACTTTGTTATTACCCAACTATGGGAGGGCTGAACTGAATGTGTTTTGAGCCGTTCTGTACTTTGAAGTCATACTTTGATGTCTCCTTACTACATATATGTTTACTGCCTTGGCTCTGGTAAAGAGAAGTGCACATTGTAAGTCTGGGTGTAAATTTTCAAACAAGCAAACAATTTTATTATTTGCACTGCATTTTCTCAACCTGCTTAAATGGATGGCACCTGGTGCTGGATCATTTATTAACTTTGCTTGACAAAGGACTGCAAAAGTAGAAGTCACAACGACCCTAACCTATTACCTTAACAAAACCCGGTTATCCACTTGTGGATCTCATTATACAGAAATACTTCTGAGCATACACTTCCAGACCCCCAGATCATATGGGATGCAGGGGGCAAGCCTCTGGGCAGAGGTCACGATCCCTAAGCAGCTGTTTTGAGAAATGGGGATGGGGAGAATAGAATGGAAATGGCAGGGCAAGAAGAGTATGGCCAGGACAGCTCCTTCTCTCCACCCAACAACTGAAAGCAGTGAGTGAGCAGCAGGCACAGAGCTCTCCAGTGCACACTATGCAAGGACCCAGCAGCTGATGGAGATGTCATAGAGAGGCTGCAGGAAGGGCCTCAGCAAAGCAGCAGGAAGAGGAGCATGGACAGCACCAGCTGCAGGATATGTGGAAGGGGACAAAGGCCAGGGGCACAAATCTGCAGGGTGAGCTGGACCAATGGGACTGTAGCTAAGAGTGATGCTGGCTACCTGCCTGCCTCAGTCAGGTGTGTGTGGCTCTGGCGGTGGCTGGGAGCCCTCAAAAGGAAGGAATGCCACTCCCAACTATGATCTAAGGCAGCAGTTCTCAACCTGAGGGTCCCCAGGTGTTGTTGGACTACAACTCCCATCATCCCTGAGCTCTGGTCTTGCTAGTTCAACAACATCTGGGGACCCACAGGTGGAGAAAGGCTGATCTAAGGCATTTATAGAGCTGTTTTCAGACCTCACAGAGCAGTTTAGATAAAAAATTTATTTTTTAAATGATAACAAATAAACATTATTTCATAAAATAGAGAAGGCAAACCACTGCTTCTTGTTGTTGTTTATAAAAAGTTGCTTCTGCTTCTTTCCCTCTCCTCCGTGGGTAAGATAGAACATAAAGGTAAAGGTACCCCTGACCATTAGGTCCAGTCGTGACCGACTCTGGGGTTGCGGCGCTCATCTCGCTCTATGGGCCGAGGGAGCCGGCGTTTGTCCGCAGACAGCTTCCGGGTCATGTGGCCAGCATGACTAAGCCACATCTGGTGAACCAGAGCAGCGCACGGAAACACTGTTTACCTTCCCGCCGGGAAGGTACTTGCACTTTGACATGCTTTCGAACTGCTAAGTTGGCAGGAGCAAGGACCGAGCAACGGGAGCTCACCCTGTCACGGGGATTCGAACTGCTGACCTTCTGATCAGCAAGTCCTTGGCTCTGTGGTTTAACCCAAAGCGTCACCTGTGTCCCTACAGATAGAACATAGGAAGCTGCTTTATACTGAGTCAGACCACTGGCTCATCTAGCTCAGAAATGTCTGCACTGACCAGCAGCAGCTCTCAAGGATTTCAGGCAGGAGTCTCTCCCATCCATACCTGGAGATTCTGGGGATTAAACTTGCCGCTTTTTGCTTGCAAGCCAGACACTCTATCATAGTGTGATGGTTCTGCATAAGCTCCTGGTGTGGCAACAGGAGAAGGAATGGGCCACTGGCGGCAGCTGGAGGGCAGTTAATAATAAATAACAGGCAAGGGCAAAACATGCTGCCCTCTGCAAACCTGTGTTGTGGTGTGTTTCCTCTCCGCTGGAAGACTGCCAGGATAGTGGAAGGACAAAGAGCTTGGCAGCACAAGCTTTTTCAAAGGGGCTGAACATCCACAGGTGGCACACACTTTTTTTTTTGCTTGCTTTAGGTACTCTGCAGCACAGAAGCAGTTTAGCCTGTTCAATCTGCATCGCAAGATTCCTAGTTTCAAAGGATGGGCTTCTCTTGAATGGGGAGTCTGGCCACCTGTGCTTCCTGCTGAGAATCTGTAGTACAGGAAGCTGCCACTCAATAGACACACTCCAAAAGCAAAAGAAAGCACCCTATACCAACTGCAGTCTTGGGACAAGGCTTGTGAAAATATGAATGGAGTTCCATCACTTTAGTCATGGAACAAACTGACCAGTCCTAGCCTACACCAAACGTATTAACTGGAGGGGCTCCAGAAAAGACAGAGAGGGCCTTTGGGGTCTCTGCAGACAGGGTCATGTCCATTCTCTTGGGCATTCCAGTAGGATTCTGCAACACAGTGGTGCTCCTTTCCCAGATGCTAGGCCCTCATCTACAATCTTCCTTATAGCAAAACAGATATGTCTCATACAGTGAAAAAGTCAGACTGTTTTGCTGCTGCAAGATACAGCCTCCACACGTCCAGCAGGCCTTTTGTCAGTAGCCAGCCTCTAACATTTACAGCAAACATTATTCGTAAGAGTACTGTAGTGTGCAGGATAATGGCATAGATTTGGAACTATGATCCTGGGTGGGACCATGAAACTGCACTGTTTCCGTCTATTTTCTCTGAGGATTGCTGCCATTTTGAGGCACACACAAACATTTGCCTTGCTCAGCCTGCACAAGGAAAGTTCAGGGGCTCCCACTCGGGTGTCATTATCATTGATTAAATTTCCATATTCCCTTTCATCCAAAGATCACAGGGCAGCTCACAATATAGAAACACAAAAATATGTACCATAGCAACAAACAATAACCACCGCCCCCTGACAAACACACACACACACACACACACACACACACACGTTTAAAAGTTGCAGTAACTGCACCAACAATGCCAGCTAGAGGAGGAGTTTGGCCGTAAGTGCACAGAGGAGAGTGGAGATTACGGAAGCGACATGCACACTCACACAAACACTGACACAGAAAATGTAAGACATGATGCAGCCTACCTCCCAGCCAGAGGCCTGATTGACAGGACGGAGAGGACAGGAAGGGAACAGAGAAAACAGGAAGAAGAAGGTGGTTATTTATTTGTTTTCAAAACTCAGCACCCGTCTTGTCACAAGCTGACCACAGGCTAGGCCCAGGCATAACCCTGAATGGCCACAGGCCGATCTGAACATAACAATTCCTGTTCTTGTGAGGCATCCCAACCACTGCCAATTTCTCGAAGAAGCAAGCAGGAGATGGCACTATAATCCTAGCTCATTTCAAAGTGTATTCTACCATCATCTGCAAGACCCAGCCACAAAGACTAGCACACTGCCAACCTGAGACCTTGAACACAACTTTGACCTTGGCCCAGGAGGGCAGGGAGGGATGTTTTGGTTTAAAATGCCACCTGCAATCAGTATAGATCCATCAGCTCCCAATAGCTCTTTTCACCTTTTTTCAGGGTTGACATTTGATGGAATATCCAAGTGAACCCTATAAGAATCTGGAGCTCCCTGTTTAGCTCTAATTACAAGAATAGAGAGCGGTAAGTTCTGGCTTGGCAGCATCCTCACTAGGCTCTAATCCTGTATGGAGCAAATCCTAGAATTCTGGACTCCTGGCTGCTCTATACCGAACCCATACTGGGCACATTCCCCTCTCTATGATTCAACGGGGGGGGGGCAGGCTATGGGTTCCAGTTCAGCAAATAGGGGTGCTGATGCTTTCCTCATGCTGTCACAAGGCCCTAGAGCAGTGTTTCCCAACCTTGTGCCTCCAGCTGTTTTTGAACTACAACTCCCATCATCCCTGACTAGCAAGACCAGTGGCAAGGGATGATGGGAATTGTAGTCCAAAAACAGCTGGAGGCCCAAGGTTGGGAAACACTGCCCTAGAGGACTTTATAGACTCCCACTGCAACTCTCTGTCTCAAAGCAGGGCTGTCCATTCAACTGAGTGCATAAATAGCACCCCCAATATGAACATTGCCCACAGCATCTTGATTTACAGTATGCCAAAGCTCAGAACTCCCATGCCACAGCCCACAGCCCCAAAGTTTCCCCTGCATAAAGGTTTCACATCACGTTTTCTTATTTTGACATGGGTAACGAAATGGAACGTGAGAAGGACTTAGGCAACCATGGAGGAAGGAGAGCTTATGCTGGCTCTCTTACTTCAGCCATCGCCCTAACAAGGCATTGCAAAAAAGGTCTAGAGACCAGGAGTGGGGAATCTCAGGCCCCAGGGCTGAATGTGACCCTCCAGGAATCTATATCGGGCCCTTAGAACTCTTCCTAGGCCACGCCCCCTCTCCCCCGGCCACACCCCTCACTGGCTTTTGCTTCACACTCCAACTTCTTTTGCCTGGCTGGAATATGTCATTGAACCTCTTGATAGTCTGGATGCCAGAGACAGGTGGGTGAATTATGTATAGAAACTAGCCCACTGTACAAAGGTAAGATCTACGTTTACTGCCTCCAACTGCACCCACCTCTTGCCTGCGGCCCCTGGAAGAGAATGTGGCCCCTGGGGGGGAGAGAATTTGGTCATTGGCTTGAAAAAGGTTGTCCAAGAAGCTGCACTCACTTGGCTCGAAATCTTGCTGAAGGCATCCTGCAGCTTGCCATGCAGCACTGCCAACTTCTTGAAGTCGCGGTTGGCTTCATGGATGGGGATGAGGATCTTGTAGACCTCGTTGACAGCCTCATAAAGCCCACCCTGAAGAGAGCGAGAAGGAATTCAGAAAGTCACTTCGGTCCTCAGGGAAGACCTAACATGGGACTGCAGGGGGTAAGGCAGCTGGACCACACACGGCTAGAACCTCACAGAGCCCCCAGTCAAGGTGGAGGCCTGTTTGGAAATATGCAAGCAGAGCTTGCCTGCAAAAGGTTTTAACTTTCATTGGAAGACAATTAAGTCTCTCCTAAGGGATGAAGCTTTACTAAGTCTGCAATTATTATTATTATTATAAAATGAATTTATATACTGCCCTATACCCGGAGGTCTCAGGGCGGTTCAGAGAACAAACTCGAGATATAAAACTCCCTTCTACGATTGGATTGAAGATTTATAGAAACTCGCAACATATGAACAACTTGCATATAAACGCAGACTTGCCATGGACAAATTCAATGATATTTGGAATCCATTCTTACAAATACTGTAATAGGTTGAGATCTGGTGAAGTACAATAACAACCTTGTAAAATATACAGTTTTGGTCCCGGTCCCCCCCCCCCTTTTTACTTTCCCTTCTACATGGGTTCTGTTTCTCTTTTCCTTTTTCTCTCTTTTATTTATGTCTCACCATGTTTAGTGCACATATAATTATGTACTTTTTGAACTTTCAATAAAGTTGTTTTTTAAAAAGATAAAACTACAAAATACATAATAAAAATGAAAACAACCCAATAGCCCCCCCCCACAAAAAAGCCCCACACATTTTTAAAAGGCATAGGATGTCAATCAGATCAACCAAAGGTCTGGTTAAAAAGGAACATTTTGCCCAGCGCCTAAAGGTGTATAATGAAGGAGCGAGGAGAACTCCCCTGGGGAAAGCGCATGCCACAGATGGGGAGCCACTGCAGAGAAGGCCCGTTCTTGTGTTGCCACCCTCCGGACCTCTCGAAGAGGAGGCACACAAAGGAAGGCCTCAGAAGATGATCTCAGGGTCTGAGTAGGGTCAAATGGAAAGAGGTGGTCCTGAGCAGTTTTGGTCCAATGGGGCAGGGGGAAGCAGCTAATTGTTACTTGTGGGTTACAACCAGGTTCCTACTTCTGCTTCTGGAAACGAACTGTATGAATTCACACTACTTCACACAACTGTTTATTTACAATCACCACCTACTGCAGCTTCATGCGCCAGGAGGTGGCTTTTGTGTGTGTGTGTTGTTTTAAAGGCAGTGTGGGAGGGGGAGAGGTCTGCGGTCTTCCACGTAATTTAATTTTCACTAAAAACAGAGGGACTGAGATACCTGCAGGGAAACACAATTGGCCCCTTGCCTAAATGTATTACCGAGAAGTGGAAAAAGCAACACCCCTGAAATCAGAGTGCTCCTTCCCTGAGGAAAGGCACCCCAGATAAGCAGTGGTGCATTTAATGCTCTGCAAACTGAGCATCTGGAAACAATCAAAGTGAAGGAATGCAGCCAACGTGTGGAGAAAAGACGGCTGAAGCTTACAGAAAAACAGACAATAGCAGAGATAGAAGAAAACAGGTGGGAAAGAATTTACAAGAATTGGCTGCTATGGGAAGGGCAGAAAACACAGCCTCTCTGTGACCATTCAAGTCCCACTCACCCACCCACCCACAATCCACACCATTCAGGTTTCTAAGCCATTTGCAGTTTTAAAAGGAAGCAGAAATTTGTGCACAAAAAGCTGTGTTCTATGGCGCTGGTGCCCAATCTTCAGGAGTCTAGACACCTGGGATTCAGCCGCCTACTGCAGCAAGAGAAGGCAGCTGCCACCCTCAAGCACAGGGAATGCTCTCATACACTGAAAGTAAAAAGTTCAAGTTCTCACCATAGTAAAAGAGGAAGCCGCCTGCTCGAGCAACCCAACCAGCCCTTGCTCGGTGAAGTATTTTCCAGAGCAGATGCCCTCTTCATCAGGGGACAGGACGTCATCCGAGACAGCAGATTCTTCCAGCACGTTGGAAGAGATGTTCTTGGAAAAGGACAGATGTTATTGTGGGGGGGGGGGGCACACAGATCTTCTCACTCTTCCCTCCCAAACAGCCTGTCAGTTGAACAAGGCAAGAACTCTAGGTCTCCAGGGGCTTAGGGAAGCAGAGGCCTTGCTAGGGGCAGGGAACATCTGGGCATCACCCCAAGTTTTGGTTTAGGGGAAGGAGAAATGGGAGGTAGACCCTCTGTTCATTCATCTCTCCTGCAGGAAAGTAGAACTGGGGCTACGGGTAAGTACTGAAGCTAAGAAAGGACAGAGAAGAGCAGGTCAATGCCTTGATGCAGCAGACCAGTCTTTTTTTGAAATGATGCTTTGGCTTTGTCCTTCGTCTTACCTGGAAAGTGACACAGCCCACAGGTAGGTAGCGGCAGTCCTCCAGCATACTCAGGTACTCGGCTACCAGGGCAGCGGAGTGCACCAGACACTGAGCGGCCTCTGCATGGTTCCCACGCTCAGAGTGCTTCGCTGCCATGTTCTGCAGCCAGGTCAGCCTCAGATCCGGTGATGTCTGGTACCCCTTGGCTATCCTGAGAGGCAGGTAATGAATGTTCAGGGACAGAAGTCCTGAGTTCTATGGCCGCCTTTGCTACGGACTCACTTTAAGGTGACTTGCTTCAGGTCAATGGAGTTCAATGGAGGTGCAGGTCAATTCTGTGTCCAGGGCAGTGGTCTACAAGCTCCATCTGGTATGTTGGCTAAAACCCTACCCACCCACAGACTGTCTCGCCCGAGTGGTCCATGCTCTGGCTATCTCCCACTACTGCAATGTGCTCTACGTGGGGCTACCTTTGAAGATGACCCGGAAACTACAACTGATCCAGAATGCAGTAGATAGACTGGTGACTGGGAGTGGTGCTAGGACCATATAACACCCGTCTTGAAAAACCTATATTGGCTTCCAGTACATTTCCGAGCACAATTCAAAGTCTTGGTGCTGACCTTTAAAGCCCTAAACGGCCTCAGCCCAGTATACCTGAAGGTCTCCACCCCCATCATTCAGCCCAGACACTGAGGTCCAGCTCCGAGGGCCTTCTGGCAGTTCTCTCACTGCAAGAAGTAAGGTTATAGGGAACCAGGCAGAGGGCCTTCTTGGTAGTGATGCCTGCCCTGTGGAATGCCCTCCCATCAGATGTCAAGGAAATAAACAACTATCTGACTGTTAGAAGACATCTGAAGGCAGCGCTGTTTAGGGAAGTTTTTCATGTTTGATTGCGTTTTTAATATTCTGTTGGGAGCTGCCCAGAGAGGCTGGGGAAACCCAGCCAGATGGGCGGGGTATAAATAAATTGTTGTTGTTGGACACGAGTGAGTGATGCACGAACAGTGGCTGTGTTTGTGTCATGGACATATACCGGAATGCATCTCAATACATTTACATCAACACAAGGAGCAACAGACATTCCCCACCTCCATGATGTTGTCCCATTTGTGTCAGTGCTTTCTGCCTGGGTTGATTAAGCCTACCAGCTTACACAAACATCCACCAAGAGATGAACGCCTGCAAGGCTCTCCCCGACCCCACAGCAATGTTACCACGTAGTGTGAATTTTTCCTTTAATATTCTCTGGAAGGTGTGCACTCCCCAGACCCCCTCATATGAAGAAGGTTATCCCGGACAGCATAGGCTGTAAGGCTAGCTCACCCACTTCCATTACATGCTGAGTGGAAACAAAAAGAGGAGCTCTCACCATATGCAACAGATGAGGTGAGTGTAAAAGCAGGGAGAGATCTCATGCTGCAACAGTCTTGCCAACAGCCAATGAGTCTGTGGATGATCTGAGATATGAACCTTCTTTGTTTCAGGTGCAAACGCAGTCACATTGGCTCCTGCCTTTTGACACCCTCCCTTTGGGAAACTGAGGTGAAGAAAGCAAGCCTTGCTTGCCTCTGGGCCTTCCTGCCACTTCCGTACCCAGAGCGCTGGCTACTGTCTCACCTGTACATCAGGTCTATCAGCATCTCCGGGTCCTCCTGATGTTCCTTCATCTTTACTGTGTCTGTCAAGATCATGTGCAGGTTGAAGACGAGGTCTTGAACCTGGTCAGGGAAAAGAGGAAGCACCTTCTAAGTCACAAGCATGGAGAGCAGGCACAAGAACACACATAGCCATCAAGAGTGGGGATGCCGCAAGCACTCAGGTAAAGGCACTTGCGAAAGAGGACATCCCTGACGCAATACTTGCCGACAGGATTGAGATGGGCATAGCCCTGTTCACTTATGGGCTGTGTTCACCTCGATCCTGGTACCCCCCCCCCCCAATCTGTCCACTTTTCAGGAGGAGAACAGCAAAACTAGGTCTATAATTAATCTCTTGCATTTTCATCACATTTGGTAGACACTGGCTTAGCTGTATCCAAGACAGAAGTAGCAATTTCCAAATTTAAATACTCTAACCCAGGCATAGGCAAACTCGGCCCTCCAGATGTTTTGGGACTACAATCCCCATCACCCCTGACTAGCTAGGGATGGTGGGAGTTGTAGTCCCAAAACATCTGGAGGGTCGAGTTTGCCTATGCCTGCTCTTACCATTTCCCAGGGTATATAACCATTTTAAGCAATTTCAGGTTCCTACCAGAGGCAGATTTAGGGGAGCGTGACTAGTTTGGTGCCGCCAGGGACACAACTATGGTTTACAATGGAATGTGAGAGGCAGAGGGGTGCTGAATTCTGGTGTCACACAGGGTGCTGCTGAAATTTGAGACCCCAAGATCCACCACTGTTTCTACCGAATACTGTAATTCTGGTTCAAGAAGAAATATCAAAATTTTCTGATATAGGAGGTGATCATTTTTTTCTCATTTAGGCTTACACTTTATATTTCCATAGGATTCCACAATATGACTATACAATATGTATATTGTTATGTATTTTGGGAGACATTTCTACTTCCTGGGAAGATTTATGTTTCAAATTTAGTGAACAGTCTTGTAGTACAGTATCACATTTCAGTTTTTAAAATAAATATTTTTATTTAAAAATAATAGCAAAATGTTTGCTTTAGTTTGATCATACGCTGTTATCTGGTAAATAAAGCATTGTAATATTTTTAAATAAATCCAATATATCTATCCAGTGCTTTTTTTCTGGGGGTACGCAGGGGTACGCACATCCCTAAACATTTTGTGAATCTTTGTACTTTTGTCCATTTATTTATTTTCCCCGATTTGAACTACAGATTGGTGATTTTCTTGAGTCAAAACGAGAGTACCCCTAAACATTTTTTTTTAGGAAAAAAAGCACTGTATCTATCACACATGTATTGTTGAGAAATTGGAAAAATTGCCTAGAAATCCCAATGAAGATTAAATTGTTCATAATTAATTGCAGAAGCTGTAGAAGAGACTGCCAGGGTCAGAAGGTATCAGCTCAAGCCACAACCCAACTTCTGGCACTTCCAGAGGCCCCTAGTCTGATGTTTATGGGTCTGCCATCCAATGTACCTGCTCAGCAAATGTGGTTTCTCGCAGCTCCGGGTCTTCCTCGGCATAGGTCAGTATGGTCTTCAATGAGCGCCGCAAGTGCTCCTCATTGAAGTTCTGTGACGTTCCCACAAGCGAGGAGAGTGACATGGTGACTTGCATCTTCACTCGGGCAAAGTTCTGTGCAAGAGAGACGTGGCAGGAGTCAGCAAGGCAGGGCAAGCCAGAAAGATTATTCAAATCCTGAAGCAAGTAAAAGCAGAGGCGATGTTTGGAATGGATTCCGCAGAACACAGTTCTAGAGTGGACTGATTTAAATTAAAAATCACCTAGAAAAACGGCTGGTTCAGAACACTTTAAAATTGAAGTTTCCCACTGGTATTATTTCCTTTAAAATGCGAATAGTAATTGCTTGGCCAACTGTTAAAACTAAAGGGAAAGTTAAAATTAAAGAGAAGGTTTGCACTATTTAAGGAGAGCATGCTTCTTTTCAACATTGCTGCTCCTTGTTTCATTTCCACTCCTCTTTCATACACAACATTAATGCACGTGCCTTTCTCTAAGACCACCCCCACCCCAGGAATACAAGTTAGATAACAATCCAAAACTGTTGCTTTTGGCAACTCATGTCAAACACTTTGAAGAAGCTGCCAGGGATGGTCATGCACATAAGGCTCTGAGAGAAGCAGGTGTCTGGAAGCGTCTCAGAGGGGATCCTCTCCCATTTCCCATAGCAGCAACTGAAGGATGCCAGCTGGGCCATCCAGGCTGGTTCAAATGTATTATTTTTATTTACATAACGCCATCAGTATACGCTGTATTTTACGGAGTAATCAAATCACGAAATGGGCCCCTGGCCCCAAGGAGCTTAACAATTTAAATTTTGACAAAGGTGGGGGGAAGAGAACAGAGGCAGGGAAAGAGTTTGTGCAATGTGGCAATACTGCAGGGATCAATGAACTGATTGAACCTACCCGGACCCTGAGATCATCTTCTGAGGCCCTCCTTCGTGTGCCGCCTCTTTGAGAGGTCCGGAGGGTGGCAACACGAGAACGGGCCTTTTCTGCAGTGGCTCCCTGCAGGGAAGTTCGCCTGGCACCTTCATTATACACCTTTAGGCGCCAGGCAAAAACATTCCTTTTTAACCAGGCCATTGATTGATCTGATTTACATCCTATGCCCTTTTAAAATGTGGCTTTCTTTTTTCGGGGTGGGGGGTGTTATTGGGTTGTTGTTTGTATTTTGATTATATATATATATATATATATATATATATATATATATTGTGGGTTTTATGTTGATCTGTTCTGTTAACTGCCCTGAGAGCTCTGGGTATAGGGCGGTATATAAATTCATTCATTCATTCATTGGCTCCCAGTACGTTTCCGAGCACAATTCAAAGTGTTGGTGCTGACCTTTAAAGCCCTAAACAGCCTCGGTCCAGTATATCTGAAGGAGCGTCTCCATCCCCATTGTTCAGCCCAGACACTGAGGTCCAGCTCCGAGGGCCTTCTGGCGGTTCCCTCCCTGCGAGAAGAGAAGCTACAGGGATCCAGGCAGAGGGCCTTCTCGGTAGTGGCACCCGCCCTGTGGACTGCCCTCCTACCAGATGTCAAAGAGAAGAACAACTACCAGACTTTTAGAAGACATCTGAAGGCAGCCCTGTTTAGGGAAGGTTTTAATGTTTAACAGACCACTGTATTTTAATACTTTGTTGGAAGCCGCCCAGCCATATGGGCAGGGTATAAATAATAATAAATAATAAACAAATAATAATAATAGTAATTCAAACAACAACAACAACTGCTTGGACTCTGATGATGGCCCAGGCCTGCTCCCAGGAAGCACCCTTGCAGCAGAAGAGACAGCTCTAGCACCTTCTTACTCCATTGAGCACTTACGTTTCCAATCTCGAAGTTCTGTCGCATGAGAAGGTAGAGCGAGGTGCTTGCATGGGTGCGGATGATGCCCACCTTGCTACTGCAATGGCGGAGAAGGCGCAGACACAGGTCAGCACACAGTTCTGTGTCCTCCTCGAAAAGCATTTCAGGAAACTGCAAGCAAGAGACTGGAATTATTTTATCTAACAATGATAATACTGGCCTTCCTATGGACTGCAAGGAAGGCAATATGTAACACTGGTCAACAACAAATTTGTTGTCTGCATTTTTTCAGTTGATTTAGGATGAATCTATTGCGCTGAATCCAAAAATCACATTGGTTTTGCTCAATGAGGTCAAGTTTTTGAGCTATGGCCACATGTCGTTTTTTTATGTTTTTGTTCACATGTACGCTTGTGTGGAGCATTTTAGAAGAAGTTGGTGGGGGTAAAATGCCATGTCGAATAACTGTTTTGATCGGAAATGATTATTTTAATGACAAGAAGTATTCAGGTCCGATAGTTCTGGGTGATTATGTCGAAAAGGGATCAGTTTGAAGTCATAAAACCTCAAAATCTTCCATAAATTGGTGCGGCAAAGCATAAAGTTATTTTGGTATTAAACTTGGTGACCAGGATAAAGCTTGGGCGCCACACATGGTGTGCAAGGCATGCACTGAGACTCTACGTGGGTGGACCAATGGCAAGAGGAGTCTGAACTTTGGAATTTCCATGGTTTGGAGGGAGCCGACAAACCATGTCACTGACTGCTACTTCTGCGCTGTTGATGTGACTGGGATCAACAGAAAGAACCGGAGCAGCCTCAAGTATCCTGATCTTCAATCAGCACGTCGTCCTGTAGCTCATTGTGATGAAATTCCAGTGCCTATCTTCGGAGAACTTCCTGATATTAGTGACGAAGATGCCTCCAGTGTTGAAGGACATAAAGAAGAAGAAGTTGTTCTTGAAGATGATGCTCCACATCCATTTTCCCAAAAGGAGTTGAATGATCTAGTTCACGACCTCAGCTTGTCAAAGGACTCTGCTGAACTGTTGGCATCCAGATTGAAGGGGAAAAGACTCCTCTCTGACATCAGCTTCTTCCGCAACAGGCATCAAGAGTACCTCCGTTTTTTCTCGGAAGAGAAGGCCTTGGTGTACTGTGCAGATATTGCACAGCTTCTGCTCAAGCTTGGAGTGCCACACTACGAACCCAAAGATTGGAGACTGTTCATTGACAGCAGCAAGCGATCACTGAAATGTGTTCTGCTACACAACGGCAACCAGTTTGCCTCTATACCCCTGGCTCACTTGAGTACACTGAAGGAGAACTATGAAGTGGTGAAGTATGTGCTGGAGAAAATTGGTTATGATCAGCATAAGTGGTTTATTTGTGTTGACCTGAAGATGGTGAACTTTTTGTTGGGACAACAGTCTGGCTTCACCAAGTACCCATGTTTTCTGTGCATGTGGGATAGTAGGGACCGTGCTCAGCATTACACGAAGAAGGACGGGCCTGTGCGGGAGGAATTGGTGCCTTCCAAAGAAAGGAACGTCATCAACGACCCTCTGGTGGACAGACAGAATACTCTTCCCACCGCTGCACATCAAGCTCAGCTTAATCAAGCAGTTCACCAAGGCTCTGGACAAGGATGGTGACTGCTTCACTTACTTGTGCCAGGCTTTTCCAGGATTGACCATGGAGAAGTTGAAAGCTGGCATCTTTGACGGTCCTCAGATCCGCCAGCTCATCAGAGATCCAGAGTTCGGAAACTCAAAGAACGAAGTGGAACTGGAAGCGTGGAAGGCATATGTTCTGGTAGTGAAGAACTTTCTTGGCAACAATAAGGCCAGAAACTATGCAGAACCTGTCAACAACATGCTGACTGCTTTCAGAAACCTGGGCTGCAACATGAGCGTCAAGATGCACTACCTATTTTCACATATGGACCGGTTTACTGAGAACCTGGGTTCAAGGAGTGACGAGCAGGGGGAGAGATTCCATCAGGACATGAAAGAGATGGAGACCAGGTATCAGGGTCGCTGGGACGCAGTCATGATGGCTGACTACTGTTGGACTCTGAAGAGAGACCTCCCTGCCACTGAGCATTCCAGGAGTTCCAAGAAACGGAAGTTCAAGCCCTGAAGTTTGAAAAATGGTGAAGCAACATGCAATTTACGTGTACTTACCTTTATCAATGCCCACCATTCAGTTTACAGTAATCGATGTTTCTATCAGGTAATCAATATATGTTGTTGGAAAAACATTTTCTCTCTTAAAAACATATTTAGGATGATATGTGTTGACAAAAATCAGCTGATAATGCAACAAAAATGTAATCGATTTTGTCACAAGATCTGATTTTTAACAAATCAACATAGCACAAAAACCTGACCTGATGGAGAGAAACGGATGCCATTTCCTGATTCAGCAGTGCAAAAATACCCTAAATCAATTGTAGAAATCTAGACAACATTCAAAAGGTAAAAAATTGTTGCCCAGTGTAATAGATGCATAAAACCCAACAGGTGATAATCTTAAAAGCAAGGTATTAACGCACTTAAGAGAGGTAAGATTTAATATTAAAAGCCTCTGTGAATCAGGTTTTCACCCAACACTTGGAAGCATAAAGTGAGGGGTCTGTCAGGCCCTTTTACAGAGGTTGTTCCAGATCTGCAGTATCATAATTAAGTAGACTCAAATCATAATGGGCTGGCTTTGGTCTCTATCTTTCAAGGCTGAAATAAAGCACTTATTCAATAATCCACCTTGGCATGGCAACAGCTTATTTCTGGAAAAACAAGGAAGAGTTTGCTTTGGGAAAGTGGGGTGATAGAATATGGCAACTGCTGGCTGCTGACATCACCCTTTGGCAATGCTGGCTCACTAGGGGTGAAACAGAATGGGGTCCCTTTTCAGATTACCGGGGGTCATTTGTCTCATAAATCAGTCCTGGGGAATCCAGGCCCCTGCTCCCACAGGTGCAATTTTTGAAGAATACATTGGCTTGGTTAATAAGTACAGGAGGGGTGAAACAGGTCTCACATCTGGACATCATGTTTTGAAAGATATTTTGGAAACACGCATTGTGAAGTTGGAGGATTCCCAGACATGGCATAAACGCTCTGTAGGATTGAGGTTGGTATTCATATTCTGGTTTTATATTTGTGTGTGTGTGTGTGTGTGTGTGTGTGTGTGTGTGTGTGTTCACTCTCTCTCTTGCGCGCGCGCGCTCTCTCTCTCTCTTTCTCTCTCTCTCACACACACACACACACACACACTCTCTCTTAAGTAAGCAGACTCTGCTGTGGACAATCTCAGAAAAACCCTGGAGAGAAAAAGCCCCTTGAGCAGAGTTAAAGGTTGGAGAACATGAGTGGTGACAGACAGAAGCTAACAACCTGAGGGATAGATTAAGCCCTTCTTGTTCCTGAAGTAGCCATGCTCCACTTACAACCAGAGCTGGCGAACTTGGATGCAGACAAGTCAATAGTCTCCCTGCACTGTCTTCTTAGGAGCAGAGCAAGATGCTTTGCAAAATCAGCTGGAATTCAACCGCAACATTCACGTCCGCTGAGTTTTCCCAACCAAGCAGCACTCACCTTGCTGACCAGCGCCCTCTGGGTAGCAAAGCAGTGTTGCAGGAAGGCAGCACTGGGAGTGCAGCCCATTGTGTGCAGGAGCACCCTCAACACCCCGCCAAGGACACTCTCCTTGGCTTCCGATAAGATCACAGTCTGTGGAGAGGAAACCGGGGAGGAGAGGTAGGTAGAGAAAGAAAGAAAAAATGGGTGGGAAATTGTACTCAAATTAGGAACCCCTCCATCAAAGAATGTGTAGCCCCATTTGTAACATGGTGAGGCTGTCACAATTGCTTTATCCAGGCCAGACTTCATCTTGCAACAAGAAGCCCATGGAAGTCACTGGGACATGAGTGGCCAAGGCAGAGATGTGACTTTGTAAAATGAACAAGCAAAGCTTATCATCTGCATGCCTTAGGTGTTCCGCTGCCTCTGCTAAAGATGGCAAAGGACCAAGAGCTATGCTGGCCAGTGAATTCCAGCCCCCGGACTACAGTGGTGCCCCGCAAGACGAACGCCTCGCAAGACGGAAAACCCGCTAGACGAAAGGGTTTTCCATTTTGGAGGTGCTTCACTAAACAAATTTCTCTATGGGGTTGCTTCGCAAGACGAAAAAATCTTGCGAGTTCCTGCGGTTTTTTTTCGCTTTCCCCCGCTTTTCCTAAGCTGCTAAGCCGCTTAACAGCTGATCCGCTGATAAGCCGCTTCTCAGCTGATCGCTAAAAGCCGCTAAACCGCTAATAGCGCTAATCCGCTAAGCTGTCAATGGGCTTGCTTCGCAAGACGAAAAAACCGCTATATGAAGAGAATCGCGGAACGGATTCTTTTCGTCTTGCGAGGCACCACTGTATCTAGGAGAGCCCAGCTCAGCATAACCGCAACAGAGAGGACCAAAACAGCCAAGGACAAAGAAGACAGATGTGGCTCTCAATGCATTCCAAGGAAACACTTTATCAGTAATAGAAAAACTGGAGACAACTTTTGTCCTCCAGCTTGCCAAATCAGACTCTGCTTATGGAAGCTGGATGAGAAAAGTTGTCTCCAGCAGTTTTCATCAAGAAACTGAATTTTCCTTGTGGGTGTGGCTTGTGAACTGTGAGGGGGCAGGGAAGCTCCTACAATTCAGAAGGTACCGCTGCAGAGCATAGATAAGAGATGCAATCTTCACCCTGGAAGAACAAATTAATCCCAGAGCCTTGCTCTGGCGGGTGGGTGCAAGGCTGCAGTCTCCATCAGATCCTACCTGCACAATGATTTCTAGGGTGTCCAGCACCACCATGTTGGCTTCTGTGGCCATATTCCCATCCACCAGAGCCTCATGTTCCATCTCTTCCTTGGATCTGAGCAAGGGACAAAAAAGGGCGTGGGTTTATGACATTTAGAGTCACCAGATGCCAATCCTCGCTTGCATGGTTATTCCGGTTTTCTGCTCACTGTGCTGCTCGTACAGGCCTGCCAAAGGTTGGAGCTACACTAGGGACATGCAAAGCCAAAGCTTCATTTGGCTTCCATGAAATAGGTAGCTAGTTCCTGCAATTAGCTCTTGCCAAAGATCAGGTGCAGCCCCTTCTCTATAAGGGTGGGAAAGCTGGGATATGGGATGATGGCAAGCCAACGAGAAGGAACTAAAAGCACATCTCTTTCTTGGACTCATAATCTTTATCCCACACAGTCTTTTTCTCTATACGTTTTCCAACACAATCATGACAACTAAAACCTGAGTTAATTTTTTAAATAAAAATAATAATAATCTAGTAGATGCCCTGAATGCCATGTGATCATGGCTATGCGACAAACCAAACACACTAATTTATGATTAAGGCACTGCACACAACTCACACACACATCATGAGAGTCACTGTGTGTTCAGGCTCAAGTTTGGTTTCTGTTCTTGGGTAACTGCCTGCACTCTGGGGACTGTTCTATAGCTTACTGCTCGTGGTTTGTCTGGAGGAGATAAACCATGAACCTGGATTTCAGTGTTAATGCTCCCCCCCCCAAAAAAAAGTATTATTGGTTTTCACAATATTATAAACAAACAAACAAACACACAAGACAAACAAACATAAATCATAGCCTTATTGAAAATTACACTTATTAACTTTGTTAAGTGACTTCCTCGCTTCTCTCTGGTTGAATTTCATTGCATGTCCTTTTAACGGTTTTCCAAATCCCAATTCTTATGAAATTTAACTTAAACATTAACATCCTTAAATCTTCACCTTATGGAATTAAACATATTAATTCATCACTTAATATAAATAAAATCCTAAGCCAATTAAGTATCTGCAAGCTATTTTCAATTAATTTAAGTTAACAAATTTAACTAGATAATCATTAAATTTATTCCACTCTTCCTGATACTCCTCCTCCTTCTGGTCGCGGACTTTTCTGGTTAGGTCAGCTAGCTCCGAAAAATCCATCATCTTCATCTGCCATTCTTCTACCATGAACCTGGATTTCAGCGTTAATGCTATGCTAAATAATGGCTTCATTTGCAACAGCAACAGGGCGGAGGGGGAGCAAAGCAGCCACCGTCGTCTTCTTCTTCTTCTTCTTCTTCTTCTTCTTCTTCTTCTTCTTATTATTATTATTATTATTCCCGAAGGTCTCAGGGGGTTCACATAAACAGATCACAGTATATAAAATAAAAATAAAAGGGTTGCTCATTTGCACTAAGCCACGGTTTCGCTAAGCATTATAGGTAAACCAGTCCAATGTGTGCATGTAAACAAGGTACTACCTTTCCCCTGATCCCCCCCCCCCCGAGTTGCCTACAAACGCACTTGTCCACCTTGTCCGAATTCTGCCTCCAATGGGCAATATTCTTCCTCCAGCGAACATTTTCTTGGTTTCCAAATGGACTCCGCTCTGTGTAGGAAGGGAAGGAAGGGCATGAGTACCATGACAGATCAGGAAACTCTTCCCCACCAAGCCTAGTTCCAGTCACCAAAAGCCAGCCCTTAACGTCTGAAAGATGCTTCAGCTAGAGTGAGCCTTCAAGGGAATGAATAGGGTTCCCTTTTGTTCACCAGATGGTACTCCAAAGAGTTTATATCTGCTTACTTCCAGAAGCTACAGAAGCAAGCTCATGATAAAGAGCCCCACCCTCTCTCATTCTCACCTCGGCTGCGTCGCACCATCTCCTGGCGTGCCCCAATAGTACCCAGGATGGCTTCCTCCAGTCGTGCTTTCATGTCCAGAGACTTCTTGAAGGTCAGGCTGTTGATGCGCTCAAAGGCCTTCTTGCCCTGTGGATGGCAGTGAGTCTAAAAGTCCTCGCTGCTAAGCAAGAGGGGGAGTTTGGCTGCAGGAGCAAAACCTGGCAGGCCCAGAACTCACAGAACAGGCAGACAGTTGCTCACTGAAGAAAGTGGCCAAGTGCTCATTTCAACAGGCGCTGGGCAGTGGGATGTGAAGCCCCTTCAGCTTTTACCATGGAGAATGCTTCTGGCTAGGGCCACATCAGCACCAAATACAATAGGCAAGAATTGGTAGGCTGCCACACTTCACATCTGGCAAAGAGGTATTTTGGGGCTCCAAATGCAAGGTTCCCACCACTCCCCATTTTAGCTCATAGCCAACAACAGCACTATATTGAACTGAATTGCACTACTGGACTTCACAATATCTTATAGGAATGATGTCACTATAAACTGTTAGCGGCTTCTTACATTTAGCTTCCTATTCAATCTCCACGTTAGAAGAATTCTTACAGGAGGGGTGGGAAGAAGGTAGATCAGGATCTACTGGTCAATCTCTGTGTGGCATGAAGCAGATTGGCAAGGATTTATGCCCCCACAATTTAACAACAACAACAACACGACTCTCCCTGCTGAAATGGATCATGGTTGTACTTAGATGGGTGTGCATTTTGTATACGGAAAGACTGTGAACTTGACTCAGTTCTGGTACTCAGTACAAGTTCCTGGACTTAGAATTCTTTAACTGAAGTGTATGTTTTTTGCCTTAGACTCCAACAAATGAACTCTCAGGGTTCTATTAAACAACAGAGAGGTCCTAGAGCCTGAAGCCTTTCTGTTCTTGCCTTAAGACACCCAAAGTGTTGTAGAACCACTGTTTTCTAAGGCTCTCCTTGGAAGGAAATGAAGCCTCTGACTATTGCAGTCAGAGGCTGCATTTCTCTTGCCTCTTCTCCTCTCTTTCCTGGCCACGTTCTGTCAAAGACTGCATGCTTTGAGATCTGCAACCACTAAGGAGTTTGTCTAGGTGAGGAGTCCAGCCAGCTAAAGGTGGGATTCCTGTGTTCTGTCCCCCCAAGTCCTAGGATGGGCAGGAGGGAATCAGGGGAGCCACGTTTGGTTCTCTCAGCACCTGGACTCTAACCTTATACTCGAAGCAAGAGACGCAGAGGTAGAGCAGGTCAAGGAGACGGTTCACATGCAAAGCAGAGAGGTCAGCAAGCCAGCGATGCAGCACAGCTCCATCCGCATTCTTCAGTACCCACAGGAGACACACCAGCAGGTTGCGACTTGATTCAGCCGACAGCATGCTATACTGGCGTGGCGGCTGCAAACAAGCAAGAGATGAGCTCAGTGCAGCTCTTACAATTCACTTGACCCAGACCCCCATTCCCCCCTTTCCCACTAAGAGTGCCTAAATGGCACAGTGCACCGAAGAAGGCCCTGCTGCTCTCTATTCATAATGACCTCCTTTCCTCTGGTTTTGAGCCCACACTGCCTAATGATTTCACTATGTCGGAATAGGAAATGCAAGTAGTAGCTGAATGGAGTTTTAAAATTGGCTGCTTCATGCAAGTCCTTGTGGTGTGTGTGTGTGTGTGTGTGTGTGTGTGTGCGCATTTGTTTTTATTAAATGATTTTTCATAGTTACAAAAGAGGATGCCTTCACCCCAGAATGGCTGTCCTTTATTACACACACAGCCCAACAAGATAGTAATATAAACCTCGCAACAGCATACAAATTGATAAGGCTAATCTGACCCAATAACCGCCCCCCTCACATAAACAAACAAAACTCACTGTAATCAACTAATAGTTTTTGTACTGTTAAATCTCCTATTGTGTTGGAGAACAACCATGTTACAAATCTGAACGCACAGGGACTTTCCTGCTGAGGACTGAGACCTGTATGCTCCTGAGTTCATTCCACAAGTTCCTAATAGACATGGCTTCTTGCCTAAACAGGAGGCTGTACAATACCAGGTATCATTATCACTGAGATAGGGAGCTTATGGTCTTCCAGATGATGTTGGATTCATCACCCCTGACCACTGGGCTGAAGGGAGGGAGTTGGGCGTCCAACAGCATTTGGAGAGCTATACAAACCCTCATCCCCTTCTAATGTGCAAGTATTCCCCACCCAAGTTTCGGTTTCGTTCTCTAGCCCCAGAGGACAGTGTACACTCACCACTGATGGCATTTGGAAGACAGTGGACCGATGAGCGTGGGGCAAGGGAGAGCCAGCAATGGCCATGGCAACTGACTGGCTAATGGTGCTGCCATCCCCATCGCCGTCCTCAACCGTCACAGAGGCCAGCCGCCCTCGCTGGCTGAGGTTCTCTGTAAAGTTGAATTAATTGCCCAATAAGGGCCAATAAGGGAAGAGAAGATAGCCCAGCCGCCACCACCACCCAGTCAATAACTTTGGATACTGATACTGTGTGTGTGTGTGTGTGTGTGTGTGTATGGACAGCTAATTTGCACAAATGTTCCTTAATAAGGTTTTGACTCTCATTTTCCTCTTCAGAGACATTCCAAGCAGCTAAAATGAACAATAAAAGCAACGGAAGCTAAGCAACCCACCTTAGCTAATGTAAGCTAAGGTGATGGGAAAGTCACTTCAAGATTTTTTGTTTGGTTGATTTCACAGACTGATTTCATTGAAGAGATTTCTGGCAAAATCAGAGCCAAGGCCAGGCTGGGGCCATGAACCACCCCTGCAGGCAAGAACTTCTGCAATGCTGACCACTAAAATGAAGAAGGGCCAGACTCCTAGCAGTGTATACTTGGCCATTCCAGGGGCCTCAAGCTACCTGCAAATTATTGGGGTAAATAAAACCACACTTCTTTCCCCTTATATAAGCTCTGGGGCAGTCTCTCTCAGCCTAGTGCCTTCCAGATTTTGTTGGACTCCCACCACTATCCTTGACCACTGGGCCAGAACAGCTCAGGCTAATGGGAGTTGTGGTCCAACAACTTCTCGAGATCCACAGATATGGAAGGCTGTTCTAGGACCGAGTTCACACAGTCCTGGGTAGCTTATCAAGTCAGTTCCAAGTGTCAGGCTGTGAGATTCCGTGCTTATAGCTCTGGATTCTATTATAAGCACCAGACTTTAATCCCAGACTCTTCCTCTGGCTTTCTTTTCTTTTGTTCCTTCACAACTTCCTTGTTTTCCCTTTCATTAGCTTCTCTATACTATACCATGCAGTCTTTAAATCTGCATGACTTGAGACTTCCTTTGTGGCTCTGACTTTGCTTCAAATGTTGTACGTTTCCCCAAAACAAATGAGAAACAACATGGGAAGCTATGACACATAACCAAGCCACAAATCACCATTCAAATTGTGGCTGTTTTCCAGGATTTCCTGAGCTGTGAGACTGACATGTTTCTGAATATTCAAAGACTGGTTCTCTCTTCTTAAGTGCCACTCTTAAGCTCACTTAAATTGCATTTGCTCAACTGACAGGCTTTAGATTTTTGCTTTTGTGTTGTTCACTAAGTGTGTGCTGAACTGATGATGGGGAAACTGGCTAAGGATGTTCTAGTTAGGAATTAAAGGACAGAGTACAAAAGGAATTAACTAGGAAAAAACAGACAGCAAAGAAATATTTTTCTCTTCTTCTAGTCTTATAGCTGGGTGTCAAATCATAACACATTAAAAGGCATTGTATTTGGAACATATCCTTTGTATCCTGTTAACCAGAGAATAGCTACTTCATTGACTTTGATATTAGAAAGAATGAATGCAGCAAGTTGCTCAGAATTTATAATTTCAGAGCTAGACAGAAAGCTAATTTGCTTTCATAAACTACACATAGGAATCAAATGGCATCAGATGTAAGTGGAAATCTCTTTGATTGAATTTTCAGATACAAAGAGATGTCACCATTTGCACCTCTCACCAAGAGTGTGATTATTTTTGGAGAAACCTTAGATAAGGAGACGGAACAAACAGTTTTAATGGCGGGTGTGACAAGACCTAGCCAGAGGGATCCTCAGTGATACTAAAAACAATATAAAAGAAAGAGAGAACCTGGTTTTAATAACAAGGCCAAAGTATTGACCAAATGCAGAACAGCAAAGCATTTTTTAAAAAGTCAGCTTGGTATGGCTTCACAGAATGACCACCATATCAAACCTCAGCTAGCAAAACTCATATGCTGGACAGCTGGATTCTCCTCGCTCGCCTGGGAGGGCAGCAGCTACAGTCAGTGAGTTTGACACAACTGGGATTGATGCCATGGCCACCCAAGCCCTCTGCTTAACTGGCTCTATTCCAAGTATGCAGAACAAAACTGAAGTCAGCAGGCTTGCCGGCAGCAAGGAAGGTTGGGGAGAGGCTGTCGTTTCTGAAAACCGGCTAGGAATCTGCACACATCGGTACCTCCATCCATTACCACCCTCCTCCCTGCCTCCAGAAGGGCCCCCTGGCCTCACCTGTGAAGTCGTAGAGCTGGGGCAGGGCATCCATGACGATGCCAATCAGAGGCAAGTACAGCTGAGCCACGTGCTCCCGTACCGAACGGTCCATGTAGCGAGGGTCTGAGTCGTGGCTGCACAGCAGGTTGTGAAGAGTGTTGATTGCCTTCTTGTGCAAGAAGAAGGCTCTGAGGCAAGGGAAGGGAAGAGAGCAGGGATGTCAGAAAGGGCTCTGGCTACAAGGGCATCAGGGAACCATCCCAAAGGACTGCACTTACCCCTCTGCATCTGGCTCCAGGATGAGAGCCAGCTCCATCAGCACCAGCCCTGCCAGGAAGTGCTGCTGCCGAAAGGCCACCGACAGCTCAAACATGCTGGCCACTCGTTGGTCCTGTGTGTGGCTGGAGAAGGCTGAGCCCTAGGAAAGGGGAAAGGCCATGAGAAAGTAAGCAGAGCTGACCCCAGCCAGCGTGTCGCGAACAGTTCCTTTCCTTATCATTGCATGGAAAAGAACAGCATCCAAGCTTCACATCTCAGTTGCCATCATTTATTGGTAGCCTTTCGAATGAGCCAGTCTCTCTCAGTTGTTGCTTTCGTGAACTACTTCTTTAAAAGGGAGGGGAGGGGGCAAGGAAAAGAAAGGAAAAGTTCCACAAGTGTCAACTACGAAAGGTGATTGTGGCGTTTGCCCTCCTATGTGTGTGACATCATACTGGGTTCATAGGGAAAGGGTTAACTAATTGTAAAATGACTAACCAATGGGAACCCAAGGGACAGAGTTAACTGTGTATAAGGTTTCATCACAGAGAGAATTTGTTAAGAAGAGTTAGGGTTAGAGTGGTTGAGAAGACAGTCTGGAGTTAGACGAGAGAGGGAAGATAAGTCTGTGGGTTGGGCTAGTCTGGTGTGAGAGAGTGAGAGAATTTGTTAAGAGGAGCCAGTCAAACAGTTGAGATAATCAGTCAGAAGGTATTAGGAAGGTATAGGCCGGTAAAGAAACTAAAGTTAAGATACTGACAGGAATATTATCGGAGAAACCATAAACTTGTTCATGTTTGTAAAATAAACTTGTTTTTTTTGTGGTTCACTTTTAACAACTGACTGGACTCAGTGTTTTATCAGAGAGTAACTGGTTGGTGGCAGCAGGGAAGCGATCACAGTGGTGGCACAGGGATCAATAGACTTAAACGTCCGGGGACCCTGTGTGATCGCCACAGTGATATATAGCTCTGCAGGAGCAAGGGAAGCAGGGAGAATTAAGGGGCAGGGAATCAATCCTCTGCAGTGTTTCATGACAATGCTGCCCCTTTCAGCCATGGGGGAAGGGGACTGACCTCCCCAGGGAGAGTCAGCTCACATCTCCTGCCCAGTCACCACTTGGTCTCACTGATTGTGCCATCCATGGCAATGCTCCCAATTTCTTTTCTGTCCCTCCAATGCTGCCGTTTGCCTCTTGGTTTTTCAACATGCTGATTCCTCTCGCTACCAGTAAAAACTTTCTGTCTCTTTCAAGTCTTTCCTGGAAGCCTACTTCTTCGGCAAACCTTCTTTGAGCCAGTAGTCATCACCCCAACACACAGCCCTACTCCAATTCCCAGTGGTATCTGCTACCTGGCCACTTGCTTAAGGCAGCTCTAAAAGGGATCAGACTATTTCACAGAGAGGGCATCCATTAGCTGTTCAGGATAGCAGAGGCTGCGGGCAACAGGGCAGCTGCTGCCTTCGTGCCCGGCTGGTGCGCTTGCGGAGGCACCTGGCTCAGGGTTGTTCAAGGCAGGCTGGTGGGACTGGATGGAGTCATGCTCTGACTCTGATCCACCAAGAGCATCCTCTTCTCACGTTCCCTTCCACTACGCTGGGCTGCTTACCTGGGAGGTTGCTGAAGAAACGGAGGGGGAGGGGGAAGCAGGTGGGGAGAGGCCACTGCAGGGCAGGTTCAGAGTGACGTAGTGCTCATGGCTGCAGATGATACGGATGAAGTCCATCCTCAGAGCAATGAGGGCATTGGGGTTCTGGGTGGTCAGCAGCCTGTTATTGATCTGGAGAGGAGGAAGGAAGGTAGCTGTTGTGGGCTTGGTAAAGGTAAAAAAAGGTAAAGGACCCCTGGATGGTTAAGTCCAGTCCAAGGCGACTATGGGGTTGTGGCATTCATTTAGATTTCAGGCCAAGGGAGCCGACGTTTGTCCACAGACAGCTTGCTGGGTCATGTGGCCAGCATGACTAAACTGATTCCGGTGCAACGGGACACCGTAACAGAAGCCAGCGTGGACGGAAATGCCGTTTACCTTCCCGCCGTAGCGGTACCTATTTATCTACTTGCACTGGCATGCTTTTGAACTGCTAGGTTGGCAGGAGCTGTGACAGAGCAACGGGAGCTCACTCCATCACAGGGATTCGAACCACCAACCTTCCAATCAGCATATGCAAGAGGCTCAGTGGTTTAGACCACAGCGCCAGTGGCATCCCTTGTAGGCTTGGTACAGCATTGTGAACCCTCCAGCCTCTAGCAGAGGCCACCCAGAGTCACCATCTCCTTCCCCAGTGTCCAGTCTAACATCAAAGCCCTGATTACAACTGAGTGAGGGTTCAAGCTTTAACCAATTAAAGGTAAAGGAACCCCTGACCATTAGGTCCAGTCGTGACCGACTCTGGAGTTGCGGCGCTCATCTCACTTTACTGGCTGAGGGAGCCGGCGTACAGCTTCCGGGTCATGTGGCCAGCATGACTAAGCTGCTTCTGGCAAACCAGAGCAGCGCACGGAAACACCGTTTACCTTCCCGTCAGAGCGGTACCTATTTATCTACTTGCACTTTGACGTGTTTTTGAACTGCTAGGTCGGCAGGAGCAGGGACCGAGCAACGGGAGCTCACCCCGTCATGGGGATTCGAACCGCCAACCTTCTGATTGGCAAGTCCTAGGCTCTGTGGTTTAACCCACAGCGCCACCTGCGTCCCTTTTAACCAATTACTTATGTATTTATTTGCATTCATACCCCACCTTTCCTCCAAAGAGCTCAAGGTGGCATACCTGCTTTTCTTCTTCCCCATTTTATCTTCACAACTACCCTACAAAGTAGACCTGTGGCTGGCCCAAGGCCACCCTATGATCTTCATGGCTGAGCAGGGATTTGAACCCTGGTCTCTCAGGTCCTAGTCCAACACTCCAACACACTGGATCTGAGTTCTGCACGTACAGAAAGTTTTCCGCAGCCACCTATCTAAATAAAACTCTTGCCCTCTCTCCTAGTTATTGTGCCCTCTTCCAGGAGGTAAAATTAGCAGCCTGGGAAAAGAGAACCACTGGGTTCCTCTTGTTACCTGCTTGTAATAAGAACGCAGGAGGTTGAAGACAAAGCCGCGATCCATGAGGGATAGTAGGTCATTGAGGAAAAAGGCCAGGCTGCTGTTGAGACGTTCCACCAGCTCAATATCCTGCGGAAGAAGCACAGAAGTATGTGAGGTGGCAATTGAAGGGGATTCCGTGGGGCTCTGGCAACCCCGAATGGAGGGTCAGAAAATGAGCAAGTGGGAGAGGGGATTAAGACCATGTGAGCGAGTGCAAACTGCTAGCACAGAATCAAAATGGGGCAGATATCTTACAGAATTCCTACACATCTCAATGAGGTTCGTATAGAAGTTCTCAGCAGATCATACAAAAAGGTTTCCATTTTGCTCCAGTTGTGAATTTTAAAGGGAGATCAAGAACAACTAGCATTCTTTGGGGGGTTTTTGTGGTGTTATATAATCACATAAACCATTTCTTTTTTAAAACCAACTTTAAAAAATTGTAGTCTGCGGGGGGGGGGGTTGCGGGGGTGTTAATACAGCTTAAGTTACTCAAATGTAATATATATGCATGAATGGATGCACATTTATAAAGAAGGTGGGTAAGACTTGCTGCATGTATCTACCTATGTTATTAAGGGCTGCTATATCCCCACCATTAATGTTTTAATCTAGCAATCTAGCAAGGATACTATTTTATAGAGATAGTCTGCTTTGGTTGTTTTTTTTAAATCACATTTTACATGAAAAGTGGGTCACAACAATATATTCTAGGGCATTCAGTGAAGGAAATTCCATATCCATTATGTGTTTTGTCACTTGAGAGATCCTAGGAGTTAAATGAAAATGTAAAGCTTGGGTTTTATTTATTTACACCTGTAGTTTAGGAGGAAGAATATGGGAAAGTAGAGAAACCTGTACCTTGTTGCTCCCAACATTACACTTTTTAAAGTTTGCACTCTAATGCAGGTCAAGGTTTAAAACATGCAAACATGAATTAAGTCGCTTGGCGTGTTTGTGGAGTGATGCGGATAGGAAACTCTGAAGGAATGGATGGAGAGGCAGGCAAACGAAAGAAACCTTGCACAAACCTTCTGGCAACGGCTGGCGATTTCGGCACTAACGGTGCACACTAGGGCTGAGATGTCATCCACGAAACGGCCAGGGAAACGCAGCTTGCGAGGTGCCTCCAGCTTGTCACACAAGAACAGATGGTGTGCCATGCTCTTCACCTAAGAAAAGCATCAAGGGTGTTTCATCCTCCTGGATCAGCAGCCACTGCCCAATTATTCCAACCCCTTTGGGAATTCCAATTTAGACTGAGCTGACCTGTACGGCTGACCGTGGTTGGGCAAATCCTCTCTTAGAACAGTACACTCTACTTGGGACTATCTGCATGTGAGCAGCTGAAAATCAGTTATGCTGCTTAAACTACAGTGCCAAAGCTGCTGGCCTGACTGAAGAGAGGTTAAATATCCAAAAAAGAACTGGCAAAATAAGACATGCAGAAAAGAATTTCACTTTAAATCTGAGAAGTCTGCCACTGGGATTATCACAGAGCGACTGAGCCACTCATAATTCTGTTCCTTTCGGAAACCTTCCTCGACTTCCAAATACAAAATGATGAAATTTGGACCTAGGTGTGGTGCTTTCAACAGAGCACCTTGTAGAACTGCACATCAGTTCTTTTCATTGCTTAATATTTTAGGGAAGGTGGTTGGTTGTTTTTTTTCAAAGGCTGATCTAGGATACACCTTGAGGGACAACTCAGTTCTCTCATAACTTTCTGTAGTGACACTGTGCAAAGCAGAAATTTGGAAGCTGGACAGCAAAGGGACAGTCTACATAAGGCAACACATAAAGCCAGATCATGGATGCTCCTGGCCAGAAGGCCAACAATTTGTTTAGGGAGATCAGCAGCAAGGGGCATACCATCAACTGGAAGAAGAACCAGGCTTGATGCAAGGCAGCTTCCCGCACGGAACTGGTGCTCACTACCCACTGCAGGGCCAGTTCTTCATGAAGCAGCTAAAAGAGATTCACAAGGAGAGGAAACACTCAGCATGCCCCTTGCAGAAATTCAGGTCAACCATTGCAGGACTGAGTACAGAGTCACAGGCTGGTGCTTCTGGAGCTACCAGCTGCTTTCAAACAAGGGAAAGAGAGAGGGAGTAAAAAATACAGCCCTCATCTGTACACCCTATCCTTCAATTCAAAATCTGATTGATTGCCTGTCAAAAAAAAGTCACAGATCTTCAGAAGATGCTGTTAGGTTAGAAAAACAATGACTGACAAAGACTAGGAAACGGGCCAGGTTTTGGAATACAGGCCTAGTCTGAAAAACCACAGATCCCTAATGAGATTTCTGGGGAGTCATTCGTTCCCCAGTCAATTTACACAGATGGATGCTTCTTGGTGTAACTGACACCCACCCAACTCATCTCACTTAGATCACTGCCTCATCTGAGTCAGTGGCCAAGGAGTCAGAAGCCTTGTAGCATACATGCTATAAACACAGCCATTTAGCGACTGGTTGTGTTTTCACTCCAGGCTTCCTGGATGCAGAATGGGAATGAGGGGGGCACACACAAAACTGCTCTCGTGTCTAAACAGAGTTATCAGCACCCAACTATCCCTTGTAGTTCTCAAAGCACTATTATCTGGATACAACAGCACAGTCTGGACTCCGGACCAATCTGTATTCAGAACTCGACAACCCAGACCCACTTCCTTCCCCTAGGTTGGGGTTTTTTAAAATCCATATAATGTTAAATATGTTATCAGTGAAATAACAAAAGCTGAAGTAGCCAAGAGTCTCAACTTGTCCTCCCTCCCAATGAGCTCCAGCCAGGAGCAGCTCCCATCTAGGACTGCCTAAAAGCAAGAAGTCTACATGTTTATTCC
Organism: Podarcis erhardii; assembly: GCF_964252035.2. Lineage (NCBI taxonomy): Eukaryota > Metazoa > Chordata > Lepidosauria > Squamata > Lacertidae > Podarcis > Podarcis erhardii. Next base: position 8,510,497 of record NC_138515.1, on the reverse strand, counting down.
TGGCAGACACATTGAATGTCTCCCATAGATGTGGGAGGAAGGTTCAGGTGAGTTGTGTATTATGAATAGAAGACTCAAAGCCAAAAAGATGGCAAATAACACTGAAGGAAAGAAAGTAGAAATGGAAGTATGAGAGCAAGCGGAATAGCATTCAGAGGAGGGTGGGATTTTTATCATGACTTAATTGGTTTGGTTCCCCAAATCAGCAGGGCCTGAATTTCTTCATGGCAGAAACCAACCACAGATACATGATCTCCACCCAAAGGGCTTACCCAAGGCAATGCCACATTGCAGAGCTGCCTGCACTTCTGTTGCCTATTCAGAGCACAAAACATTATTACACATTCACAACAACCAGCGCCATTTGCTTCTAAACCAAATACTTATACTCAGTGCTTTTTTTCTGGGGGGATGCATACCCTAAACATTTTGCGAATCTAAGTTTGGCCTCACTGAGGGGCAGTATTTCAATATGAGTAGGAAAATGAGAGTACCCCTAAACATTTTTTTAGAAAAAAAGAAAGCACTGCTTATGCTAGGTGGATTCGATGCATGTCTACTTGGAAGGAAGTTCCACTTAAATCCATGCAACTTACTCCCAAGGCTGCATAGGATCCTAGTCTTATGTTTGTCTTCCAGGGCGACATTTCTGGGGTGCTTCCCAGGCTCTCTCTACCTTTTTGGTTGTTGATCTCATCGGGGTGGCCGGAGGAAAAGTGGAGTTCTCAAGATAGGAGGAGATACGATTAGGTGCTCGCTCCGCAGCCTGTGAGATGAGCAGAAGCAAGAGAGAAAAGAAGAGGACACAGTGGTGGTGAAGAGGTATTACTCAGGATGGAAGGAGGAGCGAGGTGATGGTTTGCAGAAAAAGGGCCCGGCTTCCTTAATGAGAGGAAGGAGCTCAGAATTTGAAAGCAAACCATAATTTGGAAGGAAGCAGGAGTCTAGAATGGATTTGGAAGGTCACCAAACTCAGGGCTGCTCAACCTAGATCAGGTAGGCCAAACCAATGCTTATATGCAACTCAGTTAACAAACAGGACTACGTCCCACACACAAGGGGGGAGCATGTTCAATAATAAACACCAAGTGTAATCAACCTGTTGCCCTGACAGGATGAGTACTTGTTGCACACAGGAAGAGCAGGAGGGTCCGTGGTGTGCTTTTAGGTAAAGACCCAGGCCTCCACTCCTGCCTGCCTCTCTTTTTTTTTTAAGCAAGTGTAACTATCAGCAGTTAGGCAGTCCACTACCTGCAGTCCACAAAGCTGCCATTAGATGGCACTGTTGCAGAGTGAAAGACAATTGCCCAATTTAGAGAGCTCTGATAAGGAAAATACAGTGATACCTTGCTTTACAACCATAATCCGTTCCGGAGGTCCGGTTGTAAACCAAAACAGGTTGAAACCCAAGGCGTGATTTCATCAATGGGGCCTCAAAAAAAAAAAAAAAAAAAAAAATCCAAACCAGTTGTAATCCAAAAAAAGGGACACACACTTCAGGGTTTGACGTGGTTGTAATCCAAAATGGTTGCAAACCAAGGCACCACTGTACCTAACACACCCTGTACTGAGAATGCTACATCAAATCGTACAAGTTATGGCTTCTTCCCAATAATATTCACTGCCCACCAAGGGTAGAGTAGGGTAGGGTAGAATAGGATAGGTGGGGGAGACGCATCTTTCCCATGTAGCAGGAATGTCCGACGTCCAGCGCACATTAACAATTTCACAGAGAAGCATAATACTGGCCATATGTTTGCTGTGCATGGTGAAGGAAGCAGCTGTGCAAGCCAAGAAACTGCCTAATTTCACTGTGCAGGAGGACTTTGGAATGTGGGTATTATATGGTTGCAGAGAGAACCTTGGAAACTTTGAACCTCACATATGCCAGGGAGAAAATAATCCACGCTACTGTTTCCTTAAAACAAAGACACTTAACAAAATTATCTATCACATTTTTGCTTCTGTCTTTCTTCAGGGATCTCCTGGCAGCATACATGGGGTTAACCCCTATTCATTCTCATGCATCATCCTGCGGCACGTTAGGTTGTGAGGTGGAGACTGGTTCAAGGATATCCTGGAAACTTTATAATTGCTGACAGGGTGTTTTTTTAACTGAAATCCCCTTAGTCCAACTTCCACAATCTCTGCACTTCACCACAACGGCTCCTCCCCCTCCCCCTTCCCCAGTGCGCTTTGAAGTGTGACCCCTGGCAAGCAGCAGTTCCTGCGTCAATAGTTTAGTCGCTGCTTTGGCCCAAATTAGACCTGCAAACCAAGCCAGTCGTTCCTCTGCTTGCGCAATCCACCTGCCATCTTCCTCTGCCCCTTCTGCCTTCCAGGCAGGGTTACCAAGTGCCAAGTGCCAAGAATCCTGCCAACTGTGATCCATTGTGGAAGGGAAACCGAAGCCTGAAGAGAATGCAGGTGGCATTTATAAAATAATCCATAAAGGAGATTTCACGACAGCCCTAACCCAGGAAGAAGTAGAGGAGGTGAGGTGCTGCCCAGGCTCCTAACTGCACCCTGGGTGTCAGACAGCATTATGTCTGCGCTGCTTTCAAATGCTCTTCCAAACTGCTTTCAGCAAGCACAAAAGGGTCAGTTGCGTGAGGAAAATAAATAAAACCTTGCACAGACCTTTGCAAACAAACCCCTCCCCTGACATTACCAAACCTCAGATGACGGAAGGCTACCGATATCAAAACTATGCTTCCCATGTGAGGCAGTGCAACCTCATAATGCTGCGACTACACCTCTAAAACCTAAGGCTGCCTTGGGCTCTTTTGGGAGGAAGGGTGGAATATAAACAGAATAAATAACAATTAATAACAATCAGCGCTTTGGAGTAGAAAATGAAGTGCCAGTACTCCTATTTCGATCACAGTGTCGTGGGAACCAGCACAAAATGGCTGCCATGGGGACTGAGAGACAGAGAGCTGGAGGTGGGTTTTGTCACAAAAAGGCACAAATAATACAGTCAAACCTCAGTCATCAAACATAATCCGTTCCGGAAGCCCATTCGGCTTCCAAAATGTTCGACAACCGAGGCGTGGCTTCTGATTGGCTGCAAGAGCTTCCTGAACTCAAGCAGAAGCCGTGGTGGATGTTCGACTTCCGAAAAACGTTTGAAAACTGGAACATTTACTTCCGTGTTTTCGGCATTCGGGAGCCGAAATGTTCCAAAACAGAGGCGTTCGGGAGCCGAGGTTTGACTGTAATGCCATTCTTTTGGAGTGGCAAAGGAGAAGCAGATGAAATTTCAAAGGTCAGTCCAAGAAGGCAGCTTTCATTTCCATTTTTTCATGAAAAACATGTCCCCTGATGCCTGTTGTGGGGCTCAACAGCCCCCCCAACTCGAGCCTTCTGGGAAAACATTACTCTTTACCCCAAGGCAGGCATTAATGGCAGGCATACTCTGGTGAGCAAGTCAAGGAGAGGAGCAAGGGGTTGGAGCACCAGGGAGAGGGGAGGGGAAAGGCAAAGGCACCTGCTTCAGATCCATGCTGGAGTTCGGATGATTCCTACGAAGCACAGACTTTGGGCCTCCGGGGGCATATGCTGAGTTGACCCAGGAGTGAGAGCGGTCAATCCCCTAGGTAGCGTGCAAGAGAAGAGCAGGAAAGGAAAAACAATCAGAACCAAGAAACCAAGGGTAAAGAGCCACAACCATTGCTGCTGTGATCGCAGAGAAGGAGGAGGAGCCTTAGCTAAACCAGGGCCTGCAATTTCCATGCAAGTGACCAAAAGGAACACACACAAAGCATCATAATGCATTAGAAGCCCAGGTTTTCCATTGCCACAAAGACCATTGACTTGGAGAGTTGTGTGCCATACATTTTATGGTCACAGAATGCACCTGAGTGGGGCACCAGTTTGTAGGGAAGACAGGGAAGCAGGACAAATAATAGGAGAGGACATGGCATGAATCACCTGTAAGGGTCTATTCCTGGAGTTCCCAACATGGGGCACATGCCCCACAGGGCGGCAATTTGATTTTATGGGGGTCAATTTGAAAATGAGTTATTAACAGTGTTTTTTGCATTTCTTATGGTTCTAGGGGCCTCATATACAGTATATAAATATATATTGTGACATACACATTTTTAAAATTAAAATAAAATTATATGTTGGGGTGGGCATCAGGATTTTAGAGATGCTTAGGTGGGGCATGGCCCAAAAAAGGTTGATAACCACTGATCTATACTGTCTCTCACTCTGCCTTCCTCCAATTATGAACAGCAAGCATGCACGTGGAGGGGGTGATTCTGATCAGAACGACAGCAGAAGCAAAGGGCTAAAGACCACCACTCACCCAGCCACCCACCCACCCACCTCATGCCATGGTCCCGATCCAGTTTGACCTCCTCACCCCAACACTGGCTGTACTTTCCTTTGTAAAAAACTTGCATACCAGGGCTAACCAAGTAACAAAACACCACACATAATCTGTCCCTTGAAAAAGCTTAATGGCAGTGATCACCCTCCAATGTTTCAAAACAGCGAAAGTATTATTTCAGGCAATTGTTTTTCCAAAACAAAGAATTAGGATTAGTGGCAGGGTGGTACAAGTTCGTGCTGGGCCCAGAAGGGTGGCACTTGGGCACTCATGGCAAAGCTCACTGCTGCAATGACTACTGGGGTCCTATTTATGTGATTATTAAAATGCCAGATGTATACAGATAGTTTTTGACCAGTGGGAAACCTCTGGCCCTGTTAGGATATAGTTCCATTCTTAAAAGGGTCAGGCATGATTGTTGTGTATCACATGCCTGTTTACTCCCAGCACTGTCTGCTGGGAACTTCCGTTTGTATATAGCTTTTGTATTCCGGCTGTTTTCCTGGACACGGAGGCAAGCAGTCATGTTTTTCCTTTGTTCTGAACTACGTTGAATAAAGCTGTAAATATGTTCTCTCTCTGTCTGCATCTTTCGTTGTGGAGACTCTGCTGAAAGGGTGTGCATGGGTCTTGGAATGTCTCTGAGGCTTGTGTTGTAAATTGACTGATGCTGTTCCACGGGAGACCAGTGATCGTCTGGAGACAACTGGGGGCCTGCCTGATGCCTCCGTCTCCCTGGCAGTATCCCAACCGGGCCTCCCCACTTGGCCCACGAGGCTGTTTCAGTCAAACCGCCTTCACCTGCCCTACATCTCATGTCACCTCCACCTGAAGTCAGAAACGACATCTGGCCTGAGGCAGACTAAGATGGAGTTTGCAAGCACCCACAAAGTCCTGCGCCTGCAAACCACATTTAATTACTGGGGCTTGCAAATAAATGTGCCTTTGCCTACGTGGTTTGATTTCAAACCACGTAGACAAAAAAGGAAGAAAGGGGGTCACTTGACATCACTGTGCCATCCGGTGACTGACACATAAGCTGCCCCACCCCTCTATCAAACCTGCTCCATGGAGGGTGGGAGGAGATACGGCTCTGATCCAAGGGATGGATCCAGCTTCACATCCTTGTGGTATATGATGCTTGGACAACTTTGGAACTCCCTCCCTGAAGAAGCTAGACTGGCTTCTGCCTTGTCCTTCTGCCAACATGTAAAGACTTTCTTATTCCAAGAGGCTTTTGGGAACTGACTGCTTTTGATGAAAGGGCCGGTGCTGTGGTGTTTAGGTACTGCTCCAGCGGGAAAGGAAACGGCGTTTCCGTGCGCTGCTCTGGTTCGCCAGAAGCGGCTTAGTCATGCTGGCCACATGACCCAGAAGCTGTACGCTGGCTCCCTCGGCCAATAAAGCGAGATGAGCGCCGCAACCCCAGAGCCATCCATGGCTGGTCCTAACTGTCAGGGGTCCCTTTACCTTTACCTTTATTCTATCTGTAAGTCACCTTGAGCCCCCATCAGGGGAAAAGGTTAAGTATAAATAAATTAACAACAAGAACCCTCAGCAGCGCTTACCTTGCTGCCAACAATCTTCTGAACCTCTTCATCTGGGGAGTTTGGTGTGGTGGTCAGGTCAGGGTTGCTGTTGCTGATGCTTTTGGAGCGAGAGAGATTAAGGCTGACAGGGCGCCCAGTTGTGCGGGACAAGGTGGCGTACTGGATGGGGCCACTGTGGGGTGGCATTCCAGTCTCTGTAAAACACAAACACACACAAACCACTAGGTTAAGTCAAAGGACAGATGGGCATATTGGGGTGGGAAGAATGCTATTGAGGGATGACGCATCCAGCAGTCACGAATAGGCCATCACTTCCCATGGCCATGAGAAGACAATACGCTGCCACTGTGTCCCAATTTACCCTCCATTATTTTACCCTTGGATGCCTCCTCCCTGCACCAGAATGGAGCATCTCAAGTGAAGAGTCCTTCTGGCTCAGCCAGAGGGCGTGATCTGGCTGGGACACACTTCTGCGCTCCAGAATTGCTTCCCCCGTAGGATCTGGGATACCTTCTTTTCAATCCTTGTTTTTCCTCCATGTTCTGGTGGCATGGCCATGTTTCGTTGTTGGGTTTTATTAGTTGGTGCATCTTCTTAAGCTGTAGTACTTTCTGTCCTCAACCCCCTAATATCCCTATGGAAGTTTAAGGCTCTACAAGTCCTGTCTTTCCTGGTGGGTACAGTCAGTTGCCCATAAATCAGGCATAGGCAAACTCCAGTCCTCCAGATGTTTTGGAACTACAATTCCCATCATCCCTAGCTAACAGGACCAGTGGTCAGGGATCATGGGAATTGTAGTCTCAAAAACATCTGGAGGGCTGGAGTTTGCCTATGCCTGCCATAAATTGATATCCTCCTCTCTCCAGCGGAGCAGAAGAAACCTTCACAGTTAAGTCAATACTCTGTCTTTCGGCGAGTCCTAATAAGCTTTTCCACCCTTTTATGGGGTACATCATCATCCACATTTCTGAGTCGCTTTCCTCAAATACGAGGACGATACTGCCTCTCTGCATACCAGAGACCACTGAAGAGCAAGTAGCTGTGTTTAGGCCACTCCGTTTTCTGTAGGGCCAAGAGTCTGGTTTCCCATCCCCACTGCCTCGTTCCTGGCACAGAGCTGCCACTGAACACCAGAGGCAAAATGTGGAAGAGGCACTGCTAGGATGAAAATATGCAGGGAGTGTCTACAATGAGAAGAAACTCCAGGGGTTTGATGAAGGAAGCTCAGAACAGCAATGGCTGCCCAGCTCCCTTGCTGTTTGGTGCCAGTTCTAATCTGCGCTTTTAACTGCCAGGCATGGTGCCAAGAGAAGGGGAAAACAGAAATCCCCAACCCTTGCAGCTAGAAAAGTTAGAGGATGAGGAAGTCTTGAGATTTTTCTATTTTTGTCCCCCAAGAGACTTTTGATAGTACTGCAGTCCATGGAGGTCAAACGCCGAATGATCCCTCTCCCCTGGCCCCTTGGGAGTCTGGGTTTTCCAATACTGGGTGGAAGGAGCCAGCTCATAACTGGATGCTGTCTCCCTTCTGAGTGAGGAACATGCACAAGGGAGAATCTCAGTCCACTTCAATGATGACAAAATTGAGATTAAGGAGGATGTGTTCACCACCTGTAACAGTGTGTTGGCTGAACAGGAAGGGCTGCTAACTGGGAAGAGGAACTGCCTTCAGTGCTCTGTGCAATGGCCTTCACATGTATGACCATGGATGTGGGGAAGGACCAAAGTCTCTCTTCTCCTCACCAGTGCAAGCCTGTTTCAAAGCAAGTTGACTTTCCTTCACCAATTTCAGTATGTGCCACGTCTTTCCCACCATCTCCTGCAAACCGCAACAAATAATCTCCCCTTATGCATCTCACTAAAAGTGTTACTATGACGTCATTTCACTATCAGAACTTCTTGATGGTGGCTGGGGATGGAAGGGAAGTGATTGGTCCTCTTTTTCCAAGTGGGGATGCTCTAAAAACCTCCTCCATCATATACATACATTCACTACCACCAATAAAGCTCATTCCTCTCACCCCACCCCTGTCAAGAATACAAAGAGAATGAAGATCTCATGATACTGTCAATATTGGCCTAGAGCACAGGGGGAGAGAGTACCATATTTCACTGCATAATGGTCACATTTTTAATGCTGATTTTTCTTGTCAAAAAAGCAGGGTGCAACTATTATGTGGTGGCGACCATTACGCAGTGAGAGGCGGTAAATGCATAGCTTAGCTTAGGTCTCTAACCCAATCCTGCAAGCCCCACAGAGAGAAGCAGGAGGCCAGCTGCACAGGCCCTGTCTCAGGCAGTTACCGGGCACTGGGCACATCCACAGGTCCCAGCTGCCTGCCTCCAGGCAGGACCTTGCCGCTGTCGCATTTCTCCTCCATCGCTGGCTCTCGAGTCAGGCCTCCTCGGTTGCCACCGCCTTTGCTCCCCGTGCAAAACTGCCTCATCCTCCACAGGCTGAGGGCTGACTTGGCCAACAGGCAAGTCCCGCAGGCAAGCCTGAGCCCACAGCAGAGCAGGAAGAGGGTGGGAAACAACTGCGCTAAGAGCTATTCCATTTACAAAAGCGGGCAAAACAAAACACTTCAGAGAAAAACAAAATGTCTGACTGACACCCCTGTGACTATTATGCAGGGAATGCTCTGGAGACTGATTTTAGGATCCGAAAAAGGGGGGGGGCGACTATTACATGGGGATGGGGAAAGAGCTGATGTGCATTGAAACCAGTAGGGTTTCCACAGTAAGTGGAGCCAATGATGGATGAAGCCAACTAACTCCAAGTCTCCATCCTGCTCCCTACTGAGCTCTACAAAGGAGGCACTGAAACAAAGGAGGAAGAAGCTGAGAGCCAGCTGGTTGTAAGTTGGGGGTTGGCTGGGGGAAGAAATGAGGGAAGCACCCCATTTGCCCTAATGGACTAGCTTCCAATAGCCACTAAGCCAGGGGTCGGCAAACTATGGGCCCCGGGCCAGATCAGGCCCATCTGGGTCCTGGATGCGGTCCGCACCGTGAAGCCGGAACCTGCCGTGAAGCCGAGACTCCTGGCAATGTCAATGGGAGGGAGAGGCCGAGCAGCAGCGGCTCTGCCCCTCAAACGCCGTGCCTGGTTTACCTCAGTGCAGCGTGGGGAGGTCTCTGCCAATCAAACACCACGCCTGGTTTACCTCAGTGGTGTTCGATTGGCAGAGACGTCCCCGCACCACGCTGAGGTAAACCGGGCGCGGTATTTGATTAGCAAAGCCGCCGCTGCTCGGCCTCTTCCTCCCACCACCGCCACCCTAGTGCTCCTGTGGGCCAGAGAGCAGAGCGGATGAGCTCACTCTGCCTACCCACGAGAAGCAGCAGCAGCAGCAGCGGTGGTGGTGGCAGCCCCTGGGAAGGTAAGTGCATCGGCTGGGGCTGAGGAGTGGGGAGTACTTGCCCCCCTCGCCTCTTCTTCCAGCTCCACCCCCCCGGTACCGCTTCTCCAGCCCACCACAAGGTCTGAGGGACAGTGGACCGGCCCACTACTAAAAAAAATTGCCGACCCCTTCTCGTGTTCCATTTTGGGCTATGCACTCTGTCCCTAAAAGCTACTAGTCTACTGCTATGACTCATCTGCTTCAATTGGCCTTAAATTATTCATAAGTCCCATCTGTCCCACGTATGACCTTTCCTGGGAGGAAACTCATGGAGCCAAGTTAGGTACCTCCCTGAACATGCCCATCTATCCCTTAGGGGCAGGCAACCTGCTGACTAATTTCATGGAGACAGAGGGAGGAGGAGAATAAGTGGAAGGAAAGAGATGGTAGGCAGAGAAGGAAGGAGCACTGCTCATTTTTGCCTCTCGACTCCAAGACTGCAAACATCTCACAGTGTCTGCTGGGTGCCGATCAAATCAGGCCACTGTTTTCCTTGAGACAGAAACACACTGCTATCAGCACAAGGAGCTGGGCATCTCTCATAACTCTGGAGTGCCTGGGTTGCAGACCAGGGGAAATGGCACCCAGGGCAACATGAATGACAGCCAGACACTTGCTCCTATCCCCACCTCGCACACATGGAACTAAACACTCTGTGCTATACCTGGTAAGCCTGGCTCTGCCACAGGCAGACGGAAAACGTAGAAGATGTAAGAGGCCAGCAGATGGTTGTGGCCGTGCTGGTCCTGGCTGCTGTCAAGGTTCTTGTGGATCTGGTTCACCATCACAGCAATGGCTTCAAAGGCAGCACGGCCCAGGTTCACTGAGAAAATGGGGAGATGTGTGGACTTGTGTTAATGACCAAAAAGTGGCTCAAAACACCAAACACTGGAACAGAGAAGGCAAGCAAAGGTTAGATGGTTTTCAGCAAACAAGAAGGATGAAAGGCTGCTTGATCTTGGGAATTCATAGCATGTTAAGGCGTGCATAAATTTGGAAAAAAGGAGCAAACGCGGGCTTTTTTATTGCCCAGTTTGCAAGGTCTACCACTTGTAGTTCTTCCTCCCCATCTCTAGCTCCTCGAACAACAAATGCACAGGCTGCTGAAAACTAAAAACCAAAAGAAAACACTTCCCTACGTTTAACCTGGGAAGAAGGTTGACCTTGTGCCAAAAATGTAGTGAATGTGTTTCCAAAAAATAATGTTTTCCTTCAGAAATCCTTACATAGAAAGATGCAGCTGTAGCTAGAATTTGGCGCAGAAGAATACAGATACAAATAGGACTTTGGTCTTCTTTATTGCTGCATGCTGTACTTTAGAAGAAGAAAGGCACATTGTAAATCTTTCTTGCTCACTGCTTCCAACACCTGCTTTAAAGCATGATGTGGGGTGGGGTGGGAAACATCAGGAGGGGTTCTTGACCCTGAAAGAAAAGACCTCTCCCCTTCCCATGAGTTCTCAGTTTTTGGCAGAGGACTTGGGTGAGGGGGAAACAACACTGTCCCTAGCAAAAGGCAGATCTTTCAGAGAAGTGAATTTAATTGCGACAGCAACACTGGCAATCACGTAAATGGAAAAGTAATAAGCAACTGTCAGTACAGTCATACCTCGGGTTGAATGTGCTTCAGGCTGAGTGCTTTTGGGTTGCGCTCCGCGGCAACCAGGAAGTAACGGAGCGCGTTACTTCCGGGTTTTGCCGCTCGCGCATGCGCAGACACTCAAAATGACGTCATGCGCATCCACGGAAGCGGCAAAACGCGACCCACGCATGCAAAGACGCGCCATCGCGTCTTACGTTCCATTCAGGATGCGAACGGGGCTCCGGAACAGATCCCGTTCACATCCCAAGGTACCACTGTAGATGAATGGTTAAAACAACTGTGATACTGAAATGCCCCTAACATAACAGCCCTCCACTTTTATATTAAGAAAGGAGTTTTGTTCAAAAGTAGTCTCTTTTTTCTTGGGAACCCCACCCAAATTTAACCAAATGAATGGTGCGCTCCTATATTTATGACTTGTTTTATGTGTATTTCTTTTTCATTCAACTCTTTCCAACCTGCGAGCTGACCCATTTTAACACACATCCTTCTACTTCCAGAGTTATGAAGCCGGGATTCTACCACAACCCATGTTTCCCTTACCCTATCCTTGGAGTGAGTGATGCCAGTATGGAAAACCCTGTCTCTTACCACACGACTGTGCAAAATGTGAGAATGCTTCAATTTCAGATTTTGAAGACCCTTTGTGAAGCATCCCAGATGCTCAACCAAAGAACTCAATATGGCCCAGACAATGGTAACCATGGGACAGGGAGTGGAATAGGAGGAGAAGCACAGCACTCACCAATCTGCCCTGCGATAACAGGTGGGTACACAATGAGTTGGATGAGCTTGTTGAGAATCTGGTGGCTAAAGACAACCAGGGACTCCAAGCTAGCCACCCGTAGGTTGCCCACACTGGATTTCAGCTCAGAATCCATGTTGTTTTCTGTGAGGATTACGTCTTTTAGGCGGAAGGGGAAAGTGTATTCTTCCAGCACATGGATCAAGGTGAAAAACTTGTCCAGAAATGGGTCCTGCCAGGATAAAGGATAAGAAAACTATGGTGTAACTCAGAGTTCAAAGCATCTCTTAAATGTGGAGTGTCCTTTGTTCATTTCAACATCAACAGAAGAACAGATATGTGCTATCTCAAGAATCCTTTGTACGTCTTTGATAATTTCTCTTTGAAAGATAAAGGATTGCCAAGTTGAACCAAACTGATGTTCAGTCCAGCTCAGTATCCTAAACCCCAGAGAGGTAAATGGCTCAGATGTATGTTCTCCCAACATGCATTGTTTTGATGAAGTAACCAAGAAAACCCCATTTTTCTCTCTGAGATGCTCCTTGATTTTTCAAACTGAAAAATAAGGCAACTGTTTTTGAGCTTCTAAAAAAACATTGCAAACAGCTTTCCACAAGCATGATGCTAGAAAGTGAGCTAGCATCAGGCTTTAATTTAGTTCAAGGCTTGGAGACGGGACAGTTGATGGAGGAGCAAAAATCCCAGCTGGCATGCAAGAACATGGCTCAACTGAGTCCTGCTTCTACTTGGCTCTACATTCCATTCCTTGCAATGTGAAAGCCTCCTCTCACCTGAGTATGGACAGAAGACACTGCCAGCACCTCCACATTGAAGACCCCCTTGTGGTTATCCACCCACTTCATGCCAGGCAGCTGCACCTACAAAGGAGCAATAGGGATAAAATATAATGCCACTAAAGGGTGTCTGCAAAGGAGTGAGAGAAGAAGGAAAGCTGGAGATGAGAGGCAACAAGGAAAAGAAGAAGAGAACATTCCTCACTTCAGCATAAGCAAGGAGAAGCCCTTCAAGGGACTCTCCTTTCCCCAGGCTACTTACAACAGCCGCTACTTACATCAGGGGTGAGTACCGAGTAGCTGGGAGGAGGCTTGTCAACAGACACAGGCAGGCAAAATTGTCCTGTTCTCAGCCGGCCATGTTGCATGAGGGGGATCCACTAGAGAGAGAGAGAGAGAGAGAGAAAGAGAGAAGTCCGGAGTGAGTCCTAGCAGGATGACATGTCTTCCCTTGTCAGTCCTTCACCTGCCCCTCCCTGCCCACAGACTGCCTTTACTGAGCAGGGGACAGCAGCAAATCAAATACTGCCCGCTGAGAAGGAAGATTTGTTACTGTACCCCACCTTGTAAATCTTCAGTACTCAAGGTAGATGGAAGGACAGGAATCCCACACAGGAGATGGAAGGGCACTCTCTGTGTCCAGGGCGGCTGTCTACCAGCTCCGTCTGGTACGCAGGCTGAGACCCTACCTGCCCGCAGACTGTCTCGCATGCTCTGATTATCTGCCACTTGGACTACTGTAATGCGCTCTATGTGGGGCTACCTTTGAAGATGAACCGGAAACTACAATTAATCCAGAATGCAGCAGCTAGACTGGGGACTGGGAGTGGTCACCAAGACCACATAACACCAGTCCTGAAAGACCTACATTGACTGGCAGTGCGTTTCCGAGCACAATTCAAGGTGTTGGTGCTGACCTTCAAAGCCCTAAACAGCCTCCGCCCAGTATACCTGAAGGAGCATCTCCACCCCCATCATTCAGCCTGGACACTGAGGTGAAGCTCTGAGGGCCTTCTGGCAGTTTCCTCACTGCGAGAAGCCAAGTTACAGGGAACCAGGCAGAGGGCCTTCTTGGTAGTGGTGCCTGCCCTGTGGAACGCCCTCCCATCAGATGTCAAGGAAATAAGCAACTACCTGACTTTCAGAAGACATCTGAAGGCAGCTCTGTTTAGGGAAGTTTTTAATGTCTGGTGTTTTATCATGTTTTTAATATTCTGTTGGGTGCCGCCCAGAGTGGCTGGGGAAACCCAGTCAGATGGGCAGTGTATAAAATAAATAAATAAATAAATAAATAAATAAATAAATAAATAAATAAATAATAATGCCTTCCACAGTGTCAGGATAGGGGTTCATCTAGCCCAGAGCCGCTTAAGTGGCAGCTGCTCTCCAAAGTCTTAAAGTTACCAGAAATCTTTTGCCACCGGAGACATGGGTTTTGAACAGAGGAGCTTCTGCACATGAGCTCGGCTTCTGAGCTACAAAACGCCATGAGTTCTGAAAGCACTCACTGTGTAGCCAACTGGGGTCTCCAAAGGCGTATTTTGCTTCTGCTGACAGCTGATATGGTAAAAGGTAAACAGCAGGTGGTGGTTGTCCGTCAGGTTGGCTGGGATCTTTAGCTTGAACTCCTCGTAAAACTCAGGGGACCTGCAGGATACATGAGGGATGTCACAGTGGTCCACCAGGAGCCAGCACTGGCTAAGCCAGAGCCTCACCCACCCACAAGGGATCTTGAATGCATCAGACAATTTCTAATTTCCCCAGGAAAGAAAACTGCCAGGAAGAAGATTGCACAGGAGAACAATCTTATTTTTATGAGGCAGTTAGCTTGGGAGAACTCTGGTTCCTTATCCAGGGAGCTGTGCATCCTGATCAAAGCTGCAACTCTCCCCTCCCTGCCTCATTTGCAACAATTATCCCCCCCCCCCCGCCATAGTTACTTAGGACTCACTTGTTATGGTATACAACAGCTGTGTAAGCTTCTTTTGCAAAGTCACTGCAACTCGATTTCCCAAAGATGACCTGGGGTTGTTAGGAAAGCCAGAAATAGACTTAGTCAGAGACAGGGAGGCTGAAGTCCAGCAGACCACAGGGAGGGAGCCTGAGGACGCGACGGTCAAAGGGCCACCTGAAAAGGCTATGCAATTTTCAATGTTTGCTTAGAAAAAAAAAATTACCCGGTATGTCTCAATGCTTTTCCACATTGGCTAGAGCCTCACCAACGCCACTGCCCTCTCCTTAATCCCCCTGAGAAACTAAAAGGGGTGGTGGCAACAGCAGCATCTGCCCCCTGAACCAGGGATGCTACAGAAGGAGTTACTTTGGGCATTGGCTAGAATTCAGCATGGAAGGTCACCAGCTGCCCACCCTTAGCATGAAAGCACCACCCCCGGAGGCTTAGATCTGCTGTAGATGTAGCTATATTTTCCCATAGATGAGGACTAGGATCTTGACCTGAGGATATCACAAGAATAGGAACTGTGAATCTGCTTAGCAAAACTGTTCCCTCCAAACTATGTATAATTAAGAGAAACGGGAGAGTTCAAAATACAGAGAGGGACTGGCTAGGAGACTAAACTTTTGGGCAAAATGGGATATTGGGCTCTCTGTTTTCCTTTCTTATATTCGGATGCTCCCTCGCTCCCTCACAGCACAACCTAGATCTTTGCTCCAGAAGGCCAGTGGAGCTGCAAAGGTTGTAAGGAAGCCACAGGGAGGTTGCCTCACTCACTGGCATGGCTTGGCCAGGGTCCTCTCCAGCCATGAACTGGAGCTTCACCGCGATGTTCCGCACCGAACCTTGACGACTGCTGAAGTTCAGGCTTTGGGGATAAACATACAGCAGGTTCCTGCAAGAGAAGGGGAATCTTTACAGTTCTGAGGGAGAGCGGCAGCAAATGTGTACATGGCAGAGAGACCCATAACTGATGCGATTGCCAGAACACCTTTTCCTTATCTGCAAAAGAAATTAATGTACACCTGCTGGGAATCAGTTGCACTCAAAGATTAAGGTACAACTTAGTAGGGATTTTCACAGGCTATGCAGATAACTTAAAATGTGTTCTGTTCAGAGTTTCAGCCCACCAACAGCTCCTACTCCATTTCCTGCCCCTCTGGTCTCCCATTCTCTGCCCGCAGTTGGTCAGAGTTCCATATGCGCAGAGCATGCTCAGTCCATAAAGGTAAAAGAGCAGGAGACCTTTGGAGCATCAAGTCTTTGCATCACGCCAGTCCTTCATGCCACCCTCTCCAAGAGGCAGCGGATTACATCACGTTGCTCCATCCCACAGCCCAGCCAGGATAAACATAGCCAGCATTTGGACAGACACGCCACCTTCCCCTCCCCGCAACCTCTTGCAACCGTTAAGAGGTGCCAGAATCCAAAGTTAGCCTTTAGGTACCTCTGCAATAAGCTGCCATCTGCCAGCATTGTGCAACTCTGTTGCCCCAGGTCAGAAGTTCTGTGCCCATGCTAAGTGTGGGATGAGAGCCCAGGATTAAAATACTGCTGGCTCATTAAATGCTGGAGTGGGTTGCTCAGTCCAGCTCAATCGTCTCTTTCCCCATCAGACCCCTCCCTCGCTTCTGCATATAAAGCGGCAGGCTTACTTCCTTCGTTTTTTCCATTGGCTTGCAAGTCACAGCCATGCTGACTTTCCTATTCCTGAGTATCTTGCTGCCTTCTGCAGCCATGCTTGCCCCTATCCTCACAGGCCAGCAGCAGCCCGCGGCTCTGCAGGAGGTAAACATTCTTTTCTATGGGGTAATGCAGTTTGCCAGCACACTGAGTGACCTCTACGAGTCCACGACGCAGAAGCTTGACAAGATCAGATGCAGCTCCGACTTCTATGAGCGGGGCCTGGAGGAGCTGCGTCGTCAGACCCAAAGAGCCCAGCAGAAGCAGGAAGAGATCAGAGAGATTGTTGAGGGGCTGGAGGTAACTGTGTTTAAATTATAAGCGCAGGGGAAGGAGGGAAGACAGCGCCAGCCCAGATTAAAAGGCATTGCACTAGAGCAAAGCGGTAGTCATATTTTATTGGTGGGACAACAGGGCCTTGACCAGCTTTATGAAATGCTGCCCCCCCTCTGCTGATTAGACAGGCACCTATGATCCTTTGCTTCAGATACCTGTTGAAAACTTTTCCTTTATAAAAAACCTCCCAGCTGAACTGCTGCTTTCAGTTTGCAGCCGATATGACAAAAAAATGAGAATTTTACTGTAATTTTGCTTACTGGCTGGTTTTTATATTACCGTATTGGCCTGAATATAAGCCTCACCTTTCCCCCCAAATTCCGACTGTGAAAAGTTAAAGTGCAGCTTATATTTGCGACCTTACGGTATGCAGCCAGGAGCGTGGGGCAAACAGTGCCAGGAGCGTGGCAAAGCAGTGCCCACCCCACACGTAGCCCCCCATCCTCTCCCCCAAGGCCTGGAAGGGAGACAGCGAGGAAGTGGAAAGGCTGCCAGCAACACAATGCGGCTTTCCTCCCCCTCCCCACCTACCCCCCCCCCCAGTATGCAGCCAGGAGCAGCAAGAAATGGAGCAGCTTATATGCGGGTGTTTTTTAATTTTCCCCTCTCCAGTTTTAAAGGTGTGGCTTATATTCCGGGTGCGACTTATATTCAGGCCAATGCGGTATATGCTCTTGTCCACAGTTTGGATATTCTGTGTTAAGCATTTCACAATTAAAAAATAAAAACAAATGAATAACGAAACCTAAGCAGGGGCTTATACCTATAGCTCCATATTCAATCTTGTAATCTTTCCCTACCTAGTCCACACCGCCAGGGTCCCAACTTCATCAGAGAACCCCTTTGGTCAGTCTTCCTCATCCACCATTCCTGCTCTTTCTTTGATAGGATGAGAGCCTGGCAAGATGGCAGC
Organism: Podarcis erhardii; assembly: GCF_964252035.2. Lineage (NCBI taxonomy): Eukaryota > Metazoa > Chordata > Lepidosauria > Squamata > Lacertidae > Podarcis > Podarcis erhardii. The sequence continues at coordinate 8,493,180 of NC_138515.1, read as the reverse complement.
AGGCTCACAGCAACAAGGAAGCGTTGCAGAAGATGCTTGCAGGCCAGCAGGACCTAGTGCGACAAGTGAAGGCACTCGAAGGGATGCTGGCTATCATGGAAGAGCGAGGTTTCCAAAATAAGGGATGGGAATTTTCTGCTTTGAAGGTAATCCGCCACCTTCTCTTCTGTAAGGCGGCACCCTAAGTCACTTGCTCTGGCCCCCTTGCGGTTTCTGCCACTCTGCTCTCCAAAATCTCTAGGGGACTTGAAGAAGTGCCTAGACAAGTGAACTCTGAGCTAATCTGTACAGCATGAGAAGCCATCTCCATGTAGCCCCACTGATCACTACACTCAAACTTACAGATACAGTAATGAACCAACTCATGCATAGATCAATGGACATGCACTCACATAGACAATCTTGCACATGGGTAGGCAAACTAAGGCCTGGGGGCCGGATCTGGCCCAATCACCTTCTAAATCCGGCCCGCGGACGGTCTGGGAATCAGCGTGTTTTTACATAAGTAGAATGTGTGCTTTTATTTAAAATGCATCTTTGGGTTATTTGTGGGGCATAGGAATTTGTTCATTTTCCCCAAAAAATATAGTCCAGCCCCCCACAAGGTCTGAGGGACAGTGGACTGGCTCCCTGCTGAAAAAGTTTGCTGACCCCTGATCTTGCCCCTCACCCCTCTAGCTCTTCCATTCACAGAAGGTGCAATCATTGAATGGGCCTTCTCCACAGGAGGAGGCATCCAACTGGTAGTGAAACCACAACTCCACCAGAGGCTTCTAGCTAGTCTGCCAGCAGCCACAGGGAACTTGCCGAGGAGGATGGTTCAGCTTACTCAAGCAGCCACAGGGAGAGCAAAGGGGGAAGATAAAGAGGCTGCACCCCTGAAAGAAACTGGCAGTGATGGGGACTGTCTTACTCCAAATGTCCCAGTAGAGGTGGGGACTTCCTCACCACCATTTACGGATCCTAGGAGGTTGCAAGCCTCCACAATCCCAACTACCTGCAAACTCTTCGGCATGGACAGCAGAAGCCTCAGTGGCCGCCGCCTGGCATTTGCACTGCTATCAAAGGCAGCCAGAGATCATGGAACCTTCTAAGCCTTTGACAGTGTTGCGTGATCAGGAGAAGCCCTACTGGAACCTCTTTGTGCCATGCAAAGCTGTTATTTGCAGCTGAGCCAATTGTAATTGTGATTTCTGCATTGTAGAGGGCTGGATTAGATGATTCTCAGGGTCCCTTCCAACTCTACAATTCTATGATTCTACAATAATTCTTCCCCTGGCCAGATGAAGTCCTGACAGAACCCCTGTGGGCTCCATGAAGCTGTCATTCTGAGGGCTGGCTGGGTGAGAAGGAGTTAAGTTGGGAATTTGTGTTATTCAAAGCCAGATAAGAATTTGGGAGCCTTGTAACCCTTTCCTCCTCTTTGAGTCAAGCTTGATGGGGCCCCAAAGCTCACATCCAGGCCTGAGCTAGGAAAGCTTCACACCAAGCACAGCGTAACATTCCAGCTCTCTCAAAAGCAACACACAGATGCTCAAAAGCTCAGTGGCAGCATCTCATTGCTCTGAAATATCAAGCCAGATCCCAACCCGTTTTAAACTCATAAGCTTATTTTCAGCTTATCCAAATCTCTTTTAAGGTACCGTCTGCTTTAACAGCATGAACAGCAGGGAGGGGTGTGCATGGAGAGGGTAAGGATTAGGGCTCTCCGAGCTCAGTGCATAAATAAGACTAGGCAGTTATTTACTCCCAAGAGGGGAAGTACTGTTTTGGGGGGACAGGGGTCAGGCAGGTGTGGAGGACTCGCTGGTCCTTAATGAGGTAACTGTGCCCCTCAAGGACAAGGTGCGCAGTCTGGGAGTCATTTTGGACTCACAGCTGTCCATGGAGGCGCAGGTCAATTCTGTGTCCAGGGCAGCTGTTTATCAGCTCCATCTGGCATGCCGGCTGAGACCCTACCTGCCTGCGGACAGTCTTGCCAGAGTGGTGCATGCTCTAGTTATCTCCTGCTTGCACTACTGCAATGCGCTCTACGTGGGGCTACCTTTGAAGGTGACCCGGAAACTACAAGTAATCCAGAATGTGGCAGCTGGTCTGGGGACTGGGACTGGCTGCTGAGACCATATAACACTGATCCTGAAAGACCTACAATAGCTCCCAGTACATTTCCAAGCACAATTCAAAGTGTTGGTGCTGACCATTCAAGCCCTAAATGGCCTTCGGCCCAATATACCTAAAGGAGCGTCTCCACCCCCATCATTCAACCCGGACACTGAGGTCCAGCTCTGAGGGCCTTCTGGCAGTTCCCTCACTGAGAGAAGTGAGGTTATAGAGAACCAGGCAGAGGGCCTTCTTGGTAATGGCACCCATCCTGTGGAACACCCTCCCATCAGATGTCAAGGAAATAAACAACTATCTGACTTTTAGAAGACATCTGAAGGCAGCCTTGTTTAGGGATGTTTTATCGTGTTTTTAATATTCTGTTGGGAGCCGCCCAGAGTGGCTGGGGAAACACAGCCAGATGGGTGGGGCATAAATAATAAATTATTGTTAAGTTATAGAGGGAAACCTGCATGTAAGCAGCAGCAGCAGTAGTACCTCTGTCTCCTCCTGGCTCTTGATATCAACTTGTCATAAGAGCACTACACTCCTCTCTCTATTAGCACTGCTAGTAAATTGAGCATGTTACCCCTTGCAGAAAGCATTAGTAATGGCTGCAACAGCTCTCCAGGATTGACTTCTTGGGTGAAGCAGAGTACTAGGCTGAAATTGTGACTGCATAGTCCTGCTGAAGAGAGATCATATTCTGCACTGGTTGTGAGGGTAAGGGGCAGAGAGAAGGCCTGGTAACTGTATGAATAGATGGCCCAGAATGGGAAGTGAATGAAGTCATGGTTTAGGAGTCCCCAGGGTTGAAAACTGAGATGAGGACTTCCCCAGGGTTGCAGACTGAGATTAAGGGGTCTAAAACATCAGAAACTGCTAGCAATGGATAAAAGAACCCCCACCTCTCGGTTAACCGATATCCTCTCCCCTCAGGCACACATGCAACAGCAGAATCTCACCATCTGGTCCCTGCTGAGAGCTACCCAACAGCAACAGCAGCAAATGGCTCGGCAGACAGAACAGCTGCTCTGGATCCAAAGACTAGCAAGGCAAGAGGTGCTTCTTGGGGACGTTTCATAAACAAAGATCAAGTTAGTGTGTTGCTGTGATAAGGGCAGCTCCTGGCTCAAAGCTGCTGCCATCTGCTAGTTGTGGTAACCGTCTTTCTGATGCAGGGCACTCATGCCAAGATCTCAGTACTGTAAAGTACCCTTACTATAGTAATGGGCGCTGTGGTCTAAACCACTGAGCCTCTTGGGCTTGCCAATCGGAAGGTCGACGGTTCAAATCCCCGCAATGGAGTGAGCTCCCGTTGCTCTGTCCCAGATCCTGCCAACCTAGCACACCAGTGCAAGCAGATAAATATGTGGCAGAAAAGTAAACAGTGTTTCCATGTGCTCTGGTTTCCGTCACGGTGTCCTGTTGTGCCAGAAGCAGTTTAGTTGTGCTGGCCACATGACCTGGAAGCTGTCTGTGGACAAATGCCGGCTCCCTTGGCCTGAAAGTGAGATGAGCAGCACAACCCCACAGTCGCCTTTGACTGGACTTAACTGTCCAAGGGTCCTTCACCTTTTCTCTTTTTTTTACCTATAATAATAATCATGGGAGGGACCAGAGGAGGGAAGGAACAAGTCTGATCCCCAAGACACAAATTGCAACACACCTGCCTCTAACTTGCTAAGAAAGCAAAGACGAGGACATACGCTAAGAGCCCAGGCCTCTGGGCCCACAAATAAGGAAGTCCACCTAAGGGAACGTGGGTTTGATCTTTGAGATCTGCTTGCTTAATGCCGTCTTACTTGTCCTTGTTTCCAGATGAAGAACCACAAAGTTGTGAAGCTGAATGTGGGGGACCTGAACAGAGACACCATGGCAACATTTGTGCCAAAGAGGGGATCGTGATTTTTGGAGCAGAAAAGCTTTTGCTCACAGCGGCTTGGTGGCAACTATTTGCACCTGTCCTGAAACATGGCTGATTGTGTCATAGCATCCACAGGGTGGCCGGTAGGAGATCAGCAGCAGGCTAGAAGAATCCAGCCTCACGACGAGAACTCTCCAACACCTGCCGGATCTAATCTAAATATGTAGATCCTCACCTTCTCAAGTGAGGAACTGCGAGTCCTCCGAGGGATCTTTAGAAAAGTCACAGTATCAGCAAAACAAGCAACCTTTCTGAAAGCTACATCGCCCTACCCAAGGCTACTGACTGCTGCATCAGAGATGGCTCTCATTATACAGAGCACATTATTTGTACACACTGAACATCTGCTTTTCAGTGTGGATGGGCATTCTGTGCTGCAATACTGCCTTGGCTGCCAGGGCTTACCAGGAATGAGAGTACAATATTATGAGTGCTTCACCAGATCAGACACTGGAAGGAAGCCGCAACAGTTGCTGCCAAAGTACTACAGTTTTATCTACTATGCGCCAAAAAAGATCTGGGTCATTATTCAGTATGATGACAGTGGCAGCTGAACACTTAAGGCCAGAATCTTGGTGCTGAACTCTTGACAGCCCTGTGGTCATATTGCTACATAGCAACCTGCAGCCTGACAGGGGATGGGAGGAAGCTGGCAGCTTGTCACAGTTTCACTTAAAATTAGTACTGAGAACTGCAAGATCAACCAAGGAGAAACTCATCCCTTTGTTCCTGAGCACACAGTTTTAAGGAGTCAACACACATTATTCACAGAGGGCTAGGATAATGAGTGGAAGTCCTGAGTGGAGTTTCCTATAAAGGGAGGCAGCTTGTTGGCAACTAAGAAAAAACAGGTTACAGATGAACTGGTGGAGAAGGAGAGGGAACGAAAGCTGCAACCAATACCTTGTTCAACCAATATCAGTTTGCCATTGTAGCATTTGTTTCTGCCACTTCAGAATACAGAGGAATTCAGTACAAGGTTGAAAAGATCAGAGCTGAAAAGCACGGACTTAAAGCACCACAAAGCACACAAAACACAGCTGCTTTTGCACCCGCTGGCCAGCAAAGCTGCCTTAAACCTACCTGTACGTTGTGTGCGGTGTGTAGACTTCCTTGACTGGAAACTCCAGGATCTCCTTGGTGGGCCGGACTCGGAGGTCAGGATAGGGCAGCACATGCAGAAGTTCCGGCGACAGGCAGTAATGGGGGTTCTCCGGCACAGGAGAAATGTCGATCTTGAGTTGGGCTGTGAGGCAGAAACAAGAGGGCGTGTGGGTGTGGGTGTGTAAGGAGAGTTTGCATATAGAACCCAACATGACAAAACCGACAGACCTCTGAGACTGAGAATGTGTGGTAGAGGGCTGGAGAGTTCTAGGGTGCTTGAGTTTCCTGATCTCTATTATATCACAAAGAAGAATGAGCACACACACACAGATTGCACAAGGAATGGAAATGGACAACAGAAACTATAGATAGGCCTCCTTCACCTCAAACAGAGAACAATGATGAAGAATGGTTTAAAAACTGTTAAAATTAATAATAAACTACGCTGATTGGCTCTTGCTCTCATTTGACTGGATTCTGAAACACCTACAGCTATTTCTTGTAATGACTGATCTTTCTGCCTCACTTTGGAAGGAAACTGAACACAAACCCAGACACACACAAACACACACACACACACACAGAGAGAGAGAGAGAGAGAGAGAGAGAGAGAGAGAGAGAGAGAGACTTTTTCTCCGCTTTCTGTTCTCAGGAACCATTTCCTACTCTTGGCAAAAGTGGGATCTGGCCAAAGAGTTTTATTGCTTTTGTCACAACAGACTACATGGCTACCATAATCAACACCAGCTCCAGAATTTCCCACTCCACAGAGCTCTCAACAAGAGGCAGTGCCTTGTCGCAGGCTGATTTACAGGCACACACCTTACCTGTGACAGGTCGGAGCCTTCTTAGGACAGATGATGGCCGCCTCATGTCTGCCAGGAACTTGTATAGGTCCTCATCACTGAGACGATCACCTTCCTAGAGGTTTTTTTTTGGGGGGGGAGGAAAAAAGAAGGGGAGAGTTGAACCAGAACAGAAGAGTAACATCCACCAAGACAGTGGCATTAAGCCCCTTGTGAGTTCCTCAGTGGATGTGGCATTGCTCTAGCAATATTTGTTCCAATTTACTCATTTACCCTATGTATAGACTGTCCATTGCATTGCACTGCTAGGACTATTTCCAATAAGTCTAAAAACATAATACAAGGAAACACATCAAAGCATACATAGGATAAAATCCAATCTTAAACCATTACAAATGATTGAGCAGTAAAGTACAAGATAAGATCTTGACACCAGACTGAAATAAAGCAATTCACCCAATGCCCTGAATTGGATTTTAACCTACATCAGAAACTCATTAACAGAGAGGGAGTATAAGCCTCTAGGGACAGGGAATTTCACGACTGGGGCACCACTACAGAGAAGGCGTTGCCAAACAAGTAAACGTGAGAGGCACCTGTAATATTCCTCAGGTTCATTTTAAGACTCTGCCAGAACGTATACTTCACTGTATACAACTTAACTTTCAAAGTCCTAAATTGCAAGTCACTTGAAGGTTCTGTCAAGAATCTGAAGCTCTGTTGGAGCATACAAGTTCTGAACATGCACTGAAGACTCTTGTGGAAAGTGCTTGAAAATCTTGAAGTTGTAAGAAAAGGAGGGGCCCTGCAAATAAAGGCAGAGAATCCTGCTGGGCCCTGGGCAGTGACCATACCCCATCTTCAACCCATTTCCCAGCATTTTATGCTGAGTGGGGAAAACAATGAAAGAAGAATCGCAGCTTCTTATGAGGAAAGAGAAAATTCTCTAGCACAAACAGGTAAAGGATCCATTTGGATCCCTTCCAATCGGGATTCAGGCCTCACCATGGGACTGAAACTGCCTTGGTCACGCTGGTTGATGATCTCCGGCGAGCTAGGGACAAAGGTGAGAGTTGTTTCCTGGCTCTGCTGGAAGGCTCTCAGCGGCCTTTGATACAATCGACCATAACATCCTTCTGGACCGTCTAGAGGGGCTGGGAGCTGGGGGCACTGTTATACAGTGGTTTCGCTCCTTCCTCCTGGGCCGTGTTCAGAAAGTGGTGGGGGGGGATGAGTGTTCAGACCCCTGGGCCCTCACTTGTGGGGTGCCTCAGGGTTCCGTCCTCTCCCCCATGCTTTTTAACATCTATATGATACCGCTGGGAGAGATCATCAGGGGGTTTGGACTGGGTGTCCATCAATATGCAGATGATACCCAGCTCTACCTCTCTTTCAAATCAGAACCAGTGAAGGCAGTGAAGGTCCTGTGTGAGTGCCTGGAGGCGGTTGGAGGATGGATGGCGGCTAATGGATTGAAGTTGAATCCTGACAAGACAGAAGTACTGTTTTTGGGGGACGGGAGGCGGGCTGGTATGGAGGACTCCCTGGTCCTGAATAGGGTAACTGTGCCCCTGAAGGACCAGGTGCACAGCCTGGGAGTCATTTTGGACTCACAGCTGTCCATGGAGGCGCAGGTCAATTCTGTATCCAGGGCAGCTGTCTACCAACTCCACCTGGTACGCAGGCTGAGACCCTACCTGCCTGCAGACTGTCTCGCCAGAGTGGTGCATGCTCTAGTTATCTCCCGCTTGGACTACTGCAATGCGCTCTACATGGGGCTACCTTTGAAGGTGACTTGGATACTACAACTAATCCAGAATGCGGCAGCTAGACTGGTGACTGGAGACCACATAACACCAGTCTTGAAAGACCTACATTGGCTCCCAGTACGTTTCCGAGCACAATTCAAAGTGCTGGTGTTGACCTTTAAAGCCCTAAACGGCCTCGGCCCAGTATACCTGAAGGAGCGTCTCCACCCCCATCGTTCTGCCCGGACGCTGAGGTCCAGCGCCGAGGGCCTTCTGGCGGTTCCCTCATTGCGAGAAGCAAAGTTACAGGGAACCAGGCAGAGGGCCTTCTCGGTAGTGGCGCCCGCCCTGTGGAACGCCCTCCCATCAGATGTCAAAGCGATAAATAATTACCTGACATTCAGAAGACATCTTAAGGCAGCCCTGTTCAGGGAAGTTTTTAATCTGTGATATTTTACTGTATTTTTGGTTTCTATGGAAGCTGCCCAGAGTGGCTGGGGAAATCCAGCCAGATGGGCGGGGTACAAATAAATAAAAATAATAATAATAATAATAATAATAATAATTATTATTATTATTATTATTATTATTATTATTACTATTATTATAAAGGTAAAGGTACCCCTGCCCGTACAGGCCAGTCGTGTCCGACTCTAGGGTTGTGAGCTCATCTCACTTAAGAGGCCGGGGGCCAGCGCTGTCCGGAGACACTTCTGGGTCACGTGGCCAGCGTGACGAAGCTGCTCTGGCGAGCCTGCACCAGCGCAGCACACGGAAACGCCGTTTACCTTCCCACTAGAAAGCGGTACCTATTTATCTACTTGCACTTAAGAGTGCTTTCGAACTGCTAGGTGGGCAGGAGCTGGGACCGAACGACGGGAGCTCACCCACCGCGGGGATTCGAACCGCCGACCATACGATCGGCAAGTCCTAGGCGCTGAGGTTTTATCCACAGCGCCACCCGCGTCCCCACGCACAAACAGGTAATTGCCTGCAAATCTCTGGTCCTGTTAGCTGCACTCGTACAGATGTGAAAACCAAAAGATAGTGATATTATGAATCAGTCCAGACAGCCCAGACTCCAAGCCTCCCACCTGCTTGAAGAAGTTGGTGACGGTGAGGGTAGCTGGGCGGAAGTTGCTGAAGCTGCACATCTCCTCCCCAACACTCATGCGCTCATATGTTTTCCTCTTGCGCTCATTCCAGGTTCCCTTGCGATCTAGAACAGAGGAAGATATGTTCAATAGGTGAGGTGCACACATGCACAAATAAGGAGTCATATTTAGGCAACAGGCAATGGTGAGAAGAGAACCGGGCTCTGCCAGGAACTCATGCTTGGTATTAGGTGAGTGGCTATCACTGCCTCTCAGCTTCATGTCCACAGCGCTGGGGAGGGGTGTGTGGCCTACTTTGCAAGGTTGTTGTGAGAGCAAACCTAATGGAGACCACAACACTGTACAACAGCGCAATGGTAGCGAAAATAGGCATTTTGCAGAAACTACCCACAAGCTTCCTCAACAACTTAGAAGAGTTGTTTCTACAAAACCAACAGGTGTCCCACAATAACACTGGAAGCAGCTTTTCTAAAGTAGTGCAGTATTGTCTTGACAAATACCTTACAATTTGCAATGGAAACGAACTTCAGAATCTTCAGCCCAACCAAGGGGAGCTGTATCACTCACCTCATGGAGGTTTACACTTAAGCGATAAATGATTGATCGTGGCCAAGAAAACGAAACCACTTAATCTGTCAGAGTCCGCTACAGAGGTGGTACTTTGCACTGTGCTATATGGAGGCAGACGTACAGACACCAGGAGGCCCCTGAAGTTAAGTCCACTGAATAAAAAACCTGTTTGCGTGCTCTAGCAGACATGGTATAATGTGTAGCAAATTACACTTGAGGCCTGCCGTATAGAGCTCTTGGAAGATGCTCCTCATACCCAATTTTTCCCTGCTGATAGATTGAAGGATACCCTTGTTTGAAGAAAGGAGAGCAAAACGTAGAAACTGCCGCTTCCTTTGTCTCAGTCTCTAGCTCATGAGCATAAACAATCTACCTCATTCAACATTTCTGTTTTGTGAGCTTTAGGGCTGCATGGACATGACTGCAAATTTGTGGCTTGATTTTACTCTGTTTGTAATGCTAGCATGCTGTGAGTCAGCTTTAAACTACTCCTGTGACGCACAACTGCCAGTTACAAGTCATCCCATTTCTGATTATAAACATACGGTGAAATCTGTGGCATTGTTGTTGTTGTTACATCCCACCACTCCTTCAAGGAGCTCAAAGTGGCTTACAAAGTTCTCCTCCCCATTTTATCCTCACAAGAACCCTGTGAAGTAGATCAGGCTGAGAGTGTGTGACTGGCCCAAGGTCACCCAGTGAGCTTCATGACCATTTGGGAATTTAAACTCAGGTCCCAGTCTGACACTCTAACCCAGGCATAGGCAAACTCAACCCTCCAGATGTTTTGGGACTACAACTCCCATCATCCCTAGCTAACAGGACCCGTGGTCAGGGATGATGGGAACTGTAGTCCCAAATCATCTGGAGGGCCGAGTTTGCCTATGCCTGCTCTAACCACTACATCACACTGCCTCAGTTCCCAAGGTTCCTTTGGACAAAAGCTCCATGTAACTGGGAAAAAGCAGCGTCAGGAGCCAACTCCCCACAGTAAAGGAAGCGTCCTTTCTCAAATAGCTTGGTCACGGCACTATACTCACCACTCTCAGAGTCGGAAGCATCCCTCTCAAGCATCCCAGTGCTGTTGATTATATTCACGAGGTGGATGGCAGTCCAGGCAAATGGCATGCGGTACCTTCCCAGACGGGTGCAGAACTGCTCTCCTGCCACCCGCAGCTTCTCCAGCTTCTCTTTGTTCTGGAAGCACAAGGGGGAGAAATCAGGATAGCAAACTTTTTATAAAAGAATGGATATGGTTTATTGAATATTTGCAAATAAACTGTAAACAGATAGGAACAATGGCAGGATTACTGTAATAACCTGCAGTTTTATAAGAGGATACATTTTAAAAAGATTCATAAATGATTAAGTTAATTTGGAATAAGCAGAAAATATTTTTAAAAATAAATTTAAGGAACCGCAGAAAGAAGGGGAAGGAAGTCGATTTCCAAAATGTGAAAATGATTGTAAAATTATTGAAATGTATAAAAATTGAAAATCATAAATAAAATTTTAAAAAGGAAGCACAAGGGGGGAAACTTCACCATTACTGTGACCAAACTGTAAATGTTGAACCCCTTACCACATCCACCCATAAAATAAACCTGTAAAGCAGGCCATTTTCATTCCATTGAGAACATGCAAGAGGTCATCCCAGGGCATCCAGGGATTTAATGATACAGGTAGAATTGAAACCTGGCGCCAAGTCTAGCATGCTAGCTAGCTAACACACACACACACACACACACACACAGAGAGAGAGAGAGAGAGCGCGCGCGCGCGCGCGCGCATGGCCAAGAATCCAACTGCTTCCTTATCACACACACACACACACACACACACACAGAGAGAGAGCGCGCGCGCGCGTGAGCGCATGGCCAAGAATCCAACTGCTTCCTTAACACACACACACACACACACACACACACACACACACACACAAACTCACACACAGAGCATGGCCAGGAACCCAACTGCTTCCTCATCTTGCTTCCATCTACCTACCTTCAGAGCATCGGTCTCCTTCATGACCATGTATGGCTCACAGCATTCACTGATGTCCCCTTGCTGCAGCACCTTCTCCAGCTGGGCAGGGAAAGGAAAAGCAAGTTATTGGTGAAGAAGTCTAGGTCTAGGAGATGCCTTGGAAGTTCCCAAATATTAAACCGAGAGTGCTGTGAGCTCCACCTCAAGTTCTACAACTAGCCCTGACGAGAGAGGCCTGCAACCAGAGAGGCCTCTCAGCTGTCCCTGAAGCTAAGGAAAGATGAAAAGTCCTGCACCTAGAGCTGGGCTTACTCAGTGCTTGAAAAGAAAATATGGGGCAAGGAGAACAAAATTGTGTTCTGCACAATGTAATTACTTTTCTTTTGCTTATGTTTCTTTTGCATTATTCATTCAGCTAACCAAAACCATAAGCAAAATGAAAAAGAATGGGCCCTCCCAGACCTCACTCCAGTTTCAGAGAGTCTGCTAGACATTGCCCACACACATCAAATCTCCCTCCAAACCCATGGGAACTAGAAACATGTTTTGTCTTGTTTTAAGGACAGCTGAGATTCTCAGGTCGTTAATTCTGATGCTCAAACAAGCTATTTTCCTGCACTCACAGAAGGAGGCAGAATATATGTGCTTCCACTGCAGGCACAGCGCTTGCCAGAATGGCTGCAAAGGGGGATGAGCTCTGGAGGCATGACTGAAGATCAAACATCTCACCTTGATCACTAAGAATATATCTGGAGAAGGATGTGTGAGGGAGAAGATGGCCGAGCGAGCCAGCGTGGAGATAGCAGGGTGGGCACTGTGCGCTCGCAGAAGCCCCTTCATGTGCTCCGAATTGAGGTCAAAATAGAAGTTTTCAGAGATCTAGAAAAGTTGGGGAAATGGCAGAAGCCAGACAAAGTTACCATGCATTCGAGACCCACTCCCAACCCGACACAGCAATAAAAGCAACAAAGCTGGGAGCACCACAACAGACAGCAGACTTTAGATCTGGACAAGGCCTATCCACTGTGGTCTTGAAATCTGGCTTGCTGTCGCCACCACTACTGTAACAAGACCTGGGACTTCTCTTTCCTGCAGCCAGAGAGCACCAGCCCTGTTTCCCACTGGCTTCTGCCAGATCTGCCTGGTTCCACACAATAGTTTCCTGAGGCGCTTAATAAAGCCAAGCTTAGGAGACTGTGCTGGGGAGAAGAGAGAGGCCTCAGCTACATTTGTCTATTACAGTGGTACCTTGGTTTAAGAACAACTTAGTTTATGAACAACTTGGATTAAGAACGCTGCAAACCCGGAAGTAGGTGTTTTGGTTTGCGGACTTTGCCTTGGAAGCAGAACATGTTGAGTGTGTTCCATTTGTAAATTGAGTCCCCCGCAGCTATGAGAAAGCATGTCTTGGTTTAAGAACGCTTTGGTTTAAGAACGGACTTCTGGAACAGATTAAGTTCATAAACCAAGGTACTACTGTATATCGCGTTATAACTGCGTTATAAACATGCGGCACCAGATGGTGCTTTAGAGCAGCGATCCGTCACCAATGGGATTTTCCATTAAGAGCTTTTATAGCGTTTTTTAAAATCTGTATAGATCCAGCCAGAGAGAACTAAAGGCACAGAGACTAAAGGCAGCAGGGCATGCAGCTGGCTAGGCTTCTCACTGCAGCTGAAGTCACCCTGTGTCCTTGGGATGGGAGTGAGGGGTCAGGTAAAGCACAATCTGAAGGCACCTGCATAGCTGCTGCCTGCAGAATGCTCTGATCCACCTTTCCCTCCTGGCTCAGCTGAGGCAGTTCATTCTCCTGCCTTTGAAACTCCTCTAACTAGAAGGAAGCGCTTGAGGCAGGAACCCATAAGAGTTTGCAGCACTAACTGAAGGCAGGGCAATAGCTAGGGGAGAAAATGCCCCCTTTGCTCCAAAATGTCTGGAGGCGGTTTCTACCTGTTCCAGAACAGGAAGAAACTGCAGACTGCTCTGATTCCAGGGGAACTAGTAAGAAGACACATCAAGTAGCCTTGTGTATGGGCTGCATGGACATAATCAAGAGCATCTCCAACCCAGCGCTTCCTATGTCTATCAAACTAGTCTTTCAAACATCTCAGCAATTTTAGGCAACTGGCCAATTTGCATCCTACCTTGCTATGCTTTGCTCTCTGCCCATTTTATAAAATGGTCCTGCTTCTAGCTGTAAAGACAAGTATTGCTCAGAATCACATAGTACCTTCTTCTTCTCCTTCACATCATAAAGCGCTAGCGATCCAAAGATCGGTTCGATCTCAATCTCAAACCTGCTCCATGGAAGGGTATGAGAGAGAGAGAGAGAGAGAGAGAGAGAGAGAAGAGAAGAGAAGAGAAGACAAGAGAGATAGTTCGGTGAGAAAACAACCATACATCAACCATAGCCAGCAGTGCACCTTGTGCTGTCCATGAACACAGGCATCTCCTGACATAGCAACAAGGTGCCTTCTTCCCAAGGCAATTGCAGGTTGTTTGCAATTTAGCATGGGGGCCTCTTGTATGGACTGAACCTAGTGCCAGTGCTGCTCTCCACCATGAGATGATTGGAAACAGAGGCATGCACACCCTCCAGTAAGAACAGTGCATAAGAAATGGACACCTGGATTCAGAATTTGGTTTTCCGCGGAGACAGCTTTGAAATCCTCCAGCAAAGTGTCATGTAATTCTACTCAATACTGATCCAGAGCAGAACTCGAATGTATAGTTAGCAGAGTAAAACTTAAACATGTTGCAAGATTCCCAAAAAGAGACCAGAGGCAATTAATATTTCACCCAGCAGAGCTTTGCTGCCACTGAAGGCAAATGAGCATAATGGTCACAAATCCAATACACTCAGGACTGGCACTGTCCATAAGAAATCCAGTTGTAGGAGACTTAACTTACACTTACAGTAACTTATAATAAGTCTAAACCTTAACACTAAGCAAACTATGTACAGAACATCACACCAGACGGAAAAGAGATAGAAAGAGAAAGTCAGGCTCCTTCTGGCTTATTATTAAAGTCAGCAAGACCTTGACAGAAGAGATAACAGAACCAGTTTAAGCCAGCTGTACTCAGCTTCTCTGAAGGAATAACCCAAACATCACAAACCTTCTGCTTGTTTCTTTCACAAAGAGAAGCTTCCAGAACCCTCTTGAATTAATTAAATAGGAAAGAACTCTGCACATCTGATCAATACTTTCTGCGCTAAGAAATGCAAACTGACACAAAGTTCAGCCAGGGCCTCACACCCTTTGCACAGCATCGCACCCTGAAGCATTTGTGAAAAGCAGTGCAATGGACCCAAACTTCCATGTATGTCCTACTTTGAGTTTGGTTGGGCAAATAAAAAGTGACTTACTTCAGAGACAAACACTTCACCAGGATCCTCTGACCAAAGTGCTCCTTGGGAACTTCTGGGATGCTGCAGCGTTCTACTGCCTCATCCTGAAAAGATAAAGGGAAGCACATCATCTATACAACCATGTGCTTAGCATTAGGAAAACAGTATCAGAGCTTGCTAGAACAAAGGTGAGTCCAAACAGAGTGTCGTAGGGCAGGGAAGAGACTGGACAGTTCTGAGATCTCTGGAGGAGGAGGAAAGGAGGGGTGCCAGGCAAAGTAATGATCCCTCCCACTCCTCTTTCTTGACAAAACCACTTAAAAAAGAATGACAAGACTGTGGTGGTTCTTCCTCCAACGTTTACCACTCAGCAAAGTCTGTGGCCGTCAAAGCATCCTCTGCACAACCTGGTATCTGCCCCCAAGAGGCAAATGGGCACCTTCTAATCCTCATCAGCCCACATCCAAACATACCAGCCATCTCCTGGATGCTACAGGATCATGCAAAAGCTACTGGAATCTCAGGGCCTGCGCTCACCTCATCTGGGGCTGGGTAAAGGGCCAGGATTTCACCGTGCCGGTTCTTCTTGCGCAGCTCCTCATTCGTGCGGTCAGTCTCTTCGATGGCAGTGCGCACTAAGAGAGAGCGCAACAAGAAGTCGGCTGCGGAGTTCTTCAAGTCAAAGATGCTGGAGGCCCAGCTGCCACGGGGTGTATCATCGAGGGAGGTGGAGCAGCGTTTCAGGTCATCCTGGAAGGGACAAGGAATACCTGATGTTATGGTAAAAGGCCTTGTTGTCTACGGCATTGCCTTGTCGAGAGCCACATTGTCTTCCTACTGACAACAGCAAACTTCACGGAGCATCTAGCAAATGCACAGCAGCCCAGAGCATTTCGCCAGGCTCAGCATACCATATTTTCCCGTGTATAAGACACCCCGTGTATAAGACGCCCCCCCCCTCATTTTGGGGGGCTCAAAATTAAGAAAATGGGGGGAAATTACCGAGAGTTGTTGAGCTTTTTTTGGGGGGGGGATGCACCGCAGAAGCATCCAATCATATTTCTGCTCGCCGCCAGCAGCCGCCAATCGCCCGCCCAATTGCCGCAGCAGCACCCGATCAACAGCAGCTATTGTCGCAGCCACCAATCACCCACACTAATCCCAGTGACAATCTACTGCTCACAGCAGGAAACAATACACCGCCCTGCCCCTGCACTACCTGTGTATAAGACGACCCCAATTTTTAACCATTATTTTAACGTAAAAATCCCACGTCTTATACACGGAAATGTACAGTATTTGCATGCAGACCCCAGTGATGTGTTGTTGCACGCAGATATCCCAGACAAGCTAGCATGGTTTCTGTCTTCCAGCATTAGGCCAGACTGCAGCTTATACACAGTGAGGCAAAAGTCAGCATGGTCTAATTTTCTACCGCAATTTATTTGTGGAGGTTGGCGGGTTAGGAAAGATCACCTCTGTATATTCTCTGCCTTTTATCAGCTTGCATACGTAAACTTTGCCTTGCTAATTTGGCCTTCAAGTTTCAGAATATGCCAACATATGTACAGTATTGTTTATGTATTTCCACCCTCTTTTTGCGCACCTGTGAGAACTAGAAATTTGGGACAGTATTCGACTTACTCGTCCCATCAGCGCAAGGATCACCACTAGCACAACAAGGAGTCCTCTTCTCCCCCTGCATTACACCATCGCCAAATCTGCTCTAGAGATATGGAGAAACTCCTAGAACAGATTTAGCAAGGAGCATGTGTCCATATGGAATCCACTTGCAGCAGACTTAACTTAAACTTACAATAACTTACAGTAAGACTAAACCTTAACACTAAGCATACTATGTACAGAACACCACACCAGAAGGAAAAGAGGTAGAAAGAGAGAATGAAACCCAGGCTCCTTCTGGCCTATTATTATAGTCAGCATGACCTTCACAGAAGAGATAACAAAACAAGTTTAAGCTGGAACTCAGCTTCTCTGAAAGAATAACCCAAACATCATGAACTTTCTGCTTGCTTCTTTCACACAGAGAAGCTTCCAGAACCCTCTTGAATTAAGTAGAATAGGAAAGACCTCTACACATCTGATCAATACTTTCTGCAGTAAGAAATGCAAAGTGACTCTCAGCAAAGGAAGGATGGATACAAAAACTTGTGGAATATGCAGAAATGGTGAAACTTACCATAAGAATAAGAAATCAAACTTGTTACAAAAGAATAGAAATGGTGTATTGAATATTTACAGATAAATTGTAACCAGATAAGAACATTGGCAGGATTATTGTAATAACCCCCAGTTTTATAAGAGTACATATTTAAAGTAGATGAATAAATGAGCAAATTAAGCTAATTTGGAACTGCAAAAAGAGGGGGAAGGAAGTCAAACTTTGAAATGTTAAAACGATTGTAAAATTAGTGAAATGTATACACCTGAAAAGCATAAATAAAATTTTAAAAAAGAAAAGAAATGCAAACTAACTCCACCCCCTCCCCCAAAAAAGATGGTCTTTCATATTAAATTGTGACTCTTTGCTCATGGATCCCATAGAGGACACAGAAGAGCTGCTCCAACATGCTAGATTTTACAAATCTGACTTGACTTACCGAATCCCCCTGACTGCTCCGCTCTTCAGCTACTTCATCAAGTTCAAAGACTTGCCTAGGCAGCCCCTTCTGCCTCTCCCTTTGCCTCTCGGCCGTAATAGCATTGTACATGGTGCTCAGCCTTTGGTACCTGAACCAGGGTAGAAGAAACTGTGATGGTAATGCCTGCTGGGAACCTTTGCGACTTAAAATGCAGAGACTTTAAAAGACAATCACATCAACCTCAACAAAGGTGCCATTCACCTTGCTATGACTATTTCAGGTATGCAAAAAGGATAATTTAATCTCAGAGGTCCCCAAAAATGGGGTGGCTTCTTTCCTTTATACAATGTGCCCAATGTGTTTCAGCCAAAAATGCCTCTGCTAAGGGATTCTCTAAAAAGATCATACAATATTCATTAAACAATTGTCCAGTCACAAAATAAAAATGGTTAAAAAAACTGAGAATTATTATATTAAAAATTCTAGCAAGTCAGATATACGATGAAAAACTTATGTTAAACTGGAAGCAGCCATAACGCCCACACAAAATTAAAAAGAAAAACCTAATACAAAAGACCAACTTTATTTCTTACCAAACCTAGCTCAAAGGTTTGAGCTGATAGGGCAAAAAAGCTTGTAGGAGGACCATCTCAACCTGTGCATTTAAATACTTTATGCCAAACACAGGTGTCTTAACTTCACTAACAAGGAGAGATTCATTTCTCTTTTTTGTATGCAAACTTTGGCTGCTTCCTGATTTTTTGTATGAATACTTCTGGGCAACACAGTTTATTGTAGGGTGTCTCATTGGGGTTCCTCCATTGCCATAAAGCTAGGGGAACTTTCCAGCACAATTTGGTTGAGTGAGTGGGGGAGGGGAAGACAGAATGGCAGCACCAGAAAGGCAGGAAGAAGGAAAACCAAAAATTGGAAGGGAGGGAAATTGTGATATTATCAAGATGGCCTGTATGTCCTTTGTGGAACAGTCTAAATGAAAAAGCAAGCCGTTTTGGAACTGCTGCCCTAAAATGCTTTGAGAACTTTCTGAAAAATTATATGTGGATATTTTATAGCCGGAGGCTACCATTTGCGCAGAATGCTGCAGCACAATTGCTGACAGAAGTGAGGACTTGTCAGCATATAACTCAGAGCTCTGCACTGGTTGCCAATCAGCTACCAGGTCAGGTTCAAGGTGTTGCTCTTAGGCTAAAAGGTAAAGGTAAAGGGACCCCTGACCATTAGGTCCAGTCGTGGCTGACTCTGAGGTTGCGGCGCTCATCTCGCTTTATTGGCCGAGGGAGCTGGCGTACAGCTTCCGGCCGCTTCTGGCGAACCAGAGCAGCGCACGGAAATGCTGTTTACCTTCCCACCGGAGTGGTACCTATTTATCTACTTGCACTTTGACGTGCTTTCGAACAGCTAAGTTGGCAGGAGCAGGGACTGAGCAATGGGAGCTCTCCCTGTTGCGGGGATTCGAACCGCTGACCTTCTGATCGGCAAGTCCTAGGCTTTGTGGTTTAACCCACAGTGCCCTTGCTCTTAGGCTACCAAGTCCTTAATAACTTGGGACCAGTTTACCTATAAGATAACCTTACCCCTATGTACCCTTTGACTGCTTTGACCAGTGGAACTGGCACTGCGACATGTGCCACCTGTTCTGCATTTGTTAGAATTTGATCATTTAGTGTCGCAGCACCTACACTTTGGAAACTCCCTGCCTGTTGATATCAAGCAGGCACCTTCACCAAATTCTTTTCGACACCTTCTAAAAACATTCTTGTTTAGACAATCCTACCCAGATGCTTAGAAAGGTTTGTGTGAATTTTAATCTGCTTTAGTATTTAATATTTAGTTTTAGTATTTTAGTATCTACTCACTGGATTTACCTGGTTAGGAAGGCAAGTCATCAATCACAGGCTGCAAGGCAGGGCACTGAAATGCTTGTTATGCAAGAACCAAAAGGCACTATTAATTAACAGTGAACTCTATTTGAAAGGCTCCCAAAAACTGAGATTACAATCCACAACATATACTATGGCTCATCTGAATGAAACAACTTTTCCACCACTACAGAATGACTGCTGAAGCAGTAATTATGCAGCAATTGAAAAGACTTGGGCAACTAGGGCTCTGGCTATCAAATGGTCAATTATAAGCAGATACAATTATTACAGTGCAAGGATTCACTCCAATGCAATCTTAAGGAAGTTCCATAGAAAGTTAGGACTTTCCCTCCAACTTCTCTAGCCCTTTCATTGACACTTCAGAGGGCTGGAGGATGGGTGAATAACAGCTTGTGGGAAGGTGAAAGTCAAGGCTAGTCCAGCTGGAAGTAAGAGAAGTCTAATAGATTCCTTTAGTTAGAAGAATGTTTGTTTAAAATCTTTTTTCAGTTTGAAACGTAGCACTCCCCTACCAGAGGTTCTTTCTGTTAGGTCCATATTTAATCCACATCCAAAAAGATTAAGCACTGTCAGCAAATTTCACCACCCCCACAATAACAAAGAATCCGTCTTTGCTATCCTTTCTCAAATAAGAGGTGCAACCTACTTTCTTTGGACCATGACCCAGTCTTCTGTGTAGACTTGTACAGCGTCTCGTACACGAGCATCCTGCTTCCTGGAGAAGAATGAAAGAGGAAGAAAAGCAGGCTAGTAAAAATGTCGACAGGTTAGTAACATCCAAAGACTTATCTGCAAGGAGAGATAAGTATCAAATTTCTCTCCACATGTTTTGCTTCCACACCTTTATTAAACAACAGATAATACCTCCCGGATATTCTTTTTTCTCACATAGAAACAAATTTAAAATGTGGCCCTTGAAAACTACTAGCCTTAGTGCTTGGTAAACACTACAATAAGAGCCTCCTTGTGCTTTGAGCCTACAGGTGTTCCTGCGTTTTAGTAGCAGTCAAGAGTGGGTTTTCCCCCCTTGGATTTGAAAAGCTGGTCATTCCTTCCTATGAGCATGGTGAACTGGGTAGTTTTTGTGACGATTTCTGCATCTTAGTGCCATGATGAATAGTGCACTGAGGTCTAGTTTCCCTATTAATATGTTATTTCTCCGTGGGATTACCAAAAAGGCAGAATTGTGAAAACCCATCAGAATTTTTTTCCACACCTCTTAGGGGAAAGACCTGTAAGCAGAACCCACCCGGGGTTTATCTTGTAAAATCCCAGATGACTTTCAAGAATGACCTACACCATGAAAGATATGATACTGAAACTATTTGATGTGTTTTAAATTGTGTTTTTGTTTTGTTTTGTTTTGTTTTGTGAGTTTAAATGGTGTTGTGTAGTGTTTTTGTGTTGTATTGTATTGTTTTTATTTTTTGTAGTGTTTAAATTGTTAATAAATATTATTTAAACAAAAAACAAAAAACAAGAATGACATACACCTCTTCACACTTAAGTCTCCTTTGGGAATTAAATGGATGCCTTCCCAAAAGCTTTGTGCAGATGTCAAAAGTCAGTTATATTGCCATTTAAATCAGTCTTCCAAAGCAGCATTCAGCCACGCTGAAATTGTTAATGTGAAAATTAAAAAATAGTCTTTGCCTACCACATTTTCACTGGTCAATACTGCAGAACTAGCAAGTTCTAATGCAGAGAACTGCCAGCAAATTGCCAAGTACTTTTTCCTTGGCAACTCTTACATATGACTGTCCTGAGGTGAAGGGGGCTCTGCAGTGAAAGGCTGCAGAAGTAAATGGAAGCAGAGGTGCTTATCACAAGTATCAGAATAACCACAATCCACAATTAATAATCCCACCACTTACTCATCTTCAGGGATGCCAGGTTCCAGTGTTCGACAGTCCCGCGTTTGGTGGATCACCTCCAGGTCATCCGTGGGAAACTCAACCAGATCACGAAGTGGACCGGGCTCAGCATCTGGCACGTGGCTGTCAAGGTACTCCTCAAAGTCTATGGGCTCCACCACTTCTGTCAGAGGCACCTTAGAGAAGAAGGTCAAGGAGTGGGGTAAGGAAGAGGAACCTACAAATCAGAAAGTCTTTAGCGCTCAATCAGAACAAATGGCCATTTGGGGTTTCTCCAGATTGATGTTTGCTCTGATTTAGAGCCAAACAGAGTTTTTTCCCTATCCAAGAGATATGCCTCCTCCTCTTTTTGGCTACAGGCCTGACTGGGCATGAAATTAAGTACAAATAAGCAGCTACAGCAATATTTTTTTTTAAAAAAACAAACACACACAATTGTATAAGTTGTGTCTTTGCTTTCAATTTGTATTGTGTTGTTTTATGCACTGTGACTTGCTTTTTATTGATTACAGTTCAGAATAGTGTTTCCCAAAGTGGGTAGATCACCATTTGCTTTGATTGTTCACTAAACAGCAGTTTTTTCCCCGAAAGCAAGAGTCAAGCAGAAAACTACTCCAGGTCCCTTCTTTCTAGGCACGGGACAAGCAGGAGTGTGGACAAGCTTTCAATTGCTGAAGTTGTCTGTTGTGCCTGAATCACTCCTAGCTATAGCACATCGTAACAAGGATGATAAGGATTTGTCCCAAGGCCTGAGTCTGGTATTCTCCATTTTATAGACTGGGAAATGGATGAACACCTCCCCATGAATCCATGATTCCAACATGTTTCAGGTAAATGCCCACTATTACCACCAAGTTAGACTATGAGAGCTAAGAAAAAAGTGTGTGAATTTCCCACCTCTTCCCCTCAGTCCAACAGAGGAGTCAGAGAAATACAGAGGTTTGGGGGCATTTCTTGGTCCTTCACAGAAGCTTCTGACAGAGGCACCTCCCTTCATCCTGAAGGACAACAACAGGCCTGAGGGAGTTGCAGTCCTTCCAAGATGAGAATGCAGAAACCAAGGTGAGGAAGACTGCAGGAGCTCATCTTTAAGACTAGTAAATGTACTCCAGTTCCCACCACAATGCCCAACTAACCAGCACAAAAGTCATCTGAGCCGCCACAACACATAGCTCTGCTCTTAAATTATTACAATTACAACATAGTCTAAATGACTTTGTTGAGCACTATTGTTCAGAGAGGAGCAAGAAGAAACAGGTGCTGTGGGGAGGAGAAGAAAGACCCCTTCGTTTCCTCAAGGCACAATTAACACTGCATGTCACAGGCCACTTGGAAACTGTCCAAATGCAAGCATTTGTTCTTATGACAAATGGCAAAAGCTAAATTTTCTCTCCCTCCCATCTCCACCAACTGTCTTGCTGTTGCTGAGCAAGGGAGAGAGCCTACTGAGAGGCTAGGCGCTCTTCTGACAGCTTCTCAGTGAAAACCAGGGAGGAATCCCCTGAAAAAGTAACGAGGCTAAATGACAGAGAGACCTGCAAGAAGGGAAGAATGGGGAGAAGACGCAAGCACAGAGGTCTGGGAGACTAAAACTGTTTTCAAAGACACCCAGCCAAACCCCACGCAAAAGTTTCCAATTTCAAACTCCTTCACACCTGGGAAATTGAAATCCACCTTGTCCTCACCTAATAGCTGCTTTAGGAAACACTACATAAGGGAAGCCCAGGAGTTTTTAGAAGGCTACAGATGTTTGTTTGTTTGTTTGTTTGTTTGTTTCAAAGCTGAAACTCCAGAAAATACAGCATAGTCTCTGCAGCTGTTCTGGTCCTTATGCCACCAAGCAAGAACAAATAAAATGCAGCCAATATCAGAGATTGGGACTCTACTATTTGGATTGGGACTAGAGGTGGACTGGAGGAATAAGGCAACTAATTCATATGTAACCATGTTCCCCAATATGCTTCTTGCAGAAATGAAAAGAGATATTAGTGGTTCTTATGCTTCTTCCAATTTTCCATCTCCAAAGAGGCCTCAGGTAGGTCCATAGTGACAGTAAGCCAAAAGGAAATCCTGTCTCCCATGAGCAAATAGTGGAAGTCAGCAACCCACTGGCAAAGGGTAGCAGTTGGCTAAGAAAGGGAAAGATTTAGGACAGAAACGCAGCGCATAGTCAAACTATGGAACTCACTCCCTGAGAAGGCAGAAGTGGCCACCAACTTGCATGTCTTAAAAAAATTAGAGAAGTTAATTAGGAATATTTAAATATCCATATCATTTAATTCAGTTGTTGTTTTTCTAAAAAAAAAACCCAATTCTAAATAAGAGTACTTCCTAAAGCAAGAGCAAAATGGTTGTCCCTGATATATGTTGGATTACTAGCAATTTCTAAAATGACCTGGAAATGGGCAGTTTCCAAATTATGGTTGTCTGATACTGCCTATTTTCTTTGGGTGAACAGATTTTCTTCCCTGTCTTATTAGCCAGAAGCTGTGGTGTTTTCTGCCAGATCTCTACCCCCCACCAAGACATACTACTGAATAACTCACCGACTGTGGGGGGCCACCCCGCTTCTTGGAAAGCTGAGGGGAGTTGCCATATTCTCGGGACACCTGCTTCCTTACTTCAGCTGCCACCGTCCTGTAGGGGAGGAAGAAAACAATAAAACATCCACTTTTCTGGGTCTCAAAATGCTATCCTGAGAGGTATGCCCCACTGTGTCCCTGGAGAGAGTCTGGCAAAAACGGGAGCAGAATTTCTGCCCACCCACATTAGACTTCTCTAAGAAAGCAGTCACTCCAAAAGCTGTCGAGCACGAGCAGCTTTTACCATTATTGTCTGAAAACCAACTATTCAGGTGCAATTACTATACAGAAGAGTCTAACACAAATATAATGTAATAATAATCAACCTCAGCAACTCATAAAGCACAATCCCTGCAGCAAGAAAATTAGTGTCATTTCACCAGCTCCTTCCAGGTCTTCTCTGCCACTGGCAGGAATCTTTACCACCACAAATACAGTACAAAACATAACAACTTACTGAACTATCAGGCAGAGGCCAGAAAGGCGGGGAGCAGGGGAAGGCTTGGTTTTGAAAAACCAAAAGCATTTAATCTGAAAGGGGAGAGGGAGCTGTGTTGTACAGTGGTACCTCCGGTTATGAGCTTAATTCGTTCCGGAGGTCCGTTCTTAAGCCGAAACCATTCATAACCCAAGGTGCACGTTCGCTAATGGTGCCCTCCGCTGCTGCCAACATGCAACTTCCACTCACATCCTGGGGCAAGGTTCACGACCGGGAGCATCTACTAGCAGAGCTCATAACCCAAAGCGTTTGCAAGAAGGACAGTACGTAACATAAGGTTCCATGGTATCTTGCAATGTAAGAAATTCTTAAGATAGCCATCAGGCAGAAAACATTACTCGTAAGGAATACTAAAAGAAAATGGGGAGCAAGTTTTATGAGCATGAACCAAGAATTCTTGAAAGTCCTGTTTGATCCACGGCCAAACCATTGGTTATGTTAATCACATGGTTTGCCCTTAAGTGCACAATGTTTATTTCACAAATAGAAAGTGCAGAGACCTGATCAGGATGGCGACGATGGTGTGGAGATAGGACATTTCCTCCCACTGCAACCCGACTATTAGTGTGGGAGGGGGAAGCTCCCACCGAAACTATATTTTTCCCATATTGCTGAGGAAGACCCACTGATTTATTGTGTTTAATCTTACAAATCACTTTGTGTATCCATGAACAGAAAAGCAGGGTAAAAATAGTAATCAGGATGATCCAGCATCTCCAAGGCTTCATCAAGCAAACTCCTCTTGGACAAAGGTTTTATGCACACTCAGTCTCGAAAAAAAAAGCCCTATTAAAATCAGTACATAAGATTGTGCAGGCCTGCATAGAGACCACAAAGAAGCTACAGCTCTCCACACTCAACAATCAGCACCCGCTGGCCACCAAATTACACGCTGTCAGATACCTGTTAGGTATCTAAATCCAGCTGCAAATTCTATATACTTTTATTTCTTATGTTCCAAAATGGAACTCAGGGTTGTAATGATTTATTTAATACAGCGGATGTGACTAGCCAAGCTATAGAACTTCCTGAGACAGATTCAATTTGGCTTTGACACAGCCCAGTAAAAAATCAGTGCTGGACCCTGTAGAAATCCACTGGAAACTACTTAAAGGGAACACTTTCAGTACCCTCTGGCTTCAGGCACAACACTAAAGGCAATAGATAACTGGGAGGCATCATGATGTGCCAGGCACAAACGGGCAGTACAAGCAAAATGGAAAAAGACAAGGGGACTCCTTTTCTCTGCCTTTCAAAGTAGTTCTACAATTATGAAACTGTCATGCAAGATTGGTGGACGTTGTTCTTCCATGAGTTCAGAAAGCCAGCTGTAAGGCAAGAGACAGAGAACTCTTAGAGTCCAAGTGCCTTGTTACTGGAGGGTTTCAGAAAGAAACTCACATCCCGGAGACTACCTCTGCAAGGATCAGCTCAGCTCACTAAAATACTCGGAAAGTGGGCAAATGCTGCACCTTTGGAAAAGCACCCAGTCTGCTAGCTTTACTGCATGTTCAAATTGCAGCTCATCATTCAACCACTTGAACTACTTTGGGAGGTTCTCTGATCTGACCTCTGTGTCCTCCGACCCATCCCCACCCTCTTAAAGGAGATTGGCTCATCACAGAGGCTGAATCAGCGTGTGGAAGTACAGTCATACCTTGGTTCTTGAACGCCTTGGTACTCATATGTTTTGGCTCCCAAACACCAAAAACCTGGAAGTGTTCCGGTTTGCGAACGTTTTTTGGAAGCTGAATGTCTGGTGCAGTGTCCGTTTGACTGCAGGAAGCCTTGGTTTTCAAACAGTTTCGGGAGTCGAACAGACTCCCGGAATGGATTAGGCTCAAGAACCAAGGTACAACTGTACAAAGAAACCTATTCAGCATCTACTGTATTGTGAAGCCACAATACAGTAGCTCCCATACCACTTGTGTAACATAGGATAGAGCCACAGGTGCACCATTAAGGGTTTGACAGAGCTGTTCCACCAGGCCTTTGGCCTGACCCCCCTCCTCTGGCAATCTGCACAGAATTTTGCTTATTGGTTGCCATCAATTTGATTTTAATTAATTTTTATAATGAAATGTTTTTAGAATCGTTGGATTATTTTGATTGTTGTTAGTCGCCCTGAGCCCAGCTTCAGCTGGGGAGGGCGGGATATAAAAATTTATTATTATTATTATTATTATTATTATTATTATTATTTATTATTATCATCATCATCATAATCTAGCAGCAGCTCTGTGTAAGAGGGAGGGAAAGAGAAGAGTACCTACCATCATTCCTGTCTTCTTTATTATTTTAGTTTTTTCTGGGGGCTCCTGCATAGCCCCATCTTATGTTGCACATGGCGTGGGAGCCCAGAAACCATGCCCAATAACATTTTAGGCCCTGGTTCTCACATTACCTCAGTGGTACAGGATGAAGCCACAATACAGTAGCTCCCATACCACTTGTGTAACATAGGATAGAGCCACAGGTGCACCATTAAGGGTTTGATAGGAGGCTGGAGCAATCTCAACCTAAGACTTTAAATTGTTCACTCTGCTGCATAAAATTGTGGGCACCCAGCGCCACACCAACAAGCCATGCCTCTTAACCAATTGAAGTCTGAAAACAAAGCAAATCTGGGCACTATTTTAAGGCAGGGTGTGCTTTCCTTTATCAAGACAAATTTCTCAGGGTAGAATTTACACAGACTGAGGGCATATACAGGAGACAGACATGATTGCCTAATTTTTTTTTAATTAAGCCATGACATTTGTTGGATCCTTAACACAACAAAGTTTATCTCTCCTTTAATGGCCGAATAATAATCCAGCCCCATGTTCTGCCCCAGTTCCAAGTGGTTCCAATTATTCTTACATGGCATAATACAAATTAAGAGGCAGACAAGCTAGTAATCGTGAGCAAATCATGGGCTTTCTGTGCCAT
Organism: Podarcis erhardii; assembly: GCF_964252035.2. Taxonomy (NCBI): domain Eukaryota; kingdom Metazoa; phylum Chordata; class Lepidosauria; order Squamata; family Lacertidae; genus Podarcis; species Podarcis erhardii. The sequence goes on along the minus strand of NC_138515.1, from coordinate 8,466,079 downwards.
CTGTGAAGGCCTGGACTGGGAGAAAAGCTAGTGACCACATATAATCTCAGCAGCTTGCTATGGCTATTTTTTTTTAAAGAAATATTCCCTATGGTAAAGCTGTACAAGATGAAAATCCCGTGCATGGTCTGCATCTTCTCTCTCTCCCCTCCCCATTCAAAGGGCTTCCAGGGGTGGGACAGATTGCTCTTGCCAGGGGTCTGAATCAATTGCTTACAGAGGGCTCCCATCCTCCTCCCTCAACCACTGCATCCATTTTTGGCCTTTTTGCCCAATGCCCCTTCCTTCTCTTCCTCTAGACTCCCCACCCAGGTAAAATTAAGACAATGGCTACAATCTCAAAAGACTTGAGTTCCAGCTTCTGAAATCCACACTTCAGATCCATGGCTTTCCGGATACTTTTTTTTTTTTTAAATGCATCACACAAAATGCCTGCATGACAGTCTTAAGACCATCTGAGCATTAGGAAGGGGTGGGATATACATTTGACAACAATTGGAGTAGGATGGATTCTCAGTGAGTGAAATAATGGAACAGAGACAATAAAGACTGTGCAAATTCAAACAAAACAAGGACATCTGAAGAGCTTAACCGGTTTATTGTGGGATCTGTGTTTGTAAACAGAGTGAGAAAGGGCAGAGAATACATCCCATTACATATTCTAGCAAGGCACGCCTTTGGAAACTTGTTCTTAGATCAACAGCAGGAACTGCTTCTCCTCTCCACCACACTCACCATCCCCAGTTAGCATATATTTGCCTCCAAGCAGGCTACTTAAAAAACAGACAGATGTACCACTAAATCCCCTAACAAGATCAAAGGGCATTTGGAGAAGAAGGGAGAGGAAGCAGGAGGTTGTAAATAAACTGTAATTAAGCGAGAACTTTGCAGCCTGGAAGGAAACAGGCAGGGCCTTAGGTTCTTGGGGACTGGTCCAGGAAACTACCTCACCCTTTCCTTTAGATAAGGAAGTTGTTTTATCAGAGAATCCATGAAGAACAATGCACACAGTTTCCGAGCAGAACAAAAACACCGCAAAGTCACATCACAGACTGGGAATGGTCCGAAAGGCAACCAAATATACCGTAACTGCCTGCTTCATGGAAAGACCCGCACAGTTCCACATCAAACCAGATCACACTGAGTGCCTGAAGTAATAGCATCTCTGAATAATATCCACTGTTTTTTATCCCGCATATACTCCAAAGAGCTTGGAGTGGCACTTTAGCTTTGCAACAAACCTATGAGGCAGTTTAGCAATTGGGCACGCAAGTTCTCAGAGTGCTGTAAAATCTGAAGACGGAACAATTGTTCTAAGTTTTATGAGTGTGCAGGCAACTCTGATGGTGCTAGGAGGGCTGTCCCTTTAACAGACCAAAGGCCTAGGGATTTGGGCAGCCAAAGCAACCCAGGGTTCATGAGTGAAGACGGAAGGTCACTATGCACATGAAGATTTCATTAGAGACCTTTTCCCAAGACCTCCCTGGCCCCCAAAGACATGTTTCTAACATTCACAACAACTACAGCTCAAAACAAGCTCAAAGCAGAGACTAAGTAAACCCTCCAGTGGCAGCAGGTTCTCTCTCTTCACTGCTTGGCACAGCCCTTGAGCAGATTTCCCCCAATAATCCTCTCGCATTACCTGATCAGGAAGTTACAGCCAATTGGCACAATTTCCCCTAGAATCCTGAATTTATAGTTTCCAGTTGCAGGGCTGAGGATTCTTTTTTATTTTCCTTTTTCCTGTTCATAACTTAATATGCGTTCAAAACAAAACAAGAATTCTGGCCTACAGGTCCCAGAGATTAACTCTCCAATGCTAAAGTGAAGGCATTACTACTACATGTTACAGACATATATAACAAAACTCCGACAGCTGCTTCTATTAGGCGAAAGCACTATCAGGTTGGGGTGATGTGGAGCACAGAAACATCCGTCGTTTCCCCCCATTCCCCCCGCAAGGTTCAAGATGAATGTTTACCATCAAAAGCAACCATCTAGAATCTCATGGAAGCAGGGCTCAGGGCCAAACTAGATGAGATTTTTCAATTTAATGAGAATGGATTTTTAAAAATGCATGTTGCATCAGCAAAGAGAGTGGAACAAACAATGAGAAGAAATTTAACATCATCCTTCCCTGCCACAGTCCTGAGGAAAAGCCTTATTCTGAAGTTAATGTTTTCTTCCATTGTGAAACCCCCCAGTGGCACCTTCAGCAATCTCTTCAGGAACACATGGAGGAAATGTTTACATTCCTCCTATGCACCTGCTGTAATCCTGATAACTATATCTCACACACAGAGACGCACCAAAGCTGATACTATTTGCATTAAATAAAAAAAAAGCCTGCACTTAAAACACACAGAGTCATTTAACATCATATAATGTCTAGTTTGACCCCCAGGGAGAGTAACTGCAGCAGAAAAAATCAGCAAGCAGGGAAAGGGTTAAGCACCACCCACTCACCATCACTTTTCCACTCTAAATACCCCTTTTCCAATACTGGGTTTTTTTCCCTAACTGCAGTTTCTGGCTGGGTTACCCATGCTTCTAAGTAATGTGTAGCTCTACCCTGAATCAGTTCCTGCTGATTTGACTGCGATGCTCCCCAGCCCAAATGGCCTAGAAGAAAAGATTAGAGGCCATAGGGGTCAAGGTCTCTTCAGTCCCCCCCCATAAAATATTTGAGGGGGGTGGGCTCCCACAAAGTTAATGGGCATTGCCATTCAAATGGCATGCAAGTGCTGCATCTTGTGACTGATTATGTGGGGTGGGGCTTACCTGGGTCCCTCCAATATTTTATTCAAGTTTGTTCCCCTGCTGGGGCAGCAGCCTAACAGTTTGGGGGCTTGTTTTTGTTTTCTGAGGTGGGAGACTAACCATAGCCACAAGCCATAAATTATTCCTTGCTTGTGCTGTAGCCTGCCAAGCTGAATAAAGCAAAACATTTTCCAAAGTGACACCTCCGCCATGCCTTTGTGTGCTCTAGAGCACTGAGCCAAACAGACTGATGCCTCGTTCATTTCTTCTGCACACACTGGCCTCCCAGAGGGAAAGGGTACCATGCTCACTGTAAGTAACATTATCAAGAAGAACATTATCTGAAGGTTCTATAGGACATTTTTTAATTTTTTTATGTATTATCAAGAACGGGGGGGGGGGGGAGGGGAATATAGACTCCTCAGCCTTCTCCTTGAAACTATTATTGAGAAACTCCACCCACCCTCAGGAAAGGACTATATAAGGATATAGATGATGTAGCTAAAGGACAGGAAAGAAGCAAGCCAAAAGAACCTCTGGTTTTCAAAGTCTTGGTTTCCAAGTCCATTCCACACAAGAAGATATTTCAAAGTTCTCTCAACTTTGTCATACTTGAACATCATTCCTGAAAGCCAGGTTGCAGGGGCAGTTGAAGTTTCAACCAATTTCCACTGGATTCAAGTCTACCATTCTCAGATTCATATGTAACAATAGCCACTCACAAATTCAGGTTTCAAACTAATGAGAGTCCCGCTATAGCAACAAGGACTTGCTCTAGCTCAGCAGGGCTTTCCCCTGCTCCTTGCACCATTCGCCTCTGAAATTAGTCATGGTGGGGTCTGGAGAATCCCCAGAAACAGCATGAAGGGGAAGGGGGGTGTTGTTCCATCTGGCAAGCTAAAAAAGGTTTGCACTGACATTACAATTGCCATAACACTAGGTTGAACTCCTCCCCATGTCCAGACTACCTACACTGATTTCATGGCTCAACAAATTCTCCAAGTTGCCCGGAACACAAGCAACCAACCTTCCAACAGGCTGTCCCACATCCCGACCTGGCCACTTTTCCTGCAGTGTTTCAGATACTGTCTCAAGGTGGTCGGGATGTAAAAAGCCCCAATGCTTGTGGAGGTCATCTCTCTGTCTTCCTCTCCTGCCCCTTTGTCATTGCTATGCTCAATTAATCTAACCTCAGTAACAACAATAGTACTGAACAAAGACCCAACTCTCTGAGAACCTCACAGGCCAACCAATGAGGAACCTCACAGGTTTGTTGCAAGGCTAACGTAACACGCCCACATTTTGGGAGAATGTGTAAGCTATTAACACAATGAATAATATTCAGAGACTGTTGTCTTGGGTGTAATCCTCAGATATTAAGAAGAAAGAATTCCAGGATTTCTAAGCAATACCTACTGCTGGTACTCTTGGGTTGAAGGTGAGTTCACATTTTTCTGTCTTTCTGAAATCATTCTCTGCTGTGATAAATGGCTCAGGGCGGACTGCCAGCCCTGAACACAAGAGCTTTATTGCTATATTTATGTAGCCGGAAAGGAAGGGAGTTTCTGTCATCAATGTTCACCTCATCCTATAAGCCTGTGTTTCTCAAACCTGTGTCCCCAGCTCTTGTTGGACTACAACTCCTATCATCCCTAGCTAGCAGGACCAATGGTCAGGGATGCTATAAGCTGATAGGGTCCCCAAGGAAACTCACCTCTCACTCCATTTGTTTTCCCTTTCTTTCTCTCTTGGCTCACCTACCTTCAACCACAGACTTAACTCCTGGACTTCCAAACTGCCTAACTTTAGTTCTTTAGCTTAAATCATTTCCTCACTTCCCTGGAGAGAAAGTGCCTACAGAAAACAAGGAAGAGGTCTGTAAAGGAAAAGAAATTCTCCTAAGGACAGAAGGCAGATTGCAATTCACTGAACAACTTCTGGTGAACCACCTACCATCTGGTGATTGCTAGGACACCAGCAAAAGTAAATGAAAATGCTGGACTAGCTGGCCTTGGTTTAATCAAGACAGTCCTTTTTAAGCAAACGTGAAATATCTGAAATCACAAAACTAGTTAATTAACTGTTATGAGATCCTAAGAGTACCCTCTTCCTTTGTGAATTTAGCATACATCATTGGACCACAGGACCCTAGTTTTTTAAATTAAGCAAATCAGAACATACAAGACTGAAGTCAGCCAGCCCTTAACACCAGCAACACTTGATCCTGTATATAATGCTATTAACTTGCTTCCAATCCTGCAATCTCAGCTCTTCCATGGACAGCAATAGCCACAAAACTAACAAAAACCAGGAGGTATACACTAGCAGAATCATCATTATTGAAGGAAAGCAAACCTGAAGTTCAATACTATGTGGAACAGGGCAAGAAGGCATTGTGCAAGTTAGTTAACCGTGTAAAGAATAATAATAATAATAATAAATTTTATTTATATCCCGCCCTCCCCAGCCGAAGCCGGGCTCAGGGCGGCTAACAACACTAAAACAATACAACATTATAAAAAAGAAGGCACATGATACAGCTCTGCTGTTCAAGCTGAATAGGTATGTCCCTGTAAACTGTCTGGACGGCTGAGTAGATAGGTGAATTGACAGATACATAAAATAAACTGCATCAGGTATTTGTGTGCCATAGACTTCCATGGCAGAAAATAGTACCGTGGAACCTCGGAAGTCGAACGTATTCTATTCCAGAAGGACATTCGACTTCCGAAACATTTGAATTCCGAGGGACGGCTTCGGATTGGTTGACAGCTAGGCTTTTTGCAGATTGGAAGCTGCGTCGGACATTCGGGTTCCAATGAACATTCAAAAACAGGAACACTTACTTCCAGGTTTTCGATGTTCGGGAGCCGAAACGTTCGGGAATGGAGCAGTTCGAGAACCGAGGTTCCACTGTACAGTCAAATACAACCTTATCTCCTCATCTATTCACAATTACCCTTGAACAGTGGCGTAGCGTGGGTTGTCAGCACCCGGGGCAAGGCAAGTAATTTGCGCCCCCTAACCCGTGGATTTGCGCCCCCTAACCCGTGGATTTGCGCCCCCTAACCCCCAGATGTTGCGCCCGGTGCGGCTGGCCCCCCCTGCACCCCCCACACTACGCCACTGCCCTTGAATACAAAATCTTGTAGTACCTCAAAAAGTTACAAATTTATTATGGCATAAACTTTCATAGACAAGTGTCTACACACCAGATGCATCCTAAACTGGCAGTATATTACACACACACAAACAAACACACACACACACACACACACACACACACTTGTATTAGGAAAAAAGAGATCTAAGTCTCCCTGTGGATAATAAAGGTGTACATTCCCCCATTTAAAGCAACCATTGAGGACCTGTTATTGCACCCATGTTCCTCTATAGGTCTATCACTGGCTTGATAAAGAAAGAGAAAACCAAGAGCAGCCACAGAACCACAGTACCAGAAATTATTCACCCTCAACTTCTGCCAGCACTGAAGTCACCCTGAGGCTCCCCACAGTGCCTTGTGCTTCACAAACAGGCAACCAGACGCATTTTAGTTATTTGTTGCCCGCTAGCATTTAAGGGAAGAAAGGGCGGAGTGGCAGGAAGAGAGAGAACATTTTGGTTTCAAAAACTGCTGCTCAAGTCTAAATGAGCTGCAACTGGAAGGGCTCACTCAAGAACCATTCAAGCAACAACAATAACCATTAGGCTGCATTCCAAAAACATTAGCTTGAACTTTCCAGTGAGCGGTCAAAAGGGAGCAAAGGCAGGAAGCAAATGGGGGGGGGGGGGAATACATGCAAGAAAAATCACAGCACATCTGCCAAGGCTCCTCCCATCAAAAGGAAGATACTGTTTCCTTCCTTTCCATAAAACACACTGCAAACAGCAGAGGGTGGATGGGACTGAGATTTAAGCATGCGCTGCTACTTATCCACTAAGGATCTGTTCCCACAAACATGTTTCCTCCCACGCTTGCAACATGAGAGCTTCCTGAGAAGTCTTAGGCTTATTCAGGCAGACACCCTCAAGAAAGAGATTAGCTTTGCTAATCTGAAAGCAAAATTCTCTCTCCTTGCTCTTCAGTGTTAAAGTCCAGCTTAATATGCATTTGGGCTTCTTCTTGGCAAGCCTCCAGCTCCAGACCTCTAGCCCTTATAATTACAGAAACCATTCTTCTTTCTCAGAATCCCCAGGCAAAGGTTCGTCCCCACAAAAACTGAGACCTATTGTCAGCCTGTGCACAGTCTATTTGTCCTCCACAGAGCTAGAAATGTGCTGCATTTCAGTATTTTCCAAAGACAGCTTCCGAATATCCAAGACTAAAAGTTCTGCCCTGATGTTAGACTTGCAAGATCCTGAAAATACCATATATGCCTGTCTTCCCTACTCTGGAGCCCTCCAGATGTTTTGGCAGAGCTGAAGGTAGTTGGACGCAAAAACATCTGCAGGGTGCCAGATTGGGAAAGGCTGGTCTGTAATGTGTAGCAATATAGCTGAATGCCGATCAGCTATCAAATTCATTCCCAAATAGACACACACAAGATTGTACTTCAAATCTTCCCACAAACAAAAGTGGCTCACATCCAACTAAAGCATCCTCACTTACTTTCTCTCTGTTTCTTTTTTCTTTATTTACTGTATGCTCTGTGAAGCTAAGTCAGTGCAGGTAAGTAACGCAATGAGTATACAAAGGTAAATGATGCTACACTTATAACCCAACATCTATAAGCAGAATACAGTATAGCAATAGTAACAAACATTCCATCCGCTTAAAAGTTCACCGGGATAGTTTGGGGGAGGGGTTATCACTGTTAAAATTATGAGACTTGAGAATCCGAACCATCAATTAGCATTAACACTCATTTATGAGCTGCCTTAAAGCCACTGGTTCATCTAGCACTATGTCCAGTACTCAAAAGGTTTCCAACAGGGGTATTTCCCACCCTTACCAGCAGATGCAAAGGAACGACCTGCTTGCAAACGAGGCTCTATGTCATTGTGCTAGGGCCCCTCACATTTTGATAGCTGAAGTACACTTTTTTCTGAATTATAATTGGAGGCACATTCCAAGTCTGCAGCTCAAAAAGTTTGTAAGAGTATACACTCTCATCTTTCTGCGTTTCCTAATAAGTCACTGATCTGAATGTGTTTTCAGAATAGAAGGACAAGGCCAGAACAGTGTATCATGCAGAGACACAGCAGACAGATTCTCCTAGTAGACTCATGGGAGCTTCTACTCATATAATCACAGACTCATAGAATTGTAGAGTTGGACGGAACCCTGAGGGTCATCTAGTCCAACTCCCTGCAATGCAGGAATATACAGATGGTCCATATGGACCCACAACATTGGCATTTTCAGCACCATGTTCTAACCAACTGAGCTACGAGTCATTCACTATGTTAGCAAAATGAGTGCTACAGCATGTGGGCACATTTGTAACCAAAAAAGGGAGGAGAACAGAGTGGGAAAAGGCTATCTATTGGGGGGGGGGGTTAGGGTCCACATGATCACCTACATCCCCACCCCCACTGCAAGCCACAAAAGGTCACAGAGGTTGAGGACTAGTGACTTGCTTAAGGATGCTTAGTAAGTTTGTAGCAATGGTAGGACTTCAAGCAGCTCTCTTAACCACAATCTTATACTAGCTCTCAAAACAGATAATAAAAATGACCATTACAATTAATTAAGCAACAGTATATTCTACTATCAACTATTTCACTGTTGAAAAATATCCTACAGGTTCATATCGTTAAACATCTACCTATTTCACAGATCCACACACTGAAGTATATGGACAACCTTGATTTTGAATAACACTTTATTTATTTATTTATTTATTTATACATTCATTCATTCATTCATTCATTCATTCATATTCAGGCTCCCAGTATAGTATGGACATACACATTTTTAGTAGTTTGCAGAAAAACTTTCCCTTCAAACAAATGTATGCATGTGCTTCGTTTGCTAAAAAGCTACTTGTTTCCAGCTTTTTAAAAACTTGAAGCTAATTATTAAAAGCTTACTCTTGCCTTGACTTGCTAAGAAGCTCCCATTTGTTTTTGTTTTTTAAAAAAACCCTTTTAAACTATGTATGTAGAGCAGAGATGGAGTGAAAGAGAATACCATGTCTTCATCCCCAGTTAACTCCAAGAAAAAGGAAAAATTAAGGTACATAGTGTACAATATATGCCATGCTATCAATCAGAATGAGTACAGCAGATTGACACTGAAGATCTATAATCTGATTCTGGTAGTCTCGCACTCTACCTCCCTGAAAGTTACCGTATGTCCGTCTGTCTCTCTCCCTACTGCTCCTGTCATGTGAATTCAACCAATTCAAAGTAGCTTCACTTTATGAGGATGGGGAATATGGAAGATTACACATTCATCTTTCACAAGAATGGGCAATCTGTTTTGCCTCCACCCCCATAAAGGTGATAATCTGCTGTACCCTTGTTTGTAGGGCTGTTGTTCCACCATGAAGTATATTTCTTTTGAAAGGCAAATCAAGCCCTCGCTCTGTTCCACTACTTCTGGTGGAAAAATGGGAGTGTACAGATGAAGAAGAGGCCATTAGAACAGCAACAAGAAAGGGAGCGCGGCAATGCATTTAACAGTTACATACACTGTCCCACTCATTTGTCGTTAAAATATATATTCAGCTTTGAAATGTACAGTGGTACCTCTGGTTACGTACTTAATTCGTTCCGGAGGTCTGTTAACCTGAAACTGTTCTTAACCTGAAGCACCACTTTAGCTAATGGGGCCTCCCGCTGCTGCCGCGCCGCTGGAGCACAATTTCTGTTCTCATCCTGAAGCAAAGTTCTTAACCCAAGGTACTATTTCTGGGTTAGTGGAGTCTGTAACCTGAAGCATATGTAACCTGAAGCATATGTAACCCAAGGTACAACTGTATTGTTTAACCCTTGCTACATCTGTGGCCTCACCCATATTAAAATGCTAATGTGTAAACTGATTGGGATAGAGACCTGGCCTTTTGTATTACTCTGTAAGCTGTGTTGTTGTTGCTGCTGCTGTTGTTTAGTCATGTCCGACTCTTCATGACCCCATGGACCAGAGCACACCAGGCACTCCTGTCTTCCACTGCCTCCCGCAGTTTGGTCAAACTCATGTTGTTAGCTTCAAGAACACTGTCCAACCATCTCGTCCTCCGTCATCCCCTTCTCCTTGTGCCCTCCATCTTTCCCGACATCAGGGTCTTTTCCAGGGAGTCTTCTCTTCTCATGAGGTGGCCAAAGTCCTGGAGCCTCAGCTTCAGGATCTGTCCTTCCAGTGAGCACTCAGGGCTGTTTCCTTAAGAATGGATAGGTTTGGTCTTCTTGCAGTCCATGGGACTTTCAAGAGTCTCCTCCAGCACCTTAATTCAAAAGCATCAATTCTTCGGGCAAGATACAGAATGAAGAAAACAGCAGCAGACACCCTGAATTTGAACAAGTGAGCACACAAGATTGCATCCTTGTGTTGCACATGAATTAACCTAGAGCAGCCACACACCCCTCCAGGACTGAACCCATACCGAAAGTGATCGTGTCTGGATGGATGGGCTCACTGTTCTTATTCCTCTTTGACCTTACTTTTGTACATACAACCCCAAGACTGGAGTAACTTAGTAACTAGAGCATCCATTCAGGTAGCCCATGGAGTGGCACTCAGAGCAGAAACAAAAAAGGGCAAGATCAGGGATGGTCAGTCTTTTGAACCACACTTACCTCCCCTACAACATACCAGCCAACCCCAAAAGTCTTAGCAGAAGCATGCATAGGCAAGGAACAATTTCCTGAGGACTAGTTTCTATTCCTTTCCTCCCTCCCCCGCAACATACCAATGAACCGCAAGCAGCTTAGCGCTGGCATACATATAGGCAAGGGAGGAATAGCAATAATAATAATAATAATAATAATAATAATAATAATAATAATAATGTGGTTTCCCCAGCCACTTTTCGGAGGACTAGCAGGTTTCATGGGCATTCCCAAGGTTGGGCTTTCGTTTGTTTCCGGGAGTGTGGAAGGAGAAAAAGAAATGCAAAGGCAAGGGAACCTTTGGAAACATATGGGAGGGTCGAGCTGGACGGGACCCAGAGGATCACTTGGTCCAGGCCCCCTGCAATGCAGGAATCTCAACCAGATCATCCCTGGAAACCTCCAAGGGAGGCGAGTCCGCCACTTCTCGTGGGAGCCTGTTCCGCTGCCCAACAGCTGAGCGACTTAGGGAGGGGTCGGGTTGGCCACCCTCACCCCCCCCGCTCGCCAGCCGCTGAGCCCCGGGGTAGGAAGCCCCGCCATCCCCTCGACCCCGCTCGGCTGCTGGTGCGCGAAGCCGCCCGCCTTCCCCCTCGCTTGCCCTCCTCTCTCCCGTCGCCCCTCACCGGTTAATGCGGTGCGCGAAGGCCCTCCGCTCCGCAGCCGCCATTCCGCCTTGGCGTCGCCCGCGCCCGGCGCGCCTTCGGCTCTGGGGTGGCTTCCCTCAGAAGGTGCCTGGGCGCCCCTCCGCTTCTCCGGCGCAGCCTCGCGCCAGGGAAGGAGCGGCCGGCCGAGGAGGAGCAGGAGGAGGAGGAGGCGGGACCCCGTCCCCGAAGCCCCGCCTCGGAGGCCAGGGCCGCCCCTGGCGGCTGAGGAGGCCGAGGCAACCCCAGCCTCTCTCTTTCCCTCGCTCGCTTTCTCCCGCCGGCCTCGGGATCGTTGCCTGAGGGAGGGCGGGAACGGCGCGAGGCAGGATGGGGCGGCCTTCTTTCCTTCCCTCAGTCTGGATCCTGCCCGGCGGCAGGTGCCTCAGGTTGCCTCGGTGGCAGGGCCGCCGGCCCACCCTAGAGGCGCGCTGAGGTAGCTGCCTCAGGCGGCAGGGTTCGCAGGAGCAGGTGCGGACTCTGGTTATAGGGCACCCTTCGAGAGGACAAGTTTTATAGTCAAAATATTGTATATATTTTGATTTTGTTCTGTGAACCACCCTGAGACTTCCAGGTATAGGGTGGTATATAAATGCTCTATATATTGAATTTATATACAGTCATACCTCGGGTTGAAGTAGCTTCAGGTTAAGTATTTTCGAGTTGCGCTCTGCGGCGACCCGGAAGTAACAGAGCGCGCTACTTCCGGGTTTTGCCGCTCGTGCATGCGCAGACGCTCAAAATAACGTCACGCACATGCGCGGAAGTGGTGAATTGCGACGCGCAGTCGCGGGTTACGCTCTGCTCAGGATGCGAACGGGGCTCTGGAACAGATCCCATTCGCATCCAGAGGTACCACTGTACTGCCTTATACCCTATTACATAAATATAGATAGGCATACATACATACACACTGCTTTTTTTCTTAAATGTTTGGGGTACTCTCATTTTCCTACTCATATTGAAATACTGCCCCTCAATGAGGCCAAACTTAGATTTTCAAAATGTTTAGGGGTATGTGTACCCCTTCGTCCCCCCAGGAAAAAGCACTGGGGTGGGTGGGTGGGTGTACACACACACACATATATACACATACCAAGGAGTTCAAGGTGGAGTGCACATGGTTCTTCTCATTTCATGGTTCTTCTCATTTCATCCTCACAACAACCCTGTGAGGTAGGTTGGGCTGAAAAGATGGCTGGCCTAAGGTCCCTGAAGGAGCTTCATGGCTGAGTGGAGATTTGAACCCCGCTCTTAGAATCATAGAATCATAGAATCACAGAGTTGGAAGAGAGCACAAGGGCCATCGAGTCCAACCCCCTGCCAAGCAGGAAACACCATCAGAGCACTCCTGACATATGGTTGTCAAGCCTCTGCTTAAAGACCTCCAAAGAAGGAGACTCCACCACACTCCTTGGCAGCAAATTCCACTGTCCAACAGCTCTCACTGTCAGGAAGTTCTTCCTAATGTTTAGGTGGAATCTTTTTTCTTGTAGTTTGGAACCATTGCTCCGTGTCCGCTTCTCTGGAGCAGCAGAAAACAACCTTTCTCCCTCCTCTATGTGACATCCTTTTATATATTTGAACATGGCTATCTTCCAGGTCATATGTTCCAACACATCGTGCCACACTGGCTCTTATTTAGTCTCCCCCCCCCCCCATATTTCTTATTTGCACACACAAAATCCGTTTTAAATTTATTATGACTTTGCGCCCGCTCGGCTCAGCTTCCTGGGATCGCTCTTGATCCAGAAGCTGTGGTTTGGCACAGAATGCTGCAGCACGACTGCGGACAGGGTTTGTCAGCGTGTAGCAGCCGTGCTCAGAGGTCTGTGCTGGTTGCTGATTTGCTACCGTGCCACGTTACTGTTAGCATGTAAACCGCATAAGAACCTGGAGCCGGTTTACCTACAAGATCGCCTTACCCCTCATAACACCCATTCGACTGCTTTGATTGGTGGAATTGGTGCTACTACAGGTGCCACGTAATGACTGTTCTGCATTTGTAAGAACAGGATGATTTAGTGTGGCAGCACTTGGGAACTCCCTGTCTATTAGAGCTCAAGCAGGTCTCTAACATCAGGGCACAATGAAAGTATCAGATTCTATCTGTCTGACTTTAACCTGGAAGTAACTGCAAGGGTGGCTTAGTTTTTGTCAATAGTATCTCTTAGAGTGGTACCTGTAAGTATCTCTTAGAGAATCGCCAATGAAAATACTCGTTATTACATATTTTACATGGCTGTTTATGTGTATATATTTTAAAAATTGTATATATGGATGTTTTATGATGCCCTATATTTGTAATGCCTAATAAAGGTTTGGCAAAGTAAATGATCAAGGAGGCACCTTGTACGTTTTTCGGCACCTGCTAAAAAAACTCTTGTTTAGAGAAAAATACCCAGCTGCTTAGAAAGCCAAGGTAATTTTAATCTGCTTTAGTATTTTAACTTTTGTGTGTTTTAAAAGTATGGTTGTGATGTTTTCTCGATTATGTTGTTTTATCTTTGTGTAAACCGCTTTGAGGTATTTTTTTTACAAGCATGTCTTCTAGTGGAGACTTATCAAGCAGACCCTGCCTTTGAGCACTCTTTCTCACTTTATCTAATTATCCAAATTAAAGCTTCAGTTCATGGCTTCAGAGCTGGGCCTAAGTTTTGATCGCTGGCATCTTTTAAACTTATTTTTCAAAAAAACACAATTCTGTTTCTATTTTCTTCTTAGGGTTTGCCTCAAGTCAAATGTCTCCACTAGATGGAGACTTAACCATTAAAATGCTTTGAATTGTTCACATAGCAAGAGTCAGTCAAATGTAAAACTTGTAGACTTGTAGACAGAGATAGATAAATAATTACATGGGATCCGAATCAAAGTTTGTTAATATGTTCAAGTTTAAATGCAAGTTGTTAAACTAAAAACATTTGAATTGTGAAAACTAAATTTCACACGTATGCAAGCTTCAGGACAGCTCTTTTAAGCTTGTATCTAAAGTAAAATTGCATGTACTATTTTACTAACAGTTTTAAATATGAGTTATAAAAATAAGAATATATGTTAAAGAACTCCCTAGACTAGAATATATTTTGAGTTCAGTTGTCATATTTATTTTCATTTTTAAAAAATGGTTGAAAGGGTGGAGAAATCCCCAGCAGCAGTCATTCAGGTGTGTACTGAAACACCTGTGCATTTCTGATTCCCTTTCTAAATCCAGGTTGTCAGGTGTTTTACTTTTTATACCAGAAGCCTGTGTGTAAATCATTTTCCATCTCTATTCGTAACAAAGCTTGGTTCTCATGCTCTCCTCCTCCTTACCTGGGATATTAGTTTGGTTATAGGGGATTCCATATGTATAAATGCCCAATTAGCATTTAGGATTCAAATTATGAGTTTTCCCCACAACATCCTTTTTAAAAATGGGGTGTTGGAAGTTTCTGCTGTTATAGGAATTCTAAGGTCGGTGTATCTATCTATCTATCTAAATAAAATGTTCATAAATTTACAATGCAAACACATACATAAGTATATAAACCATGTGTCTGAAATAGTACAGGAGATCAATCTTGAAACCATTTTGACTCTCCCAAACTGACCTCAGATATGTGTGTATGAATAGGGTGAGCCTGTGTGAGCCTGTGACCTGGTTTAAAGCATTTACCATCACAAAAGATTGCCAGGCCTGCCCAGGTAGAGCAATGATTGACCATTGTCAGGTTTCCTGGCGGACAGGATTTCTGTAGTAGACTGCCCCCCCCCCCGTGATGTATTTCTGCTGCGGACCGCCTCCTTCTGTGATGTATGTATGATGTTTTTGGGGGTGGTCTTGAGCTACAGGGTGGGCAATTTCAAATAGTTGCACACTATTGTTCTGGGTTCCTCTCCTCCCTCCCTGTGTGGGGTGAGCAGGGGACCCTGTTGCAACAGTTTAATAAAGATCATGCTTACTAGCTGCTTTGCTTCTCAATATTCTCGGGTTGGTCTCTGTTATTTTCTCCTACTGAAAGAGAACCTACCTAAGGACTATACGGGCTCTTGGATACCCCATAAGGAAATGGGAGCTGTTTTTCTTATAACACTACCCTAAAAGGAACACCCTGTGTCATCATTACATTGGTGGTGATGCAGAGCACACTCCACAATGGCATCTATCTACCACAGAGGCATGAAACGACAAACTGGAATGCATCTTAACCACAACTTGTGTGTCGCCTTTTGATTGTAACATTATATGGGTGTCAAGGTGCCTCTTATATAGGGACTGACTCTATAGGGCCCTGGGCCCTTCACCCAAATAAAATGTTTAGGGGGGTGCATACACCACAATATTTTCTGCAAGTTGGCAACTTCCTCCCTCACAACCGTGGCCAGCTACCTCCCCACTAGCCGGAAGCTCCCCTCTTTTCCTGGCTTGGCTCCCCACAGCGGAGGAAGGTGGTGTGGGGAGAGAAGAGCAGGAGGGGGAGAGGCCCCTCCCCATATTTTGTTCAAGTTGGCACCTATGGCCTCTTGTGCTCATATATTTACAAAGCACCTTTGACATTGTCTATAGCTGTAATGTGAGCAATAACAGCCAGAATTTCCAGAGTCTGATAAGATATTTGGGTGCAGCTCCTCTGGGGATAGCCAAGCCACTTGGGCGCAAATATAAACCAGCAGTTCCTTGGGTTTTGAAAATACGTAAAGGGTTAAGGAACTGTCTCATCTCCTGGGACTGCTATGTAATCGCCTCCCTCTTCCCAGGCTGGGAGTTAAGGAGCAAAGAGGAGAAGAGACAAAACTGTCGCAGAACCAGGTGCAGGGCAGGGAGAGAAAGTACAGCTCTAGGCAGCAGGAATATGGGTGCCTGTTAAGTAGCTGGCCACACCCTGAAAACCAGAAGCACAGGAGGTGCTGGGGGCACAGCGGCACATTTCATAGCTGAAAACCATCTAAAGGTAAGTTGAGTAGAACAGCTGCTTCACCTGGATACATTGAAATGAGTGCAAAGTGTTGAATTTCTATTGAAAGACGTGCTGGGCCAGATCGAGAGTGCCCTGGCAGAAAGAAGGGCAGCAAGGCACCTCCATGTTTAAGAGCTGTATGATAAGACAAAAATCAGCAGGAGTTGCCAATGAATTTTAGTGAAATAGCTGCTTGGACACTGTGATTCAAAGCATAGTACCCAGTCTGCCCAGTCCTACATCTAATCTGATCTCTGGTTGACATGGATTGTTATCACAGGGATAACTGCTTTCCTTTACCTAAGGATGGGGGTCCCATCAGAAGCTGGTTAATAAAGGCAAGGCTATCCCCCACCCAGATGGCAGCAGGGGAGGGCTGTAAAACTGAGCTGATATGTGGTATGTCAGTGTTTCTTGACACCAGTATCTGGCCTCCGGAGCAGTTTAAGGTGCTTGTGAGATTGCCAACTCTCAAGTAGAGTTACCAGCTTCTTTCCCAGCCCCTGTAGATGTGCCTTTAATAGTAGCTTTATCTGCAGATATTAACAGGTGATAATGTTCATCACATTCCTTTGTTAAGTTTGACCTGTTGATTTCTGCAGCTCAAACAGGTAGAAGTGAGGGGTGCAAATCAAGCAGCCCTACTTTGAAGTTCTCAGGGTCTTTTCCTTTCTCAGAGTCTGGTCTAACTTGGGGAATCAATGAAGTAGTTGGGGTGCTTTAGGTTAAGCCTAGCTGGCTCAGGGGAAAGATTAGCAGTTTCACAGAGACGCGCCCTCTCTTTCTTCAAATAGATGGGATCAGGCTTGAGGACTTGCTGTCCAGAATTATTCTTCCGTCAGAGTTTGGTTAATGTTTGCTTGCTGCATACTAAGACTTCAGTCAATGATTGTGTAGCCCAGTCAACCGTTGCAGCTTTAGACTTCTAGCTACAAAGCGAAAGTTGGTGATTAGTCAGCATAAAAGTTCTAAACAGAACTCAGCAGGGATATTTCATGAGGAACTGAGGTTTATATGTACCTGCACCCCAAAATGAGCTTTGTCCCCCTCATATCATATATCTTCATAACTGGCAGACCTTCCCCTTTGAGATCTACAACCATTCTCAGCAGTGAAAATAATTGCTTTTGCACACCTGGATGCACATGACATTTTACAAATAAGTAACTGGGAGTGTGCAAGCCAAACTAGGGTTTGGGCCGCTCCATATCATACCCCTCCTACAGGAGAGAGTCCTCTACAGATGACAAAGAATAGTGTTTGGCCCAGTGCTTTGTTTAGTTACAAGATACCATCAAGCACAGCATCTCATGTCTACTATAGCCTGGATATGTATACATGGATAAAGAACTGGATTGTGCACCCCACAATAAGCTTTGGGCCAGAATCCTCTGGCTATGGCAATATGCAATGGGCCAAAGCTTTTGTAGGGGGACAGTTCCTTTTTAAGTTTTCCAATGGAGCTGTGCTCCAAGCTCTTACACAGATAACAAACTAGGAACGAGGAACTATAATCTTGTCCCATAGATTCTATTAGGTTCATATGAGCCAACTTCTAGAGGCCAAGGGGTCTTCAGCTCCTCCAAAAATATTTGAGGGTGCTGCCTCCCCCCAAAGTTGATGGGCATTGCCATTCACCAGCCACCACTGAAAAGCACCCAGTGGTCCAGCAGGGAGGGCTATGAATGATGGCATAGCTGCGATGGGCCAGTGAAGGACACTTCTAAACCACTGGGCCCTCAGCTAGTGCCCAGTCTGGTCCTGACCGGATTGCATGCCTTATCACTGAGTCATCCCATACAGACCCAATATAACAAGGAGCAGATATGTAATTCTCTCAGTAGCAGTTTCAAGGGTTGACATTTGTGTGGGTTTAGTGAGGTGTTTTAAGAGTCCATCAGGGGAATGCAAGTTAGGGGAATGTTAAGTCAGGGGAAGGGAAGGCTGGGTCAGAGTCTGTGGAATAGTTCATATGCAGGCCAAGGAGCCAAAGTTGAAGAACAGTAGTTTTGACAACTAGCAGTGGTAGCCCCCAAAATCTCCTAGGCTAGGGGTGAGGAAGCTCTGCCCCAAACGCAGCCCCCGAAGCCTGCCTGTCTTGCCCAGGGACTCCCCAAATCATGCTCCCATACCAGCTGGACCCACTCTTCCCAGGCCACACCCCACTGACCCTGATTCACACCTTCCTGTTGTGATGTGGCTATTTTGTGGTGCCTCTAAATGCTCTTAAAACCTTTTTAAATACATTTGAATTTTGTCTTTCTTTGCATTGTTATTACCACTGCTGTTTGCTGCCCTGGGCTCCTTTGGGAGCGTGGGAGGGTTAGAAATGTAATTAATAAAATGCTATAAAATAATGCATAGTTCCACTCCAAGAAGAAGAGTTTGGATTTGATATCCCGCCTTTCACTCCCTTTAAGGAGTCTCAAAGCGGCAAACATTCTCCTTTCCCTTCCTCCCCCACAACAAACACTCTGTGAGGTGAGTAGGGCTGAGAGACTTCAGAGAAGTGTGACTGGCCCAGGGTCACCCAGCAGCTGCATGTGGAGGAGCAGGGAAGCGAACCCGGTTCCCCAGATTACGAGTCTACCGCTCTTAACCACTACACCACACTGGCTCTCCAGGGTCAAGAGACCCTGCAGAGAACCCTGGGAAAGGACGCTTCCTTTGTCAGGCCTCCAAGCCAGGCACCCGGTTGAGGCTTTTGCTTGCTGTTCTGCAGGATGCATCAAGTGAGCTCAGCAGCGAAGGCTCCTGGTGGAGATTCCTCTGAGAAACCAAAGCCAGGCACTTCCGAGAAAAGAACAGTTGCTGCTGTGCTGCTAAGCAACAGGTTCGGCTTGTCTTCAGCAACAAGGAAAACAAGGGCCCAAGCTGAGCAACAAAAGGACGCTGGCAAAATGGCCCAGCAAAGCAGCAAATGCTGTTGTTGCCAGCAGTCTGGTGGCAAGCTGTCCACACCCTCTTGGAGACCTCAATCCAGAACCAACACATTCCATGTGGAATGTACCTGGAATGTACCTGGATTTAGGTACAGCCACTGCAGCCTTGACTGAGGGGGTCTTAAGCTGAGGTCCAGCGCCGAGGGCCTTCTGGCGGTTCCGTCATTGCGAGAAGCAAAGCTACAGGGAACCAGGCAGAGGGCCTTCTCGGTAGTGGCGCCCGCCCTGTGGAACGCCCTCCCACCAGAAGTCAAATCGATAAACAACTACCTGACATTCAGAAGACATATTAAGGCAGCCCTGTTCAGGGAAGTTTTAACGTGTGATATTTTAGTGTATTTTTGGTTTCTATGGAAGCCGCCCACAGTGGCTGGGGAGGCCCAGCCAGATGGGCGGGGTATAAATAATAAATTATATTATTATTATTATTATTATTATTATTATTATTATTATTATTACAACCATTCAGAAATCTTCCGAGGAAGATATGGGGAGCTTGACACATGTGAGGGCTAGAACTTAGCTGTTTGCCTTGCTTTCCGAGTTGCTGTGCAATAAGCATGTAGGAGGGGACACGGGTGGCGCTGTGGGTTAAACCACAGAGCCTAGGGCTTCTCGATCAGAAGGTCGGCGGTTCGAATCCCCGCAACGGGGTGAGCTCCTGTTGCTGAGTTCCAGCTCCTGCCAACCTAGCAATTCAAAAGCATATCAAAGTGCAAGTAGATAAATAGGTACCGCTCTGGCGGAAAGGTAACCGGCGTTTCTTTGCACTGTTCTGTTTTTTTTTTAATAATAATAATATTTATTAACTTTTCCAATAAAGACATAGAAAAAACAACAACAACAATAAAAACAGACACAAACAAAGACAACAAGTATAACTTTCAAACCTTATTTTCTTAACCTAGTTTCTCCGACTTCCTCATACCTCACCGTTCTGTATTCTAGTTTCATTATCCCATCAGCAAATCCATACCCTTATTTCCCAAATATTTTTTACCACTTCCATTCTTTTTCATACTCGTCGTCTCTGAAAACCACATTATTTTAAATCCATGTCAATCTAACATTCATTAATCTTATAGTATTTATTAAGATAGTCCTTAAATTTCTTCCAATCTTCTTCCACTGTCTCTTTCTCCTGGTCTCGGATTCTGCCCGTCATTTCTGCGAGTCCCATGTAGCCTGTCATTTTCATCTGCCATTCTTCCAGAGTGGGTAGATCTGATGTCTTCCAATACTTTGCAATAAGGATCCTTGCTGCTGTTGTGGCATATAAAAATAAAGTTCTGTCCTTCTTTAACACCACATGGCTGACCATACCCAGGAGAAAGGCCTCTGGTTTCTTCAGGAAAGTGTACTTAAACATCTTTTTCATTTCTGTTCTGGTTCGCCAGAAGCGGCTTAGTCATGCTGGCTACATGACCCGGAAGCTGTATGCCAGCTCCCTCGGCCAATAAAGCGAGATGAGCGCCACAACCCCAGAGTCGGCCACGACTGGACTTAATGGTCAGGGGTCCCTTTACCTTTACCTTTAAGCATGTAGGAGGTCAATACGTGATAACTAATCTGATGTGTGCAGACAGCTACACAGGCACTTGGTATAACGTCCCTGGCTCTGAAATGGTTTGTAGCAGGTTGGAAATCCCAGGGAAGGGATACCAAATGAATACAGGTGTGGCAAGACATGGTCAAAAGGAAAAGGGAGGCCTTGACAAACTTACTGGGGAGTGGCTATAGCAGTGATGTCACTTGACCAACTTTTCAGTGACAAAAAGTAAAAAAAAGTAAATGGCCCCTGGACGATTACATTCTGTCAAAGGCGACTATGGGGTTGCGGCGCTCATCTCACTTTCAGGCTGAGGGAGCTGGCGTTTGCCCACAGACAGCTTTCCGGGTCATGTGGCCAGCATGACTAAACTGCTTCTGGTGCAACGGAACCAGACGTGCTTTCAAACTGCTAGGTTGGCAGGAGCTGGGACAGAGCAACAGGAGTTCACCCCATCGCGGGGATTTGAACCACCAACCTTCTGATCGGCAAGCCCAAGAGGCTCAGTGTGGTGTAATGGTTAAGAGCGGTAGTCTCGGAATCTGAGGAACCGGGTTCGCGTCTCCGCTCCTCCACATACAGCTGCTGGGTGACCTTGGGCCAGTCACACTTCTTTGAAGTCTCTCAGCCCCACTCACCTCACAGAGTGTTTGTTGTGGGGGAGGAAGGGAAAGGAGAATGTTAGCCGCTTTGAGACTCCTGAAGGGGAGTGAAAGGCGGGATATCAAATCCAAACTCTTCTTCTTCTTCTTCTTCTTCTTCTTCAGTGGTTTAGACCACAGCACCACCCGCATAGCCAACTTTCTTGTTCCCACCACAGAGTGGCTGAAATCCTGTCTGATTGGTAACTGGGCACATCTGTCCTCTGCTACCAACTTTGCAGACGAAAACATAACTCATCAAGATTGGGTCCGCCCGACGTGCTATGTGTCTTAGTTGTAGTCACAACATTGTGATACTGGAGACTCAGCAGTGTGTGTGTGTGTGTATGTCCCCAAACAGCATTGCTTGCTGGTGTGGAAGGTTTGTTCCCATGTTCATTCCCATCAAGGGCCTTTCCTGCCGCTTGTGTCTTTGCTCAGTGGATGATGTGGTTGCAACCCCTTTTGCTGAGTGATTCAGACATATTTCCTCAATAATAATAATAATAATAATAATAATAATAATAATAATAAGTTATTATTTATACCCCGCCCATCTGGCTGGGTTTCCCCAGCCACTCTGGGTGGCTTTCAACATAATATTAAAATACAATAATCTATTAAACATTAAAAGCTTCCCTAAACAGGGCTGCCTTCAGAGGTCTTCTAAAAGTCTGGTAGTTATTTTTCTCTTTGACATCTGGTGGGAGGGTGTTCCACAGGGCGGGTGCCACTACTGAGGCGGCCCTCTGCCTGGTTCCCTGTAACTTGGCTTTTCGCAGTGAGGGAACCACCAGAAGGCCATCGGCGCTGGACCTCAATGTCCGGGCAGAACGATGGGGGTGGAGACACTCCCCCTATTTCTAACTGCTAGCAATATTCAATTTTGCCACCACTAATACTTTTCTTTATCCTGCATCCGTCCTTCCCTGCAGGGGTGCCAACTTGAATAAAATATTGGGGGGGGCTAGGCAAGCCCTGCACCACATAATTGATTACATGATGTGGTGCACACACACCATTTGAATGGCAATGCCCATCAACTGGGGGGGGAATCCCCTCAAATATTTTATTGGGGACCCCCTCAGCCCCTAGGCATATGCTTCCCCTTGAACTTGAGTGTCAAGTTCAGATTTAATTATAATTGTCAAATTAGATTCAGAGAATTGCTTTGGAATACTGATTAGCATTACAAATGCCAAGCTGCGGATCCCTCAAAATAAACTGCAGATTCACAACTAGCGGGTGCTCAGCTAAGCAGCTGCCTCTGAAAACTCTTCATGAGCAGAACACCACAGGGCTGGCTGATGCTTCACCCTGCTGGTTTTTAAATTTTATTTTAAGTAACCACGTGGCAAAATAAAAGAAACATTAAATGTTGGGTCCTCTCTTGGCCATCATGCCAATGGCAAATATCAGGTGAGGTCTATGCAGCAGATTGGAACTCCGTTGCGATTTCACTATGAAACAACTGCAGTGACAATCTCAGGACTGTGGTCAATGGCTGATAAGCATGGGATTTGCTTATTCTCTTAGCTTCATCCCTTTCAGCATCCTGAAAGAATTGCCTCAGAAGGAAGCTGCAATTAACCCAGCAAGCACATGTATGGGCAGCTAACCTAGTGGTGGGCAGCTTAGCAGCTTAGGGACTCAACCTTTCCCCCACTGCACTCCTGGAGAAGAAAGGGTCAAAGTGGCCAGATAGGAAGGAAAACAAATGCTCAAGAAGAGGAAACACCCACTCTCACTAGTAAGTGCTGATGTTTCTCACCTCGCTCCAAATTTCTTGCAGTAGGAGGGTGAAGATGGGGAATGGTTGCTTGATTTGCAAGCAAGCAAGCAATGGAAGATGTTTGTGTGTTTTTTTAAAAAAAATATTTATTGAAGTTTTGAAAAGGTTACAAAAATGTGAAAGAGAAAAAGAACAAAAAATACAAAATACACACAAAAAGAAGTAAAAATAGTATAAAAACAATTTAAAAAAGAAAAAGAAACCACACGTCATCCTTTCCATATCTTAACTTTCCTTTACTTGTTTCCCTGACCTCCTCACACCTCCCTTTTTTGTATTCTAGTTCAATTAATAATTTCGGCAAATCCTTCCCATTTTTTTCTTTTATCTTGATAGTTCATCTAAATATATTGTAACTTTACATTTTCACCTAGTAGCATTCAATTTTCAATTAAATAATTTATCTTTAAAAACCTAACCTGTCAATTAAGTCAGCAAATCCTTCCATCTTTCAATACTGTACTATATTCTGTCATTCAATTTGCCTTAATTTATTTTAACCTTATCTTACCATAAAATACAAGCAATGGAAGATGTTGGGTTGGGGTCAGGGGTGCTAACTTGAATAAAATAGGGGGGCAGGTAAGCCCCACCCTGCACAATCAATCACATGTCACGGCTCATGCACACCATTTGAATGGCAATGCCACTTGAATGGCAATCAATTTTAGGGCCCCCCCGGCTCAGTCAAATATTTTATGGGGGGCGAGATCTCAGCTTCTAGGAGTTGGCTCCTATGGTGGGGGTGGGATGAGTAGTTAACCTTCCAAAACTTATTCCTGTCCAAAGCCAGTAGACGTAGTCGCTGCTGACCTAGCCAAAGCCAGCATTACTTACCTGTGCAAATGTCGGCTCTTCTGTGGTCTCTTCACCTAGATGACAAACTCAGGACTGGTCAATGGCTAAGCAATGGCTTCATCTCTGCTGCTACAGGTGCAGAAAGATGGTTTGCTTCTCCCTTCTGAAGGTGATGATGTTTGTATTCAACGGCATAATATTTGTGAGTATGCAAGGTGGATGGGATGCGGGTGGCGCTGTGGGTTAAATCACAGAACCTAGGACTTGCCAATCAGAAAGTCGGCGGTTCGAATCCCCGTGACGGGGTGAGCTCCCGTTGCTCGGTCCCTGCTCCTGCCAACCTAGCAGTTCGAAAGCACGTCAAAGTGCAAGTAGATAAATAGGTACCGCTCCAGCGGGAAGGTAAACGGCGTTTTTGTGTGCTGCTTTGGTTGTCCAGAAGCGGCTTAGTCATGCTGGCCACATGACCCAGAAGCTGTGTGCCGGCTCCCTCGGCCAATAAAGCAAGATGAGCACCGCAACCCCAGAGTCGGTCACGACTGGACCTAATGGTCAGGGGTCCCTTTACCTTTACCTTAAGGTGGATGGTAGCCCAGGATGGCACAGCGGGGTGGGCCAAGCAGTGGAACAAATTCATAAACATTCCATGATTTTTTAAGGGCACCGCTAAATGTTGCAAAAGGGACGCGGGTGGCACTGTGGGTTAAACCACTGAGCCTAGGGCTTGCCGATCAGAAGGTCAGCAGTTCGAATCCCTGTGACGGGGTGAGCTCCCGTTGCTTGGTCCCAGCTCCTGCCAACCTAGCAGTTCAAAAGCACCTCAA
This sequence comes from Podarcis erhardii, assembly GCF_964252035.2. Lineage (NCBI taxonomy): Eukaryota > Metazoa > Chordata > Lepidosauria > Squamata > Lacertidae > Podarcis > Podarcis erhardii. The sequence goes on along the minus strand of NC_138515.1, from coordinate 8,441,419 downwards.
AGTGCAAGTAGATAAATAGGTATCGCTCCAGCGGGAAGGTAAACGGCGTTTCCGTGTGCTGCTCTGGTTCGCCAGAAGCGGCTTAGTCATGCTGGCCACATGACTCGGAAGCTGTACGCTGGCTCCCTCGGCCAATAAAGCGAGATGAGCGCTGCAACCCCAGAGTCAGTCATGGCTGGACCTGATGGTCAGGGGTCCCTTTACCTTTACCTTTAAATGTTGCAAAGACAAAACCACACGATTCCATTCAACTGCATATGTCTTTTATAACGGAGCATTCACTGGGGAGAAATAGTGATAGGAAGGAATGCAAATGCACCCCCAGGCTTATTGTATTGTCTTCTGCACCCCCTCAACTGGACACAAAGGCCAAGAGAAAAAGGCAAGCTGTGTGGGAAACATAGGTAGGGAAATTCGCCTGGGAGAATTGGCCAGTGGAAAAATGGTTGAGCCCCCTCTCCTACCTGCAGATCTTTTCCTGCAGATGTCAAAAGCCCTGTATTTACTGGCATACATGTGATTAGGTAAAGGGTAAAGAGACCCCTGACCATTAGGTCCCGTCGTGGCCGACTCTGGGGTTGCGGCGCTCATCTCGCTTTATTGGCCGAGGGAGCTGGTGTACAGCTTCCGGGTCATGTGGCCAGGATGACTAAGCTGCTTCTGGCAAACTAGAGCAGCGCACAGAAAAGCCATTTACCTTCCCGCCGGAGTGGTAGCTATTTATCTACTTGCACTTTGACATGCTTTCGAACTGCTAGGTTGGCAGGAACATGTGATTAGAAACATGTTTTAACATGTTAACATCCTCAAAAGTGGATGTTAAGATAAAAAAATTCCTTCCAGTAGCACCTTAAAGACCAACTAAGTTAGTTCTTGGTATGAGCTTTCGTGTGCATGCACACTTCTTCAGATACACCGAAACAGAAGTCACCAGACCCTTCTATAAGAAGGGTGCATGCACACGAAAGCTCATAACAAGAACTAACTTAGTTGGTCTTTAAGGTGCTACTGGAAGGAATTTTTTTATTTTGTTTTGACTATGGCAGACCAACAAGGCTACCTATCTGTAAGTGGATGTTAAGAGTTAAGGAAGCTGGAAACCGCTTTATATGTATAAAAGCTAACGGAATGGCAGAGTGAACTGCAGAATGACAGTTTCCTAGATGAGAAATGGCATCTTCTTACCTCTGTTCTCTCCCTTGCCTGTCCAGCTGGGGGGCCTGGCTTTGCTGGGCATCGGCATCTGGGTGAAAGTGGACGGCGGTTCCTTTGCGAAGGTCCTGGGAGCTGCAGCTCCACAGTTAATGCAGCTGATTAACGTGGGCTACCTGCTAATTGCCGTTGGCACCTTCCTACTTCTCATGGGCTTCACGGGATGCTGGGGGGCCGTGAAGGAAAGCAAATGCCTGTTGCTTGTGGTAAGTGCCCTAATTAAAATTGGGAAGGAAAGTCTCCCAGGGCCAGGCTTGGGTGTCATGGAACTTCTGCCTGGCTACAGGATTACACAAGGGCTTTTGCACATTCTGACTGAAATTTGTGCATCTGGGTTGTGTCTCTGAGTGTTAGCAGCAGCTAGTACACGAGTAGGCAAACTAAGGCCCGGGGGCTGGATCCGGCCCAATCGCCTTCTAAATCTGGCCTGCGGACAGTCCGGGAATCAGTGTGTTTTTACATGAGTAGAATGTGTCCTTTGATTTAAAATGCATCTCTGGGTTATTTGTGGGGCCTGCCTGGTGTTTTTACATCAGTAGAAGGTGTGTTTTTATTTAAAATGCATCTCTGGGTTATTTGTTGGGCATAGGAATTCGTTCATTTATATTTTTCTTCAAAACATAGTCCGGCCCCCCACAAGGTCTGAGGGACAGTGGATCAGCCCCCTGCTGAAAAAGTTTTCTGAGCCCTGAGCTAGTAGCTCCAATATGCCATCTTGCCTAGGGGCTCCTAAGGGGTTGATGCATTTGGACAAGGTCCCTGACAGTGCTTTTTTCCAGGGGGGAAAAGGCGCCGGTATGCGCCACACAAGGAAAGGTTCTTGGCGCTGGCAGAAGAACGTGGGGGTGGGGGGAGTAGTCCACCCCGGGTGCCATTCTGGGGGATGCCATTGCGTCTGCCCCCCCCCCCCGTGACGCACACTGCTCGCCACTCGCCCCTGTGACGTACACCACGCCCCCACGACGCGCACCAGCCATGCCCCCGCCTGTTCGCTGCTCTGGGTGCCAGAGATATTCCTCTGCCACTGTCACTCGGACCCTGCCAGAGCATTGCGCTTCCCTCCTTAAGCTGGGCAAAAGCTTCCCAGGCTTTGTGAAAGTGGCAAGAGATGTCTGACCGGAGATTTTGCAGCCCTCCTGCCTCCTTTCCAAAGTTGGGCGGGCTTTGGGAAAGAGATGTGAGGCTCTGATTTGGGGGGGGGGGGGTTGCTGGTACTGCATACTACCAGAAAAAAGCACTGGTCCCTGCAGTTCCTGATCTTTGCAGGAGTCCTCCCTGGCTTCCCTGCACACATTCCTCTCAGGTCAGTAACATGCAGAGCATTTAGCATGGATGTCACCACTCAGTTCTTTTAAATCAAGAATGTATATGATGCATGGCAAGAGATGAAATCCATCAACCAGCACAGGCAGTTGTTGAACAGGAGAATACAGTGGTACCTCTGGTTACGTACTTAATTCGTTCCGGAGATCCGTTCTTAACCTGAAACTGTTCTTAACCTGAAGCACCACTTTAGCTAATGGGGCCTCCTGCTGCCGCCGTGCTGCCGGAGCACAATTTCTGTTCTCATCCTGAAGCAAAGTTCTGTCTGTAACCTGAAGCGTCTGTAACCTGAAGCGTATGTAACCCGAGGTACCACTGTAAAAGGTAGCAAAAGGTTGATGGTGCTATGCTCAGCTATCTTGGAGTGCTTTCATGTGGAAGTATTTTTTGTGGAATCAGTGTTGCTCATGAATGCACATGTTTTTCACGGAGTCCACCTGATGTAGTCATCATAAAAATGTCAGCCTATACATTTTTTACATTTAAGACCCACTTCCCTTCCATGGGACATGGAAACATCTGACGTGTAAAAATCTGACATGTAAAAATAACCCAAAATACACTGCCAATTTGAAAACGTGTTAGTGCATCTTGGGGGGGCTTCATATTACACCAGTCAAATAAAACATCAGAATTAAAAAGTAAAAGTAAAAAAGAAATGGATGTTGCCCTCCCACAAAAACCTGATTTTTGCCCAGTGTGAAACATGATAACCAAAGCTGGTAATGGTTGCTGTTATGAACTTCCAGGGATTTTTTTTAAAAAAAGGTTGTACACTTACACGTACAGAAATACCTGCATGCGTGCATGCCCAGAACAGAGAAATTCTCCTGGAGGTTGGGGAAGGAGTGATTGAAGGAAGGGTCTAAAAAACACAGCCCAGGTATATTCTGTTAAGCTTCACTTGTTGGTAGGGATGGCATAGCGGAATAGCAATTAATATCCATGGCTAAAAAAAACCAGGAATGTGCAAATGTGGAAGGAACTTGTCACAGAAAAACCTGGTCTTTATGACTCATTTGTGATATAAGGCTCCCCTTTCAGAACCACCTTTAAACTTTCAGTTATATTGAGAATGAGTGAAATCTGACCTTTTCCGTAGGTGCACATAGACTCTTTTGAAAGAAGAGCTTAGGATCTGCCACATTTGGCTCCCAGGAGGTCTGAACTAATTAGATTCAGCCAATGTTAACAAGACTCCCTTGGTCAGGTGGGCGGTGAACCTACTTCCTTTGAAGCTCTGAATTCACTGAACATGTTCATAAGTGGTACAAAGGCCTCTCTAACCTAAGTTCTTTATAAAAGATCATAATATATAACCACCAGAGTTTTAAAACTTCAGAGGTAAAGGGTCAGACATAATTTATAGATGACTTAATGGGCAACTGTGGGTGTTATGCTAAACCATCGTTTAACATTTCGCGAACAAGCTGACTTGGGTTTATGTGCCCCCAGCCCTTCCCAGCGCGGCCACAAGCAGGAGCCTGGAAGCTGGTGAAAATGAATGGCAACGTTTTTCTTCCCCCAGACAAATTGTAGTGTATCTTTGTTTAAAACGAGGCAGCTCAAAACCATAAGATTCTGAAGCTGGCTTGTTTCTACATAGCTAAGATTAACCATAGTTTAGAAGCTGGGTGGCATTCTAAACAATGTTTTTTTCAAATTAAGTGGTGAAAACTTTTCTTTTTTCATTTTTTTTAATTGGTTTTCCAAAAATTTAGACAGACAAACAACCATACATCTTAACTGTACTTTATCCAATCTTAGTAACATTGTTAAGTGACTTCTTCAAATCCCGCTGGCTGAATTCCAATGTATATCATTGTAACAGTTTTCCAAAACCGATTTTCTCATAAAATTAACTTAATCACTTAACCTCTTACTTTGTTTCATTTTAACTTTAATTGAATAGCACCCTCCTGTTTGCCACCTCAGGTGATCTCTCCCCTGGCATTTATGAGCTTTCTCTTTTTTTGCTGATTGTGGATTCCTCTTCCCTTTCCCTCTGTTTCCAGTTCTTTGTGGTCATACTGATTCTCTTCATAGCAGAAGTGGCCGGTGCTATCGTGGTGCTCCTTTTCTCTTCTGTGGTAAGTCAGTGCTGGCATCTGGAGTTTGTGGCTTCTGCAATTGGAATTTTGCGGCAAAAGGATCCCTGACTAGAAGTAGAATCTGTGTTGTTTACCAGCAGGAGGCAACACAACACCACCTCTTAATTCTCACATTGTTTCTGGATTAAGGTGTCCCACTAGCTTCTGAAAAAGGCCGGGGGGGGGGGGCAGCACCAGATTTAGGGTGATACAAGAGTATGCAAAACTATGATATAGTGGACGAAAGCATGCACAGTATGAAAGGGGAGAGGGGGAAGGGTGCCAAATTTTATCCTTGCTCAGTACACCATATTACAAAAGTCTGCCCCTCGAAAGGGGGAGGGTTAGCACCCCCTTAGCATAAGCAACAAAGAGTGGCACTTAGTAGACAGCAGAAGCTAAATAATAATAATAATAATAATAATAATAATAATAATAATAATAATATTTTATACCCCGGCCAGAGCCAGGCTCAGGGCGGCTAACACCAATAAAATCACTGTAAAAACATAATAGGGGGGAAAGGGGAGGGGGGGAGAAAAAAACCCAATTTTAAATACAGGTTCAAGTGCAATTTAAAATGCAGCCTCATTTTAAAGTAGCTGATAAATCAAGACCATAACGGGAGGGAAACATAAGGGTCAGACCGAGTCCAAACCAAAGGTCAGGCGGAACATCTCTGTCTTGCAGGCCCTGGGGAAAGATGTCAAGTCCCACAGGGCCCTAGTGTCTTGTGACGGAGCGTTCCACCACATCAGGGGCAGTGATGAAAAGGCCCTGGCCCTAGTTGAGACCAATCTAACCTCCTTGAAGCTCGGGACCTCCAAAGTGTTGTTATTTGTGGACCAGGAGAGGGTATTAGAAGGTCTAGTGTATTTTCCTGTGGACTGAAGTTCCATAAGGTGGGCACCAAAACAAAAACGTCTTTGCTCCATGCTCAGATGATGCTACAGCAAATGATGAAACGCAGAGCAAGGTCTCTCACTTGTTGCCAACATTAAATAGTCCTTCCTGAACAAGAAAGGTCTTGTCAACCTTTTCCCATGTCTCCTCTTTTTTGGGAGTGCTGTCAGTCCCTCAACTCTGTGCATGATCCACTCAACTTTTCCTGTGGTTCCTGACTTCCTGCTGTCTCCCCAGTCCTTTAGCCTCTCTTCTTCTGGGCCTCCTCCCCAATTAGTTTCCTAGCTGTCAGCCTCCAAGTGCGCCCTATATTTGTGTTCCCTCCTGCTACAGCACTCCTCTTGGCTGGGCACTATTTTCTTCAGCCAAATTGATCTTTCTATTCCTAAAGCTGTGTTTACCCCCAACATTCTGTTTCATTACATCCGCAGCATTCAGCATGTTTGTGAACATTCCATGACTTCCATAACTCATCCAGTGTCAGAGAAGAAGGGCAGGCAACAGTTTTAACCTATTGTATAAAACATGAGCGCAAGGAAGTCCTGGTTTTATGTTTTTTTATGGAAGTTATGATTTTCTTATTCACCTGTCTCCTGGTTGCAGGCAGATATATTTGTTGAGCACTTGCAAAATTGGGCCCTGAAGACTTTAAAAGAGGACTACGGCAAGCAAGAGGACATCACAGGCATTTGGGCAACAACAATGAAAGAGGTGAGTGAAGTTTGTTGTTGGGGGCACCCATCTATCTCGGGATAAATCCTAATTTCTGGTGTTGTAAGACAGAGGTTTTGAAAGAGCCTCCAAATACTTTTTGAAATGTTTTGAAATGTGCCTTGAGCTTTGTGGACGCCATAAAACTCAGTCAAGTGATTTATTGCTTGACTGGTCATAAACACATTAAAGGTAAAGGTAAAGGTACCCCTGCCCATATGGGCCAGTCTTGCCAGACTCTAGGGTTGTGCGCTCATCTCACTCTATAGGCCGGGAGCCAGCGCTGTCCGCAGACACTTCCGGGTCACTTGGCCAGTGTGACAAGCTGCATCTGGCGAGCCAGCGCAGCACACGGAACTCCGTTTACCTTCCCGCTGGTAAGCGGTCCCAATTTATCTACTTGCACCCGGGGGTGCTTTCGAACTGCTAGGCTGGCAGGTGCTGGGACCGAACGATGGGAGCGCACCCCGCCGCGGGGATTCAAACCGCCAACCATGCGATCGGCAAGTCCTAGGCACTGAGGTTTTACCCACAGCGCCACCTGCGTCCCATCTCATAAACGCATTACAGTAGCACTATTTACAATCATTATAGCAACAGCTGTAACGGCATACTGTACTTAAGTTTCAGTCCCTCTTTAATGAACAGCAAGACACAGACAGACAGCATCTATAGGTAGTCATGACGCAGCAGGCATCTGTTGGTCAGTCGCCTGCAAAAATCGAAAATGAAAGTTGTTTTATTGGCACTTCCGGCTGAAGCTGCGCATGCCTGGAGTACCACTCCCACTTACATATGACTGTTCTGGAATCTTCTCCCTGTTTCTGGATGAATGACTCCCTAACAGATAGTACTCAACTGGTCTCCTTCTGGGTTTTGTGGCAGTTCAACTATCATCTGAACAGCTGGTGCAACCAGTTTTGTGATTGAAGGAAGATGAACACGTGTGTTTTTTTAAAAAAATAAAAATTACAGAGAACTTCCTTCTTGACGCTTCCTGTACTGCAACACTAAGGCTGTGTTCACAACACCTCCATTAGATGGACTTGCAGCAGAAAATGGTCTTGGGCAATGGTACCTGCTCACCTCTAAATCTTGGTTTATTACCCCTCTTAAGGCTCCCAAACTATTTGAATTCCTTAACTTCCTCAGCTCATAGATATGCCTTTGTAAAGGCAAGATTCAACACCTTCCCATCGAACGTGCTGAGAAATAGATTCTCCAATGGACAGATATCGCTCTTATGTGACTGTAATTGTGGGGCACCGGAATCGTTGCATCACATAATTTTTGACTGTGCTTTTCACCTACCGGCCAGGAGCAAGTTTCTTGCTCAATATCTTAAGGGAATTGCCGATGATACGATTGAAACCAAACTGAGATATCTACTAATTGATGATGACCCCCTAAAATCACTCATGGTTGCCAGATTCTTGATCAGCGTCCTATCCCTAAAGAAGAGAAACGGTCTCCTGTGTGGCTCGGATAACCCCTTTAAACCATGATCTATGTTTTAGGTGATATCACCATTGTTTTAAACCATGATCTATGTTTTTAGGCGATATCACCATTGATATCCTTGATTAATTTATGAGCAGAGGGTGATGTATAGGTTAAAAATTTATTGTAATGTATGATGGTGGTCTTTGTCTTTGTTTTTGTTTTGCTTCGGTTCCTGTTTGTCTTTTGTAAGTTTTGGCGATTTTAAAATTGGAGGTTTAAGTATAATATGTTGGTATGGGAAACTGTCGTGTAATGGGCCAATGGCCGTAATAAAGATCAATCAATCAATCAACACCTCCATTTACTGTGCACTCACTTGTGTTTCCAGTGCTGGGTTTTTTAAGCCATGTCCACAGGACGTTGCCCAAAATGTTTATGTATCTTGTACAGTGGTACCTCTGGTTGCGAACGGGATCCGTTCCAGAGGCCCATTCGCAACCTGAAAAGATCACAACCCGCCTCAGCGCATCTGCGCATGCGCGGGTCGCGATTCGCCGCTTCTGCGCATGTGCGCGATGTCATTTTGCGCGTCTGCGCATGCGCGAGTAGTGAAACCCAGAAGTAACTCTCCAGTATTTCTGGGTCGCCGCGGGACGCAACCTGAAAACGCGCAACCTGTAGCAAACGTAACATAAGGTATGACTGTACTTTGATTAAGATACTGCAGCTTGATGTGTTGTTTCTCAAGCCAGCTTCACAAGGATTGGAGTCCTTAGGTCATTCCTAATTCAAATAGCCAAGGTGTGCACACCTTTGCAATGGATAAAGGCATTCCTGCCCTGACAGCATCCCCTGATGCGAACACAGACAGAAATAAATTGAAGCTGTGCTTTTGTGAAGAGCTGGGGGGTGGCAGAGCTGTGAAACATGATGTGGGTGACAATTTCATTGCACTTTAAGGCAGTAATGCGAGTACACCTTAAGCCAGGCATCCTCAAACTTGGCCCGCCAGATGTCTTGGGACTACAGCTCCCATCATCCCTAGCTAACAGGACCAGTGGTCAGGGATGATGGGAACTGTAGTCCCAAGACATCTGGAGGGCCGAGTTTGGGGGTGCCTGCCTTAAGCCAACAGAGCAGGTAGCTGCTCTGCACAACTGCTCTCCTTAGATCAGTTTGCGCTCCTGATGTTGTACGACTCCAGCTCCCATCATCCCTGACCTTTGGCCATGCTGACAGGGGCTAATGGGACTTGTAGTCCACATCTGGGTGGGCACCCAATTGGGTGTCCCTGCCCAAGCATTTCTTTTTTGTTCAATGGCTGCTTCCCAATCTCGAATGTGCATGCGATATAAAACGGCTACTATAAAACAAGATGGTTGTTTCTCTGTTTGTAGCTGAAATGCTGTGGATTCAACAACTACACTGATTTTAACAATTCCTACTTCTATCAAGCACACACTGAGAAATACCCCTCCTTTTGCTGCTCAGAGAACAAAGAGTGCCAAGAATCCGAAGTAGACCATGACAAACAGGTAACTTGGCTTCCCAGAGATCACAGACTCCATTAATTTGTGTTATTGTGTGCCATGGGCCACCTAAAAAAAGGAGCTTAAAGCAAACTCAGCCCCATCAATCTTTGTGGCAGGGAAAAACAACTGGCAAGTCAGAACCTTCTGGGTCAACTATGCAGTAGTGTAGCGTGGGGGGTGCAGGGGGGGCCGGCCGCACCGGCCGCAACATCTGGGGGTTAGGGTTAGGGGGCGCAAATCCACGGGTTAGGGGGCGCAAATTACTTGCCTTGCCCCGGGTGCTGACAACCCACGCTACGCCACTGCAACTACGACTAATCTGGAAAGTAAGAAATGATAGTAGGAGTTCTCTTCTGTCGATAGAGAAGATTAGAGGCCAAAGTAGTTTTTTGATCTGGCTGAAGTTGGAATCATCCATGTGTTACAATGGGGGAGAAGAGTGTGGAGGCTGCTTACATGTTTCTGAATGGTGCTGATAGTGCTGCTAACCAATGAACTGGTTTATTTGTAGCAATGAGTTCCAGAGGTTATTATGATTTGGCAGTATTCAGAATGGATAGTCAACATAATTGCAAAAATACAACATCCCCCACGGATGCTGTTACAGACACACTGAAGAGATATTTATTCCCCAGATGAGCAAGGGAGGCAAAGTCAGGGGAGCACAAGAAACATACTAGCTTCTTTGGTGTCTGTGCCAATATGCCAACATATATTAACCAATTTTTAAAAAAACATACAAACTTCATATAATCCGCCAATTTAACCCTCAAAGCAATATTTTATGCTCCAGAGCTCCTAAACATGGTGCCTTTAAAGACATGTAATAATTCTTTTTATAAAAATGAATTTCTTATAGTTAGAAAAGTAGTTAACAATATAATTTAAATCTTTCCCCCCCAAATTGTTTTTATTGAATTTCAGAATATTAACAAAGACAAAAAAAGAAAGCGAGTTTCTTAGGCATACCAAAACTAAAGTAAATCAAAGTCATTAGAATCTATCAGCTCATCCAAAAAAAACCCCCAACTCTTTTCTACCAGACAAATAATAATACACTTTACCATTAATGTTGCAGCCTTTTAGAAGGCTCTGTTTTTTCCTGTTATGCCCTATTCTTCTTATTAAGAAAAATCCATGAAGTTACATCTGCTGGCAACCTGATCCAAGAACTGGTGTGTCTATAGCATTACTAAAAGTCAAGATATGTAAGCTTAATATGGAAGTATCAGTGGTAGTGAGCATATTTCTGAAGCAGCCTCTTTTGCATAATGTTATGTACTGAGTTGAATAGGATCCAAACTGCAGCAGTCTGATTGGTCCTAGAACAATAGGATCCAAAATGCAGCAGTCTGATTGGTCCTAGAACAATAGGATTCAGAATGCAGCAGTCTGATTGGTCCTAGAACAATGGAGCAGTATGATTGGTAAACAGGAGCCACCCAATCTGGCTCCAGATAGAAGTGAATCCACAACCTGATTGGCCTACAGGAGAATTCCGGAATTAGCCAATCACGTGCAGCCCATTGTGTAAATAATGTATATAAAGCAAATACTTTGAGGGAACTTTCATTCCCTCCTCACCACTATGAGCTGAATAAAGAGCATGAAATCCACTCTCGACTCTGAGTATATTTCACATAATGTATTTATGTCTCCTTCCAGGGCTGCCTGAATGAATTCCAGGTGTTTCTGAGCCGCAATGGGAAAATTGTTGGAGGGGTGGCTCTAGCTATTGGGGTCCTTGAGGTAAGCTCACACATATATGGCTTGATCACCGCAGGTGCTTCTAGAATGTCAGCATTTTGCATACCAGAACATTAGGTTTGTGCAGTTTAAAGTGGATTAAAAGTCATTGTTGTACAAGTCAACAAAACAATAGCTTTTTGTGGTTTTGGAAAGTGCCAGGGAAATGCCTTGAAAAGGGTAGGATGAACAAATGATTAATGGGAAGATGCTTAACAATCCCATTAGCAAATCAGGATGGATGCTCGTTGGCATAAAACCACCCCATAAAGAAACCGGAACAAATGTTCAATAAAGATCAGACATAGTCCAATGGGACTATATGTCTCTTGCCCCTAGAGTACTACACTGCTTGCTAGTGAGCTACTGCACTGCTAGCATTCAAGGCCCTAAATGGTTTGGGACCTCAGTACCCCCCCGCCCATATCAACCACCTTGGACTGACTGTAGATTGTATGAGGCCCCATTGGTGATGCTGCCAATAGGAGTTGCCCAGTTGGCAGGGACCTGGGACAGGGCCTTCTAGGTGATGGTCCTCTGTTTTTAGTATGCCCTCTAGTGAGGTGCATCAGTCTTCCTCACTACAGTGGTACCTTGGTTCTCAAATGCCTTGGTTCTCAAACGCCTTCGTTCCCAAATGTTGGCTATTGTTTCTGCGGCACCTACACCAATCAGAAGCTGCACCTTCATTTTCAAACATTTCGGAAGTCAAACAGACTTCTGGAATGGATTAAGTTTGGCGCTTTTGTTTTTGCTATTTATTTTGCATTTTTGTTTTTGAGGCTTTTTTCAGTTAATTTGTTTTTGTGACTGTGTGGAACCCAGTTCAGCTACTGATTGATAGATTGTGTGACTGTGGAAATGGATAAAAGCCCCCCATCTAAACAATGACTATCATCAGTACAGATAAGGAAAAAATAATAATTTTAAAATTTATCATCCACAATACTGTCTTATTTCTTTTATAGTATAGTACATTGATTATTGCTTTCATTTTATGGATCAATTGTCTCGTTAGACAGTAACGAGCTGTTTTTAAAAGTCTGGAACGGATTAATCCGTTTTGCATTACTTTCTATGGGAAAGCGCGCCTTGGTTTTGGAACACTTTGGTTTTGGAACGGACTTCTGGAACAGATTAGTTTGAGAACCAAGGTACCACTGTACTAACATTTAGAAGAACTTTAAAACCACTCCTGTTTACCCAGACATTTGATGGTTGAAAGTTATGTCCATGGCAACCCTGAAAATATTGGTTTGAAAGGAGGTGATAGCTTTTAGGAGTTTTAAACTATTTTTAGAAGTTTTAACTGTATTTTTAGAAGTTTTAACTCTAGTCAGACCTCACCTGGAGTACTGTGTCCAGTTCTGGGCACCACAGTTCAAGAAGGACACTGACAAACTGGAATGTGTCCAGAGGAGGGCAACCAAAATGGTCAAAGGCCTGGAAACAATGCCTTATGAGGAACGGCTAAGGGAGCTGGGCATGTTTAGCCTGGAGAAGAGGAGGTTAAGGGGTGATATGATAGCCATGTTCAAATATATAAAAGGATGTCACATAGAGGAGGGAGAAAGGTTGTTTTCTGCTGCTCCAGAGAAGCGGACACGGAGCAATGGATCCAAACTACAAGAAAGAAGATTTCACCTAAACATTAGGAAGAACTTCCTGACAGTAAGAGCTGTTCGACAGTGGAATTTGCTTTCAAGGCGTGTGGTGGAGTCTCCTTCTTTGGAGGTCTTTAAGCAGAGGCTTGACAACCATATGTCAGGAGTGCTCTGATGGTGTTTCCTGCTTGGCAGGGGGTTGGACTCGATGGCCCTTGTGGTCTCTTCCAACTCTATGATTCTATGATTCTATGTTCTAGTACTGACAAGTTTACTGCCGTGGGCTCTTCTGCGAGAAGGTGCAGGATGTGTATATAAACAGTATCACTTCCATGTGAACTTTATGCAATCTATTACCTTCTCCTGCTGTAACCCAGTTCCCAACTGATGTGTTTGCAGGAAATGCTAGCGTCGTGACGAGATAGTAAAAATGGCCAACAGCATTGTTCCATGTCTTCCAGAAGGGTCCTGTGTGTAAAATGCTGCCTCACCTATCCTTTTGCCCCCTAGCTGGCTGCCCTGGCTGTCTCCTTGATCCTGTACTGTCAGATTGGTACATACGCCTGAAGCAAAATTGGCTACCTACCGCTCTGGCTCTAGCTCTCAGCTTCTGCACCAGCCATGAAAGAGACATCGCAAGCATCCTTATTCAAAGAGCAGATGCGGCAATCACTTTTACTGGATCAAAAGAGCGACATGATCCTCATCCTCATTCATAATTATTAGCTACTAATCCATCACTGATCATTAAACCCTAGTTTAACAGTACTTGCTTTTAAAAAACACCCTGAAAAAATATGTAAATATGTTTTGTGCTTCCTTTGCCCTACGTTGTGGGAAATCCAGGGGAGCCTTTACATCAGGGGTTGGGAACATCCAGCCTGTGGGCTAAATATGGCCTCCCAGGCCTCTCCATCTCTCCCTTGGGACTCTCTCAGGCCAGCCCTATTCTGCACCCTCCCTGAATTCTTTTGCTTGGCTGCAATCTGTCCCTCAACATAATAATGCCTCTCATTTGTGAGGCTATAATTTGGGCAGACGTCTCATTTTTAAGGTCCTTTGGCTCTGGTGTAATAGAGAATGAAAATTTTATTATACTTTGTAAAATGGGTATCTCGCTTGATTGTGGAAAACCTCAAACCTGCATTCTTGCTTTCTGATTTGCGATGTAGGCTGAATTGTCTTTTGATCTGTACAGGCCTGCTATCATGTATGCAGGGTGATCAGGTGTGCAGTTTTAGTGCAGGGGAGATTTAAACTATACAGTGGTACCTCAGGTTACAGACGCTTCAGGTTACAGACGCTTCAGGTTACAGGCTCCGCTAACCCAGAAGTAGTACTTCAGGTTAAGAACTTTGCTTCAGGATGAGAACAGAAATCGTGCGGTGGTGGCGGCGCGGCAGCAGCAGGAGGCCCCATTAACTAAAGTGGTACCTCAGGTTAAGAACAGCATCAGGCTAAGAATGGACCTCCAGAACAAATTAAGTTCTTAACCTGAGGTACCACTGTGTGCAGTAATGGGACCTTAAATCAGGGGTGGACCAACTTTGATGGCCCTGAGGACCACATGAGGATGAGGCAGTGAGTTGGGGGCCACATATGCACGCAAACACACACACATATAACCCACCCCCCAGCAACTGTTTTATGAACACACACACACACACATACAATCTTCAGCATGCTCATCAGCTAGGTGGGGAGAAGACATATGAAGAGATTGCTGAGATCTCTTCTCATGCTTCTCTGCAGCCCAGTTGTTTGGCGCTGGACAGACTTGAGGAGTACACCACTTGAAAATGCTCCTCTTCTTTGGTGATCATTTTTAGCCAAGTGTTGGGTTGAAATAAACGACAGACGAATGACAAGTGTCATCTGGGAGGCATCTCCCGAGCATGTCTCAGGGAGTCCCTTTTATTGAATATTACAGCATTGCCACATATGTGCTTGTTGCTGATTGGTTAACACAAATACAATGCAAGGGTTGCATATAGGCATTAATCATCAATAGATTAAAGGTTGGGAAAGGGAACACAGAATTGGACAGGCGTGAAAACCTCCTTATTAAACTATTACTAGTGATTGATATAGCAGGACTTAAACTATTACTAATGATTGATATAACAAGACTTAAAAGAACATAACTATCGCATTCCGTAGATGTGGTTAACCATGCATTGAGAACAGGTCAGGATACGATGTTTCATGAACTCAATGTGAACTAAACATTCTAGGGTGGGTGAGGAAGGAACACTTCAGCTTAGAGCAAAACTTCCCATCAGCCAAGTAAGATTGCCTTCCATGAACACAGTTTTAACAGTGAGTCCATAAGTGACTGTGGAGGTCAGTTCTGGATCCACACGTCCTTCCACAGTGGGGACATAGGTTTCCCGGCAGGAGTTGATCATGGTGAGGGTTTGCCAAACGTGCCTTCCTCTCAGCACGTTTCTCCCTTTCGTCCTGAGTTTTAGCGTCTTCAAAGCCCATGACACCTTTGGTAAAGGCTGTTCTCCAGCTGGAGCGCTTGCTGCCCAATCAGCTGGGCAGTGGGGAGGGGCAAGATGGGACCTCAGCAAATCCCTTCTTCCCAGTCCCCAGCTGATCAGTGCACACACTTGCCCTACTCTCAGATGTGCGGCAGGCTGAGGGGAGCAGGATGGTGATGGGGAAGATGGAAGGGACAAAGGGACAATCATCATCATGTGCCTTCCTCCCAACAGCCCAGGGACGCTGCCAGTTTTCGACTTGATAACTCAGCAAGCGTGGTTAATTAAAAAGGAAGATTTATGGCAAAAACAGAGTTCTCCAGATGGCTCTAACATGCTGCCATTCTCATTAATCATGATGACCCTTCTGAAAGCTGCTTCCAGCGAGACCAGAAGCAACTGAACTTTCTCTTCGTACTTCTTTTCCTATCTTGGAGCTCTCTCATTCGCCGAGACCTCGGAGAGAGGGGATCAGCTCCCTCCTCTTCCCCATTCTCCGAGAGGCTGTCTCTTAACTCTTCCCCACCTGTGTGTGGTTCCAGGGAGCTTTGACTGTGTTCTAGCTGGCTCCCTGCCATTGCCTTATCAGCCTGCATTCCAAGGGGCGGGGGACGATGCTCACCCTGCATGGCAGTTAACCCTCTCTGTTCCTGGCTGCTTCCTTCAATTGGCAGCAACCCTTCCCTGAGGGCTGGCTGCAAACCTTCCCTGGGGGTTGGCTCATTCATGACAGATGCACAAGTGCCACTGCAAAGTTCCTGTGATTTCAGGGAGGGAAGGGAGCTATGCAATCTGTTTGAGGCTGCATATGCCCTTTGGGCAGAGCATTTTCTGTGGACTTTTTCTCCTCCATGCCTGCCTGCCTCTGCTCCCAGGCCCTTCCCAGATTGCCAAAATGTATTTCATTCCCATAGTTTGTAATTCCATCTCAAATTTAATAAACTGAGATTGTTTCAGGCAATATCTGTTGAAAGTACAGAAATTAGTTATTTAAGGATGTCAGCTTATTAAAGTATGCTTAGCTGATTAACCAGCTGTCAATTGAAGGGTAGCATACAAATTTAACAAATAATAATTTTCATATGAGAACTTCAGTATACTTTGTTGAAATGTTTAATTAGTGAAGGCTCCTGCTCATTGATAGGAGGGAAGCTAATCTGTATGTATTATATGACTTCATTTTTCCACATAACAAAGTAAAAAAAAAGTGTTTTTATTATAGTGTAATAAATAATAACCGTCATTTCCCTTAATGATCGCAATCCAGAACTTCCCTGATGTGTTGAGGTACCAGGTGTCTAGTTCTACCTTCTTTGAGTAAAATTTATGTTGATGGAGGGAATGTAACATACAAGTCTGGCTTTCAATCTTGGGCAAAAAGCTCTACTTGGGTTTGCAAAATGGTGGAGAGATGGGAACCGGGATGTACCAATCAGAGAGGAATAACCACCATGTCTATCAAAGTACAATCAAGTACTTTCCCTTGATCAATCCAAGCAAGATCCTTAGAGCACTACAGAGGACAAGAACATCCAACATCATGCTTCCATCACTCCCTCGTTGTTTCAAGCCAGGCCCTCTTCTGTGGTCCCTGCCCCAGGGGATTATTTTGTTCTGTTTGACCCAAACAACCTTGGCATGGCAAGCAGGGAAGCTTGGTTGGCTTTGACACATTATGAGACTGTATTAGAAGTGCCATTGTTTGGCTTCTGGTTCTGGTCTGTCCTAATGGAGGCAGCTCCCATGATAGTGGAAGATCATTGGCAAAGGAAAAACAAGGATGATTGAGGGTAATTATCCTTAAAAGTCCCCCCCAGGGATGTGGGCTTCACTCGCTGTTCATCTCAGTACCTGGCTCTCGCTCCGGCATGGAATGCGTGAGGCAGGGAGGCTCTGAGTGCAAAAGCACTTCACCTGCCAAAAACCCTCCTACGCCGCCATTAAGAAACAGGTTCTCCTGTTAAATAGAACTTAATTAGGACTAAAGTACAGGCACATGCTGAATAATGCTAAAAGTACTTGGAATTTAATTGGAAGTATAACTGCTCATTTATCTTCTTATTGGTACATCCCGGTTCCCATCTCTCCACCATTTTGCCAACCCAAATAGAAAATCATCAAACCATAAATTCTAGCACATGGGAGGCCACCTAAATTATATAATTTGGTATATGAACAATTGGTATTAGCAATTGTATTATGATTTGGTATTGTTATAATCTTGGAAAGTCATACTTCTGATTTTGCAGTGCAATTCTCCAAGCAAAAACACACACACACAGAAAAAAATTGTATATTGTGGGAAAGTGTGAATAAAAATTATACATATGTGAAAGCACCACTAAGAGCGCATTATTTTAGGGAAAATGTGCCTGGAAGTGCACAGGAATACTAGCGCATTTTTTCCCCTCACACAACTTAATAGAGAAATTAGGCAAACTAGAAATTTGGAAAGAGGAGATACTGAAATAAGCCCTAAATTGACAGACTTCCCCTCCCCTGATCCTGCCCATCTCTCCAGGCCTCAGGCAGCCTGTCTTTATTTTTTCCTTCTTCTGAAACACTGCATTTATTCAGTTAAACTATAGATTTGTCTAATTTTTAAAGAAAGAGTACATTTTTTTGGTTGAAAAAGGGCCCTAGGGATGATTGCGAAGTGGTTTTCGCTGAGTTCAGTCTGGGAGAATATGATTTGTCTGACAAGAACACTGTGAATGCATTTGCAGAACAGCTGTGTTTCCACTGAGCAAATAAAGCTTTGCTCCTGTGCAGCCCAAGCTTTTATGATGTATATTTAATGAAAAACAAACACCTGTAGTAAAAAAAAGAAAGGTGCACTTCCTGTTCAGGAACAGAGATGGCTGATGTCATCAGACCTGATATTTGGTTAGTATGAAACAAAGCACCCAGAAGAGCCTCATTGGCCGCTGTTCAGTTTAATATATTAATTGTATTCATTTAGGCTATATTTGTAGCCTGGTATTCAATCGTATTGATTTCCAAAGCAGAACACAATTAAATTACAATAATACAAATGTAATCAATGCTTTTTTTTGTTAAAAAAATGTTTAGGGGTACAGTGGACGCTTGGGTTGTGAACGTGATCCGCGTGGGAGGCACGTTCGCAACCCACAGCACCGTGTCTGCACACATGCAGGTCGTGATTTGGCGCTTCTGCGCATGTGCAAAGTGCAATTTTGTGCTTCTGCGCGTGCGCCGAAACCCGGAAGTAACCCGTTCCGGTAATTCCAGGTTCGGCGCACTGTGCAACCCGAAAACACGCAACTTGAAGGGTCTGTAATCCGAGGTATGACTGTACTCTCATTTTCGTACTCATATTGAAATGCTGCCCCTCAATGAGGCCAAACTTATAGAGTCACAAAATGTTTAGGGGCGTCCCCTTGCGTCCCCCCAGAAAAAAAGCACTAGATGTCATAATAAAACAATGCAACAGCAGAATGCCAAGATAAAATCAAAAGCCAACATTAAAAAAATGGATCTTTGGTTAATGTTTCCACCTGCAGGGAACAGCTTTAGCCACAAAGTTAGTTGAAATAAAGCACTTAGAAAAGACAGATCTATTTCTCAGCTTGAATAATTATAGCACAAGTCCTTTTAAGCCTTCAAACTGGGCCCAGGGCTGTGATTAACCTGATTCTTCCTTAATTATCTAAAACATGGGATATCTCAGTCTACCACTTCCCTTATTTCTCCACATACCTTGGCTACTAGCAGCCTCCACACAATCACATAAAATGGGCTGATTTGGTAGTCAGCACTGTACAGTCATTGTTTACTTTTATAATTGGGGTTTGGCTGCAGTTCCCCATGCAGTCGTAATCTAACTGGACTACTACAATGTACTTTATGTGGGGCTGTCCTTGAAGACAGTGCAGGCAGACGTTTCAGCTAGTGCAAAATGCTCAAGGCCAGTGGGGGCTGCAGAAAACAAACTGTCTGCACTGACTCCCAGTCAGCTCTTGAGATTGATTCTGAGTCCTGGTTGCTCTGAGAAACTGCCAGAGCCCTGAATACCTTTGTCTCTTGCTAAATATGCTGTTATAAGTTTGTGGGGGGCAAGACACCCCTAAAAAAATTCAGGATTCAGTAAAGAGTTAGAATTTAAGCAACCCCCTAAAATTCATGGGTAGGCAAACTAAGGCCCGGGGGCCGGATGCGGCCCAATCGCCTTCTAAATCTGGCCCGCAAACGGTCCGGGAATCATTGTGTTTTTACATGAGTAGAATGTGTCTTTTTATTTAAAATGCAACTCTGGGTTATTTGTGGGACCTGCCGGGTGTTTTTACGTGAGTAGAATCTGTCCTTTTATTTAAAATTATCTCTGGGTTATTTGTGGGGCATAGGAATTCATTCATCCCCCCCCCAAATATAGTCCAGCCCCCCACAACGTCTGAGGGACAGTGGGCCGGCCCCCTGCTGAAAAAGTTTGCTGACCCCTGCATCCTTAGGTCCAGTAGGGACAGGAGTTTAAACCACTTTTTCCATATCCAGGAAATTTCCTGGCAGAAATTACCTGGCAGAGGAGCCATCAGGAAGAACAGGGGAGGAAGTGCTAGTTTTGCAAGATGGAGAAAGGGGCTGGAACACCACATGGGCTTGCTGAGACAGGCTGTAATGAAGACACAGACAGCATGACTGATTTCTCTGTTGGCAGACCCAAGCCTGCTGCACCTATGCGAGAAGCAAAGGACCCTCAGGGTGCAATGTTGGGATTCTCCATCTAGGCTCAAGTTATATATAAACCATGGGTCGGCAAACTAAGGCCTGCGGGCCAGATCAGGCCCAATTGCCTTCTAAATCCAGCCCACAGACAGTCCGGGAATCACTGCGTGGATCACCAGTGCGTGGATCGTCAGCGCTCGAGCTCTTTCCCTCTCCCTCCTTCTCCCTCACACGGCAGTGGTGGCGCCTCTTCCCTCCCTCCTCCTGGCTTCTCCCTGCCCTGCCTAGAGGAGGAAGGGGGCTGGGCTTTGTTGGTGCCAGCCCCTCTCCGGAGCCCTTTCACGCGCCGCTCATCGTCCCTCGTTCATTTTTTTTCTTTTCAAAATATAGTCCGGCCCCCCACAAAGTCTGAGGGACAGTGAACCGGCCCCCTGCTGAAAAAGTTTGAGGACCCCTGAAATAAACCATCTATCATAAAGTCACCACAGCATCCGTTGTGTCTCATTTCCAAAGGAAACACAAACCCAGGGTAAGTGCCTGGACCCCTGGAATCTTGCACCGCTCAGAGATCGGGCTGGTGTGTAACAATACATTAATGTATGTCTGTGGCCTTGTCCTGAGTCATCTAATTTACAGAGTTAAAGCAGTGCAATAGCTGCAATAACTTCTACCCGGCAATATCTAGGAGGCTTCCATTGACAGGTAGAGTGCTTTCTCTGATCACATATGTTTTACAGACTTTGGTTCCATGCCCGCTGCTGCAAATGCCTTTATTGTTGCTATTATTAGTTGATTGGTTATTCATTATGCTATATTTTTAGCTTTAAAGATTAATGAGCTATTATTCATATCTGCAGCTCATTTTTTTAAAGGAAGTTTTAATGTAGCAAAGTGTCTGATCCATAATTCAGTCGATAAATATAAAGCATCCTTTAGTCAACCCAGCCAGCCTGTGTGTCTCCAGACCTTACACAACCACTTTGTTAATGTGGAGTTATGAACATTAGCTGCCTTTGGAGTGATTTGGGGCCATGTGTTGTTCTTGGCATGGCGAGACCTTCAGTACATTCCTAGATCAAGGTCATCTGACTCAGCCTAGTGTTTTTTTTAAAGGGTTTCCAAAACATGATATGTGGCCTTGATGCACACTGTAGAATTCGCATAACAAAACCCATTGAGAAAGTCACCCTGTATTTCACTCATTTCAGCTCTTGATTAACAAAAATACAATTATGACTGAAGATGATTAACTCTAAAAATCCATGTTTGGCACATAGATATTTGGATGTGTGTAGGTTGTAGCACCTATCTTTAAAAGACATCTGAAGGCAGCCCTGTTCAGGGAAGTTTTTAATATTTAATGCTGTACTGTTTTTAACATTTGATTGGGAGCCACCCAGAGTGGCTGGGGAAACTCAGCCAGATGAGCGGGGTATAAATAATAAATTATTATTATTATTATTATTATTATTATTATTATTATTATTATTATTATTATTGAACAACATCCCCTATTTTCAAAGCTCCTTAGTCCCTGTTTGGAAATTGCATGGAAGAATAGGAAGTACTCAGCCCTGCATCTCCACCGAGCCCTTTAAATGATGTGTGGTTTGGGTCCTCCACTCAAAACCTATTTGCATAAATTAAGCAAATCCTTCACAGTGCCCGATTGGCCAGATGGGGTTTTTGACCTGCCACTTAAGGTCCAATGACAGGGATGGCAAACTTGTGACCTTCCAGATGTTGTTAGATTGCAACTCCCATGAGTCCTGGTCAGCATGGCCAGTGATCAGGGATTATGCAAGTTGTAGAAACATCTGGTGAGCTGCAGGTTCCCCATCCCTGCCCTACCAATATTGTAAGCATCTATCCTTAGGTATTCAAATGAAAAGTTTCCAGAAGCTGGACAACATGGATATCTTGCAAAAAGTCAGTAAATAATGTCAAATGGTGCTGATTAGATCAGCTTCATCTGAAGGTGAAGGCATATACTTGCTGTGGACCCTGCTTTCGGATGAAATAATCTAGATGTTCATTCCACCCAAAATTAATGTGCAGGTAGGGGGCATAACACTGGTAGCCTCATCCCTCTGTACTAGAACATCTCAAGAGAGCTTCTTCAGCATTCTTCAGGACAGGTTGCCTGGGGTGAGGGGAGGGCTTATCTCCCCTTACCTTTTGCCTTGGTCTTTCTAGGCTCTTTAAAGCTGAAGCACAACAAATAGCAATTTGGGTTTTCTGCAGATTGCCATTTTCTCCAATTCAGCTTTAAAGAGTGGGTTTTCACAGGCAAAGCTATAGGGCAAAAACCAAAAACAAACAAAACCAGCACTTGGACACAGAAGTTTAAAGTGCAGACCTTTGCCTTACAAAAGGTAAGTGTGGATAATTTCTAACTGATGGGATTATTGTTTGATCTGCTTATTTGTCAGTCTTTTGCATTCTGGAGTGATCGCCTCATTGGAGAAAAGGCCATGTGACTCTTTTTAAAATGTCTGTAGGCACCTTAAGTGTGTCTCCGACAGCAGAGGGCTGACTTTTGCAGCAAAACCTTTTTCAAAAACCACAAGAGCTCTTCAGCTCACAAAATCTGGAACCTGTAGGCACAGTTTAACTTGCTTGCCCTTTCTATTACCTGTGGGCCATCATCCGTAACATTGTGCACCAACACCTCACATGATTCCTTCCTGAGTGTTGATCCTGGCTGGTTGACAATCAATTTACTGTGCTTAAGAATAGTGAATATGTCTTTTATCTTCTATTGCTCTCTCTCTCACACACACACACAGAGGGAGAGGGAGAGGGAGAGGGAGAGGGAGAGGGGTGTGTGGGGAGAGATAGACTTAAACTTGTTTGGTTACTTAGTGGAAAGCCTGTATTTAAGCTGACGAGATGTTTCTAGCAGACATTCCATACACATAATAAGCTGATTTGAAACTCCTGTCACTGCAGTGAGCCCAGACAGTCTTCCTTTGTTTTCTGGAGGGAGGTGAAAGCAGAAGCAATTACCCAGGAGGGACATATACAGCTTATCTGATCAGAGGGGATGAAGGAATTGTGCACACATTTGAAAACAGGGTTCTCAGTCATGCAGGGTTTGGCTCTCTGCTACATAAATTCATGGGGAGACCTATACCAAACCAGCTTTATTGATAACAAACTTGCAGGGTTAGATCTTTTGAACTTCTGAAGAACACCAAGAAAGAAAAGGAGGAATCCTAAATGCCTGTCTTCTTGACAGGGTTCCTTACTGAGATTGACACATGTCTGTTTCCTATTTGGCTCCCTCGTGGGTCTGACTGCTTTGCCCAGGAAGGGGACTGTGATGATAAACCTACAGAAATTGTATTTGAAACCATTTTTAGTAGCATTTGATCTGTCCTGCTTTAGAAATGTGGCTTCCTCAGTTACCTTCTCCATCCCCAGTAGATCTAGGAAGCCCACCTTTTGTGTGACCATCCTCACACCAAGGTCCTTGAGCAGCGCAGGTTGGTCTGATAGAGCCAATGGGGCACTGCCTCTCCTCCGGTCCCCACCTGCCTGCCCTCTTCCTTACCATGGGGTGTTACAGTCCATTAGCTTCCTTCTCTTTTGCTATCCTTGTTAGGATAATGATGTTCCGTTCCACCTAAACAGATGTGTGGAGCTGTTGTATGTCACATGTCTGTTTACGTTCCAGCACAGCTTGCTGGGAATTTCCATTTTGTGTATAGCTTTTGCCTAATGCTGTTTCTTGCTCTTGGACATGAAGGAGAGGAGACATGTTTTCTTTGTCCTGATCTATGCTGAATAAACTGCTTGTAAATATGCCTTACATATGCCTCTGTCCACCCTTCCGTCGTGAAGAGTTTGTTATCTCTGCTGGCTTGTGTGCTCAGCTTCTGAAAGGCTTCTGAAGCTCTGAGTCGCAGTTTTGATGCAGAACTGAGGACAGGAGTTCGACCAGCTGCCGGCTGGTGGGCTGGAGCCAGCTGGTGGGTTTGCCAATTGCCCCCGTTCCCTTGGACGCATCGCAACAGTCCTTGTAGAAGTCAGCAGGAAGAAGGATGCCGAAGCAATTAACATTATTTGGCTCTGACGCTTCCTACTCTCCTCCCTGTATTCTACCCCTCAGTTCCCAATAGGCACCAGCCCTCATGCAGTGGGTGAAGTTTCTGTCTCCCTCTAGTTCACAGAATCCCTTGCTGCCCCATACAGCTTAGGGCTAGACCAGGGGTAGGCAACCTAAGGCCCGGGGGCCAGATCCAGCCCAATCACCTTCTAAATCCGGCCCGCGGATGCTCTGGGAATCAGCGTGTTTTTACATGAGTAGAATGTGTCCTTTTATTTAAAATGAACCTCTGGGTTATTTTTGGGGACTGCCTGGTGTTTACATGAGTGGAATGTGTGCTTTTATTTAAAATGCATCCCTAGGTTATTGGGGGGGCATAGGAATTTGTTTATATTTTTTTCTTCAAAATATAGTCCAGCCCATGACATGGTCTGAGGGATGGTGGACCAGCCCACGGCTGAAAAAGGTTGCTGACCCCTGGGCTAGACTATCAGAAAGATTGTATTCCCTCATACAAACCTGCCTGAGTGCTGAGATATTCGAGGGAGGCCCTTCTCCCAGTCCCACCACCGTTGGTGGGGATGCGGGAGAGAGCCTTCTTGGTGGCGGCTGCTCCTAGATTCTGGTACTCCCTCCCTAAAGAAGTTGTCCTTCCACCAACAGATGAAGGAAGACCTTCTTGTTCCAACAGGCTTTGGGGAACTGACTACTTTCAATGAAAGGGCTGGTGCCGTCCTGTTTTTAAGCTGCCTTGAGCCCCTGCCAGGGAAAAAGGCAGGATATAAATAAATGCATCATAATAATAATCAGAGGGACGCCGGTGGCGCTGTGGGTTAAACCACAGAGCCTAGGACTTGCCGATCAGAAGTTCGACAGTTCAAATCCCCTCGATGGGGTGAGCTCCCGTTGCTCGGTCCCTGCTCCTGCCAACCTAGCAGTTCGAAAGCATGTCAAACTGTAAGTAGATAAATAGGTAACGCTCCAGCAGGAAGGTAAATGGTGTTTCCGTGCACTGCTCTGGTTCGCAGAAGCAGCTTAGTCATGCTGGCCACATGACCTGGAAGCTGTACGCCGGCTCCCTCGGCCAATAAAGCGAGATGAGCTCCGCAACCCCAGAGTTGGTCACGACTGGACCTAATGGTCAGGGGTCTCTTTACCTTTATATTCCTTGGAAAAGGAAAAGGAATGCCTCCATAGCAAGCCAGCACTGAGAAATCAGCAAGGCTTGGAGATGTCCTCTGCATACATTAATTTGGAAGGATGCAGGGGAAGAAGCAGCACAATGTCAAACTGCCTCCCTGCCAATATCTTGTCAGTTTGCATTTGCTAGTGCAGAAAGTTCCTTGATCTGGTGTGTAGAGATCTTTCCTATTCTACTTAATTCAAGAGGGTTCTGGAAGCTTCTCTGTGTGAAAGAAACAAGCAGAAGGTTCCTGGTGTTTGGGTTATTCCTTCAGAGAAGCTGAGTACAGCTGGCTTAAACTGGTTCTCTTATCACTTTCTCTTTCTATCTCTTTTCCTTCTGGTGTGGTGTTCTGCACATAGTGTTAATGTTTAGTCTTATTATGATTCATTGTAAGTTTAAGTTAAGTCTGCTGCAACTGATTTCTTATGGACAGTGCCAACCTTGAATGTATTGGATTTGCGACCATTATGCTCATTTGCCTTCAGTAGCAGTAAAGCTCTGCTGGATGAAATACAATTGCCTCTGGTCTATTTTTTGGGAATCCTGCATTGTGTTTAAGTTTTTACTTTGCTAATTATACATTGGAATCTACTCTGGATCAATAGTGAGTAGAATTTCAATGACGTATCTTATTCCTTGTGTGTACCCACAGGTGGGGATAAAAACAGGTTTGTTTGTCTTTTATCCAAGCAGCAATTAAAATGGGGCAATTAAAATGTTAAAAAGTTAAATAAACCTTGTGGAGGGAGGAGTGTTAAGGTATATAGAATTGTACATATGGTTGATTTGATTATGTTATTATTGATTATGTATACCCAATGTATCAGCTGCCTGGGGGTTTTCACTGTTTGTTTTCACTGTTTGTGTTTTGGTTGTTGGTAAAATCAATCAATCAATCAATCAATCATCCATTCTCCTATGAACCACCCTGAAAGGAACAGCCCCCCCCCCCAACTAGGTTAATGAATAGAACAATAATGGGTGGTAATTTCTTGTCTGAGGATATGCAGCATAAAATGGAAAAACAGGAAGTGTGGAATGGGAAGTCTAAGGGGAACAGATGAAGGGAAATATGTAGAAACAAAAATTCCTTCCAGTAGCACCTTAAAGACAGTGTGTATCTGAAGAAGTGTGCATGCACACGAAAGCTCACACCTAGAACTAACTTAGTTGGTCTTTAAGGTGCTACTGGAAGGAATTTTTTGTTTTGACTATGGCAGACCAACACGGCTACCTATCTGTAACTGGAAATATGTAGAATATGCATGTATGCATTGAAATTCTGGAAAAACCAAAATAAAAAAAGGAACAGGCTTCTCCATCACCCCACTGTGACAGCCCTTCAAGTTGTATTTCTCCCTCCCTTAAAAGCTCAGGGAATGCGGATACCCGTCATCAAACTGCCACTGGGTTTATTTTTTTAAATAGCGGAGAAGTTGGCAAAAGGCTGCTGAAGTTGGCAAAAAGAGAACTGGCCTCCCAATCTCTTCAGCGATACAGGCAGGTTTGGCTGGTAATGTATGTAAACGGTTGGAGTTTGGCTGGAGACTTGAAAAGAAGTTGGGGGAAGTTCTCCACTGTTCTGGAGGTGGGTCAGCATCACCCAGGATGCAAAGCTAGGTTGTATACTGGAAGGAGGGAGTGTCAGAGAGAGAGAGAAGGGCAGAGAGAACCGGCAATCATGCTCCTCTGCTAGAAAATGCCAATCATGCTATGGGGTGGGGGGTGGGGGGCAGAGGGGGACTGGGCAGCTGGCACATGCTGTCAGAGGCAAAACAGGTACAGCCAGAGGCAAACAGGGCAGATCAGCCAACCAGAGGTCAGGTGAAGAGGTGCACAGCTGCTGAGCCTTCCTCTCTATGTACGACAATGAATTGCTACAGGGTCCAAGGGGTGGGCACAGTCCTTTCTAGCAAGAGCAGCTGCTGGGACTGTGCAGGCGGGGTCTCATTCAGGGCAGTGTTTTTGTGGTTGTTGCTGGCTATGCCAGGGCTGGCGTCCAGGCTCTCGTTCATCTTCTCGCAGATTATGTCCACCAAGCGCTCAAAGACTTGCTTGACGTTGATGTTGTCCTTTGCACTGGCCTCAAAGAATTCAAAACCTGTGAAGGGGGAAAAGCATTTTGTAAAAAAGAAGAAGAGGGGGCCAGAGGAGCACAGAAACTAAGAGCCCCGCGGGATCAGGCCCATGGCCCATCTAATCGTGTACTCACAGTGGCCAACCAAATGCCTGCGGGAAACCCAAAGGCAGGACCTTGCGAGCAACTCTTCCTTCCTGCAGTTTCCAAAAACTGGTTTTCAGAAGCATGGCTAGTAGCCTTAGCCACTGGTGGAGGAAGGGGGGGGGCTGGGTGTCATCCCTGAGCGAGGGGGGGGGGGACTGTTAGAATTCCTGCTCCATGGTTGTAGTCATGGGATTGTTGTCTTTCACATGACGGTATATGTTTTGACTCCACAGAGTGGGAAGTTATGGAGACAGGAAGTTTGTGTTACTGTGTTCCGCGAAGTGGGACTATTATCCTTTGTCCCTTTTCACTTTGCTGTCTGATGCTAGAGAGAGAGAGGGAGCCATGTTGCAGTGCTCTGTGTGTGTTTATATGTAAATAAAGTAGATTAGCCAAAATGCAGAGTTGCTGGGGTTCTGCCACGCAAGCTATGAAGACTCTGCAGATCCCTAAGTGTGCCGATGTCGGTTGGCATCGGTCGCTGTGATGTTTGGGCTGAAGAAAGCTTTTGAAGCTCCCCAACGATCGACCAGGAGGGAGGGAACATGCCAGTTGGGCATGTGTCTCTGCCAGGGTCCTACTCGAGTGTAGGCTGAACTCCTGACAGGGACATCACTGCCCTGCCCCCCGGGACGCTCGCCCCGTTCCCACGGGTGGCAAGCCCCGCCCCTGGTGAACAGCATTGCGCACCGCTCTGGGTGCCAGAGCAGCTAGCTCTGCCTCTGGCTTTAGCTTCCATGAATTTGCCTAACCATCTCTTTAAGCCGTTCCAAGTTGTTGGCCGTCCCTGCCTCCTGTGCGAGTGGTTCACTATGTGCTGCGTGACGAAATGCTTTGAGGGGTGGGGTGTTGAGGCAGGGGTCCGATCTAATCTGGAGCTGTGTAGATAGGAGGTCAGGACACACCTAGCTCATCCGCCAGCCTCTTGCCGTCCTCAGTGGGTATCACTCGGTCATCCTCCAGGTCACACTTGTTCCCGACTAGAATCACTTGCGCATTGTCCCATGAGTAAGTCTTGATCTGAGTTGCCCTACAAGGGGGACAGAGAAGGCATTTTTGATCTTGTAATTCTTTTTTTGTGAAACGCTTTGAGTTTGTTTCTTTATGGTCAAGTATCATTATCATCATCATCATCATTTATTATTTATGGCTGGTTTTTCCAGCCACTCTAAATTTTGTGAAATAAATAAATGAAACCACCCAACTCTAAAATCACACAACAGCACCGCTGCCCTTCACTACGTCAATCTTGTGCAAAATAATAGT